>NW_026642841.1:0-1334211 GCF_028554395.1 Pezoporus wallicus | reverse complement strand
TTCTATGATCCTATCTCATCCATGTGGCACAACCATAAAGTACAGACCCCACCATATCACAGGGCTTATTAAAGAGGAGAGCAGCAGCACAGCAACCACTGAAAGAGCACCAAGTGTTATACCTCCTACTGAGAAAAACACTCCTTACAATGCAGCTTCTCTTGGGCTTTCTACGCTTAGCGTACACAAGACATAAATAGGAAGCATGCACCTCCTAGGGCTGGCTGCTACACTTGGCAGCTGCAATCACCTCCTCCGCATGCAAAGATGGCTGCCCAGAAACCAGCTACCGGATGTCGGAGCCATGGACATAAGCTTCACGCTCACTGTGCTTTAGAAGGGCAGCAGAAGCCAATCAGGGCCCTAAAACAAACTCCCAGCAGCGTCAGCCTTGAGATTCCACAAGAGAGGAACTCCCCCGGGAAGCACCGCCGCCAAGAGGCAAGATGGAGCCTGGCCCTGAGCTTAAACAGAGCTCCCGGACCACAGGCGGGGGTGAGCGAGGCCCCATGTGAGGCTCATCAGGGACTGCCGTTCTTGGTGTGCCCCGGGCTCCCCGCTGCTGCCTGGGCAGGGGCAGGGGTTGATGGGGTGAGCTGGGCTCAGGAGACGCTTTCTTTTCAGTGCAGCTGGTGGATAACCTTGGTTAAGGTGTGCTGGGACATAGAGACAGAGGAGGAAGCTCCTGTGGTCCTTCTCCTTCGTGCGCATTTATTGTATCTAAGCTGCTGCTAAATGCTGGCCTGATGCTGCCTGGTTTTAGAGCTACAAAGCGTGGCTTCACCCTGTTTTAGGAGGCCTTTCCCAAGGGAAGCATTGATGGCTTCTAGAATCCTTTTCCCTCTCACTATTCAAAGCCTGCCCCGAGCTTCTGGCTGCAAAGCCTGCCTGGAAGGGTGAGCGCAAACACGGCTGGAGCTAGCCCAGCTAGAGCCGCAGCCGGCACCCTTCAGCGACCGCGAGGGTGAACAGAGAGCAGGAAAATCAGAGGCGACAGCGCGGAGACATCGCGATCCCAGTGACATCCCGATGCCCGGCACATCCCGAGCTCCCAGCAGCCCTTGCGAGAGAGCGGCTGACGTGGCGGGGGCGTTCCCACGGGGACGGCGGCCACCGCCGTGCCCCTTGACGGGAAAGAGCTGCTGAGAGGGCGGCGGTGTCGCTGCCCGCCGGGCGGAGGGAGGAACGAGCAGGTCGTGTTGCTGACCCTGTCGCTGGTGTCCGACTGCGGACCAATATGGTGGCCTCCAGACAGAGAGCTTGCAGTAAGGTGACTGCAGCAGCTCAGACAGAGACCCCGTCCCAAACCGTGGCTGTTCAGGTCTCTGGGTGCAGGGAGCGCCAGAGCCTGCTGCTGCCGGGGGAGGGAGGACAGCATTCCACCTGCGGGAGGTGTGAGCAGGTAGAAGATCTGCTTAGCCTGGTGGCAGGACTTAAGGAGGAGGTTGAGACGCTGAGGACCATCAGGGAGTGTGAAAGGGAGATCGACTGGTGGAGTAACTCCCTGGCGTGCCAGTCGGAACGGTTCCAGGGAGATACCCCCCGAAAGGGGAAGGACCCCCTGCCTTCTCACACAGAGGGGGATGGCCCGAGACAGCCCCTGCCCTGTAGCTGTTGCGCAGAGGTAGGGGACCAAAAAGACGACGAGGGTTGGAAGCGAGTTCCGGTTCGACGTCGTGGGAAACCCTCCCCCCTTCCTGCCCTGCTTCCCCAGGTGTCCCTCCGTAATAGGTTCGAGGCCCTGGATCTTGAAGGAGAGGTAGGTGAGGATGTGGGGCAAGGCCAGCCCACAAGGCCACATAGGAAAAGGGGGTCGACTTTGCACCTCAAGACTGCCTCTGTTAAGAAAGAAAGAAGGGTCATTGTAGTAGGGATTCCCTTCTGAGAGGAACAGAGGGCCCGATATGCAGAGTTGACCCTCATCATAGGGAAGTGTGTAGTCTGCCTGGAGCCCGGATCAGGGATATCACCAGGGCGCTCCCCAACCTGGTGCACCCGACAGACTACTACCCGCTGCTGGTCTTCCAGACAGGTGGGGGGGAAGCTGCTTCCCGCAGTCTGAGGGGGATGAAGAAAGACTACAGGGCCTTGGGGCAGATGGTCAAAGAGTCCGGGGCTCAAGTGATCTTCTCCTCTCTCCTTCCATCTTCCACTGATGTGGGAAGGAATGGGAAGATTCAGTTCATGAACAGTTGGCTTCGAGACTGGTGCTGCAGGCAGGGCTTTGGATTCTTTGATAACGGCTGGTTTTATAGGGCACCAGTCTGGACAATGACGTGAGAACGGTTTGTCTCACAGAGGCAAAAGGATGCTGGGGCATGAATTAGCAGGGCTCATTTGGAGAGCTTTAAACTAGATTCGAAGGGGGATGGGGTTGTAGCTGGGCTTGCCCCAGTGGGGCAGCGCTCCAGAATTAATGAAGACTGGGAGGCCTCCTATAATCCTAGGGTGAAATCGGTGTGCTCAGCTCGCTCCCTGGAATGTCTGTACACCAATGCGCGCAGCATGGGAAATAAGCAGGAGGAGTTGGAAACCTGTGTTAAGTCAGGAGACTATGATCTGGTGGCAATTACAGAGACATGGTGGGACAGCTCACATGACTGGAATATAGTCATGGAAGGCTATGTCCTTTTCAGGAAAGACAGGCCAGCCAGGCGGGGTGGTGGGGTTGCTCTTTATGTGCGGGAGGAACTACAGTGCACCGAGTTCTGTCCAGGGACAGATGACGAGCGAGTTGAGAGTCTGTGGGTGAGAATTAAGGGGCAGGCTGGCAGGGGCGATACTGTTGTGGGTGTCTGTTACAGACCACCAGATCAGGGTGAGGAAGTTGATGAGGCCTTCTACAGGCAGCTGAGAGCGGCCTCACAGTCACAGGCCGTGGTCGTCGTGGGGGATTTTAACTTCCCTGATGTTTGCTGGAAGGACCACTCGGCAACCCAGCCACAGTCCAGGAGGTTCCTCCAGTGTATGGATGATAACTTCCTCCTGCAAATGGTGGACGAGCCGACCAGGAGAGGAGCGCTGCTGGATCTCATCCTCACTAACAAGGAGGGTCTGGTCGAAGCAGTAAGGGTTGAGGGCTGCCTTGGTTGCAGCGACCACGAGATGGTGGAATTCAGGATCTTGTGTGGTAGGACCAGTAGAATAGCAAGTAGAATTGCAACCCTGGACTTTAGCAGGGCAAACTTTGGCCTTTTCAAGCAATTGCTGGGGGAAATCCCGTGGGCAAGGCTGCTTGAAGGTAAAGGGGCCCAAGATAGTTGGTTGACATTCAAGGATTGCTTTTTCCGAGCTCAAGATCAGAGCATCCCGACACGTAGGAAGTCAAGGAAGAGGGCCAGGAGACCTGTGTGGCTAAATAGGGAATTGCTGGGTATGCTCAAGTGGAAGAGGAGAGTTTACAGGTCATGGAAGGAGGGGCTGGCCACTTGGGAGGAATATAAGGCTGCTGCTAGAGGATGTAGGAAGGCAGCTAGGATGACTAAGGCCTCCTTAGAATTAAACCTGGCGAGAGGGGTCAAGGACAGCAGAAAGAGCTTTTTCAAATACATGGCAGATAAAACTAACACCAGAGGCAATGTAGGCCCACTGATGAACGGGATGGGTGCCCTGGTGACAGAAGATACAGAGATGGCGGAGTTACTGAATGCCTTCTTTGTCTCTGTCTACTCTGCTGTAGGCAGTCCTGAAGAGCCCTGTACCCCTGAGACCTTAGATGAGGTCAGGTCGACGGAGCGGTTTGCCTTAGTCAATGAGGAATGCGTTAGAGACCGGTTGAGCAATCTGGACATCCATAAATCCATGGGTCCAGATGGGATGCACCCGCGGGTACTGAGGGAACTGGTGGAAGTCATTGCTAGACCACTCTCCATCGTCTTTACCAAGTCTTGGGAGATGGGAGAGGTGCCTGAGGACTGGAGGAAGGCAAATGTCACTCCAGTCTTCCAAAAGGGCAAGAAGGAGGACCCGGGTAACTATAGACCGGTCAGCCTCACCTCCATCCCTGGGAAAGTGATGGAACACCTTATCCTTGGTGCCATCTTAAGGCACATCAAGGATAAGAGGGTTATGAGGGACAGTCAACATGGCTTCACCAGGGGGAAATCATGTTTGACCAATCTCTTAGCCTTTTATGAGGAAATAACACGGTGGATGGATGATGGCAGAGCGGTGGATGTGGTCTACCTTGACTTCAGCAAAGCATTTGACACAGTCTCCCACAGCATCCTCACAGCTAAATTGAGGAAGTGTGGTCTGGATGATCAGGTAGTGAGGTGGACTGCGAACTGGCTGAAGGAGAGAAGCCAGAGAGTTGTAGTCTATGGGGCTGAGTCTAGTTGGAGGCCTGTAACTAGTGGAGTGCCTCAAGGGTCAGTACTGGGACCGGTATTATTTAATATATTCATCAACGATTTAGATGAGGGAATTGAGTGTACTATCAGCAAGTTTGCTGATGACACTAAGCTGGGAGGAGTGGCTGACACGCCAGAAGGCTGTGCTGCCATCCAGCGAGACCTGGACAGGCTGGAGAGTTGGGCAGGGAATAACTTGATGAAATATAACAAGGGAAAGTGTAGAGTCCTGCATCTGGGCAGGAACAACCCCAGGTTCCAGTATAGGTTGGGAAACGACCTGTTAGAGAGCAGTGTAGGGGAGAGGGACCTGGGGGTCCTAGTGGACGACAGAATGACCATGAGCCAACACTGTGCCCTTGTGGCCAAGAAGGCCAATGGCATCCTGGGGTGTATTAGAAGGGGGGTGGTTAGTAGGTCGAGAGAGGTCCTCCTTCCCCTCTACTCTGCCCTGGTGAGACCCCATCTGGAATATTGTGTCCAGTTCTGGGCCCCTCAGTTCAAGAAGGACAGGGAGCTGCTGGAGAGAGTCCAGCGCAGGGCAACGAAGATGATTAAGGGAGTGGAGCATCTCCCTTATGAGGAAAGACTGAGGGAGCTGGGTCTCTATAGTTTAGAGGAGACTGAGGGGTGACCTTATTAGTGTATATAAATATATAAAGGGGGAGTGTCACGAGGTTGGAGGCAGGCTCTACTCAGTGGCAAACAATGATAGGACAAGGGGTAATGGGTACAAACCGGAACACAAGAGGTTCCACTTAAACTTGAGAAGAAACTTCTTCTCAGTGAGGGTGAAGAACACTGGAACAGGCTGCCCAGGGAGGTTGTGGAGTCTCCTTCCCTGGAGACATTCAAAACCCGCCTGGACACATTCCTGTGTAACATTATCTAGGTGTTCCTGCTCCGGCAGGGGGATTGGACTAGATGATCTTTTGAGGTCCCTTCCAATCTCTAGCATACTGTGATGCTGTGACTTAGGCTGGGGGCACAGCTCCAAGCTCTGAACGCTGCTGCAGGTCCAGACATTGCTGGGGTTCTGGTTTTTACCTTTCTATAAGGTCCCGATGTCTTTAAAGAGCTCCATGCATGCACTGGAGACTCCTTAAGAGTCGGCCTGTGGCCAGCACCTCAGTGTGGCTGCCCAGCCCTGAGAGCTTCCACAGAGCAGGTGCTGGCAGCTTCTTGGTGGCCAAGTGAAGAGAGCAACTTGTGCAGGCTTTTCCTTACGGATCCCTGAGCCTTTGACTGAGCCATGGTGCTGCTGCCCTTCCTCCTCCCCAGTGTGGACCCATGGCTGAACATCCTCAGGGGGTTTTGGTGGAGGGGGGATGGAGCAGCACCTACAGCTGTGCTCTCAGATCAGCCTTTGGGCTGTCCTGGCTGGGTTTTATACTTGTAGTGTTGTTAGGATGTTCTGTTAGGTGTCTGGGGGAAAAAAATAGCATCCTTTAAATATCAGCTTAGTATTTGCAGGGTCCAGTTTCCCTGCCACATCCCAGTCAGCAGGATGGGAGCAAAAGGAAGGCTTTTTCCCTTGCTAACGTGTTGCTGGTGGTGCCCAAAATGGAATGCTACAGCACTACCCAGAGCACCAAAGGTATCAGGCACGGGGATGTGAAATACAAATAAAAACCTGTATGAAGTCTGTGTCCAGCTCTGGGGCAGCAGCACAAGAGGGACATGGAGCTGTTGGAGTGAGTGCAGAGGAGGCCACAGAGATGCTGCGAGGGCTGGAGCAGCTCTGCTCTGGAGCCAGGCTGAGAGAGCTGGGCTGGGGCAGCCTGGACAAGAGAAGGCTCCTCAAGGGGAGACCTGAGAGCAGCTCCAGTGCCTAAAGGGGCTGCAGGAAACCTGGAGAGGGGCTTTGAACAAGGGCCTGCAGGGACAGGCCAAGGGGAATGGCTTTAACCTGCCAGAGGGGAGACTGAGATGAGCTCTTAGGCAGAAACTCTTCCCTGTGAGGGTGCTGAGGCGCTGGCACAGGGTGCCCAGAGAAGCTGTGGCTGCCCCATCCCTGGCAGTGTTCAAGGCCAGGTTGGACACAGGGGCTTGGAGCAAGCTGCTCTAGTGGAAGGTGTCCCTGCCCGTGGCAGGGGTTGGAGCTGGATGAGCTTTAAGGTCCCTTCAACAGAAACCAGGCTGGGATTCGACGAAGCAAGTTTTTATCACCTTTAGTACGAGCACAAGGGGAACAACATGGACACGTACGACGATCTGCGAGCGTCTCTGCAGGGCGTTTTGAGGAGCCTTTCCCGCAGCCCGGGTCCCGGGTCCCGCAGGCGGTGGCTGCAGCCTCCGTGCTGGGCTGCAGGTGGCAATGCAGCTCCGCCGGCCGGGGAACGCCGCTCTGCAGGTTTGGCGCTGGATACCGGTTGCAAAGCACATTGGTTTCCTTTGGGCTTTAGGGTTTGAGGCCAGGAAAGCACCCCCCCTGGCCCATGGGGATGCCCTTGTCTCTGTCCCCAGCAGAGCAGCTCCTGCGAGGCTGAGCTGGGAACGGGCAGCCTGGGAGATGCCCTCAGCATCTCGGGGGCCCCCGCTGCTGCCCTGAATCCCGGTGAACATTCCTCAACCAAGGCATCCATGTGCTGGGGTAGCCAGGCTGCCTGCTGGGGTCCTGGGTCACTCTGTGGTGGCACTTCCCCTGGTGCCATGAACGTGGCTGAGATGCTGAGTGCTGTGTTGGGTTTCCAGAGCAGGTTTATCCATGTTGCCCCTCACAAACACCCCATCCTGCCACCCTGCAGCATCACCAGTATTGGGACAGCCAGGCTGGGGCCTCAGTGTGTTGTCTGCACCGGACCCAAGACCTGACCTTACTCTCCTGCACCGCTGCTGTTGCAGAACCAGATGGAGACCTTATTGCAGCCTTTCAGTACTTAAAAGGAGCCTGTAAGAAAGATGGGGAGACACTTTTTAGCAGGGCCTGTTGCAACAAGATTAGGGGTGATGGTTTTAAACTAAAAGAGACAGATTCAGGCTGCATGTGATGAAAAAGTTCTTTACAATGAGGGTGGTAAAACACTGCACAGGTTGCTTGAAGAGGTGGTGGATGCCCCATCCCTGGAGACACTCAAGGCCAGGCTGGATGTGGTTATAAGCAACCTGATCTAGTTGAAGATGTCCCTGCTCTTTGCAGGGTCTTGGACCAGATGAGCTTGGAAGGTCCCTTCCAACCCAAACTACTCTATGTAGGAGAGGAAAGCTGTGCAAGGGTGGGGCAGCCTGGACCTGAATGTGGTGGCTTAGTACCCCAAAAGTAAGAGACCCCCCAAAAGCAGCTCCAGGAGCACTGAGCCCCCCAGACCATGCCTTCAGGGAAGGGCCGGCAAGGGGGGCTTGTGCTGCTCTAGGACCTGCACGAAGGGCAGGGTGAGGAACCGCAGGCATCACCAGTGATGAGCTGCAATGTCCACACTGCTGGAAGGTGGGATTGGCCCAGCAGGAGGCTGTGGGGCTGGTGGCCAGGTTCAGTGGTTCCAGACCAGTGGGTGCTGCAGCAGCCACTGGCACAGGAGTAGGTGATGCTCTGGGAAGGGGAGTTCAGGGTGTGCCTAGTTTTTATTCATCTTTGCATCCTGGAATACCTTCCAGCAGGTCAGGGAGAGGCTGGGGGTGTGCCATGGAAACTGGGTGCTGCTCTGATCAGCATCCATGAGGGCTGCTCTGACACCCTAAATCCCTGTGGCCATTCCAGTCCCAGGTTCCCATCTCCAAACCCAGCAGTGGGGCAACACCATTGTGCTCTGTCACACAATGCTGGCACTGCTGTCTGCTTACAGACTGCTGCTGACCTCAGAGATGTTTGGGTGTGTCAGGGTCTGATTGGAGAAAACCCCAGTGCCAGACTGTGTTTCATTTCGTGATCCCAAGAGTGAAATTAAGACGCAAGCGAGGTCAAGTACCGGAACCGGACAGTTTGTTTATTATAAAAGGACAATTGCTTTAAAAAAAGGGACATTATTGTAATAAAGGGGATAGCGATAGAACAGATTTGTGAAAATAGGTAGAAAATGATGCAAGGATTCAGGGTGCAGAGAGAGAGGCAGAGAGATTGTCACCACCATGGACTCAGTGGTGTCCGGAGACCTGTTGTTGTTGTTGATAGTGGGAGTTCTTCAGGGTTCATAGTTGGTATCAGAGCAGAGCATCCCCCAAGAGCCGTCGGAGGTGGGTGTCCTCATGGAAGCATCTTTCTGTGGTGGTCCCCATGGAGTGTGTATCATGGAGTTTTCTCATGGAGGGTGTCCCTCAGGGTCCACAGTATGCGGTGGAAAGTGTCCTTACAGAGGTACCCTTGCGGAGTCAACCTCATGGCAATGGCTCCCTGGTGATGTCCCTCTTGGTTACTACCTTTTCCCCCTTTATAATGAGTTGCAGGTGTCTGCAGCAATTCTTGGGATAATGGGCAGCAATTCCTCACACCAGTCCTCAAGTTAATGGACAGGAAGAGTCTTAGCTCTTCCCCATTCATCCCTCAGGCAATGTATGGTGGAGTCCCGGTTCAGCTCTTCACACCCTTCTCCCAGGCAATGGATATTGGAGTCTTATCTCAATTCCTCCCACCCATCTCTGAGGCAAAAGACAGGTGGATTTCCAGCTCAGCTTCTCAGACCAGTCTTTGAGACAATGGACAGACTGATTTCAGATCAGTCTCTCACGGTGTGCTTGGCTTTTCCTCGCTCATCCTTCTTCCTCTTACTGGATCCAAGCTGTTGGTGCAGGCAGGCAGTGCTTCCCACCCTGCTGATGCTGGATGGAGAGAGTCAGGATTTGGGATGTGGCTCAGGGCTGGTGAGGGTGGGAGTGCAGAGTCTGGGTACCTCCCCCAGAGTCAGATCAGCCTCCCTCTGGCCTGGCCAGAGGGTTTTTGCTGGCATCTCTCAGGCAGCAGGGAATTTGGAAGTAATCAGCATCACTTCTGCTGGGAAAGGTGGAAAACCAAGGCAGTGCCGTTGCTATGGTTGCCGCAGACTGTCCTTGATGCAACACCATGTCAAGCAGCCCTGCAAGCAGATGTGCTGCAGCTGGAAAACAAAGCAATTCCCCCAGGTATGAGCATGGCATAGCAGGACACACTCACTGTCCCCTCTGCTCCCAGAGCCTCCCCTGGGATGCTGGCTCTGCCCTTGACTGCATGTCCATATGCTGGACCCTCCCTGGCAGCAAACCCCAGCAGTGAAAGCAGTGCTGGGGAGGAGGAAGCAGGGCACTTCACCAAGCCATGCATGTAGGTGCTTAAAAATAACACCATCAGAAGGTGTGTCATTCAAATAGTGTGTATGTGTATGGGAAGTGCTTAGTATCTGATTCAAACACCTTGAACAAGGGGGATGCTGAATGTTGGCTGGGCATTACAACCAGTGCTAAATCTTTCTTCCCTAATAACTTACAGGATGAATTTGTGGGGTTTTCTTGGCTTTGATCAACAGGGTTTGGGCCATGTGTAGGTTCACTGGGTCCCACTGCAGCCTCCGAGGCTGAGGGCTCAGGCTCTGCCTCCTGCCACACTCCAGGCTTGCTGCTTTTTGCTTTGTAGCTCTTGGCTACAAGGCTTTGAGCATCTTAACCATACGCATGACAACCTCATCACAGGTCTGGAGCAAAGCCAGCACTGGCATTGAGAGCCATGGGAGCAGCATGCAGAGTCCAGGGTCTCATCCAGAAAGGTGTTCCGGTAGGAAGCCCTGCTGCTGTTTCCTAGTGCTCCTCTGGGGTCTGCCTTTTGTGTTGAGGACCCCTCTTCTGAGATCTGCCTCCCTGTACCCCTGGGGTTCTTCTGCCTCGTCCACACAAACTATGGTGCCATCAACTCCTATGAGCTGGTGGCCCTGGAGGTGCTGACTGGGATCTGCAGGGTTCATGTCCTTGTGCCAGGAGCAAGCACCTCTCATGGACACTGTGTGGTGCAGTGGGAGATGCTCCCTCTGGCCACCTCGCTGTGTCCCCTCTCCCAGGCCCTGGTGGCCCTCAGGATGTGCAGAGTGGCCGGGGGAAATCCTGCCCTGCCCGAGCCTATCTCCAGCAGCACAGGAGCAGGTGAGCAGCCCTTTCCCTATGCTCAGGGATGCACCGATTCCTGGCTGGGGCTGGCTGCCGGCCAGACCTGTGCAGGGCCCAAGGGGCCGGTTAAGCTCATTGCTTTGCTTTCTGAGGCTTCGGGAAGCCGTCCACCAGCATTTAATTCGAACTCATTGAACAATTCTCCTGAGAGCAGCTAGTTCAAGACCAACCACTACAACAGAGCATCCCTGAGATCACTGGCATGGCCCCATGGAGAGCTCTGTGTCCTCCAGCTCATCTCCGTGGCTGTGCCAACACAATGGTGAGTTCAGGACAAGGTGCCTGCCCTAGGGTAATGTTGGCTCAGCTCTGAACCTGGCTGCCTGCGTTGCCTCCAGCCCCAGGGGGTATCTTGAGGTCTGTTAATACCCCTCCCACTTCCACCCCAAACCTGTTTCTGCCTTGGAGCAGTTGCTCCCCAGGCAGCAGTCCCAGAGCAGACCTGGCTCAGCCCTCACCGGCCTTCACAGCCTGTTGCCAGTTCGCTGTGCTGCAAAGGTGGTGGGATGCACACCCTACTGTGATGGGATTCATGTCCACCACTGGATGCAGAAACCTGAGGCCACTTGGATAGGAGTGGGAACAAGGCAGAGCCAGGCTGAGAGTGCAGAGATGAGTTCCCAGCTCTAGCAAATGAGTGGTGTGTGATGGGACCACCCTGGGACACAAGCTTCCCTGAAAGAGGCTGCTCTCTGGAAAAGCCTTTTCACTCTGTGCTCAACCCTTAGGAGTTCTGGGGGCCATCTGTGCCCCATTCTTATGGCATCCTGGGGACTGTCCCAAAGGACAAGGCTGGGGCCATGCTGCCTTCATCCCTCACTCCCCTGTTTCTGTGTGGCTCTATGAGGGCAGCCCATGGTGTGCCCTGTTTTACATCATTGACAACTGCTCAGAAGAAAACTAATGATCTTCATTAATGAGCTGAACACTTGTGGGTCAGGGCCTGATGTCCTGTGCAGGGGCATGTGCAGTCATGCAGCAGGACTGAATCACAACTCTGCTCATGGTGCAGCCTTCCTGTTAGCTCCGGGCACATGTAGCTCTGCAGCACACACAGAAAGGCAGCTCCACGCTGCCTTCCATCCATTCCTTGTACCCCAGGCTGTGAGATGGGACCTGTGACAGCTTATCCTGCTTCCCTGGGAGGTGTGGGATCAAGCGATGTGTCCCAGCCTGGAAAGCAGCATCTGTGGCTGTGATTTAGCCTAGAAGGGGCAGGAGAACCCAGGAACAGTCCCGCAGTGCGGTGGCTGTACTGCAGTGTGGGACTGGGGCACTGAGCCCCCCTCACCTTCCAGAGGTCCCTTATTCCGCCTACATCCCTTTGTCACAGTCATCATCTGTTGACCAGCTGAAGCCACCACCTTGGAACCCACAGAGCTGCAGGAGGGACTCAACAAGCCATGGCCAGAGGCATCCATGCGATTTATAGCGCTTGTTCAGCCCATGAGCATCCTGGAGCTATTCCTGTAACAAAAGCCTCAGCTTGTTGTACAATCCTGATTTTCCTATGCTGGATGCACGGCTGGCTTAGGGCAGAGAGGGGGTTCAGTCTCACCCCATGTCCCAGAGAGTGCTTGGGGGGGCTTCCCGGGGGGGGGGGGGGGGGCAGGGGGCTGCATGCCAACCAATGCCTTAATGACCCCCACGTGTATTTATCTCAGGCAGAATCCCAGACTGGTTTGGGTTGGAAGGGACCTTAAAGCTCCTCCAGCTCCAACCCCTGCCACAGGCAGGGACCCCTTCCACTAGAGCAGCTTGCTCCAAGCCCCTGTGTCCAACCTGCCCTTGAACACTGCCAGGGATGGGGCAGCCACAGCTTCTCTGGGCACCCTGTGCCAGCGCCTCAGCACCCTCACAGGGAAGAGCTTCTGCCTAAGAGCTCATCTCAGTCTCCCCTCTGGCAGGTTAAATCCGACTCAGACGTGCTCTGCAGCCTGGCCAGGCTCGGGTTTGCCCCTGGGGTAAGCAGCTGTTGCCTTGGGGTTGTGCTGCCCAGCATTAGAAGACGAATCAGTGCAGGGGGGCACGGGGGGCGCTGCGGGATGCGGCAGAGCCCATCACCCGCTGCGAGCCGCGGCAGCAGCGCGGAGCAGCATTTTTCAAACTCAGCCCTCGGATGCTCGCAGCGAGTTTGGGGCCGGATTGTAACGGACGAGAGACGCGGCGGGTGGGAGGGAGCAGCCTTGCACAGGCGCTGGCTGTGAATGGGCTCCCCTCGAGAGGCACCGTGAGGAGCTCCGCACGCCCCAATGGCAGGGTGGGCACCGTGAGAGGGGGGCCCAGGGGACCCCTATCCGTGGGGGTGCCTCGGGATCCTCACCGTGAGGGGCCCTCGGGACCTATCACCCATGGGAGACATCTGCCTCTGAGGATGCTCTACAATTACAGTGATACCCTGGGGACCCCCACCTCCGAGACTGTCCGGGGGGGGCCTGTGTTTAGAGGCTCTCCCTGGGGACTTGCACCGCTGAGGACACCCTGGGGACCCCATTCCCTCTCCCGGAGCACCCTTACTCTCAGGGGTATACCAGAAACCCTCCCCACCTCCACACCCCAGGGTGACCCCCCCCCCCTACAGGGGTACCCCGGCGATCTCCTGTCCCCAGGGATGCCTGGGTGACCCTCACCCATAGCAGCGCGCCGGGACAGCCCCCAAATGCCTGCGCTCTGAAGATGCCCGGGGGACCCCCTACCCCGGGGGTGCCTTTCCCGCCGGGATGCCCCTTACCCAGGAGCGATGCCACGGCAGCGGCGCTGTGCGGGCGGAGGGGTCGCTGTTGCCGCTGCAGCCACGGCCGCGGCCGCCTCCCCCCGCTCCGCCGCCGCCTTTTGTTCGCCGCCCGCGCTCGTCCCCGCCCGGCGGCGGGGCGGGCGGAGCTGGGGCCGCAGCCGCAGCGGCAGCCGGGGCTGAGCCGAGCCCAGCCCGGCGCAGCGCAGCGGGACATGGAGGCCGCGCCGGCGGAGCAGGGTCCCCCTGCGCCGGCCCCTCCGCCGCCCCCGCTCCCGGAGAGGAAGAAGAAGCCGCAGCGGGCACCATCGCCCGCCCGCCCCAAGGAGGTGCCGGGCTGGTCGCTGGCCAAAAGCCGGCGCGGCGGCGGCGGGGGGCACCCGGGCGCGGCCCCGCGGCTGGCGGCGGGGGGCGCGCACTCGCGGCGGGCGGGCGGCGGCAAGGACGGGCGGCCCGAGAAGCGGGCGGCGGCGGCGGCGGCCCGGGCCGGTTGCAAGGGGCCGGCGGGGCGCGGCGCGGCCAGGGCGAAGGGGCGGTGCCGCGGCGCGGAGACGGCGGCCACCGGGGCGAAGCGATCGGGACCGGGGCCGGGGCCGGTGGCCGGGCCCAGCCTGACCGACAGCAGCTCGGAGGTGTCGGACTGCAGCGCCTCGGAGGAGGCAAAGCTGCTCTCGCTGGAGCTAGGGCTCAGCGGCAGCGATGGCGAGTCCCCGGGCAGCGCCCCGCCGCCGCCGCCCTCGGCCGGCGAGGCCTCGCCGCTGCCCGAGGAGCCCTCGGCCGCCTCCATGGCCAGCAGCCGCCTGCAGCTTAGCACCTCGCTCGCCTTCTCCGACCTCACCGAGGAGCTGCTGGACGCCGGCACCGACGGGCTGCTCCGCGAGCTGGAGGACCTGCGCTCCGAGAACGACTATCTCAAGGTGGGCACGGCGGCATCCCTGGGCAGTGGTGTGCCACAGTGTGGGTCAGCAAGGCTCAGCATCCCTTGCGTAGCATGCTTTAGCATCCCTGGGCATGGCATGGCGAGGCACAGCATGGCATCTGAGGGCCTGGCTCGGCGTGGCACAGCATCCTTGGCTGTAGCATGGAGTTCTGTAGCATCCTAGGGCATGCACCAGCGTGGCTTAGTGTCTCTGGGCACAACATAGCATCCCAAGGCAAGGATCATCACAATGTGGCATCCTAGGGCATGGTTCAGCATGGCACAGCATCCCTGGTAATGGCATGGCATCCCAAAGCATGGCTCAGCAAGGCACAGCATCCTTGTGCAATAGCATAGCTCAGCCTTCCATGGAACATCACAATATAGTGCAGCATCCCTGGGCATGGCTGAGCACAGGGCACAGCTCAGCTCAGCCCTGTATAGCCTGACTCAGCCTGGCATGACACTGCTGAGCATAGCCTGGCCTGGCTCAGTTGGGCATCACTGCATGTCATGGCTGGATGCAGGGCTTGGCATGGCTCAGCCCAGCCCAGCATCGCTGGACATGACCTGGTATGGTACAAGTGAGCTCAGCTCAGTGCACCATGGCACAGCTGGGGATGGCACTTCATGCTGTGGATGGGCTTGTCTCAGTTTGGCATAACATGATGTAGGGCATGGTTGGATGTAGGGCATGGCTTCCCTACTCCTGACACGGCCCAGCTGACATAGAGCAAAGCTCAGCTTAAGCACAGCAGGGCCCATCTGGGCCTGGTCCAGCATGGTGTGCCATGGCTGGGCGCCGCTTGGCTCAGCACAGCATGGCACGTTATGGCAGAGGGCACACATTGGCACAATGTGGGCCACCTTAGCCTGGCATGACCCAACTGGGCATGGCAAGCCTTAGCATGGCGCCAGCTCAGCATGGCTAAGCTCAGCACAGCCTGGGCTGGCACAGCTCAGCACGGCACGGCTCTTCTCCACCCAGCTTGACATGGCAGAGCACGGCACGGTTTTGGCTCAGCCTGGTTTGGCATCCTGGGACGCTGCTCAGCAGGGCACTGCTCAGCTTGGTGCAGGGCGGGATGCTGCTCATGCCCTCCCTGCCTGCTGATGCTGCCAGACCCTGGGGACATTTTCCAGCTCGCCTCTTTCCAAGGTTCCTGTGCTTCCCGGGGCCTTTTTCTGGGCATGCAGCATGGCTTGCTGGTTTGGGGTGGGGTATGGTGGGTGAAGCCAGAGCAGATGGGCTGTGTGGGGACAGGGGCACAGAGCAGTTTATTCTCAGTCACACCTTGACTTGCTGCCCCTTGGCAGCACTGCCTGCTGCGGGGTGGGCACTAACACCCACCAAGCGCCACGTCCTGGTGGGCTGCAGGCATTTTGCACCCTCTGCTCTTCTTCAGGGTGGAGCTCTGGATGAGATGTTTGTGCAGTCACCTGCTGGGGGCACACATCTCAGTGGCTGCTCTTGGGATGTCGCCGGTTGAAAAGCAGGCCAGCTCTCACCGGCTGGTGCCAAAGCTTGTAAATGCCTTGGGTTTATAGCTGCGAGGTGGGAGCTCAGTGCTGGGGATGTGCTCAAAGATGCTCAGTCAGGCCCTTTGTCCATTAGCAAAGCCCCAGTTCACAGCTGGTGTCCCAAGTCCTGCCAGAATTAGCAGCAAGAGCTTAAGGGCTTTGATTTACTGAGAGCTGGAAAAACACAGATGAGGCCCCTTCAGTGTCCAGGAACATGCATGCAAACACTCTGGTTCCAACGTGCCGAGCAAGCGCTTCCTCCATTTCCACGTGATGCTCTTCCTGCAGGCTGCAGGCCAGCGGGCTGCCAGTGTTCTACCTGCCTTGAGGGGTGGCAGCTGAACCCCCCCCAGCCAGGAGCAGTGGGGAGAGTGGATACGTGCACCAAGAAGTGCAGTGGGGTTGGTGGTGGCATCCCCGCTACTTGGCCATGAGTATAGAGTATATGCCATGAGTATATGCTATGTGCACTTGGGTCTATTCCCTGACATGAGCATCCTGCTTGTGCCCATGTTGTAGGTTGTTTCTCATGACACTTGAGCAGGAGACTGCTGAGATGGTCCCCAGGCTCCAGCCGGGCACCCCTTGTGCTCCAAGGTGGAAGGTTTGCTCCATTAAGGAGCAGAAACCTGTGTTGCATTGCAACAGGGGGCTGCCTTGTGCCAGCTCTGCTAAAAATTAGGGTATTTATTTGGGGCTTTAGGGCAAAAATCAAGCCCTACCCCAAGCAATGAACGTCACCCGCCTGGCCATGCAGCCCAGATTGGAGAGCAGCATGCAGGGAACCTGCAGAGATGCCCTCTGTCCCCAGCACCTCCCCTCCCCTTGGCTATGGATGAATCAGGCTCCTCAGAGGTGACTTATTTCCGAGGACTCATGCAGCGAGCTGCAAATGAGTATTTTTTTCATGTGTTCATCAGAGCCAGCTCAAACCTGGTGTGTTTTTAACGAGAAATGAGGAACTCTGGGGGATGGAAGGGTTTTGGCAGCGTTCTGGCACAGGCCAGACGTGTGTGGTGCTACTACACCCGTGTGCTGCACGCTGGGGTTGGAGCTTCCCAGCAGAGCACATTGCAGCCCTCGGCAGCAGTGCCAGCTCACGTCGCATCCTCCCTCAGCTGCCATAATCAAACGTATATATTTTAAGCACACTTCACCCATTTCTCTCTGTAACCCAGATTTGTGCAAGGCTCTGCCTTCCTCCTCCCGCTCTGGGTGCACCAACTGGGCTCGTGTGTCCTCTTGTTCCTGTGCACCTGCTGTGACACCCCATAAATGGGTTATTTCGAGTGTTCCCCCCAAAAAAGGGCCGTTCTTCACGTGCAGGGTGGCAGCCAGCAAGGAGGGGCAGCGTCTCGGGTGTCCTTGCCCCATCTCACTGTTGCTGAGCCGTGTGATGGGGAGCTCCCAGCCCTGCTCAGTGGGCTGGAAAATGTGAGATGTGATACAGCAGCAGCTGTGGAGGGATGGGCAGACAAAGAGTGGGCACGGGAGAGGGTTTGGAGCGAGGGGAGGGGATGCCTTCAAACCCTTTCCTCTCCTCTCCTTAGGAAGGTGCTCAGGAGAGAGCTGTGTAACGCTGGAAGCACAGCCCTGCCTGCCCCCTCCTGCATCACCCGCATCCCTGGGGTTTGGTGCGTTTCCCAGCTCCATGGAGCAGCACATAGGGTGGGTGAATGGGTGCCTTGTTCCTCCCAAGGCAGGCAGGGACCAGTGTGTGCCACCAGTGAGGGCTCAACAGTATATTCCCAGCTACACAGCCCCAGCTGGGGGTGCATGGGGGACCTGGAGGTTGTGTCTGGGCAGCCTGGTTGGCACAGGGCTGTCACAGGGGCCCAGCTCTGTTGCTGCTCACATCCTGCCTGCCCACAGGGGCAGGGACCATGCCCGGGGGTCCCGGTGAGCACAGGCAGAGCCGGGATGCAGGGATGTGCCATGTATCACCTGCCAGCAGCCAGAGCAAGGGGATTTGCAGGCTCTTGCCTCTTGAGGTGCTGCCCAGCAGGGGCTGGGCTGCAGAGAGCCGCCCGCTGTTTGCTTGTTCATTATGGGGCAGGTGTAAAGCTGTGGGATGTGGATTTTCACCTCCCTGACGTGCTCTGTGCTGAGCAGGAGCTGTGGTGCCAGCCAGGGCAGGGCTGTGCTGCACTGGGCTCCAGCATGACATGGAGGGAAGGATGGCTGATGTTTGCTGTCAGAGCTGGGCTAGAGCTGCTGTTGATGCACCTAAAGAAATCTCTGTGTGACACAGGGTGTGCTTTACCCATCCTTCAACCTACTGCACCCCCACATGGGCTTGGGTGAGCTGCATTTGCTGGGATCCCCTGGCTGGCAGGGACACCACAGGCAACTTCCCTTTGAAATTCCCTCTTGATTTCATTTTCCCCCTAGCAAATTCTAGCATAATTCCCTCTCCTGTCTGCTGGGGGCTCAGAGTTAATGGGAAGCTGCTGCTTTTGTCCTTGTAATCTCAGAGGAAGCTGGTGCTTGTTGCTCCTGGACAATAATCCCCACCTTTGCACCAGGGATCTCAGGCTTTCCCGCTGCCTGCGTGGCCCCAGGCTCTGCACAAAGGCATCAGTGCAAAGCATAGAGGCAGCTTTCACCCTTGATCCTCCTCTGCAGCCTGTGCTGATGTTTGGGGTGCAGGTGGAGGGTGTGAATACAGCAGGGCTGGGCTCCCCGAGTGCCGCCTGTCCCCCTTGTGCCCCAGAGCCTGAGGCTGCCAAAGCTGAGGGTGTCTGTGCTGTCAGCAGCGCCTCAGCCACCAGCCATGCCGTTGTTTGCATCATCCTCTTGTGTATCCGTTGCTGTTTCTGCTTCTAAGAGATAGTGGATCCTGCTGAGGAGCTGCGAGTCCCTGTGCTGCTCTGAGCATGCTGTGTTCTTGCAAACACCTAAGCCAGCATGTCACCCCTTGGGCAGGAGAGCTGAGGGTTTAACTCTTCTGCCACAACACTGATGGGTCTGATCTGCGCTTTGAGGTGTCCTGCACGTGGGCATCAGGACAAGTCTGTAGCTGTTACCTCCTCCTGCTCTGGACCTGCACGCACGTTTGTCTGAACTGGATCCAGGCAGTTTGCATCCCATCTTGCTGCTCCTTAGTTTCCTTAATAATCTCCCCAGGGAGACCCAGTGTCTCTGAGGTTTGTGCAGAGAAGGTTGAAGGTATCTTGTCTCTCGGGTTCCTCTGTGCAGTACAACCTGGCTCCTGCAGGCATGTGAGGTGTTTGCTTTTGCACACCCCTGTGCCTTGGGCATTGAAATGAGTCCTCCTGAGCTACAGGTCCCCAGCATCATTCCTAAGAGGGGTGACTTGTGGTATAAACCCACTATGAATGAAATCTTTGTGGCTGCAGAGATGGGGTGGGCACGGATGCTGTGGTGGGTAATCCTGGGGGATGGAGGGGATGAGCAGCCCAGGGGTGCTGGGAGGCTGTGACTCCACGCAGGGGTGGGCACCTTTTGCTTATGGGACGAGAGGCCAAGCCTGGCAGCCTCTTGGACAGAAGTCATTTATCTCGTCCTCGGTGTCGCCCTCTCTCTGTTTTACCTCATCTCTGTTTCACGAGGCCAGGTTGGATGGGGCTTGGAGCAAGCTGCTCTAATGGAAGGTGTCCCTGCCTGTGGCAGGGGTTGGAACTGGATGAGCTTTAAGGTCCCTTCCAACCCAAACCAGTTCACAATTCACACTTGGTTTATCATTGCTATGGAGCTTCATGGTCACAACGCCACCCCTCAACTGGGGATGTTTCTATGGAGTTCCTCCTGGCTCCTAGCTCTGTTCTCACCTTATCCAGATGGATTCTTTGCTTTGTTTTGGGGCATCACCCCCAGAAAATGTGCAGATGCAAAGGGTGAGGCTCTGTGGCTGTCACAGACCCCAGAGCCATAGGGGGACCCGTGTGCCCCCCGTGTGCTGCCTCCAGTCACCACAGGGCTGTTCTGCTGCCGCAGCTTGGCCATGGAGGGGCTCAGCTTTGCCATCCTGAGCTCCCTTCCAGTTTACTGGCATTTTCTGCTCCCGATCCTAATCCAGTTACTACGGCTTATGGCACAGCTTGCCTCCTAGGGGCAAGATTGGGATGGGCTGTGTGGCTGCTGGGCTGCTGCCGTTTGAAGGGTTTATTGCTATTATGGGGTACATGCAAATCCTGCAGCTTTCCCAGCCTTCCAGTGCCGACCCTGCTGCAAACCCGCTAGCCCCAGTCCCGGGGGAAGCAACTCCAGGCTGTGCCGATGGGCTTTGCCCAGGCAGCAGCTCATGCTGGACACAGCCTCATCCCAGTATAATGGTTGCTAGAACCCGAGGGATAAACAAGAGGAGCTCTTGGTGCTGCAAGCCCAGGCTTCCTTCCAGCGAGGTTTGGTTGGGCTTTTTCCAAGGTCCCTGCTCCCTGCCCTGCTCAGCTGCTGCCTGGGGAAGCCACATGGCAAATGGGAGCCGGTACTGTCAGCACTGGAGCAGGATGCAGGCAGCCCGGGGTGTTTCTGCAATCAGATTCAAGCCACGATTCGCATGACTTCGGTAGTGAAAGGTGGTTTTCCATCAGCCTGCTGCAGAGCGCCTGTGATGCATGATGCATGATGCATTTTACATAGAATCACAGAGTAGTCTGAGTTGGAAGGGACTTTAAAGCTCATCCAGTTCCAACCCCTGCCACCCCCCTGCAGGGGACACCTTCCACTAGAGCAGCTTGCTCAACCTTGCCCATGAAAGCTCCAAAGGAATAGATGCCATGAGCCAGCTCCCCTGGCTGGTTTGGGTACAAGGTGGTGTCCTCAGGGCTGTGGCATTGCTGTATGGGGTAGGCAGTGCTGTTGATGCGTCTCCATTGGGTGCATCGCAATGTCACGGGGCTGTCTGGTGTTCAGCCTTGGGGGATTCACCCCTGAGCTGTCCAGGGGTGGACATGCCCATAGTGATGCTCCTTCATAGGGCAGTCTCAGGCTGCCCCTGGAGCAGCCCTGGCACTCCCAGATGCCCATCTCAGTGCCTCGGGGCTGTTTGTGCCCTGCTCTTGTTCTCCAGACCCCCCAGCATGAAGCAGAGCAGCTTCAGGGGGGCAGCAGGATGCTGGTGGCTGCGGGGCCGCAGCGCTCTAGCAGCCTGGCCGAGAAGATAATCCAGGATTGTCTCCTTGACGTTCCTTGTTTATCACACAGTGCTCAAAGCCAACAGTGAGCGACTGTGCCTGTCCCTGCAGCTGCTGCCCCCCCTCCCGGGCTCCGCTTTGCCTTTAGGGGGAATTCCTGCAGCTGGGGCTTTATCCAGCAGGATGAGTGGGCAGGGAGTGTGCCAGCGCCTGGCAGAGCCGGCACAGTGCTGCTCACCCTGTCTGTAGAGCACTGTCATGGGTCAGGAGCAGTGGGGTCCTGTCCCCTCTGCCTGGGGGGAATCGGGGCTGTGCGTCCCTGCTGCCTGTGCTGGATCCTCCTCTTGTGGCTGTGGCATGGAACAAGGCAGGAGCAGGAGTGACGTTTGGTAGTGATGGGGTTGTTCAGTGGTGGCTGGAAGGTAGATGTTTGATCCCTTCCCAGAAGCATGCCGGGTCCAGGGACTTCTTGAGGAGGAGAGCAGCCAGTGTGATGCCTTGAGCTTTGCTTGGAGGATGCTCACAGGGATGTGAGAAAAGCTTTGGGCAGCGCAGCCTGTGTGAGTCCCAGGGACAGGAGGGGACAGTCCTTGAGCATCCCCAGTGACCACTGCCCTGTGCTGGATGGGGAGGTGGCACTGGGGCTGCAACTGATGCAGGGTTCCCACAGGTCTGGAGGAGGCTTTGAATCACTGTTGGTGCCTGCAGGATGTCAGTCCTGACCCTGCTGTGGCAGTGACAGAGCAGCTCAGTGCCGGAGGCTCTGCTGGCTTAGGAGGGGTTTGTCACCATGAGAGCTGATGAAGCTGGGAAGGGGTGGACCAGGGGACCCAGCCCAGCGGTTGCTGCTTGGTGGCAACATGAAGGAGAACCTCTGGTTCCTGGTGCTGGCAGCATCTCGCCGTGTCCCTGCGTTGCCTCCCTGTCCTCGCCTGCCATCTCCTCCTCCTCTCGCCTGCCTCCCTGACACATCTTTTCCAAAGACATCCCATATTCTCCGTGCTGCAGCTGCCGCCTGTGCTGCTCCTGCAGCTCCTCTCCCTCCCCCATCTTCCTCTTTCTTTCACCACCGATGCTTACAGGCACCCGTGTTGGCTGCTCCCTGTCGTGGCTGGGTCACCAGCGGGTGATGGTGCCCAGCTGGCTCTGAGCCGTGTTCCTGCAAGGATGGGGCTTGACTGGAGGGGGACTCTTCATCAGGGGCTGTAGTGATAGGACAAGGGGTGATGGGTTCAAACTGACACAGGAGAAGTTCAGGTTAGATCTAAGGCAGAAGCTCTTCCCTGTGAGGGTGCTGAGGCGCTGGCACAGGGTGCCCAGAGAAGCTGTGGCTGCCCCATCCCTGGCAGTGTTCAAGGCCAGGTTGGACAGAGCCTTGGGTAGCATGGTCTAGGGTGAGGAGTCCCTGCCTGTGAAAGAGGGTTGGAACTGGATGACCTTAAGGTCCTTTCCAACCCAAACCAGTTTGGGATTCTGCGATTTTATGATTCTATGAGCCAAGGGGTTGAAGGTGTGTGAAGAGTTTGTGGGCTGGAGCAGAACAGGGGAGCCATGGTGGGGATGTGTCCCCACCACACAAAAAGAGGGGAGAGCATCTGCGCGTTCCGTTCCCTCTAACGCACATCTCCGCACAGGATGAGATCGAGGAGCTGCGCGCAGAGATGCTGGAGATGAGGGACGTCTACATGGAGGAGGATGTGTACCAGCTGCAGGAGCTCCGTCAGCAGCTGGACCAGGCCAGCAAGACCTGCCGCATCCTGCAGTACCGGCTGCGCAAGGCGGAGCGGCGCAGCCTGCGCGTGGCGCAGACCGGGCAGGTGGATGGGGAGCTCATCCACAGCCTCGAGCAGGACGTCAAGGTGAGGCTGTGCAATCCCCACGGCACACGTGGGTTTAGGTGAGGTGTGGACGCCGTGGCTGGTGTAGCTCAATGGCGTGGCCGGGGATGTGCAGGGAGTGCCATGGATTGGGCTGCTTATTGGGCTGTCAGTGGGGGCATCATGATTCCCTGCTCATGGAGTTGATATGGGAAGTGGGGAGCAGTGCTTGCAGCTGGCAGGTGAGGAGTGTTTGGGGGGGTCCTGGGGTGGAGAGGGGCAGCATTGTCAAGGATGGGGGTCTTGCAGTGCCATATGTGAGATTTGTCCTGTGCAGGCTGGAGCTGTGTGTCCCAGGATTGAGCTCCCTTATCCTGCACCGATGGGGACAGGATGGGGCCACTGCCATGAGCTGGAGCATCACAGATGTGCAGAGAGGGAGCATAGGGACCAGGACGCTGGGGACATGGGGCTGCTCCTCTCAGCCATCAGGGAACCTTTGCAGAGCCCCAGGCATGGTGGCAGGCCGGGCTGGGGCAGGGACAAGGGGACTTCTGCAGGGTGACGTTGCTCTGCCCCACCAGCCGCTGGCCTTGAGGAGCTGCTGGTGCCAGAGAGTGTTTGCTGAGGGCTCTTGCTGCCAGGAGTGGGGAGCGGTGACGGCTCGGAGGGGATGGGAGCAGCTCCAGGAGTAGCTTTGGTTCTTGAGCAGGAAACAGCCAGTCCTGGAGCTGAGGCACGCCCGAGCATGGGGCTGTGAGCCTGCCTTATGCTGCTGGGAGCCCAGTCCCCTCCCAGGCTGCCCAGCAGCCCCCAGCTTGGGTGCTGCTGCCTGAAGCATCCCCCTCCAGCTTCTCCCTTCATGGAAAGAAAAGCACAGCCCATCCCTGTGGGGAATGGGAGCCTGCCCCCATGGCCTGGACCACCCCATCTGCCTCCACAGCCCTGGTACCCCAGGCAGGCAAGGGACCAGGGGCACTGGGGATGATTTTCCCTTCCTTCAGGTGCAGGAGTGAATGCTCCATGCTGTTAAGCTCCCTTTATGTCAGGGGTTGCTCCCTTGCGGGAATCTGGAGAGGGGGTCTCTGGGTCTGTGCCCAGGATGGATGGATGGATGGATGGATGGATGGATGGATGGAGCCACCCTTCACCCGGGCAGCTGCTGTTTGTTCTGTAATGTGATGCAGCAGCTCTCCTTTCTCCCTGCCAGCGCAGCTGCTGCCTGCAGTGAGTGGCTACGGCCTGCTCTCATGCTGTCTGCCTGCTTTCCCAGCCTTGTGGCAGTGATTCCAGCTTCACGGTGTGGGAAAATAGTACAACAAGGCAATGAGTATCCTGTTAGGGCTGGGGAAGGTGGGCTTTGGCCAGGGGATGGGGAGTGGGGCAGCCTAACAGTTGGGGAACGGGGACAGCAGCCACAGCAGGCAGTGGAGGGGACACACACAAGAGCCATGGTGTCACCAGCGCAGTGGCTGCTCCAGAGGGTCTCAGTAACAGCCTCATATGAGGCCTGTGGTGCCCAGGTGCTGCGGTCCCAGCCCCGTGTGCACTGTGCCATGCTGTGACAGCCCCATTGTGTCCCCAGGTGGCCAAGGACGTGTCCGTGCGGCTCCACAATGAGCTGGAGGCGGTGGAGAAGAAGAGGATCCGGCTGGAGGAGGAGAATGAGGACCTGCGCCAGCGGCTCATCGAGACTGAGCTGGCCAAGCAGGTGGTGCAGAACGAGATGGACAAGCTCCGAGAGGTGAGAGGACATGGGGGACATCGGGAGGTGTCCCCAGGGCTCTGCCCATGGCAGGTGTCTGCTCTGTGGGATCTCATCCCTGCTCCCATCGCTGAAACCCAAACCCTGCTGCAGATGCTGTGAAACCGGAGCAGTGCCTGCCCTGTGTGAGACGTGCTTCAGCCCGCCCCAGGGCATGGGGTGGCTCTGCCCTGTGCTGGTGGTCTATGGGTTGTCCTCCATGCGCTAGAGCCACTTACATGTCCTCAGCCACTTGCTCAGACTGGCCAACGCTCTGCACCATGTGTGGAGACCGCTGTGTCCCTGGCACCGTGCCTGGTGGTGGCCGTATCCTGACCACATGCTGCTGGTTCCAGTGGGGCTGAGCCATGAGGCTGCATGGCTGCGATGTCCCAGTGGTGTCCCAGCAGTACTGTGAAGCTGGGTGGGTGCATGGTCCCATCTGTGTCCTGGGGAGCCATGTGCCCATAGCACAGATCCAGGGCACCCCATGCTGTGCCAGGTTTGGAAGAGCTCCCAGCCAGGAGCGATGTCATCAGGAAAGGCATCCCCATGACAGTGCGATCTTGTGATCCACCGCAGCACTGGTAACCCACTTCCCTACTGCCCGGGATGCCTTTGGTCCCTTGGGAGCCTCGGGAAGCATCATCGCTGGCTGAGCCATCAGAGCAGCGTGAGAGATGTGCTGAGGCAGAGCTCTGGCCCTGCTCCCACTGAGGATGGGGACACGATGCAGGGAGAGCTCCCTCTGCCCCCAGCTGTGCCCCCTGTGTGGCAGAGCAGGGAACCAGCACATGGCTTTGGGATCCATGGGGCTGCCTGTGCCCAGTCACAGAACCCCAACCTGGTTTGTGTTGGAAGAGACCTTAAAGCTCACCCAGTTCCAACCCCTGCCACAGGCAGGGACACCTTCCACTAGAGCAGCTTGCTCTAAGCCCTGTGTCCAACCTGGCCTTGAACACTGCCAGGGATGGGGCAGCCACAGCTTCTCTGGGCACCCTGTGCCAGCGCCTCAGCACCCTCACAGGGAAGAGCTTCTGCCTAAGAGCTCATCTCAGTCTCCCCTCTGGCAGGTTAAAGCCATTCCCCTTGGCCTGTCCCTACAGGCCCTTGTCCAAAGCCCCTCTCCAGGTTTCTTGTAGCCCCTTTAGGTACTGGAGGAGTGTTGTATGGTCTCCCTGAGCTGATTAATGCTGGCGCCAGCACCTGGCAAGCCACAGCACCCAGCCGTGGTCATACCATCCCCTCTGCAGCCACTTTTTCAGTGTCACAGAGCAGCATCACCCCGATGGGGTGTCTCATCCCTCCCCTGTGCAGGCTGCACTAACAGGCATGAAATGGGTTTCCCTGCAGCCAGCACAGGCTGAATAACAAATGGCAGCAGCAGGAGCTGGGCTGGAGGATTCTTGTGCTTGAAAAACAGGCATAGCCAATGGTTGTGTGGTCAGTGCAGGGAGCCCCGAGTGCCAGCTCCTGCCCTGGCCTGGCAGAAGAGCGTGGGAGAGGATACGGCCCCTCTGCGGCGCTCCAAGGAATGCTGCTGGTGGGAGGACACCCAGCCCAGCTCAGAGCCCAGCTCCAATGGTGTGTCCCCAGGCGAGCAAGGGCACGGGGTTACTCAAGGAGCACTCAGAGTGCTAATGAGACAAATGAGTGAGTTCACAGCCCTCCTCCACCTCCTCCCTGCTGCTGCAGGGCACAGAGCATGGCAGAGCTTGTTAGCAGCTGCGCAGGGCTGGGCTCACCCCTCAGGGCTCAGTGTGTCTCCTTTCCAAGAGGTTTCTCCCATAAGTGGATAATTGTCGGGATGGGCAGATTATCCCAAAAGTGTGTGTGCTGTGCCCCTCCATGGCATGTGCTGGGGGGGCAGGAGAAAAGCGGGACTGGTCCAGGTACCTCGTGCCACATTGAATTTGGTCACAGCGAGACCCAGGGGCACGGCCACCCCATGGGATACACCCGAGGTGGAGCAGTGACAGCAGCATCTGCCCCAGGGTGCTGTGCTGGGGCCGGGCAGTGCCTGGTGCGGGATGCGACGTGGCACAGGCAGTCCCCGGGAGAGGCCCTGCAGCAGCTCCAGAGATGGTCGTGGCCTTAATAGGAAAGCTGGAGCCCGGCACCTTGGCACGGGCAGCATTTCACATTTCAGCTGCATTTCCCAGCTGCTTTCTTTGGCTGCTGGGCCCCAGCACCCGCTTGGAAGTAGGTCCAGGGCGGCTGCACGGATGGGCCGGTGCTCATGGGGGCTGTGTGGATGTTCTTGAGGGGTTTTTCCCAGCTTCCCTCCCCACATAACTGGCCCTGCTCCGGGCACATCGTTTTTTCCCCCTTTCTGGTCTCCTTTCTTGCTCTGTTTGTCCTCCCCATCCCCCAGCTGTCCTGGAGATTGTCCCTTGTGTCTCCAGAGAGCCCGAGGGCAGAGTCAGCATCCCCCTGCTGAGCAGCCCTCCCCATACCAGTGACCAGGACTTGTGCCTTGCTTGAGGCTGCTCCCACACTGGGATACCCCAGAGCTGTCGCTTGGCCTGGGGGTTGGATTCCCTGCTTCATCCAGAAGGGACCATGACTCAGCCTCTCCACGGCTCATTTCCTGCTCATTCCTGCTCGCTCACAGCAAGCCTGCCTGCAGGGGGAATTTCTGGCCAAACCTCATGAGATCATGCTGCTTGTCAGCCCAGCTTCCCCCTCAGCAAACAAGCTCAGCCCACTGGGGCTCTGGTGTGTTCCTGGGGTTCACAGCACTGATACCCATCCAGGTGGGTCTGTCTGTCCGTGCTGGGGTGCAGAGCCCTCGCTCCAGGTAACAGCTCTCTTCTCCCTGCAGAATTCCCTGAAGAAGCGGGGGTCTCGCTCCATCGGGAAGGCTGAGAAGAAACCATCAGTGCAGGTATCAGTGCCGGGGTGTCCCACCAGCACCCCACGTCATGGTGCCAGTGGAGCCCAGAAGTAAAGCTGGGCATGGCAGTGCCATCCCCTCCCTTGCAGGGATTCCCTGCCTTTCAGATCCTGCATATGGGAGGGATTGACTCCTGGGCCAGCCTGCTCCATCTTCACCTGCTCCTTCATCTCATTTATCAATGGAGCACCAGTGGCTGTGGCTTTAACCCATTCCATGGGTCAGGACTGCAGGAAGGAGCTGAAGGACTTTGGCTTTTCCATTTGCAGAGCTGCCCCTGCTCTTGGGTTGCAGCTATTGCATCCTGGGTCCCTCCTACCCCATAGGATGTGAGGAGCTGAGGGTCCCCATGGGACAGGCTGGTGGCCGCGTTGTCCCTGCCCTGCCAGGGTGCTGGGGGGATTTGGGCTGCAGCAGGATTTCAGCTGTCACTTGCTGTTGGGATGAGCTGCTGTGAGTCACTAATGCTGTTACTTGGGGTCGGAGGGGCAGAGCTGCTGCTGCGGGAATAGAAACACAAGTGTTTTAATGCTGAAAAAATCCTCTTTCAAAGGCAAAAGACCTGGAAGGTTTATTCTGGGGAGAAGATCTGTGCCCCAAAGCCAGGGTAGGGAGGGAGACCCAGTAAAGGCACTCCTGCTGCTGAGAGCATCTCAAGTGTCATAGTGGGGACCCCGGGCACCCTGAGGGTTGAGCATTGCACAGCCCACTCTGTGCAGCCACGGGACGGGGATCCCCAGGCTCTCAGAGACCTCCCCCTTTGGTCTTTTATTTATCATCTCCTTTTAGCTCCATCCTTGAGAGCCCTTTCAGGCCAGATGATGGTCCCAGAGTCCTGCCCCCATGTCCCCAAAGCGGCTTTGCAGCTACACCCAAGCTAAGGGGGTCCCTCCATCACCCCCCCTTCCTGAGACTGAAATACAGCCCCTCCTCTCCTCTATCCCAAAACAAACCCAGCCCTGGGCTGCAGTAAACCCCACTCTGCTTCCCACATCCCCATGGAGCTGAGACCCCTCAGCCTGGGGATGCAGGGCTGGATCCCAGCTCTGCAATGGGATGGATGCTCCAGGAAGGACCCAGTGCTGGAAAGCAAATTCTGAGCTTCCCCAGGTTCAAATGCCCCTTGATGTGTCCCCCTTGAATGCTCCCTCTCCCTGTGGCCTCACAGGCACAGATGCTTGTGACTCATTGGTGGTTTCCTGGGCCCCTTTCCTGCCCGGGTGAGCGTGGCCACACTGGAGAGCACTGGTGCTCACTGGAAATGCAGCTGTGAGGGGACACAGACTCAGTGCTGAGGTCTGCCCTGAGCCCAGGAGCACTCGAGGTGGCTCTGGGTACGTGTGTGTGTCCCCAGCGATGTCAGGGGGCAGCGGGACACCCCGGCTGCTGCTTTTTTTTCCCCCTGAATAAACAGGAACTGAGGTCATGTCTGCCTGCACTGCCCCCCCCGTCTCTGCAGCTCCGGGGGGGCACAGCTTTAATGCACCTTAGAGCAGCTGTGCCTGCGTGTGTGAGCGTGGAGGAGCAGCAGAGAGGCTCCTGTGGCCATTTGGGGACTAAACCAGCACCCTGAATACGTGGGACAGCCACCCCATCAGCCATGGGCTCAACATGAGCAGCCTGGGAAGTTGGTGGGGTAAAAAGCTGCGGTGGGGCTTGGGGAGTGAGCACAGGCATGGCTGGGGGTCAGGAGCACCCGAAGATGGGGACATCTTATTTGTGCCAGGCAAGGAAACAGGAAAGGGGATGAGCTCAGCCAGGCAGAGGGACAATGGGTGCCAGCGTGCTCCTGAGCTCCAGTGGGTGCTGTGGGGTGAGGGTCGCAGCCCCACAGGTCCCCTCCTGCAGGGACCGAGCTTGGAGCACTGGAGTGACCCCACGGCACAGGAAGGGAAAATACTGGTCCTGCGTCCGGCAGGGTTTGTGAAGCAGAGGAGCAGTGTGCCTGGGCAGGCAGCCCAGAGCCGGGCTCCCGCGTTTAGAACAGCACACGTGGGGAAGTGCTCCCAGGAAGCAGAGGGGCTGGGGAAGGGACCAGGAGCTGCTGCCTGGGGTTTCTGTCCCCTGGTGCCAGCAAGGACAGATGGTGGGTGAGGAGTGGGACTTTGGGAGGATTCCAACCGGAACTGCTGCTTCTCCACCCTGGGATGGAGCATCTGGGGCTCCATGGGAGGAGCAGAGCCCTGTCAGAGGGGTGCAGCAGCAGCAGGGGCTGGAGGCACGGCTCTCCTTACCCAGGCATCCTGCTCTGTCTCCATGCTCCCCCTGAAAGCCTCCAGGATGGATCTCAAAAGTTGTTTCTTTCCACAAACAGGGGCTGCAGCTCCCCGGGGTGGGAGGGTGGCACATCCCCAGGGCTCGCTCAGAGCCCCCGTGGCCCCAGGAGCACCCTTTAACACCTGCACCCTCTTGGTCCCCCCAGGAGGACAGCGCAGACCTTAAGTGCCAGCTGCATTTTGCCAAGGAGGAGTCGGCCCTGATGTGCAAGAAGCTGACCAAGCTGGCCAAGGAGAACGATGGCATGAAGGAGGAGCTGCTGAAGTACAGGTCCCTGTACGGAGACCTCGACAGCTCCCTCTCGGTGGAGGAGCTGGCCGACTCTCCCCACTCCCGGGAGGCCGAGCTGAAGGTCCACCTCAAGCTGGTGGAGGAGGAAGCCAACATCCTCAGCCGCAGGATAGTGGAGCTGGAGGTGGAGAACCGCGGGCTGCGGGCGGAGATGGACGACATGAAGGGCCAGGGGGACAGGGAGCTGCCGGCGCAGGACATGCGGTTCCTGGCGGGCATCACAGGCTGCGGGGACACGGGCGACACGGTGGCGGAGCTGCGCCGGCACCTGCAGTTCGTGGAGGAGGAGGCCGAGCTGCTGAGGCGCTCGCTGCTGGAGCTGGAGGACCAGAACAAGCTGCTCCTGAGCGAGCTCAGCAAGTACAAGTCGGAGCACGACCTGGACGTGACGCTGTCGGAGGACAGCTGCTCGGTGGTCAGCGAGCCCTCGCAGGAGGAGCTGGCCACGGCCAAGGTGCAGATCAGCGAGCTGAGCGGCAAGGTGAAGAAGCTGCAGTACGAGAACCGTGTCCTGCTCTCCAACCTGCAGCGCTGCGACCTCGCCTCCTGCCAGACCACCCGGCCCATGCTGGAGACGGACGCCGAGGCCGGTGACTCGGCGCAGTGCATCCCCACCACCAGCTGGAGGGACGGCACGAACGGCGGCGAAGCCGATGTGCTCGGTGGTGGGAAGGTGCCCGATGGTCCAGGCAAGCTGCTCAAGCCCAAGGATTTGGAGACCTTGGTGGGCATCCGGGACCAAGCGGTGCTTGTCAGCAAAGCGATCAACATCTTGATTTCGGATGCCAACGGCTTCACCTCTGGGCTGAAGGCTTGCTTGGATAACGAGTGTGTTGGGGGGCTGCTGGGCGAGGCGGTGAGCAGCGGAGGTGAGAGCCCCAGTGATGCCAAGCTGATGAACGTGCTGCTCATGCGGCTGGGTGTGCTCCAGCAGGACCTGGGCTGCTTCGTGAGGAAGGTGGATCACCTCACCGGCAGCCTCAAGGAGCACACAGACTCTTTCAGCTTCTCCGGCCCCAGCAGCCACGACACCACCAAAGAGGGGCTGCAGAAGGAGCATGCCTCTGACTTCCAGGTACGGGCTTCTTGCCGCCTCCCCTGCAGCAGCCGCCGCTTTATTTGCTGCCCTGTTTCCTCCTGCTTTAATGGAGCAAACTCCAACCCCCAATGTAACCTCCTGCTTCTCCAGAGTGAAACCCAGACTAACACCTCACTGCATGCCAGGGGCACCGAGGACAAGGTAGGACTCTGCTCCAACAGAGTGTGCCCAGGACAGGACGGGGTGGGTATCCCAGCACATCCCCGCATGGGCTGGTTGTGCTCTGCCCGTGGCCAGTGGCTCTTGAGTGTAATCTCACCTTAGCAGGGGCTGATGTTTGGACTGCTCTCCCCCAGCTCAGCCCAGCATCCCCTTTGCTTATTGGGGATGAGCCTCAATAACAGCAGCCTAAATTGTGGGGACCCTGTTTGCAAGAAGCCTCAGTCCCCAGTGGTACCCAGACAGGGTAATTTGGAGAGCAAAGGCTCCAGGGCAGATCTGCATCCGATGGAGAGTACCTTTGAAGCAGTGGAGAGCAGCTTTGCTTTGTCTTCACCCCTTTTTCCTGGGGGTCCCTCATGGCAGGGACCAGGGATGTCCATGGTGGCTGAGGCTGTGGGCCCAAGCCCGTTTCTGGAGCACACTCGCTTGTTCAGAGTCCTATTTTTCTGCATGTGGTCCCACCAGCCCCAGGTCCCAGTCTCCCCCAGTCACTGCATGGCACCATAACTGGTGTTTGCACATTTTTTCCCTCTTTCTCTCTTTTTTCCCCCTTTTCCCCAAACAATCCAGGCCACGTGTCTCCTCATCCTGTGTTTCCTTTTGGTTTCCGCCTTGTCTCCCGCCATGGTGATGAAGCTCCTTCTCCTCCTCATCCTTTTTGTCGTCTTGTAGTTCTTTACTGTTTCGGAGACCCATTGTTTTGTTTTCTGGCTTTGTTTTCTTCCCGCTCTTTTGGTTTGTTCTCATTAACTTGCCCACGCATGCAGCAGCCTGATTTTAGGGACGCCGACCCTTACCGCATGCCCCACGCCAAGGACACGGACCCCACACAGCCCCGGAGCTACAGGACCTGCAGGCCCGAGGAGAATGACTCCTATGCCACCGAGGTAAGAGCCACATCCCCCCTTGGCCAGCAGGGATGGGGATGGGGCTGCGGGAACAGGGCTGTCCCTCTGGAGAGCTGGGGACACGGGGAGGCCAGGTCACCGTCCACACTCCCCTCTCCGGGCCGTTGCAGATAAAGGAGCTGCAGCTGGTGCTGTCGGAGGCCAACGAGAGCCTGCGGGGGCTGCAGGAGCAGCTCTCCCAGGAGAGGCAGCTGAGGAAGGACGAGGTGGACAACTTCTCACAGAAGATCTGCCAGGTGAGTAGGCAGCAGCCCTGATACCTGGGAGACAGGTATCCCTGCTCCCATGGCCAGGGACACCTCCAGCCCCAGGCTGATGATCCACCTTAGGGCATGGGTGTCACGTAGATGTCACCCAGGGCTGCACAGAGCGCAGTACCCACCTGCTTTGTGTTGGAAGGGACCTTAAAGCCCATCCAGTTCCAACCCCTGCCACGGGCAGGGACCCCTTCCACTAGAGCAGCTTGCTCCAAGCCCCTGTGTCCAGCCTGGCCTTGAACACTGCCAGGGATGGGGCAGCCACAGCTTCTCTGGGCACCCTGTGCCAGCGCCTCAGCACCCTCCCAGGGAAGAGCTTCTGCCTAAGAGCTCATCTCAGTCTCCCCTCTGGCAGGTTCAAGCCATTGCCCTTGGCCTGTCCCTACAGGCCCTTCTCATCATCCAATACTCCCAAGTCCTCTTCAGGGCTGTTCCATCCCATCTTCAAGGGGCACAGGGTCTGTGCACACTCCTTGCACATGGCCATGCAGCTTCCACCCATGACAATGCCTCGATGTTCCTGCTGTCCCCAGCACGCTGCCAGGGCAGTGCAGCTCCCCAGGGGTGTTAGATATGAGGCTGGCACCAGGCTCAGCCCACACCCTGGGGCAGGGGCCCCACGCTGCTGTGCCAGCCGCTGTCTCAGATCCCACATGTCTCTCTGCAGCTGAAGGAGGACCACCAGAAAGCACTGCTGCGGCGCGAGTTCGAGCTGCAGAGCCTGAACCTGCAGAGGCGGCTGGAGCAGAAGTTCTGGAGCCAGGAGAAGAACCTGCTGGTGCAGGAGTCACAGCAGTTCAGGCAGAGCTTCCTCCTGCTCTTCATGAAGCTCAAGTGGTTCCTCAAGCGCTGGCGCCAGGGCAAGATGGTGCACAGCGAGGGCGAGGACTTTTTGGAGGTACTCCTACGTTGGCTGCTGTGGAGGGGTGACCACGCTGTTGGGCATCCCTCCTGGGCACGTGTCCCACCCAGAGCTGGTTGATGTCCCCATCCCATGCTGTGGGGGCCCCTCATCACCCCAGCCATGGTATCCCCACAGGTGAACAGCATGAAGGAGCTGTACCTGCTGCTGGAAGAGGAGGAGCTCGCCCCACAGCAGCAGGCAGACAACAAGATGTGCACTGGGGATGCCTGGACCCCCAACACGGTGAGAAGGGTCCCCATGATGGGGTAGAATCAGCCCTCGTTGAGGCTGTAGGCATGGGCTGGCTGCTCCTCTCGGGTGCATGGCTGGGAGGGGATGCTACCCGCTGGCATGGCACCCCAGGGGTGGTCCCATGCCCTGGTGGCACCTGCTGTCCCTCTCCCCGGGGCTGGTATGCAGAGAGAGCAGCTCCCAATGGGGTCCCACCAGCTCCCTCTGACCCCCCCCCATCCCTCTGCAGCCCAACGAGTGCATCAAGACGCTGGCAGAGATGAAGGGGACCCTGCAGGAGCTGTGCACAGAGCTGCGGGAGGAGCGGCGCGGTGCCAGCGAGCTCCAGCAGCAGTTCACCAAGGCCAAGGCTGCCTGGGAGATGGAGCGAGCCGAGCTCAAGTGCCACATTGCCCAGGTGGGAGCCCCGGGCACCCCCCTTTGCTGGGGGAGCCGGGGGGTGCCTGTGTGCCAAGCGCTGGCATCTGGGCAGGGTTGGGAAGAGGGTGGCACTGTGGGAATCTCAATTAGCAGCCGCTCTGGGAGGCGAGTTTCTATGGCAACGGGGCTGGCAGGAAAACCTGACTGGAGCAGCAGAAGATGCTCTTTATTCCTCACTGCGTTTGTCTGGGGCCAGTGGGATGGTGCCGGGGCTCAGTGTCCCTCCCCACAGAGCAGCATCAGAGCCCTCCTATTTTCCTGTGTCATGGTGCAGGTCAGAGCTCTGCACCCTCATGGGTGCTGCAGGGGGGATCTATGGTAGGGGGTTGGAACTGAATGATCTTAAGGTTCTTTCCAACCCAACCCATTCTGTGGTTCTATGGCAGAGGCTAGGGAAGGAGGTGGAGGGAGAGCAGCCTCAGCACTGGGGGAATCTCCTGCTGCAGAAGCTGTCTCATCAGTGCCCCAGCCTTGCCCTCACAGTGATGAGTGTCTTTGCTCCCTCACACTGCTGGCAGCAACCCGTGGCCAAACATCAGCTCCGCTCCCCAGCACCTTCCAGGCAGGATTTCTCCAGGCAGAGCTCAGTGATGAGCTCAGTTCCCCTCTCCCACCCCTAAAAGAGCAGAGCTGCCACAGTGGCAACCCCCCAGGTCCTTCCTGGCTGCCAGCAGCAGCAGCATCCTTGGGGTCCGCTCTACCAGCCCCTCTCCAGGAGCTGGGTCCAGTAGGCAGGGCTGCAGGCAGGGCACAGCCGAGCAGGCAGCACATTCAGTCCATGTCCCACTGGGTGACCGTCTGCCAGCCCGTCTGGCAGGACGTGGCTGCAAGCCAGGGCTGCACAGCCTTGGGGACACCGTTATTGGCTTGGGCAGCATGGGATCTGCTCCGGGAACCCATGGCCTTGCCCCTGTGCTGGGGATGTCCAGCACCATGGGTCCCCCACATCCACCACCATGTCCCTGCAGCTGGAGTCCAAGGCAGGCAAAGGGATCACAGAGCGTGCGCTGCCGGATTGGAAGGTGGCGTTGAAGAGGGAGCGTGAGGAGCACCAGCATCTCCTGGCTGAGTCCTACAGTGCTGTCATGGACCTCACCAAGCAGCTGCAGATCAGCGAGAAGAACTGGAACCAGGAGAAGGTGGAGCTGCTGGCCCGCTTCAAGGAGGAGCAGCAGCAGGCAGAGCAGCAAGCGAAGGACCTGCAGAACAAAATCAACCAGGTATGGTGTGTCCCCATCGTGAACATGTCCTCCAGCCTCCACTGTTTGCCCAGAGGGCCACATTGCACATGTTGAGTGACCAACACATTCTCCAGTTGCAGAAAGGAACCAACCCATGGGCATTGAAGCACTCTGAAATGGAGAAGCACAGCAGCAACTGGAAAGAGGTGGGCAGGAGAGGTTGGAGGGCTCAAGTGTATGTTTAGATATGGTTAAGTGTATGGGGTATGGTTAGATGGGAGGACACGGGAACCCCAAATAACACCCCCGGAACACCAAATGAAGGGGAAGCACCAGGGACTGGGGGGAATAAGAGGGTGGAGAGCATGGCTGAACATCAAGGGTTATAAAGAGTTGACTTATAATAGATGCGGGCACAGTGGGAATGGGATGCTAGGCCTGGATGCATGGGGGAAGGTGGTAGTGCTGGAGAGAAGCAGGGTGCAGCAGTCCCTGCTCCAGCCCATCTGTGTACATTGGTCCTGTGCCTGCTGACACCAGAGCTTGCTTCTGTGTCCTTCCAGGCTCTCAATGAAAAAATCACAGACAAAGAGACAATCTCTGAAGCAGAAGCTAAGGGAACCAACCTCAAAAGGTGAGTGAGCTGGTGCCTGCATGCTCCCTGGGGCATGGAGGGGGCTGCATGGGGCAGTCATTGGGCTTGGCAGCCCCAGCAGCTGGGGGAAGTGCAGCTGTGGGCCAAGGTTGCCATGGAGGCCAAGGGCTCCCATGAGGAGTTGGACTGGGTGCTCAGGAGAGCCCCATTATGGGGAAATCAGGGTGCCTCCAGCTGCCTCCCAACCTACTGCCCTGTTCCCTTGTGAGCTCTCTCCTCTCTCCTCCCACAGGACCAAGTCTGTTTCCTCCATGTCAGAGTTTGAAAGCTTGCTCGACTGTTCTCCCTACCTCCCTGGAAAGACCACGCCAGGGCTGGGCGACCACTCCCGGGGCAAAAAGGCATCTGCAGCTGCCCAGCTGCTGCCCAACGGCATCCGGGACAGCACTGGCCTTCCTCCCTCCCACTGTACATATGTGAACATTGAGCAGCCTGCCCCCGACAGCCTGGCCAAGGAGAAGCTGGGCATCTCCTCCTGGGACTACTCGTGGGCACACAGCCTCTCCGTGCACGACCCAGCCCAGAAGCAGATGCAGAGGAGCTACACAGCACCTGACAAGACGGGGATCCGCATCTACTACAGCCCGCCGGTGGTGCGGCGGCTGGAGGCACCGCTGGTGCACAGCAAGGAGGGGAAGATCATGATTGAACCTGGTTTCTTGTTCACCATGGCCAAGCCAAAGGAGCCGGAGGAGTCGGCCAGCGCTGAGAGCACCTACAGCCAGTGGCTCTGCAACTTCTCCAAGCAGCAGCGGGAGCTGCTGGACGCTGGCACAGTGGAGAGCGCGGTGCCGCCGGTGCCCCGCTTCCCCCCGTCACTGCACGACCTGGAGATCTCCGGCAACATGAGCGATGACATGAAGGAGATCACCAACTGCGTGCGGCAGGCCATCCGCTCCAGCTCGCTGGAGAGGAAGGTGAAGAGCACCTCGAGCCAGACAGTGGGGCTGGCCCATGTGGGGACACAGACCACGCAGACGGTGAGCATCGGGCTGCAGACTGACCTGCCGCGTGGCAGCAGCATGCACAGTAAGAGCTGGTCCCCGCGCAGCTCCTCCCTCGTGTCCGTGCGCAGCAAGCAGATCTCCTCCTCCCTGGACAAGGTGCACTCCAGGATTGAGCGGCCGTGCTGCTCCCCGAAATACGGCTCTCCAAAGCTCCAGAGGAGGTCTTCCTCCAAGCTGGATGCCTCTAAGGACAGGAGCCTCTGGAACCTGCACCAGAGCAAGCAGAACGGCTCTGCCTGGGCCCGCTCCACCACCACCCGTGACAGCCCCGTCCTCAGCAACATCAATGATGGCTTGTCCAGCTTGTTCAGCGTGGTGGAGCACGCGGGCAGCACCGAGTCCATCTGGAAGCCGGGCTGCCCTGAGAGCAGCCGGGCCAAGCCCGAAGCACCCAAGTACGGCCTCGTGCAGGAGTTCTTCAGGAACGTGTGCGGGCGGGCGCAGAGCCCCACTGCCCCCCCGGAGAAGAAGGAGACCCCAGGGGAGGAGGGCAGCAAGAGAGCCGAGCACCCCGGCCCGGCCACCCACCACCCAGCAGAGAGCATCTCCCGCGGCTTGAACAAGAAAGTGCTCAAGCAGAGCAGCTGCGAGGACCCCAAACCCTCGTCCCCCGGGCAGGGGGGTAAGGACGCAGCCCTGCGGGACCCCGACCTCATCTCGGCCATAGCCAGCGAGGTAACGAGGCTGGGTGCCCCCCGGGCTGCCCCACTGTGGCGGGGGACAGGGTACCTGGCCCCTCTAACCCCCCTGTGCCGTCTGTCTTTGCAGGACATGGCGTGTGACTGCAGCTCCCAGTCCCTCACCTCCTGCTTTGCCCGGCCGTCCCGCTCTGCGGTCCGCCATTCCCCATCCAAGTGCAAACTGCACCCTGCGGACCCCCCCAGGGCGGAGGAGAAGCTGGGGGCCTCGAGTGAGTGAGGCCGGGGGCCGCAGCGTGCCTGCTATCCGTGCTCCTGCTGGGACAGCACCCGCGCTGACGCCCTGCGGGGCCCCGCTCAGAAGCGGTGTGGGCACATCTGTCTCCTCACCGTGGGCACATCTGTCTCCTAACTGTCCCCTCACCTCTGGGGACGCTTGGGAAGCAGATGTGGAGCCGGCTGCCGGTAGCCCTTGGGGTGCATGGTGACATCCACCATGGTGGCTGCTTCACCTCCTGTCTGTGTGGGATGCGCTCCCATGGAGCTGCTGCCAGCACTGGGGGGGTCCTCACCGGTGCTGATCCCTCTGGGAACATCAGCTGAGATCCCACCGTGCCGAGGGCTTGCTGGGGCCTGGAAAGGGGAGAGCAGCCGGGGGGCTGCTTGTGTAAATAGGGCAGGGCTGGGGGGAAGCACGTTGGGGACACTGGATGGATGCAACAGATGGGGGCATGATGCCGTGTTGGCCCCGCAGCTGCTGCCAGCGCTGCCCATCCTGCGGGAGCTCCAGCGCATCCCTGCCAGCCCCGGTTGCAGTGTGGTTGCATCAGCCTGGGCCGCATGTGCTTCCCAGGCAGGAAGGAGGCGGGGAAGGTCCCTGTGGTCACCCAGGCTGGGCTGGGCTGGATGCGGGGCCCTCCCTGGCCACCCTTCTGCTCTGGGGGGGGTGCTGAGGTCCTGCAGTGCCGGGAAGGGGCCAGGTGTCCCCCTGGATCATCCGGATGCAGAGATGGGATGTCTGGGTGCACAGTGTGGGGAGAGGCAGCTTGTGCCTCTGTGTGTGCACACTGATGTGTGCGTATCTCCTGCCACCTTCGCAAGGGGCCACGGCTGTGGTGCCCCCCTGCACTGCACCCACCTCCCTGCCTGGGGCCACCTGTAGTTATTTTCTCCTCCAAGTGCTGAATATCCATACTTCTCTTTCTTTTTTTCCTCTCTTTTTTCTCTTCCCCTCCCCTTTTGGCTCTGCCCAACTCCAGACAGCCTGCAATGTAAAACCAAGTGCATTTTACAGACACCGAATGGAGCTGCCTGGGACAGGCACCAATTGCATTAAGAGATTGTGGGTTGGGAGCTGCAGTGGGGTCCCCAGTCACCACCAGCAAAAGCCTTACCTGGGGAGGGAGGGGGACAGCAGCCACGGCCCCCCATGGCAGTGCAGAGCTCACACAGGGCAGCCCCTGGAGAGAACAGCAATCCTGGAGGCAGCTGCCTGACCTATTTCCAAGCTGGTGCCAGGGGCCAGGCAGGGATTCAGGGAGATGGAGCTGCCTGTAGGTGCCTCCAGGGGCTCAATGCAGTGCTCTAGGACTCTGTACACTGCTCTAGGGCACAGTGCATTGCTCTGGGGCTCTGCACACAGCTCTATTGCTCTGTACACTGCTCTAGGGCTCGCTGCATTGCCCTAGTGCTCTGTACACAGCTCCAGGGCCTCTGCACATTGCTGTCATCTTGCAGCCTGGCCTCAGAGCCACTGCTGCAGCTGCTGCCCCTCCTGCTCCGGCCCCACAGCAGCATCACTGCCAGGTCACAGCCTCTGCAGGCACCTCCGGGCCAGCCGCTCACTGCCTGTGTCTCTGGACACACCAGCATCAGCCAGGGCCAGCAGGCCCAGCACCGGTGGCCTTCAGCTCCTTGGGGCACCTGGCCAGCCCCTGGGGGACCCCCGGCTGTGGGACACATGGGGCAGGTGCTGCCCACCCTCACCAGCAGCATTCCTGCCATGGAAGTGGGGTTCCTGCACTGCCACGGGCAACCTGCTGTACATAGATCCTGTTGGGGTGGTTTTTAGCATTTTCATTGGTAACAGGGGGGTTGGTTTGGTTTGGTTGGTTGTTTTTTTTTAAAGACTCTACTTTCAGAATGTGGTTTCTCATTTTTACACCTGCCTTTGAATGATTTGTAATATTGGTCGCTTCTGTCTGACTGTAAATAGTGGTGCCGGTGTCTCCTGCGGGGTGGGGGCTGAGCTCGTGCTGGTGATGGGTCTGCAAAAGCAATGGGGAGGGTTTGCTGGAGGTGGGGAGGTGGCTGGTGCTGCCCCAGCCCCTCACAGCCTCTGCCCCGTCCCCCCCCGCACCAGCGTGAAGCCCAAGCTGCTTTGGGCAAAGCCACGCTTGCCCCTGCCCTGTCCTGCTTCCTCTCGCCAAGGTCGCATGAAGGGCTCCTCCTGCCCCGATGACAGGCCCCTGTCCCATGCTTGTCGTGTGATGAATAAAGGCCCTGCAACCCCTCAGCCCTGCCCTTGGTGCTGCCTTCCCCTGCTGCAGGGACAGGGGTGCCTGTCCTGCCTGGGGCACTGGTGCTGCTGGGGGGGGGGAGGTTGGCACCCACGGGTGGGGAGATGGAGGATCATGGAATCACAGAACAGGCTGGGTTGGAAGGGACCTTCAAAGCTCATCCAGCTCCAGCCCCCTGCAATGAGCACAGGGACATCTTCAACTAGCTCAGAGTGCCCAGAACCACGTCCAGCCTGGCCTGGAATGGCTGCAGGGATGGGGCATCCCCCACCTCTCCGGGCAGCCTGTGCCAGTGTTTTACCACTCTCACTGTAAAGAAATTTTCCTCACATGCACCCTGAATCTCCCTCTTTTAGTTTAAAACCATCACCCCTCAGCCTGTCACAGAGGGACAGGACCTAGACCTTGTCAGCTGCCCAGCCACGCACTGTATCACATCCTCTCCTCACCCACCCATCTCCCCACCACCATCCCTGTGTGCTGACCCCAAATGGTCTCTCTCATCACCTATGGGCCCTCCATGGCCTCTCCACCAGGGCTGTCACCACACCACTTGGCTCTGCATTGTTCTTGTGATGCTGGTGTTGCTCATGCCTCCCCTGTCATGTCCCATCCTGCCCAGCAGCTCACCTCAGCCTGCACAGGGACCCCACATCCCCTTGCCCATCTTCATCCCCCTCCACTTCCCATTGTCCCCCATCCTTCCTTATGCCTCAATACTGCCGTTTTCCTGCTCTTATTCTCCATTTCTATCCGCCCAGTCCTTGTTCTCCTCCGACCTCTTTTCTTCTTTATTGTCCCCCACTTCCCACTGTATTCCACACCTCCTCTCTCGTCCTCCATCTCATACCTCTTCTTCCTCCACCTCAGTCTCTCTCTCCTTCCTGTGAACCTCCGCCTCCCATTGTTACCCCTCCTTTTTCATGCTCTTTCACCTCTTGCTGTCCCTCTTCATACTTGACCTCTGGCTTTCCCCCCATCTCTTGGCGTTCACCTCCCAGTCTCCCTCGTACTCCTCCACCTCTCAAGTCTCCCCATCCCTCCTTATTCTCCAAGTGTCCCACCTACCTCACAGATTTCCCTTCCAGCCACCCTCCCTTACCCCCAAGCATCCTCCCTTCCTCACACCTCCCTCTCTTACTGTGCTTTCATTTCTCACATCCTAACTGCATCTTGACCTCCCATCTTCTGCCACCAGCGCTATGGGATGTGGGGCTGGGTTAGCTGGAGAATCAGCCTCCCACCCCATCCCCACAACTCAAGGCACTTTCACAGCAGGGGTGATGGCCACAGCTTGCACATTCATGCTGGACACCAAGAAACCCTTCTTAGGGCTGGTGCAGCTGGAACTGGTCACTGGAGAAGTGGGAGGATCCCTGCCCTTAGAAGGTTTAATTCAGCCAGATAAAGTCACCAGTGTCCTGATTTAGCATAGCAATAACTATTTTGGAACACAGAGCTTGGCCCAGAGCCCCCTGGGATGCATTCAAACACACACATCTCTGGGAGACTCCTTGAGCAGTGGAGGACTTCCAAGAGGAGCAAGATAGGCGAGAGGTGGCTTTTGAATGCAGCACTTGGGATGCTGCAGGACATGAGGCTCTATTCCTGCCACGTGCAGCCGTTCCATGGGGCTCAAGCAGGACCATCCCATGCTGCCCAAGCAGGCCACCCTATCCGTCCTGAGCAGGATCACATCAGCCTGCCTGGGCAGGACCATGCTCCTCGAGCAGGACCACCCCATTGTTGCTCCAGCAGAACCATCCCTTGCTGCTTGAGCAGGACTATTCCACACTGCTTGAGCAGGATCACTCTAGTTAGCTTGAGCAGAACCTGCCCATGTTGCTCAAGCAGGACCAGCCCCTGTAGCTTGAGTAGGACCGCTCCAGGCTGTTGAAGCAGGACTGTCCAGCCTGCTTGAGTACCATGGGGCAGGCCAAAGTGGCTTCCTGAAAGACTGCCAGATCCCAGGCCAGAGAGCTACCTGTGACATGACCCCTTGGACCCTAAAGCCAGGGACACTTGCATCATCTTTGTTTTCCTTCCCTGGGGCTGGGCCATGCGGGGCCATGGCCATCCCTTTCCAATGACCTTATGGCTGCACGAGGGCACAGGGCTGCTGCCAAGGGGGGAAAAGGTCTCCTCTCATCCCAAGGGAGCCCCATAACCTGAGGGACCTGCCTGCAGGGCCTCCTGAGAGCATCCCGCATCACTCACGCACAAAGACCAGCAGCCTCCCTTGACTGCAGACTTTGCCTTGGAGACTCCCAACCATCCCATGGAGGGGACACTGCCCCTTCCAAGGTGCTGTGTCTGAGGGACCATCCCCCTGCAATACAGGCAGTGTCTTGGTGGGCTGGGGGTGACCTTTCTAAAGCATTCCTGTCCACATGCCTTCCTGGCTGGGAAAACTGGGGGAGGGTGGAGGGAACTTGCTACCTGTGTTAGAAACTAGCTGAAGTTCTGTGTCTCCCCAAGCTGGGTTTCTTATTCCAACTGTTCAAACTGTTGTATATTGTACTGGGATTTTTACATGGAATTATTGTAGAAAAACAAAAAATTAAACCAAGTCTGTTAAAAAATTAACATTAAAAATCTCTATGAAAAAAAAATAAATCAAAGGTGTCTCCAAGTCCTTTTCTTCCAAATGGGTCAGAGCAGTGATGTGTCGCCAGGGGTGGCTTTCCTGTTCCCAGCCCTGCCTGCCCCAGCCCCTGGGGACACCATCTATGGTGAAGATGCTGCTCCTGTGGTTGGTGATGTCCTGGGTGATGAAGGAAACAGCCCCCATCTCACTGTATCTGCCTGCCTGTGGACAGCCTGAGCCCCTGGTGCAAAGCAGCATGGGGTGTTTGTCAGTGACCCCCTTGGGTCCCCAAAAGTTGTGTCCCCACCATGGGGCAGGACACAGTCGAATGCCTGGAGCCCAGTTTTGTGGTCCTGGATACCGAAGATGTGGCTGGGATGGGACATGCTGCTGCATGTCCCCACTGAATGTGGGAGCAGCTCCCGGATGAGTGGTCAGCAGCCTTTCCCCCTGCCCGTGAAGCTGCAGATCCAACAGGGCTCCACAGCAAATGGCCAGTCCCTGAGCCAGATCCCGGGCCTGAGCTGCTCAGAGGGTTTGGTGCTGCTGATGCATGAGCCCACACCACCCTCTGGTGTCAGCACCGACCTCAGCTCCGTGCTTGTCCTGCTCCAGCCGTGTCCTTTTGCTCCCAGGTCTGCCTGGCTACCAGAGCATCCTTGCACCCCCCCAAATCCCATTCCTACTTCCAGCATATGGACATCCCCACATGGCGTGGGGCAGGACATAGCCAAGCCAGAAGGAAGCAGAGCACGAGCAAAGCAGACTTGCTTTGCTGGGTGCTGTCACCAGCCCTGGCAGTCCTACCAAGCACTTATGCAGCCCTGCTACCCCCCCCCCCACCCCCCCCCCCCAAGGCTGTCTGAGTGTGGGACATGATCCTGTGCCCACATACGAGGGGTTCATGTCCACGTTTGGTATTGGGGTGCAGGGCTGGACACCAGCTTCTGGCACCCCCTCTGCCTCTGCAGGTAAGTAATGGCTTTCTTGCTCTTGGGTACTGGAGAAGCTCCTGGGCACGGGAGGAGCAGATGGTGCCAAGGGACAGTGTGGGGACAGTATGCCCGGTCCCCATGGCTGGGATGAGACCAGCCAATGTGCTGCACCATGAGATGTGGCTGCGTTGAACTCATGCCTGGAGCCTGCATCACTGGCACCTCAGACCTCACACTGCCGGCACCGTGTGCCCTGCATTGCTGGCACTGTGGGCCCTACATTGCCAGCACCACAGACCCCACATCCCTGCCACTGCTGACCCTGCACTGCTGTCACCATGGGCTCTGGCACGGCACTGCTGCATGGCTGGCACTGCTGACACCGCGCTGCTGTCACCATGGGCTCTGGCACGGCACTGCTGCATGGCTGGCACTGCTGACACCGCACTGCTGTCACCATGGGCTCTGGCACGGCACTGCTGCATGGCTGGCGCTGCTGACACCGCGCTGCTGTCACCATGGGCTCTGGCACGGCACTGCTGCATGGCTGGCACTGCTGACACCGCACTGCTGTCACCATGGACTCTGGCACGGCACTGCTGCATGGCTGCAGTTCATCAGCAGAGGGCACAGCCCTGCTGCCTGCCCGGGCTGTGTGAGCCTGCTACCCGAGGTACCCGCAGGAGACGTGGCTGCCCCATGGGCCACAGATACTGAGTGCCCCAGAGCTCCGGCTCTTTCTCACCACCGAATACAGCAGGCACACAAGCAGGCCGTTACATTTATGGGTGTGTGAGCACACTCTGAAGCCGGCGGATAGCTATGAAGCCACGTAGGGAAGCCAGCTCTTAAACCCCAACCTCCTCAACATGCTGCTGCTGAAAGCACCTTCTCTCCTGATCCAGGTTTCTCTTCCCCTGCAGCCCAGGCTCCTACCGACCCGGGCCCCTCTTCCAGAATGCAAATAGCAGCAGCCAGCAGAGCCCAAGTACACAAATGAGCTGCTGTGAGAGTGCATCTTTATAAGGTTAACTGGCCCCCTCTAAGAGACAGGCATTTTCTTGTGGCTGCCTCGCTCAGAGAGCTCAGGCAAACAGCACCAGCATAGCTCCTGGGTTTGATTTATATTCCTGATGGCGTTATTAGCTCATCTACATGTAAAATGATTATGAATAGATGTCTGTACTCTGCAGAGGGCTAAATTAACCAGGCTCTGACATTCATCAGCTTCTCTTTGAAGCTTAAAGCGGCTTGAAACGCAGAGGTCTGTCTCCCAGCGGCAGCAGAGGGGGGAAGGAAACAGCTCGGGCTTGATGCTGTGTTCAGCACAACCTGGCCTGTTTTAATTCCCCCGTACCCTGAGAGGAGGGAGCAGAGGGCTGGAGGGAGGCTGCTGCGCAGCAGCGTGTGCTGCAAGTCCGTACTGAGCAGTTACATTTACAAACAAAGGAGCTGATAACGCCCAGCAGGGCCGCGGGGCTGCTATCTCCGTGCTGATTAAACCTCCCCCTGCAGCCAGCACGGAGGAGGAGTGTCCGCAGCGGGGAGACGAGCGGTACCGGTGTTAACTCTGCTGCTGCTGGGTGCCGATTCATTCAGCACAAGCCAAGGGCTGCCCTGCCAGCCCGACTGCTGAAAGCAGCACAGAGAACGCCAGTGGGAAGATCTGCAGCCTGCTCACATCCTCCCTCCACATCTCCTCTGGCTCTCTGTGCCCTCAGTGCTCTGGGGATCACACCGCAGGGTAATCACGCATAGCAGAAGGGGGATGCCTGCAGCATAGCCCAGGAGCGGTGCTGTGCTGGTTCTGCACAATGCCTTCCCCTCTGTCCCTCAAGCCTGCAGCACCAGCCTTTGGCTCCCTGCTAGCAGTCCTACTGCTTGCTTGCAGTGTCATCTCCCATGCATGGGCCATCTCCAGCATGGGTGTCTGCTGGGGCATGAGTACCACAGGCCCCTGTTAATATAGCTAACCTTGAGCACATCCCTTTGGCAGCACTGGCTGGGCAATAAGCCGGCCCTTGCTGTCACATATCCACCCTGCTCCTCTCACGCCTGCTCTGCAGGTCCTGAGACAATTTGCTAGTATCACTTCGGATTCTTCCCAGAATATACATTAACCTGTACCCTTTATGTTCTTTATTACTTTACAGGAGGAGAAAATGAAAGAGCCTGAAATACAGCTGGTTTTCCTGGTGAGGTCGGAGGAGAGCTGGAGTCAAACTCAGAGCAAACCCTGCAGCATCCAGCCCCACCACACACCAGCAACCAGGGCAGGAGCCCAGCTGAGAGCAAACTGCTGTGGGGTGGACAGAGCTGGAGAAGCAAAGTGTGGTCATGCAGCAGGAGCACTTCAACTAAAGCCTATAAAATCACAGAAGAGAGCCCTGGACATGCCCATTGCAGAGGGGAGACTGAGATGAGCTCTTAGGCAGAAGCTCTTCCCTGTGAGGGTGCCTAGGCGCTGGCACAGGGTGCCCAGAGAAGCTGTGGCTGCCCCATCCCTGGCAGTGTTCAAGGCCAGGTTGGACACAGGGGCTTGGAGCAACCTGCTCTAGTGGAAGGTGTCCCTGCTCGTGGCAGGGGTTGGAGCTGGATGAGCTTTAAGGTCCCTTCCAACACAAACCAGGCTGGGATTCTGGGATTTTATGCTATTTCAGCTGTGGACCACTGAAATGACCGCATAGGAAGGGCTGTGCTTATGCCATGGGGGGTGTGACTGATGGTACCAACTATGCAGTTTGCAGCCCTGTACACAGGTGCTGGAGGGTTACAAAACTCCTGCAAGAGGAGAGAGCATGGGAAAACACGTCCAGGAGGCTGTCCTGAGTTTTCCACTTACTGAGAGAGGCGATGCAGCCTCTTCCCATCAGGCAGCTTCCTGTGGGCAGCTGAAGCCCAGCAAGGAAATGCCCTGGCTGCAGCAGCCCATACTGGGCAATGCTGGGTGGAGGGCAGCTGATGGGCTGGTGGGACATGGTGCTGCCCCGGCCTGGTGGCTTGGGATGTCCTGCCCACAGCAGTTGCTGCACAGCAATCATGCTGTCACTGAGCCTGGGGGGGGGGGGGGGAATTTCAGCTTCATGGGAGAGCCAAAGGCCAATGGGAAGGAAAGCAGAGGGTGCCTCCCAGGTCTGCAAACCACCTCCTCGCTGGCCCTGGGGCACCTGCCCTATGACATGGAAAGCAAGGAAGCCCTTTCCCAGCAGTGGGATGAACTATAGGCCCCTGCCTGGCGTTCGGGGACAGAGGGTTTGGTAGTGAGCTCTGAAGCCCTGCTGGGGAATGCACACTCCTCGAGACAGGGACTGCTAAAACTAAGGCTTGGCGACTCGTAATAGAACATTTTCAGTGTAAGGTGGCTTCTGAAGGACTGTGGAAGCACTGGGCTTGTCTCATTGCTCAGGGGAGGATTGGTGTGATTTCTAGTTGGGGTTCTTCATGATGTGCCGCATGTACCCCAGAATTCATGGGGCTGTGCCTAGACCACAGCTCTGAGGGGAGTGCTGGAGGAGTGCAGCTGCTGTAGCTCCAGAGGAGCTTAAAAGCTACCTGCGTCAGAGAGCCCAGGATGCACGGACAAAACGGCTTTTTCTGCAGAAACTCTTTTTGTGATAGGGGACTTGGAAGCGATGATAATGGTGGCTGGGAGAGGGAAATACCATGAAGGGTTGACTGTGTCTGTACTGTGTCCACAGAGTGAGCCTGGCCTTGAGCCTGGTGGTCCCAGACTGAAACTCCAACAGGGAATATGCTCAAACTGGGCATCTGGATGGATGTGGGCTTGTGCTGGAGACTTCACCTTCGTCCGTGTGGTTTAGTAGTGCAGACTGAGTCCCTGCACTGCAAGATCTGACTATGTCTTCCAGTGACTCTTTGGTTAATAACGATGCCACGCTGCAGCTTTCCACAACAGTGATTTTATACCCCATGGCTAAGGAAGCTCTGTTACATGTGCTGCAGAGTGCTGTGAGGGTGCCTAAGCGGGTTTGGGTGTGAAGCCTGCTGAGTAATGTTGGAGAGGTGTAGAGGGCATCCCTGCTGCCCACAGGATACAGCCCATGGAGGGAGGTGTCATCTGAATGCCTCCCGGGTTTCATCTTGGAGGAAAACAGCTATGTCCTCCCAGATGGAGTCACAGAAGAACCTCTGCCCTCCAGCGGTGTGGGCAGACTAACACCAGAGTGGGGAGCTGCAGCATAGATGTGCCCTTCAAAGCTAGGCTAGGGAGCATCCTTAATGGAAAATACACACCAGGACCAGCCACTTATGTCTGTAGAAGAACTGTTTGTGGCCTCTTTGCTGATGAGAACATTACATGGAGTGGCAGATGATGCTCATCAGTCCACAGGTTTGCATCTCCCGCAGTGTACAGCAAGCTAATAACAGTCCCAGGGAGTGCATTCAATCATGGAAAATACCATGGATCCCAGAGTGAGCTGTACCTGCTCACTGGCACCAGGCCACTGCTTCCCAGCTGAGGAATACTGTGCCAAGCTCAAGGTTACGGATTTTATCCTTTGGGTGCTTCTCAACAAAGGAAATGTTATGGATTGAGCCAACAACGGGTCTGCTGCTGGAGGTACAACCGTAGGCAGGCCAGAGACTCATGGAATCACCTTACTCCTTGGGAGATGCCAGGTCCTACCTGCTGCTCCAACAGGGCTGGTCGCTCAGGGGCTTGCCTGGTTCTGACTGTCTGCAAGGGCAGTGTCCCCCTGTGACACACTGCTGACGAGGGAGACATGGCTGATGCGGCATCACTGCCAATGGGGGAACACTGCAGGCGCGGGGGAACATGTCTGATGGGGGGGACGTGGGTGGGCACCACTGCTACGAGGGGACTCGGCTGATGGGGAGACCCCAGTGATGGAGGCGGCATGGCTGACGGGGAGACAGCAGTGGGGAAGAGGACAGGGCTGACAAGGAGGTCACGGCTGACGCGGGAGATGCCAGTCATGGGGGTGACAGGTGTGACATGGCTGACAGGAGGGGCATGGCTGGTGGGGGTAAACACGGCTGCCAGGGGGACACGGCTCACATGGGGACACAGCTAACAGGGGGACACGGCTGACATGGGGACACGGGTAACGCGGACATGGCTGACAGGGGGACACGGGTAATGGGGGGACATGGCTGACATGGGGACACGGGTAACGGGGACACAGCTAACGGGGGGACATGGCTGACATGGGGACACGGCTGACAGGGGGCGACAGCTAACGGGGGGACATGGCTGACATGGGGACACGGACACGGCTGACATGGGGACATGGCTGACATGGGGACACGGCTGACATGGGGACACAGCTAACGGGGGGACATGGCTGACATGAGGACACGGCTGACAGGGGGACACAGATAACAGGGGGACATGGCTGCCATGGGGACATGGCTGCCATGGGGACACGGCTGACATGGGGACATGGCTGCCATGGGGACACGGCTGGCATGGGGACACGGACACTGCCGCCATGGGGACATGGACACGGCTGCCATGGGGACATGGCTGACAGGAGGACATGGACACGGCTGCCATGGGGACACGGACACAGCTGCCATGGGGACACGGACATGGCTGCCATGGGGACACGGACACGGCTGCCATGGGGACATGGACACGGCTGCCATGGGGACACGGACACGGCTGCCATGGGGACATGGACACGGCTGCCATGGGGACACGGACACGGCTGCCATGGGGACATGGACACGGCTGCCAGGGGGCACAGACACGGCTGCCAGGGGGCACAGACACGGCTGCCATGGGGACACGGACACGGCTGCCATGGGGACACGGACACGGCTGCCATGGGGACACGGACACTGCCGCCATGGGGACACGGACACGGCTGCCATGGGGACACGGACACGGCTGGACACGGCTGCCATGGGGACATGGCTGCCATGGGGACATGGACACGGCTGCCATGGGGACATGGCTGACAGGAGGACACGGACACAGCTGCCATGGGGACATGGACACGGCTGAGAGGAGGACACGGACACTGCCGCCATGGGGACACGGACACGGCCGCCATGGGGACACGGCTGCCATGGGGACACGGACACTGCCGCCATGGGGACACGGACACTGCCGCCACGGGGACACGGCTGCCATGGGGACACGGACACTGCCGCCATGGGGACACGGCTGCCATGGGGACACGGACACTGCCGCCACGGGGACACGGACACTGCCGCCATGGGGACACGGACACTGCCGCCACGGGGACACGGACACTGCCGCCACGGGGACACGGACACTGCCGCCATGGGGACACGGACACTGCCGCCATGGGGACACGGACACTGCCGCCATGGGGACACGGCTGCCATGGGGACACTGCCGCCACGGGGACACGGACACTGCCGCCATGGGGACACGGACACTGCCGCCATGGGGACACGGACACGGCCGCCATGGGGACACGGACACTGCCGCCACGGGGACACGGACACGGCCGCCATGGGGACACGGACACTGCCGCCATGGGGACACGGACACTGCCGCCAGGCCACTTCGCCGCGCCCCCGCAGCCGGGTGCCGCCGAGCCCCCGTGTGCTCACGCTTTTCGCGCCCCCCCGGGCTCAGCGCGCCCGTGCTCCGCGGTCCGTGCCGCAGCGGGCGGGCTCTGGCGCTCTGCGGGCGGTGCTGCTCCCCCCCGCCCCCGCCGGCAGCGGGAGGCCTGGCCGCTGCCTCGGCCGTCCCCGCCCTCCGCCGCTCCCGCCCCCGGCTCCGCGGCTGTTTAAAGCGGGCTCGGAGAGCTCCTGCCCGCCCAGAGCTGTCGGCGCTCCGCCATGGGACAGGAGCAGGCCCGGACCTACCCGCCGCGGCCCGAGTGGCTGCCGGCCGCGCACGTCCCGTCGCTGGCCCAGTACGAGCGCCTGTACCGGCGCTCCGTGGAGGACCCGCACGGTGAGCGCCGCGCCGGGAGCCCCGGGGAGGGCCGCAGCGGGGCCGGGGGTGCCGGGCGGGCCGGAAGGGGTGAGGCCGTGTTGAGCCCTCCAAGCGTGGGGTGCGGGAGTGCGGGGCTGCCGCGCGTTGTTCCCGAAAGCGCTGTCCTCCTTACCCGAGCCTGTTTCTGGGTCACGAGCTCTGGCCGTTGCCTTTGCAGCGTTTTGGGGTGACATTGCTAAACAGTTCTACTGGAAGACTCCGCACACGGGGCCCTTTCTGAAGTACAACTTCGATGTGACAAAGGGGAAGGTCTTCATTGAGTGGATGAAAGGGGCGACCACTAACATCTGTTACAACGTCCTGGATAGAAATGTCAACGAGAAGAAACTTGGGGACAAAATTGCTTTTTACTGGTAAAATTTTGGCTTTATTGTGGTGCAGAAGGTGTGTGTCATGCTGAAGTGTCTAAACAGAGTTGCTTCCCACTGAGGTGAATTAAAACATGGTCAAACCTGAGGGGCTTTAACCTTTAGATAGGGACGGCAGGTGTTTGCTTTCAGTGTTTGAGAGGAGTTGTGCAATAGAGCTTCTCTGCCCACCCTGGGTGAACTGGAGTGGCCCAGCATAGCCACGGGCAGCTCCTGACTTCCAGCTCTGCCTTTGCACTTGAACCTGCTAAAAGCTAAAGTCAGATGTTATTGAGGCAGGTACCACAACTCCTTTGTGAAGCAGGCGGAGAAATGGGATGAGGCAACAACACCCAACAGCAAAAAGCTGATAAACCCCATGTTTTCTGTCTTCATGTTCTGTGGGTCTGGCACTCTTCTGTGGCAGAAAGATTCTCCTAAAACCTGAGTGTATCCATTGATTCATTTACTGTGGTGAGTAGCTCCAGAGAGGAGCCCCCAACACCAGAGTGAGGGGAAACGGTGTCCAGGAGCCTCAGAACTGAGTGGTGAGAGCCATTGAGGGAGCCTGAAGCCTGAGGGATGGCACCAGCCCTGAGTGGGTAAAGCATGGCCCGGGGAGTGCAGCCAGGGCAGACAGTCAGGGTGTGGTGTGGCAGTTGGTGCAGGCAGGGGGGTGGTGAGTACTCTCCTTTGGGAGCTCTGCTCTGCCTGCCCTGGTTCTGGCAGCAGGCAGACCTGATGAGAGCAGAGGCTACAGTGCAGAGCTCCAGGTGCAGAAAGCTCCTTCACTGGTCTCTTAGGGCAAGGGTACACTGGTGCAGGGGCTCCTGGTGGAGGTGCTTGTGCAGCAGGTGGCTGAGGTGTGGGAGACTGTCAGTAGGCTAAGAGATACCAGGGAAGCTGAGAGGGAGCTGGACTGCTTGCTCCAGAACCAAACTGTGCAGGGGCCAAAAGCATCCACCATAGCGCATGGAGAAAAGGAGGGCAGTAATCCAGGAAGCTGGGAACTAGTAACTAAAAAGAGAACCCAACAAAAAAAGGAGGAAGAGAACAATTAAAAGCAAGGGGCTTCCTCCAAAATCCACTGTCCCCACCCAGAACCGCTCTGTAGTTCTGCAGGGTACTAATAAGGTAATGCATACCGCACCAAATGAACATCCTGCTGATGCACCAGTAAAGAGGATAGAATCATAGAATAGTTAGGGTTGGAAAGGACCTTGAGATCATCCAGTTCCACCCCCCCTGCCATTGGCAGGGACACCTCACACTAAACCATCTCATCCAAGGCTCTGTCCAACCTGGCCTTGAACACTGCTAGGGATGGAGAATTCACAACTTCCTTGGGCAACCCATTCCAGTGCCTCTCCACCCTTACAGTAAAGAACTTCTTCCTTATTTCCGATCTAAACTTCCCCTGTTTAAGTTTGAGCCCATTACCCCTTGTCCTATCCCTACAGTCCCTAATGAATAGTCCATCCCCAGCATCCCTATAGCCCTCACTACTAAGTGCTTCCAGGAAAGAGTGGCAGGTCATAGTAGTAAGTGACTCTACTTTGAAAGGCACAGAGGCACCCATCTGTCGGCCTGATCCAGTCTTGAGGGAGGTGTGTTGCCTATCAGGGGTGTTGCTGAGAGGCTGCCTGTCTCATAAGTCCCACTGACTTATCCACTTCTTGTGGTCCATGTGGGTGCTTGTGCTACTGACAGCAGTAGCCTGGGAATCATAAAGAACTACAGAGCCCTGCGAGAGGTGGTTAGAGGTTCTGGAGCTCAGATAGTTTTCTTCATTGATCCTCCAAGCCAAAGGCATCGGTGTTGGGACTGATCTTGTCTTACATTCCTTTGATTCTCCTCTCCATCCCATCTGGGGAGGCAGGATGAGAGGGGTGAGCTGGTGACAAGTCCAGAGGAGACCATGAGAGTGATCAGGAGGCCAGGAGAAGAGAGGTTGTGAGGAGACCTCAGAGCAGCTTCCAGTGTCTGAAGGGGGCTACAAGGATGCTGGAGAGGGACTTTTCATCAGGGACTGTAGTGATAGGACAAGGGGTGATGGGTTCAAACTGAAACAGGGGAAATTTAATTTAGATATGGAAGCTCTTTACTGTGAGGGTGGTGAGGCACTGGCACAGGTTGCCCAAGGAAGCTGTGAATGTGCCATCCCTGGCATTGTTCAGGGCCAGGTTGGACAGAGTTTTGGGTGGCATGGTTTAGCGTGTGGTGTCCCTGCCTATGGCAGGGGGTCGGAACTGGATGACCTTAAGGTCTTTACCAAGCCAAACTGTTCTGTGATTTTATGATTCCTTGCACTTGAACGCATATAACACTGATGATTTTGGAAAGGCTGGCTTCTCCGTATTCCTTTTGGGAGGAAAAGTTAACTTCCAGCCTTAAGGATGTGTGTATATTTTTACTGGAATAGTTGCTAGCGTTAAAAGCCATGTGGAACTTGGAATTTTCATACTAATGCAAAATAGGCTTCCCTAGTGATGTCCAAGATGCAGAACTAATGCTCCCTTGTTGACCTAGCCTGGGTATGACTGTATGTGGTAGAAGAGAAGCACAAGTAAATGTGCCACTCATTAGGGATGCAATAACTTGGGTTGTGGAGAGTCCTTTCAGCAGAGCAGCTGGAGAAGTCTTACTGTCACTGCAGTAAGAATGCCAGATCCCCTAATGATGAACAACTGTGCTGCTCAAAGTGATTTTGTGCAGCTGAAGGGTACCAGTGACCTGGTGTAAGGGGGACTAGGAGCTACCCCCCTACAGAAAGAAGGAACATGTTTATACCCGTGGAGTTCTGGCTGCGACTGTAAAATTGGATTCACATTGGAGTTTCCATCCATAGAACTACCACTTAAGTAAAAGAATTACATGTACTGTTTGGCAAATAATCATATTGATATACTTGCCACAGGTGAAATGGTGGCAGCTGCTTCCTTCCCTGCTAGTTAAATATGTTCTCTAACTCACCTGGTTGTAAAGTGACTGCAGCTTCTGATGGAAAACTCCTTTGTAAACTCATGCAGGTGTGCCAGCAAACAGAGCCCTTTGGCAGTGCTGGTAGCTGGGCTGGAGTTTATGGAGGGAGCGAGTGCATTGTTCTTCTTGCCTGTAAATCTCTGGGTGACACGTTGGTGCCAGCCTGCAGCTTGGTAGTTACTCTGGCAGCCTTTGAGGGGTGTTTGTGATGCTGAGCAAAGCTTGGAGTGGGTATTAAAAGGGTGGGTGTGGACAGTCATGGTGTTCACAGAGCTGAAAACAAGGTCTCTTCCTCCTTAGCAGCCAGTTTCCCCTGACTACTTCAGGATAAATTCTAGCGTGGTTCTGTCACCAGCGACCTGGCACTGGGGTGTCTGAAGCTGTTAGCTGGGAATGTCATGGGGAGGGATGGAGGAGGCATGTTAAATGGGATGTGTGTGCTACTGACCTGTGAGCTTGTGGCACTGAGGTCTTAAGGAAGCAGGGCTTTAGGTTGCAGCTCATAAAATTAATCTTCTAGAAGTGTGCATGTGCCTTTCTGGACACATGTTCTTCAATAACAAAGTGTAGTTGCTGTTGTCTTGGCCTTTCACATTTTGCTTTGACTCTGTTGAATGAGCCCACTTTCCTAAACCACTTGAAACTTGTCACACTGTATGGAAGGTCAGAAAAGAAATGAGAGCCTCAAAAAGCCAAAGAGGATTCCTGGGGAAGGCTTTGGGGGGTTTAATACCTTGGCTGCTTGCTTTTAAGAAAATCTGTAGCTTGCTGGATGGGGAAGGGTGCTGGTGTTGTACCAAGGTGTCTGACTGCCCACCTCTGAGAGCTTTGAAAGGATACAAGAGCTTTGCAAGTTAGAGGAGATCTTTGCTTTCAGAGAGGAAACATTGGGGGAAGAGAGAAATAATTTTTCAAGGCACTGCTTGGTGTCTCTGAGATGTGTCCTGGCAGAGCTCAGCTGCTGCATGGCCCTGACTGGGCCTGTCTCAAGTGTTGTGTGGACAGGAAGGAACAAGCAGTTCATCTGGATGTGTTCTGGCCAAACTGCTTTGAAGGCTCCTGCACCACTAGCAGTCCAGGATTGCCCAAACTGGCTCTACTCAGAGGGTCTCATCCCAAGCCACATGGAATTGGCCTTTCAGCACTAAGGGTGGTACATGGCACTGCTTTGTGCTGCAGAACTTGTATATAGGTGACACTTCCTGTTGTGGTACCCTCCTTTTGGTGCTGTTAGGCGTGTTTAGTTCACAATGACCATCCTGAGTTGGTAGGAAACACTTGCATTTTGCCTGTGACCTGTTTCACTGTGGTCTCTCTTGCTGCTTATGAACGTTACAAGTATTTCTGTTTCTGCTGCTTTTGATTCCTCTTTCTGTGGTATTGATGTTGGCCTAAAGAGGAACAGAAGCTCCAGGAAATGTTTCTGTGAAAGTGCTGCTCTCAGAAGTGCAACCTGCTTCATAATTGAAGGGAAAGGCCGAAGTCGGTAACACTGTGGTTACTGTGCAGGTAGATCCCTACTTTGTTGGGCTCACAGCTGGAATGAGCAAACTAGCTGGGACACAGGTGACTTGCAGGAGTGCTGAGGACTTGGTCTATGGTGGGCAGTGTAAACTGGAGGAGGAGTACAGTGTGTCTACCATGCTCTGGGCATACCTGTGCCATGTGGACTAACCTGTACTTCTGTGCTGAAGAGCTATTGTTAATCCCCTGTAAACATCAGCCTGGGCAGCTTGTGGAAGGGAAAACAGAACCAGGTGGGAATTCAAATAGCACAGCATTTACTACAGACCCTCCCTAATGAGACCCTGGGGTGGGAAGGGACCTGCATGAAGCCTGTTCTTGGTGTTTCAGCTGTGTGTGGGTTGCATGAAATTCTTGCCTTTGTTTCACCCCACCTGCAGCACTGGTGGTGCCTTGTGGGAGCAGGGAAGGAGGTAGAGCTTTGGACACTGTTACTAACCTAGATGCTGGCTTCTGCCATCACCGGGAGACTGATAATCTTTCTTCTGTATGCATATGAAATAACACATCCAGAGGAGAAACAGATGGTAAAGGCTGCCAGAGCTTACTGGAGCTTGATTTAAACTGAAGAACAACTGCTTGTGGTCCCATTCTGGGCCTAGAAAAAACATAACATGCAAAGATAAGATGAAGAAGGTGTGTTGTGTTTTTTTTTTTTTAATGTAATGAAGGATTTGGGGGCTTGTAGCTGTGTCATGTCTTCTAATGACTCCTTCTGTAAGGTCAGTAAACAACTACAGAACCTGTTTTAAAAAAAAGAAACCGAAAACCTAAAATCACAAAGCAACAACCTAGTGTCAAAGCCCTTTTAGAGGATTTTACTAGGAAACTGGAAGGCTTTGTCCAGCAGCCTTCCAGAGAGGCTTATCAGATACAGGTTTGGTGTGAGGATGCTGCTGAGCATAAATGGGACAAGCCCACATGTGCTGGGACCTGCCTGCTCCCCATGCACCTCGATCTGATGGCTGTTCCTCTCCATGGAGTGCTTTATCCTGGGCTGTGCCATCCCAGAGTCAAAACTGAAGCCAGATTAAGCTGTTTCAGTTGAATTTCTCCTGTAAAGGTCTGGATCTCTTCTGATTGCAGAAATTATCTTGCCTTGAACTGCTGAGAGCCAAGTGCTTGGTCTCGCAGTCCAATACTGTCATATGCAGAGATGCTGTGGCTGTGGGTGCTGGCTGTTACCACCCAGGCTTCAGAGGTGTTAACCATAGCCAGCTCACGCCCCATGCACTCAGCTCTGCTCCTCCATTGCCTTCAGGACTCAGGATGTCCCATGCCAAACTGATGCTTTGTTTCTTTAGTAACTTCCTGCATGACTTGTTACATTTGCAGTGATGCAGCCTCTTTCAACACTGTTCTGGCAGTGAAAGCATAGGCCTGAATCACACAGGGTGTTTAAAGAGTGAAGATTCACTGCTGGGAAGGTTGTTTTTACTGATAAACACTTGCAGGCCTGTGTGTGCAGGCTGCTGAGAGCAGTCAAAGCTGTGTTGCAGGCTCTACCAAACAGCAAAACCCAAAGCTGCTGTTCCCCTGATGCTACTGTGGAGAGAGAACATTCCACAGGGGAATGTGTTTAACCTCTAGAGCAGTGAGAAGCCTTGTGGCAGTTTTAGTGTTTATGCTTGCAGCAATACCCATGCTCAGCACAGCTCATTCCCCTGATGGGGTCTCCATGGGAAGTGGGGTGACCCCCATTAGCCCTGGCTGAGCAGGAAGGAGAAGGGTTCAGGACACCCACAGCTTGGGAACGCACACAGCAACAGCCTGGAATCTCCAAACAGGAGCATCTCTGCTTTGTGAGTCCTGTCTGGCTCTGAGCTGCATTGGTAGTGCAGGAGTGGGAAGGGTGGGAGCATCAATAGGAATCTGGTATTAAAATCAAGGAGTAAAGTCCAAGTATTGCACTTTCCTCAATTCTTTGGTGGAATTCTTCCACTCCCAGTTCTGGGACAGTCACCAACCAGTATGGTTGGTGCTGTGGCAGTAGTGCAAACACCACTGTGTTCAGCTCCTTGTATGTAAGTGCAAACTGGGACAGCAGGCACTCACAGCTTGTCCTCTGGTGTGGCTCTCTGGCTTTTCTCCATTGATGGGTGAAGTCTCCATCTTCAAGAAGATGGTGCTGCCCCAGGGCTGCATGGTGATGCCTGCAAGCAAGGGTTTGGAGCTTCTTGGTTTGGCCTGAGGGGTTGGGAAATACAGGGATCGTGGGCTGAAGCTTGGTTCCGAAGGCTATCTGTATGCAGAGACCTCTGCCAGTTTTCTCCTGTCCCAAGTGTTTCTGTTAGTGGATTGCACTTGTCTGCTGCATCCTACATCCACTTCCTGATTAGTGAAAGTCTGAGATAGTTTTCAGGTGAGTGGTTGTGACAAATGGATGAACTAAATATGTGAGAGCAGCAAATAGCTTCTTCAGGCAGGTATTTTCTTGTGGGCTTCCTGTGTGCTTTCCCGGCTGGTGTGAGTCAGGGATCTGTGTGCATGTTACTCAGACAGCTGGTGGATGCAGAGGCACTTGGAATTATTTTTCCCTTCTGACTTGGAAGAGGAGGTTGAGTCATCCCTGTCAGCTACACATGCTGGTTTGCAGCGAGATGCCAGGAGGTTGGTTTAATGTTTTGAAGATCTCAAGCCATATTCCTGCTGTGCAGAGCCTTTTCCATCATAGGATGCAGGGCAGGATCAGGCAAGTGCTGTCAGCCTGGTGCTCTGCAGTGCAACAAAGGATGGGCATACTGAAGGTTGGTGACAATGTTCAAGGCCAGGTTGGACAGAACTTTGGGAAACATGGTCTAGTGTGAGGTGTCCCTGCCTGTGACAGGGGGTTGGAACTGAATGAGCTTAAGATCCTTTCCAACCCAAATCAGTCTGGGATTCTATGGCACTGCCTGTAGTCTCCTGTGGTTTGCCCATTCAGAAGCATCCCTGGAGCTGTGCTTCCGTGTGGAAGGTGTTCAGCATTATTGAAGATATTCACTGGAAGTAGTTTTCACAGAGCTCAAATAAGCTGCAGTCCTGCTCCTGCAGAATTGGGGCTCTTCTCTGTTAAGTTTGTTAAGAAAGAAGGACTCGGGCAGCACTTGTGTGCTCAGCTCCATGGCTGAGCAGTGAGGAGAAGGTTGTGTAAGCTCTGCAGTTTGGGAACACTCACAGCAACAGCCTTGAATCAGGGCAGCAACTTTCATTTGGGTTTTGCCAGAACTGTTTGCTCCCAGCCTTTTGCTCTGAAACCTTTGGAAGCTGCTTACTGGCAGGGATACAGCATCCACCTATATAAATACAAGGGAATATCCAGGAAGTATTTGAGAAGATAAACAAGTTGGATGGCAATAAGTGCCCAGGATTAGATGGCATGTGCCCCAGAGGACTGCAGGGACTTGAATGTGAAATTGCAGAGCTCTGGCCAGGGTATGCTGTGTGCTCTTGCAAAGGGCTGTTGTGCCAAGGACTGGGAGGTTGCCAGCCCCACTCTGTTTAGAGAGGGCAGTAGAGGGGTCCTGAGAACTGGTAAATCCCACAGATTCATTAGGTTTGGAAGGGACCTCTGGATATCATCCAGTCCAGCCCCCCTGCATCTGTAGTGGTACAGAGGAATCGGGTCACTTTGTGCATGGAAAAGGTGATTGAGTCCTATAGGAGTGCAGTTGTGTGGCACTGAGCACACGGATACAGCTGTTTTCAGGCTGCCTTCATGAGGATTCCCACAAAAAGGTTGATCAAGGAAGTTCTGTGGAGCTGGTTTAGGCTTCCCCTTCACCTCCTCACTTTTAGTGGTCACTTTTCAGGACCGGCAGCAGGTCTCCCAAGGACCAGTGTTGAAACTGAACTGCTGATGGTGCCCAGGCTCATGTGCCCTCCATAACCAGCTGCTCTGGGGGGCAAAACCCTGCACCTTGGTTCTGACAGTGTTTTGTTGTTGTCTGGGACACTCTTGGCGGAGCTGCTGTGGCCATGGATGGTTCTGAGTGTGTGGTTGGACAATCACTACCTGGGGGAGTAGTGAGGAGTGAGCCCAGGCAATAGCTCCTGGAGCTTCTCACATGTGAAAGTTGTAACTGGCAGCTATTACAGGCCCCTTGCTATGTTTTAAGAATAGTTTGCAAACTGTTGAGAGAGAAACCATGGTTCTGCGCTGATAGCACATGGTGAATGTTGGCAGGAGAGTTGAAATGTGGGATGGATAAATGGAGTTCATGGACACAGAGGAGGTGAACCCTGTATGGATCCAGGACATGGAAGGTCAGAGCCTTCACTTTGTTCGTTGGACTAGAAAACATGATTATTTTAGCTATGTGAATGGCTTGTGTCCTCCCTGGCACCTTGCAGTGAGTGGAGCAGAAGAGGACAAGGGCTCCATGGGGATGACACTGGCTTCAAGTAGTGGTATTGTCAGGAGACAAAGTGATCAGGCTTTGCCAGCAGAGGTGGGAGTGGGTGCTTGTTCAAGGTATGGTGTTTCTCCTTTGAGTTTTTGCATTTGTTACAGAATCACAGAATCAGCTGGGTTGGAAAAGACCTTTAAGATCATCAGATTGAACCATTACCCCAGCACTGCCAAGGCCACCACTAACCCATGGCACTGAGGCCTCGTCTCCACGGTGTGTGAACACTTTCAGGGACGGTGACTGCAGCCCTGCCCTGGGCAGCCTGTTCCAATGCCTGAGCACCCTCTGGGGCAGGAATTGTTCCTAATCTCCATCTAAACCTGCCCTGGTGCAGCTTGAGGCCGTTTCCTCTTGCCCCATCCCTTGTTCCTTGGGAGCAGATCCCAGCCCCTCCTGGCTCCATCCTCCTGTCAGGCAGTTGTAGGGAGCCATCAGGTCCCCCCTGAGCCTTCTCTTCTCCAGACTGAACCCCCCAGGTCCCTCAGCCGTTCCCCATCACACTTGTGCTCCAGGCCCTGCACCAGCTCCATTGCCCTTCTCTGGCCCTGCTCCAGCACCTCAATATCTCTCCTGTAGCGAGGGGCCCAGAGCCGAACACAGGATTTGAGGTGCAGCCTCACCAGTGCCCAGTGCAGGGGCACAATCCCTGCCCTGGCCCTGCTGCCTCAGCAGTGCTGGTACAGACCAGGATGCTGGTGGCTTTCTGGCTGCCTGGGCACAAGCTGCTCATGTTCTTTCTGCTCTGCCAGTCAGCCTCCCCTTGTCCTTTTCCAGGAGCAGATTTCCAGCCGCTCTTCCCCAAGCCTGGAGCATTGCATAGCGTTGTGCCTGGTGGGCTTTCTTCACAGGCTGAAGAGCTGTTAGGCTGTAGTATTGGCTGCCAGTGCTTTGACAAGACCTCTTTGACTCCCCCAACACAATGAGTTTGCCTTTTCCTCCTGTGGCCAGCCCTGCATCAGAGCCATTGCACACAGCAGGGTTTCAGTTCTTTGTTTGCATATCTGCACATCACTTACTGTAGATGGTGAAATGTGGTGGGATATGAGATCACAAGCCCTGGCAGTTCTCCATAGGCTCAAAGCTTACAATTTTTACAGACGGCGCTTCCCTTTAGGGGAATCCCTGAGGAAACCCATGGCCTTCTTGATTACTTCTTCACAACTGGGTATCTGCTACTGAAGCATGTTTTACATTCGTTTTGCCAGTGACCACTGAGATGACACTCCAGCAGGTGACATCTGGCCATCAGCTGTAGAGGTGTCTGAGGCATAAAGTTGAAATGTCCACCAAAAATCACAGTCATAGAATCCCAGAGTGATTTGGGTTGGAAAGGACCTAAAGCTCATCCAGCTCCAGCCCCCTGCCACGGCCAGAGATGCCTCACCCTAGACCATGTCACCCAAGGCTCTATCCAACCTGGCCTTGAACACTGCCAGGGATGGGGCATTCACTGCTTCTTTGGGCAACCTGTGCCTAGGCTTCACCACCCTCAAGTAAAGAACTTCTTCCTTATATCTAACCTGAACTTCACCTGGTTTAGTTTGAGTCCATCACCCCTTCGCAGGTCATAGCCTTGATGGATATTGTTTGAGCCCCCACTGGAATCAGCTTTCACTGTTAGAAGGTCTTGAAACAGCATTTCCCAATAGGGGTGTTTCCCAACTGTAGGTGGCTTGTTGCCTGATTCGCAGAAGCTTAATCCGGGATGTGTTTGTGGCCTCAGTGCAAGTTGTTAGAACAAGGAATCAGCAGGAAATAGGCTCTCCCCCGGTGGGCTCTGTTTCTCTGAAAATACTGCTCATGGTAGGCAATGTACCTCTCTTCTCAAACTTGCATTCTTCTACAGCATGACTTTAGCTTGCAGGGCTAGAAGTGCTGGCTGAGGGCAGCCAGACTCGGTGACCTACTGTGCAAGTCTCACCGATGAGCTCTGTTTCAACACTATGGAACATTTTTTTTTAATAAAAACAACCCTTAAAATCTTTATGTTTCAAAATCTTAAACTTTCCTCTCACTAAACTTGGTATAAAGCTGTCATTGGATGCATTGGTTCTGCTCCTGTGCTGTACAACATTGAAGTAAGAACATAATCACAGAATCCCACACTGGTTTTGGTTGGAGGCAACCTTAAAGCTCACCCAGGTCCAACCCCCTGCCATGGGCAGGGATATCCTCTTGACTTGATGCTCCATATCAAGTGAGAAGGAAAAACACAAAGCCCCAGAGGAGCAGCATTCCCCTTGCTGCTGAGCAGATACCTGGCAGCACAGAATGGCTGCTGACACCAGCACTGGGGTATTTACATGTGCTGTGTTACTTGTAAACTGCCTTATTTGATCAAATGTAGCAAACCAATAGTAAATTTCCCTTGAATTTCCCTGTTACCCATCAGTGTTGTGGCTCTCGGGTGTGAACACAGTACGCACAAACCCCATCACACTTACTTTACCCACTTGCTGATGTTGGCAGCAGTGTAAGCCAGGAGGTGTTGGTTCCTTCAGTGATGTCTGAGCATCCCACAGTCCAGAGGAAGGGGCTTGAAGTAAATTTTAGGGGGTAGCCTGGCAGGTGAGTGGGAAAATTGAAGGGAATTCTGGAAGTTCAGTGAATGATGAGTGATTTTGGAGCAGTGTCCACATCCAGCTGGGCTCTGTGCTGGAGGCATCGCTCAGGGGATGGTGAGGTGAACAGTGATTGGACTGCGCAAGATAAAGGTTATTTCTTGAGATGCCCCTGATACTCATTCAGGATCTGAAAGGCTCCAGCTAGAGTAGCTGAGAGTGTGTGTAGTGAGAAGGAAGGACAAAGATTGATGCAGTCTTTCTTGTGGGACACCAGCAGCCATGCAGGGTGTTGGCTGTTTGCTTTGTAAGCTGTACTTCCATATGGCTGTTTTTAAAGATGATTAGAAGACTGATGCCCTGCTCACAGAGCAGATGGTGGCCCTGTGACCCTTTAGAAATCAGCTCCATTTTAGCTGCTTTGTGCAATACAGGCACAGTAATGCCTGTACTTGAGTCAGCTGGGCCGGAGAGGATGGGCTGGACACAGAACATGATGGGGCACAGGACTCCTGCTCTGGCACTGCACAGTGCTGTTTGCCATCTGCTTTGGGTTTCTTTACAGCAACAGGAGCCTGTTCATCCTAGGGACATGGTCACCTTTCGGTTGGGATGGTTTGGCTCAGAGGTGGGTTTGACAGTGGAGCTTTGTTAGGCCCTGCCTATGTGTATGAGGGGAGAACTGGAGAGTGGTTTTAATGCAGGTCTCAATTCACTGTATGGCTTTAGAAGGTGAGCTGTTAAATTGGTGAAGAGTTTTCTTTCCCTGGGGTTCCTGTGCCAGGTTTACTCCCCAGCGTTCCCTCAGTGCTGCCAGGTAGCTCTCAACATGCTGGGAAACCCTTTCCACCAACCCCTCCCATTTTATGTTCCATCATTGCGCAACTTCTTCCTTTTTGATCCTTGTCATGATGCAACGGGATTCGAGCATGATTGCAGAGGCTGAGCTTTCTGGGAAGCCTCTCGGCATTTCCAGAACTCCTTTGGTTATTTCCTGCCATGGATTGCTGTGGTGGGAAGTGGATGACGTTGAGCATGGCCAGGGCTGGGCAGTCAGTCGTTAGTATGAAATGTTGTCATGAACGTTTCTTGCAAGCCCGTTTCAGCCCCACCCCACAAGCTCCCTCTTGAAATCCTGGTGCTGATACTGCTGGAGATGTTTCTGCTTTGGGCAGTCTGTGTAGGAGCATAGAATCATGAACCCATCACCCCTTGTCCTATCACTGCAGTCCCTGATGAAGAGTCCCCCTCCAGCATCCTTGTAGCCCCCTTCAGACACTGGAAGCTGCTCTGAGGTCTCCACTCAGCTTCTCTTTTCCAGACTGAACAGCCCCACTGTCCTCAGCCTGTCTTTGTATGGGAGGGGCTCCCATATGGAATGATCCATGCAAATACAAGCATTTTTTCCTGTTGAAATGGTGTCTTTTTCTGATGATCTTGCACAGCTGGTCTCTCCAAATGTCACATTTCAACATAATCTGTTTTCTCAGGGCAGATGTTACAGGGTGCTCTCAGCTCCGGTGCCATTCCCATGTCAGATAGGATAAGCAAGGCTGGAGGTGGAGGGAGAAATTGTGGTTTTCCCGGTTTTAGCAGCTGTTATTCCCAAACTACCAAGCTGGCTCCAGAGCCTTCCTGAGCCCCCAGCTTCCCTGAGCCTCTAGCAGCAGGAGGTTTGGGAGCAGTTGATGGCCGTGGTAGCTGAGCACGCAGCCCGGGAATGCTGGGCTCCCGCTGCCCATGCGGCCTGCACGTGAGCCCATTCCCAGATGGCAGGAGCTCTGCCTGGCATTTCGGCTGCTCTAATTCGGGATGCAGAACACATCGGGAAGCCCTGCCCCCAGCAACCTCACGTATGAGGAGGTGCCACCATACAGGAGCCTGTAGTAGAGGAAAGCTACTTGCTTGTGCCCTGGGGACAGGCTGCTGGTGGAGCAGGAGCTGGAGAACTTGCCGTCTCCATCCTTGGTGCCAGCTTGGTCCCATGCTTAGGAGGGATTTGGGGCTCTTGAGTGTGTTTTAGTTCAGATGGTACCAAAGATGTTTTGGGACATTCCCACAGTCCCCATCTCTGCTCCACTGGAGGCTTTCCGTGGTTCCCCACTCTGCACATCCTTCCTGTGGTGTTTCACCCTCTGGGAGAGGGCCCTTTCCCTCTTCCAGTATCTTTTTCAAATGGCAAATCCCTGTTTTCTTAAGGGTGTTTTTCTGTAGCTAAGATGTGGATTAAGCAAAACTGCTCTAAGAGCTGCCATTGCCTCTGCTGGTCCTGGAGTGAAACTTGGTGGTTTGGTTTGCTCAGAAAACTCACCTTCCAGGTGGCCCACACACCCCAGCGGGGCTTCCTGACCGCGGGTTAATGCTTTTATTTGAGGGCGATGTGGTCACAGGAGTTTCGAGGAAAAGCCTGAAGGATCTTCAGCCCCTTTGCTCATCAGTGGGAGCATTTAAAGGCATCACATAGGCTTGGTTTTGTGCCCCAGTTCGCTTTGGTCTGTGCATTTTCGGTTCCTGACTGTCTGTGGAGCTGCAGATGGTCTGGCACATCTTGGAAACGCGTCACACTTCACTTGCTTGGCTTCATTTCAGCATTTTCTTCTTACACCACCTTCCCTTAGTGGTGAAACCACAATGATCATCAGCAATTACCTTGAAAACCAGAATTCCCATTGATGCAACCTGTGCTTCCTGCTGCTCTGTGCGAGTGCCGGGGCAGTGTACACAGGGAAGCTGTGCTCAGCTGGTACTCCAGCAGCTCATGCACATAACTGTCCTTTAGGAATCTGGTGAAAGAGGAACCAAACAGCATTGGTGGTTTATTCTCAGGTCAGTTTTGCTTGGCCCATTCAGGTGCTCTGGGACATGGGCATGTCCTTGGCCACTGAGTAGAAGGCTAAGAAGCCACCACCCCTCCCTCCTGCTTGTTATACTCCAGCTGAGGTGGGCTCTGCTTGCATGGATGGCAGCGCTGAGCCTGGCTTGGCTGTGTGATGGGTGCTTGGAGCAGAGCTTCAGGACAAGTGCTGTAGTCAGCCCTGATGCTGAGCAGAGCATGGTGCAGCTCTGCAGGAGCACATCTGGCCACGCTGCTGCTCCACAGCCCTGACTGCTCCACAGGGTCAACCTGAGTTAATGTGCCTCTAAAGAAATGCTTCTCTGCTCCTACAAACCACATTCCCTACTGCACAACATGCTCACAACACTGAATCTTTCACTAAACTAACATGGAAGCTTGTCCTGGATTTAGGTCCATGGGCCCTGGGTGAAACAGATCTATGGCTCTGCAGCTCAAGGTGAAGCTCCAGCTGAGCAGGCAGGAATTCTGTGTGGCTCCTGGAGGCATGGCTGCACCTCAGAGGTGACTGTTCATGTTTCCTACCTGAGCTTTTCTTCCTCTCCTGCCCAGGGTAACTTCTCCATGGGATTGTTTCTTGCTGAGATACTTGTAGGGCCACTGAAGACATACGTCCCGTGGGGCTTTTGTGCATCACAGTGCTTGTTCAGAAGCGAAGAGCTCATTATTTTAACTGCTGGTGGTATGATAAGTGTTCTGCAGAGCGTGTTCTTCCTTTTAATATGCTGACAGAGATCTGTTTTGCACAGAGCTGGGCACTACCACCCTGCACACCACTGTGGTGATGGTCCCCAGTGCCCCTGGGCTGTGTGAATGGCTGCAGCAGCTAGGAGGTTATCATCTTTCCATAAGATGCCTTACTCACCAAAGCACCACTTTCTAGGAGCCTGCCTGCCACAGAAGGTCCCCAGCTGTGCATCTGGTGGGTTCATTTAAAGGGCTTGAATGTACTTAGTTGATGGGTGGTTCCCCTGAGACCATATGGCCAAAAGCTGCCTTTCTCCTGCTGAGCCTGCACTCAGCACGCAGTGTGTAAAACACGGGCTGCTCAAGTGCTAAAAGATCTCAAATGCATTCCTGCTGTGCCCCAGATGATACTATGGAATTTGGGATTACTCCTTGCTACATGCATGACTTGGGTTAAGGGAGATGAGAAAAACATCAGACTCAAACTGTGCTTCATCTCATGATGTCTCTGGGAAGTTTGGAGAGCTGGAAATGGCTTTTCCCTGTTAGATCATAGAATCATAGAATAGTTAGGGTTGGAAAGGACCTTAAGATCAAGTTCCAATCCCCCTGCCATGGGCAGGGACACCTTACACTAAATCATATCACCCAAGGCCTCGTCCAACCTGGTCTTGAACACTGCCAGGGATGGAGCATTCACAACCTCCCTGGACAACCCATTCCAGTGCCTCACCACCCTAACAGAAAAGAATTTCCTCCTTATATCCAATCTAAACTTCCCCTGTTTAAGTTTTAACCCATTACCCCTTGTCCTGTCACTACAGTCCCTAATGAAGAGTCCCTCTCCAGCATAGGCCTATAGGCCCCCTTCAGATACTGGAAGCTGCTATGAGGTCTCCTCTTCTCCAGGCTGAACAGCCCCAACTTTCTCAGCCTGTCTTCATACGGGAGGTGCTCCAGCCCCTGATCATCCTCGTGGCCTCCTCTGAACTTGTTCCAACAGTTCCATGTCCTTTTTATGTTGAGGACACCAGAACTGCACACAATGCTCCAGGTGAGGTCTCACAAGAGCAGAGTAGAGGGGCAGGATCACCTCCTTCGCCCTGCTGGTCACGCTCCTTTTGATGCAGCCCAGGATACGGTTGCTTTCTGGGCTGCAAGCGCACACTGAAGCCGGCTCATGTTCATTTTCTCATCGACCAGCACCCCCAAGTCCTTCTCCTCAGGGCTGCTCTGAATCTCTTCTCTGCCCAACCTGTAGCTGTGTCTGGGATTCCTTTGGCCCAGGTGTAGGATCGCAGGTGGCACGCTGGCAATCGCAGCAGTTCTTACCAAAGGCTGTGTTTGGGGGTGCTGGATTCTGCAGGGCTGTGGAAGGTTAGTGCTGTAAAATGGGTTCAGGAATGCAAGGGTTTGTATCTCAGTTTTAGTTCTTTTTCAGTTGAGTTTGCACAAGTGAGTCCATGCGAGAGGCTCAGCACTGACAGCTCTTACATCTGATGGGCAAAGAAGGGGAGATGCTGCTTGCACAACCAACCCCAGGGATTTGCAGGCTTGCTTTTGCTGCCCAGAGGATTGGGTAGCGTGTGAGTGGGCATTCCTTTAAATGCCCTGCTTAAAATCCATCATTCTCTGGATGTTTGTTCCGGAGAATAGGACAGAGCAATCTGAGTGCTGCTGAGTGTAGCTGTGGGCACTCCGCACTGTTTTCAGATGTGAGGAAGAAGCTTAAAGCAATGGCCTGCTCTTGAGAGACTGCTCGGAGGCCTTTGCTGGAGAGGAGGTGAAAGGAGGCAGCTTGTCCTGCAGAAGGGTGGATGTGACTTGCTTTCCATTAAACATCAGCTTCAAAGCCGAAGCCTGAGGTCTCCACCGCTGGTGCTTGTGGGGTTATTCTGCAGTGACGACAATGAGTGGAAAGGACTTTGAAAGCCCTCTGAAAATCCCTGTGAGTTTTAACTTCCCTTTGACGTTTCTCCTGCAGTGCCCTGTGTGTGCTGGCTTTGAGGACAAGCCTGGGCACACTCCCTGGCCTGAATTTCCCTCCTGAAGCCCAGCACTGAGGAGGACCTGGAGTGTTTGAGATGCACTTCTTGGGTGCAGGGACAGCAGGGCCATGAGCAGTAAATGGCTCTGGGCAGGTCCATGTCCCTCACGGGTACGAGCTGAGCTTTCCTGGGATTGCTTGTGTTGGAGGATTCTCAGGTTTAGTGCACAAAGCAGAGCCTTCCCCTCCCTCCTTCAGCAGGTATGGCACTACCACATCGATGGGAAAACCTGATTTTCCTGGCATGGAGGACCAGTGTGCCTTCTGTGGTGTCCTTGGCTAAAGCAGCAGCTCACCTACAGAGCCAAGCCCCCAGACAGCACACACAGCACAGGCTGCCTGCCTGCCCTATGTGGGAAGCTTTCCAGATGGGACAGCCCGTGCTGGTCTTTCCTCCTGTTGCGTTTCTCCCTTGGTAAAGATTGGAAGTAGATCCCAGGCTGCAGCAGCGCATGGGCAAAGGATGTCCCTCCTCCCTGTCCTGTTCTGTAGGTTGATGGTGGGCTGAGGGCTGGGTTGTACAACCAGGGCCTGCCCACAGTGCCCAGCAAAACACAGCGCAGAGATCTTCAGAGCAGGGATTAGTGGGCTGGGTTGCTCCAACTTGTATTTGGAAGCATTATAGTTGTCTTTAGGAGGTATTTCGTAGCAAGGCTCATTGCTGAGGGCAGAGGTGCACTGGCAATGATACTGCAGGCAGGTTTGCACAGCACTGGCCTTCATGTTCCTGCACCTGCAGTGTGGATCCAGCGTGGAAGACCTCTGCATGGTGAGGGAAGGCACTCGGCATGCAGTCAGATGCAACAGCAGCAGATGCTCTTCTTTGAGCCAGATCAGTTCCAGCTGCTCAGTCCAGCAAAATCAGCTCTTTGACCCTCAAGTAATGAAAGCAAAGAGGAAGCTCTCTGATTTCCTGCTGTAAGGGACCTCGTCTCATGGTTTCATATGGCAGATAGCTCAAAGTGATGATCTTGCTCGTGATGGGGAAAGGAGGAAACTGCTCGGATGCCAGGGCAGAGCCACCCTGGGTGCTGGTTCTCATTCCTGTGCTTTCCTTCTTTGTATTCTTGTTTCTTTCCTTGTTACACTTAAAACAGTTCAAACTTGCCTAAAGGATCAAGCAGGGAATTCCCTTTCAGGAGCTACTGGTGGGAAGGAACACTTCCCTGTGCATGTCAGTGCAGGTATGGATGGACTTGCTGCAGAGTACCAGGGAAGCCAGGAGCGTAGCCAGGTGTCAGGTGAGATAAATCAAGTCTGTAAGCAGTAGATCCATGAGTAACTTTGGAATGGGATGATCCAAATGTAACCACCAGTTCTGATACCCCTGTCCTACACAGGGCGGGGGGCACAGAGCTTGTAGCAGTGGGGGTGTCCCAACTCTAATGCTGTTTCCACCAGGATCTTCTTCATTTCACAAACCATGTGGACAATGCCCTCAGTGACATGGGTTAGTGGTGGCCTTGGCAGTGCAGTAGTGCTGGGCTAAAGGTTGGACTTGATGACCTTAAAGGTCTTTTCCAACCTGGTTGATTCTATGAGTCTATGAATTACCTGAGAAATTGGGGGGGGGGGGTGTTTATGCATTTCTGCATCACAGGAGCCCTCCTGATGGTGTTGCTGGGGGAAGGGAGAGCCGTGGTTAGTTATAGCTACAGTGCAGTACATACTGTGAATGCTCTGGGCTGCTTGAGATGCTGAAGAAGTGAGGTTGCTGTTCCTGGGTTAGCCGGAGCCTGGCTGCAGTCCTAAGGGAGGACACACCGTGGAGGTGCTTCCTGGCTCCTCCCCAGCACCCGTGTTGTGTTTCACTTGGCTGCACATACTCAAGGGAACGCTTTTCCAGGGGCATTATCTGAGAGTGATACCCCTCTTCTTTCATGGATCACTGATGGTTCTGTGCTGGCTGCCTTGGAGAGAGACCTGGGAAGGTGTCTCCTTCCTTCCTGCATGTGGGAGATCCAATGAATGAAATCATCTCGCATTCTCTGTTAATTTCCTCGTCTGGGGCAGTGCTGCCTTGTTTGCAGGGCTGAAGTGTGGTGTCACATTCAAATCAGCTGTTTTTTACTTTGGTAGCAAACTACTTCCTTGGGGATGTGAAATCCAGGGCCATCTCCATGTGCAGCTCTTGGCTCTTCTCCCCATCAGTGTGTCTAATGGCAAGGTCCTGCTGAACTAGCACCAGGGCTGCAGGAGCCAGAGCTGGTTCATGGAGAACCACAGAGAGAATGATGCAGAGCAGGCATAGCACTGACAGAGGTACAGGGGTATATTTATATATGACCTTGGAAAGTAAGCCAGCCCTTGGCATCCCATCCCAGTCAATCAGATGGGAGGTATTTAAGGGCTGGGTGTTGCTGCACAACAACGTTGGCCCACGTTTCATGCAGACATATCTGCAGGCACAAGTACATGTGAGCAAGGGTGCTGTGTCATCAATCCCAGCTTGCTCTTAGCTTTGTTTCTCTGGGACCCTTCTTGCCTCTCTGAAAATCCCATGTATTTCCACTGCACACACTCAGTTGCTTTCAAGTGTACTATTTACACAGGGATGGGGACTTTGGACTAAATTTTCCTACTATTGGAGAACTTTAGTCCAGGATTGGACTTCTGGGCTTTTGTTACTCTGTGCTTGGAAGGGCAGGGGAGGACATACATATGGCCCAAAGCAGTACCTCTGACTTTGCAGTGTCCCTCTCATCTTGTAATGCTTGTACACTAACAAATATTACCTTGTTTTCCCAGGGAAGGGAATGAACCTGGGGATTCCATGAAAATCACCTACAGTGAGTTGCTGCACAAGGTCTGTCAGTTTGCCAACGTCCTCCGCAGCCAAGGTACGCTGTGTTGACTACTCGGAAAGCATCAGAGCAGGGCTTTGGAGGAGACTGCACCCATTCTGGGTGTGCTTGCCAGCCTGTTGAGTCATTTCATGCAAGATCAATGGCTTCTCTCTCTGCTCCCACAGTTGATGGGTGCAGGTTTGCTCCACAACACACTTTTGGAGGTTAATCTCTGGCTCTGAGTGTGAAAACTGATTGCTGGTGGTTATGGCAGCTGTACAAGGAAGAGATCTGTGCTCCAAACTTCCTGCTCTGGGATTTCCAGTGAGCAGCAGGCACTGGTTACATTTCTGCCTTCTTCAAGGGGCTGTGTCCAGGGAGAACATGGAGTCATTGCAGTCGTCGTAGAATCATAGAATCACAGGAATCACAGAATAGTTTGGGTTGAAAAGGACCTTAAGATCATCCAGTTCCAACCCCCTGCCATGGGCAGGGTTGCCTCATACCAGACCATGTCACCCAAGGCTCTGTCCAACCTGGCCTTGAACACTGCCAGGGATGGAGCATTCACCCCTTCACTGGGCAGCCTGTTCCAGTGCCTCACCACCCTCACAGTAAAGAACTTCTTCCTTATATCTAACCTGAACATCCCCTGTTTAAGTTTAAACGCGTTACCTCTAATGGCTCTTACAAGAGCTTCACTGAGCTCTTACAATGACTCTTACAACAGCCATTAGATTTGAAAGGCAGAACCCAAGGCTGGCTAGCTCTAGAACTTGAAGCTTTATTGTGTGCATATAACTGTTGAGTTTAAATCATCAGTTTCTTTCTATACCCTGTTCTTTTGACATGTGACATGTTCATTTTGACAAAAACCACGTTCCTTTTGCCTTCCCAGGTGTGAAGAAAGAAGACCGAGTTTCCATCTACATGCCAATGATCCTGGAGCTGGTTATAGCCATGCTCGGCTGTGCCAGGATTGGAGCTCTGCACACCATTGTGGTAGGAACCAGCCCTTTGCATTCATCTCGGTGCTGAGCTCTCTGAGGGGGCACCAGCTCTTGTTTTAGGGAGAGGAGCTGCAGGGATGGGTGCTGACCATGAGATAGATGCATGGAAACTAGGTTAAGGTGTTGCTGTTTCTTAGCCTTTTTCTGCATTAACTGTGAAATAAGTTCCTTCAGCTCTCTCTGTCCGTGACGGTGGTATCATTTACTATGGACGAAATGCAAAGCTGCTGCTGGGTGTTCTGGGTTGGGGGTTTTGTGTGTCCTTGCTGACTTGGTTGTGTTCTCTGTCAGTTTGCAGGTTTCTCAGCAGACTCCCTTTGCGAGCGGATTATTGACGGCAGTTGTTGTCTCCTCATCACAGCAGGTAAAACATTCATTTGTGCCCCTGAGCCACTGTTGTTGAGGTACAGAGAAGGGCAATGGAGCTGGTGCAGGGCCTGGAGCACAAGTGTGATGGGGAATGGCTGAGGGACCTGGGGGGGTCAGTCTGGAGAAGTGAAGGCTCAGGGGGGACCTGATCGCTCCCTACAAGTGCCTGACAGGAGGATGGAGCCAGGAGGGGCTGGGTTCTGCTACTAACAAAGGACAAGAAGAAACGGCCTCAAGCTGCACCAGGGGAGGTTTAGGTGGAGCTGAGGAACAAATGCTTCCCCAGAGGGTGCTCAGGCATTGGAACAGGCTGCCCAGGGCAGGGCTGCAGTCACCATCCCTGCAAGTGTTCACACATCATGGAGACGAGGCCCTCAGTGCCATGGGTCAGTGGTAGCCTTGGCAGTGCTGGGGTAAGGATTGGACTGGATGAGCTTAAAGAGCTTTTCTAGCCTGGCTCATTCTGTGATTCTACCATTGCTTGTCTGAAAGGACTTGACTTTAAAGCCAGATGCTGTGGAACTGGCAGAGGAAGGGGCAGCGATGTGGCTGAGCCGCCACAGGGCGGATGTGCTGCTTGTAGCTGTGCTCAAGGGCTGCTTTCCTCCCTGAACACATAGGGAAGCACTGAGCAGCCTGCCCACTTGGGCCTGTAGAGCATGATGTCACCAGCTGCTAATAACGTGTTTCCAAATGCTTCTCATCCATGTGCCTCTCAAAACCAGCCAGATGTTTGCAAGATGTATCTTTTATGGAGCAGTCCTTATGTGAGAATTCCCTCCCTTCCCAATTTCAGGGATATTTATGCTGCACTTCTCAATCTTGTAAAGCAAGGGATTAAGAAAATGGGAGTTTTGCATGTAAGCCCAACTGCATTTCCCAACTGGTTTTTGCAATACTGCCATTTGTTTTCTAGGCTAAAAGGGAATGTTAGAAACCTTTCCCTTCAGCTGCCTGTCTGCTTTCCTCACTTCAGTACATGAACTCTGCTCTGCCCTCCTGGAGCTGCCTGTTGCTTCCAGCTGTCCTAGGCTGCCTTGGCACTGAAGCCCCTTTAATGTTCTCCTTTCCATTTTGCAGATGCCTTCTATCGAGGGGAAAAGTTGATCAGCTTGAAGCAAATTGCAGATGAAGCCCTCCAGAAATGTAAAGACAAGTAAGTTTGGACTCTGGGGTTTAGGAATGCTGGGGAGGGACTTTCATTAGGGACTGTAGGGATAGGAAGAGAAACAGGTTAAAACTTAAACAGGGGAAGTTTAGATTGGATATAGAGAAGAAATTCTTTACTGTAAGGGTGGTGAGGCACTGGAATGGGTTGCCCAGGGAAGTTGTGAATGCTCCATCCCTGGCAGTGTTCAAGGCCAGGTTGGACAGAGCCTTGGGTGACATGGTTTAGTGTGAGGTGTCCCTGCCCATGGCAGGGGGATTGGAACTGGATGATCTTAAGGTCCTTTCCAACCCAAACTATTCTCTGGTTCTATGATTCCCTTCTAAGAAGGGCATTGCTGCTGTGGAATCTGCTCCTTCACCATGGGCAGAGAGCAGACTCTGCAGCAGTTCAGACACGAGCTGCGCTACATTCACGAGTCTTTTGAAAGCAATACAATGCTTTAACTCCCTCATCTTAAAATTACCATCTTTTAACTTTCCTCTTGTTCATTCTGACCTCAAGGCCCACATATTGGATGAGGGGATGTGCTGAAGACAAACTGATCCACTGTCATTACAGCCTGTGGCCTCACCTGCCTTCCTTTATCAGGGAGGCCAAGAGAACATTGTTCAACTTCCTAACCTTTATTCACCTTTGTGAATACCCCATCCCTGGCAGTATTCAAGGCCAGGTAGGACAGGGCCTTCAGCAGCCTGGTCTACTGTGAGACAGCCCTGCCCATGGCAGGGGTTTGGAACTTTATGATCTTAAGGTCCTTTCCATCCAATACCATTCTATGATACTATGGAAGATTGCCCAGTTGTGCAGCAGCAGCTCTTGGAGTGGAGGGAATAATGCAGTGCCAGTTGTGAACAGATGGACACAGTGTCTTGGGGCATGTCAAGATGAGGCTTAAATCTTGCTCCAAAGCCACTAATTCAATAATAATATAATAAAGCAAGTTTGGGAACTGACTGTGTGAACAGGAACAGGCACTCCAGTGGCTCATGCACAATGTGTGTGCAGGATCTGGGCCTGGCTGTGCCTGCCTATGGTGAAGCTGCTTTATTTTATTGAACATCTTCACTGAGCTCCTGTAACCATACAGAGATAGACACATCTACCACCAGATCTTACAGAAAGGGAAATGATCATGGTGAAATGACTTTGCCATGCTTATAGACAGTATCTGCATAGTGTGTATGAGACTGAATGTGGTCTGGTAAGTTAGATCAGCCATGGACATCTATGCCAGATAGTCTGTGCATGTTAGAAATTCAAACTCTTAAAGCATTTAAAACACTAAAACCTAAGTTTGTATGTCTGTAAAAGTAGGGACCTGGGAAGACAGGGGTGATTTTGAAGTTGCCAGTTACCTGATGGGGACAGGATGATGGTACGTTGAAAGGGCTGGAGGGAGATAAGGGCATTTTGTTTGCATTATAGGTAGGCTGTTTGCCCTCCTGAGGGGACAAATGTCTGCTCTTTTCCTTGATGTATAATGTGGCTTTGGAAGCATTTCCTCCTTCTGACTCAGTCCATCATGCTTAGGGATGGGGGCAGCCACCTCCTATCTCCTGAGTGCTGTGGGAGGTCTTATTCATGGTCACAGATGGGCAAATTTGGGATCTGCACGGAATTTCCCCAGCACTGACCTGTGAGAGGTGCTTGTGGGATCCCGTTTCCTGATACATCCCCAGTGAGGTGTTTTCCTTTTCTCCAAGCCCTGCTCCTGTGCCTGCTGTCCCTTGGCAGTTCATGGTACCTGGAGCCTGCATGGCAGCACATGCTGTAGCTCAACAAAAGCTGCTCAGAGCCCCTGCTCTGCCTCCAGTGCTGCCTGTGAAGGGCAGACTTAGCCCTTGACCAGCCTGATCTGACAGCTCCTGCCTTTTAACAGGGGCTGCCCTTTGAAGAAGTGCATTGTGGTGAAGCATCTGGGGAGGGAAGAGATAGCGGTGGCTGGGACATGCAGCAAGTCTCCCCCTCTCAAAAGGGTGTGCCAGGATGTACAGGTATGCTCCTGGGGCTGGGAGGGGAGATTTTATTGCTATGGGCCTGAGCCCAGAAAATCAATCAGTGTAAAACCACCACACTGCTTCCCTGGATGCTTCTGTTCTCTGACTCCTGTTCCTGTTTTCTCCTTCCTGGCTGTTGCATTGAGAATGGTCTGGAAATGGTTCCTTTGTCTTAACCAGATCCTCTCCCTGCTTCTTCCTTTAACACCATCAATAGCTGCCAGCTGCAGGACGCCTGAGAGCACAGCAGGTCCATCCTCACTGTGAGGGTGCTGAGGCGCTGGCACAGGGTGCCCAGAGAAGCTGTGGCTGCCCCATCCCTGGCAGTGTTCAAGGGCAGGTTGGACACAGGGGCTTGGAGCAAGCTGCTCTAGTGGAAGGTGTCCGTGCCCGTGGCAGGGGTTGGAGCTGGATGAGCTTTAAGGTCCTTTCCAACACAAACCAGGCTGGGATTCTATGAACTTCTGAAGCCACTAGGACAAGGACAAGATGCTGGTTTTCCTCCACCTAATGAAGAACTTTTCCTTCCTACCCCTGTGTCTCTCTCCCCTTTTGTGCAAAGACCAGTTCCCTCCTGCACTGTAGCTGTGACAGTGACATTAGGAGAGTTAAAACCCATCTGTGCTCGTGGTGTGGGTCCAACAGCCCTCCCAACAGTCGTGCACTGAGAACAGTGCAGTCTCTGTAGCTGGCACAGCAACTGCGTCAGCTGTCAGGGCAGGGGCTTTCCTTTGCAATTGAAACCAGATAAAAGGATGTAGGCCAGAGGCATGTTGTGAGATGGGGGTGGAAGGAGGAGAAGGTGTCCTGCAGCCCTGGCTGCCTGCTCAGCTCCTGAGCCTGGGGTGCAGTCCTGCTGCCTCCATCCACATGACAGGCAGGTTGCTTCCAGCTGCCTCACAGCTCCGTGTCTTCTGCCCATCTATGTTAGGTGATGATTAGCACTGGGTCATCCCCAGGCTGCTGCTTCTTCAGAAATGGGTTGTATCTGGAGAATGCATTTGAGCTTAGGGCTCTGCTTTCCAAAGGGGTGGTCTGTGCCCATCCCTGGAACAGCAAGTCCAGCAGATCCTGTGTCTTTGAGTTAATTTTCCTGGTTATCAAAGGTTGCTTTCCCTGGTGAGCACACTCTCACCATGCAGTTGGCCTGTGTAATGCTGAAGGTCACTCTGTGGGCCATATTCTGGCTCTGTGCTCTGCACCCAGCTGGCCAATGTGCAGGGGTGGTCTCTGGGTGCCCAGGGAAGGTGATAGCAACAGGCAGCACTTTGCTCAGAGGCTTCTCCTGGCCTGCCCAGGATCCAAGTGCTCTCCAAGCTGCTGGGATAGTTTCCCAGCATCTCTGTCTGCAATTCCTGGTGTAGATCCTGCACTTCTCCACTTTCACACCCTCTCTGTGGATTTTTAACAGGGAAAAAAGACGGAGAGCTCACAGAGACTCCATCCTAAGGTATTTACACCCAGCACTTTCTTCTTCCTTGTGGCATCTCCCTCTGCACCCCCTTCCTAACTGCTCTGACTGCACAGCCACATGTGCCTTCCTAACCAGGCTACCAGCGGTTGCATGTTAGTGATAGACACCACTCACTGCTTGGCCAGAGCTGCTCACGGTTTCAGGGTGAATGCGGTGGCACCAACTTCGCTGCCAGAGATAAATCTGCATCCATGAACCCCCCTGAGTGCACGTCAGGGTGCTGAGGAGGGGAGATGCACAGTTCCTGGGGTGTGCTGCCAGTGTGTCCATGATGCTCGTCTCTCTGCCTTCTAAAGCAGCTCTTGCAGCAGACTCCCCTTTGTGGTGATGCTGGTGGGATCACCCACAGCTCCCTGGCTGCAGCAGCAAACCTGGAGCTCCAGACCCAACCTCTGGACTCTGCCCATCCCATCCAAGGAGCTGCAGCCTCAGGACCCCAGGAGCAGCAGGCAGAGGCAGGCCTGGCCTCCAGGGCTGGGTGCTGTGTTGTGGATCTCACCTCCTCCCTGGGGCAGTGGAATCTGGGTGCTAAAATGGAGGGATCCTTCAAGGAGGGATGCAAGAAAGCAACAGTTGGATGGGCTGGTGGGAGCCTACCTTGGGCTTCTTTGACCTGGTGCCTTGCTGGGAGCTTGCTGGTGGGGACAGCCTTGTGGAAACTGCTTTCCCAGGTAAAGCCCTGGGGATTTGTGGGAGCTTTCCAAGCAGGCTCTGATATGCTGGGCTGTGAAGCGTCTGGTATCCCCGGCACCACATGTGCTGGACCATGGGATCCTGGTGCCTCCAGATGGCCCATGAACATCTTTAGGGCTGCAGAGAGTCACTGTGTGGCCCATGGCTGCTTTCCATGCCCCACAACCCAACTGAGCAGGCTGTAGCTCTTTTAGGACAAGATGTGCCCCATGTGGGAGCTGCAAGGCCCAGGGTCAGTGTGGGAAGTGGAGCTCTGTGCTGGGGAGCTGCTGCCCCCAGACTGCTCTGAGGGAAGGTGAGATGGTAGAGCTGGGTCTTGCACTGCCCTGTGCCACCCTGGAGGGGTAGCAGCCAGCACAGCTCTGGGGTTGACCTGTAACCATCAGCCACAAGCCTCGGTGGCTCTGGTACACCTCTGGCATCTTCAAGCAGCAGCCTTTGGCAGCCAGTGCTGGGTGACGGTTCAGTGATGGAGCAGTCACTTCTTATCAGGGTAATTGCCTTAAAATCCAAATAACAGGTTTTGGGGGGTCTGCAGTGTGAGCCCAATGTGTTCCTGTTTGTCTGGGCCATGCTGCCATCGGAGCCCCTGCAGTGTGTGTGGCTGTGCTCAGTGTTTGCTGCTTGGCTGCTTCACTGCAGCCCAGGAGGAGCCTGTGCTGTGAGAGCACAGGGCAGCCCTCTCCTGGCTGCTGAGAGGGATTTAGCAGCATTGCCAGTGCTTCAGGTATGTGCAGACACTGTTTGGTTTTCCTTGTGGCTGTACCTGAGAAAAGGAGCTTCTGGAGTGAGAGCTGCAGCTCTGGTGCATGGTTTGCAGGAGGCAGCTCTCGGACAGCAGCTGTGCTGTGAATATCTGTCTCAGTGGTCCGTGAGAGGAATGAAGTTGGGGCTGCACCCTCAATGGCTTTGGGGTCTGTTTCTACTCTTCTGCTCTCCTCAGATCCCCTGGACCCCAGGGAGAGACCTGTGGTGGCACGAGCTGATGAGCGGCGCCAGCACGGACTGCGAGCCCGAGTGGTGCGACTCGGAGGACAAGCTCTTCATCCTCTACACCAGTGGCTCAACTGGGAAACCCAAGGTATGCTTTTCCCAGCTCACCCCCAGAGCTGGCCTGCAGTAACATGTAGGAAGTGGCCAGGCCACGCTGGGAGGCCCCAGTAAGAGGAGCCACAGAAATCTTAGAAAGGAGCTGTGCTGGTCATTCCATCACTCAGTGGACCAGTGATGCTCAGCTTGGCCTGGGAGGGTGAGGGCCCTGCGGGGAGCTAACCCTGACAGTTGTGGGCCTTCTTTTTGCAGGGTGTGCTGCATACAGTGGGTGGATACATGCTTTATGCTGCCACCTCGTTTAAATACGTGTTTGATTACCAGCCTGAGGATGTCTACTGGTGCACAGCTGACATTGGATGGATAACGGGTCATTCCTACATCACCTATGGACCCTTGGCCAACGGGGCAACCAGTGTGATAGTAAGTGCTGACTGGTAGCTGGATGCTTTTACTCCAAGAAAGCGGAGAGGGTGGTGCTGAGCTGCATCCCTGCATTGCTCTGTGATGAACATGCTTCTCACTTGTGTGCAGTGCCTTGGGATGTGCAAGGAAGGGTGGTGGTCCCCAAGGAGGACATGGTGACAGCTCGGGGACAGCCGTTGTGTGCTTTTGGGGGGTTAACTTTTCAAGTGCTCCCTGGTTGTTTTCCCTTAGAAGTACAAGCCTTGGGGAGCCAGGGGAGCTAGGGCTGCTGTGAGGTAATGGGAAAGCTGGACCAGGAGCAGGGAATGATGTTTTCCCTGCTGATGGCACACCCTGCATTTAACATCTCCTGTGACAGTGTGCTGCTGTAACTTGTATCAGAGGGGCAAGGCCTGTGTCCTAGGCTCCCTGGGGAAATGTGAGCAGGAAAATCACTGTCATGTTGAGGGAGTCCTTCTTGGGGTTCTTGGTACTTCTGGTTGTGTTTCTGTCACTGTGTTTAGACCTCTTGCCACTTACCGTGTGGGCATGGGTCATTTGGGCTGGTGAGTGGTAACACAGTGCCTGTGCTGCTGGGTAGTTTGGGTGACATTTGCTAGGACACCTGGGGTGGGTGATGCCAGATCCACCCCAAAGAAGCAGTAAGAGAGGTCCCTGGGCTGGGTTGATTCCATGCATGGTGCCCCTGTCACTGCCCTGTCCCCTCTCAGTTTGAAGGTGTCCCCACCTACCCTGACGTCGGGCGGATGTGGAGCGTCGTGGACAAGTACAAGGTGACCAAGTTCTACACAGCACCCACGGCCATCCGGCTGCTCATGAAGTACGGGGACGAGCCCGTCAGAAAGTGAGTGCCAGTCCCCAGAGCACAGGGATTCCTGCACAGCCAGAGACAGCAGTGGGGGGAAGGAACCCCAGGTTCCTCTGAGCAGAAGCTCTGGGGCAGCAGCACAAGAGGGACGTGGAGCTGTTGGAGCGAGGCCAGAGGAGGCCATGGAGATGCTGCAAGGGCTGGAGCAGCTCTGCTCTGGAGCCAGGCTGAGAGAGCTGGGCTGGGTCAGCCTGGAGAAGAGAAGGCTCCTGAAGGGGAGACCTGAGAGCAGCTCCAGTGCCTAAAGGGGCCTCAGGAAAGCTGGAGAGGGGCTTGGGAGAAGGGCCTGTAGGGACAGGCCAAGGGGAATGGCTTTAACCTGCTGGAGGGGAGACTGAGATGAGCTCTTAGGCAGAAGCTCTTCCCTGTGAGGGTGCTGAGGCGCTGGCCCAGGATGCCCAGAGAAGCTGTGGCTGCCCCATCCCTGGCAGTGCTCAAGGCCAGGTTGGACACAGGGGCTTGGAGCAAGCTGCTCTAGTGGAAGGTGTCCCTGCCCATGGCAGGGGTTGGAACTGGATGAGCTTTAAGGTCCCTTCCAACACAAACCATTCTATGATTCCCCAGCAGATTCTCTGAGCAGATCAGGATCTTCTGCCTTACAGCAATATGCAGGCCATGTTTCTGTACCCCCAGCACTGACTTCATCATGGCACTTCTGAGCATGCCCTCTTCCAATGTAAGCTGCAGTTAAGTTCAGACATTGTAGGTTCTCCTTACTCCTGACCCAAAGCTCACAGAGGTGTGCTGGGCAGAGAGCTGCTCCTTGGCCCAGGGATGAGCAGAGCCAAGTGGGAGCTTGGAGTGGGAGACACCAGAATCACAGAGGTCTCTATTCTTCCCCCATGGAAGAGGGCTGAGAAGGGTCTGAACCATGCCTGGAAGCTCCAAGTACAGTCTGGGGGTACCCCAGGGGCTCCTGTAGTCTCTGCTGTGCAGCAGGCTCAGAGCTGCTGCCCTCCATGGCCTGCTGAGCCCCTGCCAGCCCCCTCCTCTCTGCAGGCACAGCAGGAAGTCTCTGAAGGTGCTGGGGAGCGTTGGTGAGCCCATCAACCCTGAGGCCTGGCTCTGGTACTACCGCGTGGTGGGAGAAGAGAGGTGTCCCATTGTGGACACGTTCTGGCAGACAGAGACAGTGAGTGCTCACCTTAGTGCCCCTGGGGCCTCTCTTTCCCTTGTGCCCCCTGCAGGGTGCTGGCAGCTTTGCCATGCTGTTTCTTTGGTTCTATGGGCACTGGTTGTTCTGCTTGCCCAGGAGACTCCAGGCTTGGAGTGCAAGTGTTGGTTCCCCTTCTCCTCTTTCTTTCCTGGACCTCAGGCAGGCTCCAAGGGGAAACCTTCTTCTCCATAGGGTCCCTGTCAAGGTCTGTTCTGGACCCTGCTGTCTTGCCCTTTTTTCTCTCCCCCAACAGCTCCAAAACTTTGTGCCCAGACACAGGCCCCCAACCCCTACTTTATCGTTCACAAGGCCCTGTCTCCACAACTACCCTGAGCAGCCTGTGTCTGATGTGGTGTGATCAGAGCTGATGCAGACAGCGTGGGACAGGCTGGCATGGCCCAGACTCACTCGGTTTTCCCTCTCTTTGCAGGGTGGCCACATGCTGACACCGCTCCCTGGTGCCACCCCCTTGAAGCCAGGCTCTGCTGTGAGTACTGCTGCTCTCCCCGCCGAGGGGCAGGGGGGCTCCCCAGGGCACTGCAGCAGCAGTTGGCACTGCCTGTACCATGGCCTGGTGGTTTCCAGCCTCTCAGGGTGGTTGTGGGACCATGGTACATGCAGGGAGGTGGCCCCATGTGCCACAGCCTCTGCAGAGCTGCCCTTGCTCTGCCTCCCAGGGGTGGCTCATGGCTCACCTCCACGTCTCCTTTCTCTCTGGTCCCCATGGCAGACGTTACCTTTCTTCGGTGTGGTCCCTGCTGTCTTGAATGAGTCAGGGGAAGAGCTGGAAGGAGAAGCAGAAGGCTACCTGGTAAAGATGATCTCACCCTCCTCTTGTCCCTTCCCTGGGCCTTCCTGGTAGCATACACATGTTTCTGTTTACTCTGGGTCCACACAAGGGACCCACTTCTTGGGTGGCAGGAACTTTCTTCACTGCCATAGCTTGCTGGGAGCTTTCTGCTGTAAGTAAACTGTTCAGCTGATGGTTAAATGCAGGAGGAGGGGGAAAACATTTCAGCCAAGCTCCTTCCCCCATGCCTGGTGAGGCTTTCCCAGTAGATCTACACTGGGCAGCAGGTGCCCAGGTGTCATCACTCCTGGCTGTCTCTGGCATCTTTTACCACTGCATGTTCATTGGTAGGATGAGAGAGCTGGGCTGGTTCAGCCTGGGGAAGAGAAGGCTCCTGAAGGGGAGACCTGAGAGCAGCTCCAGTGCCTAAAGGGGCTGCAGGAAACCTGGAGAGGGGCTTGGGAGAAGGGCCTATAGGGACAGGCCAAGGGGAATGGCTTGAACCTGCCAGAGGGGAGACTTGAGATGAGCTCTTAGGCAGAAGCTCTTCCCTGTGAGGGTGCTGAGGCGCTGGCACAGGGTGCCCAGAGAAGCTGTGGCTGCCCCATCCCTGGCAGTGTTCAAGGGCAGGTTGGACACAGGGGCTTGGAGCAAGCTGCTCTAGTGGAAGGGGTCTGTGCCCGTGGCAGGGGTTGGAGCTGGATGAGCTTTAAGGTCTCTTCCACCCAAACCAGGCTGGGGTTCTGTGTTTCATCCTATGCAAAGCCTGTGTCCATCTCAGCATGGCAGAGCTTGGGCTGCTGGTGTTGCTCTCTCTGACTCAGGTGTGTTCTCAGGTGTTCAAGCAGCCCTGGCCAGGGATCATGCGCACGCTCTATGGGAACCACTTGCACTTCGAAGCGACCTACTTCAAGAAGTTCCCTGGGTACTATGTGACAGGCGATGGTAGGTTGGGGAGCACACAGCTGCAGAGGCCTGGGGCAGCAGTCTCAGTCCTGGCAGGCAGTGGCTGGGTGCTGGCACTGCTCCTCACCCTGGCATTTCTGGCTATTTTTAGGTTGCAGGAGAGACAGAGATGGTTATTACTGGATCACAGGGCGAATGGATGACATGCTGAATATTTCTGGTAAGAAGTTTTGTCTTCAACATGCTTTCTGACACTGCTTGAGGGACACCTTGGGGGGACACTTGCGCATCCATCCCTGACACTAGTTATAAATACACCTTGGTTTATGGGGGCTGGTTCTGCATCATGACTCTGCCCAGCAACTTGCCCTCAAGTGGATCTGACTGCTGGGTCATCTTTCTGAGACACGTGTCTGTGACTTGGTGGCTTTCTGCACCATTTCCTCTGGAGACGGTGCACTGCAGGGAAGGAACCTTCTGTAACCACTCGGAGGAGATCCTTAAACCAGCCAAGTGCCTCTGTGCTGAAGCGTTTTGGGGCACAGGGAATCACAGAGGTTGGGCAAGACCACAGGGCCAATCTTGAAGCTGAATCAGGCTGCTTGGAGTTGTTTCTACAGAGGGTAGAGATTGTTCCACCTCTCTTGAGGGAGTCTGAGATTCAGCTGCTTCTCAGCCCATCATTATCCATATACTGCATTTAATAGCTTCTTCCCTGGAGGCTGTAGCCTGTAGGTACTTACTGCTGGCTGTGAGATGCTGCTGTACTTGTCCCTGCATCAAACTAAATCCTTTTATCTGACCAGCAGTGCTTGATCCTCCACCTGATCATTCTGGGGGTCAGTCTCCTTCCAGTGGTTTTCTGTGGCAGCATTTCCAGGGTGGAATGTCAGGGTGCAGGAGCTGGGGTACAGGAGGGAGTTGTGCCCCTGCCCCGAGGTGTGAAGCATCACATCATCCCCACGCAGCCATGAGCTGGGCAGTGCATTGCAGCCTCTTCCTCCTCTGCACCTTCCAGCTCCCCATGTGGGCCGGTCTCTTACCGCATCCTGCTCCTCCTCAGCCTGTGCTTTGTGCTCCCATGGCTGTGAGCAGTTCCTGGGCTGGTCAAGAAGCCCAGAGGTGGGAGTGGGGGCAGCCAAGGGAGCTGGCCTTGCTCTGCAGGTGGCTGATACCTGGCAGCCTTTGGGGTTTCTCTCTCCAGCCGTTGTCTTTTCTCAAGCACGTGGAATTGTTGCTCTCAAACCCATAGTTTCGGGCCTTCTCCCCCCTCCTTCCAGCAGCTGGAGGCTGCAGGACCTCACCTCACCCATGCAGGTCTAAAACTCTGCCTCTTTGCTCCCAGGCCACTTGCTGAGCACGTCAGAGGTGGAGTCAGCCTTGCTGGAGCACCCGGCTGTCTCGGAGTCTGCAGTGGTCAGTCACCCCCACTCCCTGAAGGGAGAGTGCCTCTACTGCTTCGTCACCCTGAGGCTTGGCTACGAGTTCACCAAGAGCCTGGAAGATGAGCTCAAAAAGCAAGGTACCACCAGCCAGGCCCGGGGAGGTGCGGGATGGGTGCTGCAGGGTTTGGGAGTGTGGGGAATGCAGTGAGGACAAGTGTGACAAGGTGCCCCTCTGAGCACAGAGCACGGCTGGCAAGCACTAAAATTAGTTCTTGAGCCTTTGGCTGCACATGTGATGCCCTCTGGACCTCCTGGGAGGGGAGTTGGCAGCTCCGTGAAGGACTGGGGTGCCCAGAGCCTTGTTAAGCTCTTCTCTGTGGGCACAGCTCCCAGTGGCTCCCCTGGGCACATCCTGACTTGCTGAGAGGTTGTTGGGTGCTCTGGGGTGGTTGTGCTCTGGTCTCAAGGGAGCCCTTCTTTCATGGCCACATCAGACATGAAAATGGACCCTTGGCAGTCTCCTGTCTGGAGGAACCCAACAGCAAATCAGCCCTTGCTCTGTCAAAACGATGTTTAGTGCTGGCTGTAGCCATTGGAGAGGTCTCCTGAGGATGGAGAGGATGAAAAGATGAGCGCTGCTGCCTTTGGCAGGATGGGCTTATGGCCCCATCGGCATTGCAGGTCTCGCTGCCCCCCGCCTGCAGCCTGGAGGCATGGGTGCAGCAGCTCTAAGCCCTGCCCTGTGGCTGGGCTGTGCATGTCATGGTCCTCCTGCCGCAAAAGGGAGCTGTGTGGTGCCTCCTCCTACCTGCACTTAACATCTCTCCCTTCTTTGTAGTCAGAGACAAGATTGGACCGATCGCAACACCTGATTACATCCAGTATGCCCCCGGGCTGCCCAAGACCCGCTCAGGTAGGGAAACCAGCCCTCAACTGCTTGTCCAGGGCCACCCAGAGTCAGGGGGGAACAACCTCAGGGCAAAGAGGATGCTGCAGGCCTGGGCACTCCCCACTCGTGCTGAGGATGCTGAGGAGATGCTGACTCTGCTCCCCTCTCCTGGCTGTTGTTACAGGGAAGATTACCAGGCGGATCTTAAGGAAGATTGCCAGGAATGACCATGACCTGGGGGACATGTCCACCTTGGCAGACCCGAGCATCATAGACCAACTCTTCAACAACAGATGTGACACTGGCCAGTAGCATCGGCCCTGCTGTGGCAGCACAGTGTCCTGTGAGCAGGTCCCAGCTGCCTGCCCCGGGGTATGGACCTTCACCCATTGAGTTGAATGTACAAGTGTTTGAAGAAGGGACAGGTTCTGGAGAGGCCACTTCTCACTGGTGTGTCCCTGCCTCAGAGTGAGTGCATCCTGTTCCACATGGGAGCTGTACACGTGAGGCTGAGCCTCACGCACAGGGGCACTCCTCCTCCTCCCTTTCCAGCACCTCCTTCTTGATGTTTCAGTTAGTTGGGGCTGGGGTTGTTGGTTAACTTTACGTAATTGAGGGGGGCTGGCACCTTGTGCACAGTGGGAAGGAACACTGGGGTTTGGAGGGGAGGTGGAGCTGGAGTTACTCGATGCAGGCAGGGAAGGGAGTTGCAGCCCCCACAGGCCCAGCTGAGCTCCCTCTTTCTCCTTGGAGCACTGCAAAGCACATTACAGCTGTGCAGCTGAGCCTCCATCTTGCATCCACTGTCCAAGCCTGCTGTTAGCAGGGGTCCTTGAGCCTGAGAGGGAGTGGGGCAAGGCTGAGGGGGCACTGTGCTTTAAACAGCTTGCTTAGAGCAATGGGGTACCAAGATCTGCTGCTTCCCAAGTGCACGGTGCCAGGGGCTGTGTTTTACCCAACCCAAGGTCCTGCATTGGCCATGGACACGACACAGAGCCACGGATGGTCAAGGAGAAGCCTTGGTGTGATGTGCTCCACAGAGCTCACAGCTGAGCTTGGGCTGATGCTCCTCTTGTGTCCTGGGGTGGGAACGGGTGCTGTGGTACCCAAGGCAGGGAGCCCGTGCAGAGGCCACCGAGGCAGGCAGGGCAGTTAGTGCTGGTGTTTCATCAAGAGGAAGATCACTGTGGAAGATGTTTAAAGTTGGCTTTTGTTTAAACGTATCAGGGATTTAAGATGTTGAGATGGAAAAAGAACCCCAAAACCCATAGCCCAAGAGCCTGAACATCACAAGGGCACTGCCAAAGCCATTCTTCTTCCAGTGAAGTACATTTAACTCCAGCCCTGTGTTGAGCTACCTCCTCTGTAATGTCTGTATAAACACTGCATGTGAGCTGTTTGATTTTGCACTTAAACCAAAGGAGAAACGGGCTTTAAAACGTGCTGCAGCAGTCGTAGAGGCTTTACCTGCAGCTGAGCAGAGTGCGGTGGGTGAGGCAGTTGCCTCTGGGGCTGGTTGCTGTAGTCCAAAGCCTATGGCTGACTCCTTACCTGCTGCTCCTGCTAGCACAGCCCTTGTCTGTGATCCATAACCTGCGTGTGCAGTCCCCCACAACTCTCTACCACTGGATTGTGCCACCTTGTTCCTGTTCACTCAGTTACTGTCCTCAGTTACTGTTCACTGTGTCATGTTGGCTGGAAACAGCTCGAATTTTATGGAATAAAGTTCAAGGAAACAAAATGGAAATGGGCTCAGAGTGTGGGCTAGAGTTAGAGGCTGTGACTGCCTGTGCTGCTGCTGGGCACTGGGGCAAGGGCAGAGATTCAGTTTCTCCCTGGGCTCCAGCCAACGTTATTCCATTGAGGCTCACAGAAAGCACAAGACTGTGACACCCATCTGACACCAACACCACAGGAGCTCAGGGCTCGCTTCTACACCAGGCCTGGTCCTCATGCGGGCACAGCACTGGGTACCAGCCTCTGCCTCCATGCTCTGGTCCTGTGTCAGCTGCAGGGCCACGCTCCATCGCTGCGCTCCTGCTCCTCACAACTGGTCCAGCCTTGCCCCTTCCCCTGCTGCTCCAGCTCACAGCATCCCAGCTCCGGGCTCAGCATCTCCTCCTGGAGATGTGTCCTGCCTGGCAGCCCTCACACCAGCTGCAGTGCCAGGACCCACCTCCACCACGGTGCACCCACAGCACAAAGGGATGGGCTGGCTTCAGCCGTCCCCAGCTCAAGGTACACAGAAGGACTGTGCACACGTGGACCCCTGCCCAAAGCAGCCCGGGCACCCAGGAGGGAGCCCCTGGCTCTCTGCACCCAGCATCACACAGAACAGGCACAGGAGCAGTGCTCAGATTGCACATCATGTTTTAATGTGTGGCTGGGGGCAATCACCCCCCCAGTGCCACAACCCCCAGGAATGTCGAACCGCTCCCCCTCAGACAGGAGTGACCACTGAGGTGCACAGGGACAGCAGCAGTGCTGCACTGGCACTCAGCACAGTCAGGCTTCAGGAGTAGTGGCTTTAATCTGCTCCTCTGGTGTCACCACAAGGGTAGAGCTGAGGCTGCTTTAACCAAGGCACTGCTGGAAAGGTGCATTGTGATTGCTTCCCCTCGAACTGCTCAGCTGAGGAGGAAGAGGGGCTGGAGGAAGAGTAAGACTTTGGGAAGGAGAGGCTGGGCTCGCATCCCTGCACTGCTGCTGTTCCCAGCCCATGAAACCTGGAGGGTGACACGTCGTGCCCTGTGCTGGTCCCAGAGGGAAGCATCGGCAGCAAGGCTGCACCCGCTCAGCCTCTCCTGTAGTTCCTTTGCTTCCTCAGCACAAAGCTCCCAGGTCCCACAGAGCCATTCACTGAGGCTGGGGCTCCCTGACACCCCTTTGTGCTGTAAGTGCTGCAGCAGCCCGGGCAGGAGCTGCTCAGTGCAGGACTTGCAGTGGGAGGCACTGGAGATTTGGGGTTTATGGGCACAGTGATAAAGACTCCAATTCCTCATCAGCACTGGGGGGTCTCGGATGCAGCCTGCCTGCTGCCTGCCTCGTGCAGCACAGGAGCACGCTTTGGGTTTGTGTCTCCAGAAACAGCATCACGGAGCACACAGCCAGGAGCAGCACAAGTGCCTGCTGTGGCTCCCAAGGGACAGCCAGAGCCGTGCTGTCCTGGGAGGCCACGGGTGGGATATGCAGGGGCAGGGACATGTGCAGGGGAGCCCCTTTGTCCTGCAGAGAAGCTGGGGCTGGTCCATGGGGCGACTGAGCAGCGGTGTCCTCCGAGCCCTTCCTCACTGTCCCCAGCAGGTCAGGCCTTGGCAAGCGCACCCCAAGAACAGCCTGGGGCAGCTCAGCTCCTGAGGCAGCAGCGGGACGGGGTCACCTCCTCACACCAGGTAAGGGGTGTCCAGCACGGCCACCCCCGCTGCCACCCCCCCATCCGCGTGCTCCACCGCCTTTGTGCGCAGGAGGTGCCCAGCGGCCTCGTTCAGCACCAGCTCCGAGCCCCGTCTGCAAAGGAAAGGGCAGGTGAGCACCGCACAGCACAGAGCTTGTTCCAAGCCCCTGTGTCCAACCTGCCCTTGAACACTGCCAGGGATGGGGCAGCCACAGCTTCTCTGGGCACCCTGTGCCAGCGCCTCAGCACCCTCACAGGGAAGAACTGCTTTCTTATATCCAACCTGGTCTAATTTCAGCTTGGACGGTGGGATTCGTGTTCCCCAACCCAGTGCAGGGCAGGTAAAACCCCTAGGGCTGATGCAGAGGTGTCTGCACGCAGCAGAGCTGTGCCCTGCCCTCTCTGTGCCTTCCCTCAGCAGTGCTTTGGGTGACTGCACACACAGTGCCAGGTTCTGAATGCTGCCAGAGTACATTTGTGTCTAAAATTATACCAGAAAGACTTGAACTGAGAAGCTCTGGAACCATTTCAATGGGCCTATGAGGGTTTTAAACAAAAGCAGCAGCTACTTAGGGTTGAAAATTCAGCCTTCAGGTACTCCTGCACTAGTCAGGGCTTTAGAGAAGCACGTGGCTGCACCAGGGACCTGAGCAGTGCTCCCAGAGCAGGGATGGGCACACCAGCTCCATGTGGCTGTTACACCTATCACTGCCAGCACCGGCTCACTGGCAGCGGGGCCAGAGCAGCAGTGCAGGGTCTGAGCAGTGCTCAGAGCTGCTGCCAGGGCAGAGGCTGCACGGGCAGGGCTGTTCCTGCACCTCCTGCACCCTGCAGACATCAGCCCTGCTGCTGTGCTCACACTGCAGAGGGGAGAATGCTCCCAACCCCAGTGCTGGCTGGGGCAGGAAACCACCCTGCAGTACAAGCACGTTCTCACCTGACATAGACACCGAAAATCCCCAGCTCTGAGATGCACTCAGACACTTGCAGGGGGCTGTGAGCCCTCAGCAGGTAATTCATGGCTGGCCGTGGCTTGATCTTATCCATCAGGATGTAGGAGGTTCTCTGAGGGCTGTCTCTGATCTTCTCCAGAACCTGCCTGAGCTCTTCACCATAGAGGTTGTTCCCTGACAACAAAACCAGCAAGTCAAGGACTGCCCAGCACAGCAGAAACCCCTGGCCCCAGCTATGCAGCCCCAGCAGCCAGAGACCCAACCTGGGGCTCCCCATAGCCCAGCTCCTCCACCCATCTTTTATAGACAGCTTTGTGCTGGCGGGGACCTTAAAGCTCATCCAGCTCCAACCCCTGCCACGGGCAGGGACACCTTCCACTAGAGCAGCTTGCTCCAAGCCCCTGTGTCCAACCTGCCCTTGAACACTGCCAGGGATGGGGCAGCCACAGCTTCTCTGGGCACCCTGGGCCAGCGCCTCAGCACCCTCACAGGGAAGAGCTTCTGCCTAATACACAATCCCAGACTGGTTTGGGTTGGAAGGGACCTTAAAGATCATCCAGTTGCAACCCCCTTGGCAGAGGACCAGGAGCCACCACAGAGCTACCACCCCTCCTGCTCCAGCATGAGCAGCAGTGAAGCCCCACATGGGCTCAGCTCATACCTCCACCTTCTCGCTGTGGCTTCAGCACGAAGCAGTCAGGGTCGGCAATTGCCATAGCAGCCGCCTTGTCCCCATCTGCACCCTGTCAGGGAGGATGGAACAGCAAAGCATGAGGGAGGAGCAGGGGCTCCCCAGGAACCCCCCTGTGAGCAGGATCAACAGGGTCCCTTGGGGACCACAGCATCTCCTTAACCAGAGAGAAACATCCCACAGGCCAAGCGCATGCCTGCCCGCCTCTCTGTCCCTGCACAGCCCCACTCACCATGTCCAGGGAGTAGAGCCCAGCAAAGGTTGCTCTGATCCTCCTGACTGCCTCAGCGTGCCCGGGCAGCAGCCTCTCCAGAGTGCCTGGGCGGCTCAGCTCCTGCTGCACCTTCTTGGTGCCCGCCAGCTGGGTGGCAATGTCAGGGCACTTCACTGCCCGGGACCTCTCCAGCAGCAGCCGAGCCTCCCAGTTCTAAGGCACAAAAAGAGCGCCCATCCCATGAGCAAAGGTTTAACGCTTCACTCCTTTCTGTTCAGTTATGGACACGAGTTGCCCGCTCCCTGCCTGCCTGCCCGGGATGCGAACAGCACCCTGGAGACGCACACACGGATTCCCCCCACCCCTGGTCCACCTCCTCCGCCATCACCCCCTTCCCAGCTTGTCCAGTGCTGCCACCTGCAGGCAACAGCGAGACCCGGTCCGTATTACGCAGCCTCACAGCCCTATAGCAGAGGACAGCGCGGTCTGTAGATCAAGCCTAAACCCTTTAAGCTGGTGCTAATACCTGTGCTAACCCCTATTGTACAGAAGCAGTTCAGTGCTGCGGTAAGAAAGCCACTCGTTTTGCTTACTGTATGCCAGGGACACCCATATCACTGCAGCATCACAGCTTCCCGATGCCATTAGCCACGTGGGAGAGGACTGACCCCAACCCTCCTGGACAGCTCACATGCCCCTGCGATCACAGGGCACTTCACACTCACTGGACAAGGCCAGAGCATGGGTGGCTTTCTGGAGCAGAGGGGCCAGCACTGACCTGCTCGTTGTAGTTGCTTGGCACATAGCCCTCTCTGTAGTACACCACTGCTACCTCCTGCCCGTCCCTGGAACACAAACCAGAGGCACTCACAGAACCAGGCCACCCCTACCCGCTGACACCTCACCTCTGCCCATGACCAGCCACAGCCCCCGAGGCTCCAGCCAGCACGGAGGGAAGACCCTTACTTTTCAATAGCTTTTGCCACCAGGAGCCAGGCCTGTGACATGCTGGAAGCTGGGAGGGAACAGGGTCCTTCTCCAGTGGCAATTCGAGGCAGGACATCAACTCAACCACCTGCCCAGGCACCACATCACCCCACCAGGGCAGGGCCACCAGCACGCCTGCAGCACCACACACCCAAACTTGGGCCACCCTGCATGTGCTCAGGGAAAGCGGCACAGAACCTGCTGGCAGTGTAATGTAAAGGCATTTAGCAGGAAGAGGAGAGGATGCTCTGAGGAAGTGCAGTGGATACATTAACTGTATGGCAATGACAAATGTGTTTGTTAATTAAACACAGCAGAGGCACCAAAGGTCAAACCAAGGGAAAAACAGCCTAAAGACACTGCCATGGAACCAGAGCTTCCTCTGGGCTTGTACAGCTCCAAGCACAGTACATGGAAATAGGACAAATGTCCCACTTGGGACCAATGGCCAGCACTTGGAGCCTGTGACCTGCACAGGCCTCCATAGGCAGAGAGCAAGATGCTGAGTGTGTATTTATCCAACAGACAGCACGAGGACGTGGGATGCTTCCTCCTCCAGCACCCTAGCCCCCACTGACAGAGCCTCACGTGAGCAGCAAACAGGAAACAGCTTTGGGGAAGCCTCTGGAACAGCCAGGACTTCTCCTAGCAGATGTATGTGGAGGAACTGAAGATCCCACAGAGTTCTAATGGCTGTTGCTTGAAGGAGGGAAATTATGTTTCCAGCTGTAAGGGACTGGTGTGTGTATGCAAACAATCATTCCATTCCTAAGGAGCCTGGAGTATGGAGAAGTACTCTCAGAAAGGCACTACTGACACTCAGAATATCCCACCAGCTTTGGCTGAACATTCCCATTGCAGCCCTGTGTGCCCAACACAGAGCCAGGATGCACACCTTGGCTCATACTCACATATACAGCCTCCTGGCCTCATCCAGAGAGCCCTTCTCAAACACATCCCTGAAGCGCTTCCTGATGACCCGGATATCCCTGTCAAGAGAGGAGTGGGAAAGTCACCAGCAGGGCACTGAGCTGGGAATCAGAGGTGGAGCCAGTGGCTCCAGCAAGTAGGAGCTGGTGGCGCCTTCACAGGCTTTACACTAGAGCCAGAGGAATCCTACAGGGCAAAACAGTCCCAGGTTTTAGCACCTCTCTCCTGTGTTTCCCACCCAGATACTACAGGAAGCAGAACGTGTCCCTGAACCCCTGGCTTTCTCCATCTCTCCTTTCATCTCCTAAAGCGTTTCTAAGAGAAGTTGGTATTCTGGGGTTTTTATCCCTACACAACAGATTCACCCACTGCTGCCCTCCAAGCCAAGAGCTGCAGACCGTGACTCCCCCCATGCTTTATCTATCTCCTTCCTGCTTTCCTCCACACAGCGGCAGTGTGGAGCTGCTGATGTGGAGACACTGCACGATACGGGATACACCGCCCACCGCTCCAGCACGGCTCCGGGGCCAGACCTTTGAGCACCTCCTTCTCCCCAGTGCTTTGCTCCACGGCCACGTTGCTTCCTTTTGCTTTGGAGCTTCATTATTTAAGCTTTTATGAAATGCCCTGTGCCAAACCCCGAGTCAGAGGCAAGCGGGCCCCTCGTTAACCTGCTCTGCTCCTTACTGTCTCATCTAAGAGACTGGGCACACAGCAAAGCTACCACTGGTGCAGCTCTGAGGACTACACAGGCTCAGTATCAGCAAGGAATCAGCCCTGGAGACCAGAGGCTTTGATGCTGCTGGTATTTCCAGTAAAGAGCTGGTGAGAGGCTTTAGGAAGTTGGTGAGAAGATGAAGGTGGGTGCTGAGGCTGGGCAGGAGGCCACTGAAGGAACACTGAGAGAGCTGCATAACAGAACAGAGATTAAGTCCAAATAAAGGCTGCCCTGTTACATACCAAGACATGGCCTCTCACAGCCCCAGAAACTACAAGTGTTTTGACTTTATCCATGATTAGGTGACAAAGTTAAAAGCAAATGGATTTTGCGCACCTCTATCTTTGCCTGTCCTGCTCCTACACTCCTAGTGCCTGCTGGAGAGCCTGGAGACACCCCAAAAGCTGCTTTGAGGGAAACACCATTATCTGGCAGCAGCTCACTCTGCTTCCCTTTTCCAAGCCTGTACCACCTCCTTCCTTTCCCATCCAAGGAAAATCCAACCTTTACCTGTTCCAAAGCTCATTTTCTACACATCGCTGATCAAAAATGTTCCTCTGGACTTCTTCCACCAGAAACATCACCACAGCACTGGAAGAAACACCAAGGACATCACTGAACCCAGAAACACTCCATGTGCACCCAAGAATGCCAACTTTTGACCTCTGTGAGCTTCCTGCATTGCTCCTGCTCATTTTCACCAGCCTCTATGGGTCAGCATGCAAACAGAGAGCAGCACTGCCCCTGTGTAACAACCAAAACAGTGCAGGGCATGAGCCCAAGGGCAGGAGGAGAAGCAACCTCTGTGCAGGGTTACTGAACCCCACAACTCCTCCAGGGTTCCTCTGCCCCTCCTTGCCTCTGGAACACAGCAGCTTTGTGCACTAAGACAATCCAGTGCTCTTCCCAGGGTGTTCCAGGCTTTGAGAGCAGCTTGTCTTGCAAACAGAAAGCACAGTTTCCAACCCAAACTCCTGCATCCTCAGGGCAGACAAGATAAGAGCAGCCTCCAGCACCTCCTCTCTCCTTACCTTGGAGAGCCATAGAGCTCCCAGGCTTTGGCAATACCCAAGGCAAGGCCTTTGGATGGGTTGTTGGGCAGCAGACGTGATGCCTCCTGAGGCTTTCCCAGCACTTTCAACACCTGCCTGTGGAACAAAGAACCCTGTCAATGCCCCGACAGCCCCTGGCCAGTCACAGGGAGCAGGAGGTTGGGAGCATGCAGAGGCAGGCTGTGCAGCAGGCCATGCATACAGCTGCTGCAGCACAGGCCAGAGATGCAGCCTTACCCATGGACTGCCACAGTGCGGGAGGTGAGGCCTCCAAAGCTGGCAGCAATGGTGTTTATTTCTATCTGCTTCAGAGCTGGTGGCCCTTCCACCCCAGAGTCAAACATGTAATCAGAGCGATTTATGCCTAAAAACACAGACTGGAACAAAGGGGAGGTGAAGTGGGGGCTCCTGATGCTTTTAATTGCAAATCCCTTTGATGACCTTGCTTCAGAATACTCCTGGGACAGATCCAGACACCTTCACGTTGATACAAACCTCTACAAGCCATGCCCATGGGTGCTTTGGCCCTTGCTTAGGACCCACTGCCCTCCTTAGCACTCCAAGGAGTTAACAATTGTTAGAGTAAAGGAGGTTCTGCAGGGAGAGCCTGCCAGCACAGGTCCTGATGTGGAATACATCCCTGCAACTCAGGCTCCCAGAGGACAAGGACATATTAACCCCCCCAGTCAAGGCCTGGCTGCTTCCAGCAACACTAACCAAAGGGAACAACCACCAAACAGGGCAAAGTCCCAAGCTCACAGGCTGTACACACAACATTGTGCTGCAGGAGTGACCAGGGGACAGTCCCAAGCAGCAGCAAGCCTGCAGACAGAGCCCAGGCAAGGCCACCACAGTGCAGAGGGACACTGAGCACTGAGGTCTCCTGGCAGGTACCTGAGCCAAGCCTTCCTCCAGAACTTGTGTGTAGATCCTGAAGAGTCGAGCTGTGAAGTCATCCACCTTGATGGTGCTAGAGAGGAACACACATCACATCAGCTCCTTACACTGTCACAGGGGAGCAAGGAAGTTAACTCTTGAGACAAGGAGGCATAAAATGAAATACAAACATTCGTAAATAAGAAAATCAGTTCTAAGTAATGTTAAGTTTGGTGGCTTTGTAACAGGAGCAATGGAAAATAACTGAGGTACATGTTTCACAGAAAAAATAGCAGAGTGCAGCTAGAGAACATAATGAGAATACTTGTATAAGATAAACCATTGTAGCTGACATAGTTTTAGGTCCTTATGACCTCAGTACAAAAATGAGTGTAAGAAAAACAGGATAGAAAAACAGGACATGTAGATAAAGAGTATCTGAACCTAGCAGATGTCCAGGATGGGCTGCAGCTAAGCTAACTGATAAGTAGAAGAACAGGATGATTATGTCTGCAGTGTTACCGAACCAATTAAGCTGGTGTAAGCATTATTTACTGCGTGTGCTTCAGACTGACTGAAGTGATGAAGATTGTTGGAAGAAGTAAACGACCCCCAAAAGACCACTACCACGTTGTTATGCGCATGTGAAAATGGGCGTGGAATGTTGTAAAGCGGTTCTCAGATGGTTAATGAATATGTATGACGTTTAATGAATATGCACATTAAGCAACCAATAATCACAGTCTGTTTTGAGGTTCGGCTCAGACACACTAGGAGGAGCTATCCCCCGTGTCTCCCGGTGCCGCAGTAAAGAATTCCTGCTTGTCAACTTCAACCTTGCTGGCGAGCTCCTGGAGATTTCTCTGAATCACTTCTCCACAAAGGAAACCTTCCCTGGGACACCCCCCAGCACAAACAGCAGGGCTGTGCCTAAACCAGGTCCTGCAGCACTGTTAAGCATCTCACCATGAAAGCACTCCTCATCAAGGGTGTACAACCACAACACAAACCCGCTTTGCTCAGCACTGCGCTCTACAAAAAGCACCACCATGTGCAGAGGTGACTCGTTTGCAGGGCAAGAGACAAGCAAAAGCAAAGGAATGCAGCAGAATTCTGCACATAGGAAAGGAATGCGAAGCCCCTCTGGGCCTGCACGCACAGCTCATAGAGGAAGCTTCACAAGCTTCACTGAATCCCCATCCTGCTGGGTTCCAAATCCCACACACCGTGGTACCAAGTGGCCCTGCTAGAGAAGGTCTGGCTTTTCTTCAGGATCCTAAATCCCTGAGCCAGGGGTGAGCACCACCTCCAAGGAGCTGCCCTGGGACAATGCAGAGGAGGCAGGATAAGGCAGGCACCCAAGTGCACCCAAGCCGCAGGCGCTGCATTCCTTCACCACAGGTATAAGCATGTCCCCACAAGCTCTGGCTGCAGCCAGCTCTGGAACAGGCACAAGCATTTAACAGCTCTGAGGGGCCAGAACAAGAAGGATGCTGGAAAAGTCTCCTTTGCTGTGTTCCAGTGCCAGAGAGCCAGCAGCACCCCCACACCAGCAGCACCCCCACAGATAGCAGGAAGGGAAACACATTTTGTGGAAGCATCAGCCCTACGGATTATGGGTTCCACAGTGAGGGATTGGTTGCTCCACCACCTTGTGGGTCACCTTCCCAGCATGGCTGGGAGAGCAGAAGACACTGGGTGTCAGAGCAGAGAGAAGGGTGGCAGGAGGACAAATACCTCTTCATAACAGCAAGCAGAGCTGGTGGTTATTGGACCCAGCAATTTGAATTTAAGGCCCACAGGCTATTAAGCTCACAATAAGAATTCACAGCCCTGAAGCACTGGCAAAACTGAAGATCACTGCAGCAAGTCACCTCTTGGCCAGATGTCCCATCTCCTGAGGCCCAAGAAGACCTCAAAACACAGAGACTTGATGGGAATTAATCTTAGGACAAATAATGCAAGAAAGGATACACTTTCTGCAGAGGACAGGAGTGCCTGCCTCAGGTGAAGGACATGAATGGATGGAAGGTGGGAATGCTGAGAGGTGGTAAATGCTTTGCATTTAAAATAGTAATTAAAATGCACCATGAAAGCGTGTTACCTGGCCAGAGTGTGCTCCAGAAATTCCTTGTTTTGACTAATAGCATCCACCAGCATGTTAAAATCTTGCTGAACAGCATATGCTTGTTCAAACAGGGCACTGGGTACTGCAGATGGGAGGAGCGTGAAGGGAGCGAAATTCACCACCTGCAAAGATGCAGCAGCAGAGAGGTCAGGTCTGTGCAGCCTAAGCAGGCCTGAAGAGGGGCTGCCTCTGCTTGTGTGAAGGCTGAAGCCACCCCCAACCCCAGCCCTCCCGGGTGCACCCTGACAGACACATGGCTCAACCCTGCTGACCCCTGGCTTTTGAGGGCTTTGCTTGAAGAGCACCCACAGGGACTGCAGGAGCAGCTGCTCCACAGCTCGAGCAGGGTGAGTGCTTCCCGGTGGAGGATGCCCTGTTTCTACAGCTGGAGAGCACTGTCTCCACAACGCCTCTGGGTCAGAGCAAAGGGGAATTTGCCAGTCCTGGGTTTCAGCCATCAGAGTCACTGCCTTTGATCTCCGAGTCCCAGGGGAGATTCCAAACCCACAGCTCAGGCACAGGCCCACCCTCAAAGCCAAAATATGACATGAGAGAGAAGCTCCCAACACCCCTTGACTTTTACACAAGGGACGCTGGCAATGTGTTTGGCCTCTCCAAGCTCCCTCTTCCTCTCACTCTTTTGGGTTCCTTCAGAGTTCTGACTATGGGGTTGACATCAAGGAGCAATCCTCATGGTGGAGACCTCCCTCCTTGCACCCTGCCAGGTCCCAGTATAGCTCCCTGCTTGACCCCAAGCTCCTCAGGGACCCATCCCTGACGGTGTCCCACCTCTCCTGCACAGGGTTACATCTTCCTCTGAGACCCTTCACCAGATCCATCTCCAGCAGGCCAAGACCCCCATCAGCACCTTCACCCCAGCCAGTTGCCAGGGATTCACCAGAGGTAACCCCACACATCAGCCACCCCCATCCCTGTCACCTCATCCCAGGTATGGAGTGAAGGCTGACTTGCAGCAGGGAGCACTCTCTGCAAGTCCTCGTTCAAAGGCTCATTGGGGTGCTCAGAGGCTGGGTGAGGGATGAACTCGCACCACCACCCACATTCAGGCTCCTGGCAATCGCTCCAATCCCGGATCTACCCCTTTCCTTGGAACTGTATTGCAGGGCTGTGTCTCAGGGAGACGCACTCACCACCAGGATGGCGGTGAGTTAAGCCCCAGGTCGTCGGGCTCCAGCCCCCAGGATGACAGCCGGCTCCCCCCGCCCTCCCCCGGCTTTGCTGACTCACACCGCGGCGGGACCGATCCCGTCCCGTGCCTGCGCTCTGGCACTTACATCGGAGGCGTTGGGCTGCCCCTCGGTCCGCATCAACACGCCCTGCAGCAGGGAGCGGCGTCAAGGGGAGGCGTGACGTCATGTCGTGACGTCATGCTGTGACGTCGCGCGGGTGCTGGCGTGCAGCGTGTCCCCGAGGTGATCAGCGCTGTCTTCATTAACGGCTCTGCCTGCCCCGCCCCGCGGAGGGGAGCGCAGCCGTGCTCCGTGTGCTGCTCGGCAGCTGGCCGGCGGTGAGTTATCTGGTGTTAACCAATCACCGGGCATCGATCAGCTATCGGCTGCTCGGAATCTCTTCTCTGCCTAAACCAGGCACAGCTACAGCCCTGCGGAGAAGGACCTGGGGGTGTTCGTGGATGAAAAGATGAACATGAGCCGGCTTCAGTGTACGCTTGCAGCCCAGAAACCAACCGTATCCTGGGCTGCATCAAAAGGAGCGTGACCAGCAGGTCGAAGGAGGTGATCCTGCCCCTCTGCTCTGCTCTTGTGAGACCTCACCTGGAGCATTGTGTGCAGTTCTGGTGTCCTCAACATAAAAAGGACATGGAACTGTTGGTACAAGTCCAGAGGAGGCCACCAGGATGATCAGGGGCTGGAGCACCTCCTGTATGAAGATAGAGTGAGAAAGTTGGGGCTGTTCAGCCTGGAGAAGAGAAGCTGTGTGGAGACCTCAGAGCAGCCTTCCAGTATCTGAAGGGGGCCTATAGGGATGCTGGAGAGGGACTCTTCATTAGGGACTGTAGTGACAGGACAAGGGGTAACGGGTTAAAACTTAAACAGGGGAAGTTTAGATTGGATATAAGGAGGAAATTCTTTATTGTGAAGGTGCTGAGGCGCTGGCACAGGGTGCCCAGAGAAGCTGTGGCTGCCCCATCCCTGGCAGTGTTCAAGGGCAGGTTGGACACAGGGGCTTGGAGCAAGCTGCTCTAGTGGAAGGTGTCCCTGCCCGTGGCAGGGGTTGGAGCTGGATGAGCCTTAAGGTCCCTTTCAACATGAACCTGTCTGGGAGTCTATGGTTCCATGTTAACTCATTGGCACTTCCTTCTGTACTGAAGCTGTGCCACCGTTGCCTTTGCAGGAGCTGAAATTTGCCCTTTGCAATCAGAGAAAGACAGAGGCTCTACTAAGCCTGGAGTTGGAAATAAAGAGCCCAAACTGAACTGCTGTTGGAAACATCTTCATGTTTTCCATTCCTTCAACATCGTCATTGCCCACATCCCTTTGCTGTGCTGTACCAGCAGGACCTGGGGACAGGGTGACCAGGGGTAACTGGATGCAGTCTAGCATGTGGCAGTCCCCTTTGTTCCCAGTGTTGAGAGCACTCAGGTGTCCCATGGGATGTCCCTGCCCATGTGCTGTGCTGCAGTTTGGAGGCTCCCAGGGCCTCAGCAGTCTCCGGGATGCCCCACGGCATAATGCAAGCTGATCTTTTCTCCCTCTTTAGATGTGTGTTTGTGCTGACTTTGGGTTCCTCAGCAGATAGGGTTGCTCTCTGCTCATGTTCCAGACAGATTCAAGGCTGGGGGCTGTTCTGTGCTTCCCCAGTTGAGTACATCTGGTAAATCTCAGGTTTCAGAGCAGTTTCACAGACTTGCAAGATGCTCATTTCCCAGCAATGGGGCTTGAAATGGCAGCGTGACAAATCAAGGGGGGGAGTTCTGCAGGAACGTGTCTGGCTTAGCAACAGATAAATTCGATTTATGTGTAAATAAATCCAAACCAAACCAGGTCCTTCCTACTTCTTTGTTTAAATATGCAAAGGGACTGTCACTCCTAACTCTCTGCCCTTATGATGAGTGTAGTAAAATGTGTTGTAAGTGTAATAAAAGTGATAAACAAACCAATTCTAACTCATTTGCCAGTAAGGTACCATCAACACAACAGCATAAAAAAGATTTATTGTCATTCCAAGGTAATTGTTTGGGTAGCTACTGGGGTAATGTAGTTAGTTAAGCATTTTTACAGCACATTCATGATGTAACTGTGAGGCCCCAACAAAAGCAGTGGGTCCGGACTTGGTTTGTGACCTCCCTTATGACGGTTTGAAGTAATTGCTTGCTGATCGTGTGGTGCTTGTGTGTAGCCAGCAGAACAATGGCTGAGCACCAGCCTCAGATCTACATCTTTATTTGGACTTAATTCGTCACTAATGCAGCTTTGTACGAGCAGCAGAACAAGCAAATCCACCTATGATGCTCAGAAACTGTGGGAAATTGTGAATTACTTCATTGACTCCGATGTCTTGCCTGTGGATACCTACTTTTCTGTCTGCTCTACCAGGAGGGATTGGCTTGGACATTTCCTCATGTCAGGGAATGAGTGAGGGAAGGGACTCGTATCTAACCCACCTCCTGCTCACAGTGGGACCCTCCCTAGCAGTGATCAGGGTGGCTGTGGCTTTCCTTAGCCAAGCCTTGAAACCTCCCAGGATGGAGACATCCTTATCTCCTTCATGACCCAAGAGAGGTGTAAGATGCCTCAGAGTTGTGAGATGCATTGTTGGACTCCCTGGGTGGGAGAGGGGATCCTTTCCTTGCTTGGTCACTGACTTGCTGATGACTTTGTGGCTTTATCCTTTGCCTCGGTTTCCCATCTGCGCTAAGAGCCACTGTTACCCAGCAGCAAAAGCAGCACCAAGCCTGGAACTGCACCAAGTGCCAAGCCCCACAGCAAGTCCTTGCCCTGGAGTCTGGGCACAGGAGGGTTGCTGACCCATCTGACTGCAGAGAGGCTGTGAATGGAGTCTGGAGGAGGCCATGGAGATGCTGCAAGGGCTGGAGCAGCTCTGCTCTGGAGCCAGGCTGAGAGAGCTGGGCTGGGTCAGTCTGGAGAAGAGAAGGCTCCTGAAGGGGAGACCTGAGAGCAGCTCCAGTGCCTAAAGGGGCTGCAGGAAAGCTGGAGAGGGGCTTGGGACAAGGGATGTAGGGACAGGCCAAGGGGAATGGCTTTAACCTGCCAGAGGGGAGACTGAGATGAGCTCTTAGGCAGAAGCTCTTCCCTGTGAGGGTGCTGAGGCGCTGGCACAGGCTGCCCAGGGAAGCTGTGGCTGCCCCATCCCTGGCAGTGTTCAAGGGCAGGTTGGACTCAGGGGCTTGGAGCAAGCTGCTCTAGTGGAAGGTGTCCCTGCCTGTGGCAGGGGTTGGAACTGGATGAGCTTTCAGGTCCCTTCAATCCAAACAAAGCTGGGATTCCATGATTCTATGCTATATACATACACATGTATTACCCTAGAGCACAGCTTAGGAGGGTGCCCGCTCACACATGTGCTGCTCATGGCCTCACCCTGTAGCAGCAAGGGATAGCCCCAGGCAGGGGCATCCACAGACGGAGGCATTAAGAGGAGGGTGCAATGGCAACCCCTGACTCTGGGACAGGCCTGTCCATGGTGGAGAGGTTTCTCCAGCAAGCACTGGGCACTTGGTTGCCCTCCACAAACAGATTATCACCAGTGGCCAGGACACCTGGGAGATGGCTGGTTCTTTATCCTATTACCAGTGCCAGCAGTTGTCCAGGTCATTGCAAGCCTCTTAGCTCTGCTCTGTCACTGAAATGAAGCTCTGTGGTTATAGCTCTTTAATACACCCACCTTGTCTCTTTCTTTTCCTCTCTGCTGTCCCTTTGATCATTAGCTGTGGATTCACACCTTAGTTAATGCAGATCCAGGCTGTGAATTTGGAAGTGGACTGATGATCTAGTCTTGTCTTGCTGGAAAACTGCCCTGTGCTGGTAGCCTGCTCAGACCCCATCACAGGGCAAGTGATTCACCCACGCGCTGGTCAAGGGATGGAAGTAAGGAACAAAGTCCAAGAGCTTTAATGACGATGCAAAAGGACAGAGTTTACTCAAACAGAAGCATTTCCCCTCTCAATCCTCAGTCCTGGCAGGGTCCTGAGTCCTCCCTCCTATGTTTGCTCTGAGAGTCTCAGAAAGGGCATAAAAATCTTGAGTTTCTAAGCAAAAAATGATCCAGTTTCATTGCAGAAGGGCGGTAAATGGTGCTGCCCTGTCCTTGGGCGTTCCCAGACTGAATGCAGCCGCTCAGCTGGGAAAAGTCTTTATAGAGAGCTGTGATTTGCCTTTTCTTTCTCTTTCCCAAATTCAGTTTGAACAAAGATCTTTTCCAGTAGCCCGGGGAGGATTTGTACGTGCAGATAGCCCATAATCTCTGCTGCAACGTAAGAGAGCCACAGAGCAGCTCGGAGAAGGTTACATGATAAAAGAATATGGCAGACACGGTAAGTATTTGGCATGTTACATGCAACAAAAGATGAACAACAGCAACTGGGACATTATCTTTGTTTGCTAAAAATAGAGTCCCTCAAAGTTTAAAGAAAAGCACTTTATACTTGTAAACCTCTCCTCTGGCTGTGAAAGAGCCTTTAAAGATGGGCTTTGTGGCTTTGGGATGTCGTGTTCCCTTTCCGAGGCTGCCCAGGGCTCAGACAATTGAAACTCAATACAGCATCAGCCACAGTGGGGTGCGTGGGGGGGAATAAATAGCTCTGACATGACCCTGCTTTTCTGACTCCTGACACATGAACAGGAGTTCTGCAGCAGGTACATCCCCCCCGCTGCCACAGCCACACTGGGATGCCCATGGCACAGCCCAGGTCCCCCCAGCTGTGCAGGGGGTGCCCATCCATGCAGCACAGAGTGGCTCCTCTACTGCTCGCAGGCACACTCGCTTGCCCTGGCACCCTGTAAGGGGGGCAAACCAAATAACCCCCCAGTTCTCCTTTGCTCTTCCAGCTGCAAAGAAACCAGCTGAGCCCAGCCTGAAGTATTGGCCAACTCTGTGGTGTCTCAGGTTCTTTGTGCATTAATGCAACCCATTTTTGCAATAGAGCCATACCAAAACCATTAACTTGACCCCAGGAGCGGAGGGATGATGTGATGCTCAGCACCGGCCAAATACAGAGAGAACAATAGGGCTATTTTCATGGAAGAGGTTTCAGAGGGCTCCCTCGGGAGCTGAACCTCTCGCTGGCCCAGCATGCACAAGAACAACAAGACAGAGCTCTTGCACCCTGGCTTCTCTGTTGGATAAATACCAGCTTCAGGCAGGGCATGAAAGAAATCTATTGTCTCTAAGGCTGTATTTCGATGTGAAATGCTCTGGTAAGGCCAGCAATCTTAAACCCCCCACACGTGTGCCTATTGTTTGAAGTGCAGAACAATTGAAGGGTGCTCTCATGGGCTAAAGATAGAAAGGCAGCTGGTGCTGTCCTTTTCCCTGTAACTGAGAATAAAACAATGCCCAAGTATTGTCTGCATTGCTGGAGCGATGATATTGGACTCTCTGCCAAGAGAGCATCTAAAAGATCAATGAAACCCCGGTTATTTATAAACGGGTAGTGTCATTTCTTCCCCAAAGAAATTTCACTTCCTTAGCTCTTCCACCAGGCCTTTCTGCGCTGTGAAGTGCTGTGGAGAGAGGTATAAATAGCACCATGCTGGGAGAGAGGCAAACCGGAGCTGCCGAGCTGAGCCGGCCATGGATGCTGATCCCTTCTGATCCCTTCTGCCATGGGACCAGGTCCCTGCAGCAGCCCCAGCAGCCCCATGCTGGCCATGGATCGACCCAGCAGCTCATCCCCTGGGCCGGAGTCCCACCAACACCAGGACTTGCTTTCTGGGGGAGCTTTAAAGGGGGTTGATTTCCTCCTCTGGCCAACAAAGAGTGGTAGCATGGGCTCTGTGTGTGTGTCCAGCTCAGCTGCTCTGCTGGGGTGCTCAAGGTAACCCTTGAGCCCAAACGCATGGGACAGACTTTGCTTAGGGATGGGGATATCTTGTAAGGGAAAGCCAAAGCCTGCAAGGGGGCATCCCACCAGGATGCATCCAAACTAGAGGCTGGAAACCTTGATTCAGACATTCGCTGAAGTTTGGAGAAAGAAAAGCCCATGTTGATTGATGGGCCATAGTAAGGTGAGAAGGTCTCCAGCCATGACATGATGACACGCAGAAACATTGCTCCCTCCTGCATGACAGCCAGTCTTGAGAAAGGTCTAAGCCTACCAGATCCCATGAAGAGCTCCCATGTCTGTTGCCACTCCGTTGTGAGCAATGGTCCCTTGCCATGAGATAGACTGAGCTCAATCTAGTGTGAGGCTTGAAGACCAAGCACAGTGGGGAGGACAAGCCAAGCAGTGTCTGAGCCTGGGGTGAGCAGAATGCTGGGTCAATGGGCCAGGAGAGCTGAGCCATGGCCTTCATCAAGTCCCAAAAACATTGCTAAAGCCAAGCAGGTCCCAGCCCAAGCAGCCAATTCCATCAGCTTATGTCCTACATACCACCCTAGTCTAGTTTCCCACGGAGTAAAGGAAAAGGTACATGAGGGATGGAGAGAGCAGGGGGCTGTGATGAGATCACCCCAAGGACCGATGCTCTGTGAGCAGCTATTGAAACCAGAGCAGGTAGGGCACTGCAGGGACAGATCCTGCGCACCGACTGGCAGAACTGCATTCCAGCTCCGGTTCTGGTCAGGCTCTGCACAGCCCTTGCAGCCTCCAAGGCAGCTCTTGGTCATGATTCCCCATGGCTGCTCTATGCCAGGGTCTGTCCTGGCAGGCCAGCTGCAGTTAAAGTGCTGTTAAGTATTCAACTAACAGATTCTCTTTGTTCTCCCGGTTTTGAAGTGCATTGCCAAAACCTCAAGTATCTTCACTGAAGGCTCAGACATTCCTGTGATTTCTGCTGTGTTTGGTACATCCTTCATTCCTTTACAGTGGCAATACCCAGAATAAATCTCCTTAAACCTCAAAGCTGCTACATTCAAAGCAAACAAACAAATGGTCCCAGCCTCCAGGTGACCTCACTGTCTCCATGCCTACGTGTGACCTTACTTGCTAATTCTGGACACTGATTTTGCACATCATGTCTCTTCCAGGTACCTTCTCAATCCTGATACTCATTTTGGAGACATCCTGCATGCAGTGCAACCCTGGTGTCTGGAGAGTCAATCTCCAGCGTACCCATGCTTCCCAAGCCTCATGCACCTCAACACTGCACCAAGGTGCTCATGGCAGCAGCAGATTCATGCATGTTCATGGAGGGTTCTAGAGGCAGCACTTCACCCCTGGCCAGAGGAGAGCCAGCTCAGGACAGGGCAACCAGCACTGGATGGGACATCCAGGCTGAAGAGCACTCATGCTGGGAAGCGCCCATGGAGCTGTGAGATGAGGGGATCCAGTGCTAATCACATCCCAAGCCCCACAGGAGTCTCTCTGAGGTCCCCGCAGTGGCACTGGTGCTGCACTCATCTCCTGCTGGTGTGAGGGGTGCATGGCGAGCTGTGCTGCACTGGTGCCTGCTGCCTCCCTTGCTGTGGTGGGACAGGGCTGTGGGGCTTTGGGGGTTAGCTTTGGAGGGAGCCTTGCATGGCCAGGCTGGGCTATGGGCTGCTGTGGGACCGGCAGCGCCGGCCTGTCACCTCTGCCTGTCTCACTGCACGCAGACATTCCCACTGGATGGAAATATGCCCAAAATAGCCCCTCTGCAGATTGTCTTTATCTAATCAGCACTCCCCTCCCGTGCATTTCAGGGAGCTGATAGCCGTGATATGTGAAGTGTGGAAACCTCCAGCAAGCTGCCCGACACCGAGAGTAATTCTCCTTCCTGCACTTATCAGAGCCTGCTAATGGGAAACATTCCTCCTGGGGGTCAGGGAGCAGGCGGAGCACTGGAGAGGATGGCTGAGCCCCTGGCACCCTCCTGCCTCCCCAGGGATGGGTTGGAGCTGATCTGACCACCAGATGCTCATTGGAGGAGCAGCTCTGCAGCATAGTGCTGCTGGTGCCCTGTCCCATGCGGAGAGGCTTGTCCAGCCCATGGGAGCACTTCTGAGGGGCTCCCTCCTCTCCCATATACCCCATCCTCATACCCTCTGTATCATGGGACACCAACATCAAGTACAGATCTACGTGGGGAAGAACTGGGGTTCCTCAATGGTCGGGGGGAGATGCTCCCACTACCGAGGATGGTTGTGTAGGGCTGGTGGGACATTGGGGCAGCCTGCTTTAGGCAATGGCCACCTAAAGCAAACCCCTCTCAGGCTCCTTGTTCTGCACATGGGATTCTGTGGGAGGTCCGTAGGAGCCATGAGGACGCAGCGGGCATGTGAGCAGAGCCCAGCTCAGGCCTTGCCAGCAATGTGAGGATGAACTTCCTACCGCCCTGAAAACCACATCACAAACACCAGAGCCAAAGGCGCCCGAACCCGGCGGAACTGCGCTTCAGCAGCTGCCGGAGCAACCCTTCCACGTTTCCCCTTTACAGATCTGCTCGGCCTTTGATGGACCCTGCTGGAACCTCTTCAAAGAGGGACAGAAACCAGGGCGAGCAGAAGGAGCTGCCGAAGGAATCCCCGAACATAAAACCTCTTTAAAGACAAGGCCGGGAGGGGGTGAGCAGAGCCCTGGGAAGAATGTGCGGGGCTGGGCCAGCTGCTGGGGCTGGGTTCAGCCCACTGCTGGGCACTTTGGGCAAAGGTGCTTGGCACCGGAGCCACCAGAGCCTTGGGTCCCTCCAGGCTGTGGGTGGAAATCTGATGCAGAGCCCAGGGCAGAAGCAGGAGACCACCGGGGTAACCTCAAGGGACCCCTGGTCCTCCGGCATCCCTGGCTCTTCAGGACACTGGCACTGCCGCCTCGGCAAGGTTGGGCACCTCTGCCATGGGTTCTCAATTGGGATCTCAGCTCTGGTGCCTCCAGAATGGTGTCCCCAGGGTGATTGCAGTGTCCTCATCCATGGTGTCTAATCCTGATGAGGACCTGAGCCTCTGAACTGAGCCTGATGAGACAATGCCCACATGGGACATGGAGGTGGGGGCTTGCTGATGTGCTCAGAGTCAGCTTGTCCAGGCTACAGGCTCCTCTCCGTGGGGCCGTTGTAATTCATGGGAACACTGGCACCATGCGATGCCCTTACACTGCACAGTGCAGCCAATGAAGGCAACATCCACCCATCCCTGAGCCCAGCCATCCTCTCTGTGGGGCTAAGAGGACCGGTCTGAGGTCCTCCATCCCATGAATGTCCCAGGCTTCACTCCACAGCAGGGTGGGAGGGCAGAGGACCTGCCTGTCGGTGGAAGGGATGGCACTGGGAGCCCAGCCCGGAGCCCAGCAGCAAATCATGCCTATGCATTGGATGGAAGCCTGGCCAGTGCTGGCCTTCAGCAGAACCCCCTTGCAGTGCCTGGCTCAGGGTCAGGGCAGGTTCTGGGGCTGCAGAAATCTCTGTGCACCCTGGGCTGTGTGCCCAGCCCGAAGCCACATGCCCTAAGCAGCTCCTAATGTTGCTATTCTGGCTGTGGCAGAGGCCACCCCACATCCAGGCTGGGCACAGCACTGTGCAGCTAATCCTTCATCACCCCGTGCCTCGGTTTCCCTTACTCTACAAACCCAAGTCACTGTGGGGTGTGAGGGGTGCTGAATGGGGAGCAGCAAAACCCTGCCGTCACGGGCCCTGGTTTTCCATTATCACCTCGTGGGATTATTTCTATGTCCCCAGGACACAACCACAGGAGTGAGGAGCACCGAAGCCCTTTGCCTTGGAGAAGTTGTGTGCTGGTCCTGTCTTTGACAGCAGCATCTCCTGGGCTGATGTTGCCAGGAGGGAGATGGGGTACAATAAAACATCCAGCCCTGCTTTGCTTTTTGAATGCACCAAAGCAAAGGCCAAGAGGAACAGAGTGCTTGGTGGGAAGGCATGGGTGTCCTTCACCAACATGGGTAGAAACCTCAGCCTTTGGATACCAGCAACTAAAACAGCTTTTCCCTGAGCCTATGGCATGTCTGTGGGTCTGGGTGGCCCCACTGCGTCCCGTTCCCATCTTGGGCAGTCCATGGTGCTCCAGGCTGTGACCACCATGTTGTACCCAGTAAAATGGTGTGGAGAAACCCAGTGCCCTCTCTGCTGAGAGATTCTGAACCTGGCCTAGCCATGGACCAAGCACATGGGAGAAGGACCTGGGGGCTACTGTTGGGTAGAGCTTGCCAAAGCAGAGCCCATCCATGCAGTGAGGCAGAGCAGGAGCTCGAGCCTGCCCTGGGGGCTCCCCACAGGCCACTGCAGCTCAAGGGAGCATCAGGCCCCTCTGACAAAACAGTTTCATGCATGTAACTAGAAAAGTCAGTCCTGGTGCTTGTGGTGATTGGTGTTAAACAGGCAGTGGCTGCTGTGCCTCCGAACAAGCCAAACCCTTTGAGAAGATGACAGTGGGGTAGCAGAGACCAAGCCCGGAGGTCCTGGGCAGTCTGTCCAGGGAGAGGCTGACCTGGAGCTGAGCAGGAGGTTGGGATGCTCCAGCTCAGAAAGCCAGCAGCCACACACATCCCGCCAGGCAGCACTTCCACTGGCAGGGTGTGGGGAAGAAGCAGGAGGGAATGCTCAGGTGCAGGAGGGAACGGGGAAGCTCCCATCCCTCTGCTCCCCACCAAGCAGGCAGCACGGGCAGGCTGGGAGAGCTGCACTGCCTTCCCGAGCTGGAGGCTCTGCCTTTGTACTCGCCTGACAATACAGGAATAAAAATAACCAGGCTGCACTTGCAGAGAGATAAAAGCGAGGTTTGCCTTTTGTGTCTCTCCGGGCAGTGGGACAGCAGCACCAATGGAGCTGTGTGGACATGACACATGGGAATTTCTGACATATCTTTTCCCACTCTGACCTTGACAGACACAATAAAAAGGGGCTTTGCTGCACGCACTCAGCCACTCAGTCCTATCACCAAGGTTAGTAAGAAAGAGCATGTCTGTGTTGCGCGCTTGTCCTCTGCTACTAACCCGCTTCACCTCTGCAGGGTGGGTGATCCCGGAGGACAGGGGCTGACTGTGGCGGTACAGGGGAGGGTGGGACAGACCTGTGCCAGGAGCTCTTCTGCTAAGGGCTGCGTGCTGTGCCGAGCTCCTGGCTACCAGCAGTGGCCATGGTTGTGGTTGCTGCCACGTCCCGGAGCTCTGCTGTGTGATGCTGCAGTAGATGGATAACGGAAAGCACCAACTCCTCCAAGCAGCTCTCTTGGCGATCCTCTAGAAGGGGTCTTCCCAGGGATAATACCTCCAGCCTTGCTTTGATCTTCCAGCAGATCCGGGGCTGTGCAGAGGTTTTGTGCAGGGTACTAGGGCTCCAGCAGGTCTGTAGAGCTGGAATAGGCTTAGCTTTTATCAAGAAAAAGGGTGTCGTTGACGATCTCTGGTGACACCTACAATGTGAATGCTGGGTTTGACACCAAAGCGGTGCCGGCTCACCCAGCTGGGACTGGATAGCGGCAGAAGGGAAAGTGTTTGGTAACTGCCTTGTTATTATGGTTCTTATTAGCTACTATTGTTGTTCTCTGTTGTCTCTCTAAAGTTAAAAGGTCTTTTGGTGAGCACGTTGCTCTTGGTAAGCAGCCCAGCGGCGGGCACTTTCCCCGTGCACTGATTCACTGTCCTTTCCCTCCTCGCAGCGTTCAGGTGTCCTGCACTCTTCCTTCACTGCTGCCAGGTCTTCCTCCAGCCAGGCAAGATGTCTATGCTGGACATGAGTGAGTTTGGGGAGGCTGCTGAGTACCTCCGGAAGAGCTACACAGAGCAGCTGAAGCTGCAGACAATCCCCTTCGATGGTAAGACCCTGAGGCAGCTCTCGGCACAGCCCCATGTGTGTTCCCCACGCCAGCCCCTTGGCCACGGCTCTCTTTGGAGACCATCCCCATCCCTTTCCCAGTGCTGCTCCTCATGGAGCTGGTGTTACAGAGCTGCCCCCACCACCATGGAGGAAGATCTCACAAGCAGGAAAAGCAGGTTTTTAACTCTCCCCTAGTTTACAGAGGTGGCCTTTGAGGGAGATGGGCTGAGGGAGGTCAAAGCCTTCTCCAGCTCCAGGTTGAAGGTGTCCGCACTGTCCCAGCCACCCCGCTGTACCGCAGCTCAGGCTCCAGGGCCCAACTTGCTCCTCTTGGTTCAGCAAAAGAGGAGAATTTTGCTTCCTCTCACCGTCCTTTTTTCATGATGGTCCCAGTGCAAGCGCACAAGAACAGCAGACTTGGGTCAGGCTAAAAGTCGATCCTGGCAAAATAAGCAGCTGCCAAACACAAAGAAGGCAAAGAAACCCCAGCTCCTAAGATCAAGAACATAGGAAGGAAGAATTGCTCTCCTTCCATGTTATCTGACTGCATTCGTGTGGCTTTCAGTTGACAATGTCAAATGGTTTCCTACATTTCAACCTGGTTTGTGTCCTTTCCTTTCCTTTCCTTTCCTTTCCTTTCCTTTCCTTTCCTTTCCTTTCCTTTCCTTTCCTTTCCTTTCCTTTCCTTTCCTTTCCTTTCCTTTCCTTTCCTTTCCTTTCCTTTCCTTTCCTTTCCTTTCCTTTCCTTTCCTTTCCTTTCCTTTCCTTTCCTTTCCTTTCCTTTCCTTTCCTTTCCTTCCCTTCCCTTCCCTTCCCTTCCCTTTCCTTTCCCTTTCCCTTTCCTTTCTTTCCTCTCTCCTCTCCTCTCCTCTCCTCTCCTCTCCTCTCCTCTCCTCTCCTCTCCTCTCCTCTCCTCTCCTCTCCTCTCTCCTCTCTCCTCTCTCCTCTCTCCTCTCTCCTCTCTCCTCTCTCCTCTCTCCTCTCTCCTCTCTCTCCTATCTCAATCTCATCTCTTTCCTTCTCCAGGAAAGAAGCGTGCTTGGATCCCGGATGAGAAAGAGGCTTATATAGAAGTGGAAATCAAAGAAAGCACTGGTGGCAAAGTCACTGTGGAAACCAAAAATAAGGAAGTAAGCAAAATACCTTTCCTTTCCCAAGGGATAGCAAGTGTGTGTGTGTGTGTGTGTGGATATATGTGACAGGCTCACGCTTAAACTAGCTGAGCTCCTGCTGATAACCCGGGTGATCAGTGGTGCCCCGAGGGTACGCAGTGTCAGGACACTGATGACCTGCCAGGAGTGGCAGTGGTTCAGCATCCCCCCATGGAGCGCTGGTTTTCGAACACAGTTCCTGTGAGGGCAGACCCAAGGGGACAGCCCTGGCCCAGCACAGCTCCAGGCTCTGGATGGAAAGGCTGCCCCAGCGCAGCCCTTTGCAATGCTGAACCCACTGCCCGGCTCCTCTCCGAGGTTCAGACCAGAGGTAAGGGGCCAGCTGGCCAATTCCTGTTCATTTTAGCGGGGATTTGCAGTGGATTGTGGCGCTGTTGGGAGAACAGGCGCTAGGCAAAGGGCAGCCCCAGCTATGCCTCGTGGTGAGGCTCCAGTCTGCCAGCAGCGGGAGGGAGGCAAAAAGCAAGGCAGGGTCAGCTGGTATTTATCAGGATAATGAGCAAACAAGGATCAGTTGATATTATTGGTAATATCCAGTGCCAATAGCTGCAAATGGAATAATGAATATTCCTGTCTTGGCTAGGGGAGTCTCATGGCCCCACAACTTCATCACAGTGCAGAGACTCAAGACTGGTGTAACACTGGGGAAGAAACCCAAAGACCTGCCCGGGCAGTAAATCATAGGCTTTATTATTGCTATTCCTCAGTTGGTCAGAGTGGCACTGAGAAGCGCTCGTGTCTGCCAGGTTTAGAAGAAATACATGTAATTGTCTATAAAAGTGCCAAGGCTTTGAAAACATTTTTGTTTGAAACTGGGGGAAAAAAGTAATGAAATTTGCCCTCCCCAAAATGAAATTTACTGGGGAGGGGGTATAAATTTTAAAAATTATTCTGATATTTGAAAGATCTTCGGCTTCTGTGAGCGAAGCAGATTCCAAACCTCTTTTGCTGCTCCCTCTTGAAACTGTCTTGTTTAACAATGTCACAGATGACTTCTGAAAGTGTATCTGCTTTCCCTGGATCAGCATTTCCAGCTCTCGCTTCTAACACCTAACACCTTCTAACACCACACGCTTCATAGCCATCTGTAAAAAACCTCTTTGAAAGGTTTCATTTCATCTTTATTAACAAGACCATTTGCTAAATGCAGCTTCTTCCATTCGGGCCAGATTCGTAACGTGATAGCTTCCCAGCGCTTGGGATTAAATAAACGCAGTTATCAGTGATGGGGTGCAGGCTTCAGCTGTTTGCCCAAATAACCAGGGATCTCTCTAAGCACAGGTCCATGTTTCCCACAGGGTTTTAGGCTGTGAAGAAGGGCACAGGACAGGGGTGTTGAGCATGTTGTGGGCTGATATCATGGTGCCCCCCAGCTTGCATCCCCTCTGTTGGTCTCAGCCGCGGCCCATCGCCCTGGGAGGGAAGAGGTCTGGAGTTTGACTGTCGCAACAGGGCTTTGTGGCTGGAGCCCTGCTAACCCCACCAGCCCACATGGGAGGACAGCAGGCATGGGGCAGGGTGCCCAGCATGCCGATGTCATGTCCATCCATGCAGCAGTTTAGAGGGTGTTCGCTGGGGACTGGGGTCGATCTGACCTGTGCCCCTCCTCTGGCAGACGCGGGTGGTGAAGGAGGATGAGCTGCAGCCCATGAACCCGCCCAAGTTTGACATGATCGAGGACATGGCCATGCTGACGCACCTCAACGAGGCCTCTGTGCTCTACAACCTGAAGCGCCGCTACTCCCACTGGATGATCTACGTAAGCCACTGGCACCCGGCAGACGGGGGTCACCCGGTGGGGTGGGGAGATGAAGGGGCATCAGGGCATCCCCATCCCTCACCCGCCCTCTTTCCCTTTGCAGACCTACTCGGGGCTCTTCTGTGTCACCATCAACCCCTACAAGTGGCTGCCCGTCTACACGGCACCGGTGGTGGCAGCCTACAAGGGCAAGAGGCGCACGGAGGCTCCCCCACACATCTACTCCATCGCCGACAATGCCTACAATGACATGCTGCGCAGTAAGCCCTCGCTTTGGGCCCCCCATCCTGGGGGGTCTGGGCTCCTGGGGTTGGGGGTGAGGGGGGTGGCACTGTCCTAATGCCTCCTCCTTCTCTTCCAGACCGTGAAAACCAGTCCATGCTCATCACGTAAGTGCCCCTTGCCCTGCTCAGTCTGATGATGCTAAGTGCTTGGGCAGCACCCTGTGCGCGAGGGGAGCCCCTCGGCCATGTCCCCCATCCCTTCCCACTCAACCTCACACGTGAGGTGACAAGCAGGCTCCCCTGCACCCCAAAGCTGCCATGGGGCACCCCAACTGCCTCTGAGGAGCAAGGGGAAAGGAGAGATGGAGGCCAAGGCCAGAGGAAGATGGTGGCAGAGGTGGCCAGAGGGGCGGTGGTGGGGGAGGAAGGTGACGTGGGAGGGTGTAGGCCAGGTTGATTTCAAGTGACATATAGATAAGGGCTATATAAAGGACTCTAAAGGACCCTATGCCTCTGCCAGGAGCCGTGGACATTTTTAGCCTTGGCCATAGCCTAATTAGGAAACGTAGGGGCCGCAGAGAGATGCTTGGTGCGTGTCCGGTGGCAGCTCTGCTCCCCCCGGGCTCTTTGTGATCTGGGATTACAATGGGAGAGCAGCTAACTATAGGGATGAGCTCAGCCAGCCCGCCGGCTGTGCCTGATGCAGCATCCACCCGGTGTGGTGGCTCCAAGACCCCCCAGCAAAGCAGAGAGTGCTGAAACCACCCGAGCGGGAGCAGCAGACCTGGGTCCTGCCTGATCCCGCACAGCTGAAGCCCCGGGGCTGGGGCTGTACGGCCGTGGTCGGTGCCAGCACCTCCTGCCATAGCTGCAGCGGGCAGCTGAGCCCCTGCGGCACCCCCAGCAGGACACAGTGAGGATGGAGCTGGGTTTCGCTCCTAAGACAAGCCCCAAAGACAAGCACGCACACCCGCAGGCTGGAGGGCATTGACAGTGCCACCCCTCCGAGACTGTGCTGCTCCTTCCTGGCGCGATGAGCAGGGTGGCAGGGTCTCTGTTTGAAGTTTTGCCTGTTCTTTGTCTCATGCCCTTGATCTGTGTATTTCTGTTGCTCTAAGCGGAGAATCTGGTGCTGGTAAGACTGTAAACACCAAGCGGGTCATTCAGTACTTTGCCATTGTCGCAGCCTTGGGCGACACACCGGGCAAGAAATTAGTAAGACCCTCTTTTGAAACAAGCTCGTGCTGTTGTCTTCCTTTCTTTGGTGTTTTTTTTTCTTTCCCTTCCCTCCCCCTTTTCTTCTTTTTACTTCTTTTGTTTTTTTCTTCCCCCATCTTTTTGCATTTGGAAGCTTGTTTTGGTCTGACCCACCCAGGGCTTGGCTTTTCCTTGCCTTTTGAACAAGCAAGGCTTGAAATTACTTTGCTCAAGGGGAAATGGACTTTTTTCATGTGGCTGCTCAATCTGCGCAGCCTGGAAGAGGTGCCTTATGTACCCTCTTTATCTTCTCTTCCTCCCTCAACACCCCACAGAGCTTCTTCTTAAGGAGTATTAAAAGAACGCAGTAAACCTGCCATTTCCCACCTTGCCTCTTTTAAGCCTTGCTTTTCATCCTTTTCTCCTCTTTTTTCCCCCCTTGTTCATTTTGATCCTTTTCTACCTTGTGCTTTTCTTGCTCTTGTTTTGATTCTTGCATTTCTTTGGTGCTGGTGATTTTTGAGCTGCCTTTGCAAGTGCTTATTTCTTCTTGATACGTTGAGGCTCCAGCCTGCTTTTCCCCTGTAGAAGCAAACTAGCTGCTTTAGGTATCAGTCAAGCAATACCTTGGCATTATTTTCTTTACTCTTCTTTGGGTTTGGATTTAACCGTTCTTGCTTTTTGATGCATTTCTTTATTTTCTTGAGCTAATCTATTTAACAACTTTTTGGCATCTCTTGCAGAGTTTAATCCTCCCATTTTTCTTCTTGGACGGTTTATTGGCACTAAATGGTCATGCCCTGCTTTTCTGACCATGCTTCTTGTGGTTCTTGCCCGCCTTTTCTGGATTGCTAAAGACCATTTTCTTTCTTTTCTCTAGGCAGCTCTTGCCACTAAAACTGGGGTAAGTGTTGTAGACTCCTAATCTTTAATGCTGAGCACAGTTCTGGTGCACCACAGAGCGATGGGGTGATGAGGAATGCCTGTGTGGGGCCTCTGCCTTGGGTCTGGGAGCAGGCACAGTGTTTAGTTCTCCACTTTGCTTTGTATCTCCCACCTTCCCATAGTTTGGAGCTTTGGTGTTTCATCTCTTAGCAACTTTCTACCTTTTTGGCTCCAACCTTTCCTTCAAGGGATCATTGCTCTTCAAACACTGGTTTTAGCCAGCACCTTGTGTTGCCTGGGGGAGGGTGTGGGGGGGTGTGGGCTCCTCCAAAGAGAAGACAAAGCCCCCAAAATCCAAGCTGTCAGTGTTCCCCCAAGCCTCGAAGCCCAGCTGAGGGTGGTCGTGCTGAGGAGCAGGGGAAGAGCCTCTTTGCCATGGGCAGCTTCGTGCTTTGGCTTCAGACCTGGGTACTCCTAATGCCTGGACTTGCCACCCTCTGCAAAGATCCGAACAGGCTCAGCCCTCCATGGTGCAGGCAGCTCATGTCCTAGGGGTGCGTTTCTGAGGTGCTTGCTTGGCTCCAAGGAAACAACTGGGATCCTTTGGAAATCCAGCACGGGTTCAGTCCCTGGCACTGCCAGCACCCCCAGGGCTCAGCCCTGTGCCCTTGGTCCTCAGTTTCTCTGAGCACTGAGGGACAGCCTTTAGCTGGTGCACACTAAAGGGAGGCTCATTAACACATGCGATTGCTGGAGGGCTGGAGCTGTGGGTCCAGGGCAGCCCATGGGGCAGCCCTCATTGAGTGTCACAGGGCAGACAGCTTAGATCAGGCTGGATTTAAGGATAACAGATCAGAGGCTATCCCAGAGACAAAGTGCAGTTGGTTAAAGCTGTGATTCACAGCTGCTCCCCATCTCTTTACCTTCCACCCAGCTGGAGCTGCTGAGCTGGGGAGTGGTGGTGGGCACAGTACAGCTCTTGGTGGGCAGAGCTCAGAGCTTTCCTGTGCAGGGAAAGTCCTATGGGCTGGAATGGGTCAGAGCATGGGCATAAAGCTCTCACGAAAATCCTGCAGGAGCCTGTGCCACCAAACTCTACTACTGTTGTCAGCCTCCACTGTGCTTTGTGTGGCTTGGCATGAGTTTCTTGCTTCTCTCCTTGAATTCTTGTCCTGCTTTGCCTGCATTAGGTGGAGGTTGTCTCTTTATCTTTGAACTGTGTGTGTGAAACATGAATGGAAGAACGAGGTTAATTGTGGGGCTTGCTCCGGTGAGCTCAGCAGATCACATTGCCTGGGACTGGTGGTGTGTTCCCACCACCTTGTGACCCTGCTGTGCATGTTGTTAGTGTAGGGAGTCATGGATCAAGCCTGCTTTCTGGGTCATTTCTGCAATGTTCTGTGATTAAAAGTGTCCCAGACTATGTTTGGTGGAAGAGGAAATTCCTGTCAGAGTCAGAGCCTGGAATGTTTCAGACTGCTGTGGTGACAGCGTGTGCTTGCTCTTGATTTCATACTGTAGCAGCCTGAGAAAGAGGCTAAGGGCTGCTGTGTGCAGAGGGGAGAGTAGCCTGGGTCTTCAGAGTTTAGGCAAGGAGAAGCCCCCAGAGGGCATTGCTGCAAAGCCTAATGCCTCTGACCCTCAAACCAAGCTGCATTGCTTTGTGAGACAAGGAGATGCCTGAGGAGCAGCAGGCTCTTCTGAATGGCAGAGCAGGCAGATGGTGCAAGGAGCCCCACTCACTGTTTCCCTGTGTTGTTGGTAACAGATCCCCTCTGGCTGGGTGGGAACTGACGCATCCTTTGGGTTTTGCAGGGCACCCTCGAAGATCAAATCATTGAGGCTAACCCAGCCATGGAAGCTTTTGGCAATGCCAAAACCATAAGGAATGACAACTCCTCTCGTTTTGTAAGTGTCTTGAGCAAGACAGAGAGCTAAAGTGCTGTGTTTATGCAAGCTGAATGCACGCATCACTTGTGCCATTGTGTTCTGTCTGGTGTGAGCCAAAGGCATGTAGCAGGAAGGAGGCTCTGCTTCCTGGTGGGATTGGACTGCTGAGGCCAGGCTGCTTCTGGTTACATCAGTGCAGTAAATGGTGTGCAGAATGAATGCCTTGGTGTCACAGCCTGTGGCTGCAGAGACATCCCTTACAGGACCAAAGCTGAGGGGCAGTAAGCACAGCCTGGAGTGCTGTGTGCCCCTTCCAGGGAGCAGCATCTCTTTTGCTAAGCACAGCCTTGGTCTGCTGTGGGATACTGTGATGCCTGTTCCCGTGCCTTGGACGGGAGACACTCCAGGGTGAGATTCCTTAGCACACTGTGGAGCAGGAGGCTGGGGTGGACTCAGTATCACACTGCCCCACAGAACTGCTCAGCTTTAAGAGTAGGTCTGTACTTAAACCTGGAGAGGGGCTTTGGACAAGGGCCTGAAGGGACAGGACAAGGCGAGGGGAGACTGAGATGAGCTCTTGGGCAGAAGCTCTTCCCTGGGAGGGTGCTGAGGCGCTGGCACAGGGTGCCCAGAGAAGCTGTGGCTGCCCCATCCCTGGCAGTGTTCAAGGCCAGGTTGGACACAGGGGCTTGGAGCAAGCTGCTCTAGTGGAAGGGGTTGGGGTTGGAACTGGATGAGCTTTAAGGTCCCTTCCAACCCAAACCAGCCTGGGATTCTGTGATGATTCTATGAGAAGGATTTATCTGCTGTGAGTGAAATCTCTGCCTGCCTGGTGTTCAAAGCCTGATGATACAAACCAGAGAACTTCACCCACCCACCCCTCACAGAACCCAGTAACTTTCCTGGCATCAGCAGAAGCCTAAGAAGTGGGAAATCACCAGTGCCTTGGAGTTGTCTGAGGTTTCTGGGAGCGGTTTAAGTGTGTAAGCCCAGCACTCACCTTCTGCACGTGTTTCCAGGGCAAGTTCATCCGGATCCATTTTGGCCCCTCAGGGAAGCTGGCCTCTGCAGACATTGACATCTGTGAGTAGAGCTGTGCCTGCTGCCGTGGGGAGGGATCGCACCTCCCCATGTGTGCTGATGCTGGGTCAGCTCTGGGAATGAACAACCTCTCCTCTCACCCCCCTGCCCTGCTCGGTTCCAGATCTCCTGGAAAAATCCAGAGTCATTTTCCAGCAGCCCAAAGAGCGGAGCTACCACATCTACTACCAGATCCTCTCTGGGAAGAAACCAGAGCTGCAAGGTAAGGCAGCTGAGGCTTTTCTAGCATGATGGCCTGAAAATGGCCAGAAAGGGCTCTGCGTTAGCTTTGAGGTCTGCAGGGAATGAGCAAACCCAGCTCACGTGCAAATACTGCCCTCAGATGCTTTGTTAGCTGCGCAGGATCGTAGGATTGGTGAATAATTTAGGGTGGAAGGGATTTCACCTACTCCAGCCTCCTGTATCCTCCCAGACAGAGAAGCCAGATCAAAGCCCTTTCTGCAACTGCCTAGGAGCAGAGGTTGTTCTGGGTCTACCTGCAGGGTGGGAGCACGCTTTGCAAAGCTGCCTTGCATAGAGTCCTTATCGTATGGTGGGTACAGCACTGACCTCAGCATGTGCAGGGTGGATTCTTATTCATTTTGGGGTAGGGGGAAGTGTTTTGCAGCCTGCTCTGAGCTCCTTCAGCCACCTGAATGAGGTGATGTGTTGCAGGTGGGCTCGGAAACAGCTACACAGTTCACTCGCTGGTGGAGACACATCCTAGGATAGTCCCAGCAGACCCGAGCTTGCCCTGGGGCAGCCCTGCTCTTAGGTCCCAGGCTCCATGGAGTGCACAGAACCCTCTCCACAGTGCAGGAAGATGCTGGCACAGTCCCCCGGGGTGGTCAGCCCCTTGCCTGCAGGCTCATTGAGCTCAAGGACAAGACCTTATTAGGCAGGTCTGGAGCACTGTGCAGAGCAGTAATCTTATCTGGTGGTCACGAGGACATGGATGGCCACTTCTAAATCAGTCTGCAGCCAAGCCATGTCCCAAGATAGCAAGCAGGACGCACATCACAGAGGAGATGGACCCATGTGTGGACCTGCCTGGGCTTGAAGAGGGTGCTCCTCCCACCGGCTGGTGCCCCCTAGTAGCTGAGGCTGGTGAAGCCTTACCTCTTCATCTGTGCCCCTCGGCTCCAGCTTGGTCTCTGCCAGACTGACCTCACCCTCTGCATGTGTTCCCCCCACAGATATGCTGCTGCTCTCCCTCAACCCCTATGACTACCACTTCTGCTCTCAGGGTGTAACTACTGTGGACAACATGGATGATGGCGAGGAGCTCATGGCAACAGATGTATGTGAATTTCCTTCCCATTGCACAGCGTGAAGTGGGCCTGGTGGAGAGCACAACCTCCATCTCCCATGGGGAGACATGAGGCCATGTCCTGGCTTTTCTTTGTCCCTCTCTAAATTAGCTGTGTGTTCCCTCTGGTTTATTGGCACGTGCTTTGAGCTTACAAAGAAAGAGCAAAGTGACTCTGATCTCCATCAACAGCCCCATGCAGGCAGAGAAGGCAGAGTAATTCCCTGCATTAGGAAGGCTCTGTAGCACATGAGCACTTCCCATGCTCCCAGGAGAAGATGAGAGAGCTCAGCCTGGAAAGCCTCCTGCTTGTGGATGCTAGGCTAGTCCTTCTGCTTTCAGATGAATCTGGTGGGAGCTGGCCTCACATTCAAAATCCCGTGGACAGGATTCCTCAGCTAGGTGTGCACTGGACAGAGCACCCTGCCCAGAGCCCCAGGATAGGGAGAGCATGTTAGGAGACCTCACCCCAGAGTGGTGATGTTGTTCTATCTACACTGCTTTGTCTCTCCTCAGCATGCCATGGACATCTTGGGCTTCAGCAACGATGAGAAATACGGCTCCTATAAAATAGTGGGTGCTATCATGCACTTTGGCAACATGAAGTTCAAGCAGAAGCAGCGAGAAGAGCAGGCAGAGGCTGACGGCACTGAAAGTGAGTTTGGCTCCACGCTGCCAGCTCTGCCCAGCCTGGCCTGGGCATGCAGACCCCTCCAAGGGCAGAGTGTGGTAACTTCCCTGGCCTGGTCAGTGGCTGTCACCCCAAGCAACCACACGGTCTGTAGGTGCACAAAGGGGTTTGGCTTTGAGCTGCCGCACTTAGGGCAGCCTTTTCTGCAAGCAGTAGGTGGTCTCATTTGCATCAGACTTGCCTCAGTAGCCTCATAGGATCTCACCCCTTGCCTGTGCTTCACCTTGTTCAGTCTTCTGCTGCCCTTCATCTCCTCTTCTCTGGCACTGACAGCCTCCCAGAGCAGTCATCCACAGAGCATGAGCCAGGCCATGGTCAGGACTGCAGGGACCTGCTCAAGACACAGCCTCCTGCAGAGTGGTTAGAGTAGGACACAGCCACTGTCTGATACTTCTCCTTGTTTGTTGCCTATGAAAATCCAATACAAATCAAGAGAATGGTCAGGCTTCAAAGCAAACCTGGAAAGAGCTCAGGTATTTTGTATGGCTTTTGCACTGCTGTCTTATGCCTGGCTCCCATATAACGGAGCAAGCTTCAAGGCAGGATGGGAAAGGGGAGCCCTATCACTTAACTGGAGGGCTGCAGCTGAGTGACTGCCTGGATCAGACCTTCCTGCTAACATTCATGAAGGAATTCCTCTTGCCTGAGGGATGTCAGCACAGGATTCAGCTGCTACCTGGCCATTAGTGACAATTTTGCTTTAGCAGTGATTTCCCTACAGAGGTGATTTTCCAGCTGCAGTCTGCTGCTGGGAGTCTATGAAAGATAAGCAAGAAAATTACCTCTCGTCTGGTCACTTCAAATTCACTGTGTGGGAATCCAGGCTCCCACTGAAAAGTGCATAGAGATTCCCAGATAAGGCTTGAAAACCTGGTAATGTGCAGCAGGTCTGCTACAGCCATCTCCTCCAAACAGTAACTTCAGGCAGGAGGTCAGACTTTAAAAGCATCATGCAATACCCAGGATGGGAAATCACACCAGACTCTGGAGAAGGTGGGGAAAACGTGTTTAGTGAGCACTGAACAGCAGGAGACATGGGAAGTTTTAGTTACTGCCTTTTTTCTTTCCTTACTGCCTCCTCATGCCTTTGTGCTGCTTTATAGGTGCTGACAAAGCTGCTTACCTGATGGGAATCAGCTCAGCTGACCTCATCAAGGGCTTGCTCCATCCTCGTGTGAAAGTGGGCAATGAGTACGTGACCAAAGGTCAGAACGTGGAGCAGGTGAGTTTGCCTCAGTAACCCTGAGCTCCCTGCGTCTGTCCTTGGTGTGCCAAGGGGAGCTCTCCAGCCTCTAGCTCCTGCAAAGGCAGGGAGAAGGATCAGTGCTCATGGCCTGCTCCGTGATGTGCTTTGGCAGGTTGTCTATGCGGTGGGAGCCCTGGCTAAAGCCACCTATGACCGCATGTTCAAGTGGCTGGTGACTCGGATCAATAAGACCCTGGACACCAAGCTGGCCAGGCAGTTCTTCATTGGAGTACTGGACATTGCAGGCTTCGAGATCTTTGACGTGAGTTCTGCGGGCCCCCCGCAATGGGGCTGGGGGATTGTTGTAGCCAGGCAGCGCAGTCCCCTGGTGTTTGACAGCTCCTTCTCCTCCAAGAAACTGCCTTGATAGGGAAATGAGCTCTTGCCTGGATTAGTCTGTCTGGAGCTAACAGGCAGCTCACACTGCTGTGGGCACATCTCCAGTGATCCCTGGCTACCTGCTCTGGTAGCGGTCCAGCTGAGCCTAGCAGAGATCACTCCTCACACCCAGACAAAACAGAAGAGCGAAGCCCTTCATGTCTGGGCTCCTTCTAATGCAAAATTGTTTTCTTCTGGCAGTTCAACAGCTTTGAGCAGCTCTGCATCAACTTCACCAATGAGAAGCTGCAGCAGTTCTTCAACCACCACATGTTTGTCCTGGAGCAAGAAGAATATAAGAAGGAAGGCATCGAATGGGTCTTCATTGACTTTGGCCTGGACCTGCAGGCTTGCATTGACCTGATTGAGAAGGTAAAGCATGAGTCAGGGCATGGGAATGGTACTTCTGGTAGGTGGCTTGTTTGCAAAGACTGGAGATGCTCTAGTACCAGAGATGGAATGATCCCCCCCCAGTGAGCGGGAAGCGCCCAGCTTTGTTTTCCCCACACTTAGCCCAGAGCCTGCAGCCCAATGAGTCCCTTTGGCACAAATCTTGACTTTCTGAAACCACAGACATTCTGTTCCTGCCCACTGGTGAGCCACAAAACCTGGTGCAGCCTTTCCCTCCAGAGAGCATCGATCTCTGCCTCCTTTTCCTACCCACTTGCTGCCCCTCAAAGCCTCTTACTAAGTACTTGCTGATTCAGAGCAGCTGGTACAAAAGGTTTCCACCACTGCATGGTGGAAACTCACCTCTTTCAGTGGGAAGGAGCTCACCTATCAGGATACTGGAGAGGATCTCCCCTTCCCACAGCCTGATGGACCTGGACAAGCCCCCAAGTCTTGCAGGCTTGGCTGGTCCCACTCTGACTGGCTGGAGGTCAGATGCAGCCTGGAATACACCAGTGATAGCTTGTCCCATAGTCAATGTCTTGCACCATTTGCCTCTAAGAGGATAAGGTCTCCCAGGTCAAGCTCTGCTCAGTGGCACAGGGAATCCCCCATTCTGGAATGGGCTATGGCAAGGCTGAGCTCAGACCTCTTTATACCACCTTCCCCCTGCAGCCATTGGGAATCCTGTCCATCCTTGAAGAGGAGTGCATGTTCCCAAAAGCCTCCGACATGTCCTTCAAAGCTAAGCTCTATGACAACCACCTTGGGAAGTCGCCCAACTTCCAGAAGCCCCGGCCGGATAAAAAGAGGAAGTATGAGGCGCACTTTGAGCTGGTGCACTACGCTGGTGTGGTACGTCCCGGGCACCCTCCACAGCACCCACACCACCCCCTTGGAGCACCGACCTTACCTTTGCCTCTTTTCTTTGCTCAAAGGTGCCGTACAACATCATTGGGTGGCTGGACAAGAACAAGGACCCCCTGAATGAGACAGTGGTGTCTGTCTTCCAAAAGTCCCAAAACAAACTCCTGGCTTCCCTCTATGAGAACTACGTGGGCTCATCTTCAGGTAAGGAGCAACCTCATCTGTTTCTTGACCTTGAGTTCCCCTCCCTCTGCAGCAAAGCCTCCTCACCCTCACACCCTGTTGGTGTAGTATTCCTGCACCTAGCAGCCCGGGCAAGGGGAAGAGCCACACTGACCCCTAAAAACCTCCCTGACCTGGGTAGGTGGGTGCTCTGGCCATGCAGTGCTGGCCTAGGGGCTTTAGAGGGGAGTTAGGACCAGGCTGAGCTTGTGTGGTGCTTAAATAACTGTCCTGGTGGCCCTGTGTGACCTGAGATGTGTGAAGGGGTCTGTTGTTATCGAGGTCCGAGGAGCAGCACCCAGAGTTGGGTACTGTGGGAGATGTTTCTGCTCTATGGCTTTGCTCTGCAGCAGGGCACTACTAGAGAGAGCAGGGGCTGTGAGTTTTTTGAGGGTGTTTGGGGGTGCTCCTGCATCCTCCAAGCCAAGCAGATGTTATGCTGATGTAATGAATCAATATTTCAACCCAACAGAGGAACCTCACAAGCCAGGGACCAAGGAGAAACGTAAAAAGGCAGCTTCTTTCCAAACAGTGTCTCAGCTGCACAAGGTAGGAGCCAGCCCCTCATCCGAGGCCATAGGGAAGCATGCTCAGTGTCCCACTGTCATCCCACTCCACTCCCCTGCCAAGACTCTGGGGTATCTTGTACCTAAAGGAGCCAGAGCTCCTGACACCCTCTTGTCCGTGCGCAAGGGGCCCGTGCCTGGCAGAGCCCCAGCCCTGTCCCCATGCCCTAGGGAAGGGCGCGGGGCTCCAGGCTGGGAGAGCGATGGTTCCCTTTGGCTTGTGCTGCTTCCGCCCAGCTGACGCTTGCGCTGCTCACAGCTCCTTCGCCTTTGAGAGAGCGGCAGTTAAGACTTGTAGTGATGTTTAGGTGATGTACTACATGAACATCACTTTAAGTCTGTGCTACTTCTCTCCTCATTCTGGTCAGCAGGAAGGACAGCCTTTGGGCAGAAGAAAATGGAGGAGGAACTTGCAGGTCTCTGAGCAGGCAGCTCGCCGCTGTTCTGTGCGGGGAGGTGACCTGAGCTCCTTCACAGCTCAGGGTGACACCCCATGCTCACCACACAAGTTATTTATCTGCCCCAGAGCTTAAGCCACTGGAAAACAGCACGGGGGGGGGTGTGAGCCCAAAGCTGTGTCCTGCCGTGACAGCCCTGTGGTGACGGTGACGGGGTGCTCGCAGAGGGCAGTGCTGGTGTCAGAGCTCCCGCAGGGACATGAGTGACTTTCTTCCTCCTGGACAAGTCACAGGCCTTGGGGAGAGGTGTTTGTAGCAAGAGCTTGCCCTGTGGTGAGGTGGAGCTGCGGGAAGGTGTTCCCAGGCAGGCTGAGCCTGTACGAGCAGGGGAAGGCAGCCTGCAAAGATCGAGGGTGCAGATGCCTTTCCCATAGGAAAAGGCAGGGCCATGTCTTGGCTTGAGCCCTGCCTTGGACAGGAAAGGAGGCCCAGGCTGGATTGGCAGGGCTCTCTGTCATGGCCAAAGGGTATGGGAAGCACTGTGGAAGTGCAGGGGAAACCTGATGAGCTGAGGACTGCAGGCAGTGTGGATGCCAGCACTAGATCAGGAGGATGCTGAGCACAGAGCTGGTGGCACCAGCAGAGCTGTTTACGAGGATAAGCTCAGTGCTGTGCTCCTGGCTGTCCCCTGCAGCAAACCTTTACCTGCAAACACTTGAGAAGCACCCAGTCCCCTCTGCCATTGCTCCCACCATCCAGAAGGCAGTGGTCCTGCTTACAGGGCTGGGGGGTCCAGTTGACAGGATAGCACAGGGATTAGGAAGAATTCCCTCTTTCCCACGAAGAGTGGTAGAGGGCTCTCAGCGCCTGCTCTGTCCCTGCCTGTGGGGGGAAGAAAGGGGCTGCAGAAATGTGTTGTAGGGGAGCAGAGGTGTCACCCTGTGCCTCATCCCCATCTCTGTCCCACAGGAGAACCTCAACAAGCTGATGACCAACCTGCGCTCTACGCAGCCCCACTTTGTCCGCTGCATCATCCCCAATGAGACAAAGACCCCAGGTGTGTGTGGACTGAGACAGCACCCAGGGCGTTCCCTTGGGTGACATCCACATGTGGGAGCTGGCAGGACTCTGGCACCCACCTTCTTTCCAACCCTTGTCTTGCAGCAGTTCTGCTGCCACTCACAGCAAGCCCCATCTCAGTGTGGAAACCCCTATGACCCACACCAGCCTCCTCCACTGGGGAGAATGAGTTCTGCCAGGCTCCCCTTTTGGCTGTGCATTGATGGTTGGGCTGCCTTGTGTATGACAGCAGGCATGACGGAGTCTTTCAGGCTCACTGACTTCCATCACCTGAGGCCCAGGCTGCAGCACTCGCGCTCAGCATAGGCCTGCAGGATGGGTTAACACCCGCATTCAAAACCACGGGCACACTCATTTCCAGGGTTCAGACCCATGCTGCAGCTCCATTTCCTCTGTCTTCTTGGGCTGAGTGTCTGCTCCACCTCTGTTCTCATCCACAGGAGCCATGGATGCCTTCCTGGTGCTGCACCAGCTGCGCTGTAACGGTGTCCTTGAAGGCATCCGCATCTGCCGTAAAGGCTTCCCCAACAGGATCCTCTACGCAGACTTCAAGCAGCGGTAACTCTTTCCTCTTCCTTGCCTAGCAGCCCACACGTGTTCTAGGGGAGACAGACTTGCCCTGGCTCTGACCTGCTCCCCTGCTTGTGTGGGGCTGGTCTGAGCCACAACCATGCTCCCGATGCGTGTGGGATAGCACTGCTGCTGCTCTGTGCTGCCAGACATGGAGAGTTTTGTGCCAGACGTGATGAGACTGGTGATGTTTGGCATGCAGGGCTGGTACAGGGAGATGGTGGCAAGGCTCAGCTCCATTCCTCTCTGCCCTTGGGATCCTTACTGCTCTGTAGTTGGCCCCATCCAACCAGTGGCCTCTTCCTGCACAGTCTTCCTTGTGTTCAGGGACTAAGATCTGGCAGGGTTCCCTGGTGTCTGCTCTGCAGAAGAGCTCATTCAGCACCCTGGAGCAACTGGTTCATACATGGGTCCAGCCTGTGCAGCAGCACTGTCTAGAAGTACTAGAGGGAATTGGCATGACTGGGGTACAGGGATGACGATAGAACCACGGACTCTGTTCTGGAGTTCTTCTGCATGTCCTCCTCTGCTTTGTCCCTGCAGCTACCGTATCCTGAATCCAACAGCCATTCCAGATGACAAGTTCGTGGACAGCAGAAAGGCCACAGAGAAGCTGCTGAGCTCCCTGGAACTGGACCACTCGCAGTACAAGTTCGGTCATACCAAGGTGAGAGCGGGCAGCTGGTCCAGGGACACTGTTCCTCCTGTCCCTGCAGTCCCAGTGTGCCCCCCGTGCCCAGCTTGCTCTCTGCCTGGCCACAGCCCTGCTGGAGCCCTGCGCTCTGCAGGTTGTGTGTGGCCCTTGAAGGAGCTGAGAAGGGCCTTGTAATCCTAGAACCACAGAATGGTTTGGGTTGGAAAGCACTTCAAGATCACCCATTTCCAGCCCCCTGCCACGGGCAGGGACGCCTCACCCTAGACCATGACGCCCAAGGCTCTGTCCAACCTGGCCTTGAGCACTGCCAGGGATGGAGCATTTACCACTTCTCTGGGTACCCTGTTCCAGTGCCTCAGCACCCTCTCAGCAAAGAACTTCTGCCTAATATCTAACCTGAACTTCCCCTGTTTGTTTGAACCCATCACCCCTTGTCCTATCACTACAGTCCCTAATGAAGATGCAGGCTGAGAAGAAACAGGTCTGAGCAGAACATCTCTGCTGCCTGAGCTCATACCACCCAACGCAGCAGCTTGTGTCCACTCAGGGCAGGGAGCTCTGATGTCCCCTTGTGCCTTGTGTAGGTGCCCTCCAACCAGTGCAGTGCAGAGAGGACACTGAACCTGCAGTGTGCAGCCCTCGTTGCTCTGTGTGCCCCTGCCTTGGCCACAAGTCAGCTCTGCCTCATGGGTGATGTTCCCCCTGAGCCCTCTGCCCTCTCTGCTCTGACTCTGCTCTCCCTCTGATCCTGCAGGTGTTTTTCAAGGCTGGTTTGCTGGGCTTGCTGGAGGAGATGCGGGATGAGCGTCTGGCCAAGATCCTGACCATGCTGCAGGCCAGAATCCGCGGGCACCTCATGCGAATCGAGTATCAGAAGATCATCAGCAGGAGGTAGAGCTGGGGGTCGGGGAGAGGCAGAACGTTGTGTGTCTCCCTGTTCCTTTGCACATTTGAGTGGGTTTGGGGCAGTGGTTGGGTAAAGCCCTGTCATGAAGGGCTGGAGGCAGACCTGTGAGAGGTCAGGCATGGGCTTGGTAGAGAGGCTCAGTGTATCTGGGTAGGGAAAGCCTTTGGTTTCCACTGGAAGATTCAGAGGGATGCAGAGTGAAGGGACCTGAAGCCAGCCCACACCACTCATCCCAGTAGGGCCATTATGTGTGCAGACAATGTGCCATTCATTCAGCACACTTCCATACTGGTGGAGAATAGAGCCATGTGCAGGCCTGCAAAAGCCTCTATTGCAGTGGGGGTGGGATGTGGGAAATCTACACCCATGATGATGCTCTGCTTGTGTCTATCCAGGGAAGCCCTCTATACCATCCAGTGGAACATCCGGGCCTTCAATGCTGTCAAGAACTGGTCCTGGATGAAGCTGTTCTTCAAGATCAAGCCTTTGCTCAAGTCTGCTCAGACTGAGAAGGAAATGTCCAACCTGAAGGAGGAGTTCCAGAAGCTGAAGGAGGCTCTGGAGAAGTCCGAGGCTAAGAGGAAGGAACTGGAAGAGAAACAGGTCTCCATGATCCAGGAGAAGAATGACCTGACTCTCCAGCTGCAGGCAGTGAGTGGCTCACCCCCTCTATGGAAGTCTAAAGATAATGCAGTGTCCATGGGCAGGAGAAGCAGCAGATCATGCTAGATCCCTCCTCCAGCCTCTTGCAGTTCGAGACCCCCTTGTTGCCACAGTCTGTTTGAAATGCAATGTTAGACTTGGTGCAAACCTGAAGCATCATCACAGACTTGCCATCTTCGAGCTGCCACAGGGATTTGTGCTCCTCTGGCTTGGGAAGGGTGATCTCACCAGGAGCATGGGGAGATGACAGTGTTTGCTGATTGGCTGTGGCTGATCTGTGCTCTTCCTGTTCCAGGAAGTGTCTTTCCAGTGTTTCCATCCCCTGGAAAGATTCAGTTGCTGTTAGCTCTTTGGCCCTGCTTAGTGTCAGTGGTTGTCCCATGGGCCTTGCAAACACAGCTGTCTGGTTTTGTCCACCTGAGCAACTCAGGCGTGCTCTACCCCTTCCACAAGGAGAGCTTCAGCTGTGGCCAGGGTAGCATGGCTGAGAGCCTGCTCTGGGGCAGTGGGTGAGCACTGCCTCTCCTGTGCTTGTCCCAGGAGCAAGACAACCTGGCAGATGCAGAGGAGCGCTGTGACCTGCTGATCAAGTCCAAGATCCAGCTGGAGGCCAAGGTGAAGGAGCTGACAGAGCGCCTAGAGGATGAGGAGGAGATGAACTCAGACCTCACCGCCAAGAAGCGCAAGCTGGAGGATGAGTGCGCAGAGCTAAAGAAGGACATTGACGACCTGGAGATCACACTGGCCAAGGTGGAGAAGGAGAAGCATGCCACAGAGAACAAGGTAAGCGACCCTGCCTGAGAGCACAGCCTCATTGCCCTGGGGTCTCAAAGCTTGTGGAGGCACCAAAGAGAAGCACCAGGGACAAGGTTGCTGGCTTGTGGGAGCCTTTCATGGGTATTAGCAAAGCATCCCTCTCCCTGAGAAGATGAGCTCAGTTGTTGACTCCCTGTTCTAGGTGAAAAACCTGATTGAAGAGATGGCTGCTCTGGATGAGATCATTGCCAAACTGACGAAGGAGAAGAAGGCACTGCAAGAGGCCCATCAGCAGGCCCTGGATGACCTGCAGGCTGAGGAAGACAAAGTCAACACACTGACAAAAGCCAAGGTCAAGCTGGAGCAGCAAGTGGATGATGTGAGTCATAGACAGTGAAGTGAGAGAGGTTTGAGTCACACCTCCAGGTTGTCCCTGATGGGATCTGGAGGGTGGGATCATTATCAGATCCCCGTTTAATATGGCTAGTTGATGAATAACCCCATTGTCAAACTGCCCCTGGACCAAGAGGTGATCCAGAGTACCTCATTGAGAGCAGTTCTGGGCTGAGAGAATGGGACTGGACACCAAGCAGGAAACAGCTCTGGCTCTCAGGGCTGGATGAAGTTCCCATAGCAATGGACATGGGGAAGGTTGGGGCTGCCAAGGATCCTTTCCCTCCCTACCCTGTTGCCCTTCATTCTCCAGCTGGAAAGCTCTCTTGAACAAGAGAAGAAAGTCCGCATGGACCTGGAAAGAGCAAAGAGGAAACTTGAAGGAGACCTGAAGTTGACCCAAGAGTCTGTAATGGATCTGGAGAATGACAAACAGCAGCTGGAGGAGAAACTCAAGAAGTGAGTGTGTGATCTGTGCCTGGGCTCTGTGCTGACTCTGCAAGGCCAGGGCCCACCTCTAGATCAAGTGGACGTGTGGCCTCTGCAGGAGCTGCTGGGATGGAGCTTTGGATGTGCCAGTTTGGCCACCCCAGTGCTCGCTTAGAGTAGTCCATGAGCTGCTTCTTATGCCTGTGGTCCCTTTCCTATGGGGATTTGTTTGTCCTCTAGAGCTGGGTGTTACACTGCAGGGAACAATCTTCCTTCGGCTTCAGGAGCCAGGTGTCCTTGGGAGGACAGTGTTTGTCTGACCACGGGCTTTGCCTTCTTTCTGTACAGGAAAGACTTTGAAATGAGTCAGCTGAATTCAAGGATTGAAGATGGGCAAGTGACTGAGGCCCAGCTGCAGAAGAAGATCAAGGAGCTCCAGGTATGGTGGGCAGAACTGTTCTCACAGCCTAGGAGTCCTCAATTTCCATCACGTGTAATGTGATGGGGAATCTGTATGGCCCAGACCCTCTCTGAACACATCTCCTAGGCAGAAGAGTGATGAAAAAAAGCAAAGCCTCAGCTAAAACATGGTAGGCTGAAAAGAAGTTCATGAAAGAATGAACTATTGGGGTTAATGCTAGCACCAGCACAAGGAACAGCTTCTAGGATGTAGTTCTCTGTGCAGATTAAAACCTTAAATCCAGTTCCCAAACTCTGAAGACCCGAACTTGTATGCTTGGCTTCTTCCTATCAGACAGGCCTCACATTAAAGCATGGAGGTTCCCACTGAAAAGAAGCAAGTATCATCCTGGATCCTGATGTCAGTGTATAGAGGAGACCAGGAGCTCTGCAAAACACACAGCCAGGGTGCATCCAGGCATGCATGCTTCAGAGAACCCCAACCCAGCCCAGGCCTTTGCTCCAGACTGGTGGCTGCTTGTTCCCCAGCAGCAGAGGTGACACCTTACTCCAGTGTGGAGGGCAAAGATGCTGGTGAAACCTTGTGCTTGGAGCATCTGCCTTATTACCCCTTGTCCTATCAGGACAGTCCCAGATGAAGAATACCTCTCCAGCATCCATGTAGGCCCCCTTAGGGGATGTCTGCCCATGGCAGGGGTTGGAACTGGGTGCTCCCAAGGTGCTTCCCAGCCCACACCATTCCATGGCTGTGTCTCTGCCAGGCCCGCATTGAGGAGCTGGAGGAGGAGCTGGAGGCCGAGCGCGCTGCCAGAGCCAAGGTGGAGAAGCAGCGGGCGGAAGTGTCCCGGGAGCTGGAGGAGCTGAGCGAGCGGCTGGAGGAGGCCGGCGGTGCCACGGCCACGCAGCTGGAGATGAACAAGAAGCGGGAAGCGGAGTTCCTGAAGCTGCGGCGGGACCTGGAGGAGGCGACGCTGCAGCACGAGTCCACGGCCGCTGCCCTGCGCAAAAAGCACGCGGACAGCGTGGCCGAGCTGGGCGAGCAGATCGACAACCTGCAGCGCGTCAAGCAGAAGCTGGAGAAGGAGAAGAGCGAGTTGAAGATGGAGGTGGATGACCTGTCATCCAACATCGAGTACCTCACCAAGAACAAGGTGGGTGCTGCTTCTCTGCAGGGCAGTGAACACCAGTGCAGCTGGTGTGTTCAGCACAGCCATGCCCGTGGGATGTTGTCCTGGGTAGCTCTTTGCCATGGCCAAGTCACAGACTCGGAATCCCAGACTGGTTTGTGTTGAAGGGACCTCAAAGCTCCACCAGCTCCAACCCCTGCCACGGGCAAGGACCCCTTCCACTAGAGCAGCTTGCTCCAAGCCCCTGTGTCCAACCTGGCCTTGAGCACTGCCAGGGATGGGGCAGCCACAGCTTCTCTGGGCACCCTGTGCCAGCGCCTCAGTACCCTCACAGGGAAGAGCTTCTGCCTAAGAGCTCATCTCAGTCTCCCCTCTGGAAGGTTAAAGCCTGTCCCTACAGGCCCTTGTCCAAAGCCCCTCTCCAGGTTTCCTGCAGCCCCTTTAGTCTGTTTTTCACTGGGTGTAGCTTGTCCCTGTATCCCTATGGCAACGTTTGCAAGTCCCTTTGGGAAGGATGGTGCTCTGTGGCCAGGGCTGGGTCTCACGCAGGCTCTGCTTGGGGCACACAGGCCAATGCTGAGAAGCTGTGTCGCACCTACGAGGACCAGCTCAACGAGGCCAAGTCCAAAGTGGACGAGCTGCAGCGGCAGCTCAACGACGTGAGCGCACAGCGGGGCAGGCTGCAGACCGAGAACGGTGAGTGACAGGGGACACGTGGCCGCCCTGGGGCACTGGGACACGTGGGGTGTGCCAGGCAGAGTGTCCCCCTTCTCCCATGGACAAAAGGAAAATGGCAGGAGCTCCATCTGGAGCGCAGGGGGGTGGGATGTCTGTGTTGTGCCTCCAGTCAGGCCTTGGAAAACTGCTGTATAACTTGACTAGAGGCCAAGGAAAAGGACCTCTGTGGTGATGGTGGTTGTGCTGGGGGATGCTCTATGAGCTCCAGCATCAACAGGAGGGATTTCCTTCCACTTTGCCTTTAGCTGCTTGTATCTCTGCCCATGGGCCCCAGCTTGGGTGGGTGGGGATGCTGCTGGAGGTCTCCGTGCAGCTGAAGGCCACAGGGTCTGCAGGAGTGTGAGCTAACGCAGGGTGCAGCCCTTCAGCCCCAAAGTAGCTGTTTGGGCTGTGTTTGACCCCAGGGGAGCTCAGTCGGCTGCTGGAGGAGAAGGAGTCCTTCATCAACCAGCTGAGCCGTGGCAAGACCTCATTCACACAGAACATTGAGGAACTCAAGAGGCAGCTGGATGAGGAGACCAAGGTGAGGCTTCTACGGCCGCTGTCTGCATGGCACAGATCTCAGGGAATGGGCCATGTGTCCCACGTGCCCCATGGAGCAGGGAAGTGGGTCATTCCCTGCACACAGGAGCCCCAAAGGCAGCTTCTTAACCTGGGAAAACCAGGAGTCCTCTCCTGCTGCCCCCAGCCCCGGTGCCATGGCTGGTGTCCTGGGGCCAGCGGCTCCTCTCATCAGCTCTTCCCTTCCTCAGAGCAAGAACGCCCTGGCCCATGCCCTGCAAGCCTCCCGGCATGACTGCGACCTCCTGCGGGAGCAGTACGAGGAGGAGGTGGAGGCCAAGAGCGAGCTCCAGAGGAACTTGTCCAAGGCCAATGCAGAAGTGGCCCAGTGGAGAACCAAGTACGAGACGGATGCCATCCAACGCACGGAGGAGCTGGAGGAAGCCAAGTAAGTCTGATGGTGGAAGTGGGTTCCTTGCGGGTGGCAGGTTTCCGTTCGGTGATGGGCTGAGGCTGTTTGGGCAGGCTGTGTGGGCAGTGGGGTGGGATAACATGGGCCAAGAGCACTCCCCCCTCGCTGCCACCGGCAGGAAGAAGCTGGCCACCCGGCTGCAGGAGGCTGAGGAGGCGGTGGAAGCCGCACATGCCAAGTGCTCCTCGCTGGAAAAGACCAAGCATCGGCTGCAGACAGAGATCGAGGACCTCTCGGTGGACCTGGAACGCGCCAACTCGGCCTGCGCTGCCCTGGACAAGAAGCAGCGCAACTTCGACAGGATCCTGGCCGAGTGGAAGCAGAAGTACGAGGAGACGCAGGCGGAGCTGGAGGCGTCGCAGAAGGAGTCGCGCAGCCTGAGCACGGAGCTCTTCAAGCTCAAGAATGCCTACGAGGAGTCCCTGGACAACCTGGAGACCCTCAAGAGGGAGAACAAAAACCTGCAGGGTAGGACTGGGCTCAAGCTCTCCCCTCGAACTCCTTGCTCAGACTCCTGCTCTCGTGGGGTCCCCTGTCCCCAGCCATGTGGTGAGAGGGGTGCTCCCTGCAGGCAGGGCTCAGACCTTGCTGCTTAGCCGAGACAAGGAATGCAGCAGCCCAGATAAGAAGCCACCCTTGTTCTGTCCTCGTGCTGGGCACTATGGGCTGGCAGGCAGCGCCACTTGGCCCTTGTTAGCCAATGGTGCATGCCCCTGTTTTGGGGGTGTTGCAGTGGACAAGCAGGTCTCCATGCATCCATAGCGCCTCTCCCACGCCCTCTCCTCCACCCAGACTGCAGCAGTGGCCCCAAGCACAACTCAGCTGCTCTCTAAGGGCCGGGGGTCATCAGCCAGCCTGGGCAGGGGGATGGGGATGTCTCACTCTCATTCCTGACCAACCGCCCTTCCACCCCTGCCAGAGGAAATTGCTGACCTGACCGACCAGATCAGCATGAGCGGGAAAACCATCCATGAGCTGGAGAAGCTGAAGAAAGCCCTGGAGAGTGAGAAGAGCGATATCCAGGCAGCGCTGGAGGAGGCTGAGGTGGGTCCTTGTTTCCCACTGGTGCTTGCATGTGCTCCTTGCCCTCGAGGGCAGCAGCTCGCACCAAGGTGACGGGGCTGAGCTGAGCTGCAGCCCCTGGGCTCATGGGGCTCGTGCAGCCACAGCAAGGCACTGGGGTGGCTCCCCCTGCTCCCCATAGCGCTGGGGTGGGGACAAGGCCAGGCTGGGGCAGGTGGCTGATGGAGCACCCCTAGGGGCCACCCTCTGATGGCTGCTGCTGTCTCTACAGGGGGCCCTGGAGCACGAGGAGAGCAAGACTCTGCGCATCCAGCTGGAGCTGAACCAGATCAAGGCTGACGTGGACAGGAAGCTGGCGGAGAAGGATGAGGAGTTTGAGAACCTGAGGTGTGTGCAGAGGGGCTGGGCTGGGCCATGGCTGGCTCCGTGGCCCTGGCTCTGTCAGAGATGGGGCTGACGCATCATCTCCCGCAGGCGCAACCACCAGCGCGCCATGGACTCCATGCAGGCCACGCTGGATGCAGAGGCACGGGCCAAGAACGAGGCGGTGCGGCTGAGGAAGAAGATGGAGGGAGACCTGAACGAGATGGAGATCCAGCTGAGCCACGCCAACCGCCAGGCCGCCGAGTTCCAGAAGCTGGTCCGGCAGCTCCAGGCCCAGATCAAGGTTGGGTGACGGCGGTGGGACCGGGTTGGGGCTGTCCCTGCTGCCAGCCCCGCGGCTGCTGACCCTGTGGTGCCCTGCAGGACCTGCAGATCGAGCTGGATGACACCCAGCGCCACAACGACGACCTCAAGGAGCAGGCGGCCGCCCTGGAGCGCCGCAACAACCTGCTGCTGGCCGAGGTGGAGGAGCTGCGGGCGGCGCTGGAGCAGGCAGAGCGGAGCAGGAAGCTGGCGGAGCAGGAGCTGCTGGAGGCCACTGAGAGGGTCAACCTGCTCCATTCCCAGGTGAGGGACCGCCGCGTCCTGCATCTCTGCTGGCACTGGAGGGCCCGGAGCCCACACAGGAGCAGGGCCATGGTGAACTGACCCTGCTCTGCCTGCAGAACACGGGCCTGATCAACCAGAAGAAGAAGCTGGAAGCAGACATCTCACAGCTGAGCAGTGAGGTGGAGGATGCAGTGCAGGAGTGCCGCAACGCTGAGGACAAGGCAAAGAAGGCCATCACAGATGTAAGAGTGGTGGGGCTGGCGGGTGGGAAAAGAGGGGAAGTTCTCAAAACACCTTCATTGAGCCCCCAGGGCTGCCTGGGCTTGTGGTGATGCCTCTTGGCCTTGCAGGCTGCCATGATGGCAGAGGAGCTGAAGAAGGAGCAGGACACGAGCGCGCATCTGGAGCGCATGAAGAAGAACATGGAGCAGACCATCAAGGACCTGCAGATGCGCCTGGATGAAGCGGAGCAGATTGCTCTCAAGGGGGGCAAGAAGCAGATCCAGAAGCTGGAGGCCAGGGTGAGAAGGCAGGGGCAAGCCCCTCATGGTGCATCAGGCTCTGCAGGGCCCCAGCACTGCTTCATCCTTCTGGAGCCAGACTGTACACATGGAATCCATGGGCAGTGAGGGATGGTCCCTGAGGACCTGAAAGCCTTTCCTAGGGGTTGTTCAGTCTCAGCTGTGGCTTCCCTGAGCTGGGAAGGTGTCTTGGCCTCATCTGGGGCTGGTGCTGAGCTCGCCTCTATCCCCCTGCAGGTGCGGGAGCTGGAGGGAGAGCTGGATACAGAGCAGAAGAAGATGGCTGAGGCCCAGAAGGGCATCCGCAAGTACGAGCGGAGGATCAAGGAGCTGAGCTACCAGGTACAGCAGCACCGGTCCCAGCTCCAGCCTGCAGGACCCAGCTCAACACTCCCTGTGCTCAGCCTCTGCCGTTACCCCAGTCCCCACCTTGTCCTGGGCTCTGTGCAGGGAAAAGGGGCAGGACAGGCTGCGGCCACAGCAACCACCCCCTGCCCATGGGTCAGCACCTCCTGAGCTGGGTGCTGAAGCACAAAGGGGCCTGGGGACACACACACACACACATGACAAATGGGCAACAGATGGTGCTGTGTGTGTGTGTCTGAGGGGCCCTGGCACCACTGGGACTATTGGCTGAAGGTGTGGGGCAGCTGGACCCCGAGTTGGGGTTGGTTTTGGGTCCTGCTAACAGAGCTGGGGCACTTGCAGGCTGAGGAAGACCGGAAGAACCTGGCACGGATGCAGGACCTCATTGACAAGCTGCAGAGCAAGGTCAAGAGCTACAAGCGCCAGTTCGAGGAGGCGGTAAGTGCCTGTCCCCACCGCTGCTGCTGGCCTGGGGCAGACCACCCCAGGACGGCCGCAGGAGGGAGGGGCCATGGGGCTGATGCAGTGCCCATACCCCCCCTCCCCATGCAGGAGCAGCAGGCCAACTCCAACCTGGTGAAGTACCGCAAGGTGCAGCACGAGCTGGACGATGCCGAGGAGCGGGCGGACATCGCCGAGACGCAGGTCAACAAACTGCGCGCCCGCACCAGGGAGGTCATCGCCTCCAAGGTAAGGCCACCAGCACGGGGACAGGGCTGCAGCACCCGTGCAGCACAGCCCATGGCCCCGTCCTGCCCAGCACCGCATCTGGGCTCTCACCAAAGCTTTGCTGTGGTTCTTCCCCAGCACGAGTAGCAGGCACTGGTGCCTGCCCTGCGCCGCTGCCCGCTGTAGGTTGGAGCTGAACGGCTGCTGCCAGCTTTGCACTGTGTGAATAAACGTAGATGTGCCAGGACTTGCTCTCTTGTCTGTCACAGGGTAACCAGGGCCTTGGCCTCTGCTGCTGTGGAGGGCAAGCTGGGGGCTCTGGGGGTGTCCTGCACAGCCAGGCAGGGACAGGACTCTCCGCTCTATGTCCTAGCTTGCTTCAGGCTTGGGGTGGGGTTTGGGAGACAAGCCCTGTCCTCATCCCTCCCCACCAGCCAGCCCACTTCAGCCCTCTCAGCAGCAGGGACCAGAGCCGAGGCAGGGTGGGGTGGGTGAGGGTGTCAGGCAGAACACAGAATGAACGCTGCCAAGACCACCCCTAACCCATGGCACTGAGGGCCTCGGGTACACGGTGCGCGAGCGTTTCCAGAAGAGTCATTTCACCAGTGCCCGGGCAGCCTCACCGTTACTCCTGGGGAGAACATGAAAACCCCCAACTACAGTCCTGCAAAGGGCCTGAAAAGAAAGACATCTCCACTTGGTTCTTTAAAATAGATTTCTTTAATAGTTTCCATTTAATACGTTAGTCTGCAGTTAGCGAATTGGCATTAATCCAGGCAGCACAAACCTTAGCAATCCGTGGGGATAGTGCAGGCTTCCAGCAGTACTTGTTAGGGACAGAGGGTCCCACCTCCATCCCAGAGTCCAGGCGCTCTGCCTGGCACCATGCAGGACACCTCCTCCCCATGCTCTCCGTAAGACAGACAATAAAAGGATGAAGGAGAGAGCTCATCCCTCTCAAACTGAGATGTTGAGGCATCTGCAGGGACAGATGAGCTCACAGAGATGACACCCAGTTATTATGTGCCTGCGCCCCTCTGCACGCTCATGCCCCAACGCTCACGTTCCCTCCTTGGAGCAGCTGCTGTGGGTTCCTTTTTATTCCCTGCTGATGGCTCCTGCACCAGCCTAAAGGCCAAGGCAAAGCCAAGCTGCCTCTAGGATGTGCGCACCCCACAACCACTGGGGCCTTGGGTGATCAAAGGGAGTTCAGTTCACCCACACAGCCAGACAGCTAAGGCCAGACAGACTTTGGTCCCTCTGTCTGTTACATCAATCCAGATGTGAATGAGACTCTGGAGGCTTAGAGCAACAATCACTGGATGCACCAATAAAAGGCATCCCTTACATTAAAATCCTTTATAACTTGAAGCATTTATTTTACGCGTACATCATTACAGTTAAGAAGAAGCAAAGATACACCAAAGCCACAAGTACCCAAGAACAAAAAAAGTACAGAGGAGAAAGAAATGAGCTCAGGGGAGGGAAGGGGCAGGGAGGTGGGGACCTGATGCTGCAGCTCTGCAGTGAGGAACCAGGGTAGGGTCAGCCCAAGGCATTCAGCCTGCCAGGTGGGACACAAGGATCCTGGGAGCTCCTGCGTGAATCCAGGTTAATGCACGAGCTCAGAACCTCTGAGCCCTCTGCAAGCAAAGTACCAACTGCAAGTCCAGAGCAGGACACAGAGGAGAGGAGAGAGGGATGGGGAGAGCAGGCCCTGCACGGGGGGAGTTGGAGCCTTGCTCCTCACCCAGGGCCCCAGCACAGGGACCCTCAGAGTGGGCTGCATTCTGCTGGCAATGATGAGACACAATGCTTCAACCCTGGGACATCTTTTCCCCAGTACCTCCCCGGAGCCAGGACAGAGCTGAAGCCAAGTCACCTCATCAAATCAGAAAGGTTAAGAAGTGTTTCAAAGAGGACAGGTTTCCTTTAGCTGGAGCTGCGAGACAGTTTTTGATTCAAATGCAGTGGCTCAGGACTTCAGGCTGTTATCTCATTCCTGGGAATCTGCCTTGGAGCAACACCATTACCTCTGGTGAGGAAGCAGGGCAGGTGCAGGTTTGGCAATCAGGACTGCCAAATGCCAATTCCCCCTTTTCCAACATATCCCACAATGTTCCTTTCAACCAGGAGTGTTTATTCCCAGCATTTAACACATTCTGATAAAACAGATCCAAGGAAAACAACTGACATCTCCAGTAAATATTGCACTTCAAGATTAGTGTGTGGGTTTTGCTTAAGGACTGAAATCAGAGACTGACATAAGACTTCAGGCATAGCAAGTCAGCATCAAGAGCAATGGTCCTGAAGAGGATTTTAAAACCACATTAGTTCCCCAAGAAAGGACAAGCTGCAAGTTTACCAAAATTAGTACATTTTAATGCTCTGTGAAAGAGCCAACCCCTGCTGCAACTGTCCCAGTGCTGAGATGTCTCTGTTCTGCACAGCACTGTAACACCTTCAGGTGGGAAGGGGAAGACAGCAGGAGCAGGGGTTCTCTCCTAACGCATAGATTTAGTACCAAATGATCCAAAAGGAGATGGTAAAGAGGTGACTGGAGCTGGGGCTCTCAGGAATTAAAAGCACACACACACACACACACTCACACTCTAACCACCCCTGAAACCCTGGTTCCAAACCCCAACAGAAGACTTGCACCCAAGGGAGCCCTCGTGGTGGCTCCACACGTGGCTGGGTCCTGGTCACACTGGCTCCTTGGACCTCACATCTGGAGGACAATTCTGTGCTTTTTGACTTGCTTATTCTGGAAGAGCCACAACTCAACTGGCACATACAGAGCATCCTCTCACGGGGCTGTAAAGAACGATCTCTGACCAGCCACGCTGGGCTGGGAAGAGAGAAAAGAAAGAGTCTGGTTTTTGCAGGTAATGGTTTTTATCCCAGAACAGCTGGAAGATACATCCCTGAATGTGTTACCCAGAGAGCTCTCAGAGTCTCATCTGTTAGAGATCAGAGATGGGGATGGGGGGAGCTGGGGTTGGGACAATGCTCCACGGTTCCAAGCCGTGCACACACACACACTCCACAGCATATCCCTGAAAATCCATGGGCTGTGAGGGACCCTCCAAGCACTGTCCATCAGAATCTGGAGTGAAGAGTTACTCCTCAGCAAAGTCTCTGTCAACGTCCATATACGCCTCGTCGATGTAGCTAACTATGGCACAGGGGGATGTCCGGTCTGGACTGAGCAGTATAGATACAGTCTCTTTCCAGTAGGCAAAACTAATACATGAGCTCTGTGGGAAGAGATGAAGAGGTTGGTTAGTGAGGTCCACAGGCACTGACATGCAGCAGAAGGCACATCCCAAAGGCATTCAGCAGAGAGAACTGAGAATTGCTTCTCATTCAGCCCAATTTGCCCAGCCCCTCCTTGCCAGGGCAGGGAGCAGAAGGGGTGGGAAGAAGCTCCTCTTCAGGTACCTCATCTATAGGAGACTGCCTGCCCATCACTCATGACAGCCATATGGCTGTGTTCTGCAGTTAGATACGCACCAAAGAAGGGCTTTCTTAAACACATTAAAATCTGTTAAAGCTGCCACTCAATCACTGAAAAGTCAAGGAAGGAACCTGTGCAACCTCCCTTCAGCCTTCTAGGGCATATACAAGGGAGCTGTCTTCTCATCACAGGTCATTTATTCCTCTTCCTAGTGCCCAAGACAGACCAGCTCAAGTGGAAAAGAGTGGGCTGCTTTCCTTGTATTGTATGTCCCTTGTATGCCCCCTTGTAAACAGAGCAGCTGCCCTGTATTGGAGCAGCTGCACCAGGCTGTTTTCCTGCACCGTGCAAGGAGAGAGGGGACAGTCTGGTTAAGGTGCTAGCTATTGTTAAGGGTGAATTCTGTCCTGCCTCCACACCCCTGTGCAGGGCTGTTCACCTCACCAGCCCTGCCTCTCAAACCCACCCAGCACTAGCAAGTCTCACTGTGTGCCAGAGCAAGACCTAAGGGCCTACTTGCAGGAAAACCCAGCATTTACCTTGTGAAGTCTGACTGCTTGCGGAAGGGACCTGACTGGGAAGATGGTGTGAAAAGCACTACACAAAGTCACACTCTGGAGCACAGCTTGCTCCTTTCTTTCCCTTCACCACCTCTCACTTCCCATTTTTGCCAGGTGACTAGCAGACAAAATGCTGTAACTGATTCTTTCAATGCTAAGGGGCTCACATACATTTTCTAAGCAGGTGCTGTCTTTATCCTTGTTGAGGTAATGCTGCTGCCAGAATCGCAGGAGACTGTGGAAGTTGTTCAGGATGAAGCCTGGGTATTTTTCTGTGTACTCCATCTGTTGCAAAGTGTGCAGATAAAAAGGCAGCTTTTCTTTCCTTCGGGCCAGCATTAGGATAACTAAACTTGTGTTCAAACAACTGACATTTTCCTAAAGGTAAAAATGACACAGTAGGTGAGACAAGAAAACCCCAAATCAACCATAAACCCCCCTGAGGTATCAGCTGTACACATCCTTACAAATCATGCTTATGGTAAGCAAGAGGAGCTCCTATGTGTATCAAGAAGGGACATGTGTCTCCTGAAGAGAAGGCAGGTTCCTCCCTGCTCCCAGCCCAGCTCATCACTACACAGTATCAGCAATCTGCAAAGTTACTGTCAGCTCTTTACCTGTGTAAGTGTCTGTACATGAATAATATTAATGAGACGGAAAAGAAAGGACATTCTCATGGACATCTGGGACATATATGACAACAGGCGGCACTCTGACAGGACTTCTGCAACTGCAGCGAGAAGAAAGAGACAGTCATCAGGTGCTTAAAGTTCAGGCAGGGTGGTCCAAGCAACATGCAGTAAGGGCTAGTGCTCAGACCGTAGCAACAAACACGCAGAGTGGTGCTTCTCAGGCTAAAATGAAAGTTTTCAAACCCCAGACTTTAAATAACCACTGCCACTACCAAACACCCCAAACACCACTTCTTATTCAAGGGCCTGTAAGGACAGGCCAAGGGGAATGGCTTTAACCTGCCAGAGGGGAGACTGAGATGAGCTCTTAGGCAGAAGCTCTTCCCTGTGAGGGTGTTGAGGCGCTGGCACAGGGTGCCCAGAGAAGCTGTGGCTGCCCCATCCCTGGCAGTGTTCAAGGCCAGGTTGGACACAGGGGCTTGAGGCAAGCTGCTCTAGTGGAAGGTGTCCGTGCCCATGGCAGGGGTTGGAACTGGATGAGCTTTAAGGTCCCCTTGCAAGCCAAACCAGTCTGGGATTCTGTGATTCTTTACCTTTAGCATCAGACTGATTCTCAAATCGGTCCAGGGACAGGGTAATGCAGCGAACAAGCATGTTTGAGTCAACCAGTGAACTGTTGATCTGATTTAAAAATATCTGGAACTAAAGAGAAATACTTTTTAGTACTGGATTAAAAAAAAAACAACAAAACCACCATCCTACAAGCACACCCACAGAGGAGGTCTGAGAACAGCATTTCGTATCTTCAGAATGGGTATGGCCAAGGGGTGTGATAACGCAGTTACTCTGTGGCAGAAGGGGAACAGGTCAGTTAGGAAAACCTACAAACAGGGTTTGGCAAGTAAAGCAACATTAAGTGTTCTCCAGGTGTTTAACACTGAAATAGAACAGTTCTTGAAGGATATTGGAGAAACCACCTGAAGTTCTGAGCACAAGCACCCAAAACGCGCACTTCAATGTAGTGCTTCAGACATGGACAATTTCCCCTTCCCTTCAGAAGGGTCAGTTCTGAATGCCCAAATGCTCAGGGTCATTTACTTTTTTGTTATCCCCAACAAGAGGGGATCCATACTCCAGGGACTGCCTCATCCACCTCAAGCCAACTCCAGCACTGAAGGCTGCCCAAAGGATGCCTACAGCAAGTACTTTAAAAACACCATGGCAAAGGAAAACACCAAAGTCCTGGCACCACTCAAATCTCTTTTGAAGCTAGGTCACTTCAATGAAGCCAAGATTTCATACACTGTTGGTTTTGAAAGAGGGAAATGAGTCAGCATAGCTGCTGGGCTCTCTAGTTCCTCCAGCTCCATGTTTTCCTACACTTTGTACAAGCAGACAGTGCTAGGGAGGAATAACGCGGAGAAATACAGAATGACAACTAAAGAAATTATAGCTTGATAAATAGGAAGCACACACAAAGTGTAAGGACAGATTCTCTAGAAGGACTGAATTCATTTACCAGAAAACCACCTGAAATTAAATACATCTTTCTTTTAAATGCACCTCTGCTTCTATCCTCCCTGGTCCTTCAGACTTAACAGCAACCAGAGAAACATTTCAGTAACAGAAGCAAGAGTATGAGGTGACTCAAAGCCTATCCAACAGCTGATGTTACATGCACAAAGTGCACAAGAGCATGCAACCACTCTGCATAGAATTGCCCATTCCTGATCTACATATACAACCAAGTTTTATAGGTAATTACATCAGCCTGGTATGTAATTGCCTGTAAATTCACGTAACATCAATGTATGTCTTTCTACAGCATCAAATATTGAGTATTTAAAGTCATCTCAATGAAGAACCCTTAAAGCTCCAGTAAAAGTTTTTTCTGAGCCTGTCTCAACATCCACAACTACCAACTTAACCCAAACCCCAGTGACTTCACAGGAAATGTTCTACCATAAACCCTGACCTTAGCCCTGCCTGATCATGCAACAGGGCAGAATTTTCTGAGCAGCCCAGTGCCTGCTGACTCACAAGGGCTGCAATGCTTCTGAGAACATGAGTGTATGCAGCAACACAGATGCTTGTGAAGTCTTTGGCAGCTCACTCCTTAGTGTTAATTGTGCACCAAGCTCAACAATCACATCAAAATCGAATACATCTGAGCTTTAGTGCTACATCTGGCTGCATTGTAATGTATGTAATGTGACCCAATTGGCACAGCTTCTGCAAGTATTTACCTTCTCATCTGTGTTGATGTACTTGTTGAACCTCTTGAATGCATCAATATTGAATTTCATCAGCTCTCCCAGAAGGTCAAAGTAACTCTGAAGCACATCTCGTGATTTGCACTCACTATCAACAATGCAGTAGAGAATATGCTGGCATGGGAGGAAAACATGTTATTGCCACAGTTTAGTCCAAGCCAGCAGTACAGCACAGACTGTGATGTAACCACTAAAACAGCTATCTCCAGGTTTAGTTCTGAGAAGACAGAACTAAAGACTACAATGCAGATGAGAGTTCTGTTAAATTAATCCCAGTGATTAACTTAAACAGGGGAAGTTCAGGTTAGATATAACAAAGAAATTCTTTACTGTGAGGGTGCTGAGGCACTGGCACAAGTTTCCCAAAGTAGTGGTAAATGCTCCATCCGTGGCAGTGTTCAAGGCCAGGCTGGACAGAGCCTTGGGCAAAATGGTCTAGTGTGAGGTGTCCTTGCCCATGGCAGGGGGCTGAAGCTGGATGATCTTAAGGTGCCTTTCAACCCAAACCATTCTATGATTCTGTATACTTTGTTACCTCCAGGAGTCCTCTCTTCAGCAGGAAGATCTGGTCTGCATAGGAGGTGGTGCCCCGCAGAAAACTTTCAACTGCCCTCGCTTGCCAAAACCTGAGAGAAAGAAGAAATGAGGTTTTCATTTCGGAGCAAGGGGAATATTTATCACAACTATTGTTTCAATCAAATTTCCTGAGCTGTTTCATTCCAATCTAAAGCTGGAGTCAGACCTGCTGATCCTGCAGAAAGTCACTGTGCTGGGTGTGAGGTCCAACACAAGCTCTGGCATTCCCCCTTACCTGCACTACCACAGCAGACAAGTGCAACAAAGCCAGATCTTTTCATAGGTTATAATTTTCAATGGCTATAAGCTGCATGAAAACAAACTGACTTCCCAGTCAACTCAAAAGAGCTCCAGCACAAGTGAACCCACCTGAAGGAGGATTCAGCCGGTTCCTTCTTCATGACCTGAAGCAGTCTGGTCAACAAACCCCTTTTCCCATCGCAGACAAGACTCCTAGAGCACATGAGGAAATCACAGCATGAGTGGAAGGGCTGCCAAGCTCTGTACCTTGTAGGACACTGAATCCAGTCTCCAGAGCTTTTAGTAATCAAAATCCCAGTATTAAATATACAGTACAAATATTCATTGCTAGTTCTACCAATGGAAGAACTCTCCTCACTGCCTTTGATGAACATCTGCAATAAAAAGCTGCAACATGACTTCCAAACAAACCCTAAAGAAAAACGATTCATTTCCTCTCAAAATTGTAATGATTTCAAAAATACCAATTCACAGCTTGTAGTGTTGAAGAGTTAGAAAAAAATGCCATATATACCATATTTGTGCTTAGGAATGAAAGAAACACAGGCCTTTTTTGCTCAATAAATGTAAAGGAAGCTCTAAGTTCTGTTTAAGGAGACAGGGTATGGAAACCCAAATGCTACATGAAGTAGCCTTCATGAGTGTAGCACTAAAAACACAGAGGCTGTAGAACTGCAATACTATTTGTATTAAACAGCATCTTCAGTGGAGCATCCACCTACAGCAACCTTGTGCAAAAGCAATGCCTTGATTCACCCCGGCAGTACTCAAGGCCAGGCGGGGGTTGCAACTGGATGAGCTTTAAGGTCCCTTCAACCCAAACCATTTTATGATCTCATGTATAAGGAAAATCAACATGGAAACAAAATGCTAAGGGTGAAAAAGATACCAAGTTTAGGTCAGAAACTGAGCAATGCTGCCTGTCAGGCGACACAAGCCACCCTGCAGAGGCAGAATGAAGCATTTCAAGCTGCACCCTCCTACTCAAAATGCCCCAGGATGCAGGTTCAGCAGATACTCCCAGGTTAACTGCCATGTACTGGATCAGTACCCTTACTGAGCAGTCAAGAGCCAGCTGACAAAGCCCTTGTGGGAAGCAGCTGTTTCACAGTGTGAGTCTGTTCTCACTAGCACTTGAGAGAGATGAGAAACTTTGCAGGCAGGAAGAAGCTCCTTTAGTGTGCTCCTAACTGGGTGAATTCTTTCTCCTAAATACTCACCCCTTTTTGACCAAAGCCAGAAGGGTACCTGTGCTTAGAAAGGAAGGATCTGAGTAATACAGACAGCATTTCTTCCCAATTAGGCACAGTATTATAATAATTTTAATCTTCTCTTAGAGAATTCCCTTTAGAAGAGAGGTAAATCTGCTCTGGGAGCCCAGGGCCTGGCTCATACTCTGGGACTATCCCGATAACTGAATTCTGCAAATATTTCAACTTGGGAGGTTTGTGCATCAGAATCATGTATTAAAGAGCTTATTAAGTCAAAATAGTCAATCTAACAGGTACTCAAATCTAACACTACAGATTCACAAGTAGTTTAACATGTTAATCTAATTTATCTTATTCTAGTTACTAGCTGCTCTTAAAATAAAGACTCTGAGTAGACATACATTTGTGCAGACCGGAAACAGACATTGTGTATGCACAGACTGCTCCTGAATCTCTAACTAAGATTTATTAGTAGCAGCAATTCATGCATTTAGGGGATGCCAGTTTACTCACCAGGTCTGTTTGTAGTGCCCATAGTGAGAAGGGCCAGACAAACAGGCCTTTGGAAAGCACATCATGACGGAGTCTGGTCCATGAACTCAAACTCCCTCTTTCAGGTTGCTTTTGTTTTATAAAGAGCCTTACTCTGAGCACAAGCCCATTTTAGCTTTGCTAAAGACCACGAATATCATACAAACCTAGCCACTTCCTGCTGAAACACTGGAACTAAAGCAAGTGTCCAGGACAGAAGGACCCCAAATAAATCAGGTGACATCAAACCTCCAAGTGCTTGCAAAACTTTAGAAGCTACTGCAATAACCCTTTATCCCTACTTACCTGTCTGTGTTGACAACTGCATCAACTTCAGGGATGTTGGCTTTATGGGAGATTGCACTCAGCTCGTTGAGTTCTTGGCTGTTTAAAAGCAGGTACTTGTTCCTACAGCAGGACATTTGGGGAGTTGGGGAGAAAATGCAATGAATTCAAGAGGCAAATGTGCAATCCCATGAAGAGTAAAGCTACACACCTATGAGAGCTGCAGGACCAGGCAAGCAGCTTCCACCTCTCTGACACTGCTCCCCTCACCACAGCGCAGCAGGCCAGCTACCTGCTGCGTTGTGAACCTCCTCCCAAACCACCAAATGCCAGTTTCAACACTGACCACCTTGGAGATGGTGGTGCTTTGCTGTTCAGGATCTTATGGTTTGGTTTTTCAAATCTCAGCAACATTTTGCTGAATTTCAGAAGACTTAAATCAACTTTCTCCCACAGCTTCCTACAGTTTCTCTCTGCCCTATAGTGACCATGCTCTTTGTCAGTAGTAAATCTCAGAAAGTAGGCACTGCAAGAGAAGTCCTCAATCATCCTGGTATTTTACTACTTTGAACAAACTGTTTACTCTGGATAGATTAAAACACTTCACGAAATGCAGAAAACAGAAGAGGGATGGATACAAGCCCCAGGAATTTGCATGGAATTCATTTTCAAATACTACATTTTTCCTAATGAAAATCAATTAGTCTATCTGTGAAGTAAATGAAATGCAGAAGAAGACTGACAGTAGAAATGTAATCCAGAGGCTCCCTTTGAGAGACTCCCTGCCCAATGCCAGTGTGCTCCCATAGAGCCCTCCAAAGTGCTCAGAATCAACTGCAAAGTTGTATTTTCAGGAGCCCTAAAGGAGCACAGGATGCAGTGATGACTGTGAAGGTGTGCAAAGAGATCTATTCAGCATATATAACTACACAGAAGATAAACTGTTAGACCAGAAAGGTGATGGGGATGCCTTTTTGCTTCAAACACTGGCTTCCAGATAAGTGCCCACTGAGGCTGTCACATGGAGCTTCTTTTGATCTGGATCAACAGGTTTCTGTAATGAAAATACAGCCTCTCTCCCCAGGCAATAAACAGTCCCACAAGTGTGAGTTTATACATAGTCTTACTGAATACTAGCACAGAAGTAGTTGCTCTCATCTTGTCCTTGGCTAACTCAGCATATCTGTGAGCTCATGTAATTCTTTAAAACCCCAAACCAGATTCCACACATTCCACTTGCTCAAATGTTACAGCTGAAAGCTCTGTTTAAACAAGCCTGAGATCTTTGTAGTGGTCACTCAAGTGGGAATATCATCTAAAGAGATTTTATTGGAAAACCTGGAATGATTCCTGGGCAAACAATGTCTTGCAGGGAGGATTTACAATAGGTCGGCCTTACCCTTCTGCTTATAGTATGTCCAGCAGCTCCCCAGTCTTAAAGCTAATCCTGCACAATAAAAAGGTTGATATTTCCATCCAGTAACTAGATCAAACCTACACACAGTATCACTGGCTGCACATCTGAGCAGGCAAGCAGTGCCATATGCTTCAAAGGCAGATGTTTGTAAGCAACAGAACACCACCTTGGAGGACTGAATTAGAGCACCAGGACACTGTACTGCAAGATATGATTCTACATGTCAGAACAGAGCAACAAATACCTTTGTAGCAGCAGTACAGCATTTACAGATCACTATTCCAGCAGACTCAACCTTTGCAAGTCTGCCTTTTGAAGGCAAACAGAAGCTTTCTTCCTATTTCCAACCTAGCTTCCCAATGGCTAGCTGACAGATAACTGTTCCTTTAACATTTTACCATCCAGTTTCATCAGGTCTTCTCTGTTGCTGGCATTCAGACAGCAATCATGTCTCCCCAGCCTTTTGAAAAGGCAAAGGAGTCTTGATTAACCTCTTCAGAGGTTGTCTTTCACCTTGATCTTCCAACCTGAACATGTCCTCACAGGGTACATGGGCTCTTGTGAGCACACTGGCTCACTACCAACTCTCAGAGAAAAGACAGATAAAGAGCAGCATGAAAGCTGCCTCCTTATTCCCTCAGCCAGAAAGTGCTTACTCATCATATAAACGTTTCAGTTCATTGCAACACAAAGCAAAATGGGCTATTTCAAATCATCAACAGACATGTTAAGACATGCCCACTGCAGAGCATGTCCATAACATCCTCACAGCAGGAGCTGAAAGGCACATGAGCATGGAATCAAGTTTAAGGACTGTACAATGTTCCATTCACATGGATCCTGCACCATGCTTGGGACACCCACTGTAACTGCAACCAAACACACCGAGCCCCAGTCTCCCACAGCTTTCCATACTCACTCATGGTGATCACTAAAGCTCTGAAGAAGCCTCAAGAACTGGATCTTTAAAGTAATGTCCTAAAAAGAGACAAGAAAGGTCAACAGATTTTGCTTTACTTGTGGATATCATTAGTTACCAAAGCTGACATGAAACAGCTGAACTGAAAACCTATCCAAACCAAACACATCTGGGCAGCAGAGCAAGTGACTTGCATAAATGGAGAAGGCTGCACTTTGCAGGCTTCCCAAAATAGAACAGAAGTGGAGATTGTCCCCCAGCCTGTGCATGAAATGGTTAATAATTTTCCACTCCCCCCAGAAGACCTGACTGTGATCCATTTGTGTTCTGGGCCTCTCCTTGCTAGACCCACTTGCTATCATGTCCTTAATTTTGGTCATCTTCCACCTTTGGCCTCCAGGGACCACAGAACCCTTTCCCAGTTCCCAAACTAAGAGAGAGTGAAGAGGCTAAATTGCCAGCATGAACCAAAGATAAAGACTTAAGCAGTAATTCACCAAAAAAATATGAATGCACATCTCCCTTTCTTATCCAAGCACCCAGTTATTCAATACAACCACCAAGAATTAAATGATAGGATAAAAATCCAATATAACATTTAAGAAGTTACTCACTGGGCTACAATCACAATTCTGGTTGTGTCCATGCAGAACCAGGGCTGATGCTGAATGCTTTCTCCAGATCAGTTTGTCAAACAAGTTATTGAGGCCAGGAATCAGTTTGAACTCTGCTATCATTTTATGAACCTGGAAAGCAAGAGAAGCATATACCCAATCTGGACAGAACAGTCTGGTAAACAGATGGGCACAATTATGTCATCCTCTGACAACAGAAAGAGTGAATTCCTTTAGCAAACAGCATGTGTTTGTGGTTACACGCACACTGACTATGGTGTATCACTACAGCAGTTTCCATTTGGTGGAGATGGATAAAAAAACCAGACATTTTGAGAGAACACTGTTAGCCAATGCTTCAGTTAACCACCCTGCCTCTGGAAGCACAGGTTTTCATTCCCATCTATATGGAAATCACATTCCCGCTGCTGGACATCTCTGAATATCACACCTGAGGAAGCATGCAGCTCCTTCCCACCTCACCCACAACACCCTAACAGACTGCAAAGCTTGGAGTCCTTTGGTGCTCCCTCACTTTAAAACGCTCTCAGACACTTTGGTCTAGTCACAAGCCTCCAACAGCAGCTCTGAGCAATCTCTCTGAACATAGCACTCCCTGTAGTCCCTCAGTGGCCAGAACGGCACAAGCACAACAGATTAAACCCAGTATATGAGCTGCTTGCAAGAGCCTCAGTCCCTCACTAAAGGAGGAGCTCTCTGTGCTCATCATTTTAACTCCTGAATCTGCTCTTTTCCACACAGAGCATAATCTGCTTATTCCAAATGACTCTTCCCTAAGTAAACTGAATACATCTGAGATTAACTCACAAGTTCCCACTTGACAGACGGCTGCATGCCAAAGCTGCTGAGTCACAGTCACTGCCTTTGGATCGTGCACTCCCTTCAGACCCCAAACTCCTCACAGCTACTGGGCCCAGGGATGCCAAGACAACCTCTGCTCTATATTCATTCTTCAAACTCCTGTGAGCTTTTCCTGTTGCTGCCCAGCTTCACACGAGTTGCTCTATTTCTTTCTCACCACTAACACTACTATGAGCTTCTGCTGCATGCAGTGGGCTCCCTGTAGAAGGAACAAGTAACTCAGCTGACTGCCTTTCACCACAATACATGTATCTCCTTACACATATACAAGGAGAGTAATTTAGAGTGTGACCATAAGAAGAAGGAAGCAAAGGCACAGATCTGCAGTGAAACACCACTTATCCCCAAGAGCATGATCATCCCTAACACACAACAGGTACAAGCCAGGCCACTGCTACCACAGCTGCCAATTCATGCACATTAGCCAGTAGTCAGGTTTAAACCAAGGATTTAGAGTAACCATCCAAAACCAGGTTGAGTTTGTCAGGAAGCTGCATCATACTTCAAGCAAATGCTAGACCATTATGTTGATTATTACAGTGGACTGAGGCAGGTTGGCGATGTCCTGTAGAAATCCTATGCAAAATTAGTCCAGTATAAAACCAGTAAGAACTTTGGCTGCTCAGACTGGATGACTGATAGCACAGATCAGTGCTTTTATTCCCTCATAGGAAAAGAGATCCCATCAAGCAACTGAAATGCTTATCAGTGAGAGTGCTGTTGCATTGGAGCTTTCCACATAGAACAGCTCAGATCCAGTTCTCCATCCAGCTGCCTCTCAGGAAGGGGAATGGATTTACATTTCTTTCAAAGGCAGTGGATTTTACTGAAAGACCTGGCTCTGGACAGAAAGTGTTTGGGAATGGAGTAACTCAAGTCTTTCAAGAATTCAATTCCAGTCTTGAACCAGCCCTGCAAAGTGAGCCACTAGCTTCATCCTTAGCTACTTTCACTGTTTGCATGGGGGCAGAAGCAGCAGAGGAGGAATAAAGAGCTGTTTTTCCCAGGAAATGGAAAAAAAAAAAAGTCAAGTTTAAAGCTAGCTATTCCAGCAGCAAACTGTCCACCTTGTCTCATTTGACAGCACCACCCCAGAAGTGACCCAGGAAGCCAGCCCCTCCACCTCCCTGAACAGGCAGCAGCACGATGAGCACAAGCTGCAAGTACTTTCTAGAGTATCTATAAAGCTGCATTCTTGTGGCGAAACCAGGTAGGGATCAGTTATCTGACTCCATACAATAGGAAAAAACCTCCTCCCAACAGATCCATGCTCTGGTGGGTTTATGCCCAACAGAAACAGTACTTCTAAAAGCAATGAAGTACTTTTAAGAACAGTGAAGTACAACAGGATTATGAGTTTCTTATGGTACTGATTGTGGTTGCTGCAAGAATTGCTGGTTTCTTATGGTTACTATTATACTGAATCTGTTTCTTTTCAGTGCCGAGTACCAGAGTTCAGAGTGACCAGGGGAGTTATGTTTGCGACTGTGCTACAAAAGCACTTCTATTTTAAATTCAGATTAAGAGATTTAAGAGACTGCATATTTGTAACTCCTAAACAGCAGGAGGTTACAAGTAAAGAACAAAATACTCAAAGTGTGCTCAAGCAACAGCCCAATACAGCAATTCTTGCCTAATACAAGAGCCCTTCAACAGCTCAGAACAATCTGATCCTCCCAGTCTCTAGGGCATCCAAATGCCCCTGCTATTCCAAGCTGCTCTGTTGAGCTGAGCAGGCTGCCAGTGCTGGAAATCTGTCAAAACTGCATCAACAGATTGCTTTTCTTTTTCCTTCACAATATGCTTTTGACCAGTTTCTAGCAAAATACAGCCAAGCTGCAGTGACTGGTTCTCCATAAGCCTATGGAAGGCAGGGAACAAGTTATTTTTCATTCTGAAAGCAAGAAATACAAAAGTGAATGAGTGTGGGATTTCTAGGCAGCACCTAGAGCAGACAGCCCTGAAGTGTACCCTCCCAGCTGAGAGTTTAACACCACACTCAGCTGAGACATGGGAACATACTGCAAAAACCACCCAGTCACCCCAGAGGATCTTCCAGAAGTGAAAGCAATCAGAGAAGGGGAAGAATGAATGGGCTCTGAACAGGTCACCAGTGCACCAAGAAGGGGAAGAACACGTAACTGCAGCTCCTGAAGCATCCAGGTACACCCACACCTTTCCCCACGCACAGACAGGATGCCTCATCCAGAAGCATCCTCCTGCACCCATCCAGAGCTCTGCAGATTGACACCCCCCCCCCCCCAGGTCAGCACAACCTGTGTCAAACCTTGCTCAATGGCTCATGCTGGCTCTCAATGACGTTTGTTTGTGCAACCCTGTGGTGACAGGATTTGCCCAGCTTTACACCTTGAGCTTTGCCCTGCATGTTTTTGTGCCCATGACCTAATTCATGTATATTTAGGTTTAAAGAGATGTTACCTTCTGCATGAGTGACCCTTTTCAAGTGCTCACCTGATTCCTCTGTCTCCCCATGAGCAGCACACAAAGAACATACAACACCTCCAGCTTATACATGATCTCGTGCATGATCTTCATGGGCTGTGGAAGCTGTGCTCGTGTCGAGGTGTTGGCTAAGCCACTCTCATCTGAAGATTCTGAAAAGATGGCAAAGATGTAAGCCTGAGGCAGCTTCAACAGGAAAGGATTTGTAGCAACTATTACTGGTACACTGAAACACCTCAGGTGTAAATCCAGCATGTCTGCTTGAATCTTAATTAAAAATAGTGCCATGCAGCAAAGAACCAACTTACATTAAATGCTACAGAAGAGAAAAATAGAGCTGCAATAAAATAAAATTAGATTTCTTAAAATTATTTTTTTTCCCCATGGATGAAGGGCATTGTCTACCTAAAATAAGTAGGATCACCTCTATGAACTAGCAGATTACTGCACCAGAAATGACATGGCAGAAAAGGCAATAAAGGTAGGGGTGAGATCATAAGAAGCATTTACTATTTGTCTATTCTCATTTCATACCTCAGTACCAGTATACTTAGGCCATAGGTAAATAATTTTCATATCCCTGTCTAGTGTTATACTGCTAAGGGCAGAAACGGGACATAACAAACCATGGCGGGGGGGGGGGTGGAACTAGATGATCTTAAGGTCCTTTCCAAGCCACACCATTCTATGTTTGCATGACAGAAATCATGAGTGACATAGAGAAAGTCAATAAAGACATAGTGAAACTTGTAGGCTGCAGTTCAGAAAGGAGTTAGCTCCCACAAAGTGTACCTAAGGGCTGAACTGTGCTGCCTGCCACAGGACAGCATGAATGCTTGTTGAACCCATGTGAAGAAACAGTAACTACACAAACACACAAAGGAAGGAAACTACCAAAGGCACAAAAGCGCAGATGCTGACTCTGACTCAGAGTCCCCAAGCCACAAGCTACTGGACACTGAGGCAGTGTTCTGGGAACGTGCATCTGGGTTTGTGCCCTGGGTTCAGCAGTAGCAGTCATTTTCCTCCTTCTTAGTAGCTGCTGCAGTGCTGTGCTTTTGACTTTCAGCCTGGGAGCAGCGCTGATAACACCGATGGTTTTAGTTGCTGCTCAGTAATGTTTAGTCTGACCAAGGACTTTGTGAGTCTCATGCTCTGCCAGGGAGGAGGGGAAGCCAGGAGGAAGCAGAGACAGGATACCTGACCCAAACTGACCAAAGGGGTATTCCATACCACAGCACATCATGCCCACTATATAAACTGGGGGCAGTTACCCAGAAAGGCTAGATCACTGCTCAGGTAGGGCTGGGTATCGGTCGGAGGGTGGTGAGCAGTTGTATCCTCTCCCCTTGTTATCTCCCTTATCATTATTATTATTGGTGGTAGAAACAGTGATTTGTTTTATACCTTAGTTACTGGATTGCTCTTATCTCAGTCCATGGGAGTTACATTCTTTCAATTCTCCTCCCCATGCCTCCAGGAGCAGGTGGAGGAAGAAGGTGGGGGGAGAAGAGAGAGAGCAGCTGCGTGGTTCTCAGCTACCTGTTGGGCTTAAACCACAGGTTTGCTTGCTGACTGATGTTGTGGGTCAAAAGCTGTGACTGGGCATGTTCCACCTCAGCCTTGAGAGCTCTGCTCCAGAACACCAAATGCTCTCTGGTTTCACAAAATCCCAGGCTCATTTGGGTTGGAAGGGACCTTAAAGCTCCTCCAGTTCCAACCCCTGCCACAGGCAGGGACACCTTCCACTAGAGCAGCTTGCTCCAAGCCCCTGTGTCCAACCTGCCCGTGAACACTGCCAGGGATGGGGCAGCCACAGCTTCTCTGGGCACCCTGGGCCAGCGCCTCAGCACCCTCACAGGGAAGAGCTTCTGCCTAAGAGCTCATCTCAATCTCCCCCTCTGGCAGGTTAAAGCCATTCCCCCTGTCCTTTCCACCATGCTGGTGCGTATAAAGCTACATGAAAAATGCTGCTATTGACATTTCATGGGGGGTTTTGTGTATTTTCAGAAGGTCCAATAATTGTTACAAAACTACTGAAGCTGGATAAGGAGAAAGTTTTCTAAAGCAGCACAGAAGCAAAGATGTAGGTATCAAAATTTGGGGTTAATTCTCATGACGTTACCAGGTACTTTGAGCTCTCCAAGACATACAATGCATTTTGTAAGGGTGAAGAAACAAACCCCGTGTTCCCTTCAAAGCATTTTTTAAGGTTGTATTAACACTTCCACACACTCAACCTGGAGCAGTTATTTTATTTCCCAATTAACTTATTTAATTTTCCTGGCACTACCTTTCCTTTTAAAAGGAGGGATGCCTTGCTTGAGACCAAGTATTTGGACCTAAAGCCATTAGCTTAAGTTTTAGAGCAAAATGCTGGTGAGGTCACTTACCTCAGGTATGTGTTATTTCTGTCACTCCAAGGGAGATCAGTGCTGAGGATGTACAGTGTTACAGTGTTAGTACTATTTAGGCATGCAAAGGGCACATTTCCTTCTGCTAACTTTAGTTCATGAGGAAAAACAATCCATGCTACATGAGGACAAAACAGTAGTCAGACCTAAATGCTGAGCTGGTGGTTTTCCAAGAAAGAAATGGGAAAGGAAAAGCAACGCATGGCAAACACTGTAGAAGGTTAAGGTATGCAGCAGCTAATGGTGGCTAGAGGAATGCAAGCCAGATACCTGTACTGCTCTGCTCTGCCTCTTCATTTGCCACTCTCATCAGTGTATCAAGCACTAGTGCATTGTCCAGCCCCAGCCAGGTGTACCATTCTTCCAACTCCTGGAGGAAGCTAGAAGTACCTGTTGTTTCAGACACCTTCCGTGTTGCCAGTTTGCACAAGCGCTCAATGAAGCCTGGAATATTCAGAAGTGTAGCTGAAAAAAGAAATCCAAGTATTTATTATGATTGAAAATAACCAACACAACACTCATCACATCCTCTACACCACAGGGTACCAAAACACCTCCATTAGTAATATGAAAGAGTGGACAGAAACTAAACCCATCTCGTTAAAAAGATGGAAGAAGTCAGTGCACTCTCCTGTTAAGGACTGGCAGAGAGTATACACATCCTAGAAGTAATTCAATCAGCGTTAAACTGGTTTGTGTAACTAGTTCTACCCTACTCTAATTGCTTGTTTCCAGCCAATTCCCTCTGCTGGCACTGCTGGTTTCCAGTCCATAGCGAGTCAATACCAAGGAACTGATCTGGTTGAAAAATCAAGCTGGCAGAAATAAAGAAGCAGCCCTTCGAAGGGGCAGCTCCACCTCCTCTTCCATCTGTTGTGTGATGCTACCTCCTCTCTTTACCTCCTATGGTGTGTCTCACTGCACACCGAACCAGCTTACTTCAGGAGCTGGGTAGAAAGCTGTTAGCTTTTTAAGTACGGTTTCCTGAATTAGTTCTTCATGGAACAAAACAGATGGGAAACATGTAACAGCAGCCCCAAGTCAGAGGGTTTTAATTGTGGAACTGCACCCTCAGAAACAGCAACTCAAGGACAGAAGTCACTGGTTTGCAAAATGCTTGGGGAGGTGCCTTTTGTCCTAAAGATTTCCCAGAATAACTCAATTGCAGCCCTGTTTCTTATAGCTACATGGCTGCAGGTGTAACTAGAAAAGGACTATGTGAAAGAGTTGAGATTCTGCCCGCTGGTACCATGTCTGAAAGAAACAGCTTCCTGGTAATTTTAACATGGAATATGCTTTACACTCCTAGATACAGTGTCTAATTGGCAAACAAAAACTCATTATAAACACTTGCTTGGCTAAGTTCAGCTCTTCAGGATTCAAGTTTATTCAGTTCAACTAAACTTCATACCCACATCTATGTGTACTTGTCCCCTGCTCTTTACAAGCAACCTCTGGTGATTGCAAGGCAGAAGACAATACAAACCCTTTTAAAGCTTCTTGCAGCTTCTGCCTGCTGTATTATGTGTCGGTCTTTCCCTGGATGCTGGAGAGGTGACAGCAGTTACAAACTTCCTGTTCATGCCTAACACAAAACATTGGAAAACAGGAGAACCAGCTCCAAACCCCTTTTTCCACTTCCCAAAATTGCCTGGCATGGGCCTATGCAAACATCTACTTCAGAAGCACAAAAGAAGAGTTGCAAAAAACAGATCCTACATTTGAGGGTACTTTTAAATCTCTTAATTCACATTCATCCTTCTGGGCAAGACTTTCACATCTGAAGTACTCAGCAAAATAAAGAAACCAGCCCTGTGCCCAAAGTTAAACGGGTATTAGACCCACAGATTTCCAAGTCTGGTGTGCTAAAAGGGGGCAACATGATTAGTGTTAAACATACTTTCCTTGTTGATAAAAACAGACATCCTGCTCAGGATAAGGCCAGATAAAAGCAGAGAAGAAACTGCTCCAACAGCAACCATGCTGCATGCAGTTTAGTTCATGAATTCCTATTTTAAGGAGGACATGGAACTCTTGAGAGTTGCTAAACAGAAGGCCATCAGGGATAGAAGACAAAACCAAGTTATTTTAACCCACTCAGTTCATCAGAGAGGGCTGAAATGACAGATATTAATCCACCTATTCACCAACCCTGTATGAAACCAAAAGCTACAAAGGAAGTTTCATTACCAGAAAAGACTGTTTACAGGAAACTGCTTGACGAAAGTGAATAAAGAGAAATGCTTTGCAAGACAGACTGCTTATGGTATCCTCTGGAAACACACGCCACGGATGGGACACTGAGCAGAGGGAAACTTTACACACAGCTGAGATTCTTTTGTATTTGTTCCCAATGAATTACCTTGATTAATTTCAGCTCGAGAAGGACCCAAGTTTTTTTTCTGCTGGGCATTTTTGGCAAGCAGCGTGTGCTTGTCATCACTGCCTGGGTCAAGTTCTGAAATGGTGACAGCAAGGATCCTGCAGAAGTTCGCAAGCTGCTGCTGATCAAAACTGGACACCAGGCTCCCAAGATTGGGAATATCATCCAGTTGGATCATTTCCTAGAGGAGGCAACATCAGGAGAGTAAGTCACACATGATGATAAGGACGTGGAGTTGTTGGAGCAAGGCCAGAGGAGGCCAAGAGGTTTATCAGGGGCTGGAGCACCTCCCGTATGGAGACGGGCTGAGAACACTGGGGCTGTTAAGCCTGGAGAAGCTGCGTGGAGACCTCAGAGCAGCTTCCAGTGTCTGACCCTCTCCACAGAATGTATGTGGACATTTCATTCAGGGTTTTGCCAGGGTTACACTCACCCCACACCATCCTCTGCAAGCTCTGCAACAGCATTACGAGACCACATGCATCACTTGGCTGCTGCAGGAAATGTGACTGATGATCACTGTTAACATGCAGGTTTCAAATAAGCTTTAAGAGGCGAGGATGCCTGCTCAGAGGGTTATCTTCAGCAACTCAGAAAGAGCTGTCCTTCCTAGCCTGAAAAGCCATACAAAGAAAGAAACCAGCAACTGACCTTTTTCACTCCCAGGATATCTTCAATGAGCGTTGCAGTTTGTAGGAATGTCTTTTTGTTTGTCATCAGTGTAAATAGGAACAACACAAAGTCGTTTCTTTCCGCCAATCGCCTTGTGACTCCTTCCGTCTAGAGAGGAGCAAATGCACACATGGACCCAAAGTCAGAGCCCACTTTGAGAAGTCACAAGTTACAGGCACATGCAGGACAGTTTTACAGATGATGTGCTGCTGAATCGGCTACCCCTGAAGCCAGGAAACATTGTGCTTATGATGACTAAAACACCATAAACAGTCCTTGCCTGAAATTAACATGCAAAATCAACAGGCTCCAGGAGGAGAGGCTTCATCTCAAGGCAGTTGTTTACTTGCTTGAATCAAAAGGAAACATTGCATGCATAGAAATACCTCAGAGAGACCTCTGGTTCCCCATGCAAACTGTAACCAGCTCCATTCCATGGTATGTAAGCATACCCCAGATACCTGTCGGCATCGCTCCCAGCTTGGCAGAGCAACCAGAATCAAGCACTGACCTTACTGAACTCAGTGATGAACCCAACTTCATGCTTTCCCTGACTGGTGGGTTCATCACTGAGTTCATTAAGGTCAGCTTTCATGCTCTGATCTCTGCTGAAAGCACAGCCAGTCCTCTCTGTTATTAAACATAACTTAAAACTACATCCTTACCACTTGCAAAGCTGTTTATTATATATAACTGACACATTACCGGTGCTCACAGAACTAGATACGTCCTGAACATTTACACATAAGCCTAAGAACACTTGATATTGCACTGACGTTTTTGTAATCCTGAATACTTCTCATTCAAGAGAATATTTATATATATATAGTTATACTAAATTAAACCAGCTATTCTATACACTGCAAACCTGTGTCTTAGCATTATGCCATTCACAGTTTGCAAAAGTGTCAGTCAGGAAAAGAGTATTCCCTCTCTTCCTGCTCCCATGTGCACACACAGTGAGAACATGATCTATTAAGACTCCCAACTCTTGAGACAGAGTTGGTGTCTTTGGAAGAGCTCCAAGCCAGTAACTGCCTTTTACTTAAGTTTCTGTTCCACAGTGCTTCCTGGGTTGTGCCATAATGAAATATGGGATTATCTTAATCCTGAGGATGTTCCCTGCATATGCATCACCCGAGGCATGTGCTTTTAGCTTCAACATTTTAAAGGCAAGGAGTTGCAACAGGCCTTTAACCAAGTATCTTCCCTGACACTGATCTGCCAACAACCAAACTGAATATTCAGCATGTGAAGGAGTTGCAGAATCCAACTTAAAACACTTTGCCAGCACTATCACTGAACTAGACGAACTGTAGCATGGGTTAGCAGGCATCCATTCCCAGCTGCAAATTTGAGGTTTGAATACAACATGGCTTTCCTATGGAAACATGGGCACAAAGAGCCAAACAAGAGGATTTAAACTTGATAATGTGGTAAGAAAAGAGAAATTATTTGAGTAACGCATCAAATTACAGGGTGGCCCAGAAAACACACTTCCACAGCAGTGGTACTTACACATATACATGTGTTGTACAGTATGCTTAAACAGTCCTTGATCAGGTCATCGCTTACTGCAAAGAAGAACACAGACACTCAATAGCTACATGCTGCTGAGGAGCACCAACATCCACCATAGTGACATCAACAGCTATACAACAGTGAGAATTTCAGTTTAACTCCTAGCTTAGACCAGAAGTGGAAATGCCTTGGAGGATGGAAAACAGAAAGAAACACTCTATACCTGACCTCTTCATATGGTTTCTTCCAAAGCTCCCCTCAGCACTGCCTAGGACCACAAAGGGTACTTGTGGTCTAGGACACATCTTAGTGACACATTAGGAAAATATCATAGATCACAGAATTCAAAATCTGTCAATATGAGAAACTCTATAGATACATATTAGTTCCAGTTGTTAAACATGGAGGGAGTTTTCTCCACACAGCATCAGGACTTCATAGCAAACCTTCCAATCTCATTTACTCCAGCATTTTAATATTCAAAGTATGTTTTCAGTACAGACATACAACAGCTGCCTCCAGCTCAAATTCATCAAGTTACTTCACCTTTGAAGCTCCCTGGCTGCCAGGCATGGAGCATACCATGACATTTCCTTTGCTCAGAAGGGTTCAGGGAACCAGAATGACAGACAGGAGAAACGAAAACACTAAACCAAAGCTGCTCCAGCAGAGAAGCTGTGCTAAAGCTACTGCACCCCACCTGCAAGCTCTCCTTCCAGCAATCTGGAAACTGGTTACTATGGCTAGACCAGGAAAATAGCATTATTTACATTATCTCACAATCTCTGTAACTCCTATTACATCAAGGATGTTTTGTGGATTATTAATAACTGTTAACAGCAGCTATAGCCACAGTAACAATGAAAGTTTCCACTGACTGCAGATTGACGAGGGACATTACGCTGAGTGCATGAATGCACTGAGCTGTGCTTTGCAACAGGTGACTATCCTAAATCCCATCATGAATCAGTACCAGAGGGAACAAAGAAACCAATGATTCATTTAGGAATAGGAAATCACTGGTATGGGAACACAGAAATAGAATTTCTATGTGAAAAAGAACACAAGACAAGTAAAAAGAAAACCCACCCATTTACTTACTTTTCTGTTTCTTTTTCTGTGTGATAAGAGTTGGTCTCATGAGAATTTCTACTAAAAGCTGTAGTAACAAGATAAAGAATTAAGAGAATAATCATTGAGATACAAATAACCAATTCATTTGTCAGTGATAAATCCAAACTTAGTCCTGTCTCAGCTGAGGCCACAGAGGCGATTGATTACTGGCAGCTCTACAGTCAAACCCCACTGGTGGCAAAGTTACCTTGACAAAAAATAGTCGCGTTTACCCTAAAGAAATAACAACAGTTGTATAAGACAATCTTCCACTGGCAAGTTTTAAAGCATTTGAGCCTTTAAAGAGTGTAATTTCACATGCATCCAGGTAACATCAAAGATGGCTGTCACACATCTCCCAGAATAATAAGCCTTTAGCAATCATCTGCAAGAGATGCGAATTTAGCATCCCTAAGTGTTGCTGGGCTTCAGAACACATTCCTGGTCCAGATATAACTTAACTTAGTTTTTCCAGATTTTAAACTCACCACCAAAGAGCAAGCCACTGCTTCTGTGCATGCACCTTGTGTGGGCTGAACATCCATGTTTACATATAGGTGAAGTGTTGTCTTCATTTCTATGTTGGGAATATAACAGTCAGCTTCCCAAGGCTAGGGCTATGGCTCTGACAGATGTTCAGACAGTCAGATGCAGAACTGACCTTCAGCTGTTCTAGAAGTTTATTTTAAAATGAGAGCTAACCACTGGAAGGAACTGATGACTTCTGCAGAAAGCACTGCAAAAAGCCCCTAACTTTAAAGTTCAGTTTAAAATCATTAAGTGCAACGTAGGCATCACCTGGTTGAGTCATGCAAACTAGGAATATACTTCTATTTTACAACCTACTCTCTCTACTTGTCCCAATTTAACTTGGTCTTTTAATGAGCCATCTACCCAGACATGGAGGCAAACATCCAATAGCACTGGAGGCACTACTCATTTTAACCACTGATAGGTAAACAGGCAACTTTAAGAATGTCTTGGGTTCAGCTGTAACAATTGTTTTTCTTTCCAGCAGCTGGTGCAATGCTGTGTTTTGGCTTCACTCTGAGCACAATGCTGGTAACACACTGATGTTTCAGTTGATGCTCAGTAGCACTTGCCCTGATCAAGGACTTTTCATTCTTTCATGCTCGGCCAGTGAGGAGGGGCACAAGAAGCCAGGAGGAAGCAGAGACAGGACACCTGACCCAAACTAGCCAACGGGGTATCCCATACTGCAGCATATCATGCCCAGTATAGAAACGGGGGGGAGTTACCTTGAAGGCCCAGATCACTGCTTGGGTCAGGCTGGGTATTGGTCAGTGGGTGCTGAACAATTGTATTGTGCAGCACTTGTGCTCTGAGCTTTCATTTCTTCTCTTGCTGTTTCCTATTATTATTGTTGGTATTCTTTCTATTATCAGGATATTTTACTTTATTTTAGTTATTAAACTGTTCATATCACAATATTCATTTGATTCTCCTCCCCGCTCTGCCCTGGTGGGGGGGGAAGAGGAAGGTGAGTGAGTGGCTGAGAGGTGCTGAGATACTGGCTGGGTTTAAACCACAACAAAAGAGGAATATACATTTTATGGAATCCCAGACTGGTTTGGGTTGGAAAGCACCTTAAGATCATCCAGATTCAACCTCCTGCCATGGACACCTTCCACTAGACCATGTCACACAAGACCCTGTCCAACCTTGAACATTGCCAGGGATGGGACACTCACAACTTCTCTGGGCAACCTGCACCAGGGCCTCACCAGAGGCAGAAGGAGCAGAAAGGGAGTTACAAGATCTTATGTCTTGGAATGTGGGTGCAATTCAGATCCAAGGTCCATGATGTTCCTGTATCAGTTCATGTGTTTGTACTTTTGGGTAATATTTTGTATGTATTCATATAAAGGCAGGACACACAAATGTGCTTTTGTTCTTTCTTGATGTAAAGGCTATCAAAATCCAAAATATCTTGCGGAGTCTCCTGTCACACATTACACATACAGAGCACACTGCAGATTTAGTGTCCTTCAAAGTTACTTGTGCTTCACAGCTCAAAGTGCAACTGCAATGTGGAGTCAGCACATGGCATACACAGAACCAGCAGATTACACTCCTCTTTTAAAAACACATAGAGCAGGCTTCTACAGATGCCTTTAACCACATTAAACCCACTGGTGTCAGCCAAATCTCTAGCCATAGTACCAGGTAATTAAAGCGTAGCTGATATTTACCATCTCCAGCCCAAGTTAAAAAAAACAAACCAAAACCAGTTGAGAGGATACCAGTGACTAGACCAGTACTGATTTCAAAACAACATAACCTAAATACAAGTTTTACCTAAGTAAAGGCACGCTAAGAGAGAATTAGCAAAGACAATGTTTAGTTAGACTAAAAAGGGGGCATCAGTTTAGTGTGAGGTGCCCTTGTCCATGGCAGGAGGGTTGGAACTTGATCTTAAGGTCCTTTCCAATGCTAACTATTCTATGATTCTATGAATTCGTTTACTAGAAAACACAAATCATACATGTCTAATGAAAGCTGAAATCCCAGAGTCTGCCACCATTCAATTGAGCAATGGGTATTTGTGTAATATTGAATAAAGATAAAGGTCTCCAGAAACCTTGGAGGTCTGTTTAAAAACTTTTCCATCACAGAAGCAGTCCTTATTGCATGCCAGCTATAAACACAGACAACCTGGCTAAAGGAGTGCACTAATGTGCTTAAAGAACCACCACACATCCTTCAGTTGTAAGGGAAAAGCTCAGTGCTCTCGTAGCAACTGTAGTAATCTCACAACTAGAAAGCACGTGAAACTGTTTACACTGAGAACAGAGAGGTCTCACCTTTTTCACCCTAAAACCAGACTGCCTGAAGAAACAGGCAAGTCTTCTGTATCATATAAGAAAAAGCACCTCGCTTTTGATGATGGAACACCTCAGAAAATACACCCTTTTCACATTTTGATTAACAGAAACAGGCACAATTCTAACACTTAACATCAAATTGGTAAAGTCATTCTGTAGCTTCTATTTAGAAGCTTCAAAGGTCTCAAGGACCTCGCAGATTTCTCAGTGGTACAACTATCATAGAGAAATCTTTTGATATTGTTGGAAAAAAAACACTTACATCGACTCCTCCAAATAAGTCAAACGTGTATGTATTTGGGAAAGTGGACTCTTGAGCAGCTTTTTTATCTTCTGTAACAGATGCCACTGCTTCCATTGAAAGAAGTGGGGAAATTTCCTGTATGCAAAAGAAGGTTCAAAGAGAAAACTGTTCATCAGTATAACACAAATGTCTCCAACTACCCGTGTTATCTACTGACTGATCAATGACACATTCCCAGTTCTTATCTACCAGCCAACTGACAGATGTTATCATACAAACAGTAAACACGATCACAGTAGACTTTAAAGAAAGAAACAACAAAATAATCCCTAGCTTTCAGGAAGAACAGTGCAGACAGTACCTTTAAGATGCTTTGGCACTGGGAGAAATCGCTGTTTGGGTGGCTATGTTGATACAGCTTCTGCAGCAGCAAGGGAATCCCACTCCATTTTGCTTGTTTATCTCTTTCCTTTAACAAGGCCTCTGTGATCTGCAACAAAAGAATAGAATTTCCACGTGTCAAATGCTTCATAACCAGGAAAACCACCTTATCACCTCCCCAAAACATCAGCATCAGAATATCACAAAAGTAATTTATTGTACAGAGTATCATTACAAATCCAGTACCTTTTTCCATGCAGCATTTATTCAGAACTGATAGCTGCAAAAATTTTACAGATGATCTAAGTATTTTGAGCAGGAGGGGGCTTAAAGCAGATGTTATCATTGAGAGTATTTCATCTCATGCCATATTTTTATATTGATCATAGATTTTAAAGTGGGAACACATTAGTGTCCGATTAACTCCATTGGTAGAACTCCACTGAACAGGTCAGTGTGCCTTGATGCTGCCAAGATACTCTACGATGTACAGAACACTGAAGATGGAAAGGCTTCATTACTCATCACATTCAGCTTGTAATGAGTATTTCCTCAGCCGAATCCCTGAAGCCATCACTGGTCATAGCAATGGCCCAAAACATGAAGATTTACAAGCAGGCTCCAGAAGAACATACCAAAGATCCAGTAAAAGCGTCCTCTGTGGTCTGGTTATAAACAAAGGCCAACAACCAAATCAGCAGAATGACATTGGCATTACCCTCTGGGAAGCAGCCTGCAACCATCCCTTCATATTTGCTACTACATTTGTGCAAACTTTCTCCAATTTTCCCTCTTCTCCCCAAAAATATATATTAAAAAAAAAAATCACCACTACATTTTAAACGTAGGAAGAAAAAAAAAAAAATAACAGCAGCACAAAACTAATCAATATTCTGCTTAGAACCCACAAAAGCTGTTTGAAAACTTGACCACTTCCGGCAGGTTACTGTCAGCAGATGCTGTGAAGGCGGAGCTCTTCATTAAAGTTCACCATGCAGTCAATGCTGACCTGCATTTAACTCCCTTCCTTTAACAGTACCTCAGAGGTAACTAGGCCAACCCCAGAAGAGGGCTTTGCCCTTGTACAGAAAGGTCAGACAGGCACCAAGAGTTAGGTCAGGATTTCTGGCTGGTGTGACAGAATTTTTATATGCCCACCAGATAACAAACAAGCCCCCAGGAAACTGCAATCCTCAGGTCAGCCAGACCGCATCTCAGTGCGACAGTTGTGGAGCTTCTTTTACTCCAGGCCTAAATCTCTAAGCTGCTCTCATTCTGGGTAACTCACTCCCAGCCTTTCTGTGGCTAACTTTGTAGAATGGTTTGAGTTGGAAAGGACCTTAGGATCATCCAGTTCCAAACCCCTGCCATGTAATAAAAGGCTCCGGGCAACCTGGCCTTGAGCACTGCTAGGGATGGAGCATTTACCACTTCCCTGGGCACCCTGTGCCAGCGCCTCAGCACCTCACAGTAAAAAACTTCTTCCTTAGATCTAACCCAAACTTCCCCCGTTTCAGTTCAAACCCATCACCCCTTGTCCTATTGCTACAGGCCCTGATGAAGAGTCCTTCTCCGGCATCCTTGTAGCCCCTTTCAGATACTGGAAGGCTGCTATGAGGTCTCCATGCAGCCTTCTCTTCTCCAGGCTGAACAGCCCCAACTTTCTCAGCCTGTCTCCATACAGGAGGTGCTCCAGCCCCTGATCATCCTCGTGGCCTCCTCTGGAGTTGTTCTAACAGTTCCATGTCCTTTTTATGTTGAGGACACCAGAACTGCACACAGTGCTGCAAGCGGGGTCTCACGAGAGCAGAGTAGAAGGGCAGGACCTCTTCCTTCGACCTGCTGTCACGCCTCTAACTTGTATTGTTTCCCTTCAGCCTCCCTAGATGTTCACTGTTAATAGTTAACAGTCAGGAAAGCTTCCTTCTTATTGTTTCAGTCAAGACATCCTCCTCAGATACACCTCTGTGTACAATTCTAAAAGGTCACTGCATTCCGTATTAGACAATTATATGCAAATATACTCCAGTTTCTGACTGAGAATTTACCCCTTTTCTCTGTTGCTAGACACCATACAGGAAAACAAGAAAACTGGGGCAAGCACATGAAACTTCAAACTGGCAATGTTAGGTCCTCACCCTTCCTCTAAGCTTCCCAGATAGCTAAGGTTCTTTTCCTGATGAGAACTTCAAGACTCTTGAAGTATCGGGTTTTCCTGCTACAGGGGCTGACTGAAGCAGCACAAGCAAACCTGGGACATAAAACTCTCTAGTTTTTAACTCTCTGCTGCTTTGACTTCTGAATGAGAGTGATCACTACTGGGGAATGACGACACAGTTTCTTCTGAGGAGGCCATTCAGAGGCAGGACAAACCCAGAAATCAAAGGGCTTCTCACTGTTTGTCCCGCGGGCAATGGGTCAGCTCCTTTGACGTTACAAATTTCCATCTCTCCTTGTAACACCCAGCACAGAGATGAAGAGGAGCTCCAACACTGCCCATTTCAGGTGTGGCAGAAGCACACAGCCCCACGAGCAGCAGAAACTGGATTCATTGCTGGGTGAAGTGCAAAGAATGTGCAGCAAAATGCCAGGGAAAGAATCCAACTCTCCAGCTCCAACTGATGTGCAAGATACCACAGGCAAAGATGACGTGCATGGGCTGCAATCTCTGCTTCCAGTAGCACAATGGAGAATTCAGCATCCAAGTGCTCTCAGAAACAGCCAAAAGCTCTTTACCAGTGGTAAAAGCTTGCACTGGGTTTAATACTGCATTTGTTAATCACATGTATGCTTCTTGGTTTGGGCAGGATCCATCCCCATTCCCATCTCTGTACCAGTTGGTCTTCCTCTCCCTGTGCTGGACTCCAAGGCAGCCACTTATGCTGATCTGCAGAACCTTTCAGAACTGAAATTCTGACAGAATGAAGCAAATGTTTCCTTGCTCTTGTCTTCCTTTAACTGCTTTCAAAACAAAGTTTTCTTTCTCTTATTTAATACATGCCTTTGGTTTCCTTGCAAGCTCCAGCTTGTGGTCCCTGTTCAGTATTTACGAGGCTAGCCTGGCTCTGAATATTTCCATTGTGGCGGGGTGGTATCTGCCAATGCAAAGATTTTAGATTCTGTGGAGGGATTAAAATTCAACTGGATTGTATGGAGCTGTCTGTCTTTACAACCATTCTGGTTAAAAGCTGCATCTCCTGATTTCTGGAATAGCATATACATGAAAACTGTTCACTACATGCTAAGCGGGTTTTTCCCTCTTGCTCTTTTTGTGCAGACATTATTGAAGAGTCATCAAAATTAGCTCTGGGTCTTTGGAGGCCCCTTTCCCGCTAGAATTCTTTGGTTCAGCACCAATTTCTCACACATTTTCTTCATTCACTGAATAGTTCTGAATAAAACAGCTGAAATCTTGCATATGAAGCTTGAGAAGTCACATACTCTCCAGCAAGAAGGGAAGGTTGCAAAAGCCCAGCTGTAAATGGCATCAATTAAGACAGAGGCCAATCTAACCAGTGGTTGCTGGGGTTAGGAACCATCACACATTCCTGGCATTAGCAGATGACAGAGTAAGTACCGATTACTGGGAAAACAAAAGGACCAGCGTCAGAACTTCTCTACACCCCAGTGCGGCAACCAAACTGGTACAAACACCAAGCTCCACACAGTCATTTCGCAGAAGTTTGCAGTAACACAGCCAAGTCTTGAATCACAAATTGAGAAACCTGGGGAACAGCACGCTGTGGCCCTCCAGAAGCAGACCTTCCAGGCAGGCCTCTGAAACAAGGCAGCACACACCAGCTCAAGCCCAGCACAGAGCTCCCAAGCTATGTCACCAGCCAAAGTGGTCTGATTAATGTCAGTTTTACACCAGCGCTTCACTGAATGCTGTTCACCAGCCAAGGGATCAGGTACCTGACTAGTCCCATCCTGGCTCGCTCCAGCTGTGCTTCTGAAGCCACAGCACTGTGGATTTGCTGCAAGGGCAATCAAAGGCTTCCTGATGGATTTAAGCACAGAGTTAAAAATGTGTCATCAAGCCCAGCCATTACAGTGAGTGGAGCAGACAGAGCGGTTCCTCTGCAATCCCAGAGTTTGTGTCAAAGAGACCTTAAAGCTCATCCAGCTCCAACCCCTGCCACGGGCAGGGACACCTTCCACTAGAGCAGCTTGCTCCAAGCCCCTGTGTCCAACCTGCCCTTGAACACTGCCAGGGATGGGGCAGCCACAGCTTCTCTGGGCACCCTGTGCCAGCGCCTCAGCACCCTCACAGGGAAGAGCTTCTGCCTAAGAGCTCATCTCAGTCTCCCCTCTGGCAGGTTAAAGCCATTCCCCTTGGCCTGTCCCTACAGGCCCTTGTCCCAAGCCCCTCTCCAGGTTTCCTGCAGCCCCTTTAGGCACTGGAGCTGCTCTCAGGTCTCCCCTTCAGGAGCCTTCTCTTCTCCAGGCTGCCCCAGCCCAGCTCTCTCAGCCTGGCTCCAGAGCAGAGCTGCTCCAGCCCTCGCAGCATCTCCATGGCCTCCTCTGGCCTCGCTCCAGCAGCATCATGTCCCTCTTGTGCTGCTGCCCCAGAGCTGGATCAGGACTGCAGGGGGTGTCTCCCCACAGCACAGCAAAGGGCAGAATCCCCTCCCTCAACCTCTGAGATTGCAATCGAGCACACGGGGGGTGGGGGTGGGGGGTGGGTCTGGGCTTAAGTGCACACTGGTGGCTTATGTTGAGCTTAAAGTCTCCCGAAGGACTGGACTCCAGGATTTCCCTGGAGATGACTCCAAAGACCACCATAGGAATAGTTCCCTACTACAGAGTTTAAGTAACCAACTTTTGTGCATAATCTTTTCTTGAAAGTATAAGAAGGGCTGAACTACATGCAAATCTAAGTATTTCTTTTAAATTTTTAATCCTCCTGTGTTATAAATCCTTTTAGAACACCCCAGTATCCATTAGCATAACAATCTAATATAACTAATTATAATACTTAAATCTTCCTTGAGGTATATTGAGTTATATGTTAATATCTATGTAAATCCATCCCTGGATCAGCTTAGTTCTCCCTTCCTTTCTCCCCCTCACTTTGCCATGGGATTTGTTGCTGATGTTCCTGCCCATGACCACTACTCTCCAGGCACAGCTTCTCCAACAGAAGCAGCTCATCCTTCCAACTGCTTTGTGCCCCTGCCACGGGGTAAGAACTGCATTATGAGCAGCATTAAGTATTTGTTACTGACCTGAGACCTCCTGTAGTTAAGATTGCTTCAAAATCCCTTCTCCTTCCAACGAGTATTTGCCTTTCCTTCTGTGCTCCTGCATTGTGAGGATTTTCATTGCCCTACAAAGTAATCCTCTTATTTTCCCAGCCTTGTCTCCACCACTTTTCCAAGCTGTGGTCAGTGACACATCTCCAAGTCTTCCCACAGTTGCTGATGAACTGGAGGCCCATAAGCACATGGCAGCAGGAGAAACACCATGAACTAAAACTCCTCTTTGCTCTCCAGAGTAAGCAGTTTTCTAACAAAACTGTGTCTCTAGTTCACATTTACCCTTCAAACATTTCCCTGTCTTGCTGAACACTCACTACAGGAGCCTGGTTTCTGTCATCTTTCAAAAGCAAAATAATAGTGACTCAGGTGCCCAATCACCCTTTACAGCACTGAAGGATTCATGCTGCGATAGACTTCACAGCTATGACACATCTGCTGTCATCCTACTTCATTCCATTGGTTTGGTTGCCATCATAAAATAATTAGGGATGGAAAGGACCTTAAGATCATCCAGTTCCAACCCCCCGCCATGGGCAGGGGCATCTCACACTAAATCGTATTACCTCTGTCCAACCTGGCCTTGAACACCGCCTGGGACAGAGCATTCACAACCTCCTTGGGCAACACATTCCAGTGCCCCACCACCCCCACAGTAAAGAACTTCCTCCTTATACCCAATCCAAACCTCCCCTGTTTAAGTTTTAACCCGTTACCCCTTGTCCTATCACTACAGTCCCTATCATGCAGTAAGTTAAGATTGGAAATGCTATAAAAAAAAAAACAGAATTTCCATTCTCATTTCCCATGACCACTTCTGAAGTATATATTCAAACATTCTGAATGTTTAGAAGGAAAAAGCAGCATGAGATTATCAAGAAACAGATGCAAGCACAGGGGCTCGATATCATTTTCATATCCTTTCCTTCCAACCTTTTAGGCTGTACCTTTAAAACCCAGGCAACCAGTATTTGTGCAATTAAATATTCAGCAATAACTGAGGAAGCCATCTCTGACATGCTGCCAGGAGAATGAGTATTCAGAGTTAGGGGAGTGCCCTGCCAGCCCAGCTCTTGATCACAGCTCCCTTTCAGTCGCTAACAAACATGCATCAGCCTGGTGAAGCTGTCCCTTTGCTCATGCAATTTCCCACAGAAAACCTTCAACCAAGGCAAATGACCCCTCCTCAGACACAAGTTTCCAGTTTAACACAACAGCATATCCAGGAACAACTTGTGGCCCTACGGCAGCATGTCAGAGATCCCAATTTCGTTCAAAGAAACTCCAGTGGTGAGATGTTGACTTCTCCCAACTTAATCAGAGCACCCATCTCCAGCCTCTCTCCAGCTCCTAGATTCTTCAAAGCATGGATCCAGTTTCCCAAAACCAACGCTTCTCCACCCTCCACAAGCCTGGATGGACACACCACCATTTCTCCTGCCAACTCAAAAGCCAGGTGGTGAACTTTGCCTACATCTTGCTGTGGCTTCTAGCCAGGTCTAACCTTCCCCACAACTCCCGGACTACTGTTCTACTCCCCATCCCTCGAAGAAGAGCTCATCTACCAAGACAAAGAACAGGGCATGAGAATCCAAAACCCTACAGTGCTTCTAAGAGTGGAACAACTCCAGTGCAGATCTTTAACACCAGCAGCTCTTAAAACCCACTACAAAATCCACCAGATAGTAGGAACAGCTACTAATGTTTGCTTTGATGATCTTACTCTCAGAAACTAATACTTCAATGAATATGTAAAATTATATTAACTTCACAGGGATTGCTTTTTGCTTGGAACTGCCCTATGTCTCTTCTTTAATTCATTTTGAATGAAAGCAAGATCCACAGGGATATCTAGGAAAAAGCAAAAGGGCAAGGAATATCATGGAACCATGAAATGGTTTGGGGTGGAAGGGACCTTAAAGCTCATTCAGTTCCAACCCCCTGCCATAGCAGGGAATTACATCTATGACAGTTTTCTTCCCACTCACGCAACAAAATAAGACCAGTGAAGTCCAACCATTTCTGAGTGTTTCTTATGGATGACAGAGCTCTGGTCCGCGTCACATAAAAAGCATGTCAGGGTTTTCAATACTCCCTAGCTGTCCTCTAGTGAGGAGTATAAGCCTGTGAAGACACAATTAGAACTACTCAAGTGGATTATATTCATACTCAAATGCTTTTTTGGTGGCAGTGGTGTGAGGGAACAAAACTGATTAGAAACCAAAATATTTCCTTAGAGTTAGTAAACTACTCCAGACAGACAACCTGTAGTGGTGGGAGCTGGAAATCGGCATGTCTGAGGCAGATGTTTTCCTTCCACAGAGATGTTTTTCAGAGTGGATAGGGGCTATCTTGCTAAGGGAAGCATCTATTCCTAGGGATGAAACACATCTGGAAAGATGGACTCTGTTTTTCCATTCTGATTGTTTCAGCTAAGCCTTGGCAACCCTGAGAGCAGCACTGACGATGCGCTCTTGGGTCTGCACCAGCAGCACACTGATTTGCCAACACATCACTGGTTAGCCCACTATTACACGGCTCTGTCTATAGCGACTCACATAGCTGCACCTAAATATCTTCTGGTTTCATGTTATACACATGCTTTTCACAGTTGGCTTGCAGCAGATGAAGTATGTGCTGTCTTGCAAAGGGATTTGAGCTTGATCAGCCGAGCCAAAACGTTCTGTTGCCTTCAAGGAACGGCACCATAAACCCTCTCAGGTCTTATTTACAGTGCTTGTGTGCAGACAGAACTGCCGTGCCAGCACAGGGACTCAAACCAGCCACGTCCCAGGCAGTGTTTCTCCTTGTTAGAAAATGTGTGTCACTTCTGGAAAGTTGGTCTGTTCTAGCTTACCAGTATCTGAAAAGCTCCTTTCACTTTCTTTGGACTCAGGGCAAACCCTGACACAAAGTTTTGCAATCTGGTATCACTGACTGAGGCTTGTATGCAGGGAAGCAACTGGGCTCAAATGCCTCTATGAACAGGCAAGGGCAATACCTGCTGAAATCTGCCTTATCCATTAACCTCATTATTATTAACAACAGAGCAAAAAGACCAATCAGCAAGAAAGCTCTGGCTCCTGGTAGGCGAGTACAGCAGGAACACACAAGGATCCAGAGTTTGGAGACTTTAACTGGCCTCAAAATTGCCAGATATTCAGGTGGCTGTTGCCGTCAAAAATACTATTATGTCCCTGTATGATCAGACTGATGGGACCTTCAGATACGGGTCTGCCAACAACGAACCTAACCCATTCAGAGATAACCCTCTGCTTTCTTCACACAAAAATTGATCTTGAGTTCACCTAAAAATAGTACACAAAGTCCTGCTTAAGAACAAATGCCACTGCTGATCACAGAAGCGTTCTGACTGTCCCCCAGAGATCAGATGCTGAAATACAGTCACCACATGGGGCTTGGAGCAACCTGCTCTAGTGGAAGATGTCCCTGCCCATGGCGGGTAATTGGAACTGGATGAGCTTTAAGGTCCCTTCCAACACAAACCATTCTATTATACGAACATTGTGGGAAAACACTCCTCAGCTGGCAGGCACCTCAGCAAGGAACCATGCTTCCCAATCTCTCTGAATTAACAGCCTGAAAATGCTTTCTTCTCTTGGAATACCAGCAGTGTATGCAGTCCATGCAGCGTATGTCCCAGAACTTCCTCGCAAAGAACAGGAAGACAGAGCCAGAAGGACATTCTCCCAACTTGTTGTAAACCCCAACGCAGCAGCTTGGAAACCTGATCTGTTCTCATGCTTTTCAGGAGCAAGCGAGTTGATAAACTGAAGCACAAGCTACAGTACCGCTGCTGAGGAGCCAACTGCAGGAAAACTGTGCACTTTCTGATCAAAAATAGAACTTCATAAAGATAAGCACCCAAACCTGCCTCCTACTACTTTAAAAGTTACATTAAAATGTTTTATATTTAGATCACATACAAACAAAAAACTGCTTCGAGGCAGAAGTACAGAGACATGTCATTTACTAAGTTCAGAATCATTCAGGGAGTTCTTGTCATTCCCTCTTAGTTTAAGTGATTTGAAAACAGCATTTATGAAGCACTGGGAGCCCTCAGTGTCCAAGCTTGAAGTCTCTGAGAGCAGCACATTGATACTGAAATCTATAGAGTAAACCAAACCAACCCCTTGCAACAAGAAAACCCCATCCCAAACTTGGGCATTATGAGAAGGAGGAGGAGATAACCAGAAGTTTCCTCACTTCCTGTTAAAGCCTGGTCACTGCTTTGGCAGTGATTCCCAAGATTTAACAAACCCCCCAACTAAAACAGGGGACCACACTGCATTTCTCAAGCAAACTAAAGAGTGGAGGTACCATCCTAACAGATCCAAGTTGGTGCACAACACTGCTACAGGTTTATCCGACTTAAATTGCTGCTGCTGTAGGGGGAGTGAGAAAGAGCATAGAAGTGGACAGGCGAGTTGGCGAGACAACATGCTGCTCTGTCTGCATGCCCTGCAGAACAACTCCACTGAAATAACTTCCTTCAAAGGACACTTCATCAGGTTTAAATTCATGCAAATGGTTTGCTCTCTCTTAAGCCTTAGTCAAACTATCTGAGCAAGCAGCAGAGTGAGGACAAAAGAGTGTCTAAAAGCTTTTTCACCTCCTCAGCTACAGAAGGAGGTGTGGGCATTCATGCTGACCAAGTCCCCCCTTTGCAATTGCTCACACTCCTTGTTAATCAAGGAACATACTGTTGCCTGCACTAGTAAAAAGCACTTAAAGAGAGTGGTAACCCATTTTTAATGCCATTTCAGCTCTCTGAAGATACTTTAGCTCAATAAATCACCATCCGAATGCAAGTTCTTTATCCCACACTTTGCTTTCCAAGTCTCTGCACCATTTCAGAATTAATCTGTAAAACAAATGCCAATTACTCTCACAAAACGAAATGAATACTCCATTATCCATGATCAGCTTCTTAAAAGAGCCAGCACAAGCACATGATAGCACAAGCCTCAGTAGCAAGTTTTCATTTCTTAGTAATTCCCCAGCATCATCAGCTGGGAAAGATGACAAATTTGAAACAGACCTGGAACAGTTTTATGTAAAATCATTAACATAAAACCTACCCCATTTCAGAGCTAAAGTGCCTCTTGAGCTCTAGTATCATCAGGTTGCCTCTGTCCATCAAACACACCTTAATTCTGACGCAGTGTTATCACGGTTATGTGCAAAGCTTCTTTTCAGGGGGAAGCCACAACCTCTATCTCCAACCAAAGCAAGAGGGGAGGCCGACTCTCTCGCAGCATGGCACAGGCCTGCCCGGCTCCACAGCCCTTCTTAGAGCGAGACCAAAGATGGGAAGGGGAACAAGGGGCACGAAGGCACGGGGGCATCCTCCTCCTCCTCCGCACCACGTCAGGCTGCAGGGGGAGGATTCGGCCAGGACCGCGGCGGGGCAGCACAGGAAAGGCTGGGCTCCAAGCAGGTTCGGCAGCAGGCCCCGCCGGGCTCCTCCCGGCCTCCGAGCTCCAGCGGAGGCCTGACAGCGCCAGGCCGGGGCTCAGCGCCGCCGAGAGGCCGCTAAACACCCGCTCCCAACCCCAGACGGAGCGGGGCCTCGCGGGCCGGAGCAGGCGGCTCTGCAGGCCCTGCCGCGTGCAGGGGGTGTGCTGAGGGCAGGGGGTCCGCCAGGCCTCGGCCAGCCCAGCGGGAGCCCCCCGCCACGCCGGGCCCGGTGAGCCCCCGCCGAGCTCCGGGCCTCCCCCGCCCGGCCCAGGTGCCGCCCCCCCACACCCCGTACCTGCGTCCCCCGCGTCAGGCCGCAGCCGCTGAGCTGCCCGTACCGCAGCTGCTGCAGTATGTTGGTGGGCGCCGCGCGGGCTCTGCCGGGCCTGGGGCCCCCCGCCGCCTCCGCCATGTCCGCCGCGGTGCTCGGGCGCACACAAACATGAAGCGTCCCCCCCGCTCCGGGAGGTGCTTTGTACGGGGCGGGAGCAGGGACCCAGTCCCGGCAGAGCCCTGCGCGCTGCGGGGGACGCTGGGAAATGTAGTCCGATGTGGGCGCGGGGGTGCCGGGAAGGGGAGGGGAGCGCGGGGGGAGCAGCGCGGCGTAAATGGCTGCGGGGAGGAATAAACCCCAGCAGGAAACACAGCACTGGGGGAGTAGACACTGTGGAGCACGGTCACAGAATCCCAGCCTGGTTTGTGTTGGAAGGGACCTTAAAGCTCATCCAGCTCCAACCCCTGCCACGGGCACGGACACCTTCCACTAGAGCAGCTTGCTCCAAGCCCCTGGGTCCAACCTGCCCTTGAACACTGCCAGGGATGGGGCAGCCACAGCTTCTCTGGGCACCCTGTGCCAGCGCCTCAGCACCCTCACAGGGAAGAGCTTCTGCCTAAGAGCTCATCTCAAGTCTCCCCTCTGGCAGGTTAAAGCCATTCCCCTTGGCCTGTCCCTACATCCCTTGTCCCAAGCCCCTCTCCAGCTTTCCTGCAGCCCCTTTAGGCACTGGAGCTGCTCTCAGGTCTCCCCTTCAGGAGCCTTCTCTTCTCCAGGCTGACCCAGCCCAGCTCTCTCAGCCTGGCTCCAGAGCAGAGCTGCTCCAGCCCTTGCAGCATCTCCGTTGCCTCCTTCCTTGCTCCAGCAGCTCCAGGTCCCTCTTGTGCTGCTACCCCAGTGCTGGACCAGGACTGCAAGGGGTTCTCCCCAGAGCACAGCAGAGGGGCAGGATCCCCTCCCTGCTCTGTTGCTCATGCTCTGGGGGTGCAGCCCAGCACACGGGGATAAGGTCTGGGCTCCAAGTTCTGGACTAACATGCAGGCAGCAGCTCCCAGGGACCCAAAAGGTGATGGTAGTCCCAAAGACATAATGGTGACCAGCAGCCACTCTCCTCCCTCACTGCTGCTGGCTGGCTCTAGAGGCTTAGGGCTGCTGTTGCCAGCCCAGCTCTGGTGGCTGGTGAGACAACAGGGAACATACAGTGTAGGCACCCAAAATCACTTAAAACACAGATCTTGGTTTATATCCCATTTTATTATCCCTTTCTTTGTACAAGGGACAACAGAATTCAAGAATGACAGTAGTGATTTACATGATGCTTTAGAGCACCCTCTAGCCCGTGCTGCTGCGATGGCTCTCAGGTGATGTACTTGAAAGTTTTACAGCATCCCATCTTCCAGCCCTTCTCCCCACCATGAATAATGCGTGGGCCTGATGATGATCACAGTTTTAATAGTAAAAAGCAAGATGTGCTAATGGATGACTTGCTGTCTGGATAAACTGCTGCTCGCAGCCACTAAGCACTGCAGCTGAAGAAATGCACACATGGCAATCTGCTCACTTGCCTGCTCATGCTGCCTCAGATACAAACGGCTGCTCTCAGTCCCTTCTCCTAGGGACTCCTGTCACACTGCCCCCTTTGCTTTTTGGTATTGGGTGGGTTTTTTTGCCATTGACAGCAATTCATACAAAGGTCTGAATTCTTCTTTTTCCTTTGTTAGCTCCATTAAAATAGTATTTCACAAGACACTGGTTTGACCTTTCACCAACCCACAGCCTCTCCACATCCCAACAATTGCTTTTGAAATACCTCAGAAAATCCAGCCTGAAGTTTCGGGCTTTGCAGGATGCTGGGGGTGGAGAAAAACACCACCACAGTTTTAAGTATGGCATCAACAGTACATGCTAAATTTAGGTTCTGTCTTCTATCTTTCTCCACCCAAGCAAAGCCCGTAGTATCTTTCCAGCCTCTGACAGATGCCACAAGTATGCACTGGAGGTAGGACCTCCTGAGCCCTGACCTGCCTCATTTGGAAGCCATTCAAAGCTGCCACTACCCATCTGTGTTTAACATACCTCTCATCTTGGGTTCCTGACAAAGCTCTACGTTCTGTTAACATGACAGTTTTCCATTTACAGAAAAGGCTTACTAGAGGAGCCTAAGAAAGTCGGTTTTGTGAAAAGAAAGTCTTAGTAAGATGGTAGTAGCTCCCAAATACTGGAACAAACCAAAATTAAGGCTGTCTTGTGTTATTCTGACTCACCCATCCATAGCACCAACCAAGGTCCATCTGATTACTCACAGTAAGACAGTAACTGTGGAGAGATGAGTTCTTTCAACTCCAACCGTGCTAAGGATAGGTCTTACCTTCTAAGGCCCTTTGGTTCTGATACTGAATGTAGCTTGTTTGTGCCTGCTCCAACTCCTCACTTCCCAGCAGGCTTGAAGAAAGTTCATCACTTTTCTGCCCCACCTTTTTTCCCTCTCTTTAGAAAGAAAACCTCTTTGTAACACCAGTGTTGGATCCTTGCATACATCTGTCAAAAAGACACTAATATCACATTTAAAGGTTTGGATTTGTCAGGTCAGCTGAAATCCAAGAGGTTTCATGCATTTCACCTCTTAAGAAATAAGAGTTTCCATAAGAAGGGTCATGGGAACTCTCTCACTGCCTGCTGCACCCTGAGGCTATCTTCACCCACAGAGTTGGCTGATTCGGAGTTACACAAGTAAGGACCAAAGGGAAGTTCGAAAGAGGAAGGAAATGGGGAAATGTCACAGGAAAAGTGTGTTAGATTCTGTAAGAAGGAAGCAAACTCCACTGCACAGTAAGCCAAATCTCTGCTAGTCCACACTCCACCCCAGTTTGCAGATGACACTACCTGGACATTTGTTAAACTGGTTTCAGGCAGTTAGTACTGACCCACACTGGTTATAGACATGGAAGCACCAAGAACTTCGCTATGTTGCCAGTGCTGTCCTCCCCTCACAGCATCCTTCAGCTTGACAGACAGGAACCACCTCAAACTCAACAAGTTTTTTCAGCTGGTCAATCTCTCAGGTAAATCACATGTTCCTGAAGAGGCCAAAGAAAAAAGGTGGAGCACATCACAGAAGAGACTTAAAGGCTCAAAGGTGAAGATACACCTTGTGCTCCCTGCTTTTCCCCTTATAACAGGCAACTGCTCAGGCTCATTTTTATAGAGCAAAGTGTCGACTCTGCATAAGCCTCTAAAACTTCAAACTCACAATGGAATCATCATAGAATGGAATGAATCCCAGCATGGTTTGTATTGGAAGGGACCTTAAAGCTCACCCAATTCTAACACCCTGCCATGGGCAGGGCCACCTTCCACTAGAGCAGCTTGCTCCAAGCCCCTGTGTCCAACCTGCCCTTGAACACTGCCAGGGATGGGGCAGCCACAGCTTCTCTGGGCACCCTGGGCCAGCGCCTCAGCACCCTCACAGGGAAGAGCTCCTGCCTATTATCTAATCCCCTCCCTGAGCTGCTGCTCACACTCTGGGGCTGCAGCTCAGCGGGGGGGGGGGGGGGGGGGGGGTGTCTGGGCTCAAGCACACACTTCAACTGGGTCATGGGGAGCTTCTCCTCACGCAACACCCCCAAGTCCTTCTCAGAGCTGTTCCATCCAGTCTCTCCCAGCCTGTGTTTGTGCTGGGGATTGCCCTGACCCAGGGGCAGGACCTTGCACTTGGACTTATTGAACTTGCTATTCAGGCAACGAATTGGTTTGAGATAGGCAGTAACAGCTGAGTACCTGAATCACATCTGATGAATGCAGCAGCAGAATTTAATGGGAAGCTGCTTCACTTCCTAATAAAATTCACATTGTGAGGTACAACACTTTCCATTATGAAACTAAAAAAGTATATTCCCAGAGTCTGACTCAAGTTCAATAATTTAAATTGATGAGGAAAACAGAATCAGGTGTTATCCAGGAAGACCTGTCCCAGTACTGCAAGCTTAGAGTTAAAAGACTGACTGGGGCAACTCAGAAGGGAGTGTGAGCTCTTCTTGGAGTTCCTCTTCTCTCTACCTTTCTCTGATGAAGCATCTTCAGGGTCTTTTGCACCTTCCCCTTCACCATGGGTGGAAGCTCTTTTTAAAGTAAATTTCTTGGGTTTCTTCAGTGAGTAGAATTCCCGCATCAAATCCTCCACCTCCCACTGCTCTTCCTTACGCTTCCTGCAGCAGTGCAGGGCAGCAGGGTCGATGGGATGAGCTTCAGTGTTGAAGATGTATCCTCCAGCATTCAAGATGCATTCCCCATATGGTGTAATCACCACATCAAAGTCTGATCCATCATTGTGAATGAAGTTGTCTGGGTCAAAGAGCAAGTACAAGTATTTGATTGTTTCAGCCAAAAAGAAGGATTCCATGCGATTATCCAGCCTGTGATCCCGCAAGTCTTTGATCTATGGGAGAAGAAATACCGTGGGTTACAGTAATATTGAATTCAGTAAGCCATGAACTGAGGGGAAAAAGTAAAACCAGCAATACATTTCAGTTAAACAGCACAGGATGGCACAAATTCACCCTGTATTTTAAACAGATGTATGCAAATACAGCAACAAGGTTCCAGATGTGTGGAATTAGCACAGTCTAGTAATAAGGAGCAGGAAATAAGCAAGCAGGAGAAATGCATCTCCTAACTGGGCAAGGAGGAGAAGAGGGAGGAAGCTTCCCATCATTTTCCCTACCAAAAAAGCCCGCAACATAAGGCTTTTACCTACTTCCCAACCACAAAGCTTAATTCCCGATATTTATATGGAGGTTTTTGTAAAATAGAGCTTGAAATCTTCCACTGAATGATTTCAGAGAAATCACACCCTGCAGTTCCCTTGTGTTTGATCAGATTTTCAAGGCACAGTGGGAAATCACAACCACACAACTGGCAGGCAGAGCCTGCACATGAGCCTTCCTGCTGGGTGGAGCACCGAGTAGCTAGAAAGATACAAGAGGCATGAGAAGCTGCTGATGTTTTCTCATGCTTGGGCTTCTGCTGCCCATGCCAGAATTCAGCCACTGTTCACCAGAAACAGGAGCAGCCATTACCAGGTCAGCTTGAGAGAAATACAAGGTGCTTGTTTGAAAACAAAATCATGTTTCAACTAAAGCAATCACTTGCCTCAATGGCAAAGTATCATTTCTGAGAACACTTTCTGAAAGCTGATGTTCCACAGCCATTCAGCTGACTTAGCAGTTAATTTAACACTTACAGTTGCAAATCCACAGTCCACCTTGCTGATTTTCTCTATTGACTCCACTGCATCCCTTCCCAGTTCCAAGAGTGTGGGATCTCTTGTAGCACGGTACAGATACATCGCGCTCTCAATCAGCTCTGAAAAAAAACCCAGACATTTGCAAGCATCAACATTAGCAAGCCATGGACACAGGGAAGAAGAGATATTCCTTTTACTACTTTCTAAACACTGCTTCAGGATGCTGAGGTGAACAGTGCAGCTTACGTTGTGTCTCCCCTGGCTCAAAGCATTTGCTTCTCCTGAGGATGTGCTACAAAGAAATTCACTGTAATCAGATTGCATCAGCTCAGGTAAGAGTGAATAATGCTCCCCTCCCACATTCAGGGAGTGGGAGGGTAGTAAAAGAGAGTAAGATTAGAACTCAGATGTCAAAGGAAGAGAAGAAAGATGCTTCTAGAAAGAATGATGAAGAAATTCAACCCCCAAAAATGCAATTTTTAATATTGTAAGCCTCAAACTGGGTATCTAAAACACCACTAAGCAAGCATTGTGGAAATACTCTATACAGGCAATGTATGCACTGTGATGTGTTTATATACTAAAGAAACTGGGATGCTATAATACATTAGAAGTTAATGAAGATGAGTATTTTTGGTACAAGTGTCCAATTCAAAACCGTCTTTGTTTAAAGGAGGACGAATGCCCCATCTCTGGCAGTGTTCAAGGCCAGGCTGGAAGGGGCTTGGAGCAACCTGGCCCAGTGGAGGAGTCCCTGCCTGTGGCAAGGGGTTGGAACTGGGTGAGCTTCAAGGACCCTTCTAACACAAACCAGTCTGGGATTCTATGAATGTAGATGTCACCTGAACACTCAGCTCTAAAGAAAATTAATTATTCAGATTATGTCACAGTAGTATTACAGACAACAAACAATCCTATTATAGATATTAACATATATATTAAGAATATATATAACGTTAATAATACTATATACAATTATACATTATAATATACAATATTATACATTATAATTATATAATTATATTTGTATTATATTAATAATATATTAATTATATATATATTAAGCTGAGCTTTACTGGTGCAAATAGAACTGGTTTATTTCGGGAACTCAGCAGAACTAGTGGTCTGTCCATACTCACTTTCACTTCCTAAATATGAAGAACACAAGCAGTCACATCAACATTTTGCATGCATCCCATGTTGAACAATCTAACACTTACACATGTCAAAACCTACACTGGGAACCCAGCTCATTAACATGCCCCATTCATATAGTAACACTATGGTTTGCTTCCTCTGAATGTAGACCTGCCTGCGTGAAGGGCTTTGACTATGGAGATCACTGGTAAAACACATGCAGGAACTAAGTCAAAGCAAAACTAGGGAGGAACTTTTAGGGGGTAGGTAACATCTGATTGTACCACCAGAGCAAGACCAGCATTCTGTGTTCCTTTTGATTTCACTTCTGCTTACCAGGCCTGAGTGGATATCCTTCCCTCTTGTCCACTGTGTAGCCCTGAGGAATGTTGTAGAACTCTGGCAGCCCACCAAACTGCTTCCAGACAGTGTAGTAGTTGAGGAAGGTTCTCATGGCGTTATCTACATCCCCAATTAGGCTCTGAAAGAGAGGGAACAATTAGCAAAGCAACATCTGAGTTAAGAAGAAACAGCACAGGAATCAATGCAATAACACTGCTATAGTTGAAGCAAGAGATAGTGACAGAAATGGGTCGTTCAGGTCTGAGGGGTGTAACAAATTCTTGGGCATGATGTCTTGAGACTGAAGAGGAGACAGATGCTGCTTTTCTGTTGGATCACAATCCACACACCTGAAATTATAGGAAGTCTCTATGATTTTCAGTTATAGAAGGTTGTGTTTATTCAGTCAACATTTCTTTTAGTCAATCACAGCATCCAGTCTATTTCAATGGGGATAAAGTCCCAGACCTTTGGTCTGATCAGAAAGCAAACCATGAACAGGAAAGGATTCATACAAATAAAGCATTTATGAGGTGGTGGAAAAAGAGGTGTGATTTTCTTTTTCCTTACATTCCCACCTAGATTATGAGCCCACTGTCAGTGGAATTTGCTACAACAAAACTACCCTCTGTCATGCTTAATGGGAGACTTTTTATAGACCATAAAGTCAACATCTGCTCTTCCACAGGCTCAGACTAGGGCAGATTTCACCAGAGAGCAAACCAAACTTTTAAAGCAGCACAGATGAGGGTTCTATGCAGAACTTCTGTATTAAAAACAGATGAACAAAATCACCACATGGTATTACAGCTCCTACCTGTAGGCCTGGCCAGTAGGCCTCGAGGGACTGAAACACAGGCATGGACACTGTTCCTTTGTACATCTGAACCCAGAGGTACCAGTCATCGAACTTTGTGTAATTTTTGATAGCTTTGTTATATTCTATAGAGAAACACAGAGGGGTTGGTAACAACAACAACAAAAATATCTCTTAAGAGCAAGAGAAGCCCCTTTTTCACTTGAGCCATGATAAATGACTGACTTCTCAGGATGCTCACTTTGGTTACTCTTTGTCATCACAGACTGTTCAAAATTATTACAACAAAGGCTTCAGGAACAGTCTTGAATCATAGAATCACTGAATGGTTTGGGTTGGAAAGAACCTTAAGACCATCCAGTTCCAAACTCTCTGCCACGGGCAGGGATGCCTCATACCAGACCATGTTGCCCAAGGCCCTGTCCAACTTGGCAATGTACTCTATTATGAGTCTACATCTTCCACAGTCCCACATGCAAAATTTTTAAAAGGAGCCATTCCTGGGACTCTTCACTCAGGACACAAACTACTCACCCAGAAACATGGACATCAGCTCCTCGTCCTGCAGGAGAATGGCTCCTTTGACAAGGTATTCAAAATAGGAGTCCACTCCTGCCCCAATGCCAGCATCTTGGGCCACCCACTTGGCAGTTATCACATCAATGTGGTTGCCAACCTGGAAGAGGAAAGGGAGGACGAAAACGGGAGTTAAGGTGAAAAAAAAGCTTATTTGCTAAACAATAATGCCCACACCACCACCGCACAAGACACCTTTGAGCTTTCTTTACACTGCCTATTTCACAGATTCAATGGCCATTCCAACTAGTATTTTCTCCATTGCAAGACACATTTATCAGTATCAGAGAAGTACAAACTGTAGAAAATGTAATTTTACCATTTCAAGCTTCCAATATGAACACTGCACTGGCCAAACCAAAGCACCATTCTACTACTGTAAAAAGGCACAATTACAACGTGATGTGACTGGTCCTAATTCTGATCTTACAAGAGAATAAATAAGGATGAAGAGGTCCAGAAACAGACAACAAGGATGTCAAAGGCATGAGAGCTGCCATGCTGATATTTAAATAGATCCTTCACACCTGGGACTCTTCAGCCTAGAAACAGACCCAGCTGATGGAGTATAAAATACACAATCATGACTTGCTTGGCATGAATAAAAACCCAGCTACTGAGTTTCTTTCCTGAACAAGGCTTAGAGGTATAAACCAAAACTAAACAGATGCCAAAGCAAACAGAAGGAAACACTTCTTCATACAGCATGTTAACAAATCTGTTCCTCTTTACATACACAACACTAGGAGTTCACACGGCTTCAAAAAGCAGCTACAGAATTAGCTGAAGACTGAATACAGAGATAACACTTCTAGCTCTGGCTAATCCTACACCACCAAAGCTGTAGAGGCTGGTAACATCCTGTTGCACTTGCCATACTTGTATTCTCTTCTGTAGGCCATTGTCCCAGCAAGCATCAGACAGACCTTTCATTTAATATCTTAGAGCTGCTGTTACAAAACCAGCAATACCCAGTGGGAGGTGTTGATCTGTTCTGGAGCAGAACAATGGCATAATGTTGGGCAGAGATGTGGATGCTGCAGGTGCTCAGGAACAATGTGAAATACAAGACTTCACCCCAGTTCTTAGCACTGGTTATTTATCTAGTTCCATCTCCTCTTTCTTTATGCTTTTTTATGCTTAGAGCTGCATCCACAAAGCTACACAAGAAGCAAGCCAGCAAATTCAAAGTCCATTCTTCACTCACCAGCCCAATATCTGAGCGATTCTTCCACAGTGCCTTCAAAGCCTTCCTGGCAATGTCCTCAAACATTGGATCACCAGTGAGGTGGCTTAAAGTGGCAAATTCCACTATAAATGTCCCAATTCCAGCAGTACAGGTAACTGGGGTCTCCCCAGGATTTACACCATGCAGCAAGTTCACTGTTCCATAGGGCATCCCAGTTGGGGTCTGAAAAGCTGAAACGTAAGATTTGGGGATCACTCTTTTGTCTGACACTCTCAAACATGTGCCTCACATTCCACTGCACACAGGCAAGAAGCAGGACTGAAGCAACTGCAGTAACTGCAAAGAATGAAATGAGAAGTAGAATGTGATCCTGGGAGGGGCAGAGGGGGCTCCCCAAGCTACCCACAGTCCTGGGAAGGTACTGCAGATCCCTTCCAGCCTGCCCAGAGCAGCAGACTGCATCCCTGCCTGTATTTCTTACAGCACAAGCAGGGTAGTCAAAATGAACTAACCCACTGGACAGCAAAGTGCAAACACTGAGCTTGTGATTGCTGAGTGGTAGCCCCAGGTGCCCACCACACAAGGAAACAGTGCCATGCTACCAGGGACACATCCCAGCAGCAGGTCATAAAGGGGTAGATAAGGCTGCATCTTATTGTCTTTACAAGCTGCTGTTTCACAGCCTTTATTTTTTATCCTAAATATATTTTCCCTCAACAAGCAACAAACAAACTGATGTTCTAAGCATATATAACACTTGGCATGCATTTATCCAACTGGTATCCAGCACTTCACAATGTTCTCCCAGAAAACTAAACTTGCTTTGAGCTTAGGGAACACAGAACCCTTTATGAGTATGCTCATCAAGCAGCACCACCTTCACCAAACACACCAGTCACCTCATGAGCCACGGCACAGAAAACAGAAGTTCTCACCTGGTAGGAGTTTGCGAGCTGCTTCCTCTGCCATTCTCAGGAGAGGCCCAGAGCATGGCCAGCCCACTTCCACCTCAACACCAGCCTTCTTGGACAGCAAGTGAGCTGAGAGGAGGCCACCCACCACTGGAAGAAGCACAGTAACAATCACAGAATCACAGAGTGGTTTGGGCTGGAAAGGACCTTAAGACTATCCAGTTCCAATCCCCTGCCATGAGCACGGACATCTCACCCTAGACCATGTTGCCCAAGGCTCTGTCCAACCTGGCCTTGAACACTGCCAGGAATGGAGCATTTACCATTTCTCTGGGCAACCTGTTTCATTGTCTCACCACCCTCAGGTTAAAGAATCCCATTAAAGAAGCTGGGCAGGAGTCAAATCTGATACCCGTTGTATTTATCATGATGCATGGACAGTGTCTGGGGGAAGAAAAATGAGATGGCTCATCCTTAACAGCCAGGACACAGGCTGATTCAACACGCCACAGAAGAGTGGTTTGCTTCTTCCTGCCTGTTTACAACAGGTAGCAAATTTATTTCTTCCATTAGTTTAGAAGCATCAGATCCTTCTTGCCCTACTACACCTGCACTGCCCTGCAATCAGAGAGCTAACAGTATAATGAACATGAACCTCTAAGAGAGGAATTTCATTTCTTCCAGACAGTTTAATACTATGTGTAAAGTGATACAGTGTCCTGTGTTACTTTACATCTTATGTAATACAATCTTAAATTCCTTGGAAGAAAGCATCCAGGCCAGAGTTAGCACAGAGAAATTACACTGCTGCAAGAACTGGAGACCAGTAACAAGTGGTGTCCCTCAGGGATCAGTGTTGGGACCGGTCTTGTTCAACATCTTTGTCGCTGCCATGGACAGTGGGATTGAGTGCACCCGCAGCAAGTTTGCCGATGACACCGAGCTGTGTGGTTCGGTTGATACCCTGGAGGGAAGGAATGCCATCCAGAGGGACCTCAACACGCTTGTGAGGTGGGCATGGAGTTTAACCATGCCAAGTGCAAGGTCCTACACCTGGGTCGGAGCAATCCCAGGCACAGCTACAGGTTGGGCAGAGAAGAGATTCAGAGCAGCCCTGCAGAGAAGGACTTGGGGGTGCTGGTCGATGAGAAAATGAACATGAGCCGGCTTCAGTGTGCGCTTGCAGCCCAGAAAGCAACCGTATCCTGGGCTGCATCCAAAGGAGCGTGACCAACAGGGCGAAGGAGGTGATCCTGCCCCTCTGCTCTGCTCTTGTGAGACCTCACCTGGAGCATTGTGTGCAGTTCTGGTGTCCTCAACATAAAAAGGACATGGAACTGTTGGAACAAGTCCAGAGGAGGCCCCGAGGATGATCAGGGGCTGGAGCACCTCCTGCATGGAGACAGGCTGAGAAAGTTGGGGCTGCTCAGCCTGGAGAAGAGAAGGCTGCGTGGAGACCTCATAGCAGCTTTCAGTATCTGAAGGGGGCCTATAGGGATGCTGGGGAGGGACTCTTCATTAGGGACTGCAGTGACAGGACAAGGGGTAATGGGTTAAAACTTAAACAGGGGAAGTTTAGGTTGGATATAAGGAGGAAATTCTTTCCTTTAGGGTGGTGAGGCACTGGAATGGGTTGCCCCAGGGAGGTTGTGAATGCTCCATCCCTGGCAGTGTTCAAGACCAGGTTGGACGAGGCCTTGGGTGATATGATTTAGCGTAAGGTGCCCCTGCCCACGGCAGGGGGGGTGGAACTAGATGATCTTAAGGTCCTTTCCAACCCTAAGGATTCTATGATTCTAACTGCCTCAGCAATATTTGATAGGAGAAACACAAAAAAGCAGAACTAACAGTTTTGTTCCCTGACAGTGTTTTTGAGTTGGATGGCACTGAAGGAGTTCAGCATTCAATTGGGTACAAGACTTGTGATTTTCAATAAAGACAGTCAAGTTTCACTTATGACACTAAAGCAAGAAATTAATAACCTCTATTTCAAATCAGTATGGAAAACCATGATATAATTTGTGGCGTTTCAGTGGAAAAGATGTTTATTTCAGAGCTGCAGACCTGGGACCAGCACACTGAGACTGCCACGTCTGCTTCTGTTTGCACTGAGGCAGGAAGCAAAGAGCTGACGTGCAAAGACCAAAAGGAAGTGACATCTGTTTGGGATTTTTCTGTTGGTGTACGTGTCCTCTCACACTGCATTTACAAACTCACTCTGTCCCCCACCTCACATGACCTCTGGGTACAGTTCAGAGGCTCCTACAGGAACACTGTGGAAAAAGGCCACCTCACCTCGAATGTTAGTTTCAAAGACAGATGCATTGACATCAATATCAAAATCCACCCCTTCCTGCAGCACACCAACGACTCGCTGGAACTCAGAAACGTTTCCCAAGATCTACAGGGAACAACAGAGAACAAGGCTTAGAGCTCGCAGGAAAACAAAGGTGCAAGCCAGTGTTAGGGACCAACGGCTGGTTTGTTTTATTAATTTTGTGAAATCATTAATTACAAAGAGTATTTAAAAAAGTGATAACCTGCCTCATCTGGCCTGTACCAGCACCAGTGAGGCAGCAGGGCCAGGGCAGGGATTGTGCCCCTGCACTGGGCACTGGTGATGCCGCACCTCGAATCCTGTGTTCAGTTCTGGGCCCCTCACTACAGGAGAGACATTGAGGTGCTGGAGCAGGGCCAGAGAAGGGAACGGAGCTGGTGCAGGGCCTGGAGCACAAGTGTGATGGGGAACGGCTGAGGGACCTGGGGAGTTCAGTCTGGAGAAGAGAAGGCTCAGGGGGGACCTGATCGCTCCCTACAACTGCCTGACGGGAGGATGGAGCCAGGAGGGGCTGGGTTCTGCTCCCAAGGAACAAGGGATGGGACAAGAGGAAAGGGCCTCAAGCTGCACCAGGGCAGGTTTAGATGGAGCTGAGGAACAATTCCCTCCCCAAAGGGTGCTCAGGCATTGGAACAGGCTGCCCAGGGCAGGGCTGGAGTCACCGTCCCTGGTTCACAAGCCATGTAGATGAGGCTCTCAGTGCCATGGGTTAGTGGCAGCCTTGGCAGTGCTGGGGAACAGTTGGACTTGATGATCTTAAAGGTCTTTTCCAACCCAGCTGATTCTTTGATCTCATTCCAAAACGCTTTCTCCACACACACTGGAGGTCTTTATCCCTGCGTCTGAAGGTGTGGGGCCCAGAGCCAGAGCACAGTGAACTGTGAAGGCTCCCTGGTCAATCAGTGACTGACCTGGTGCTACCGTGTAAAACACAGGTGTGAAGGAGGCTGACAGTGACCTTGAGCGGCTGAAGGCCGCGGGCACACACAAGGCCGGGCCCCGGGGCTGCGGACAGCCCGTACTCACTAGCAGCGTGTCCAGGGCGTCGATCAGCGTGAGGGAGAAGCTGTGCGGGGAGAGAGGCGCGGTGAGGCCCGGCGGCAGCGCCAGCGGCGGGGCGCCCAGGCCCGGCCCCGCGGCGGGCGGGCGGGGGGGGATGCCCCGGCCCGGCCCCTACCTGCCCCAGGTGTCCTGCCCGTCGCAGGTGAGCGGCCGCAGCTCGTCGTAAGGGAAGGCGCTCTCCAGGTAGTGCTCGTAGGCGTGGTAGAACATGGCGCGCACTCGCTCCCTGCGGCACAAGCACACAGCGCTCAGCCCCGCTGCGGCCCGGTGCCGCCCGGCCTCACCGCCCGGCCCCGCACTTACCGGTAGGACGCCACATCCAGCCCGCGGGCGGCCGCGCCGGGGCCCGCCGGCGGCCCCGGGAGCCACAGAGCCCAGAGACACAGCAGGGAGCCGAGTGAGCGCAGCACGGGCGCCGCCATAACGGCACCGCCGTACGCCCCGGCCACAGCCAATGGCAGCGCTAGGGGCAGGCAGCGCATGCGCAAGACGCCGGAAGTACTTTCAGGCTGGGCGTCCTGTTCCGGCGCGTCCCGGGCAGGAGGGAGGTGGGGGGCTGCGATCCCGCTGTTACCGGACGGGGATGGCCGGGACTCCCCATCGCAGGCACGGGGGAGCCTGCGGGCATCAGCGGGCATCAGCGGGCATCCCGGGCGGGCGTTGTGGCGCTGGCAGCAGAGGAGGTGACAGCAGCTCTGGGACCTGGAAATAGATCCAAGTACCGGAGCTCTTGTAGTGGTGATGTGTGTGGTAATGACATGGTACCGCGGGGGTGCCTGCTGCCAGGGAGGAGGAGACGGTTCCTGCCACCATTCCTGTGTATTCCTCTCTGGCAGTGGGGCAGGAAAGGGCGCAGGATATTCTAGGAGCAGCTGGGAGGTTTCTGGCCTGTGGGTTGTCCTCCTACAAACCATCCTCTTGGTCTTTTTCCCCTCTTAAATCCAGTTTTGTGTGGTGCATCCAGGCCTGCTTCAGGAAACGCAGTGAGCCTGCCCCATGGAGCTCTGTGGTGCTGTCAATCTGCAGTGCAGGTGGGCTGCTCAGCCTGGTGTGATGCACTGTTGCAGCAGGACGGGCTCTGAGGCAGCCTGGCTCGCAGCAGCCCTGTTCCCTGCAAAAGCAGTGAGTCCCTAGGGATGTCAGTGCTATGGCTCAGGCCAGGGAGGATTTCTGTGCTCACACTCCCCATGTGATTACACTGATTTTAACACCCAGCTCTTGAACCAGCAGGTCCCGTTTTAACATCAGAGTGGTTGGCACATCCCTTACTACACCTGCACCTATAGACTTCAACTGATCCACAGTGAATCCTTCCTTTTCTCTCCATGCATGCCTGTAGGGGAGGAGGATTGAGGTGGGACTGAATCATGACAGCAGAAACAAGAAGTAATAAGTCAGTCCTGTTGTGTGGCAAAGATGCAGCATACAGAAGTCAATACTAAACCAGCTTGCTCACAGGAGAGGAAGGGGTGCAAATAACCCAATGCTTTGTCATTTCATGCTGGCATTTGGCACTGGGAGGGCTGGCTGTCGATGTTCTTTAATGACAAAAGCCACTTTTTACCCCATGGCTCCTCTCCCGGGGCTGTCCCACTAGGTGTCAGTGCACACTCGTGTTCCCATGTGTGCCCACAGCTCTGCTCCATGCAGCAATAAACAGCCACCGAGTAATTTCAGCATATTGTTCATTTGCTGCAGCTGTAATGTAGGTTTCTGGGGCCATATATCATAAGGCTGTCTGCTTGCTTATTCCATGGCTCAAGGCCGCTGGAGTATATCTCACTGTGTTCCTGGGAAAATGAGCCTCTTGAAGCTGATTTCACTAAAAGCTGTCACAGTACATTACTGGAGTGCTTTTTATTAAAGTTTATTTTCCAGACTGATATTTAACAGTGTTCTAGACCACTGTCATTTACCATCGGCTGGAACAGCAACTGCTCTATCAAAGTCACTTATTGCATTCTAAAAGTTGACTCAAGTATTTTTAACCAGATAAAGTGCATGAGTTGAAAGAAACCCAGGACAAGACAGAGGCAGGGCCCTACAGTGTCTGTTCCCTGGCATCATGGCATTGGAGGAAGGGGACTCCTGGGGGCAACATCACAGACACTAATTGCACTAATTGAAGCACGGTCATTAGTGCCTGCACCCTCTAAGCATTTGAAAAACATTTTCATGGAGAAGAATGTAGCAAAGTGTAACAAAATCAGCTGTTCATCATGAAAGAGCTTCCTGTCAGCCTGCAAGGACCAGGAATAGCAAAGACCAAACCAAGGGATGAGCAGAGGATGGTGTAAAAGGGACTGAATTTATCTTTTTATCTTTCTTAATATTGTTTATCTCCTATGGAGCCAGGCTGAGAGAGCTGGGCTGGTTCAGCCTGCAGAAGAGAAGGCTTTGGGGAGACCTTAGAGGAACTCCAGTGCCTAAAGGGGCTACAAGGAACCTGGAGAGGGGCTTTGGACAAGGGCCTGTAGGGACAGGCCAAGGGGAATGGCTTTAACTTGCTGGAGGGGAGACTGAGATGAGCTCTTAGGCAGAAGCTCTTCCCTGTGAGGGTGCTGAGGCGCTGGCACAGGGTGCCCAGAGAAGCTGTGGCTGCCCCATCCCTGGCAGTGTTCAAGGGCAGGTTGGACACAGGGGCTTGGAGCAAGCTGCTCTAGTGGAAGGTGTCCCTGCCCGTGGCAGGGGTTGGAGCTGGATGAGCTTTAAGGTCCCTTCCAACACAAACCAGGGTGGGGTTCTGGGAATTGTTGCTGCAGGAACTGAGCAGTGCCTGGGATAGCCAATGGGATCAGAACTGTGTTGGTTGTGTTTGGTGCAGTTTGTGAGAGCACTTCACGCAGCTCTGGTTGAGCACCCTGGGCTGGACTGGGGAGGCAGCTGGGGCTGCCTCCTCCCAATCACTTGCTCCTCTGCCTCCTGACATAGCCACAGGTTTATTGCAACCCCTGCTGAAACAAGGTGACTTTGTGTTGCCACCACAAGCCCCATCACTGAGGGCTGGGGAACTGTCTGCCCTGTGTCCAGAGGGAAGAGCACCCTGTCTGTGCTGCTGCAGCTGCTGCAAGGTCCCTAAGCATAGGAGATGCAGCAGCTTCCAGTAGTGCTGTGGCAACCACCTGTGTGTTCATTAATAAACACAAATACAACTGCTGGCATGGAAATTGATTGGGAGAAAGGGTGCTTCTCAGTGTGGCTGTGGCACATACCAGAGGAATATTACTGTGCTATGCATATATACAAGTTACATAGGCTTTGATGCAATAAATCATGGAAGATGCAGGGACAGAACATGTTTTAGGCTGCATCGGAGTCAAGTGCTGCTTCATCTGCCTCATTCCAGCTTGTCAGGGTGTCTGTACTGGCAAAATAATAGGATGTTTCATTTGGCTGTGGGAGAGGTGGTAATTACAGAGGCGTTCACACTTGGTTTTATGACATCTTTAGGCTGAGGACTTGTTTACTACTTGCTATTACCATAAGTGGTGCTGTTGCCCTGCTTGCAGTTTTGATGGCCATTAAGATGGAAACTGTATGTAAATGAGGATTGCACATTAATATTTATAATTCATGGTGGAATGTGAGAGTTTGTGATGAGAGGAACCGTGAGCAGGAGGTTTATGAACACTGAAAACTGTTGCTAAGGTGGTTCTCTTGAAATCATTTTCCTTTGCAGCCCAACATCCATTCTTAATTTTAGCAGTTCACACAGCAGGGTGGAAACGATGATTGATTTTCCTCCAAGTGCTGTGAGCTGCTTCAGTCGAGATTTCACTCTAAAAGACTAGACATTTCCAATTGCTTTTTATAACTTCAGAATTGATTTTATTTGTTTAGCACCTGACTAACATAATAAAAGAGAAAAGAAATCCAGCTAAAGAGAAGGCACAGCAAACTGACAGGCTGCCTGATTTGTGGCTTTCCGTTTGGTGCTGTGATTTTTAGCCATGCTGCAATTGAAGCGGGAAAGAGATGGACTCCCAGCTGCCTAGGGGTGACTGGTGAGGTGTCCCAGCACTGCACAGCCCTGCTTCTCCCAGCAGAGAGTATGAGTAGGGGAGGTCTCACCAAGGAGGCACTTAACAGGCAGAAACAACAGCAAAAGATGAGAAAGGGAGAGCTGACGTGGCATCACCCCAGCATAGATTCATAGAACAGTTAGGGTTGGAAGGGACCTTAATATCATCTAGTTTCAACCCCTTGGCTTCAACTGAGTCTCTTTAAACCTCTTAATGATTTTTCTTTCACTAACTAACTATCTAACTAACTAACTATCTAACTAACTATCTAACTAACTAACTAACTAAACTAACTAACTAACTAACTAACTAACTAACTAACTAACTAACTAACTAACTAACAAACAAACAGACTAATGTAGTTGCAGGAACTGTAGGTAGGCAGCAGCCAGAGAATTAATGCAGTGAGGTCTCCTGTTCCAAACAGGTCTCTTCCAAACAGGGCCATGCAGAAGCTGTCTGTACTGCATTCCCAAAGAATGGTGGCTTTATATAGAGTTTGAATGCTTTATGCAAGTCTGGCTTGATGTTGGGATTTTGACAAGTGAGAAAGCAAAAATAAAACCCAGTTTGCATCAATGTGACTTGGTTTTTAGTATGGGGATTTATGCACCCATGTTACCTGACATTGATAGATACCAAAGCTGCCACACGTGTATGAATGAGGCTTCATTTTCTTTATCTGAGCTTGGATTTCCCATAGGGATTGTGGCTTTGATATATTTTTACCAGGAAGATTTAGAGGTGCTCAGAAGGTTGGTGTCTGTAGAATACAGATGGACCAATAGGGGACGAGCCATGGCCAGGGACACCTTCCACCAAGCCCCTGTGTCCAACCTGCCCTTGAACACTGCCAGGGATGGGGCAGCCACAGCTTCTCTGGGCACCCTTTGCCAGCACTTCAGCGCCCTCATTTGATTTTGGCCTTGAAGTTCAAAAGACTTGAATGTCTGGGAGAGTCCCCATCTTTCACACTCACACGGTGAATCTGGTGAGAAGGGCTGGTTTTACAGCTGGAGAGAAGCAATGAGAAATCCCTCCCTCTGGAAACACAGAGGAGGCAGAGACACTTTATTCCCTAGTTTATGACTGTGTAAAACAAATTCACTGAAACTTGCCACTGCACAAGGATCTCCTGCTGTTAGTAAAGGTCAGAGCAGAGGTGAGTTTGTTTCTCAAAGCAGGAGACCAGGAGAGTGTAACTGTGCTGGTAACCGCTGCCAAAGGGGTGCAGGACCAGGGGCAGGTGGGTTTGGAGCTTCTGTAGGGATTTCTCTTGTATTTGGGAAAAGGGAATTTTGAACCATGCAGAGATTCACCAGAGCAGAGCTGAGAAGTCACTTTTTAGTGGTGGCCTTGGCAGTGCTGGGCTAACAGTTGATGATCTTAAAGACCTTTTCCAACCTGGTTGATTCTGTGGTTCTGTGGTTCTGGTTCTCTCCAGCATTCACCTCCTTTTTGCCTTTTCCTGTTTGCTTTCAACCTAAAGCTACTTTATTGCCACTACACAAGGTATGTCATATATATGCTATGCATTAAGGTAGGCAGGTGACAACCCTGGCGGCTACCTTCTGTCTCTAGACTTACTTTTTGACAGGGGTAAGCAGTAAGCTGCTCCCTGGTAGCATCGTTTCAGTCTGCTTGGGGGTAATTGGCAAACCCTCAAAGACTCTGTGGAAATTACACTGATACTTGATAATGCTAATTTCTGACACAGAAATCACCATGAAAACAGCCCAGTCCATTCCTGTGCAACTCTGAAGGCTCAGGTTTGCAATGTGCTGATAAACAAGCTGTGATTCGTGGAGAACCACAGATTCAAGGAATGAGTCTTTAAAGGAGAAAAGAAACCTGTGCCCAAAACTTGCTCAAAGGTCTCCAGTAAGGCTGTGGCTGCTCTCCCGGGCTTGGTGCTGTGCTGGCTGGAGGCTGCTCCCATATAACTCCTTTAGTCACTAAAGGATAGTCCCCTGGGGGACTGTGGTGATCTGTGAGGGGGAGCAGGCTGGCTGGGGCTAGCATCCTGCATCCCAGCACCCTGCGGCATCTGGGTGCTGCTTCCACATCCATGCCTGTCACCTGAAGGACTTCCCTAAGGCCTCAGCTCTGCAGCTCCCAGCAGGACCATAGGGATGTTTTCACATCCCCTTTGCTGCCTGGCAAAGCCATGGACAAGGACAGCTTTTGGTGGGGAGAACCAGCCTGGAGCTGGCCACTTCTGCAGCAGCCTGAACAGAGATGCCAGCCAGAAAGCGAGGGGCTGGCAAAGATCTTTGTGTTGAAACCTCTCTGGCAAACATTTGGTGGTTTGTAGAGAACTGAAAGAATGAAAACTTTGCTTTAAAAACTGAACTTTCAGTTTTCAGTTGTTTGGGATCATTGATAAAAATCAAGCATGTTTTCAGTGGCAGTGAGTTTTCAGAGCAGGGTTTGGTGGCTAACCACCCGCTCCCTCCGCAGTCAACCAGAGCTGTTTCGAAGGCAGTTTTGGAATCGTAGACTGAACCAGGTTAGAAAAGACCTTTAAGATCATCAAATCCACCCATTCCCCAGCACTGCCAAGGCCACCACTGACCCATGGCACTGAGGGCCTTGTCTCCACGGTGTGTGAACACTTGCAGGGACGGTGACTCCAGCACTGCCCTGGGCAGCCTGTTCCAATGCCTGAGCACCCTCTGGAGAAGGAATTGTTCCTAATATCCAGTCTAAACCTCCCTTGGAGCAGCTTGAGGCCCTTTCCTCTTGTCCCATCCCTTGTTCCTTGGGAGAAGAGACCAGTTTTGCACCCGAGTCACTTGTCTGTGCCCCCACAGAGCTCCTGCCCCTCTGGACAGTGCTGTGAGACACAGGTAGCTCTTGGGACCATGGGAGCCCCTGGAGGGCAACTGCTTTCACTGTGCCCTTGTGATGTTCTGGTCTTCTCTCACAGAAAGCCTGTTCTGCTGCTGGCTGAAGGCAGATGAGTGACCACAGCACTGCAGAGGAGTCAGGCAGGTGACAAAGCTTCCAACATGGGAATTACTGTTAAAGAAATCTCTGTGTCTTTTTTGTTAACAATTATTCTGAATGGTCAAACAGCATCTGTGTCACCAGAGGACTGTTTTCCTGGCAGTTCTGTTGCTGCTGTCTGAACCCTCAAATGTCAGCGTCAGTCAGGCTGCAGGGCTCCTTCCTCCCTGATTTGAAGATGATATTTATTTCTCCTCTGTTATTGTTTTAGAGAGCGTGGAAACAAGTGCTGGCTCTGCTTTCATGTGGCAAAATGCATGTATTGAGGCAATCTTCACTGCTCCACCTGGGAAGCTCCTTTGAGGCTGTGAGGTGACACAGTGGCAATGGACTCCGAAAGGACAGGCTTCTAGGTGGGAATACAATGGGCCAGCAGTGCAAAACTCCCTACAGTGACCTTCCAGCTCCACCAAAACAAAAGCAGGTTCCCACTGATGTCAGCATGGCAGGTGATCTGAGCTCCAGAGGTGGACATCTACACTGGGAGTGACTGAGAGGACAAAATCACCTCCTACCTCCAGCTTCTTGTCCTTGGTAAACCCAACTGGTTTGTTTGGTGGTGTACAAAGAAGAAACCAGCAGTGGTGCAATGGGACACCCCAGCCACTCAGGGCATGGTTACCTGCAGCTCAGAGTGGGTAGGGGATGCCACAGTGCACAGGGGGTGCCACAGATAGACAGGACCTTCTCTTGTGTCCTTCCTACAGCATTTTGAGGGTGCAGTGCATTTATAACAGGTTTGTTGTTGTCCTCACGAGTCTCCATTTCAGCTTGTGCCCCATCTGCTTTTCAGTGTCAAACGTACCAGTGCTGCGGCTTGGGCATCTCATGTTTTCAGTTGTGATTTCTCAAAAATTGGATGAGTACCAACCAGCAAATAACGACAACAAGGTCCCACCCTACCACAGAACCACACTGCAGCTTTGGGACAGGGTTTGATGGGATTCTGCCAACAGATCTGAGCTGACTTTTGCTCATTGTGAGACCTGGTTGTTAGGGCTCATTTCCTGTCTTTTCCCCTTTCTTGTTTTCTTTTTGTGGTGTAACACAACACTGTGAGCTAAGCATTAGAAATGGGTTAGGACTTTACTGAACCATGCGTGATGTTCTAAAGGCATTTTGAGAATATCTTCTTGTATCACTCCCCTGAAAAATGTAGAGACCCAAGTAAAATGTAGGTAAAATTCAGGTGATGAAGCTTACATAGATTTTAATCTAACAAGTCCTTGTGCTCTTATACCTCCTTATACCAACATATACCTTCTGCATTTGTACACATGTGTGCAGGTGAAAGGTCTATTTTCATATCTGGAAAGGGAAAATATGAAACTTCCCCCTGCTCTCTGAATATAGAAAAAAATCCAGTGAGAAACACTCAGAGATTTCTTTTGCACATTAGGGAGGGATCTTTTAACCTAGTCAAGAGAAGATCAAACTGGCTTCTGCGAGAGTCCTCACTAGTCCCTACCAAGAGTCCTCACTAGTCCCTATCAAGAGTCCTTACTAGTCCCTACAAAGGGTCCTCACTAGTCTCTAGAGCAGATGACAAATGATTCCTGTATTAGGTTTGAGGACTCAGCAGGACTCTGCAATCCGGGCTGCAAAATTAGGAGGTTTAAAATGTGTTTGCCTCCTTGTTTCAGGGAGTTAATGAGTCAAAGACCTTTTCAAACTTCCTCTTGCTACCCTTGGTGGTCTAAACACAACATTTTTCTTACTCAGAGCTGAGATTTTTAACTGATCTGCATCGCTTCAAGCTGAGGTTTTAAGAAGCAAAGCAAATCTCTCGGGAGCTTGGCCAAATGGAAATTCAGGATTGGCCAAATGGAATTCAAAGTGGAAATTCAAAGTGGAAATTAAGGATACATCAGGGCCTTCTCCAGTCACTGCCATGGTGCTTAGCTCTTCTTTTTGGACAAGGTTGGTTGTGGTCGAACATCGTTGGCATGAGCACCCGTGCTGCCTGCACTGCCTGCACACCAGCTGGGGCTTGCCGGGGTGGATGTGGAGCAGCATTACAGGCAGGGAGCACCAGCCACGTGGTGCAGCAGCCCAGCCTGGGGTCTTGCCATGCCCTGTGGGTCTGGCCACCCCAAGGGAGCTGGAGTCACGACTTCAGGATGGCCGCTGGCATCACCTGAGCACTCAGCTTGCCCCCGAAGTGCCCTGTGGCTCTCTAGGGTGCCTGCAGGAGCTGCTGCGGGAGCCATGGAGGTGAATGGGCCAGCTCATCTCGTAACTGCTGTCATCACAGTGTGGTGTTGGGAAGCGGAGCGGTGCAGCGATAGCGATCAGAGGTGCTCGTGCTCCAGGCACACACCACCAGCGGTGGGTGAGGAGCGGTTCCTCTGCTCTGCAGTGCTGGCTGTGAGCACAGCCACGTTCCCGCTATGGGCTGCGGTGGAAATGCGGCTTTGTGACATTTCTCATGAGAAGTGAGACTTGTCCCTCTCAATCCTGAGCACAGCCGGTAGCCAGGCTTCCCTTCACACCCATGCTGTGTCCTGCCTCCTTCCAGACCCACCTGTGGTCCTTCCCCGCATCCCTGGGGGACTCACTCCGATCCAGCCCACGTGGTGGTGAGGGTCTCCCAGTCTCTCACTGGTCTCTATCTGAGTGACTAGAGGGAGTAAATGCTCATTTACTGTAGCAGCCAACTCAAGCTTGGTCATCATAGAATCCCAGACTGGTTTGGGTTGGAAAGGACCTTAAGGTCATCCAGTTCCTACCCCCTGCCATGAGCACGGACACCTCACACTAGACCACGTCTCCCAAGGCTCTGTCCAACCTGGCCTTGAACACTGCCAGGGATGGGGCAGCCACAGCTTCTCTGGGCACCCTGTGCCAGCGCCTCAGCACCCTCACAGTAAAGAACTTCTTCCCTATATCTAATCTGAACTTCCCCTGTTTCAGTTTGAACCCATCACCCCTTGTCCTGTCACTACAATCTGTGAGGGGTCACTCTCCTGCATCCTTGTAGGCCCCCTTCAGCCTCCTTACTAGGAGTCCCTGAGCACTGGTGGTTTTGTTTCATCTCTGATTTTAACCAGCTATTCTTCGACCAGAGAAACCTTTTTCAACCCAAATTTCAGAAAACCTAGCACATTGCAGGGAAAAAATCCAGTTTTGACAAATCTGCACTTTCTAAAGTACAGGAAAGTTGCCAAGTTTGACATGTTGGTGCCAAAACAGAGCAATTAGGACTTTTTATTTGGCTCCACCTGGCCTGATATGACTAAAATAGAAAGCCCTGATTCTGCATGTTTCCCTCATCAAAAGCGTGGCTGCTGCCAGGCTCCTCCAACCTCAGTTTGCTGCTGTGCCTCCGTCTCTGGATGATGGTGATGCAGGGCCTGATGCCATGACCCACTGCTGAGCTGAGCTTCATTTTTAACTGTAAAATCAACCACTCTTGTTTTCCTGCCTCAATATGACATATGATCAGGCCCTGTGGGTCTTGCTGTATGTACCAAGGTACATATAATCAATGTTGCTGATTACCATCAAAAGAGGAGAGAAGAAGTTAGGGAACAAGAAAGGGATGTCTTGTCTGCAGTGAAGCACCTCTTCATTCACATGGCATGTCTGTAAGCTATTCATGCAGAAACCTGCCCTTGGGGCTTGTTTGAAGCTGTGACTGCCCCATCCCTGCAGCATTCAAGGGCAGGTTGGACACAGGGGCTTGGAGCAAGCTGCTCTAGTGGAAGGTGTCCCTGCCCGTGGCAGGGGTTGGAGCTGGAGGAGCTTTAAGGTCCCTTTCCACACAAACCAGGCTGGGATTCTATGATTTCCAGACTTTGGTCTGTGAGAGCTCTGCTCCTGTGAGATCAGGGGTGTTTTGGGACATGGGGCAAAGGGCAGGGCAGAGGTCCCCTTGGCCATGGACACTGTCAGCCCATGAACAAGCCATATGCTTGTACCCTCAGTAGACACAGGGTGTGGTGGGATGGCAGAGATGTTCATTCTGCCACACTCATACCAGAGGGTGGGATTTCCCATGGGTTTCTATGGATTTTCACTGGAAATGACAACCAGATTACTCTGCTGTCATTGAGGGAGGTGTGGGATACACTGAAGAAAGGTTTTGGAGAACTCTCCTCAGCTCCCTGGCTCCCACATATGTTTTTTAGCAGCCTCCCTTTCCCCACCTCAAGGGCAGAGGAAGATGTGCAGCCAGCGTAGGACATGGGGATGCTGCACCTGCATGTCTCCTGGCAAAGGCTGGCTGGATGTTAGTGCATGCTCTGTGAAAGGGCCTTTCTCCATAGTCCATAGTCTCCTAAGGACTATGCAGAGCCTCTACCTAAGTGATCTGGGAGCTGATGACCAGCCAAACCAGTGTCCAGGTGGGAAACCCCCATTGCTCCCTAAGGAGAAGTGGCAGAGGGAGACTTTGTCTCAAAAGCCCCATGAAGACCTTTTCCTTTTCAGTCTTTGTCTTGAGTCTTGCTGGCCATGAGTCCAGCATCCAGCACAGAAAGAGCTTTTAGTGCCCTGCCATGGCCTGACGCTAAGGGATGCAGTCATACATCAAAGCCAGCAAATCTGACATGAAAAATGGGGTTTAAAAAAGGCTACTGAGGAAACAAAGCTTCCAGGTCTGGTATAACCCCTCTGGTCCGGGCTGGCAGCAGCATGGGAGCTTTGAATCCTGTGACTGCTATTTTTAAGGCATGGGAGAGAAAGATGCGTTATGAAATCATAATGAACTGGTGGCCCTTTCTTTGGGAAGAAATTGGAGCCTGGGAAGGGATGGCCATTTTGCCATGAGGAGGTTTTTGTCCCAGTTTAGCTGTACCACAAGCAGTGGAGAAATCTCACTTAACATACACTCAGTAATAGCTTTGCACCCCTCATCCACACTGGCCAAGGCCAGGAGGTGGATTCCCCTATGTGCTCCACGGCCTTTTCCCAAGTCCTGAGGACAACCAGCAAGGAAGAGGCATAGGAAAAGGTTTAAGGCAAAGATCCCAAAGGTTGTAAGGAACTTAATCACAATGATTGTAATGACACAGTAATTATAATGACAAAGGAAATAATCACTTCATTGCATTTTCTTCCTAAGAAACTCATTGCACCCCGGTGCCTGTGGGCAGAGCAGTGAGGAGTCTGCAAGACCAGAGCATGGGAGTGAATTCCAGCTGCCAGGTCCTCTGTGCTCCTTGGGAGTGCAAGAGCAGGAGAGCTATAGCAGCCAGGGCTCGAGTCCTCCAGGTTGGACATGGTCATTCAGAAGTCACTGTAGGCAAAACCCTGTGAGCCAAATCCTGCCTGGTGCTAAAGCAGCTCTGTTATGTGGCTAATCCCAAATCACTGTCAAGCCAAGCTGCCTGTGAAGACCTGCTGAGCACCCAAAGTCAGCAGGTTTTGGCCACGAGCACCATTACTAAGCCCTTAGTGGGACAGAGAGCTGATGGAAGCTTGGCCACTGTATCAGCAATGTCTACCTCAGCCTGCCATTAAAGATAAACTGGGGAAAAAACACCGCTTTGAAGAAATCTGTATCCCGGTGATGAGCTTTGTTTTGCATTTCTTTGTGACAAAAGTGATTAAACTGCTAAATCATAGCTGCTTTTCTCATAAAAAAGACAAAGCAGCTTTAGATCCCTACATCATTTCAAGAGTTGCAGAACGCTCTAGGTAAATGGGAGAGATTTGATCTATCTTGGTTTTATCACTGTATCTCCTACTCCCACAGGCTCCTGAGCAGGGTGTATTTGCTGTCTCATGGCCTAATAGCTTCCTGTGTTACTCATAACTTAAACACTGAGAGAGAGATAAGGGATTGGGTTTGGTTTGTTTCCTTTAAGGAGAAATGAACCTTAATAAATAGCTGATTACCAAAAGGTGTCATAGTGAAAGTACAGAGCTTTCTCCTGTTCCACACTTGGCCCTTGCATTTGGTTAAAGAGCAATGTGAAAGCCCTGGAAAATGAGCCCCGTCACACTCAGTAAGTGCTGGATCCAACAAGGATGAGCTCCTATTGCAGGAGATGGTCAGACAGGTGCAGCAAAGTGCTGCAGCCTTTGCTGGGCACAAATCATTCCCTGTAATGTCCACTGAAAGGGTGGAATTTGCAGTCATAGCACTCATCATCTCCAGTGTTTCAGAAAGCTCCCAAGGGCCCTGAGGCTGTTTGTAAGGAGTCCTGGTCCTGCTATGAGCCACTTCCCATGACATCTCCCGTTGCTTCAGCTTGTCTTGCTCCAGAGAGAGCTGATGACAGGAGTCTCCTCCATCAACCTGGTTTAAAGGACCGATGAATGTTGATGCTCCAAAAGCATGGGCTGGCCATGGCCATGGCCAAAGGATCTGCTGCACTGGAAGGCACCTCTGGTGACTGTCAGTCCAGTCTCTAATCTGCCCATGAGGCTTTGTTCGTGGTTGTCTCTGAGGTGGGGGGGAAGAGGCTTCTGGTGCAGACGTCTGAAGGGAGCACGGAAAGGGGCTGCCCAGAAATGAAGCTGTGGGAGGCAGAAAGAGAGGGGACCACCAAGCTTTGGGTGAGAGGGAGCACTGAAGAGAGTGGGTGAGATAAAGTGAGGGTGTTTGATGCCTGGGTTTGGATGGCAAATGCCATCCATGGGTCAAACTGTGTTCTCCAGCACCATGAGAGCAGGAGAGGTGGATAAGCAGCTTTCTGCTCATGGTTGGAAGGTTCAGGTATGGGAGTCAAGAGATCTCAGGGGGGCACCAGCTCCCTTTTACAATGTGTGTGTGTAACACAGAGGCAGGAGTGGGGAGAAGCTTGGAAATGGGTGAGTGAGCAAGAAAGGGTCAGAAAGCAAAAATCTGCCTCCTAAAACTGCCAGAAAGTAAAGTTCTCAATGACTTTTAGGCCATCTCCTGACATGACTCCAGACTTCAGCACAGGTGGGGTTGGCAATACTGTGGATTATTTGTTACAAATGATTTACAAGGCCCTTCAGAGGGAAATAAATTTCACAGGACAGTGCCTCCAGGGAAAATGATATGTATTTGGATGGGTGATTCATCATTCTGCATTAAGGCCATAAGCTCAGCTGACAGCCAAGTATACCTGATAATCTCTTATCTAAATCATTTCCCCTTGAAATCTTCCATCTGTGCAGCTTTGGGCTGTCGATGTGAGGATAAACTGTTGGGGAACTGGTGTTGTGATGGCATGGCCGCGATGGAGAGCTGCTGAGTCCTCCCCAGCAGATCCCACACCATGTTAGGTTACATGGAAGGCACAAATAGTGCCAGATAGCCCCAGAAAGGTGGTGGAAGGAGGGGGCAGAGGCTGTTCTGCATGGGTTTGAAACCTGGGTCCATTTAAAGTCTCTGAGGCTGAGCACCTGGTTGTGTCTTCCTTCATGATCAGTCTCAGAGGAAGGCCAAGAGCTTTCTGCAGAGCCTTCATCTAGTTTAAGCAACAGGGAGCTTTCCCCATGCGTCAGGAGATGGTAACAGTCTTCATCCTGAGACATTTCATCACGTTTCTCCAAATCTTTTGTTACTGTCAGTCTGGGTTATTGTTGCATCCATCCTGGGATGAGGTCAGCTCCAAATGCTGGGCTTACAAACCGTCTTCTGCTGGTGATGCTGAAAACATCGAAGTCCTTTGTCTGCCTTCCTCTCAGCATCCTCTTTTTCCTGCTGTTGCTCACACAGGGTTTTCTCTGTCATGGGGCTCCAGGGACTGATTTTGGGGGGGGGAAGATGCTGATCACATGTAGGTTGTTATAGAATCATAGAATCGTTTGGGTTGGAAAGCTCATCCGGGCAGGGACACCTTCCACTAGAGCAGCTTGCTCCAAGCCCCTGTGTCCAACCTGGCCTTGAGCACTGCCAGGGATGGGGCAGCCACAGCTTCTCTGGGCACCCTGGGCCAGCACCTCAGCACCCTCACAGTAAAGAACTTCTTCCCTATATCTAATCTGAATCTTCCCTGTTCCAGTTCAAACCCATCACCCCTTGTCCTGTCACTACAGTCCCTGATGAAGAGTCCTTCTCCGGCATCCTTGTAGCCCCCTTCAGGCACTGGAAGCTGCTCTGAGGTCTCCACGCAGCTTCTCTTCTCCAGGCTGAACAGCCCCAATGTTCTCAGCCTGGCTCCATACAGGAGGTGCTCCAGCCCTGAGCATCCTTGTGGCCTCCTCTGGGAGGAGGAGTGTGCTGTGTGCTGTGTGTTGGGACAGGACAGCATCAGCTGTGATGGGAGTACTGCTTGAAAGGCAGTCATGGGTTTGAACATGGGGCATCTGGGGGTCCTCCAGCAGCCTCCCATCATGTGTCTTTACAGTGTTCTGCAAACCAGGGACACTTGCAGGGGAATGTGAAAGATGCATCTTTTCCTCTGGCCAGCCATGTTCTGTTCATAGCTGGCTGGAACCTGATTTGGCAGAGTAACGTGATGGTTGTGCTACTGGATTCAACACATTAATCACTAATTATAGCAGCCACCCAGTGTCTCCAGTAATGCAGTGTCCGAGAAGGCTGTAAAGCATGTGAATCACCTATAAATCCACATGTAACTCTGGTAAAACGACAGGAAATACAGGCAAAATGAGCCGTCAGCCCATTGCTGGCTATGCCGATGGTATGGACCATGCTTGTGCCTTTGCTGAAGCAGGTTTGGATGGGACCCAGAAGGGTAAATGCTCTGCAGCTGCCTCTCTCTTAATTCAGGCTGCAGCTTTGCCTCCTCTGGGCCCCACACCAGCAGCCCCACAGCTCGCAGCCTGCTGTACCTCTGCTTGCCCTGAGCAGGAAACCTCCCTCCAGCCCCAGTTGTACCCCCATAGGCATGGTGAGGGGTGGGAGCAGCTTCCTACAGTGCTGGTGGCTGGGTCCTGTTGCCTGCCTGGCTGCTGCAGCTGACACCGCTCCTGTGCCAGCACAGGGCACGCTGCCTTACCGACAGTGTAACTGGAGCCTCTCAGATGTGGGTAGTTTGTTTTTCTCCCATCTTCTCCACAGAGCTCCCTGCCAGTGGTGGTGATGTGTCAGGAGAAGGGGGCTCACAGCCCATGGTGTGCATCCAAGTGTCTGCATGACACAGTAGGCAGCAGGGATGTGCCTTCCTTTGCCACCCAGCAGCCATCCTGTAGGCAATGGGCACAAAAGTGGTGTCTGGCCCTGTTTTGGACATGTTCCTCTGCCCAACAGCATCCACGATGCTCCCTCTGTGCTCCCTTGTGGTGCCCATCACCTGCATCCATGAAGCTGCTCAGCTCCCCAGCTCCTCTCCATGCCAGGAGCCCATCACCCTCTCCCAGCTTCTCCCCATCCTCCTGGTACCCCACAAGTCTCTGCCCTCCTCACTTTTACCTCTCTTACTCCTCAAACCCCATCTCGATTCCCCCCATCCTCCCTACCCCTCATTCAACCTGCGTGGCTGGATGAGCATCCCTTCATTCACATGGAATTCAGCAAACCCAGGGCGTTTTGGAAGGGCTGGAGGGATCTGTGAATTTGCTTTGAAGATAGCAGCATGTTTTGGCTAAAGGGAACAGGAGAACATTTTGAAAATGTCAAAATATTTTGTTTAGGCATTTTTTAAACAAAATGCTTCACTTGGTGGTTGACAAAAAAAGAAAAGAGAAAAGAAAGAGGGGGAAAAAAATCAGTTCGGCATCTCCAAAGCAAAACCTTCCCATTTCCGTTCTGAGATAGCACCTGCCTGCCAGAATTCAAACTACAAAGGCACAGAAGCTGTTTTCAATAGCAAATACTGGCTGGGCACCCATGGGAGTTTCTGCAGTGGAAGTCAAAGTGTTTCAAAGGGAGTCAAAACATTTTCTGGTTGGATTTTTTGACCCTGTTTCACTTGGAGTGGGGGGAAGGTGTCCTTGTGAGCCTGGAGCAAGGACCTTGTGTTGGCTGCTAAGTAGAAATGTTTATGACAACATGGGGCTGGTGGGAGCTCAAATCTGCTTCTTGCATTAGAAAGGGAACGAATGGTGGGGTCAGATCCTCCATGGTGACCCTCTCTCTGCCACTTTGGCTTCTCAGCCCATATGATTCCGGGGCCAGAGGAAATCTCTTCCTTGTGTCTGCTCCAGCCCGTGCCCTGCTCTGGAGATCCTGTGGCTCTCTGCAGTGGGGCCGCAATTTCTCTGTGTTTTCTAGGGCCTGTTTCCTGATGTATCTGTCTGCCTGGCCCTTGTCCTCCTGTCCTCTCATCTCCGTCAGCCCCTCCTGAACACCACTGGTAGGAGACAAGCCTGGGGCCATGGTCCATGTCCCTCCCTAGTGTGGCTGCACTGAACCCTTTCTGTAAAGCTCTCAGACACTGCACATCCCATTCTTGCCTGTTTTCGTGCTGCAGTCGTGCCAGCTGCCTGTTTGTCTTTGTGCCATCTGCCTGTGAGCCCCCACAGAGCTGTGAGAGCTGAGGACTCATTTCAAGCACACTTGCCCAAAGGCTTGAAGGTGGGAAGTTCCTACAAGCACAACGACAGCTGGGAACGGGGCTGGGGGCATGTCATGGTGTTGTGCCTCTTGGTGGCACCTCCAAGGCTTTGTGGCTCCTCTGGTCCTGCTCACGTAGAGATGAAGCAGAGCTATTCCAAGACCAACGTTTCTGGCTGTATAAACTGTCCATGCTCAGTACAACGGTGCTGCAGAGATGAGCCCTAGGAAAGCCAGGCTGCTGGGTCTGTGCTGTCTGCATAGCAGAAGGGCCAGGGCTGTGTTTCTGTTCCTAATTCACTGCATGGTGGAAGGGTGGAAATCAGCAGCCGTGGGGTGTCCCTGGCTCAGCCCCCCAGCCGTGGGGCTGGATGTGTGCACAGCTGCAGTGACTCAGCTTTGCTTTGGAGTGAAAACCCAACCCCTCCAGCACCCCTCACACCCTCCTTGCATAGCATCTTTGAAGGATGGGTGGAAAGGGAAGCACAGAATCCCAGAGTGGGTTGACCTGAAGGGACCGTAAAGGTTCTTTTCCTCTTCTTTTTCTCCCCTTTTCTCCCTTTTTTCTTTTCTTTTCTTTCCTTTCTTCTTCTCCTCTTCTCTTCTCTTCTCTTCTCTTCTCTTCTCTTCTCTTCTCTTCTCTTCTCTTCTCTTCTCTTCTCTTCTCTTCTCTTCTCTTCTCTTTCTCTTCTCTTCACTTCTCTTCTCTTCTCTTCTCCTCTCCTCTCCTCTCCTCTCTTCTCCTCTCCTCTCCTCTCCTCTCCTCTCCTCTCCTCTCCTCTCCTCTCCTCTCCTCCCCTTCCCTTTTTCTTTTCTTTCCTTTTCTTTTTTCCCTTTCCTTTTTCTTTTTCTTATTTTACTTTTCCTTTTCCTTTAACTTTTCCTTCCACTGCTCCATTTCACAGGGAACTGTTTTGTTTCTGTCAGATAGGAGCAATGAGGAAACTCAGGCACTTGAAGTGATGAGAAATTGCATACGAGGGTGCACTGGGGTTAAGCATGACATACGTAGAATAGTAGGGCATATATATGTGTGCATATATAAGTACATGACAAACAGACATATATATGTGTGTATATATGCATATATAGGTATTACCTATCCCATCCACGCTGTCACCCATTCCTGTGTGAGCTCCAGAGCTCATGTCACGAGGATTCGGTCGTGCACCACTAGAGGCCAGTGTGCCCCTTGAATGAAAGAGGCCGCTGCGCTGGTTGATAACAGCCTGTTGGGAGCACACCGCTTCCAGCGGGATGGGATCTGGGTGCACAGGGGATGCTGGCCAGGGCAGCAGGGGCGGCTGCTCGCTGCTGGCACCCCGCAGGGATGGGCGAACCCTTCCCACGGAGGAGTCCTGCACGATCCTGGCAACTTCTTCCCAAATCCTGCTGCTGGATTGGGCAAGGTCCTGCCTGGCACCTGCTGCGTGTCCAGGGTGCAATGCAGCCGCAGCATCCTCTTCTCCAGGCAGCACATCCATCCCACCGGGAGCCACCCCTGTCCTAGGGGACTGCTGGGACACTGCGGTGGCAGAACAGATCCCACGGCTTTGCCTCCCCGTGCCACTGCCACTGGACACCAGGCTGGTGCAGCGGCAGAGCTCCAGGCTGGGGATGGCAAATAGCTGCCTGCCCGCTCCTCTGTGTGAGCTGCAGATGGTGAGTTTGGGATGGCCCTGGAAAGTAACATCAGTTTCTGAGCAAAACAGACCATTGCAATGCTTCATTTAACTAAAGATGGAGTGCTTGGTGTTGTTGCGCAGAAGTTTTTACCTTGACGTCTGCAGTAGCAGCAGCAAATTGCGACGCCTTTCACCATCCCAGATCACTTTGGTTCAATAACAGCAGAACCTTGGCTTAGTGCATGTCAAAATGAAGTTGAAATCAGTTCTGAAATGGGTCCATTTTAGCTCCAATTGTTTGCAAGCCCCAGACTCATCAGGGGTAACAACAGGGAGATGAGGGGAGAGATGAGGAGGGCTCTGGGGTGGGAAGTGGGGCTGGAAGAGCAGTGAGGAGGGAGCGCTTTGCTGGGAGAGCTCCTCGGTAATGCAGCTGTGTTTTGGGAACTCTTCTCGTACAGTTGATGTTTTTTTAAACCTTGTTTATTGCTTGGCTGCTTTTATCTTTTGGAGATGGAGAAGGAGAGCAGAGTGCTCCTCCTGGGTGTAACAGCTTCCCTGCTTTGGCTGGTCCGGGGGAAGCAGTGAGATTCAGGAGCAGGGATGGCTTCAGGTGCCGTTAGAAACCCAAACCCAAATACTCAGTCCTAAGTATCCTTTTTATCTTTTCTTTTTTTTTTTCCCTGTGGAGCAGAAGTGAAAACAAGAAACAAAGCCAAGGAGATGTTTTCCCCAGCATCCTTCTAAAATCTTTTCTTTCTGCCCCATAGTAAATGCTTGCACTCGTTTTCTCAACCTGGAAAAGCTGAGATCTACCTCAACGTGACCTGAATCAGGTTAAGGTCCCAGGAGCGTCCACTTCAGGTTGAGACTGAGGGTCCATCCCTGTGGTCACAGGCAGACACCAAAAAAGCAAGAATGAGGCAAGTGTGCATGATATTCCACGTGGAACTTCCATCTGTTTTCAAACTGGGACTTCTCCTGCTTGCGTAAACATGAACATTTTCACTTGTCCCATTCTCCAGAGCAGCTACTGGCAGAGCTGACCAGGGGTTTGATGCACCCCAGTGCCAGCACTCCCTGGTCAGAACCACCCCAAGTGACCTGGGATCAGAGGAACTGCTGCAAAGCAGCAGAAAAGCCACTCAGGAGGGCTGAGAGGGAGACCCCCCCCTTGCTGTGTCCCTGGAGCACTGAGCCATCACCAGAAGGGTGGCAGGCTCCGAGCTGGCTGGAGCTCTGAGTCTTGTTGAAGTCTGGTGTAGGTTGGAACAGGCCAGCTCCGGTGCCAGGCTGGGGTCGCTGCTGCCTGCAGCTCTGCTGGTCAGTCCTCACGGGAGCAGGCGGTTTGTTTAACCCGGGACGTTCAGCTGGGAATGTGAGGCTGAATGAGCTGCTGTTTCCTGTGGGATTTCCATCCAGTGCAGCGAGAGGAGGGTCAAGGAGGAGGAAAACCACTGCCCTGTGCTCTGGGCAGCTCACGGTACATGGCACGGCCATCCCGGCATCCCCATGGCTGGGTGCAGCATCCTGCCACGGCTCCCTGGAGCTGTTCTGCCGGGATGGCTGCATCTCTCAAGCGAGCTTTGCTGGGCACCACGCAGGGCTCCTTGTGCTGACCAGCGCACAGCTTTGGTGGAGATCCGCTGGGTCCCAGAGAGATCTGCTGTTCTGGCAGGGGGGCAGGAGCCCAAACAGCATGTGGAGGATGCTTGTGACACCTTAATTAATGTCCGCCCTCTTACAGGACCTGCCGTGGTGATGCTTCTGTGAGCAAAGAGCTTCTGATCGTCACTGTGTCACATGGATGGAGCAAAGAGCTGCGTTATCACAGGAGAACCAGCATGGCAATTGCCTCTTCTTCCCCCTCCAGAGTCCTGCCATGGTCCACACTCCTCGGCATCCCTCCAGCCTGGGAGCACTGGAGCCTGGGGCCAGCACAGGAGCCAATGGAGCTGTAAGCCCATCCTGTAGCCCATATGAGAAAAGACTCCCAGGGGAGGACTCGGGGTTGTAGTGTTGGGGCCAGAATAAGCAGCCCTGACAAGCAGCAGCACTATCAGCCCCACCTCTGTTCCCCCTGAACCACAGAGCACAGCTGCTGCTGGGCAGGTTCTCATGGAGGGTCCCTGTGCCCTCGCAGTGTCTCATGGGCACCACTGCTCCGGTGCCTGCCCGCATCCAGGGCAGTGCTGCAGGCAGGAGCTGGGGGTCTCCAAGGAGCGCAGGCACACAGGGGTTAACCGGGATCCTGTCTCCATGCACAGCTCCACTAATGGAATCAGCACTGAGATTTGTGCATTGCACTATGCTAAAAAAAACATGAATAAAAATGAAAAAAAGCATGGAATCTATTTAATCTCTCCTTTCAGAATTGCGTTTGACATCTAAGTAAATACAATGTTCCTGAGGTCATTAAAAATCAAAAATAGTACAAGCTTTGGGTTTGCCATGATTTCAGAATGAATCAGGTTTCTGAACTTGTTTTAATCTCTGTCTAATTGCTTTTCTGTATATGGTAACCTTTAGAAAATGAGTTTAACAATTAGTCACCTCCGACTAGTTAAAGACAGCATCCTGCCCTCAGCTCAGTTATATTTTCAACAAACAAGCAATGCCAAAGTAGATTCTTTGCTCTAACTGGAAACGTGGTCAGGCTACATGTTGGGCAGGTGAAACTGTTTGTGTTAAGGCCCCTAAGAGTTTGGAAGTTCACCAATGCTTATCTTGATGTCTTTTCACTCTCCCTCGACAAGAAGAGCTGGAAGAGAAGTGGGAAACATCAAGAAGCTGTGCCAGCCATGGCTGGTGCTTCAGTTCTGCTCCTTCTGGGCACAGAGCCCCAAATGAGTGCAAGGGCTGGCAGGTGAAATGGGCTGGACCCTCTCTCCCCAGGATTGCAGATCTGGGCAGAGACCACGCAGTTTTCCCCTCCTTTGGCCCATGCCTGCATTGCCAGCCTGTAGATCACCACAGTTGGGGCACGCTCACGGTCCTGGTCCTGCTCATGCCACCATCTCCCTGCTCCCTCAGCACCTCATTCATCTCTGCTAAAATCTGAGCTGCTTTCTCTCTCCCCATCGCACTCCATGCCATCATGCCAGGCTGGGTCTCTGCTGTGTTCGTTAGTTTCCCAGGGCCCATATGTTATCCCCCTGGTTGGTCCATACCCTCCATGTCAGCAGTTCACCCGTGTTGGTGGCCCTGTGTCCCCTCGCTGCCTCTGCACCATGGGGTCCCTGCAGTGCTTGGACCCTGCTCCCTGGCTCCTCACAGTGTGTTGGAGACCATCGCACACCTCTGGGGCTGAGGTGAAGAAAGAGGTAAAGCCCAGCCTGTGCATGGACACCGTAGGGACAGAGTACCCTGTATCCCACCACCTGTGTCCCACAGGGCTGTCCTTGCCCCAGGGGACAGATCTGTGTCCCAACACTGCCATCAGCTCCAATTCCCTCTTGGCTTGTGGCAGTCTAGTGCAAATCTGAACCGCAGGTTTCCTTCGGTGTGGCAGAAGGCAGTGGAGGAGGAATGTCCTCCTGCAGGCTCCTTTCCTCATCACACTGGAAAAGGCACTGCAGATATGTTCCTCTGCATTGTCTTGTGCTTTATTTAGTCTGCAGTTCTGAGGGGTTGGACCTGCCCCCATTTCCCTGGAGGGATTATTCCAGACAGATCTCACCCTGGGAAATGCTTCCTGCTACTCACCTTATGTTTTCTGTTCCTTAATTTCACCTCACTGTTCTCAGCTCCAACCCGTTGTCTGGCAGCCATCTCTTCCCTCCTTGCTGACAGAGACTCTGGCTGGGTTTGCAGGAGCTCTTACCATTTACTAACCAGGTCATTCCCACCGAAGCCAGTGGTTTGTGTGGTGCACAGGCTAACAGCAAGTGCTCCTGTATTGGAGAGACCTTCTTGGTCATCCTGCTCCCCTTGGAGGGACTGTGCTGCCGTTCTGTTCACCTGCATCTCCATCAATGGGTTATCCCCACCACGGGGATTCCAGGTTATGTGTCCAGTTCCCGGCCCTGGAGCGCCCATTGAAGCCAGTGGAAAAGCTCACATCAGGGGTGGGATGAAGCTCTAATCCCACAGATGTGCTAATCTTTGGATCAGGAACACTCAGTGCTTAAACGTCTCTCGCAGACACCTGAGAGTGTGTTTTGCTAAAGCAAACTGCAATTACACATAGTATCTTCAATTTAGCTTGACGCGTTGCCTCTACAAAGAAGAGATGTCTTGTGTTAAGCACAGACAGTGCCTTTGACCCTCTCCTCTCCCCTCTTACACCCCCCCTCAAGGCCTCTCCCAGGCCAGGCGAGCAATGGTGGTGGCAGCAGGTAGTCCTGGCTGGGAGGTAGGAGCTGCTAACGCACAGCTATTGCTGCCCCAGCGAGGAGCCTTGTACAGCACCGACCGAGGAAATGGAGCCAGAGCCTGCGTGGAGAGCGGAACAAATGCAGGAGAAAAGGCCCATAGGAGCCTGCTGCTTCACTACAGCAGGCAGAGGCAGCCGCTGAGCAGAACACAGTGATGGGTAAAGGCAAGCACCGCACGCTGCAGCTCACACCCTCAGTGTGTCTGGGGCAGTGGAACTTCCCCCAAGCTGAGAGCCCCCCAGCAGCAATGGAGATGGATTTACTTTCCACAGTTTTCATGGAGTAAAGGTATAGTTAACATTATCCCTCATATTGTCCATGTGCTGTGCAAAGGTAGAAGGTCTTCTCCCTTTGTGTTTTGAGACCTGGTACAGGCACAGGTACTGCTTGAAAGCCCCGCATCTCGCTAAGCTGTTCCTGCTGGGAAAGCACCCTTCCATCTCATCCCTGGTCCTTTACTTCTCTCTGCTCAGCAAGGCTCAAAGGCACGTGTCCCACCTGGCTGTGACCTGAGGCTGCAGCAAAGCAGCTTGGTGGGAAAATCAGTGTGGGCTGGGCTGGCCTGTGTGGGAAAGGATGTATGGGAGAAGGAAGAATGCCCCTGTCCTTGGACCGTCATCACTCTGTCAAGAGTGGGTTGCTGTGTTTGAGTATGTGCCAGCAGGCTCCAAAGCTGTGGCTGGGGTATGCCCAAGTCAGCACCTAAACACAGGAGCACTGGACTTGGAAAGCTGGTCCATAGTGTGTGAGTGGAAGCAACGTCAGCAGAAGAAGGTCCCTTCCCCCTCCCTTCATTATATTAACATTCGCTTTCATTTTACTGCTGAACAAATGAAGACAACAGCTGTGTTATTTAACAGTGTGCGTTTTACTACCAACAAAGAATGGTCCTTTAAAACGTGCAGAATGCGGGGTGCCCTTCCAGTGAGAAGTGGAATTGCAGGTTTGGACAGAATGACCTAAATATTAAAAGTGCAGCTGGAGCATTAAAACCATAGTTGGTGGCGAGGATGGCTGGGTTTGGCTTGACTCATTGGCACGATGATCCAAAGGGCAATTATGCTGCTTTAGGAGCAGAGCCATTTGCCACATATCAGTGTAATGGCAAAACTTAGGGATTGGTGGATATTCAAAGAAGTGATCCAAAGTGAAATAACACCTCTCTATTGCTGCTGTTTTTCTAAAGGTCATGTAGATACCGTAACAGTTGCTTCACAGTGAAAACCTTGCATGCAATAGATGAGCATAGGTTAGCATGCCTGTGCTGAGGGAAGGAGACAAAAGCAGGTCTTGGGGCCAAATTTGATCTGACCTGGAAACAGCCACCATGTGAAACCACAGCAGCAGTGAAACCACAGCAGTGCACAGCTCCACGTGTGCTCGCTCAAAATATTTCCTCTGCTTCCAGCTCACCGCTTGTGTTCACCTCTTTGAGCTGCCTTAATGCCAGACCTGTAAGGTAGGCTTGCACCGAGGCTGGGGAAAAGAGTAAGTCTGAATATTGATGCTGTGCTTGTGACAGAATAACTGATGTGAATGACACAACACATCCAGCATCTTGTCTGAAGCACTCAGAAATGAAGCTTGAGTGTGCAAAGCATTTTGCAACCTAAACGGGAATGTTGGTGTAAGCTCAGGTGACAGTCAAAGGAGATGTGATGCATCTTTGGGGTTAGTTTGATGCAAATGGGCACTTGAAAAGAGCTGTGATGGTTGGCTGGCCAAAGGTGAGCAGTAATGTGTGCTAAAAAGCTATTGTATTGATTGAAATGCATCTAGAAAACATCAGCCTGATGTAAAACAGGAGTAATCAGCAGAAGCTAAAGGCTATTTCATAGGGATCATGAACATGTGTTTTTGAACACCCTTCATTAATAAATCAATGAGATGCTCATGTTGGCAGAGGGTTCAGAGCAGCTTTTGGTGAGCTGCTGGAGGAAGTGGCTGTACCCCAGTGCTGTACCCCAGTGCTGGAGGAGGTGGCTGTACCCCAGTGCTGTATCCCAGTGCTGGAGGAAGTGGCTGTACCCCAGTGCTGGAGGAGGTGGCTGTACCCCAGTGCTGTACCCCAGTGCTGGAGGAGGTGGCTGTACCCCAGTGCTGTACCCCAGTGCTGGAGGAGGTGGCTGTGCCTCCACAGGGCTGGTGACCGACGGATGCTCAAGGACAACAGAGTCTCCAGTGAGAAGCAGTCGCACAGGATGGTGGTGCTGGGGTCTGTCAGGGGAAAGATGCTGCAAAGCCCTAATTGTGAAGCGAGGGATCTACCTGCAGGGCTGGGGCTCACTCAGGACCACTGTTGGACCTGGCATCCCGTAAGTGATTTCAAAGAGTAAATCCATCTCTTCCATCCTGTATCCATTGCAAAGGACATCTCCACTGGCCTCTTACAGAGGTCTTCGGTCCAGTTGCTTTTGTAGTAAGTGATTTATGTAAAATCCAGCATCTCTGTCTAGAGCTGCTTTCGGAGGGAGAGACCACAAGTGGTGAAAGGACCAGCTCATTCTACAGGGCAGCAGCATGGGGTACTGATCCATGGATCTTTGCCTGCATGAGCAGGAAGCAGCACCAGTCAAGGTCAGAAATGAAGGTGTTTTCTGGCTGCCCTCTCGTCCACAAGATGCACCACTTGCAGAGCAAGGAACCTTTTAAGCAGGTCTGTGTGCTGCTGAAGAGCTCCTGTCCTGGCAGCACTTTTAGCTACGACATCTTTGCACTCCTGGGATTTGCAGCCTGTAAATGTGAGTTCAAATATGCACTCATGTGAACTGCAGCTCCCTGATCCTTCCTGCCTGCGTCTCCTGGATGCTCCACCCCAGGGGGGAGCAAGGCTGGGAGCAGGCTGTGCTCGTGGCTCGAGAGAGGTTTTGATGCCACAGCAAGGTAAATGGCTCCAGGATCCCGGGAAATGCTGCTTTCTCCATGGTGCTGGGTCATGTAGCATGAGCTGCAATCAAGCTTTCCCCCTGCTGATCGTAATGCAGGCTGATGGGCCTGTCATGGCAAGAGACTGTGACTGTGACGTGGCCCTGGGGTGTAACCATGCAGTGGGTGTGCACTGGGGCAGGGGCCACACTGCATCATGACAGTGATGCCTTGGGACGTGAGATCATCGTGGCAACAAGGTGATGGGCTGTGATGGCTCCTTCACAGGGTCTGGCAGCAGGGACTGGAGAGCTCTGGCACACAAGTGTGATGGCAGTGCGGTGCCAAGCAGTATCTGCCATCTGTGGTGGGTGAAGGAATGGATTTAACAGGTATATTGGGTTGTGGGGACCAATCTCCTCCACCAATGATCTCACTGCAACCACGGGCATGGCTCCAGTGGCCAGCAAGTGGTGGGGCCATAGGACAACATCCATGCTGAGTTTGCTTGGAGGAGCTTGGGCTATCCATTAACACCAGCTCTCCAGCACAGGACATGGCATGTGTGCCCTGCAGAGCTCTTCTGGCTGTGATATCCCTGAGTTTGTAGTCTAAAGAACCTAGAAATTAATGTGTAAATTAAAATTCCCTTTGGTGAATTCACCAAAAGCAAGATACTAAAAAAATCACAGAATCCCAGCCTGGTTTGGGTTGGAAGGGACCTTAAAGCTCATCCAGCTCCAACCCCTGCCACGGGCAGGGACACCTTCCACTAGAGCAGCTTGCTCCAAGCCCCTGTGTCCAACCTGCCCTTGAACACTGCCAGGGATGGGGCAGCCACAGCTTCTCTGGGTACCCTGTGCCAGCGCCTCAGCACCCTCATAGCAAAGAATGATAGTGAAGAAAACAAAGCAACCTGACTATTCTTGGCTTGCTCCCTCCTTCTACCACCAATTTCTACAGTAAAATAGAGGTTTTACTTCAAAAAGTATGCATTTTTAATAGATTTTATTTACATAATTTTTCTGTCTAATAAGATGGGGTTTAAATGCATTAACTGCAGCATAGTTCTCTCAGACCTTTGGAGAAAAGAAACTACAATAAAGATTCTTGTCTCCTAATGTTCTGGGTTTCAGGCAAAAATTATACTGTAAGATAGGAATGCTTAAAAAAAACATAGTTCCACTGAACAAGAAAATCCAGTTAGAAAAAAACTGCATTGGAAAACATCTATTTGCCCACAAAATAATGTAAAAATAATGAGTCCATATCCCTCTTTGATGTGTGTGGCACATGCTCCTTTAAGGAGAAATTCTGTATTTCAGAGATAGTGTGCATATCATGGAATGAAACGGTTGTTATGGCAACAACTCTCAAAAGCAAGTACTTAACTGAGAAATGTGTTCCACATAGCCATAGAAAAATGAAAACATGAAAACAGAGACAGGAAGAATGGACAAACAGAAGCAGTATGAGATGGCAAAGCCATTTCTGATTTTCAAGCTCACAGAGAAGCAGCCCTGAACTGGTTTGGGGGATTTTTTGTTTTCTTCTTAATTTACAGGCAAAGTTTAAACTGGGTCTGTTCCTGGAAGGTTTAATGTGTCTTTTATTTGAGGTCATAATTAAAAAGTGCCGTATTATGTTAGTCCACCCTTATTGTTGTGGAGCAATGGATGGGGTGCAGTCAAGCTGTATTCAAACAGCACACCCAGCCCGGAGCATGGGAAGCCGGTACCCCAGGCCAAGCTGCATCTCCAGCATCCCTGGGATGGATAGATCCAGTCTCCTGTAGCTCAGAGCCCATGGGTCTGGGATTCCTGCCTGGTGGGTCACTGCAGGGTGGTGTATCCTTCTGTGCTCAACCACACAGGTCTGTGCAGCCACCACCCAGCAGATCAGTCCAAAGCACTGTGGGAGAGACAGAGAAGCCCAAAATACTAACTGCCCTTGGCATTGCTGGTGTCTTGTCCCATCATGTCCACATAGTCTGGAGACCAGACCATTTCCCATGCTAAAGAGAAAACCCCTCTGGGTCTCTCATTCCAGATCCCAAATCTAATCATGGGTTTAGCCCAGAACAAGCAAGTGAGGCAGTTGTTGTGGCCAGACCTTGCTTTATTTCTGTATCCATTTCAGCATTTCCAGTATAGCAATCTGGGCTCCCTCAGCACCGGCAATACCTTCTAACCTCCTGATATCCCTTATTCCATAAGCATACACCAAAGTTTTGCATGAAGACTGCAAGGCTGCTCCCCAAGCAGCACCGTTCAGCCCGGCTCTCTGGTGCTCTGTGCAACCTTCCCTTTAACTGGATCCACATCCTCTTTGTAACTCCTTCAACAGAGGTTCTTCCAGGAAGACTGAATGCAATCTTTTGTTTAAACCGAGATAGATTAGCTCCTCTGCTCCTCTCTGTTTTCCTGTTAAAATCATACTAAATTGGCCTAATGTGATCTACTTTTGATAAAACCTTCCTGACTTTTTTCCTTCCATTTTTTATTTGCCTCCATGTCCTCAGAGATCCTTCTCTCAGTAAAGAGATGAATGGAAGGGCCTGAAACCAGAAAGCGAAGCAGCATAGAGAACAGTTATAAACACCCACTCCCCAAACCCTCTAGTATTTCAGACAACCTAAACCGATCTGTCTGATTTCTTTAACTATCCTGTTAGATAATGCTTATCAAAGCACCTGTAGAAATGATAGGGCCATAGGGACTGACTCAAAGTGTGTCAGTGCTTTAGGCTGAAGGTTTTGACTTTGTAGTCGAGGTGGGGTCAGTTCGGGAGCAGTAACCCTCTGTGCTGCTGCAGCTCAGCTGCTTTCCTTGCACATCCATACCCATCCTTACTTTCCCTGCACATCCATACCCACCCTTGCTTTCCCTGCACATCCATAGCCATCCTTACTTTCCCTGCATATCCACAGCCATCCTTGCTTTCCCTGCACATCCATACCCATCCTTGCTTTCCCTGCACATCCATACCCATCCTTACTTTATCATCATGACTGCACCTTCCTGGCAGAAGCTGAACCATGCTGGAAGCCTGACTTTCCAGGGGAAAACCTGGTGGCTTTGCCGAACTTTGTTCCAGCTTTGCCCTGCCTTGGCTGGACCTGGGTAGGATCTAGGATGGGATCTTGCTGGAGCAGTGCTGGCTGTGGCCAGTTGCTGCTGCCCTCGCTGTTCTGAAGCACCCAGGGAGAATGAAAAGTCATTACTGGTGGTGGCATCTTCTGTTTAGTGATGCCAAGTGTACCCAAGGCTGGTGGGACCCACCTAGACCCACCACTGGGAGGAAGAGCAGCAAAAGGACTGGGACAAGTGGGGGTGGCCTCACATGGCTTCACCACTCCTGCCCCTCACTGACCTCCTCAGACCAAACGTCTGAAGGTGCTGGTGATCCTGGGCCAGGGTGCACCTCACCCGAGCTCTCTCACTATGAAGCCTTTCCTTTGAGCTGTGTGTCCCTCTCCGTCTGTGGGCACGGTGGAGAGGAGGAGCACAAGCATCCTAAGACAGTGTGAAAACAGGGAGGTTCACACCCCCCAGAGCATCCGCTCCTCTCCATTGACTTTCCTGGAGCCCATTACTAACCTCAAACTTCATTTGGGAGACAGACACAGACTGGATGAGGATTTATCTTGTGTTGTGTGTGACGAGTGAAGGGAAGGATTTCTGAATCTAACCCAGGTCTGCCGAATCCTCCTTTTCAAATGAGTCACTCACACGTCCCGAAGGCAAAGCGAGAATTTGTAAATGAAAACTTCTTCAAATAAATCTTTTGTAGGATTTACAAAGCTCCTGATGGGATTTGTAACTCCAGACACAGATCTGTACACTGCCGGCGAGACTTGGGTGGCTTTAAAAATCCATCTCTCGACTTGGGAAACAATCTAACCTTTCAGAAACCAGGTAGCTAAACCTAAGACTAAAAGCACTCAGCACTTGGGCCTGAAGGTTTAGTGACAGGATTTATACATTAGAACAGGGAGATAATATAACTCAGGTGTATTAAATCTTGATTTATTAACAAACTCAGAAGTAATAGCTTTACAAATAACTCCCAAGACATTTCAAAGAGCTTAACCCTTCAAGTACTGCACTTGTCAGGCTGCCACCTCTGCGAATGCCAAGAATATGTTTCAATATACGAGGGAAAATTCAACTGCATTGCAGACAAGCCCTGCAGCCCCTCTCCCTGGGGTTCCCCCCTCCCATGGAAGCCAGAAACAGCCCCTGGGGGTCCCCCAGTGCTGCATGTTTCTGGGGTCCTTTTTGGTCCCACTGTGCTCAGACACTCGCCTTGGCTGCACGTGTCTGCTCTGTGGGATGGGGCCCTGCTGCATCCCTCTCCTGACATGTCCCAGTGACACCTTGGTCTCTCTGCCTTTAGAGGGGTGATGGCTGGGCTCAGGAAACTCTGCTAGGGAGGGCACTTTGGTGGGCTTTGTGTGGCAGAGGGCTGGGAGCGCATGTGGACCAGGACAAGCTGTCTCCATTCCTGAGAGCTCTGTGAAAGAAGCCTCTTTCAGGGGATGCTCTCCCTGCATCAGCTCTTTCTCCTCTCCAGCAGTCTCATTTCTTTCCCAGTTACCTCCTATACAGACAACATGGCTTTGAGCTCCTCAGGGGGTGCAGATGGGGGACCTCCCCTTTGGGATGATGAGGGAGGATTTCCTCTGGCTGTTCAAACACACTGTGCGCTCTCATGTCTTTAAATCTCTTTGGTTTGGCAGTAACCATAAGCTGATTTCTTCCTGATCACAATCAGTTCGGCAGTAATTCCGCCTGTGACAAACCTCTTTGAAGAGAAAGGTTTTCTGCCTTTTCCATTCATGTTTATGCCAAATGCTCCAGCAAAATGCAACAGCATTCCCAAAGCAGTTGTAATTTTTAGATGGAAACCCCATCATTACCTGAAGAAGTCTGACAGGGCAGCTAATTCCCCTTCCCTCTTCCGTCTTGTGCTCTATTAGCTTTTGTTTAGCATAATTGAGCTCTCATGGCAGTGGCATGCCCCAGCGAGCAGCGTGCTTCAGGATTGCCCTGGGTACTTGACAAGCTCCACGGGTATCCAACCCCTCGCCCAGGGAGAGGAGCCCAGGGTGTTTTGAGCTGGTGAAAGAACTCGATGCTGTTTGTGTCCAAACTTGCTTGGAAACTAAATGACCATTCACCACAGCTTGCTCTGTTCACGGCAGAAAGTGCACTAGAAAATCATTGTGAAAGGAAGAGCTACTTGTTAATGAAGGAGCAAAGAGCAGCCAACACGGGCCAGAGCGCTGCGTGCAAGGGGAGCTGGAATGGAAAAGGCACTTGACGTCTCTTTTAGGTTCAGCTTGCATGAGCAATTAAACATTTTAGAAACTTCTATTCCCTTTGGTGAGCTTTTCTCTTGTCCTTCTGCTTGGCTCTTCCACAGATTGGTAGTTATTTTTGGAATGTTTTTCCATCTCCTTTGATCAGGTCTGATTATAGGTAGCATGGGAGCGCTGAGTCAGTGTGGATGAAGCCTTCCCTGGGGTATGTGCCACTGCTCTGCTGCAGTCACTGGGATATTCACTTGGAGAATCTCTCCTTGACCTCTCCGTGATTTTACAATTGTATTTAACATTTTAAGTGCGGTAGGTATAAAGCATCTGCTGTGCTTCACTTTATGTGTTTGGCTTCTGCAGTTTTCACTTTAGCCACTGAAAGGCATGGGGAAAGGTTTTCAGTTTTAATCCGGGTTGGCTCAGGTTTGTGGTGACCAAAGCCCTGATTCAATAAAGCATTTGGTGACCTGCTGAGCTTTAACCACATCCTTAACCTCAGCTTTACCCAGGAAAGCTCTTAAGCATCACACAGGATCCCAAGAGTTCCCAGTGATTTGGTAAATCTCAAGGCGAGGGGGTGGGCTGCTCCTTTGTCCTGCCCAAACTCCCAGCAAAGCTCTCCCTGAAGGCAGAACTGGGGGCAGTGTCTCTGACCATGTTTTTTTGTGGTGCTGGGTGCAGTTCCCAAGGGCATTGTGATGGTGATGCCCCACGGTGAGAGAGCAGAGCCTGCCAGTCCATCCATCCACCCCTGAATCCATCCACCCACCCATCCCGGGCCACTCTCTGCGGAGTCCTGCCCTACACAGCCTTGAACACTCTGGTTGCATGGTGCAAGCAGAGGCCAGTTCCTCCCAACATGGCAGAAGTGGCAACAGCCAGTTTAACCTGGAGCAGCCAAAAAGCCCTTGGGTGACTGTGCACAGCTGGCTCCATGTGGAGCAGGGATGGTGCGATCGCTTGGACAGACGCATCCGCTCCGGTGGGCACTGCCTCTGCTCCCATCAGCCTGTCACAATTTAGGTCACCGGAAGAAAGGAAAGGGTTAAAGCCAGAGTAATTCACATAAGACTGTTCATTACTATGAGATGTCTGTGTGTCATTAAATTGCATTTGAGCTTTCATTAGACAGTTTTTTCCTCCTATAAAAGTCTTTGTTGTGTCAATTAGTTGATTGACTATCATCTGGTTTCTGGGTTAGTGAAACCTCATCCGTTGTGAATGAATTTGTTTATCAGGGAAAAGGGACCAGGGAAGGGAAAAAAAATTCAATTAGATGTCAATGTGTGGAGTGACAAGCAGCATTTGATAAGGCTTTTAGTTTAATTGCTTGTGTTTCATTAAGAGATGTATTTAGCAAGAGAATTCTTCATTTTCAAAAGATCTCGGGTGTCTTATTTTTTGCTTCTGGCCTTTAGGTACTCCTGCAACGTTCAGAAAACAGATCTATTTTTTAATTAGAAAAACGACTTTATTGTGACGTGCTCAACATATTGAGGCTGTTACATCACTGACATGTGGTGACAGCCTTTCAGTGACATCCACGTGCAAGTTTCAGGGGACAGGGTGTACCCCAGCATCATCTGAAAGGCTCTTGCCAAAGATCTGCTGCTCCCTCTGCAGCCCATGATAATGCTGTGTTAATCCTCCGAGTTTGTATGAGGAGGAAACCATTCAGCTCCCAGCCCTGGAAACGTTTTGGAAGGTCTGGTTTAAATCTTTGAAAGGCTGCAAATCCCTTTGGGAGGAATGGTTTTCATTTGTGTTTTATTTGAATTCCAGCTCGTCGCTTGTGGTTGACAAATAAAAATGAAATAGCCTTTGGTAGGGGGCTGGCACCTCCTGATCCAGCGTGTTTGGCTGAGCTGGTAGTTGTATAGGAGCATCACCAGGAATATATAGATCACACTGGAGTAACGTGCTGAGAGCCCTCAAGTTAATTTTGATAACTTGCTGTTTATTTCTAATCCAGCCTAAAACCTGTGAGTAGATAAGCGTGCAGCTGGCTCTGCTTGAGAGATGGCAATGGGATTCCAGCAAAGCTTCCAGAATGTCAACTAAATGGTTATTTTCCTGTAATTCCAAGGAAACAGCAGGAGCAGGGAACCCTTGCACACAGAGCATGGTGGTGGGGGCTCACTGCAGCCATGGATGCAATGGTATGTTCTCCATGAGCGTAGGATCTCCAGTAACACTGCTCCAAGGGTGAGACATCAGAGCCCAGCTTTACTCCCATAGAGCACTGGGAGCCGGATGCATTGGGCAGCAGCTCTTGTGAAAAGGAATATCTTTTGGCCTGTACCCAACCAAGTGATCAGTCTATTGGGTTTGGAGGAGGACTGGAGCAAAGGAGCTCCTGGGACACCCAGCCCTGCCCTCCATTGTTCAGGGAACCCTGCTGTGCATCACTTTGGTGATCAAGCTCCACCTCAAAATGTGTTTAATTCCTTGGCCTTGGGAGATTTGCTTTTCAGATAGGGAGGCTTGGGAGCAGGGAGAGTCTCTCTGGATATGCTCAGTGCCCAGCAGAAATCCTGCCAAGGCCTCTGGGAGTGTCTATGTAATGAGCAGCTCTAATGAGTACTAATTACACCCAGCACATGGGTAATGAGGCTCTTGCCTGAAGCGCATCAGTACAGTTCAGTGTTTTCTGCCATGGCTGTGTTCTGTGCCCCCTCTTTTCTTGGAAAGTAGAGCCAGGACATGGTCTCTTCTCAGAAACTCATTATTTCTCTTATTCTGTGATGAGAACTCATTTTCAAAGGTTTTAGATAAGATGCTGGGAGGCAATGCATGAAGCAACAAGCAATTATATCCTCCCTAACCATCTTGTCTGCCATGGTACAACAGCATCATGACAATGACCAAGAAGCTGAGGTTTTTGCATGAGCAAACCAGAATGGCACAGCATGGAGTGCTCCAGGTTGTTCTCTCTGAGAGAAAACTATCACTTTACAAATGTAGTTGAAGAGAGCTGAGGTTTGGGCAAAGCGAACTGACATAGCTGAAGAGTATGAATTTTACATGAACCTACTGAAGAAGCAAGAACACAAACCACACCAGCCTTTCCAAGAAAGCATCATAGCAGCAGCAGCAGCAGAAAAGGAGGAGGTGGAAGAAACTGCACAGAGCAAGGCAATACTGTGTGATGTTTGAGAGTAATTATGGAGAATCCTGCTCTTTCCAATGCTGGACAAGAGCTCTAGAAGAGCAATAGGAGCATGCTGTGAGCATCATACATGGGAATCATATACTCCTCCATACTTCAGATAGGGAGGGATGGGCAAACCTGGCTTCACTTTGAAGGCTGAAGGAGGCAGCTCAGGGTTTTCAGGTCCAGCCCTGCTCAGCATCTTCTCCTGTGTGCGGTGGGAGGAGACACACAGTGCTCATCCTCCCCATCTGCCCACAAGTGGTGGTCATTGCACATCCCTGTTGCGCAGCCGTGGTCCTGTGAAGTGCTTCCCTGTGCCCATCAGGAGCTGGATCTTCAGAGCTAGAGACCACAGGTTTTGATCCCTGTCTGGGCAAGCCATGGTCCTTTTAGGTATGTGTGTCTTCACACCTACTCACCTCCCCTGGAGCAAGACCTGGCTGGGCATCCCCATTCAGTGTCCCTAGGAGAGGTCCTAATCTGGGCAGGTGCCTCTGCAGTGTCACCCCCAGGCACTAGAAGAGCCTCTTTTCTCTTGCTTTGGCAGCTTTAGAGAAGCTTGTGGGGTTAATGCTGGGGGGGGGGGTAGCTGTTACTTTTTCCTGATACCTAAGAATATTCTGATGGGAGAAGAAAGGTTTTCTAGTCATGTTTTCTGGTGTCCCCAATGAGCTGCTGGCTGTGTGCAGGAGGTGGAGCATTAATATTGCTATAGAAATCTCCAGCTTGGTGCAGAGCCCCATGGCGACCATGCTTTGAACCAGCACCTCTGGCTCATTAGACAGATATCATTGCCCTGAGGAGTGTCTGCACTTACCAACCTTAGTGGCTATTCAGAGTTCCCCATAAACCATTCAGCCCTCCCAATCACCCATGCTCACGCACTATGAGGGTGCTGAGGCGCTGGCACAGGGTGCCCAGAGAAGCTGTGTGCTGCCCCATCCCTGGCAGTGTTCAAGGGCAGGTTGGACACAGGGGCTTGGAGCAAGCTGCTCTAGTGGAAGGGGTCCCTGCCCGTGGCAGGGGTTGGAGCTGGATGAGCTTTAAGGTCCCTTCAACCCAAACAACTCTGGGATTCGATGATTCTGTGCTGGGGGTGGCTGTGGGTCTGTGAGCCCAGATCTAGCTGTCCCTGCGGGTCCAGAGCCAGGCAGGCGGCAGAGGCTGTGGTCCCACATGGTCTAGTGGTCAGAATTCCTGGTTTCACCCAGGCAGCCCAGGCTTCACTCCCGGTGTGCGAGGGCAGTGGTGTTTCACACAACCATTGTGCCCGCTTTGGGGCTCTCCAGGACAAGGGGGAGGCTGGGCTGCTGGAGCTGCCAGCTCCAGGGCTGGAGCATGGGGCAGGTGAAGGGAGGCTGAGGGACAGATCTGGGTCTGTTCAGCCCAGGAGGAAGGTGAGGGTAAGATTTCATTGCTGCTTGGTGAAAAGGCACACGGAAGACGGGCCCAGGCTCTTCCCAATGGCACACAGTGGGAAGATGAAAGTCACCATCTGGAACAAGGGAAATTCTCTTTAGTTATGAAGAACGATTTTATCTCCATATGGTGATGAAACACTGGAAGTGGGGCTCATGGAAACTGTGGAGTCTCTGTTCCTGGAGGTATTTGGAACTTGACTGAAGAAGGCCCTGAAGAACTTGCTGCAGCTGAACCTACTGGATCATATAGGCTGGACTAAAAACCTTCAGAGCACACTTCTGACCCGCGAGGTGCATTCTTGGAAGGTGTTAGGATGGTTTTCATTTTCCTGTGGACAAGATACTTGATGGTTCCTCATCCTAGCTGAGTGTCTGAGTTCTCTTTATCTCTCTGGTGACCCAGGGGATGGCTCTGTTGTGATGCTGGGTTACATTAGAAGACAGTGAGATGCAAAATCTGTCTTGGATGGAGTGAGGATTACACCCAAACATGTATTTGAGATGGCAAGGAACAGACTATCAAGTACTCAAGGCTGGGACACTGCTTCCTGATGGAGCTGTTGCTTCAACAGCACGCTCCCTGGCCCTGCAGCTAGTATATCAGTTACACCAGGCCTAGGAAATGCTCATGCAAGGGGATAAATTTGTCCTGTGGGTAAGAAAAGAATGAAATAAGCAGGGTGTGATCTGTACAACAGCTCGGCAGCTGATGAGGATTGTCAGTAATTCATTTTTTGAGCACTGTAAGCTTAACAGCCTGACATGTAGCAAGCACTTTAATTCCCAAAGAAAGATATTCCCCCCCTAGAAAGTAATAAATAGCAACACAAGTTCTTTGAGAGAAATTTCACCACAGATCTATGCTTTATCTAATGAGACACTTCCTTCTGAGCTCATACTGTTAAGTATAGAAGAGGAAGGATGTCACCTACAAGGGATGTTGCCTACATTTTGCATCCCCTATAGAGAGACATTTAGAGGTGTCCACCAAGATATCTGCACGGTGTAACAAGGCTTGGATGTTTCAGGGTTCAGTGCTACCACCACTGGATATCTTAGCCTTTGTCACATGTGTATTCCAGTTGAATTCCTCAGGGGACCCACCAGACCTGAAACCCTATGAGTGCGTTCAAGCTTTAAAATGGACACAAGCTGCTAACAATGTTATTTGAGCTATTTGAATAATGACTGAATACTTGGATCTCTCCAGGAATGACCAGGAACAAAAAAAGAAGTGAGATTCATCGTCTCAGCCCTGGGCTGTGAATGTTCTGCTCGGCTTAGCTGCTGATACCGGGAGAGCAGATGCTTCCTTACTCTGCAGAAACACAGCGTGTGAAACAGTATTTTAACAGCTTTATCTGATATTTTATATCTCACTGTCAAACATAGCAACGATTCCACTTCTATTTGGGTATGTAATCTGGAAAGAAGGCAGCAATAATCTCTCAGGAGAGCCAGGCATGGGACTAATTACTCCAGCTAGAGATTCGTAAAGACACATTTTCAGTGCTGGGATTTTATCATTCCACAGGGTAATTAAAAGACAACCCTGTCAAAGGAAGTTTTACAGTCTTAAATATTCTTGTAAGAGGAATAACCCTTTCCATGCTCAGCATTGGGATGGCTTTATCTCCCAGTGATGAGAGAGGGCTACCCATGCCTACCAGCCAGCTCCATGCCATGCTCGGGTGCTTGCAGTGGTGGGGCAGAGCAGTGGCTGTTTCCATGTCACCATTGAACATCAGCCACTGGGAATGAGAGATGCTTTTGCAGAGGGCTAGACCCAGAAAGAGATTATTTGGCCACTGGAGAGGTTTAAAGAGACACTTCTGGGAACGTTGATCAGATTATCTGATGCTGTAAGTCAGAGTCGTGAGGAGGCAGGATTTCTGCTTGAAGTTTGTTTCTTCAGTGAAGCACTGGTGAAATCAGAACAGGGAAGCCTGCTTGTTGCAATGGGTTATGGCTCAGCCACCTCTTCAACAGACGTCCACAATGTGGGACCAGAAATAGATCTTTGGCTGCTGCAGAAAAGGGATCAGTGTGTGCTGTTACAGACAGAGGTTGCCTTTATCCCTGGGTGGGAAACAGCCCTCTTATGGGGTGAGCAAGGTGTTGCTGCTTTGATCCCCTTCTTGAGGTCCTTACGGTACTGTGCTTGCTGTGCCAGGCTGGCTTGGTACAACCAGCAATGGTCACAGGAGGGATATAAAGCAGAGGATGACTGTCAGAGCGGATTTAGATGCAGCTTTGTAAACACCATGAAAGGACAAGTTACATTTAGGGCAAACTGAATGCCCTGAATGCCGAGTTTGTTCTGAATTCAGGATACTTGATTATCAGAGGCAGTTCAGATCTCTAGACAAAGAGTCAAACCACTTAGTAGCCACAGTCTCCTCCAAGGTTAGTGCTGGGTTTTCCAAAAGGTGTCATTGAGCCATTTGTCCTTTTGGATGACTTGGATAATTTGAAAATCCAAGTGTGGGCATTGCCTTCAGGACCCTGTGACTCCCCCATGGCAGCAGGGGTGGTTGGGTGGGTGCACAGAGTGGCAATGACATGGGATGCTCCACGCAGGTGAAAGCCCAAGAAGCGCATCTGCTTGGTCCACGGGATGCCAGGTCAGCCTGAGACCTCTGCTTCATGCCTGCTCTGCACAGCTCCTTTCTGCACCTCCCTGCTTAAACCTCTCTGGTTCTTAAGATGGGTTTTATGTCAAGTAAAGGATTTGGAAGTTAAGGAGTCAATTCTTAGAGAAACAAAAACTTTGGAGCTGACCTTAGTGTCCTTGAGTAGGAAAAAAAACCACTGGCCATAGTCTAAGAACAAGGCACTGCACCTTGTCTCCTTGTCAGCTCTTCCTTCTCCTCTCCCCTAGTGCCTTTTGGTGCATATGGGAGCTGGAGATATGACAGGCCAGTGAGACTGATGTGACATGTGTAATGAGAAAGAATTAGTATAAACTGCAATGTATCACAAAATTAGCATCACCCAACTGCCTGTTCCTTGGCATCCTGCCGGGTTCCGTCTTTATCTGGGCAGTGTTTAATTGCCTAATTGTTGTACTTTATTTCTTTATTTCTAACTCGCCGTGAGCATGTAGAACTGTAGATGTAGCATTAGATCACTTACAAAGGAAGCCTTTTCAGAGGGGTTCACTTCTCATATCTTTTGCCTGGATGTGAACATTTTAGGCTCCAGCTGTGCCAATTCCATCCAGCCCCTGGCAGATGGTGCTTAAAACTGTGCAGCAAGAATGGTGGCTGCTGTGGGTCTGGTACATGGGGGTGGGCATCAGGCTCCTCTCCATCCCCTGCATGCACCATGGCTCAGCTTGAGGCTTCTTGCAGGTACAAGAGTGGGAAGACCTAAGCATCAGAGAGCAGCTCAGGCTGTAGAGGGGGACTCTGAGGCCCCAGTTTGTTTGATTGGTTAAAAAATGAAACAGAATCCTCGAGGAACATCATGGCAACCTCTTGAGCTGAGTTCAGCTCTTGTGAGGTATCGATCTCCGACCATGGAAACACACATCCCCACCAGCCCCAGGGAGGGCGCTTCATAGTGTCATAGAATGACAAAATTAGCCAGGTTGGAAAAGACCTTTAATATCATCAATCCAACCTTTATCCCAGAGCTGTCAGCACTGTTTGAGTCCCTGCAGTCTCGAGATTCCCAGTCTGATTTCAGGACTGGTGAAAGTGGAGGGACTCCACATTCCCATCGGCAAGGCAGAGCCTATGGAGGGAGAGTACATTATCAGACTGAGATCAGAGCTTTCTATCTACTCCATCCAAGTCAGGCCATGGAGCCTGACTGCAAATGGCATTAATCCATGCAGCCATTTACTGGGTTTTGTTTCCTCAATTCAGAAACTTTCCCTATTTCTATGAAGACAATTTCTTATCACCCTCCTTATCTGCGCGGGAGTGCTCTGATCTGGAGGAACTCCATGCTAGGGATGGCCTAATTAAGCAAAATTAACTTTTTATCATATAATACTAACATTTAATCCTACATGCATGCAGCTTGCTTTAAATATACTCTCTGCACACCCTTTTCTGTAAGTCTCTCATGCTCTGCCAGCTCCACTCTGGTTTTATCTATAAGGAATTGAGCTTGTACCTGTGACAGGTGCGGAGTGTGTTAAATCGTTTGATCATCACACAAACCACTCATCCCGATATCCTTTAATCTAAGCAATGCAAAGAAAACCCTCTGCACTAGCTTTCTAGCTTTATGCTTCTTCCATCTCCCTGAGTTTAAACAGGAGGCTCCGCAGCTCCAGATCAATGGCCCTAAATTGTTTGTCTTTAACTGAGGTGGGTTTAAAGGGAAGCTGTTCAGCCCAGCTCTCTGGAAGTTCACAGGATGGGAAGGGCTCTGTGCTGTAATGCTGGGGAAATGGAGTTACCTTTGAAACTTGGCTTAGTTTTTACACCAGTCAAGTAATTAAACAGGAGGAAGAAAATCTCAGCTAGCCGCTTACTGATGCATCCTCCACATCTTTCTTGTGGTGATGCTGAAGTTAATAGTAAAATACTTAAGGATTTCTGTGATTCACAAATGCAGTTGGGAATTCTTCCCTCCCCTCCCCCTGGGAATGATTCCTGAGTAGTTTGTGTGGAATAGCCTATATTCTGATATTGCTATTGGTTCACATGGGTGGTATGAGCCATCTGTGTGTTCCTGCCTCTAGACTGGCTGGTTCTGGTATCCAGCCAAGGAGGCGTGAAGATTGGGATGGAGCAACCCACTTAGTGTGATAAAACACATCCCTGCTCCTGGTGAAGTGTCCCTTCTCACATTTTCTTACTGTTAAGTGACTGAGCGTTGTGGCAAAAGAAGAGGAAAAGGTCAGTGTAGTAGTGGACTGGCTGTGGTGCTCACATGTCTTGGATGGAATCCCTGCCAACCAGGCATGTTTCACTGGGAGGCAGACACTGGTTAAATCCCCACCATCATTTTTTGGTCTTTGATGCTTCCTACAGGCTCAAGGCATCAAAACATTGTGAGAAAAGCTTGAAGGGACCCCAAAAGAGAGGTGTACCATCAGGTAACTCTATAAAGTCATCTTATTTTACCTGCCCAAATAGGCATGTGTGGAGAGCAGGAACCCAGGCCAACCCCTAAACCACTGAAAATACAACCCACTGTTTTACCTTAGAGATAATTTAAAAGTTTATTTCAAACATAAATATTCTTCCAGGAGGGGGGAGAAAAATTTCTCACTGTAAGACCAAAAAATATATGTCTAGAAAAAATAGGCGTCGTTCCCTTTAAGACTGCCATCAGGATGATACAAGCCAGAACAAACCCACACCAAACCCGACCCCAAACACAAAAAGCCCTCCATGCTATGCAAAATATCACAGAAACCTTTTTCCCATTACAGTGGTCACAGGCCATTTTGCTCTTCACTGGTGACAGGGGACCATTAAAATACAATCCCTGATGCCTGCGTATCGTAATGAAAATCATATTTCTTCCTGAACTGGTACATCAATTGTCTTTTTAGTAACCTGTGAAGTGCAGCTGTATGCAAACCAGGGAACGGTCCTTCACTCTTAATCTGTTCTCCTGCAAGATAAGTGATAACTTCTTAATGTAACTTTCCAGTCTGGTAAATAAGAAGTAGCTACAACATGATCCTGTGGTTTAAATAGAATCATCTTCCTGAGGTAGAGTAGCTGCTTTCCATCCTCCCCTGGGCAGGAAAAGTGATTTTGATAAAATCGGAGCATTCCTCTCTGTCTCTTTCCTTCCCTGGCACCTGCCTGAAAATCTGCAACTCCATTTGCATTTCTAAAATCCTGTGCTGTGGAACTGTTCCTAAAGGAAAAATAAAATAACAGGGTGCGAGGCTGTGACCCAGCTCCTTGCTGCAGTGTTACGTGGCAGGGGGCGAATGAAGTGAGGAGTTTGGGGCTGGCAAGGGAGAGAAGGCACAGGAGCTGATTGAAGTGCTGGTGGTGGATGAAGGACACACGAGCCATCCTGGCAGCACCCTGGGGGTCCCCCATTGCCACCCCTGCCACCAGACATTGGTGCCATCAGTCCTTCCACATCAGGCAGCACTCATTACTGCTAAACTCCTTGTGATCCTCTGTAGCCTCCAAGCCACCGCCTGTAGATGCTCTTGGGCATCTGGAGCATCCCACATTGGAGGCAATGGCAGGGTCCCTGCAGGAACGTGGGGCAGGCCTGACCCACGTTAGAGATCGCTCACCATCAGCCCAGGGGTGTTTGGGGATGTCCAACTCTTTGCATGGACTAACAGCTCAGGAGCTGCATTTTACTTGTGTGGCACAAACAAATCCATCGATAGGCGTAAACTTCAAAGGGTATTTCTGGCAATGGCAGATACTTGGATGTGCTCTGTGAAAGTGCCTCTCATCCAACCTCTGCAGCAGTTCCTGTGGGATGGGGACACCTGAGGAGCAAGCCCCACTCACATGAGCCTTGCCTCAGCCCAGAGGAAAACCTGGGAAACAAGTGGAAGAAATTGGGATCAAAAAACTGGGAACAGCATGGGAGCCGGATCAGGAAAGATTTTCTTCCTGGGGGGGTTGTTTTGTTATGTTTCTACTTCTTTTCTGCCCCAAGCCTGCATTGTTTGAATAGGAGCTGTAAGACATCTTCTTGCAAAAAGCTTGCTTGGCTCCAGGCAGCGAGCCCTCGAGTGCCAACCCCTCCTGGGAGAAGAAGCCAGCAGAGGAGCGGTGCCAGCAGCACACACACTCTCCATCACCAGCAGCTCCCCAAAGTCCCTTATCTCTCTAAATCCCTTTTCAGGCACCCCAGTCTGCACCCAGCCGTGAGAGGAGAGATCCTGGCTCCAGCTTTGCCAGGAGGGGAACACATCACCCGTGGCACAGGAGCAGGTCATGGCTTTTTCCCTCTTTTCCCTTTTACCATCTCATTCACGTGCACAGAGAACTTCGAGGAGCAGCTAATCCAATCTGCTGCTGGATTGCCAAAGACTTTAATGAAAGTGCTATTTATTTAGCATCATCTGATGCCACATCTAAGCGACAAGGCGGGGGACTGAGTAATAACAAGTCTGGAAGCAAAGCGCAGAGGAGAGTGTGCCACCAGCACAGGAGTGCTCCAGAAACGTATGGTTTTCAGTTTCTGGTTTAATTAGAATGTATTTTGAGTGGGTTTGCATCAACTAATGAAACAACTGTCGTTGATGAACTGCTGGTGGGCAGGCTCGGGCAGTTTCTCATCTTTAACCAGCAGCTCAGGCAGCAAGTGTGAGGAGAGCCTGAGGAAAGTCTATTAGAGATAGACATCAATTTGACATTATTCATCTTAAGGGAGTATCGATGCAGAGGGGAAACCATTACAGAGTGGAGAAGCATGTTGTGAGATAACTGATCCCAACTCAGGGCTCACCTTAAAAACTAAATGGTATTGCAGACTTCTTTTTGTGTTAACTGCTGAAAGTGGGGTATTTCTGTCCAGGTCATCATGCCTTGAAAGTTCATTCTATGAGGATGAGTTTGGGAGACGGATGGCAAATGGGCATCCACAGGCCAGATGTGCACCTCTGGGTTCCCCACAGCTGGTTTTGCAGCCAGTCCCGGGAAGTGGTACCCAAGGGAGGACTGAAGATGCCATCCTGCTGATAGGGAAACTGAGGCAGAGCAAATTCCTCAAGGTTAACCTATCTATGGGAGACCACAGGAATAAACACCCCTGTCCTGAGGATTGCTCCTGCAGCCTATCACCTGTGTTATCCTTCACCCTTCAAGAGCCTTAGATCCTTAATCACCGGCACCAGACAATGGAGATCTGGGCTTTGTCCTGAGGAAGACTCAGGCCTGTTACACAGCAGCTTCTGTGGCAGATCCAGACAGAATCAGGGCAGGAAGGGAAATCATCCAAAGGATGTTTGACACAGTGGAATTTGTTTTTACCTCTTTCCTTTAAAAAGCAAAGCAAAGCAAAGCAAAACAAGCTAGGAAATTACATGCATGCTTTTGGAATGAGACAGTAGCTCAGGGTCATCTGTGTTTATTTCCAACATTTTATCTTATTTCCTTGTGCACTTTTTCAAAACAAGGCTTTTGGGTTTTTCCCTTTCCCTTTCATTCAGCCTGCATGCCCAGCAGCCTGAGCTCTGCAAGGGAAGCTTAGCATTGAGCTGTCATAAACAACCCCAATCACACAGCAAAAGCATTCCTCCCTCCCTGCAACTGCCGCTCTCTCTTCTCCTGTCCCCTTCCACAATGACTTTCTCTTTTACCATTTACAGTCCTGGAAAAGAACACGGGTGCAACCACAGACTGTGCTGTTTGGGAGCACTCTGAAGACCCCCGAATTTACATGACATTGTCTCTTCTTGTGATCAAAACAGGCATTGACATGGGCATTACTGAAATGGGCTGAAGCACTGCAGGCAGGGATAGTGCAGTCCAGCTGGGGTCCCAGCACTGTGCTGGGGACCAGGGCTGGCATCTTCCTCCGTGCACCAGGCTCCAAACCTGATGGAGATGCTTTCTTTAAACAACCACACTGGGAGTCACCAGCCCAGCCCACACCTCCTCCAGACCAAGCAGCTCATCTTGAGCAGGATCTGTAGCATCAGAGCTCTGGGAAGCTCAGTCTTCCATCTGAGCTAGCTCCTGGCCTGGAGGCTAGCAGTGGTTTTTCCCCCACTGTCCTGGCTCCCTCCCCAGGAGGAGACGAAAAGAGCTGGGTGTTAGTTAAATATTTATTTTTGAGCAGAAAGAGAGGAAAATTGATGTCATATGTAGGGTTTTTTGATTATTATTTTTCTGGAATGAAATGGAGTTTTTTTGATATATTGAATATATTTAATATTCAAATGCTGAGAATTTGCAGGACAGAGCACAGACTGCCTCTTGCGATAAGAGACATTATTACTGTTGTGAAGAATTCCTTGAAGATTCCATCTTAATCGTCCTGCTATTGAAATGGAAGAATAAAGTAATAAAATTAGATGTTTTGAAAAGACTTGATTAAAAAAGTAATTATCCTGCCAGCTCGAGGCTCCCACATCCTGTCGGCTTCCTCCAGCTCAGGCCCCCTCTGTGCCAAGCCCCTTCCCCGGTTCCCCATGGAGCTGGCAACCCCTTTCTGGTTGGGCATCTGCAAGGCACAACCCTTTTGCCTCCTTCCTCTGGACATGCCGTGGGGCTGTTGTGGGGTGAAGCTGGTCCTGTTCCCCAGCCTGGGCCCTGCAGACCCTCCTCATGCAGGGCTGCTCCCAGGCACCATGGCAGTCCTGTGGGCTGACCCTTGGCTTATGCCATGAGGCTGGAGGGAAAGGCACAACTTCGTCTGGACAGCCACAGCTCCTGCTCTGTGGCTTCACCAGCTGGTGTGAGCACGCACAGGAGCCCTCTGAGGTCTGGGCCATGCAGGGAGCACCCCCACATCTCCTCTGGAAGCTCCTCCAGCCCTATGTGCATCATTTCTTTGTGCGGTGCCAGCACCCCATCACCAGGCTCCCCACGGCCTGCAGGAGGTTCCACCTCACCAAAGCTCCAACTGGGACAGACAGGGGATGCAGGAGCATGCCCTGCTCCTGGTGCATGGGATGGAAATGGGGTCTGCCCAAGGATCGGCCCCAGCAGCCACTGGCCATGCTGGAGGAGAGACCCCCCTGAGGAGGACAGGAGGGGTGGCTGCACACAGAGCTGTGCCGGGCCCCACAGACCCTCCCAGCTGCAATTGTGCAGCTCCTTCATTCTGCATTTCTAATGGGGAAACACAGATGGTGACAGCTGAGTGCAAAATGCATCTATTAAAATCTGCTGCTGATTGTTCTCATAATGGGCTTTCGGTTCTTTGAAATACGCTGTAGAGAATACGCATCCTCATTTGGGGATGTAGCAGGTTACAGGAGACTTGTGCCTGTGCCTGTCTTTGTCTCCTGCCCATTGCTAGACATTTTCTGGCCATTATTTATTGTTTTCATAGTAGAATAACTGGAAATCCAACTCTGCTGCAGCTAAATGGGTGTTTGAGATGTCCTGCCTGAACAAGTTCTCCAACTGGAGGGGCTGGCTGTACTTGAAGGATACCCTTTAACCGACTGGAGGCTCTGGTAGCAAGGTAGTGGGGTAAGGTGGAAGCCCCTTTCACATGACAGCCATGCAATGAAAAGAAGATTCAGCAACAGCCATGTGTGTCCATGCAACCAGCATCATGTTACCCAAGCCAAGTGGAGTCACCCCAGTATACTGCAGTGGCAGTGTCTATGGCCAGGTTGAACAGAGCCTTGGGTGGCATGGGCTAGTGTGAGGCACCCCTGCCCATGGCAGGGGGTTGGAAGTGGATGATCTTAAGGTTCTTTCTAACCCAAACCACTCTGTGATTCTATGATTCTATGGCACGCTGCCTGTCACTGACAGCCCTGCCTGTCTCTGACAGCCATGCAACCCCATCCCAGGGCTTTGCTGACCCACAGCCCTCCCTGAGTGAGCTCTGCCTCTCTGCATGCACTGCTCACACTCTGCTCTCTTGCCATGCAAAGCCACCACTTCACCAGAGGAGGTTTTGAGCTGGCAAGATTTCTCCCGAGTGGAAACTCAGCAAAGCTCCCACCGCTCAGCCACTGACCTTATAATTAAGTGGTGTGGAGGACACTGCTCCCAGCCAGCTCCCTGAGTGCTTATATTTCAGTTTGGGCCACATCCAGCTCTAATAAATCCATTAATTACACTTCATACAGTGGCATTTACTGACAAATGAAAGATTTCATTAAGTCCGCCTGCTTCCTACGGCACAGTAAGAGCTCGGACATGCTCCCCTGAGCCCTGGCCCCAGTGATTTAAGCAGCAGTGCTGTGCCTCCTTGTTACACACACGCCTCACCTGTGGGGAGGATTTAGCCAAAGATCTTCTCTCTTATCTCCACTGTGCTTCTTGGTTCCAGGCAGGAGATGCAGGGCTGCAGGAGGCAGGGCTGGTTTCATGCTTGCTGGTAGTGGAGCCTTGCTTTGTGCTGTGCAGGGACACAGGACGCAGCTCACTTCCAGGGAGAGAGAGGAGATGCATTAAAGTTGCATGAAAACAAGTCAGTGACAAAGGCAGAACATGAGCTCTTCCCACCACGGCAGCTCAGGAGGGTTCTCCATGTACCAGAGTGCAGGGACCAGGCACTGATGTAAGGTAGGGCAGCCTCTTAAAAAGGCTCTGATCAGTGCCCCAGAGGATGTCCATGCGTCCATGGCACCTCCACATGTGCTCTCTGAAACCTGCCTTTGTCCCATCACCATGTAATTTTGACTGTCAGGATATGTTGAAGCAGTCCAGAGATAAGGAAGGTTGGAAGGATGGGACCTCAGCTCCAGGGCAAGTTTGGGTCTAGACTCGATAGTTTCACTGCAGGAACTCACAGTTCAGGATGCTGGTGCTGTTTCCATTGGAGGACTCACGTGAACCCTCCCTGCATCAGCTCCTGTAGCCCTTGGCCAGCATGAGTCGTGAGTGGGGCTCTTCCCATCTGCTCTCACCCTTCACTTCTTACTGTGGCCACGCTGTGTCCTGGGAGCTGAGCAGGAGCCGAGCTGGAGGAGAGGAGGGAGTGAGATTTAGCGCCTGTCTTTAAACATCATCAATCTTCTGTATTCCTTCAGTGTCACCTCTTGGGTTCACTTTTTGCCCTTCCCTAGGAGGGCTCTGGACCATCTCACACCACAGAGCACGAGGATGTGCTGCTTGCCTGTGTCCTGCAAAGGTCCATGGTTGGGAGCTGCCACAAGCCCTGCTCAGGACCAGGAAAACCCATGAGTTTCTGCCCCTCAGTAGCTGCTGTATCAAATATTAATCCTGGCAGATCACTAGTGCTTAAATGACAGCTACATTAGCTGAGTCAATGCTGAGGATGTAAGTGTGCAGCTGGCAGGGCTGGTGTTTAAGCAATAAGAAATGACAGCGGTTGGGGTTTGAAGCGATTAGTGCCTGTTTGAGGCATGCGGAGAGGCAGGAGGCTGAAGGTCAAGTGACTCAAAGCACTTGCAGAGCACAATAATCATTGTGGTGGGCACTTGAGAGCCCCGTGCTGTCAGGAGTTGGCCGCAGAGCCTGGCCAGACCCAAGTGCTTTCTGAGCATCCTTCACCCAGAGGGGAGCTTGCCCATGGCCAGGCAAACTGAAGCTGTAGATGTGAGCAGAGATTGTCATTTGCTCTGTGAGGACTCATGTGGGCTGTAGTGTCTGCAGCACTGCTGTCTTCTTGCTGCCCCAGCAGCAGGTATCCGTGTGTCCCATGTGCTGTGCCCCCTCCATTCCATTCACTGCTGCAGTACAGAGACACGCTGGAGGCAGGTAGGGTACAAATTGTCCCATGCTGGGGTACATCCTAACTGGACTTCTCTTCTCTCATGGTTAGAAATCCTGGCCTAAATCCTGGCTTTTCAGGTTGAATATCCTGGTGGGAGATCAAAGACCAGTCAGAGGAAACACTGCCTTTAACAGCAGACTTTCAGGGCTGACTGCCCCAAGGAGGCAATGAGGGAGGTGGTATCAACAGGGTCAGAAAGGACTAGCACAAATTCATGGACAAGTCACTGAATGGATGAAGATGACTGTGGGATGTCACTAACATCCCAACAGCATCCCTAATACAACAGCTCTGGGCCACCCACCAGGTCTAATATGGATGCTGCAGCCATTGGCTCCTCCTAAAGCAGAGCAGGCAACTTTTGGTGGCACATCACCCCTTTTCTTGCCCTTTGCACAGCCCTTTTCTTTGCAAAAGTCTTTAGGGTTTTTAACCAAACCCACCCTTTTAAAACGTGCTCAGAACCAACTTTTGGTTTTGCTGTTGATTTTCTCTCTCTGAAACTTGAAGATATCTTCAGTGAAAACAAGTAAGGCTGAGCAGGTTTGTCAAATCCTTCATGTGACAAAATAACAATACTTACCCCCATGTTTATGGTAAACAGTGCCAAATAATGGGCAAATGGGCAAATTCTTTCTCCCTGGTAAGAATGTGGACAGCTGCATGGAGCTGCACAGAGGGTCCTGATCTCTGCTGTCAAACACCAAAACCAAACGGCAAAGGAAAAGCAAACCCCTCCCCTGGACACCCTCTCCTGTCACCTACATCACTGAGAGCCTCGTCAGCCTCACAGGCTGCCAGGGTGCTCATTAAAACCTGCACCGCTCCCCTGCGCAGTGACACGGGTGGCTGCGGGCATCCCATGGCACCGGGGAAGGTCCAGCTGACCCCACACATGGACTGGAAGCAGGAGTTTCCCACTCACCTATTTAGCTAATGAGGAAAAATGAGTTCCCTTGCGCTTCAGCTCCTGCTGTGGCACATTTGTCCTGGTTCTTCATCCCCGTGCGACGGGGAAAAAGCTGCAGTGAGAATGAAGCCTCCATCCTTCGTCCCCAGCCTTCACATGCGAGCTTATAAGGCTCTGACAGTAAAAAACGGTCTCTTATGTGCTGCAGAAGTTCATAACGTTCCAGCGTTGATAGGGATAGACTGCAGAAGAAATCAAATCAATAAAATATTCAAAGCTTTCACATTATAAGCTCGAACAAAACTTTTTACCAAATGTTTGCTGTATAATAAATTCTATTAAAAAGCCCAGGCTTGCACAGTGAGGAGGGGTGGAACGTTGTCACTTTAATTGCAATGGCATAAATATTTGATATTCAGTAAATTAGATCTGTAGCTCTGAAAACATTCTTGCAAATGGATTTTTACCTGTAGCACAGTGCCATTAGCAGGAGAAAGTCAACACAGCCCCAGGGTCTGTAATTAACTCAACCCAAGCAGAACTAAACATTTTTGACAGTTTTCCTGGTCTGGAATTAACTGTCATAGCAGAGAATGAAAGGAAGTGCATTGTCACATTATGTTTACGTAAAGGCTGCAAAATGCTGTGGTTTGTAGTTTTGTTTTGTTAAGTCTGGGTTTCATGCCCCATTATTTTTTTCATCATTAGAGACAAGCTTAAAAACAACTAATGATGTATTTTATATCCTCAGCCTCGGATCGAAGCCAGCTGAAAAAAGAAGGGGGGAGACATTAGCTCTGTAATTCAATCTTCCTTATTTTTCCCCTCTATAATGAAGCATGGTACACTGTGTACTGATATAAATCATAATGCTGTGACATTTGAAGACATTACAAACTCTGGTTTTCCTATCTGATTCAAGGTTCTGAGATAATAAGCAGTTGTCTAGCCCGTATCTGTCTATTTTACTGGGGCTGGGGGAAGGCGTTATGTATGGTTTTCCCCTCCTTTTCTTCCTTTCTTTATTTATTTTGTATTTACAAAAATAGCTGTCACTCTACTGAAACGCAGACCCTTGAGGGCAAATCTCCTTAATGCTTCCCTGAAAGCTACTTATTGTCCAGTAGCTCAGAGGAAATCTGTACAGCTGTAATTGAAGGGATGTGTTGAGCTTTCTGACATTTTGTCCTAGAAATTAGCTTACCTGGAAAAGAAAGAGGTATTTAGGAGGAGAGCTCCTCTGCGATTTGGAAATGGAAGGATACGCATAAATAAGCTGGTTAAAAGACATGGCTTGCTACAGCTATAGTAATAACTTGGGCAAATGTGATAGCTTGCACTAAAAGGGGGAAACCAGCTTGTTTGGATGGCAAATATATGTGTGTTGCTGCAAGCAGGGATGGTGTTATAATCTTGTCTCTTTCTTGACATATTGAGAAGACAAGCAAATAAGGAAACAAAAATGTCAAGAGATTTTTTTTCTCCCAAAGATTGCCAGAAAGGGAGGGCAAAAATCAAGGCAAAATTAACACCACTCTCGATCCTGCCTGCGCTGCTCTGCCTTGATGCCCACCTGAATGAAAAGCTTTTCTGTTGGATTTCGGAATATGGCAGGGAAAGCAGAGAAATCCCTCTTTTCCCAAGATCCAGCGTGCAAGGGATGACCTCAGCTAGATGTAATTTTTATTTTGCATTCCCTTTCAGCATAGAAGTCCCTCTCATTTTGCTGCCCTGATGCCAGTTGCAGAAGGGGTTTTAATGGTTTCTATCCAGCGTGCAGTTGCCTGTTAGCTTGTCGCCTATCACGGCAGCTTCCACATCTTTATCTGTATCCAGAAACACTTCCTTGACGAGAGCACAACATTTTCATTAAGAGACAGAGAAAAAAAGCAAGGAAGGCAGGAAAGCAGCTTCTGGAAGAGGGGAATCTGTGCAAACCACCTTATGCGGGGAGCTTTCTAATCACAACAGGAAAGGGACCCTAACACTGGGGGAATAAACAAGTGAGAGCAGATGAGGGTTTAACTGCTCTTGACAATCAGAGGCTCGGCTTCAAGTGACTTCATTCAGGTTAGAAATTGCAGCCATGAGGAATGTCTATTTCTTTTTTTATCTGGAGCTCCTTAGGGGTCAGACATGTTGTGGTGCTGAGCTTACGACAGGCACTGGTGCATCTGATGGGACCTGAAAGGATTCTGCAGCTGCTGGAGGATGCTCGGGACCAACCCTGCTGGAAGACAATCCTAGCTAGCAGGACTAGCTGGTGCTGCTGCTGCATATCTCCTTACTGAATTAGGCAAATTACAGTGCACTGTATCTTAGCTAAATTAATTAGCTCAATTAGGCTGGGAGGGATGGAGAGGCGTGCGTGTGTGCTGCTGCTCGCTTCCCTGCTGTGATCACTTACCTGCTCCTGGAGGCCGTGATGTCTATGAACAGCAGACACCAACTCATCCTCATCCCCTTGAGCTTACCATCCTCTAGGCACATGGGGGTTTCCCCAGCCCTGCTGTGTTTCTGGAGTTGGCAGCACCGATCACCTTCAAGCCCAAACCTTGAGCCTCCTGGCCACAAATCACCTTCCTGCTCCCAGCTCAGCTTTGGGCTGCAGGTTGAGCTTTTTTGCAGTGGGAAGATTTAGCACCAGGGTCAAGGTCTCCTGGATGCCCATGGGACCCAACGCCCTGTGTGATGCTGCTGGCATCTCGGCACCAAGCATCTCACCACCAGGGTCAGAGAGAACACGTCCCTGTCTGCTGTGATGGAGCACATCATGCCCTCCTATCCTCTCAAATTTCCTTGCCTCTGGCTTCCCTTTGGCTGTGGGTTTGCCACAGGAAAGCAGCATCTTGGAGCACATCATGTTCCAGATATGAGAAACGTCTCAGCCACTTCTGAAGCTTTTCTGTTGCCTCCTGTTCGAAGCTTTGCAGGTCAGGGAAAGGTGAAGAGGTGTTGAGATCTCCCTTTGGGATCAGGCTATGAGTCTACCAAGCCCTTTGCCTCTCACTCGAAAGAGTGTAAAATACCAGCAGAAAAGCTTGAAATCCCAGGAGTAAAAAAAGAGCCTTGGGAATGCTGAGTGTGGCTGCCCAGCTCCCCCTGCTACCATGTACATCACCAGGAAGGGGCTCAAGACCATGCTGGAGCAGCACCGATGTCTCCAATCCTCCACCTAACTCCCTGGGGTAGACAGCTACCAGGAAAACACTCCCGTCAAGCAGCAACATCCAAAGCTCTCTTTTCTCCTATTTGTGTGCAATAAAGGTTTCAGCACATGGAGAAGAATCCCAAGTGCTGATTTATTAGCAGCAGCTAAATGGTAAAAGGCAGCACAAGGTCTATCAATTCCGCTTAGCAGGAAAGCCCAGTGTAATCCACTGCACAGCAAAATAATCAGGAATGTCACTTTTCATAGGATTCATCAGAAACAAGAAGACGTTTCACAAACAGTCGTGGGCCAGCATTAACGATCAGATGTAAAGAGACATGAGAGCAATTACTAAAGAAAACAATTATATGTCAGCAAATATATAAATCTTCATTTGGTTTAAGCACCCACCTTCCATGGCTATAAAAGGGCCTGGAATGTTAACTCAATTGGTGGGGAGGCAAACGAAGCCAGCATGGATGTGATTTCAGCAAGGTGATGCAAAGGGACATGGGGGGTAGAGCAGACACATGGATGAAATGAACGTCCAGGACAGACAATCCCATGGCAAGGCTCTACACTGGAACCCTTCAAGAGAGCTGGTGGCTTCCCTTGTGCTAGATGCACACTGATGTTGATTGAGTTGAAGGCTGACTGCAGCCTGTCTGTTTTCAGATGGTAAATTCTTTTACATCCCCCCCCCCAAAAAAAAAAGAGCCCCTAATATAAATGGGAAACTGCTTTTAGATAAAAAGTAATCTCCATGGAAATTTTTCTCTTAACACAAATAATAATCATTTTTTTCTTCAAGCAAGAATAAGTGTGTTTCACTTGTGCTCAAAGAAACCATCAAACAAATGGGCCAACTGTCAAAACTTGAAAAAAACTTGGAAAGAAAAGAAATAAGAGAGAAGAGGAAGAGGAAGAGAGGAGAAGAGTGGAGAAGAGAAGAATGGAGAGGAGAACGGAGGAGAACGGAGGAGAAGAGAGGAGAAGAGAGGAGAAGAGAGGAGAAGAGAGGAGAAGAGAGGAGAAGAGAGAAGAGAAGAGAAGAGAAGAGGAGAAGAGAAGAGAAGAGAAGAGAAGAGAAGAGAAGAGAAGAGAAGAGAAGAGAAGAGAAGAGAAGAGAAGAGAAGAGAAGAGAAGAGAAGAGAAGAGAAGAGAAGAGAAGAGAAGAGAAGAGAAGAGAAGAGAAGAAGAGAAATGGTGACAATTTGTCTACCTCATTTAATTTTAAGCTTGTGATCAGGTTGAAAAGAAAAGTAACGCCAGAAGGGAAGAAAAGGCCTTTTTTTCCCCTTTTCTGTGGGACTGTTGCGTTGAGGCCCACATGATCTGTACAAGTTCTTGCTAGTTTTGCACACTTACCCTTTCCTGATGATTAGCTCTACGTCACCCTGACACAATGCTCAGGTTTTTCCCAAAGCCCTGCAATCAATTGCTAATACACTTTCCTGCTGCCTCTGCCTGTTCCCTGCCCCATCCCCTGACATATACCAACACAATATTACCTGGCTGAATGCAGAGAGAAATGAAGAGAGACCCACAGAACATGTGAATCACAAGGAAGTGGTTTCCCTAGTGACAGTAACCACATGAAAGCTCTCACCATTTACTCTCACGAGACCTTTTAGCACTTTGGATTGTGGGGAGAGCAAGAAAGCCAGTAAAAAACACTGTGGTTGGCAAAGGAACAAGCTAACCCTGAAATGTTAAATGGTGTTGGCAACCCATGAGAAGACATCATCAGCTCCTGGGGATTTTCATGAGGTTCGCCCATACCATGTTGAACTGTGCAGTGGCTCTTAAGTCTCTCCTCCAAGGCAAGGCGCCAAAGACCTCAGAAGCCCGTGCCACAGCTTGCTCATATCTACCCCAACCGGTGGTCCCTGCCAAGATGAGAGACAGCTCCCCAACATGCACTTGGCTTTATATCATCTTCCCATGTTGGTGTTTCACCTTAGCAGCACCATACGGGGAGGCCGTGGCAAAGCTGGGGGTGATAGTGAGTAGGACAGTGGTGGCACTGGTGTCAGCACTTGGGACATTGTCTGTGTTTCCATGTGTTAAAGGCCAGTATGAACCCTGCTATGGAAGTTTCAGTGTGCTTGGAAAGAGTACAGCAGTAGACAGGGAGACAGATGGAGAGGGTGAGCAGACAGCTATCAGTGTGCTTGGCTCACACTCAAGAGTTTTTCCTCCTCTCTCTGAAATGTCTTTAATTCTTTGAAGCACCTCTGAAAGCAAATGAGAGCAATGCCCAGAGCAGCCATACTGAGAGGCCCAGAGAAGTTGTGTCCACATGGGAAACCAAGAAGAAAGCATCCTTTACTGAAGCAGGACTCTCTTCCTCTTCTGTGTTGCCACCCAGGGCACATTAGCTTAATAACGAGCTTTTTAGCAGATTTCAGTGAACAAGAAGCAATTTATTTGTCGTCATGGTGACAAAGAAGACCTTCTGGAAAAGAGCATTGAATGAAGAGAAGAAGGTTTATTGTGCAGAGCAATGAGGCATTCACTTGGAACAGTAGAATCACACAAAGCAGACCATACAAGAGGTCTTGCTAACTTCTGGATGCATGGCTGGATGCATTTTTGGTCCTTGCTTTCCCTGGAAAGGCCAAGAGGAGTCTGGCACTTGATGTTTTATACACGATAGTTGATGCCCAGCCCTGTTCCTAGATGACTCTGAGGAAAAGACAAAGGTTCCTTGTTGGTAGATGGCTGAACCTCACTGGTTGCATTTCTGGTGGGTATTTCCAGAGACTGAATTCTGAGATTCAACTGCCAGCTGAACAAACCCCAGATAAGCCAAGAGCATGCATCTCAAAGTGTACTTTGTTCATTCCTTTTGACAACTCTAGTGTTTCTTTAATTATTTATAACACTTCATACTGTACTGGAGTAGATTTTTGTAAAAATAATGAAGCCTTAGTAGTATAGCATCTCGGATCAGATCTGCAGGCGAAGGGGGAGATAGGCAGCCTGACATGAGCTGAAAGTAAAATGTAGGTTGGAAGCAAATTTCTTTGCTAACACAAGTTTTCAAGCACTAAACCAGAGAAGGACAGGCCTGTGAGACCCAGCACCACAAGGGTTAAAGGAGACTTAGAGGGTGAGGAGGAATTCCAGAACAGCAGCTTCCTTCAGGAAATGGGGAATCAGTGAAATCTGGATTTTTGCTCATTGTGTATTCATCTCTGGAATGCTGCTGATGGGGAATTAAGGTAGAGAAGGAAGCTAGACTAGGCAAAATGATGTATGCTCAGCAAGGTGCACACTTTAGTGTAGTTAGGTAAGAATGTTTTACATGAAGTACCACCCTCCATATATTCCAGTAAGAAACTCCTTGGAACAGTTGATTTTACAAAATAGCCTGAATTTCCTCCTAACTCAGGGGGCAATAAAACGTTGCAATCTCAGGACTCCCTGCAGAAAGAAAACACCATTCCCCAGTCCCTTCCAGTGGCAAGTGTCTCTGCCACTGCACGGCTTATGAGCACCTCTAGACATACTCAGCTGGCTGTGTGCAGATTCTACAACTTGCTAACATTGGCAAGGGAGATGTTGCCAATGGGAAGCCTGTCTTCTTGCCCCAGTTCCTGGGGGAGCTTCCCCCAAATGGGGGTGGGAGCACCAGATGATTTTCCTCCTTTCAGCACAATCCACTGCAGGCACCTGGACCCACTGTGGTTGCTCCAAAGATATGGTGAAAGAGGGAAGATCCCAAAAGAGATTAAGGATGCATCTCCCAGAGGGCAGAGTGGACTTTTAGGAGAAATCTGGCCCCAAAGCAGGGCAGGAAAATATCAGCAGTGTCTGGCTTCAGGTGAGGAGCTGAGGTTTGCCACAAGCCAAACCTCTGCCCAAAGCAGAGCATGGCAAAGGCCACTGAGGACCCAAACCTTATTGCCAAGAGAAGTCTCTCCTTCCCACATGCAAGGCATGTGCTTATTGAAAAGAAAAGCTTTTTCTAACAGGCAAATGCTAGAATAATACAAAACCTCAAAGAGTTTATATATTTAACGCACCCATGGAATATAATTATTCTTTTTAATCAAGTCTATTCAAACCATTTATTACTTTATTCTTCCATTTCAATAGCAGAATGATTAAGATGGAATCTTAAAGGAATTCTTCACAACAATAATAACGTCTCTTATCACAAGAGGCAGTCTGTGCTCTGTCCTGCAAATTCTCAGCATTTAAATATTAAATATATTCAATATATCAAAATCCTCCATTTCACTCCTATAAGACAATTCAGAGGATATGAGGATGAACCAGAAAAGGTCCCATTACAGTGTGCAAACAAATTCAAGAAAGGAGAAGGGGAAAACTCCAGCCCACATAATGAGCTGCAAATGTACCTCCTGCTCCTGAAGTCCATCCTCTGGCAGAGCAAGCCTCAGGGATAAGGACATTATCATTTTGAAGACTTATTTATTTCAGCACATGCTGTACATTATATAAAAGCCAGATTTCTTTTAGCTCTCCATTTGTAGCATCTTGTTTTTCAATGCACCAGACATTGGTAAGAACAAAACTTCAGCTGCACCCTGGCCAGGACACTTCTATTTGCAAGCTTTTCAGAGCATATAACAGAATAATAAGAAGGTACGGAGCAGTGAGCTGTGAATAAAATCCGTATCTTCTCCATCACAAGGGAAACCTCAGCAGTAAAGTCACTGATGCTACAGTGAAGTGCAAGGCACAGCTGGGCAAGTGCTGAGAGGTGACACAGACACATCTGGCTGAGCCAGTCTGGGCATTGGGGTATCCCAGCCCTTTTGAGGCGGCTCTCAGGACACATGTCATGTTCCTAGTATTTTATTAGGTTCTTAATATAGTTAGCTTGCAAGATATGGGTCTTTTGGCTGAGGTGGAGGCATGGGGATGGTATATTCTAAGCTAGTTTTTCATTCTGCTTTTGACTAGTCTGTGAAAAGATTTTGGACAACATGAGACATATCTTACATAATCTAGAAGAGGTCTTTGAGCTTCAGTTACCAACATTTTATATCAGATGACTTCATGTATGGTTGATTAAGGCCGGAGTGTTCCCAAATAAACAATAAATAATACAGGAATGAGCAGGGATTTCTAAGTCTCTGAATTTCAGTTATTAAATAGCTCCTGGGACCAGACTCTCTCCATGACTTTGTGACCTGGCAAAGAGGTTTCAAAGCTGCTGTAAGTTTCAGGGTGCTGAAAGTGTTTCACTTCATCTGGGATATGATGGAGGTCCCAAACAGGCAGTGAACAGGGAAGGTCATCCCATGGGGTGGGTGAGAGCAGCCAAGGACCTGTCCTGCTGCCTGTGAGGACCACTGGCCCACATGAGCACATGGTTCTTTTCAGTTTCAGGGGTAGTGAAGAACTTTCGGGATCCCATCTAGAGCATGGGGATGTCAAAGCCGTTCATCTTGATGGCCTTCTGGATCTGGCCTCTCTAGTTCCAGTGCAGGATAATATCTGTTATAATTCCCTGCCCATAGCAGGGGGCTTCCCTGCCCATAGCATGGAGCTCCCCTGCCCATAGTGGGGAGCTTGGAACTAGATGGTCTTAAGGTCCTTTCCAACCCAAACCATTCTATGATTCTGTGATTCCCCATGCCTTATTTCCCAAAGCTTCCCAAAGCATTTTTAAGCCTTCTTTGGCAGCTGTATCAAAGATCAACACAATCACTGCTGCAGGGTGGTCCAATGCCTGCAGAAGTTTACGTTGGCTGGTTTCCTGATGGCTTTCACAAGGAAGGGCATGGTGGAGGCTCAGTGTGGCCTCTGGAGGTGGAGCTGACACAATGTCCCCCTTGGCAGAATCCAACATCATCACAAAGAGCCCAAAGTTTGGGTTGGCACCTTAATCCCTGCCCAGACTGACAGGTGAAGGGGTGAAGGACTACAAGTCTAAGCCCTTCACCATCATGTAGGTGTGCCTGAGCATCTCCCAAGCACATGCTGATTCAGCTCATTTCCTCTTAACCCATGGGAACAGAGAGACCCTCAGACCACAGTCACTGCAACATCTGCTAAATATTGCTTCCAATGTCCCCCTTAAAGCCTTCTCTGGGCAACTCCAGCCACCCACATTTCCCTGGGAGGAGGTGATTCATTCAGAGTGGGGTTTTCTCTGTGGGAGGAATGATTAATGAGAGCAGAGGAGGGCTCTTGAACCAGAATGTCTTTCTGTGGGTCAGATAATATGAACAATATCAAACCAAACGTGACATAGGTGCTCTAATCCACCAAGTACACAGCCTGGGTTTGTGTGGACAATGCACTACCTGTGGCCTGGGATGTAAGAGCAGTTCCCCCAGCAGCCCTCCACCCCTCGAAGCCATGAATAAATCAGTGAGGGTCAGGTTAATAGACAAACGGTGAGACGGTGTGTTCCACCTGGGTGAGCAGGACGTGGAGTGAAATGAGAAATCAAACATTTCTTCAGCAATCTCTGCCAGGCTCCTTCCCTTTCCGTTATCATTATCGGTATTGATTTTTTACACAGTATTCAAGGTTAAGCAAGCTGTCTCCACCGTGCAACCTTGCTGGGTTAGGTATGAAGGAGGCAGGCCTGGAGACAGACTTCCATGAGGTGGAGGTACACATGTGTACACCAAGCTCCCTTTGCTCGGAGATCAGCTTCCTTCAAGGCCTTTTTGTCCCCCTCTCTGTTGGCAGCATCTTGACCCTGAAAGAACCTTTCTTCCCTTTGCAGCTTTTGACTCAATCAGAGTCACACAGTGGTTTCTGCTGGAAAGGACCTTAAAGCTCACGCAGTTCCAGCCCCTGCCACGGGCAGGGACACCTTCCACTAGAGCAGCTTGCTCCAAGCCCCTGTGTCCAACCTGGCCTTGAACACTGCCAGGGATGGGGCAGCCACAGCTTCTCTGGGCAGGGGCTCAAAATGAGCCTTAGAGCAGGGGAAGCAGCACTGGACACCCACACACCTTGCCCCAGCAACAGCAGCCGCTGCATCACAGACCAAAAAAAAGGAATAGAGAACCCAGACACATCCCAAGTGCTTGCCCATCTCTACACCAAATGCTCTATTATTATTAATGATCATAATGATAATTCAGCCTATTACTATTGTTACTATTCCTGTGGAAAAAAAACAAACCAAACAACTCCCAAACCTGAATCTAGTTATAAAATTTTCTTTTGGCTTCCATAAACCATTTCCAAGGAATTATATAAAGAGTGGAGTTGAAAAGGAGCCGCTCACAATTGTCATCAAACGTAATTAATGTGGAGTAATTCACAGTGGAGAAAAAGTGCTGCGGAGAGTAAATTGGACAGGAGACTTGTGTGCTGGGGAGATGAGGTTTTGAAAGGCTGCTGACTAATACAGCACTGACCTGAAAGCAAATCTTTACATTCATGCTGGACTGGCTGTTTCCATGACAACAGTTGTTATTAGTAACTGAAAATGTATTGCTGTTACGAGTGGCAGTATTTTTTTTTTCAGTTGAATTCAAGAGCAGCTGGGTACTTTACTCATGAAGATAAAGTGCTCAGATCGCTGCAACACTAATGTTATGTGCTGCGCCTCTCCTAATACGAACCTTACACTTACATGTTATACAAAGAGATGTGTGGATTGCTTTAGGGGAAAAGCCTCATAAGGTGTAAATGGCAACTTGTATCAAAGAAATCAAAAGAAAATAACCATGGTCATCACTGTGCTTTAAATTAACTCTTTAGTGAAATTCCCTGGGGATTTGGGCTGACTGGAGTGTTCAAGTAACAGGTAAATCCTGTTAGGAGCTAAGTGAGCTAGCCTGCCATCCTGAGATGTAATGCCTGCTTCCTGACAGGCACTGGGGACATCGTACCCTTTAAATTCAGCTACTTCTCATGCACTACCCCATTTTGCTCCTGTCCTGATGTTCATTTTTATGATCTTTGAAGAAACAAACTTGCAGAGAAAAACTCTTGCCTGGTTCAGACCTGTGCAATGCCACTGGCTTTCATAGCATCTGCCTGATTTTTCCTGATGATGAATAACAACACACACCAAAGGCCTTGGGTCTGAGCCAGTGCCACCATCCTCCAGCTGAACTGGTGATGCCAGTCATCTTGGCCTCTCTCCAGCTCACCAGCCCTCGACAGTAAACAGAATGCTGTGCTTAGACACCAATTCCAGCTAAATCAATTGAAGCTCCATCAAGTTGGACTGCGGCTGTTGTTCTGGTATGTATTTCAAAAGTCTCTCTCTGGGTTTTGTGAACAAAGTGTGAATCTTTACACCAGCATAACTGAGAGAGGAGTAGAGCCCAGGAACATACCAGTTGTCAAAGATGCTCATGGAGGCAAAATGATGTATGTTATGTTGTCTGAATGAGCCTGCAAATAGCAATCACATATTCAGGAAGCAACTAAGTTACAATCCATAATCAAAAAATGTTGCAAATTACATCCTTAATAGATTACATTTATAATCTACTTGAAAGAGATCTTTAGGCACTTAATTGACATATTCCAAGATAGCTATAACATATTGGTTAGTTAGCTACCAATTGACATACTTATTAAATATCAATTAGCACATTCCATAATTTGGTACCTAATTAGCTTGCTATAGCTATTCTATCAAATGCCAATTAAATGCTTGAAATTCCTTACAAGTTGGCTGTAGTAAGATAATAATTAAGAATGCATTGGTTAAGTCATTCTTAGTTAATTACATGGCAAACTAATTTTAGCTACACACATTAGACCTTTCAATAAATCCCTCTTTATCAATCAATTGGTACCTAATGAACTCATTATTCTTTTGCTACATCTGAATGAAAGGCTGCTTTGCTGTCCTCCTAGTGGTTGTATTTAGATGCATCTCTGCATGGATGTGGGACCCCAGTGCCTCCTATCTCAAGGTAGGGATGTGCAGGAGTCATTGTGGTTCCCTGTCTGCACTGCCACCACTCCAACCACCTGCAGTGTGTAAGGCTCAGCACTGACCCAACTTGTAGGAGCTGTACACAGGCTGGTGTGCAGGAGCTGTGGTGAAAGGATTGAGTGGCACAAGCTTGTGCTAAGAGGAAAGGGCCAGAATCATAAAATCCTAGAATGGTTTGTGTTGGAAGGGACCTTAAAGCTCCAGCTCCAACCCCTGCCCCGGGCAGGGACACCTTCCACTAGAGCAGCTTGCTCCAAGCCCCTGTGTCCAACCTGGCCTTGAACACTGCCAGGGATGGGGCAGCCACAGCTTCTCTGGGCACCCTGTGCCAGCACCTCAGCACTCGAGATGTCTGAGGCTGCTCTGTGGTGCGGGAAGTGAGAAGGTGAAGGAGGCTGAAGGTGTCAGAGCTCCTTCAGGTGAGATGGAAGAATACAGTAGCATGAACTTGTGCTGAACCAATAGAGGAACGTGCTCCCTGAGTTCTTCATGTCCCTGAAGGCAATGAAACACCACTCGAAAAAATGAAAATAGCATGCTGTATTGATGTCTTCTCTCCTTTCCCCAGCAGCTATGAGTCATCTGCCTGACTAGGCTATTGCCATATGTGGAGCACCTTTTATGTCAGAGGAGTTTATTGCATTAAGGTAGGAAAGTTTCATATGTACTCATGGGTTTGATGACCCTCTTGATGCATTGTTCTTTGTTGGAGGGAACTGCATAGTGCCTGTCCCATTCCTCTGCCTTGCAGTGCTTAGCTGGGAAGCTGAAGGCCCTGTAACAGCAAAACTGTCATCATGGCCCTGGGAGACTTTGTGGGGGGCTGCTGGTTTTGAATGGCAGGTTGGAAGTTTGGCTACGGACTGCATTGAACATGAAGACTTCGGTGGTGAATTGCAGCACACATCAAGATGGTACAGGTGGGTGGAGAACATGCTGAACGTGTCTCAGGATGCTTTTGGAGGTCACTTGGGACACAGGGAAGGGACATGTACAAATCCAGGAGGGCTGGAATGGGTCTTCCTTGGCGCTAGATACAATCAGCCTAAGTATGCTTCTTCCTCTTCCCCGTGGACCATCTGCTGTTTATTCTCCACTCCAGAGCCCCATCCATGTCTCTGTGGAATGACAAGGCTCATGGCCCTTCATCGCTGTGCAGAAGTGAGGGGTTGTATGCTCATGCTAACAGGGTGGGGAAGAACGATTCACTGTGTGGGCTTGACAACTACATTTTTTACGTCAGACAAAGCCAGAAACTTGAACAAATGCCTTTGTGGTGACAGAATGAAAGGGCTGCACAATTTTTTCTTCATTTTGACATAATGAAAAAAGACTTTTCACAAAATCCATTCTGCCCTTTGAATGAAGTTATTTGTTTGACTAAATGCACTGCCTCCATCCAAATTATTTATTAGGCTTGCTTGACGTTGCAGGCAACCTGGATCCCCACAGGGCTGGGGGCAAGAGGTGGGTTCTGGATAAATCTCATCAACTGATAACAAGGAAAACCTGGTAAAGAGCTGCTTTTTACTTAAAAAAATAAAAGAAGGGGTAGGCAGGAGGGGATCCAACCACTGCACATCTTGAAGGCTCATTCTGGGACACTCAGGTTGTGCTGTTTTCTTCTTACAGGTCCATGACATTGTTAGTAAAACTCACCACTGGGTACCTGCACTGCTGCACTTACTTTTCAGAGGTTTCACTTGATCAGGACTCAGGAAAAGAACAGACTGATGCATTGGAAGAAGGATTCCAGCTCCTCTCCCTGTGGGCTTAGAAGAAGTAAAGAAGGAAAAAGAAATCTGCAGAAGACAGGGGGAAAAGAGAAGAGGGAAATAATAGTTTGAGAACATGTAGTGGGACAGAAAGAAAAGTAAGTTATTTGAGAGAAAAGAGCTATATAAGAGGTAAGATCACAGCTAGCCAAAAGGCTGCCACAGTCACAAAGGGAATTGGGAAAGGCCTCACTAAAAGTGCTTAAGCAATGCAGTTCAGAAAGTATGAAGAAGAGAGGGAGACTTCCATGTTCCCACAGTATGTTGGGTTTTATCAGTGTGAAGCAGGGAATAACAGGGAACAAATTAAAATATTTGTAATTTTCTTCACCTTTAGTTTTATTTCGTATGTGAATATAGTGGCTTTAAGCCTGACAAGAGCAGAGAGCTCACTTCTGGCCCCTCTTCTGGAGCAAGGAAGAGGGAGGTCTTGAACATCCTACAGTCTCCAGATGGCCCCTTTGCAAGTGAGTCATCTGCTGCATCTGCTGGAGACTGAGGAAAGCAAAGTGCATTGTCCAGGCCTTTTCTGCATCACTGCTCTGAAATGATTTGGGACATTTCTGTTGAAGTTTGATACTGAGGAAATACTACCTATGTGAAACTGTATAGAGGGAGATCTGTCCCCTGTGGCTGTTGGGGAGATGGTTGAGCCTTTAGCTAGGAGAGAAAGCCATAGGCAAAGCAGGGATGGTGCAGAAACTTTTATTTAGGATCCTTCACTATAGAAACCCTTGGATATTCACTGTTTTCATGTTTCTGTTTCCCCTTTGCCCATAATACTACTACTTCTCTTTCTCTCTCCCTCCTTCAGATCATGGTACTTCACAGGTTTGTGATGGTGGCTGGGCATGATTTCATTGAACATCCATCACTCCTAACTGCCCAACATCTGGTAGAATAGATACCTGAGACTCTAAAAGATGTGCTTCCTCCTGGAACCGAGATGATAACATATCACACTTTCAAAACGCCTGTTCAACCACTGTGCTGATGGCATCTCCCTCCTAGTATATCAGACCTTCTGTTGGGTTCTTTATGAGCAGTCATTTAAAATGAATCCAGATTTTAATAACAAATAAGGAAATGGAGAGGATCAGCCCCAAGCAGAAGTCCTCCTACTGGGGCCCTGATGATGATCTCACCACGGCTCATGGTGGTCCATGTCTCAGGGGTCTGAGTGGGGAGCCCTTCCCACAGCATTTCCTCCGTAACTCAAGAATCAATTAATTTTCAGTCTTGTAGCTTAAGGATTTATTAATTTAAAACCCTTTTACTGGTCAAATGCAATCACCCTAGTGCTGTGCCAGGTTCTTTTGCATGGAAGAAAGAAGGGGAAGGAGGGAGGAATGAGCCTTCCTCTAACGCTTTGACCACAGTCATCAAACTGAGTCAGTTTGTCAAAGCTCATCATCAGAAAGGCAGATCTTTCCTGGCAACATGCCTTGAGCTTCCTGATCAGAGCAGTGTCCAGAAGGAGGTTGATGACCAGAAAGTGTAAGAAATCAGACCCAAACACAGGACTTGCCCAAGCAACAAGGTGTTTTGCCAGAGTTTAAGCACCTGAGCTCAAACTGCCAGACTGCCACTTTCCCCTTTGCTCTTCCATGGCTGCTCTCTACCACTGGAGCTGCCCATACCCTGGCACTTTTTGATTTGGAATTCTACCCATACCTGCCTCGCTTGGGATAGGGCTGAAGAAGTTATTTGTGATGATGCAGGAGCAAGATGCTCCTGCACTGCCACTGTGCGCTCTCCCAGCAGACACAGCTGGATGCCCCCCAGGAATCCTGGTGGGTTAGTGTGGTTTTAAAGTCTTGTCAGCTATTGCAACAGCCAAAGCCAAGCCACTCATTTGCCTTTTCTTCGGCAAGACCCATTCTAGCAGTCTATGTGAGGAAGGTGGAGCAACCATTCACCTAGCTCACTTTCTTTTAATGTGACTTTTCCATCAACTGCACATTAACTTCTGCCCCTATTTATTTGTGTCCCTCACTGGCTTGGCCTGGGCTGAGTTGCTATCAGTGGAAACTACTGATATCTGAAATGCTGACTCTGAGGTTACTGAAACTAAACTAACACAACCAGCCACTCAGGTACTGCGTGAAGGCAAACAGCCCTCTCCCCTTCTCGCTCTTCCTCATTGCTTGGTGCTTTTGCGGTGCTCCACAGTCAGGGTTTCTCATCTTTGTGTTAGCAGCTCATCATGGTGGTGGGTGGCTGGGGCAGGCTGGGATGGGCTCAGTCACCTTGGAGTTACTTCTTGAAATCAAGGATCGTGCATCACAGGGAGCAGGACCTTCCATTGACGTAAGGGGAAAATGAAATCAGTCTGGTTTGCGGCTCGGCAGTTACGGGAATGGGACGGCCTCTTCCCCCACCAAAAAACCCACCCGTGCCATGGCCTGGTGTCACACTGACTAAACCTGAGAGCAAAACATGCAGAAAATCTGTGGAAATTACAGGGCAGAATGAAAGCACCAGAGGAAAAGTGCAATTTTCACCTCTGACTTTAGGGCAAGGATCCTGCATTACGGGAAATATTTGCTGTGGCGTTATTAATAAAACCTGCTGAAGAAATATTGAGTTACTAAACAGTTATCCTGTACATTAATAATCAGATAGAGCGTAACATTTAAGCTAACCATTTAGTCTGTAACAGGACTAGCTGTTCCTCTGCTTTTAATTACAGCTTTCACTTTAAGCTAACTGTACAAATTGGCAAGATTTACGAAGCATCACTGAATACCATACCTTTGCCTGCCTTGTGGCTCTACAATTCACATGCTCATTTTTGAACACGAGATGTGTTTAATCTGCTAAAGAACCCTTGAAATCATTTGGACAAATATTTTAGCCTTCATTCATTTCTGAATGAACATGGGTGCATGGGAAATTGAAACCAGTTCAAAGTTGGTGCACAGCAATGACTATAGACCTTTGTCTGATTCTTAAAGGGCAGCAAATATCTCCAGTATTTGGCATGTGTTTGGGATGAGATGGGCATTTCCACTTGTTTATCATTGATATGTTCTAGATTTGTCCCCTTGCTTCTCATGAGCAAACTTATTGCTTCTGTAAGCAAGTTGTCTCAGCTCTGTGGGTAAGTAGCAGCACCATGAACAAGAAAACAAAGACATGCTAGTGAATGGGACACAAGACTCCTGCCGAGGCTGTCTGAAGTTGCAAAGATTCTGTGTGTTGGTGCAGTGCTCATTTGGTTTTGTGTTTTGTTGTTGGAGCACTGCACAAAGATACAATACAGACGTTGTCTTTGTCTTACAAAAGAAATTATTCTCCATGATGAGAAACACTGCTGTTTCTTTCTTTGGGGGTGAGAAAGACTTTGCTCTTCACCACCCCATCAGGAAACAGCTCCATCCGAATCTTCACAATGGGCAGTGAGTTATCCAGCCAAACCTGACTGTCTTCTCCCTCTGTCCTTAGGTAGAAGTTTGAAGTTGGAAGTCTCTGCTTTCCTTTTCTTCATTTTCCCAGTGATCCAATCATGGAAACCTCATGTAAGGGCAGCCAGGGCTTGCTGAACTCCTACCCAGCTTGGCTCTGGCTCACATATGGTCTCCTCACTTAGCTGTGACCATGTGAGGAAGACAGTGCACAGGAGTTGCTTGTGGGAAAGGAGCATTGTAATGCAAATTTTATCAGGGCTAAGGCCAAACAATATTGCCTTGGAACAAAGCAGAGAAAGAAGCTACATCTCCTGGTATGAAGAACGGGAGGTGATGTGTCAGCTCTGCTCTAACACAGGCAGAGCAGGCTGTTGCCCAAGGCAGTAGCCTGAAGACATAAGCACAGATGGGATGCTCCAGGGTGTGTAAAAGCCACTCCACACCCATAGCAGCTCCAAAGTGAAAACAGACTCATCCCCTCCAGCACTGCTTTCTGCAAAGGCAGGTGGAGGGGAAGCTCTTTCCCTTCCAGCATCACCTCCCCACCCTTCCTAGACCCCTCCTCTGCACTTGCAAACGTCTTCCCTACATTTACCCTTTCCTTCAGAGCCGAGTGGGAGCTCAGCCATCCCCACGTGTTCCCTCCCCATAGCTGCGTTCATTTTGTGCTACCCACCCCAGCAAGCTCCCGGTCCCTGCACTGCATGAGCTGGCATGATGTCTCCGTGAACCCCAGGCAGCACCGGAGTGTCTCTTTCTAGATTTCGTTTCTGAGTGCGCAGCACGTGTCTATGAGGAAATGAAAACTCCAAACAGTGATTTAGAGCCCCAGCAGCTCACACCGCCCCTCAACAGCTGCAGGGCCCCTGGCCCAGGGCTGTCATGGGGCACGGCCTGTGCCAGAGCTGACCAAAGCTTCTCGGGCTGCTCCTCAAGCTGGGGGAAACACGGCCATGTATGAGGAATCATTCATGGAATCACGGAATCACAACGTGCCCAGGCCCAGGGCGCTGCAGCAGCAGCCTGTACCTGGCCTGCAGTTGGACCCTGCTGCCCAAACCAAGCCTTTTACCTCCCTCATGTCTCTCGGCCCTGAGCCTTCGTTACGATCCCTCAGGGTAGAAGAGGTTTTGGGGACGGGGGTGCTCGGGGACACCAGAGGTTGGGAGGCTGCAGCTGGGTCAGGGTCACTGCCGGTGCTGTCATGTCAGGACTCAGCAAATGCGGAGGGAGGGAGAGCTGCCAGCAGCAGAATGGCAGCGGGGTGCAGGGGGAGCCGCTGCGTGCATGAGGTGTGCGAGCGAATGCACGCAGGGACACGAGAGCTCGAGGTGCGCAGCTGTCGCAGACCCCTCCTGAAGCAGGCAGCCCTGGACACCCGCTGCTGGCACCACATCTTGTGCTGCCCTCGCAGCCTTCGCTGCGCGCGGGGTGCAGCTTCTTGCACGAGCTCACCCGTGCCAGGCCCGCCTGGAGGACGTGGCCGCGCAGTCGTCTCCTGCCACCGCCTGCATCCCGCAGTCGAGCAGGGCTGAATTCCACCCCCATGGACGCATCCCAGCTGCAGCACATCAGCACTGCCCAGCTCCCTCTTGGGTTTATCGTGGCACAGTGAAAGAGCAATGAAGATGGTCCTGGCCCTGTGGAGCGGGCCAGCACAGCGTTCAACCAGTTTACTGTCTATTTAAGCACAAGAGTGTATTTCAGTTGTCACATGAGGTAAAGTTACAATTGCCCCGTGTCCCACATAAAGCTGCAGCCCCTTCAGGGCTTGTCCCCATCCTCTGCTGCACAGCAGCTGCAGAGCCCCTGTGTCATGGAGCTGTGATGTTGCAGCCTGTGTTCCACCAGCAGCTGCCCATTACCAGTGGGACACACAACACAAGTCCTTGCCTCTGTACCCTACACCTGTCCTGCGCTCCCTCTGACCCTTCCTGGACCCCCAAGCCCTCTGCCCTGCTACCAGCCATTTTGTCCCGCTGCCTGCTGTAGTCCCTGGTTCCCTGCTCCACGGTCCCTGACTCGGTGCCACCGTGCAGCCCCACGGGAAGTCCACCCTGGTCCTGCTGGCAGCACAGCCCAGCCCTTGCCAGAGCCAGGAGGAGACAAAGACCTGCATACGCAGAGTAAGGACACTGTGGGTGCCGAGGCAGGCACAGGGCCAGGTCTGCCCCGCTGCAGGGACACGGTGCCCGGTGGCCCTATCCCGGCGGCACAAGTGCCACCACCACGCTGCCCTGCGCTGCCTTTGGGACACGCGAGCCGAGTGTGATCGCCTAGAGCCTGGCTCCCAGCCCCAGCCAGGGCTGAGCCCCGTGGCAAAGTCCCACGGCTGCGCTCTGCTGCTCTGGGCAGCACCAATGCACTCTTCTGCTTGCCTTTTGCCTTAGGCTATTCCAACACATGTGGGGGCTGGAGGAAGAGGCCGCCAGCAGGACCTAACTGGGGCTGCAGGTGCAACCCATGGAGGTGGACACGAAGGAGGAGGAGGAGGAGGCAATGGAGGTGGATGTGGAGGTGGAGGAGGATGAGGCGATGGATACCAACTGATGAGTGGCAAGGCAGCACGTGCCCCCCATCCACTGCTGGCAGTGAGGGTGGGTTGGCTGCTGCCACACTGGGGCTGGGGCTGTGTGCCTCGGCCCTGCTGCAGGGACACGGTGCCCAGTAGCCTCCTCCTGGCGGCACAAGTGCCACCACCACGCTGTCCTGCGCTGCCTTTGGGACACGTGAGCCAAGTCTGTTCGCCTAGAGCCCGGCTCCCAGCCCCAGCCAGGGCTGAGCCCCGTGACAGAGTCCCGCTCTCCCCAGCATGTGGCAAACACAATGACCATCAGTAGCCTCACTGAAATGACCTTGTGCTGCTTCTTTCCAGGGCTGGTGGAGGTGGAAGCATTGCGGCGTTTGAAGGAGTTTTCTTTAGAAGAGTTGTTTTTCATAGAAGATTGTTGTTGTTTGAGAAGATCGTTGTTTTTTTCCATAAGACTTGTAGGTGTAGGTAGAATAGGTGTAGACTTAAGAAGAAGAGTTGTAGCTGTAGGTAGGATAGGTGTAGGCTTAAGAAGAGTCGTAGGTGTAGGTAGAATAGGTGTAGGCTTAAGAAGAAGAGTTGTAGGTGTAGGTAGAATAGGTGTAGGCTTAAGAAGAAGAGTTGTAGGTGTAGGTAGAATAGGTGTAGGCTTAAGAAGAAGAGTTGTAGGTGTAGGTAGAATAGGTGTAGGCTTAAGAAGAAGAGTTGTAGCTGTAGGTAGGATAGGTGTAGGCTTAAGAAGAGTTGTAGGTGTAGGCTTAAGAAGAAGAGTTGTAGGTGTAGGTAGAATAGGCGTAATCTTAAGAAGAAGAGTTGTATGTGTAGGTAGAATAGGTGTAGGCTTAAGAAGAAGAGTTGTAGGTGTAGGTAGAATAGGTGTAGGCTTAAGAAGAAGAGGTTTAGTTTTTAAGAAGAATTGTACTTTTAGGTAGAAGAGTTGTAGGTTTAGGTAGAAGAGTTTTATTTCTAAGAAGAACAGTTCTTCTTTGTTGTGTTGTTTATTTTGTTTATTTTTGTTGTTTTGTAAATACATTTCTTGAAGTTTTTCTGACCCAGTCTCTCTTTGTATTCACTGTGCTCCAATGTGGCTTTGGCAGACAAGTGGTTTCCACTTGCTCTGGGTTCCCAGAGCTGGAGTGGGCATGGGAGCTGGCGCTGGGTGCTGGGGCACCCCAGCTCTCCTCATGTGGACTCCCTGCCCTGGCAGAGTGGCTCTTTCAGGCTCTCTGCAGCTGTGGGCAGGGCTGGGCATGGGCAAGGGACCAAAGGTGAGGGTGCTCACAGAGACTCCCTGGTGGCTGCAGGGCACCTGGTCTGGTGCTGCCATAGGGCACAGCCTGTGCCAGAGCTGACCAAAGCTGCTCAGGCTGCTCCTCAAGCTTTGGGAAACACGGCCACATGTGAGGGATCAGTCATGGAATCATGGAAGTTTTATTAGAATAGTTGTATTTTTTAGAAGAAGTATTGAAGTATAGCTAAACACCGCACAATGTCACAACTGATATCAAACTTTGTATCCATTGGTTTAGTCCAGGAGATTAAAATCCTTATTATGCACCTCTTCTTCCTTTTACTCCATTCTTGAAGCACTCTATGAACTGGATGTCTTTTCCATGTGCTTATAGAGCTCTCTGTTTAGCTCTACTTCTGGAGTACCTTCCAGATACTGAGGACCCATCTGGATTACTGTGCACTTTCACCATTTAATAAAAATGATACGGGTTATAGATGATCATTCTGGGTTAATTAAAATGGGATCTGGCCACCACTCAAACCTACTAGAGAGGGCAGAAAATAGTAAAGTCAGCAGTAAAACCCGAAAAGAAAAATACAATGCACCCTTGCTCATTATATTGGCATCCTTGTACCTTGAGGATATAGCAATGAGATGGAAGCTCTCCAAAGAGGACTCTGATGTCCTGCGGGTGGGCAGATGAAAGGTGAACAAGCACCAAGTATACATGCTGTCAATTTGTCACTGAACCCCAAATGAAGAAAGCATGGAAAAGTCATTATAAGTGTGTGGAAGAAAGACCTTGTACTAGAGTATCAGGGGAGACTCGCATACATATAGGCTGATGCACATCAGAGCTGGTAATTACATACATTATTCTGTGTTATTTCCCAAAAGGAATGATACGGCCAACTGAAACTACGCAGGAAAGCATAGTTACTCCATTATAATAAAACCACTTTTATAAACAAGTATGTCTCTGAAAGAATCTGATTTGGACCACAGAAAGGAAGTCAGAGACTGGATTAAGAAGTCAGATCTAATTAAATTTCAGAATAATTTGAACATCTTAGCATACTGACTGCAGTTATTACAACACCAGAGCAGTCTTGGATGGTGATGGTATCCCTTCATTTGCCACAATAAATGTGCTGTGTGACTTACAAGAAAAGTAAGTCACACTGCTCCATTTTGTCTTCTTCTGACTTTTTAATTTGGAAGAACCAGTGTTTTCTGCCTGATTCCACTGAACCCCTTGAACGGGAAAGAGTTTGTTCAAACAAAAAAAAATCTTTAAAGGTAAAAAACTGTCTAGAGAGACAAGAAGACGAAAGATCAGGTTTGATGTATCTCATCCATAAAATCTCCTTTTACATCAAATAGAAGATAGTCTTCAAACAGAAGGTTTGGTTTCAAATTTTAGAAGTAATCAGAAAAGATTTTCATAGAATGGTTTGGGTTAGAAGGATCTTAAAGCTCATTCAGTTCCAAACCCCTGCCACAGGCAGGGACACCTTCCACTAGAGCAGCTTGCTCCAAGCCCCTGTGTCCAACCTGCCCTTGAACACTGCCAGGGATGGGGCAGTCACAGCTTCTCTGGGCACCCGGTGCCAATGCCTTATATCTAATCTGAACTTCCCCTATATAAATTTAAACCCATTATTCCTTGTCCTATCGCTATAGTCCCTGATGAAGAGAATTCTTTCATTAAGAATTCCAAACCAGTCACAAAACACTTACAAAGTTATAGCTGATCCAAAAGGAACTTTTCAGATTCATAGGTGACATTTTGACTTTTCAGTCAGTTCTGTAATCTGCATGCCAAGAAGTCCATGTCAAGGAGTCCTGACATTGGCCAGGTATCTGAAAGCTCAAGGGTAAGCAATGGAACCTGCTCTAGAGTACTCCATCCCCAACTTCCCTCCAGAACCTGTGAAAAGGAAGATCTCCAGAACCTTGGAAAGAAGTAGACAAGGAGGTCAGAGAAGGGAAGAACAAGGGCCAGATTATCATGTTGAGAAGCAGAGTGTTTTGAAGGCTCACAATAGAGTTAAAAACTCCATCAAGCCAGAACCAAATCAGTGGAAGGGGTGAAATGTCTCCCTTTGGATTGTGCTGTGCCTGTTTGAACATACAATGGAAGAAATGGAACAAAAAGGTTCCTGCCTTTCCCTGTGGCTCAACAAGGTGCTCAGGAAAGATGGTGAGATGTCTTGGATTAACTCCAATTGCCACAACTTGCCTCTATAAAATGTTCATAGATTGGAGGCATTTTTTCCCCAGACTACTGGGAAATCACAAGATAAAAAACCCCAAAAGACACCTCCAAAGACAATAGGGGTTTGAGTATTTGGTTTTTTTTCCCAAGGCAGAGATGTTTGCGTGGGATTCTGTTCTCAAGACATAAAAGGGAGTAAAAACTTAAAATGTGAGTGAGCAAAGACAGTGGAAAATTATAGCATAGGCCAGTAACCCACACAGACTCGAGAAAGTATCACTGGTGACTGCTGCAAACAAAGAAGTCACGAATAAACTGTGTGCAGATCACACCATGGAACTAAAAATCTCTGTTTCCATCCAAGTTTGCCATTGCTCCTTTCAGAAAGACAAAGTTTCCGCACTCCTGTGCTCCTTGTGTGCTACTCAGGAGGCCACCCCATCTCTGTTGCTGCAGGCCCATCCTCAGCAAACCCATCTCAGGCACAGACACATGAGTGTTGTCTAGAGGCTGTGCTACAGACTGTAGAGATGAATTGCTTGTGCTCCAGCTTCTGGGTGGAAAATGCACACAGAAGACAGCCCGTAAAATTTGCGCACTCTTTTCATTTCCTTTCTCACTTAAGCTCATTATCCCTGCACATCTCTCCATGAAAACTGTAAATTAGCAAGTTGCCAAGGGAAAAAACACTGCCCAAACCATGAGAATGGATGTGCTCCAGACAGCCCGGCTGTTACCATCTAAGGACTTGCACAGGACTCAGTTGCATTGAGATTTGAGCTGTAGGATGGCTGTTCTCAAGCTGTTTGTGGGCATCAGTGCCCTGGGATCTTCTGAAGTGCCTGTGCAGCTTTCCAGAGTGTTTAGGGAAGAAGTTTCTTTAGATGAACATTGAAGCATGCAAATTTGTGGTGTCTGAGTTAGGATAACTTGGAAATCCCGTGTTAAAGGAAGCTGAACTCTAACACTACTGCAGAGAGAGTGAGCTCAAAGCTAAAGAGGAGCTTTCAGAAGCTACAGTCAGAGGAGGTGTCAGAGGGAGCTGGATGCACATGTTGAATTCCCTGCCAGGGATGTGGTAGAAAACCTCCTTCTCTGTTCAGCACCCAAGCTGAACCCCTAACTCACTCCAGTCCAGGTTACCCTTCGCTGACCTTTGCAAGCTTGGATTCAAGGCTCAATGAACAAATGCTTTTTCTGCCATTGGCCATATTTTGGGTCTGTGTGGAGTGGATGCTTTCTGCTGCTAGGTAAGAAAAGCAACCTTCAGCCTCTGCTTCCCATGGGGAAGTGCTTGCCCAAAGACTCCCCACAGGATCTTCACTGCTGTTGTTGGACTCACCATCAGAAGAGGCAAGTGAATTGCCACAAGTAAGACAGATCCTCATGGTTCAGCTGGCTGAGCTAGGGAAAGCAATGACCAAAACCATATCCAGCCCATGCAGGAAAACCCATTCTCCCCCTTCCCTGCAATGGGTTTTGAAGCACTGCTCTAAAGTGCTGAGACATCGAGCTGAGCCAAGCAGCACAGGCACAAAGTCGAAAGGTCATTTGGTATTGCAGTGCTCACTTCCCACGCACTGATATTCACTTGACTAGAAACTGATAATAAGTTACACCCTGGCTAGCACCAGCCCAGAGCAGTGCACACAGACAGCACCAATTAATAGGGGTTTTCAGTGCTGGTTTGAAAGTAGTCATCAGAAATAGAGCTGGGTGCACTGAGGGTAAGAAATAGGCACTTTCAGAAGGCACACTTTTAGCCACAGAAATCTTGACTTAATGGAAAGTTACAAGTGTCTGTAAGCAGCAGTTTCCAGAGCCGATGTGTTTGTCAGACCCCCATGGGAAACTAGGGGCTCCTCAGGCTTGAACCCAGCCTGGGGTTTCTTCCTGTATGGGTTAGTGAAACAGGCCTGTAGGTAGCTGGGAAAGGACATATACTACTGCTCCCACTGGAGGTCCGTCTGGATGGGGTATCCTGTGGCTCATAACCACGTAAAACATGAAGGGCACATTTGGGATTAGGAGCAGTCTCAACAGCTGTCAAGGTACTCATGGTATGTGTCAAGAAGCATCACTCAACCCGAGATCATTCTTGTCTTGTGAATTCCAGGCTGTAGAGAATGTGTGGACACAAAAGCTCCTGCTCCATCTGAGAGATGAAAGCTCCTTTCCAAGCTAAGGGGTGCAGCAGTGAGAGATGCAAGGGGCAGAGGGAAGGCAGTGCTCTCAGTTCTCAAGGCTGGGAGGGTTCTTTTTGTTCCCAATAGTGTTGTTCAGGTATTATTAGCTCATCTCATCATTCTTTTGGTAGTTCCAATCACCAGGCAGATTCTGAGAACTTGATCATTGGCTTGATACCAAGAGGGAAATGCCATTTTAGAATATTTCTAAATCCCATGATATTTTAAACTCCCTCATCTGGAGTGTGAGCCCTGATCACTATGTTGGCAGAACCAGAGGCTGTGCTTTGGGAACTGTCTTACCAGCTGAGAGAGGAGGAAGAGGGCACAGCATCAGGAGAAAAGAAGGAAAGAAGGCCAGCTCAGCCTGACAGCAGCTCTACACCAGTATCCCTGGGAGAACAGAAGGTGCCTAGGATCTGTGAGTCCTCACAGAAAAGGAAATGACACGAATTCAAAACCCAAACCAAAGATAAGGAAAAAATGAATTCAGGATGACCTCAGACACTGGAGTCCTGGCTCCCAGAGCATCTTCAGAAGCTTCACTTGGATCGTATAGAATCTATGTGAGCAGTTTTGATCTAAACTAGACAATATTTTTTTAATATTCTCATTAGCTGTTTTGTTTACTAAGCAAGTACTCCTGTATTCCAGTCCTCTTTGTGCACCTTCAATCCCTTTTGGGTCTAAATACTCAGCTTCATATTTCCCCTCTTTCTTCGTGCCGAAGATCATGCCAACTTAGCTTTCTTTGGGTTTCACAGATGGACCTGTGAATCTCAGTTAAAAACTAAAGCCACTGGAGTTCAAGTACCAATCTCTCCTTTAAGAAACTTTTCCTGGTCATGCCAAGGTGATTGCACTGCACCTCTGATAATTCTAACTATTGCTAACAAAACATCCTCCTCTTTGGTAACTGCAGTAAACTAAATGTTCTTATGGGGTTTTTGTACCTCCACTGTGAGATTGGAGCTAAATGGATAGATGATGGGATCAAAATATTTCCAGCCTTGAAAAAAATCTCCATCAGAACATTCAATTTCAACAAGTATCTCAGCGACAGATGGGACTTCCCATTACAGGCCACTTCCTCTGCGAGGAGGAATCCACTAATATCGGAAGCACAATGCACGGCCTGTACAGCCTCTCCATGCTCATCTGCTCCCTTTAATATGTCAAATGTGAAATTCCATCTGGTAACGATGTGCATTCAAAACACATTTATGTGGAGACAAATTACATAGCTGTAGGAGGCATTTCAGAAGCTCCATACACAGTGCCATCAAAGACTGCAGGACATGGGTACAGAAAAGCCTCGCCTTTGAGATATCAGTAGCATCTTCACCTGTGGTTGGTAAATGGGGATTTTATGGGACTGTAAGAAATGGAGGTGGTGAAAGAGTAAGGGTTTGGTTTCTTTTACTGAGCCTATGTCCTGCCCTGTTTGCAAGAAGATCTAATGGGCAGAGAAAGAGCAGGCTGCTGTCTCTGGCAGCAGGCAGAAGTTGCAGAGGTAGTGGATGAGTGCTGAAAAACCTGGATGGGCTGTACTGGTGACATGATTCTCAGTAAGCTACTCTTTGATCTGGTGTACTAAATATGATCCTTTTGGTTCAGCTACCAGGCTTTGATTACAGGCTAAAAGCTGCATGGGTACTTAAATGCGTGAGCAAATATAGTGAACTGTTTCTTGGAAAGCGAGCTCTCACAGTTTAATTTATCTCACTTATCTCTCCAGTCTGGCAGCTTATAAGTAACTGCTATGATCAGAGACAAGTTGTTTCCTATTCTATCTGGAGGCAAATAATAGTTTCACAGAAAGGGATCTGACACTCTCTGTACCTAAGTGTTTCTCACATACAGAACATTTGAAAATCATGATTCAAGTGCTGGGTGTCAGGCAAAGAGTCAGCTTTTGCTTTTGTGGTGAATCTTCTACCTGGACCTGGGCCAGCACAACGTACCATGGATCAGGTACATACTGTGGTTAATGAGGCAGTGACAACACAACTACCACTGTGTTCTTCATAACAGGAACTAATGGGGCATTGCTGAGGAGCGAATGATGCCATGTATGTAATTGTTAGACTGATGTGTGAATTTAATAGGGCACATATTAGAAAGTAATCAATAATTCTGGACCATGGCCTTAACGGAGCTGATATGGTGGGGAAATACTGGGTAGCATCTTTGCAAATAGTTAAAATCAGCCAAAATTCCCCAAAGGGGTTTCCAGGTTGTCTCCGAGAGGGGCTGAGGAAAATGGTTGGACCTCTGAGAACACAGCCCCTAGAGCAGAGATTTACAGACGCACCTGAAAAACTGGGTCTTCCCTCGTGTGAGATACTCCCCTTTCCGACATCAGCAGTGACTCCCTTTCTTCACACCGGCTGTTTCCAAGCTTGCTGGGATCCTCACAGTCAGTTTGTGACTTACCTAGTCCGGTGTGCTCAGGGGCTAACACCCAAGCAAGAAGCATGCATTGCATGAGATGAAAATACAAGCAGTGGTTTTACAGGCTGACCTATTGGCTACGAAAACAAATAAGGGGTTTGAGTGAAAGCCCAACTCAAAGGGCTTTAAAAACCTGTCTGTTGAACATGCATGCATGGGACAATGCTCCAGTGATACCCCTGGGCTGGGGAAGAGTTGCACCATGGTAGGGTATCCATCTCCATCCTCTCTGGACACCAGGCTAGACGGGATCTGTCCTGCTGTGCATGAATAGCTCTTCTTAAAACAATGTGGAAAGAAGCATGTTGCATTCCTTTAACTGAATGACACTAGCTTAGGTAACAGTATTTTACTCCCTATGGTGCTAAGCAAGGCATAAATCCTTTGAGAACTGAAGTAATAGACATAAGCCCTCCCTTCTCTTCCTCCCCCTGTGACTCCACTCTTCTCCACTCCTGTATTAATGGATATTTTAAATCTGGAAGGAATTCAAGAGTCTGTAGTAGGTAGTTAAACATCCAGATGTATCAGTAATAATTATGCTCAGCTTGGGGAGGCAAGGCACTTGAATAACAGGCATGGTTTCCATGGATGGCTACAAGATTATAAACATAAAATTTATAAGTGGAATGGGAACATTTGGTTTATTTTCTCTTCTCTTTACAATCACTTCAGTTTAAATTGAAAACAGTGAAGGGTAGCAGAGCCAGGCAACAACCTGAAGACTGTAAACAAAATAATTCATGTCTTACTGATGGGATATGGTCATATAATCAGTAAATTAATTTAGCCTACTCTAGTTTCACCATTAGCATTCTATTTTCTCATTTCATTGGCATTACCCTGCCCAGTTTATGTCTGTCCTCAATACATATTGTCCTATAAATCAGAAACAAATATCTTGAAGGGTAAATAAAGAGCTAACGAGTCTACAAAAAAGATGTTATTGAGGTACATTAAGTCCTACTTACTGTGTTTTAAACTTTTCTTGATCCAAGATTCATTTTTACTATTATTTGATCGGTTTCCAGTATAAAAACAAAATGCCAAGAGATTAGATTTTTACACTGTGTCCTTAGAACCTAACAGCACCAAATGTTTCCCTGAGCCAAGACAAGTATTTATGACCAGGAAAGGAAGGGAAGGCTTGCAAAGCCTGAGGGTATGAAATCAGGGTGACTCAGAACAGAAGCTGGAAAATCACTTCAAAAAGTCTTCTGAGCCATGTCTTGGACAGTTGTTGAACTAAGCCATGGTCTGGCAAGACAAGAACCAATAAATCATATTGATTTAAAGCCATCTTTGCTACAAACAAAGCAGACACCTGATATCCATGTGCAAAACCTGTTTGTGCAATAGCACATCTGTGAACGTGTGCAATTAGTGCAATTAGACAGCAATTTATATGTAAATGCCCATCCAGTCAAATGTGCCTTTACTTACTCTGTGTATGTGCTGGAATATCATTTCAGAGGGGGTTTTCTGCCCTTCCAGAATCTGCCCCTTAATAATTGAATGCAAGTGTTCACACAATGCAAGCCATGATTTAATCACCAGCTTGCAGTGCCCAGATAAGGCGGGTGCAGGGGCCAGGACAAGGAGTTTGTCCCTGGGTGCCATAGGGTGCAGCGCTTCTCCCATGGGTCTCTCTCTCAGTGGGGAGCAGGGTTCAATGTCATGCCCAGACTCTGTGCAGCTGTCCAAATGCCTGTTTCCCCCGTCCCTGCACAGGAAAGGTGCTCAGGGATCTTTCCACTACTCCCAAACCCAGTGTGTGCCAACTGCACCTGGCCATCAGCGCCATGTGTGAATCCAGGGTTGTGGCAGGAACCCCAGTGATGCGGCTATAACCTGTCTGAGTGAAGTGTGATCCCCCATGAGCCAAAACCTGGATCAGATTTGGGCTCTACTCTTCTACAAGAAGGAAGTTTGGGTGATAAAGCTGGGAGCTTGTGCAGAGAGAAGTGGGTCACAGGCCATTCTTGTTCTGAGAAAGATGAAGTTGTTACTCAGAATTCAAGCCTGGGCTCTCACTCACTGTCCTTTGGTGACCTCAATTCCTCCTCATCAGGGGAAAATTACATGGTAATACTCTTTTGGGCCTTTGTCATGCACCCAAGGACAAGAGGGCCTCAGTCTCTCCAGCTGCAAGAAAAACACCACCTCTTCACTCATCTCCACCTTTACCAGATGAGGAATTTGGACTGGTAAGACATGCAGGCCCATGATAATTGCCAGTGCCTATCAAGAGTAGGTTAGATGAGGTTAGACCCTCACAGGGCTAATTACAGAGGTTAGATGAGGCTGCTTCACACAAAGAGGGTGAGTGGGAGTTGTATGAGTACAATGTGCAACTCGCACATACAGGTTTACCAAGAAGAGGATAAATTTTAATAGCAGGAATGTATCAACTGTTCAACACGTAAACAGCATTCTGGGCTGATCTGATCAATGCTGCTTTGCAGATCACATTTGGTACGGTGCTATATATAGTGTTCCTGGAGTTTTATTTAATGGGATGGTACATTTGATCCTAATGTGCCATCTCAGAAGTAATGAAGCAGAAAAGATCTTTATCTTCTGTGAAAGTTGCAGTTATTGGCAACTATTCAGAAGAAAAAAAGAAAGTAATTGCACAAGCTTTAGAGATATTGTATTGCTAACTGATTCCAGTGGGAAGCTTGGGTGGGTTTCATTCTGAGTTAATCAGGCAATGGACCATGTATGTTGCAAATACATCACTTTTAGGCACTCTCCATATATTGACAAATACAATTGCTGGGGGTGCTGCCTGAACCAAAGCTTTCTATAGCTTTGGATCCTTCTTTTGGAGCAAAAGAATTAAATAAGTGAGCAGAAGAAGGAAGACTCTTAACAATGTGCTAAAAGCATCCATATTCCTCGAGTACAGCATGGTTTGCCATTCACTTGCATTAGTTTCGAGCAAGTGATGCAGATGGCATAGGAACTCATGTGTTTGTGATTGCTCAACATGCTAAATATAGAGCTGGGAGTTAGACAGGGGCCTAAATACAGAAGAAGGGCTCAGTGATGCAGGGATTACATTTTAGTGCTGCTACCTGTATGTAACAGGAGCTGAACATCTTATGTGTGGCATGAGGAGACCTTTTTGCCTGCTAGCCTCGAAGTGTACATGGGTTGAGATGCTGCTTAATAGAAGTGATTATAAAAGAGCAAATCAGGAGCTGCTGAAGTGGAAGATGGTGCTGGGAAGAGGTCTGCAGGGTTAACTCTGCTCTATGAAGAAGTATTTACATGACTCCAGGATGGTGGAGGCTTGTCCAATCCACACACACTGAGCATTCACATCTGTCACGTAAGGAGAACATGTAAGCCATGAGGCTGCATCCATGCTCAGAGAAGGAGGCAGCACCAAGGCTTGCAGCTGAGCAGTGAGTTTCCACTGCACCCTCAGCCTCAGGCTGAGGATGGGGAGGGAACTGCAGGGAATTTTTGGATTTTGAGAAGCTACATTTGGGGGTTATACCCCCAAATGCTACTGCAGTTGCTTACATCCCTCCTGTGAATCCAGTTCCTTCAGCTCTTTGATTAGGCTCTTCTGAGGGTTGGACAAGCGCACACTTCCCTCTCCCTGAGGATTTTTAGGTCTCATTTTCTGAACAGCAAAAGCCCAGGACTATATGTGCAATTATATGTGTAATTATGAATCATGCACAAAAGGATATGTGACAGATGTGTGCATGGAAAAGCAGTATCACAACACCCCCCTTTGATTCCTAGCCCTCAAGTCACAAAGGCAGCTATGGAGACAGCATCATTCATGTCAAAAAATCAGCTGAGAAATAATCAGGAGGTACCAGTGGATGGATGGTTTCCTGGTTGCTGCTACCAGTTGCAGAGCCTCTTCTCCTCTGCTTTCTGTTGGGACTGGTTTCCCCACCATTCCTTCACTTTCTGCTCCTATGTTTGTTGCTCTCAGGATCTATCCAGCCTGCAGACATGAGGAATTCCTGGCTCATGGACACTGAGGTCATCTGGTTCAGGCCATGCCTTGCCCCACATGCTCAGATTGGTATTTTTCACCTAGGAACATTAGCAGTATTTCATTGGAAAGACAATGAACATAGATTGCACAATAGGATGCGGTATCAAATGGTCGCAAGAGCTCCATCTCACAGGAACACAGGTAGAAAGTCCACCAGCTCTCAACAATGCTCCCTAAAAGATATTTGGAATCAACCTGAATCCCTTTGTCTACTTATAACTCATTTGTGGGTTACCTCAATAGGTCCTAGAAACTCATGTAGTTTGGAAAGGCCCCCTGAAAGTCTCCTGTCCCCCTTCTAATGCAGAGCAGGGCCCACCTCAAAACTACGCGAGGTTGTGCAGACCGGGTCTGAAACATTTCCAAGGATGGAGATTCTTGGTGTCTGCCTCCCAGCTTACACACAACACGTGATGTGAAATGCCCCCACGTGCATTTACGTTTCCTGACCTGCACAGTATAGAACTTCACCCAGAGTTTAGTAAGCTGGCCTAGTTAGAGGCTTTGCTGATGTTGCAAAGGCTGTGGGAACAATCCTTCTCTCAGAAAATACCAAAACAAGTATCACAAAGCCTACTCCTTCCCAACATGTAAGAACAGCATGCTGTCGGCAAAGTTCAACTAGCAGCATCTGCAAAACAGGGGCACAGCCAGCACTGCCACCATGGGCAGGGACCCAGCTGGGCAAATGAGACAGTGGCCTTCGTGGCAGGAATGTGCTGTGCCTTCTTCCTCCCACACTCTATCAGAACCTGGAAATACAGAGTTTGTGCCTCTGCTTCACCATTCTTAGAAGGGTACAACATGACCTGCATATCTTTCCATGAGTGGTACCCTGCTGAGGCACATAAGTGATGGTGGAGATGGAAAGTAATTTGTTCTACAATGGAAACTTCATGTAATGAGAATAGCAAAGAATGGGCTATTTCCTAGCAACCTCCAAGTTTCCAACTGATGAGTTAAGCCCCCTTCGTCTCTCTCTTGAAGATACTCTCGTCCAGTAGCATTGCAACCTGCCTTCATGTACACTCCTAAAATCTTCAGTGAAAAACATCCTGAAAGGGGAAATTACACCTCACACGCTAATGATCTTTCACTCCTCATTTACTGCTTGGCCACAGGCATGTTCACCGGCCAGGAGACTGGATACCTGCACTCAGCATCCTTCACTAAGTGGAGTCCAGGAAGAGCATGAAACTCATCCTTCAAGGAGCTGGGAGGGGATGCAGCTCTCTAGTCTGCTCAAGCCTTCTGGCTTTTTAAGGATATTTTCTGGAAGTTTTGGGGGCTCTGCTGGTTTGAATCCCGTTACTGTGAAGCTCTCCACAGGCGCTGTGATGCTTTCAGCTGCTTCCCCCCTGTCCGTTTTGTCATGTAAATGTCAACATGAATCATCAGGACAGAAGCAAGAGTATCAAAATGGCTGGTTTCCTGCCCCAGCAGTGACATTTAGACATTATTCTTGACAGCGGGGACTTGGAGGAGCTTGTCAGAGGATCCGAATCACTTTGAGGAGCCTCATCGGAAGACGTGCAGTAAAGAGCACCAGATAAGCAAAGCCGTGCCCAAATCTGAGGGTGTTTCAGCCTGACTCACAGCACACACATCTTCCCTGGGGTGTTTCCAGAGCCCTCTGGCTGTTTCCCTGCCCTGGGCTGCTGCAGTGCATTGGGGCAGCTTGGCTACAGCTCCAGCCACTTCGGGCTGCTCGTGTAGCACCCCATGAGTGCCTGTGGAGGGTGGATACAAACCACCCTCTTCGCTGTGCTCCCACCCCAAAGACTCCACATACCACCCTGGCACAGGCTGGCCTCATTGTCCCAGTTAATCCAGGTATTCAGCTGGAAGGATGATGCTGAAGTGGGAGAGTTGTTCCCCATTTTCTTTGAGTGGATTCCATCAAAAAGCGTCTGTGCTCCTCCCTGCTGCCAGCGCTCCAGCTTTGGTTGCCATCTCCATGGTCCCAGTGAAACCCATGTTTTTCAGGGGTTTATTATAAAGAATGACAAAATTCCCTTTGAGGCAGTAGCTCAGCAAGCACTTAATCAACACAAAGAAGGGGACTAAGTTTTAAGTGATCCATTTTCAAACATCTTCTCCCTCGGATACACTCCTGCTCCCAAGATATAAAAGAAGAATTTTCAGGGAAACTAAACGAGAAAGGAAACCTCCTGCCTCCAGCCCCATCCTGGCAATTATTTCGTCCATCCTAAAATCCTGGTGCAGCCACTCACTGAGCAGACTGAGTTGAGCAACACAGTCTGCAGCCAGTAAACACCCCCCATCCACCCCCCGCAACATCTTTGTTCACTATTTTCTTCCCTGAAACTTCTCTCTGTGATTCATAGTGAAGGAATCTTTCTCTATATTTAATCACCTTCATCATTGTCTCTGCTCTACCCTTCTCCTCCTGGCTCGGAGGCTGCTCAGGAGCTGCCTCTCTGCCTGTCTGTCTGTCAGTGGCACACTGCATTTAGAAGAGTGACAGATTGCCAGTTGGAAGGCAGGCACAGCCTGGGAGTGCAGTCTTTAGCTGATAATAACTATTTCATCAACATCAGTTCTTGTGTTTTACAAAGTGCAATTCATAAAAAGAAAACCCTCTTGGAGAATCTCACAATACATAAAAGCATAGAAATAAAATATAAATGAAGAAAACAAGACACGTTAATTACATACAGCAGAACGGGCTCATCTAAAAAGCTGGCTTGTCAGTTTTGATCTCAGGTTTGCTGCTGATATACTGCTTTTTGTGGCTGGTGGATGTGAGCTGGAGAATAATCCTGCCCAGAGGTGGAAGGCTGGTGTGGTCTGAGCCTGGACAATGGGGCCATCCAAAGGCCCTGGGGTTAGGTGGGCAGGAGAGCCAAAGGGAACACGGGACTGCAGAGAAAGAGATGATGGATCCATTTCAAGGTGGGATGGAGACTTCTGAAAGTCAGTGGAGCCTGAGCATAGAGCCAGTAAATGAGGTTTGAAGCAGGGGAAGTGGGATGAGCACATTCATAGCTCACCAACAGCTGGACAGCTGCCTTTGCGCACAGGAAGAAAAAGAATGTAAGGAAGGGACCACAAGTCTAATTAAGCCTGGAAACACTGTGTGCATGAGTCAATGTCTCTGTGAGACAAGGAGAAGCTCTGACAAGAGCCACCGAGGCTAGCAATAATTTATAAGTGGTGCAAAATGAATCAGGCTATGCAACTGATACAAAGACAGAGCAAGCTTTTACTCCAGGAGAACATGATGCCAGCAATATGGAAAGCACAGGCACAAAGTGCCACCCTAAACCCTCCAGGCCCAGGACGTACAGATGACCACCACAAAGAGTGCAGAGGACTGACTATGGCAGATGCCACCGCTCTTGGGGTGATGGGAGAAGTCCTTCTGAACCCAGAAGGTCACTGCTGTCCCGTTTTCATGCCATGATACTGAAGGATTACCATGGTGGGGCTGCTTGGCAGTGAGATGTTCAGCCACGAGGGCTTGGGAAACAGAGACTGTGACACTAAAAGCAACCATGGAGACAGTGTCTGGGGAAAACAATGTCTGGCCATGTAGGAACAAATGCAGTGGGGAAGATCTGGACTTGACAGTCACAAAGTGCAGCCTTGACATGACTTCTACTCTAGCAAAGACAAACTCTGACCTATATTCTCTATGTCTTGAGCCCCAGCAACATTTGGAAGGTTCCTACATCATCTAGAGAGGCCTCTGAAAAGCCTTGTGCCATCATTAGTAAACGCTGAGAGCAGGCACAGAAATTCAACTGCTCATCCTTTGTGAGGGCAGACCCGGAGGCTATCACTGTGACTATCAATACTGAGGGACATGTAGGTAAACATATGATCAAATGAGTGTCACAGCTCCCTGGTGTCACACCAGAGAGCATCTGTGTCAGCTGCTGGCAGGGACCTCTGCTAACTTGTGGCTTTCTGCATCCTTGGGTTTATCAAAGATCACACAGGAGCCGACAGCCTATTGCAGCTCAAAGACCAAACAAATCTGTGGCTTGTCTCCCAAGGTCTTTCCTCTGGCACTGTTATCTCTGTCGAGAGGAGCAGAGATGTAGGAGGGTAAACGGGTTCACATACACACTGTTGCCTTGTAGCACTGTCTGAACTCCTTGTGCCACCTATCCCATGGGTGTGAAGATGGTACAAACACTAGATGAGGGCTGAGGAGACACCACAAGGCTCTGCTTTGCCACAATGGCCACTCTGGGAGGGAGTTTTCCATGTCAGCAAAAGAGAAGTGAAAAGGAATATTGTTTGGTTGTAGAGATGGGTGGGGTGGAGGGACTGGGCACAAGCATCACCTTTGCTGCCTTGTGGACATGCTAGATGTAGGTGAGGACTGGTTTTGCTGCATTCACCTGTATATTCTGGATGTAACTACCCTGTGTGTAGAGCTGGCAGGGGTATTTTGTGCATTTTCTTTCAACGTTAATACCACTGTGTCAGCAGTACCACTGGGAGCAGTTTCAGAGGAAGCCCTTTTTGGGTGAAAGAGTTGCAGGCATCTAAAGCCATGAAATGCATCCAGCCTCATTATGGTTATGTAAGTTCTTTCAAATTCTGAAAAGTATGAAACATCCACTTCATGACTGGAAGTTAATGGAGTTTTATTGATAATACTAAAAATTAAAGAAAATTTGAAACTGAAAACTCTGTCAACTCTATATTAGGCCAATTAAAGCATTCCATTTCCCCCAGAGTTCTTCTTATATTTACTGATAGATCATGGATCCCAGCTGCTGTGCAGCAAGGACTGTTGGCATGTGGACTTTCTGGCTGTTCAGGATGCCACTGGGGAGGGACCTGTGTGATGGGTACTAAGGCAGCAGCAGAAGGACAAAGTCTCTGTACCCATAGCTGCAGGTGCCTGTGCTAGGGCACCAGTACCCAGAGCTGGGCACTGCCTACCATATGTCAATAGCTGCACATAAGATCCTTCTCTGTGCTGTACAGTTTCTTCATGGCAGCATACAGAACCATAGAGCCATAGAATGGTTTGGGTTGGAAGGGACCTTAAAGCTCATCCAGTTCCAACCCCTGCCACAGGCAGGGACCCCTTCCACTAGAGCAGCTTGCTCCAAGCCCCTGTGTCCAACCTGCCCTTGAGCACTGCCATGGGTGGGGAATCCATAACTTACAGAATCACAGAATGGTTTGGGATGGATAGGGCCTTAAGGACCATCTAGATTTTTTTTAAAGTGTCTGAAGCCTGCAAAGTGTTTGCATCTCCAACAGTTACCACATAAACTTCCACTCCTAACAAATAACAACCCCAAATGGATAAAACAAACATTCACACTTCAGGTTTCTGCAAAACCCACCCGGACAGGTCTTGCTAGAGAATCCTGCAGAGATTCACAAGGAGTTGAAAACTATCCCTGCTACTGGAAAATGATCAGGAAACTTTCAGACACAACCGAGTTTCAGATGTTGAGTATTTAAAATACAGAAATCTGCAGAAAACAACATAGAAATTTGAAGCTATGCGAAAAATTTAATTTGCAAAAAGACAAAACATGTTCCTGCCCTTTCACAACCCCTTTTGGAGTGAAACACAGCATCTCTTTGCTGGCACCGCAACTGCCTTTACTTCAGTCTTGAACTCCACAAATGTAAAAGTGCAGGGTGGGAAGGGGCACATTTCTCCTCCAAACTGGAGAAATGTCACAGAGCTTTAGATCAGGGGTTAAAAAGGAGCCTGCTGCTTTTATACTGCTTTTACTCTGCCTTTGTCCCAACCTGTCTGATCTGAAGGACATGTCTGAGCCGGGAGGGGCCCCTGAGCTGTGGATGGCACAAGCTGGGCCAGGAGCAGTCCCCACTGGGCTGTGTGTAGCCAAAGCCTCTTTAAATGCTGTTAAACTCCTGCTAGTTTGAGAAACCCCTTGTGTAACTCAGGTTGTGAAGTGCAAAGACTCCCTCAGCACTAACTGCTGTCAAATATTAATGCTGTTCCCTTTCCAGCTCTTATTCACAACAAATCTTCATTGCAGCAGGAAATGTTGCTACCCACCAGCTAGTCTGAATAGCAAAAATGTGGGATTAACTGACAGCTGTAAGACTAAACAAGGAGGTTTCTAACTAAGAAGATACCATTCCCTGCCACAGAAGATGCTGTCAGTCCTGGCACGAATAGCACTGAGGGACAGGGAGCATGCCTGTGAGGGGAGAGACTTCAGTATGATGGAAAGGAGGCTTCTGGTCAGGAGTCCCACAACCTCTTGACACCTCTTAGCTTGTCCTGCCTGGTGAGAGGTGACAACGCACATGTTCTATCAGCACACCACTTTCTCCTGCCTCGAGCAGCCAAACTCCACTGGCCCAAGCAGGCTGGAGCACATGTTCTCCAGTGCAACCCATCAACTTGCTGCCTGTCCTCTCCCATGGGGAGGTGCTGGGACACCTGCAGAGCTGTGGATATGGCAGAACGCCTTGACCTGCTCCAGCCCCACAGACCTGCAGGCTATCCTGGGTACTGGAGAGAACCCCATCCATGCTGCAGCCACCAAGCCCATGGTGCACAATGCAGCATCTTCTCCCCTCCCACGTTTCTGTACTCCTCCTGCCTCCCACCAGGGTTGCCTTAGAGGGGCAGAGTCCTTTGCTCTGAGCATGAAGTGCTCATCAGGCCAAATCCCAGTGTTGCTCTTGTTCTTGGACAACCCCAACCTTGCACTATACTGGTCTGTATTCCCTCTAGCTTGGCAGTCTGCTCTTGTTCTCAAGCCCAGGACCTGAGCCAAGCAAGGATGTTGGGGAAGTAAAATCTCACCAGGGGCTAAATCCAGGCCTGATGCAAGATCTGATCTCACTTACCTGGGTGCATATGTGAGGTCTGTCTTGCTAAAAGTCTAGTTCACTCTGGAACAGAGGAGCAGTAGGCATTTTTTCTCCAGCATCTCTGGCCTTGAGGATTCATCTCCTTTCACCTGCCCTCTGTGTGCCTGTTGGCTCTGCTTGGCAGCAGTAATATCCTTCTTTCAGCCCTTGTGGAGGGATGGGGATGTATAAAGAGCGCTAGTTTGCTGAAGAGAGAACAGATTGTGCTGAAGTCCTAACTACACCAAAGCCCTCTGCCTCCTGAAGAGCAGCTGCAGCTCTTGAACTGCAAGCATGTTATAGGACATGGGCCAAGGCTGAGCAGATTGTGATGCTGTATAGACAGACCTTTTCTGCAACCAAGCAAGCCTGAAATAACAGGGTGCATGAGTCCATCCTCCCTCTTTGCAGCAGCCTTCATTTCCTTGTGACTCATACAGTCTGGGTAATGAATTTTCTTCATTAGTCAGAAATCAATTCCTCCCACTCCTGACCAGTAGACGATGCGCAGTGCCGTATTATGTTAGCTGAACTTCTGTCTGGCCTGCCACAGAATGCAGCAGCTACTGGAAATACCAAGCTGAAGACACTTGGGGGGCAGCGAGGGCAGGATGGCCTGGGCTCTCTCCTCCACAAGCATCAGAGCATCCGATTTCCTTACTTGACTATAAATTTCAGATTTAATCCCAGCTGCTTTCTTAGGGTGAAGCATCATAGAACCGGATGAGCTTTAATGTCCCTTCCAACACAAACCATTCTATGATTCTATGAAACCATTGCTTGAGTAGAGAGGACTAGGCGGAGCCATGCATGTTTGCTTTATGTACTCTGGAAAATGCACAGAAATCCTTTATGTTTTCAGTGGTAGTAATAGCATATAATTGGTGTCTTTGCCCACCTACTGCTTCCCTCCTCTTACAACATACCCAGTGTTACAATTCTCCTTATAATGCATAGTTGCACTTTTCCATCAGCACGTCCGCAGCTGAGCATCACCGATACTCACAGTTACACTGTATGCGTAAATGCTGCAGTGTGGAAATGTTATAAAATCCTGAGGAGTTCCACAATGGTTTGTTGAACACGCACAACTGCAGCATCCCATGGACTTGTGCAATGCCCTGGAGAGCCACCCATCACCAGCATACCACCACACAGGATCCCAAGAGTGATGCCTCCAGTTCTTTCCTGCTTGCTTTCCATGTTACACACAAAATGTGCCTGGCTCACACTCCCACAAAAGTTAAGGGCTGCCCTCACAGAGAGCAAAACTGGGCAGACTTTGGAGGAGTTCAGTCTTCAAGGGCAATGTGAGTCTGCAAGGCCAGCAGATCCCTGCTGTTACAAACCAGTTCAAGGGCTTCCTTTGACCACAGTGGAAATAGGGCTCAGGAAACACATTATGAACTCAGAGAGAGAAGTGATAAAATCAACTAGTCCTATTCACGGCACTGTGCTCCTTCCCAGTAAGAGCTATGGACTTCAAAGAACTCAAAACTCTTGTAGAAGCCAAGAAGTGAAAGGACGGGTCCTAAATACATATTGACTGCTCATTAGAGCATTATGTGCCCGAGACCTGAATTCTGCAGTAGAACTGCAGTGATCTGGGCTATTGCAGTCTGCTTTGGAAAGATAGCCCCATCAGAACAAGCAACAAGAACTGGTTCATCCTTTCCTGGCTGAGAACACACAAGAAGAGGTGTCAGTGAGGATGCAAAAGGGGGTTATTGGTACTAAATTTTTGATGCTTTTGAAGGAATGCACCTGAATACCCTCATAAAGTATTAATAAGGCAGGCCAGAAGAATGGGGCAAAGAAGAGCTCTTTTCTCCAAAGGGGTAACTGGGGGGGGGGGAATAAAATAAAACAGAAACAAAAGAGGTGTAAATAGTTGGATCTGGATGAAACAGTGATTTTTCTTTTTTTTTTTTTTTTTACAGGCAGTAGTGAGGGGTCTGTAAGCCCGTATTTTGCAGTAAGGAAGAAAGAAATCACACTGTTTTACAAAGAGTAGCAAGGGTTTCCCAGAAAGCCCAGAAAAGCTCATAATCCTGCATGGAGGTTGCTCCAGCACTGTCCTGCTGTGTTGGGATAACCAGGTACCATTAAAGTATTAACAGAGCTGCAGATTGTAAGGTCAGAGGGAACACTCTGATCAGAATGAGATACTGGAGAAAATATTCCCTGTTCAAGGTGAAACACTCTCAAAAGAGAATTGATGTTAAGGAAGCACTGAAGTCCCCTGACAGAAATAACCTCCAGAAGCCTGGTGAGGTAAGCTGTGAGGAAACTGCTTATTTATAGAGTTCAGCAGCTTCGCCTGGTGATAGATAATATTGCCAGTGTTCCTCTTCATGTAGCATCTCATGTGTGAAGCCCTGTCAAGAATCTAGTCCTGCTCCTGGGTTTAACAGGAGGCACACAGAGTCTTGATGGAAGTGGTGAGATTCAAGGAAAAGGAGCCATTTATCTCACATCCCTTGTGCTGCTTGTGTTGGTGCATGCCAGGGCCCTGTTCTCCCATGTCCCAACTTGTTGTATGCCCATGCCCATGTACCAGTTCTCTGGGTTGTGGGAATGCTGGAGACCAGCAGCTGCCCAAGAAGCAGCTACCATCATACCATGTGCATCTTAGCACTTGACGTGTGTCATGCCCTGTGGCTTCCCCATCATCCCAGAGGTGCTGGTTCAGATGAATGCCAGGTTCCAAGCTTGGAGGAACAGCTTCCAGCTCTTTGTAGACTCCATGCAATATAGACCTGGGGGTCTGCCAACAAGGAACTGGCCAACTAAGCATGACAAAGCCATTCGGTATGGGAATAAGGATTGGCAGGATATTTGGAGGCTGGCAGGCCCGAGTTGTAGATGCTCTCCTGTCAAATGGCCCCACACATAGGCAAGAATTCAAACCATGACCCTGTGTAGGATCTTACCGGTTGGGAGAGATGGAAGTGGATTCATCTGCATGCACAGTGCAGTGGAGTTCATACCCACATGTGTATTCATCCAGGGGAGCAGGAGATTGAAAACCACATTGCTAAAGATTTTCAGTACCTGCTTCCATCTCAGTGGCATTATTTTATTCCATCTAATCAGAGCAGATGTATTTTTGCTGCAGCAATAAATTGCCCAGTCTCTGGTACTTGTCTGAGAGATGCACACAGATGTCTGACAGGGAATTCATTGAGTCTGTGTTAAGAATTACAGGCCTAAGGGACTCCAGTCCAGAAAATAATTTTTTTCTGTAAACTGGTTTTCTTCTGTTCAATAACAATCCAGGAGAGGTGAGACATGGACACACCCTGGGGTTTCTGTCAAGGGCAGGATGGACCAGTGTTTGAGCCACAAACTACTTCAAACCCAGCTTCTGAAAGAGGCATCTTCAGAACTAGTTTAAAATCACCAAATATTTAACTTTATTCACATCCTGATTACAGGGTAGGTTTGCCAGATAAGATGAGCTTTAAGGTTAGATTGTAACCAGAGGGTCAAAGGAGGTGATCCTGCCCCTCTACTCTGCTCTCGTGGGACCCCATGTGCAGCACTGTGTGCAGTTCTGATGTCCTCAACATAAGAAGGACATGGAGCTGTTGGAACAAGTCCAGAGGAAGCCACGAGGATGATCAGGGGCTGGAGCACCTCCTGTATGAAGACAGAGAAAGTTGGGGCTGTTCAGCCTGGAGAAGAGAAGCTGAGTGGAGGCAATGGGTTCAAACTGAAACAGGGGAAGTTCAGGTTAGATATAAGGCAGGAGCTCTTCCCTGTGAGGGTGCTGAGGCGCTGGCACTGGGTGCCCAGAGAAGCTGTGGCTGCCCCATCCCTGGCAGTGTTCAAGGCCAGGTTGGACAGAGCTTTAGGCAACAAGGTCTGGTGTGAGGTGCCCCTGCCCATGGCAGGAGGGCTGGAACTGGATGATCTTAAGGTCCTTTTCAACCCAAACCATTCTATGATTCTATGAAGGTGCTGCTTGTGTGCACTATTTTCTCTGCATTCTGTTGTGTAACTTGCGTGGTTTAAAGAAGAAGTGGTAGATCTTCTTTATTCTTCTATCCTTTAGCTACCATGACAGCAACCAACTCTGGGAGATTAGATCTACAGTCAGTACCTATTGAGAAGACATCAACCTCTTGCGAAAGTGACCTAAATTGCTACTAATTGTAGTGGCAGGGCTAAATAGCTGCCCTCAGTGTGTTTACAGCTGTAGAAACATACAGTTTGTTCTCAAGATAATGACAAACCGCTTATATTTGGTCTACAAAAGGACTGTTTGTTCCTTAAATACCTGCATCAGGACCAGTTTGTGAAAGAAAAACACAACGTCTTCATGAGCATTTCCCTGCCTGCAGCTGCATCTCTCTGAGATGCTGGTTCTGCTCAGCCAGCTCTGCTCAAAGGAATAAAACAGTTTTCTGCCAAGGAATGGGGACTCAGGAGCAAGCCCTGGTCATGGCAGAGAGATAAATATAAAGCCACATGGATCCTTAGTGATTTCCGGCATTGCCACAGATTTCAGGACTGTAAACCACTGAAGCCAGCTTGATCCCAGGGTTCAGCCACCTCTGAGATGTTGGCATCCCTGCAAAGGAGGCCAGGTAGAATCTACAGAAACTATCACTGTTCTGAGCGATGCCCTTTGCATGGCAACAGTTTCCATCTCTGCTGGCTTCTGAGAAATCTTGCAAAATTAACTATTCAAATAGGTGCCCATTGAATCCAGAGCCTCATCAAGCCAGATGAAAGAAAGGCTGAGGCCCTGAAGTCATAGGATCATAGAATCCCAGACTGGTTTGGTTTGATTTGGAAGGGACCTTAAAGCTCATCCACTTCCAGCCCCCTGCCATGGGCAGGGACACCTTCCACTAGAGCAGCTTGCTCCAAGCCCCTGTGTCCAACCCCACCTTAAACACTGCCAGGGATGGGGCAGCCACAGCTTCTCTGGGCACCCTGTGCCAGCGCCTCAGCACCCTCACAATAAAGAACTTCTTCCTTATATCTAACCTGAACTTCCCCTGTTTCAGTTCAAACCCATCACCCCTTGTCCTATCCCTACAGTCCCTGATGAAGAGTCCCCCTCCAGCATCCTTGTAGCCCCCTTCAGACACTGGAAGCTGCTCTGAGGTCTCCACACAGCTTCTCTTCTCCAGGCTGAACAGCCCCAATGTTCTCAGCCTGGCTCCATATGGGAGGTGCTCCAGCTCCTGAGCATCCTCATGGCATTCTCTGAACTTGGTCCAACAGCTCCATGTCCTTTTCATGTTGAGGACACCAGCACTGCACACAGTGCTGCAAGTGGGGTCTCACGAGAGCAGAGTCCATGTTACATGTGTGTGTTACAGAGGCAGAAAACATATCCCTGGTTTCCTGACAGACCATTTCTTGTCAGACGCTGAAGAGGCTGAGAGCTTATTTAGCTGAATAGAATAAGAGGAATTTGCAAAGCATGTGTTTTTACCCCCACACACAGCAGCTTCACAAATGTAAACTCCTCTTGCTCCCAACCTCTTCCCTCTCTGAAATCAGACACTGTCATACATAACACGGTGCTAATTTTTCTCCTCTGAAAATATTTTCCAGCAGGAGCTGTATATTTGTCCTCTTCTAAGCGGCAGTGATCTTCCTGTGGTCTGTTGCTATGTTTCTGGGTCATCAAGGATCTGGCCTGTGCCCTAAATGAAGAAAATAAGTCAACTTCCCCACTTATGGACTAGAATTGCACTTCTTGGCTTTTTGGGCTGTCCCAGCTGTTGTCCTGAGCTTCCCAGTATGGTTGGACATCCAGTAAACATGTTCCATATACAAGCACGGTGGTTGCTTCGTATCGACCCCCAGATCTCCTGGCCTGTATGAAAAGGCCCCTTTGAGGTCTGCAGGTGGGAGTGTTTGCACCAGAAAAGGAAAAATCCTAGGATTTAAACAACACAAGGCTGCAGCATTGGCTCTGGCCCTCTCTGTTCATGGTAACACAGGCTCAGCACTTCCATTCTTCTACTTGTCAATGTTTCGGGGCTGTTCCTCTTTCCAATCAATCAGCTCTAAAGGACCAGTGATAATAGCAGCTGACATCCTGACCTTTTAGAGTAGAATAAGCAAAAAATCCCATGTGGCAGACTGCAGAATGCACAGTTTTGCTTTTCCAGTGCCCGTTAGCCACATATTTTATACCAAGTGAGAAGCAAAGGGACAGGCCTGAAGTAACAGTGGATGGCAAGGGGGATGAGGTTTGGTGCTGATGCAGAGAAGGCCGATGCAGAAAGCAGATGCAATTCCCCAGCTTTACTTGGCACTGCTGGATCCCCAGGTGTCCTTTGCCTCCAGGGGAGCCCAGGAAAGAAGGGACCTGTGAGAGACCCAGATGACAGAACCTGACATGGGAAAAGGAGGGAAAAAAGCTCCAGGAAAATGTAACAACCAAGACGACTTACTCTGCCCCTCTATCTCTGCCTGTTGCTAGCAGAGGATCACCCAAGCCTTTTGAGACAAGTCCAAGGGCTGTGCTTACACTTGGCTAATATTTGGCAGTTGGAGAATAATAAATACTGAGCTTTCAGATAAGCAAAATGTTATTGTTTTATAAAATCATCATTTGAGTGTTGCAATTAAAAGCATTTTAATTAGGCATTGCCAATTACGCCTACAAGTCAGCACTAACAACTTGTCATCTGCATGGGAATGTATTCCAAAGAGGGAAAGGGACTCTGCGAAGGCTTTTTCTCTCTTATTTCTTAGACCATTTTCTACAGTTCTCTGGACTGTTGGTGAGCCACAAACCCACAGCTGAATAAAGCTATCTAAGGGGAGAAAAAATCAGGGACGTGTTCTCAAAGAAGAGCTGTAAAGAGGAACATAACCATCTGTGGTGGAGACAACAGAGGTCTCTGGTAGTACTGGGCTTTCTGACCACCCTGCCTGGCTCTTGCTTAAAGCCTCTGAGGACTTTGTCTTCCAGTGCAATGGAAGTGGAACATTTCCATAATGATGCTCCAATAGGTCCTGTCTTGCTCTGTGATACCTGTGTTCATCCCATACCATGAGCAAGGCCACTTAGGAAAAGCCTGGACACACCACAAGCCTTTTCAAGCCAACCTGAGGAAGATTTCGTATTTCCTGGGGCAATACATTTTATAGGATTTTTCTTCTATGAAGATATTAACATTGGGCCTAGGCTGTTGTTCTCTTTGCAGGCGAGATCACCTTTGTGTGATCTACGTATTCATAGCAGGAGGAGATGAGTGAAAGAGGTCACTTGTAGGCAATGTTCCCACCAGTACCGCTGCCGCTTTCACTCTGCAGACGGTGGGACCGAATCCAGCTCGGCACTGGAAACCAATTGCACACCCCAGGTGTAACTTCATTTAATTAAAGCAAAGGATGGATCACCCAGCACCCATGCTTAGGAAGGCATATTCACAAGATCTCTTCTAATCACCTTTTTGGCACTAGATGAGCCGATACACTTACAGCTTTTAAGCTGGGAAGATCATATTCTGCAGTTACATGCTACTTACAGAGCCAGGTTAGGGTTTTAATAAAAGGGAGCTGAAATGCTCTCAGTGTGCCATGATTGCCGTGTCAGTCTGCATTGCTGCTGAGACCGAAGGCAATGGCATGTCTTTGGAGAAACATTTTTTTTGGCAGCTAAATATTTTCTTTCCAAAGTAAATCACTTGACAAAGCTGCTGTTGCTGGTATTAGGGTTTGTGTTAGCTGGCGACAGCTTATTTTTCCATATTTAACAGATCAAGGGAGATGAACCCAGAGCTTTTGGGTGTAGCTTCAGAAATGCTCGATGTTCACCCTCACCCCTTACCAGCTCCTGCAGATGCGTGACCTACAAAGCAGATCATCCTGATAGACCTTCTTCAGAGCATTTTATTAGGCTGGAAAATGCCCAACATGGATCCCTATAGGGAGCTGCCTGGAAGCCAGAATGGCTCTGCGCTAGGCTAAGGAGCTAAGGATGACCTTGGACACTGTCTTAATCCATGGATTGTAATCCAGTCCTTCTGGGCTGGTTTGAGGACAGGACTCCTCCTCTGCTGAGGGGGATAGAGACACCACTGGCTTCTTCTGGGGCAGCAGACCTGGACAGCGGGCACAGAGCTGCCCAGCTCTTCTCTCTCTGCCAGAAAAGAGAAAATCCCATTCCAGAGGGAGATAATTACCCCTGACTGACCAAATCCTCAGTCTCTAATCTGCAAATAGCTGCTGATACATAATCGCCCTCCTCATTAAAAGTGATAATGCTCCTGCTCCTACTGGCACCCACACCCTCTCCTCCTGCACTTCCTTGACATTCCCTCTCATCTCCTCCTACTTTTGGATAAGTGATCTGATCCCTTTTCCAGCAGCTCATCATGAGCCCAAAGGAAGTTGTGATGGCTCTTCTTTCTGCGTGCCCTTTCTGGCAAACTAAAGCAGAGCTGAACCCATGAACCTCAGACCAGTGCTGGCTGCCTCTTGCTGCTGCTTAAACCCATGGTCCTATTCAGATCCAGCCACTGTCCCATATACAAATGTTCCTCACTCTGTTTCAGTGCCAGAGATGTTAACAGTGTCACCATGATAAAAAAGACTGGATGCTTCTGTGGGTAATGAGAAAAGTCTCTATAGGGGAATGAAGTTCTCTTGATGTAGGGGCTGAAGCATCAGCGGAGTGCTCAGGGCAGAAGCTTCTTATCAGGGTCAAGAAGACACTGACTGCCTCGACTGCACTGGGACTGCTCTCAGCTCGTCTTTGAACCAGCTCCTGCCAGACACTTCTCACAGACAGGATATGTGGTCATCTCTTCTGCTTTTACTCAGCAGTATCTGAAAAAGCTGCTCATCTGGGATGCCTCCCAGCCTCTTACATCAGCATGGTTCCTGTCTAGCACAGGTTTAAATAACAACTATCACTGATGTCTCCCAGTGACTACTTGCCTGTCTCAATTGCAGTTTAGCTGGCAAAGGTTCTCATGTTATTCTGAATTAAATGAGACACCCTTTCCGATTTTCCATTTGGAGCAGGTCTGTGTCTCAAACTGCTGGCTCCTTTTGGAGGAGAAAATAGAAAAACCACTTGCTGAGTGGCAAAAAGCCTCATTCTGTCCATGTCTTGTCTTTCACACCCATGTAAAAGCCCGCGTGCACGTGTGCCTTGGGAGGAGATGGTGTGCGTGTGTGTGTGGGAAGCTGCACTCCACTTGCCAAGGTGAAAATAACGACAGAAAGTGAGGCAGGTCTCATTGGGTCTCAGACTTCAGACACCTGCATATTCCCGTGGGAACTGGGTTTTGAAGTCTCTGGGGTCAGTTCTAAAGTCTCATTTTGAAGCAGCTCCAGCCGTGTGTGTAAAAGGGCTGCTGGAAACCAGCTAATAGAGCTCTTTGCTGCCTGCTGTCCCTTGTCCCTTCTGGGGCCACTGCTGGGTCTGGCATCCTTATAGCTGTGAGATCTAGCTAATCCCATTGCGCAAGCAAAATAGCCCTAAATCTTCCCTGTCTGATTCTTGACTCCAAAGAAACATTTCATGGGTGATTGTGGGTGATACAGTGTGTGGTAATAGAAGTATTTAAATGGGATTTATGGGTGACACCTGTCACATAGACCCTTCCATCAGTGACAGGCTGGAGAGATTTACACAGTGACAGTGTGAGCTTGTTGTAATAGCTCCCTCAGTCACCAGCAGAGCATTTGAGCCTTTCGGTGTTCATCAGAAGCACAAGCTGGGCTGCTTTGGCCACTGTATGATATGGCACTACACAAAATCAGAGGCAAAGAGTGGAGTGCATCTTGGCATCCATCCATAACAGATTTCCTTAAATCCTGAAGCTCTGCTCGCCTTTTTGTCAAACACTGTAGGAGGCGTTTTGATGAGCCATTGGTCACAAGAGCTTTGTGGGAGCAAAAAGCACTTGATAAGGTCACTGCCACATGACTTATCCTCTCTCCTGAGTGCTCCACACCTTTTCCTTGTCCCTATTTCCTAGTGACTCTGGCAAAGTGGTCACTGCAAGGGTCCTGGCTTGCCTGTATCCCCAGCTGTGCCATCAGGTTGTCTCTTCCATTCCTATATAGACAGTTCAATGCAGGTTCTTGTTTGTTTCTCCAGGCAGCCAGTCTTCTCCCTGCATCTCCAAGCTGCAGTTCAAAACACTCTCCCCCACCTCCTTATTTACTTCATCTGCAGGCTCCACAGCAGGCATTTCCCCCAGCCCCCTCCAGAAAAGCCTTCCTGCCCCTTCCCACTAAAGGATTGCCGAGGATATCTGCAGTGAGATTGTCTCTAGGAGACCACTTGTGCTGTCCTGATGTTAACTCACAGCGTCAGCTCCGCTCAAGCCCAGCCAGGATGCAGGAAGGTTCCAGGCATGATTTCTAGTGCTTAGGATTTTATTTGGGAAGGGGTTTGTAAATGGATTCATTTTTTCCTCATTGTTCTTTCCCCGAAGACCCATCTTTGGCTATTTATGTGAAGCAGTTTGTATCACAGCACACACATGCGTAGCAAACAACTGAAGGCACCAGTCAGTCTAAACATGCCTGGTGTACAGAGTGCTTTGCTCCCTGAGCTATCAAAGGCTGCTGGGTACTACCTTGAATCGACCTGTGGGAGTTGACTCTGTGAGAACATTTTCTCAGTAGTAACTTAACACATTTATTGGATCTTGGGCTTTCTTGGGTTTTTAATATATATCTTTATAATTCCGCCATCAGGCAGCCATGGATTTCTGAAATTAGCCTGTCATAACAAATTCATGTCCTCATCAAAGGCTGCTGTTGTGCTTCCTCCCGGACTGGAGCATTCACAGACTAGAGCTGCATTATAGCAGTCATTTCAAAGTTCAATAGTGTATTTTCAAAAGCAATTGCTTTTAAATGCAGTTCGTTGCGTAACAGCAAATTCAGACTTGCACTCACCTCAGAATTAAAGTTAAATTCTCTAAATAATAAGTCAGCTCCTGTTCACTCTTGTCTTTGCTCTGGTTTGTTCTAAAATGCTTCAGCTGTGCTTGGTGTCCCTGAAAGAGCAAGGTTGGCAGGACTGACTAAAGCCTTTTCACCACAAAGAGGGGGATTGTCAAACCCAGAGAAAAGGGGATCCTGCATTTTTAATCTCTCAAAAGTTACTCTTTCACATGACTCTCGGGCCTGAATGAGAACCTGTTCTGTAGAGAGGTCCAGGGTGGGCTTGGATTGAGAGTTACAGGTGGCTATGCTGAATGCCAGGGTTTGAAGAGAAGGAGCAGCTCTAGGTCAGGAATGATAAGGAAATTGATGGAAACTTTTCTGATCAGTAAACCCCCTACCACTGACCTAGCAAACCTCCTCCTCCTGATGCAGGGCACCATCTTTTTGCTTCTGGATGAACCAAACACCCCTGTTGGCACAGTGGAACAAGTTCTTCCTGAAACCTTGTGTCCTTCCACTCCCTTGTTCTCCTGAATTTTCTCTTGGCCCCACAACTATTCTTTCATTATGTTGCTCCGAAAAATGGCCTCCTCCCCCAGGATTCCTATGGGGATGTCCTTTTTTGACCTTGTCTTGCACACAAAAAGCAGTACAGCTTTTCCTTCTATTCACACTCTGCATGTCCACCTCTCTACCCCAAATGCTCTTGCCTGTTATTCATGTTGTTTTTTTGGGGGGATGCACAGTTTGGACATGTACAGCTCACCACTGTGAGCATCCTTGGCTGGTGAGAGAAAGGAAGCCCTTATTGAACACAGTTAAGCTGACCTGCCTGCGTTAGGTAGTTGTCTTCATAAACATCCTCAAAACCACCTCAATATCACTCTGCAAATCCACTCTGAAAACTTTTCCTTCCCCTGGCCGCGACTCACAGGTCCTGGGTGCATTAAACCCACCATCTATCACATTAACCAATCAAGTCAGGCTGTTTGCTTGTACTCTCTCTTCTGTCTGTAGTCCCTGTTTTATTTTCCCTTGTTTTATGGAAGTTTCAGAGGTGCTGTCTTCTAATCCAATTCCTAGGTGCAATCAACATAATAATAATAACAGTGGCATTGATGATACACATTTCCAATTAGTTGTGACAGATTGAATCTATGCAGGATGATGCTGGCTAATAAGTGTTTAGATTACGTCCCACTGGAATCACGAGGAGATTTTCCTTTGTTTTTCCACAGGTGCTGGCGTGTCTTCTAATGTAATTTAGGGACACAAGCTTTGAGCCCCGTTACTGCTGAATCAACACTGACGGGTCTATCGGCTTTTGTGAGAACCACGGTCAGAACAGTCAGGCTTGTGAGCCTAAAGGCACTTTAACAAAAGATGCTGATCATCCCAAACAGCCATCTATGCGCAAAGACGTACAATAGTTTGTCCAAAGCTGAGCTGGAAAGCTGCAGGAATTGGAGCCTGTGAGCCTAGCACTTACTCTGCAGTTAATTAAGGTGATCTCTTTATTTGTCTTTTCCCTTGCGAGGTCTCAGACAGCAATAATCCAAGTGAATAGAAGATGTTCAGAAGTTAACCTTTCTTTTCTTGGCAGGTTGGGAAATTATAGCTTATTGATTGTAAATAAATTCCCTACCAAGTGGTGCTCAAAGGTACAATGCATAAAGAAACAAACTGTAGTAGATACAGAGCTCTCATATCCTCTCGTGTGCTGAGGGTAGGTTGTTTTATCCTGACCCTTCTCATAAAGCATCCTCAATAACCAGCAGAGATAACGTTAGAAGAAGTAGTGTACGGGCTTTACCAGTGAGCAAACCACTTTATCAGTGAGACTGATTATCTTTTGGGAAGGGTGGGTGTAGTACATAGAAACAAATACAGTATAGAAACAAATGATGACTCTTGAATGGTAACTGCTGCGTTTTGACCACAAGGTTTGAGTGCTCAGAAGGTGATCCTGGTTCAACCCAGGCCATGGAAAGTAGGGAAAGTACAAAGGAGTGGGGGTAAAAAGGGCAAAATTAGTTCACATGTTGGCTTTTCAAGCAGAGAGCTATTGGTCACTCAGAGAAGAACTCACAGGCCTCTCAAGCGTTACAGCTTTGCTAAAGGCCGATTCAACCACAGAAGAAACAAAATATTGGCTGTTGGCTGCCTATGGAGGAGGAGATGTGCTATAGCATAGAGGTGAACCAAAACTAAATAGTGAGCAATAAGGAGCAAACAGTGACAGCAAAGGGCTGAATGTCTTACCATAAAGTTAACAGGATGAATTAATGAATGATTTTCATAGAGAAATAAGAACTGTATTCTCGAAGGAGATTGCTCACAATGAACAATTCGCTCAGATCCAGCCAGAAGAAAGGAAAAGGGTAAGAATAAATAGTCCTTCTCCAAAAGGAAAGGCTATTAATACTGCAGTGTCTTAATGGTTCATACACGGACCATTGTTATCAAGTGTATTTATTAATAACTGGAGGCCTGAGCATTCATTTCAATGCATGAGCAGTGAAAAGAAAATCTGTGGAGAAAGATGAAGTCACATATAATGGTCAAGTCTTGAAAGCTTAGGAAATTCCGTAACTTCCATGACGGGGCAGTGCAGTGGCTGGACAAATTTGGTGCATAAAAGGGAAATACTAACTGGAAGGGACAATCTGAACTATTTATGTCAATTAATGGGTTCTAAACTGACTGTAACTGCTCAACAAATCTCATCATCACTGTGAAAATGCAATGAGAACATCTGCTTGGTGTGCAGGAGCTGACAAACAGTAAACAAAATCTGTGAGCTGAGAAAGAAATGAAATCAAACACAGTCTTGGAGGACCACACTGCCAGAGACCTCAGTGCTTGAGGCACATCCCCAGCCCTCACATCACCATGATGTGCAACCACTGCTGTCACCTGCCCTAGCTCATGGCAGCAGAAGCCAGCCCCAAGAGAAGGATTCCCAAACCTCACCTCACCAATGGCTGGGAGAAGTCCTTGTTTTCCAGTCTTGACACAAGTGCATGTACCCCACCTTGCTGCTCCATCAGAGCATCTCAGGATGACAGGCACCAGTTAACACCAGAATGAGAGCCAACATATAGGGAACAAGTTAAAAACCCCTCCCAGAGTTCACAGCTCCTCCCTCACCCTTGCTATTGGGGTCCTTCAGCAAACCAGGTGCTTTGTCTTCCTTTAATAGCAGTAATCACCTAATTGTCAGCTCAAGCACGGTGGTGAAGCCTCTTAATGTTTCCGTCTCTACTTCCTCAAGTTCCTTCCTTTGGAAAACGAATACCTGAAAGGTGAGTTTCCAATTCTTACACGAAAAAACTCTCTCACCGTGCAGCAGGGAATCCCAGGCAGCAGCACCAGTCTAGCATCTAGCCCCTTTCCATACGGATCCCTTCCCCACCCTTTCTGCTTCTGTCATCCCTGCAGAGCTGTCTGGGCTGGGCCTTCAGTGGTTTCCACAAGTCTTTTCACCCACCTCAGCTGACAATACCCTTGATGTTTTCTCTACGAGAAGAGGCTCCTACCTCACCTGCCCTGAGCCCTACCTGCCCTACACTTGCCTTAGCACCAGTGCAATCTGTTTGAACAGGGTGTTTGCAGCTGGTTGGGTGATTTGGGTTATAAAACCTATGATTTCATCAGACCCTGAGCTTTGGTGCTGGCTCCTTGAGCACCTGTCAGCAGATCCTTGCTATGTCTCCAGTTTTCCTGTTCCAAATCCTTCCCTTCTCCTAAACCTACCACTGTGGATGTGGATGTTTGGCAGGCTATTTTCCCTTGGAGTACAGTTTGTCTTCAATCACCTTCCATGCAGTGCAGCACTTAATACAAGCCTTGTAGCTCTCCTCCTTTTCAGCTGATACACATTGTAAGTTAAAATGCAATCTTATGCCAATTCCATAAACAAGCTTCCAGCTAGCATTCTCTCCCTAATGTCCTCTAATCCGTGCTTGGGCACTTAAAATCTTCCATTACTCTGCTCTTTTCTATGTCTCTTATTGTTTGTTCAAACCACCTTCCAGGCCAGTCCTTTCCTCCCACATAGAAAAGCGAGATGCTTTTCCCATCTTCCCATTTACTGCCTACTTACCTCATAAAGTATGTTGCTAAGCAGATACTCACAGTTGAGCCTTTCAAATAAAACTGATACATGTAAAACACTGTACAGCTAGCAGTGATTACTGCAGTAAGGAAGGTCCCAATTCTTTGCATAACTCCCCTGATTTCACAGGAGCAGTTCTTCATACAAACTGGGGTAGATGGAAAGTGTTTCCATTCTTATTTTCAGGTACTTTTAATAGGCTTGCAGATAGTTGTCCTTTGGGCTGAAATTGCCTCTAATCAGCATCTATCCCACAGGGTTTTCTCCCTTGTTTTGAAAGTTGGAGCAGAATTAGGAGAGCTGGTTTGGAATATGGTGAAGAGGAGAAAATACATTCTTTTTTAATCTTTCTGACCTTTTTCTCTTGGCAGCTCTACAGCTGAATTGGCTGTGGTTTGAAAGATGCAATTTGGCAGGAAAATAGCCCTCATTGGGGAGCAGTGCAGGGCTTTGTATTGCAGGAAATTGGGTTTGATTTGCCCATGCTACATGTATTCAAAAATTGCAATCTGACCATATGCAGCAGAGGGCTTTTGCTAAGCTGATTAGAGGACATGTTGACCAGGGAATAAGACTCTGCATCTCTGCAGAGCCAGAAGTGAGTTCCTGATGGATGGGCATCCCCAGCATGGCAGAGAGGGATGCTCCACTCCTTCACCCTCAGAACCACTGTCTGTGGAAGGCAGGAAGGGCTCCTTCAGGTGAGAGTCAGCTGGAGACAGGCATGAAGCAAGAGCCACCCAAAACCTGTCTTTACATCCTGAAAACCATTGTCCCCCAGCTTGTACCTATGGTTTGATTTTGCAGTCTGGTCTCTACCCCCTACTGCACTAAACCATGCTCACTGCCATGTGCATGAGCTATTCCCCTATTTCCAACAGCTTTTTTTTCTGGCTAGTAAAGACCTTGCAGGTTCAGATCCACAATGCATAATGCAATGAGACTTTCCTAGGTCCAAGTCTGACCACCAGGAAAAATGAGACCACAGCAACACACAGGATCCATATTTCCCATCCATTTAAAGCCAGAGAAGAGATTTTTCACAAACTTCCTCAGCTATAAGGGTTCTTCAAATCCTCTTCACTCCCTTTATACATTAAATCATTCTCATGCAGACACCAGCCCATTGCAAAAAGCAGTGCATATTGCTGCAAGAATACTGGCAAATCATATTCATATGCAGATGCTTTGGAGTCGTTGCTAAACTTTGTGTGTGAACCAACTGAATTAGTGGAACAGAATATTTGGCTAAAATAAAAATATCTTTGGACCTGACAACTGGAAATCCATTCGCAGCAGTGATTTCTGATAGTTGTACTGCATGAGCAAACTCAGTGCTTAGGGGAAAAGGATCAAGAAGCAGGATGAAGAGATACGAAGCACTGGAAAACATGTTCCTTCTGGAACATGGTCCTGGCCATCCCGGATGGATCCTGGTCTGCTGTGACATTGTTCCCTTTCTTACTAACCTGCATTTTCCTAACAGAAGTGTTTAATTTTTTATTCAGCACCAGTTTTAAGAACCCTGTTTCATGCTGGTTTGTAGCTTACTCTGAACATAGCCTTGCTGAAACCAAAGTGGAGGGATAAACTAACTAGTGACCATGTAAATACATGCACAGAGAGAGGGAGTTGATTAAATTGAGCTCTTTGCCTTAGAAATGCTTTCCCTTGTGATTTGACAGGGAGATGAGGGTCAGATGTTACACAGAGTTTCTGTTCCATACCCTCCCTACAGCCATTGTCATTTGTGTCCATTCAGTAAGATGTGCAATTCATATGCTTTTCTCATTCCACTTCAACAAATCTTTCCTCATTGTTTGCAGCATGAGAGTACATAAAGCATCAAAAGTGAGGCAGTGCTATTTCTGCCCTGTGCTGCAGCAGAAAACTCATTAATTGCGTTTTTGGCAATGAAGCACAATGAGGTACATGCATATAGGACTTAAATATGCAGGAAATGTTCCCCTAAGGAATAGCCTTCCCTTTTGGAGTTGCTCTGTGCAGTGCCAGTGACACAGGAGTGGCTTCACGGTGTAATTGGGGTGGGTGACCATGCTGAGGGTAAAAGTGGCAGCAGCTAGTCAAGGTGTGTGAAATCTGGGGCTGCTTTTAAATCCAGTTCACAGGAAATCCTGTACCTCCAGGAGTAGTGAAGGTAGTGGAAAGGAGGATAATACTGTGCAGCTCGGTGTGAGTTATAACTAAATGAAAAACCTACATCAGGGTCTTTTGAGATTACACATTCAGCCCCTTATGTAAATGCTCTGTGATACGGGCTTTGCCATGGGGCTGCACAGCGTATCTCCCATGATACAGTAAATCATATCAGGTTTTTTCTTCATTTGCACCTGTTCCTCCATGACAGTGCACATGCACAGTATGATTTCCTGCATGATTAGAGGCCCTGTATGTCCTCTAATGTGGACCTAACGTTATCATAGAATAGTAAGGGTTGGAAAGGACTTGGGTCACCTAGTTCCAACCCTCTGCCGTCTTTTATTACCTGTTCTCAGTTCTTCTCAAAGCAGAGATAAAGAGTACGGAACAGATTTCAGGGTGAAAGAAGGTAGCTGGTGCTCACGCTAGTGTCTGTGCAGGGCTATAGGCACTTGAGATCACCCAGTCCAGCTGTGCCTATCTCCATGCTGTGTGTTTTGGGATGTAAACGTGTATGACAGAAAGTGGGTTTAGGAATGAAACAGCAACTCACAGGACCAGGTAATCCTGGTTGTTTTAAATGCAGGAATGGCTGCTGATCCAGACGAACTGGGAAGAAGAGCGCTTAAGAGAGTGAATTTATATTCTGAGCTTTTACTTCATACTCACAGCTGTCTGAAAAACATCACCCCCCTCAGCCAGCTACTCAATGAGGAGAAGGAACAGCTCAGATCTGGATGGGCTGTTTGTCAGGTATGAATTCTCTCATCCAGCCACTCTCACTTCTATTCAGCACATGTAATGAATGTCTGAAAAATCTGGAAATTTATGTTCAGATCAATGGGAGCTGATTAATTACCTAAGATGTATTCAGATAACAGAGTTGAGAGGAAAAGCAGAGGCAATGCTTTCAAAAACGCTCAATGAAGTAAACCAAGTACACTGAGAATATGTTTGAAGGATAAGTGCAAAGACGACCCAGGCAAGCAGGGTATCAAAGAAAGGAGACATCCAAAAGCCAGGCTTACAATCAACAACATAGACACGAAGAAGAAAAGAACTCTCTAAAGCTATTAAAAATCTGGAAGCCTATTAAAAATGGATTAAAAAAGGTACAAGGAAATCAAATCAAGAGACATGGAGTGCCACTTGCGAAAGAAACCTTTAACAGAGTGGAAAAATTACTCTGTGATCCAAGTGAATTTAAATAGTGGCTCCAGTGATGATAGAGAACAGCACTGTCTTATTTCACAGACCTGCTCCTAACAGATGGAATGTTGATGCCCTGCCAGTCTATAGGGATAGACCAGGGAATCCATCCTGCATGTCCAGCCATGGTGTCCCCACCTCAGATGATCAACGACACAACTGCTACTTAAACTGCTCTGCCTCTTACTTCACCAAGAGGATCAGCTAATCCTGGTCATGGCTCACTTACGTGTTTTGAATAGGGTAAAAACTCTGAAAACCAGAAAGTGTAAAGTTAGTGCAAGTGAAAGCTGGATCTGCCTCTCAAACCCTTCCTGTACCAGTAACCCTCTCAGCACCATGATCTGCCAAGGGCCAAGCAGAGAGGCAGTACCCAGCCTGTGATGCTCAACACTGTGTGGGTTTGAAGCTCTTTGTCCATGAAGCAGTGGAAGGGGGAGAAAGCCAAGATAATACTGGCACACAAGAGAAAGGTGATGATTTTGTGTCCAGCCTCAAAGCACAGCACTTCTGCAAAGGACTGACATTTTTTTCCCAGACATGTATGAAGACAGGCTGAGAAAGTTGGGGCTGCTCAGCCTGGAGAAGAGAAGGCTGCGTGGAGACCTCATAGCAGCCTTCCAGTATCTGAAGGGGGGGCTATAGGGATGCTGGGGAGGGACTCTTCATTAGGGACTGTAGTGACAGGACAAGGGATAACAGGTTAAAACTTAAACAGGGGAAGTTTAAATTGGATATAAGGAAGAAATTCTTTCCTTTAGGGTGGTGAGGCACTGGAATGGGTTGCCCAGGAAGTTGTGAATGCTCCATCCCTGGCAGTGTTCAAGAACAGGTTGGATGAGGCCTTGGGTGACATGGTTTAGTGTGAGGTGTCCCTGCCCATGGCAGGGGGGTTGGAACTGGATGATCTTAAGGTCCTTTCCAACCCTAACTATTCTATGATTCTATGATGAGAAGTCATTTCTGCTCCAGCATCAGCTGCCTCTTGGAAACACACCAGACTCAAGCACCAATACCTGGGACGAAAGCAGGTGCTTATGGGGGTTAGAAAGGCCTTGCCCAATCCTGTCTCTCCCAGGTGAGAATCTAATGGCAGTTCTACTTTTCCTCACTTTCTTATTTCAGCTTGATTTTGTTTGCAGGAGTATCAATGCTAACACCCAAAACATGACTCCAGTAGCAAAGGGATTAAAAAGTTACCAGGAATGTCTCCATCTCTTCTTCAAGCCTAGGTTTAGTTTCCCAGGACACCCCTAATCTTCAGGAGACTGTTCCAGATCATTACAACTCTTCCACTAAAAATCTTCTGATAACTTCCTAAATGCTTTCATGGCCAGCATGTTGCATTTGTTCTTGTTCCAAGGTAGTCTTTAGCCTAAATAGCTTTCTTCCTCCTGTCTGTTTATCCCTCTTCTCTCATTGCATGACATAGTCTCCCTTGGCCATTGCTTTTTCCGATTACACCAGCCAAGCCCTTCCTCTCCTCAGGCAGAGGAGCTCTCAGCACATGTGACCCCTTCTGCAGCCTTTCTCTCCCTCTTCCCATTCACCATCCTTCTACAGGGATGTCAAGAGATGTGCAGTGGTCCTGGGTGCTGTCACACTGCGGAAGGGATGCAGTAGCCTGATTCACCCATTCCTAGTGGGAAAATGTTGTCTGGGATAAACACATTTGCCTTTCTCAGAGCTGCACCACGCTGTCAGCTCACCAGCTCCTTGTGACAGATGAGTAGAAACAAATTTCTCTCCTGTTTTGTCATTTCCAAGTGATGAGGCCCAAGCTTCAAACAGAAATTCATGTCATTAGTCCCAGCATGCCCAGCTCTGCACTTTGTACTAGCAGATTTCATTCTGTTTCTATTACTTCCCTCATCAGGATCATCCAAGTGTTTTAGTTTTGGTATTTGATCCGATTTTCCATTTGCCTTCAGGTCTTTAATTATTCTTTCCTCACAAATTCATTCTAAGCCTTGCATATACCATCCATGTCTCCAGTTGCCTGGATCCTTTATTTCTGTTTTGAAACAGGAAAACCGGGCTTGCCATTTTCTCATGCTCGACTCATGTACTAAAAAGCCTTACGAGTGGACTCATGATTTCATGTACCCGTTCTTTCAGGAGGCTGGGTTGGGTTATTTGTCCCCCCTGGCTTCAGTGCATTAAAGCTCTTTCAGTTTTGCTTTCACCTTGGACACCGAAATTTCCATTTTTATGAATCTCGTGTCCATTAGTGATCATCCCTGTGCCCTTGTGTCCTGAAGCAGCATCTTTATTGCAAACTGAAGTAAAGCACTCATTTCAGGTTTCTGCTGTAACTACATTTATTCTGTAGTTCATCCATCTTCCTTTTATTTATTTATTTTTTTTTATCTCTGTGGCCAAGGTTTTTTACTTAAAATACAAAAAACACAGCATTTGCAAGTTGTATCTCAGCTTGAGTTTTGGCAAGTCTCATCTCAGGCTTGCAGTTTATGCACCCAGAGGGAGTCTGTTGTTCAGTCTCTTCTTCCATCCTCTCAGGCTCTCTGCTTTCCTGCAATCTCTCTTCCAGCTGTATATTCACTCCCTTTGCCTGGAATGTGCCTTCCAGATCAGTTATGCACTTCTGACTTCCCAAGGTCTCTCCTGCTCTCAGGGCCTTCTGCTCTCCTGTAGAGAGCACAAGTGGAGCTGGCTGCATGGTTGCTCTGTTTCTTGGTCTGCCCTTCCCAAATATGGATCAGGTTTAATTCATCCTTCTGTTTAAATTGAACCGATCTGTGATTGCAGAATCATAGAATGGTTTGGCTTGGAAAGGATCTTAAGACCATCCAGTTCCACCCTACCTGCCATGGGGAGGGACACCCCATCCCAGTTTATCTCTATAATGTCCTCCATGGTTCACTGAAGTTAACCTCCCAGGGCTTGGGTGCAGGCTGTGGAGCTGTAGATCCAGCCAAAGAATCAGGGAGCTTAGCAGGCTGGAGGAGGCAGCTTGGCCAGCATCAGGGACATCTGCCATAACATCGCTGGGACAACTGATGGTGAGCTCATGGTCCCACCTGAGGACTATGCATGGCCAGAACAGGAGATGGGAATCCAAGCTCCAGAAAGCACTATCCATAGTGTCTGCAGGTCACCCTATGGGAATGCTCTGAGCATTGTTTCTTTTGCCATCACTGCATAGCTGAAGAAAAAGTCTCTTCTTTTGTTCTTATTTTGTCAGAATAAGGACAACCTCCTTCCTGCTCTCACCCTGCAGCAAAGTCTTGTGGCAACAATAAAATAAAAAAGGAAACGACACTTTTCTAAGAAATTCTCAACCTTTCTCCTGCACACACTGTTCCTGCGGTTTGGTTCGCGTTTAAAAGAGCTCCTGTCACTGATACTGTTAATTCAGACCCCATTAAAAAAGACTCCTCGGTAGAAAGCTGAGGTTTCTCATCTGTATTTCTTCTGCTTGAACATTTCTACTTCTGCTCCAAGTTTTCTCATGCATCTGAAACTGCAGTGGCTCTGAATGGTTTTCAAAATGCCCAAAACCAACCAAAGAAAAAGCAGTTTTAAGGCAGTGTCAGAGAAGAGACCCTGGAGAGTCTTGTTCCATGCTGAGGTATTCTGCATCAGAATAGCGCATCCTGCATCAGCCATCCTCATCCTCTGTAGAAGGGGACATGACAGAGTTGGAAACATTGCATTTTTCATGTGGTTTTGTATTATTAAAGTTTGTTGTTTTTTAATGAAGTTCATTATTTCACTGAAATCTTATGCTTAGAGAGAGACATTGAGCTCCAGTGTTAGAGGCCAGTGGGAAGCATTTCCCATGCCATTGAAGTATGTTGAGGCTTTCCCAGTTTATACTGAGACGAAACCAAGATGTTCTCATTAAAAAGAGCAAAGCAGAATTCCCTTGTGTTTAGGGGCAGTCCTGTAAGACAATAAACCTGGACCTAGCTCTGGCTTTTGCTTGAGCTAAACCAGCAGCTCATGTCCAACCCTATCCCGCGTTCACCAGGGAAGCACAGGAGTCGCTCATGCACTGCTGTCCCCAACCTTTATACATGTGTTGAGAAGGGACATGAGTTTCCTTGTCTTGCACAGAGCCAGGGGAGCGAGGAGTGGGGGGAAACAAAGGGAACAGTGAAGAGCAGAGGGCATTGGACTGGGATGGATGGGAGCAGACCTCAGGGAGAAGGGAGACAATCAGACCATCACAGTCCCTAGAAAGGGATTGCTGACATGCAGAGGAGCATAATAAAAGTATGGGATCACAGGCACTGCAATCTCTGGTGCCCAGAGGTTTTCCAGCTCTTGACTGTGCGTGTGGGGGATCCTTACTGATGAACCCTTGTGGGGGGGCCCAGTCCAACCACAGCAGTAGCATTGTAAGTCATGGCTGTGGAGGGAGGATCCCTCCTGTTCCATAGAGTGTATGTGCTGGAGATCTCCTTTATGGTGTCACCAAATGCTAAATCCAACCCAAGACAGACAACAAGATGCTATTAGAATAACAACGTAAGTCTTTGTCTTCAGAATGACAAGTCAGTTCTGATGCAAAAGGGAAGGAGAGGGACCATTTTTAAATGCATTTGGTCAAGAGTTCTAGGTTTTGTTCAAAATCCATTCACTAATGAGATCCAGCCCAAATTAGGAAAGGAAAGTGGGTTCATTCAGCAAATGTGTCTGTTACTCCTCTGATTAACCAAAAACATGGTGTCTAGACAGTCTTTTTTCTATTTGATCTCTCAGAGCTAATAATTTGCCATGTAAAAAAACTCTCTAATGAAATCCAATGTGCAGTAACAAAGACCAGCTTGGCATTGACAATGACACCTTTTGCTCCAGTTCATTGCAAACAGTACCAGAGAATCACCTTAATAACACAGGGAGGTTTTGGTGAGTGCTGTTGATAGAGCCTGTGACATTGCTTCTGTGCATCAGGCTTTTTCATAGGCTGCATTAGTGGGACTGAGCCAACCAAAGGCTCAATCTGAGAGCTCATCAGATACTAATTTGCTGCTAGTCCTGCTATAAATAATGCATGTCAGTGGGGAGCTGAAATGGCCCTTAGTGGAGTAATGCGCTCGGGCTTTCTTCCTCCCGCAGAGGCCAAACCTCATGTCTGTGATGGTACTGTAGGAGAACTTTCAAAACCACCTCGGTGGCTTATGGTCATTATAGGAAAGTCACTGGGATTTAGGCATCTTTTGTCTCAGTCAAGGTGTTTATATCGCTGTCAGGCTATTTCCTCCTTTACTGGCAGGAAACGGTGACTGAAAAGCAGAAAGCAGGCAAAAGATCTATTGGGGTTTTCCATGGGGATGAGATGGATTCCCTGCAGGGTTTTCCAGTCACGCCAGTAAGGACCAGCAGGTCCCCTCAGTGGAGGAGACAAGACCCATCTCAGCTGCACTGTCCCTAGTGCTGCTGGAGAGGGAGGTGTGAGAGAGAGACCCCCAGAATCATCAGCAGGATGCTCCTGGCAGGGATGATTCCTGGCAGGGATGGGGAGGATGACTCATCCTGACCGGCCTCTGAGCCCCAGAAGATGAGCAAATGATTTGTCAAAATTGATTGTGAGAAAGGTGATCAAAAGATTTTCTGGAAATCCGTTTGAGCCTATTTTCCCCCGTCCAAGAGCAGTATCCAGGTCATCCACTCTTCCCACTACTGCACTGCCTGCGTGGTTGGGTGAAACCTAGAGCTTCGCCTGCAGAGCTGTGCAGTCTGTGACTCTCCAGGTTTTCAGTACAGGGGGCGGTTTTAGTGACAGACTGGGTATTTTTGGTTCCTGTTCCACCTCTTCTTTCAGAAGAGGTTTCAAAGCTCTCAGCTGACAACTTCCCTGCCTTGTGTGTTTTAGTTGGGGTTTTTTTCTTCCTTATTTCTTCACTTAACTCCCTCTTGTGTCCCTTTACAAAACCCTGATGGAGCTTTGGCCTTTCTACCCACGAACAGGCCACAGCTGCATGAAGCTCATACTGTTCGTGGTGAATAATGTACCTTCCCTGTAGCTTTCTTCCCTTCCCTTTACTTCATTTCAACAGTGCTGCAAATTTTCTTGCAGACTTCCAGTGTCTGATATAATAAGAGCTTTTGCTGCCTGTTTTTCTGTGGGTATCTGGTTTGCCCAGTAGTTTAGTGCTCACACAGCAGAGTGGGTGATGTCCACCCTGAGATGCTGTGCCCTGTACCACAGACCTCTCAGCCTTGTGCCATGCACAGTGTGTGGCCCCAGCAGCACGTGGTCAGCCTGGAGCAGCAGCTCTCCCTTGGTGTTCATGGTGTTTGGCTCCTGGCACAGTCCTGCTCACCACACTGGGAGGCTTTAGCAGCTCTGGGGTAAGGACAACCCATCCTGGGGAGGCTGCACCTCTGTGAAAAGGGCTGTGTTAGAGGGACAGCATCCATGTTGTCCATAAACTCTTCACCCAATACATGGCTTTTCATAGACTGGTTTGGGTTGGAAGGGATCTTAAAGCTCACTCGGTTCTGTCCCCCTGCCATGGGCAGGGACACCTTCCACTAGAGCAGGTTGCTTAAAGCCCTGCCAAACGTGGCCTCCCCACATTTTTATGCATTTCCAACCCCTACATCCTTCACAAGGGTAGTTTGTTCCCTCCATTCATGAAATTTCCATGGGGCAGGAGAGGCACCCAGGGATGGTGTTGGTGGGCTTGCTTGGCGAAGGTCCTCAAACCATGATCACTCTGGTGCTCTGCTGTGCATGGGCAGTGCCTGAGCACCTCATCACACTTTGGGGGCCAAGGTAGCAAGCTGGATCCCATAGACTAAGGCAGGAGAGATCCAGCACATACGCAGTGGAGGCCAGTGGTGTTCATGAGGTGCAGGGGGTGAAGTGGGGCCATGCCCACACCTAGTGAGGCAGTGCCTGGAGATCATTCAAACATTCAGAAGCTGGTTTTCCTCCTTCAAAGGTAATTTTTTCAAGGAAGTCCTTCAAGCTGTCGTAAAAACCACCATACCTTTGATACAGCTTCTTGGGATCTCTGAGGCGTGTCTCCTGTTTGTATGACAGAGTTGTTAAATAACAACATGTCCAAAGGCCCTGAGCATCAGCCTTTGCAAGCTTCACTTGGGATTGAGTTTGAGATGTACGCACATCAGGAGCTCTCCCAACCCTGGGTGGCTGCCCTGGGCTTCCATGTCCCCTCCAGCCTGCCCCACAGTTCATCTTACCCTATGAACTCCTCATCCCCAAGGCCAAGCCCCAAGGCATGGACTTGGGCCATACGGCCAGGAGGAACCCAGCTCCCACACGGGGCAGTGGCCACCACCAAGTAGTAACAAATTCAGCCACCAAGAACTTGGGTTCGAGTCAAATCCCGGGCTGCAACACGAGAGTCCCCAGCTTATAAACCAGCGAAGCAGCAGCCCAGCGTTGTTTGAGGGAGGATTTAGGAAATCTAGCAAGCTGTTTTGCTGTTAGATGCTGAAAGGGGAAGAACAGAGCTGTAGTAATTTTATATTTCTTTTTTTCCTGAGTCCCTTTTTATCTTTTGGCAGCCCTTTGTACAATTAAATAGCTCCACGGGGATGCCATATGTTGCCAATAGTTTTACACTTCTCAGTAGTGGGAGGCTGGAACACTTTCCAAATTGACATGATAGGAACTCATTACAAAATTCTTCTCTAAGAGGAACAGCTAAAATGTTCTGTCAAGGAACTGAATTAAAAATAGACCAAATGGTATTGTTATCTCCCCAAAAGAATGCACTTGGCATCACGCATTACATGGTACATCTGGTGGTACATCTCCAAATCTCCGGAGGATGAACACTACCCTGGAATGGCTGTAAGTGGTGAGGTGAAGAGCTGCGTCCAGACCTCAGGTACGAGGTCTGAACTTATCTCCTGTTCCCTGTTGCATCTGAACGACCTTAGCTTGGTCCTGTCACATCTGTTACCCTGGGCTCTGTGCTCCTGCAGGGATGGTCCCAGCCCGCACCATGAAGGGCAGCTGAGGAGAACCTCGTGGGTCTGTCTTCACTACCCTAAGCTCCAGGACCTCACAGATAAGCTTCTACCCTGTGTGCTGGAGCAGAGGTTCACCGAGTGCTCCCCGGGTCAAAGCTAGAAAGTGCCAGATCCAGCAGCACTTCAGCGCAGGTACCTGTGCACACACAGCTTGCTCCAGATTCATTTATTTTCCCACCATTTGCTGTTTTCATGAAAATATGAAATTTTGCCCTCCCCCTTCTTCACCTTATCTTTGAGTGCCCTGCTCTTGTTTGCTCAGTGACTCCTCTCTGCAGGGCGGGTTCCTCATGCTGCTGGGGGGCCGGTGCGGACACATGCAGCGCACAGCTCTGGGCGGTGGAAGGGGCATCACATAAGAGCTTGATAACAGCTATTAAGTAAATACCACACACTGGAAAAAAACTGCTTCAGTTCAACCTCAAACAGGGTGGGGTTAACTATCAGAGCAGAGCTGTTTACCTTGGGCTGCCGCGCATGAAGAGGGGGGCTTTGAAAAGCTGCTCTTGTGAATTACTGTTTTGCACAAAGGCTTCTGCTGCACAGCAGTGACAGCTTAAATAAGCTGAAATTTCTTGGAAGGGTTTTCTTGTTGTCTCAGTTGTGCCTTTACTACAATCCCAGAGCATCATTCACACGATCAGAAATTGCCGGCGTGGCACCTACTACAATTGCCAGTTCAAGCTGCCCCTTTATTTACTCTGATGCCATGTTGATATTGAGTTGGTTTAAATAGAATGTGTGTCTGGTTCCTACTTGAGTTTAAACTGAGAAATGCAGTAAACCAGCAGCAAAACAAGGAGTTTACCTGGTGGCGGTCTTTGGGCTGATGAGGAGCAGGTCAGGGTAAAAGCCTGTTTGGGTTCTGGGTGCCTGTCCCTGGAGCGTGCAGTGCAAAACTGCCCTGGGACTCCAGGATGCGCCTGCTCTGGGGCTGTGTTTGCTGGGCAAGGTGTGTTCACTTAAGCTACATGACATGTTAGTGGGTTTGGACCCTCCTGGGAGCCAAGTGAACACATCTGTGCTTATGGACTTAGGGCTCTCTGAAGCCTGTGTCCATCAGCCAGATGCAGTAGGAAGTCAGTAGGGCAAAGGACAGGCTGTGGCCTCTGTGCAATTCAGACAACTGGACTGTTAGATTAATTGCCAGACCAAGGGATTTCATGCATGTCTGCCAGAAAACCTCAGAGAGCAGTACCTAGCGGGATAGAGCATACCCAGAACTATGCTGTAGGAACAGCCACTTTGGTAAACCAAAGGTTGGAGGATATCTGATTCCAATTATTTTTAACTTGCCTTTTTTCCCTTGTGTCACTAAAGAACACAGGCACTCAGGCAGCTGTGGAGCAGCAGCCTACCCCTGGCAACTCCCTCTTGCTCCTTCTCTTTCATGCATCCCACCATGATGGCCCACACCTATAGGGAGAGCTGGTACCCATCCTGGCCCCCCACTGCACCTCACCATGAAGCCTGTGCATGCTTGAGCCCTGTGGGTGTTTCCTGGGGGGAGGATGCTACAAGATGCACAATGCCTTTGGTGGGAGCAGGTGCGGACCACACTGGGCCAAGCAGGTTGCTGCAATCCTGGTGTCAAGCCCAAGTTAATATTTTGCCTTCTGGACTGGATTAAGTGCCATAGGCAGGAGCAGATCAGCCTTTCAGCTCCAGCTTCTGAGGCCAAATCTGACCTCAGGCAGGTGAGAGGAGTTTAGGTTCGCCACCCTGCACAGGGCTTCTTTCTGCCTGGCAAGGGTCTCTGATCAGAAGGTGGCTGCTGAGGCTCCTGTGGTGATGCTGCCATATTCAAGCTAGGCAGGATTCAGGCAGCCTTGCAGGTCTGCGTAGAACTGGAGTGACTTCCCCTCTTCTCCTCCCTAGCCTGTGCAAGCCAAGTGTGGTCCCACGTGGGAGGAACAAGCCACCTCTGCAGGACGCACATTCTTCATGCCTTTATGGGGGTGTGCTGAGCTGCTGTGGGTGAAACCTGAGCTACTGCTATGCAGGAACTGAGGCTGGATCATCGAGTCCTGTCTCCTCTGAAGCTCAGTGAATCTAGAAAACCACCTCCCCTTGTCATCTGTGCTAAAAAATGCAGCCCCTGCACAAAAGTGCTTTTATGTCTGCTTCATGCATATTGGAGGTTGACATTAAAAGAGAGAGAAAGAACAATCCATTAGGCTCTGTGCACTAAATCCTAGATTTCAAACTGACACATCTAAAAATACCTATGATATGAAAGCAGATACAGCATGATAATTATACACTGCAGGTCTATTGTGCTATTGTACTTCACATGGGATTCCTGCTCCAGCATCTACTGCAACCGTTATAAGAGATGGAGCAAACAGCCTGGCTAAAATGAAGAACCATGCTGCTGGATTACCATCGTCAGCATCCCAAAATGCTCCAGACCCTGGTCTGGGTCTCTTCAGTATGGAGTGCTGGGATTTGGCACTGGGTAGCTCTTCCTTGCCCAGATTTGACATATTTCTTTAAAGACTCCTTTGGTGGCTGACCTGAAACCAATTTCTTGTGTGAAGTGGTTAGCATCTCTGCTTTCCTGCTTTCTGGAGAGATTTCTCATGTCCTTGGATGTGGTAAAAAGCATGTGTCACAAAACTACTGCTCTCAAATTGGCATGGGGGCAGCCACCCAGGCTCTGAACCATTTTACACTGTGGAAGGCTGAATTCTGTGTGTTTCTGGCAATTTCCTGCAGTTACAAACTCCTGTGATAATGAAGATCAAGTTGTAGTCTAATTAGTCAGTGATCTAATTTTACATAAAGAAATCCAGTAAATCATGTTCGTTATTGTACAAAGTTTGTGTTTGGGATGAGCTTTGTAACACGCACCATCCGTGACCATGTGCGTGGGCCATCCCCCAGCTTTCACATTCAAGTTCAGGGACTGGGAAAGCATGAGGAAGACTTACCTAAAAATCAAGCCCGCTGCCTGCCTGAGAACACACGGAATACCCTCGTAGTCCAGACAAAACAGCAATGGGTTTGTTTGGAAACAGCTACTTCAGTGAGAACACAGGGAGCAGGGGAGGGAGAGAGACCCAGGCTGCAAAGTCCCTGCGCATCGCCCGACTGTCCTGAGACCTGTGCTGCATCTTCCAGCCTCTCAACAATTTTCTTCCCTGTGAGGGTGCTGAGGCGCTGGCACAGGGTGCCCAGAGAAGCTGTGGCTGCCCCATCCCTGGCAGTGTTCAAGGGCAGGTTGGACACAGGGGCTTGGAGCAAGCTGCTCTAGTGGAAGGGGTCCCTGCCCGTGGCAGGGGTTGGAGCTGGAGGAGCTTTAAGGTCCCTTCAACACAAACCAGGCTGTGACTCTGTGATCATTCTGAAACAAGTCAAGGCCAGGTGCGGTCAGTGGAGATCCCATCACACTTTGGAGAGGGTGGTTTGGGAGCCTCTGGCAGGTGCAGCAGTGAGCAGGGTGCTCTGCCAGCCTCATCTCACCTTGTGATTTCAAGTGGGGGGGCAGATGGGCTGCTGTGATGAGCTGGCGATACTTCTGGGTTTGGCTGGTGCAGCAGACCGGGATCCTCGCCTATAAAAAGGCGAGCTGTTCCCTGTAATTTGAGAGCACACCAACCCCAAACGCTAAAAAATGCCGAGGCTCCCAAGCCACAGAACCAGCCAGGCCATCACGAGGTTTTCAGTTTTAACTGGAGTTCCCTCTCATGTTCCTTCTGGGTTTGGGCCACGAAAAGTCACGACACAGCACAAACTGCCCGGTTTTCAGTGAAACTTGAGCCTCTCTCACAATCACGTGTGCCTGGGAGATGGTGCTTCTGTCAAATGTCAAAGAGGGGGGAGCATCCTGACAACGGCACCAGTTGAAGCAGGTGCCTTTTCCCTTTCGTCTGCCTGCAGTGGTGTGTGCCGTGCGCGTCTCCTCGCACCTCTGCCTCGCCACCCTCATCTGCTCCTATAGGGGAGCGCACCCCCCAAATACAGCGTGTCCTTTCGCAGGGAGAGCCGGGGCAGTGAGCTCTGCGAAAGGAAATCACTCCTCCTGCTCGATGAGGAAGCCACCTGCATTTAAATGGGTCACAGTAAGCTGTGAACTTCACACGTCCCTGTGGTGAGAGCAGGGACGTGCCAAAGGGAGGGTGCGGTGTCACCTTGGGTGCTGAGCATTGCTGGCAGAGCGGGTACCAGGGCAACGGTGGCCAGGACAGGGTATGTGATTGCCGTCGGTGCTCACCACAAGAGTCACCAGGAAGAGCCCCAGAGGAAGACAAGCGGGCTTTTCATTGTTTGCTGCCCCGCAGTGATGGTCTCTCACATGTCCACCCCCCTCCTGACAGTGACCACACCGTGTTTTAGGGGTCCTAAAAGCAAACGCCATCCAACCACTGCGTTTAAAGACCAGGGTTCGAGCCTGAGTCTCTTCCTGTGCTGATGTAGCGCACCCAACCCACAGCTCTCATGCTCTCGGCTGAGCTTCGGGAGGCACCACAGCAGGGGGATAGGTCTGTGCTTCCACAGACCCACAAGTGTCACAGTGCCCTACAGGGAAACAAGCCCAGACTCATGTCCCTTTTCTCAGGAAATGTGGGGAACAGGTCCCAGGTTTCCCAAATCCTTGGCTCTAGGAGTAAGTCCTTCATGAGGCATGGCCACAAGTCCAGGACACGGAGTACCCGCTGGAGGCATGAGCTGGAAATGAAACCTTCAGAGGCTGAGATGGGCAGTGCCACATGCACAGTGATGGAGCTCATGGAATGGGATCCCCCAGTAGGCTGTGACAGGAATTGCATCTCCGTGCCTCAGTTTCCCCATCTGTGAAATGGGCACAGGGTGCTGTGTCTGTAGGCGGGGTGCTTTGGCATGCACTCGGTTAAAGGCAGGGGTAGCACACCAGAGAGGGGCAGAGCAAGCCCAAAGTTGCTCAATAACCCTCCTGGCAGTGCCAGGACCTGCAGGCAGCTCTCAGATGTGGCCAGGGATGGCCCCAGGAATGGGATGCCTCAGCCCTAGGACCTGCTTTACCGTTACAGACCTTCCTATGAGGCTGCTTCAGCACCTGCCTGGAGCAACGAGGCCCTTTTCCCCAGAGACCCCTTCTCTTAGCACTGAGCAAGACACGGACCTCAATGGAAGAGACAGGGAGCAAAAGGCTACGAGGCTGTTGAAGGCAGAACACCATTTCAGTGTCTGTATCCCTGGCTGTCTCTGTATGTGCTTTTCCTTACTCCTCCTCCCAGCTTTCAAGTACCTGTCACAACAGTTTTCCACTGGGACACCTATCCTGGCAGAAAGCTCATTTTGGATACCATTATCTGTACAGTTTCCTAAGAAAATACACTGCTGCAAGGACGTTCCTACTGGTGTAAGGTCACTCATCCTGGAGAGGCTGAGCATCTCTATCAGTACCAGGTGCACATGTTACACAGGGAGGAATTCTCAGAAAGAGGAGCACTAAAATCAGCCCTACCAGGGAATCAGGACAAAGGGAGATGCTACACCTTCCCTATTTTCAGAGCAAGAGGAATGTTGTGAAACAGGAAGAGAAAGAGAGGAGCTGGAAAGAAAAATAAAAAGGGAAAATAATAACTGGAAAGAATAAAGAGAATGTGGAAGGAGTTCAACAACATCTGTGCAAGGAGAGGGAAAAAAGAAGAGATAAAGGAAGGGGGGAAGGCAAATCCACCTGGCACCGTGGCTGATGATGTGTGCTCTGTTACTCAACGGCTGTGCAGCTGCTGATCCCGCATCCTGCCCTGCTCTGCAGATAACTGCCCAAGGGACCTTTGCCAGGGAAACTGGCCACATCCGCTCGGGTTTATTGTTTCTCCCTGTCCCTGGAGGATCTTTGGGTGTGCAGGCCCAGGTACATGTTGTTTGCAAACCACCTGCGAGGAGAGACGCTGCGTGTTGTAATCCTCTCATAGGGATGGCTTCCTGGCTCTGCCTGTAACTAAATCCTGCCACAGCCCCCTTGAAGAGGGGAGGAAAATTTGGGAAAGGACTTCAGTGCCCACCCTTAATGCTTAAAGGAAAATGCTCCAGGGTAAGCTCCAGAAATCCTGTGTAGCTTGGCTTGATTCTTACAGGATGAGCTATTCCTTTGCAGCTTCTCATAGGGGTAGATGTGCCAAACAACCGTAGATTACTGTCACTGTTGAGGTCATCTGGAGGAACTACTCTGGGTTCTCTCTACAGCTCAAATCCAAGTCTATTCAAGTAGCATAAAATAAGACAGGCAACGACAAAATCCCCAGCCTGCTTCCCCACTGCTTATCCTGCCACAGCCATGAATTCCCATCACTGGTGTGTGGAGCACTGGGAGCAGAGGCAAGGGCTGGTCAGGCCAGCTTACCGGAAAAGGTGTCTCCAGTATTTGCCATCAAGAATTGAAATGATATTTGTTTTCTGATAAAAGGTTGGTACTTTGCTCTTTCGCAAGCTACTTTTAAGAGCAGTTACTCTGGGGATTAATTTAACTCCTTTGAATAACCTCTGTCCCTGCCTCTGCCAACACATGCGTAGGAGCTGACATAAAACTTCATGAATCCCCAGACTGGTTGTGTTTGGATGGGACCTCAAAGCTCATCTCTTTCCAACCCCTGCCACGGGCAGGGACACCTTCCACTAGAGCAGCTTGCTCCAAGCCCCTGTGTCCAACCTGCCCTTGAACACTGCCAGGGATGGGGCAGCCACAGCTTCTCTGGGCACCCTGTGCCAGCGCCTCAGCACCCTCACAGGGAAGAGCTTCTGCCTAAGAGCTCATCTCAGTCTCCCCTCTGGCAGGTTCAAGCCATTCCCCTTGGCCTGTCCCTACAGGCCCTTGTCCAAAGCCCCTTTCCTGAAACTGAAAGGTATCCAGAAACCCTTGCTGAGGGAGAGAAGATCCATCCCAAATGAAAGTTATTGATGAAATGAAAGTTATTGAGCTCCAGAAGGAGGCTGGCAATTACTGTGTAATACAAAGAATCTCATCCCTGCAGAAGTTCCTTCAGGTCTGGGGACCCTCTCTGCAGCCACAACTCCTCAGCGGGAGAAGGGACCTGGAAGGGCCATCCGGGATGCAAAGCCCAGTCCCACACACAGAAGTGGCTGCATCTCCCAGTGGGTTTGGTTCCTGGTGCTTCACATCCTCCCCAAGGAGCAGTGCTGCCCACAGCACTTCCTTCAGAGGAGGCACTAGCTGGTTAATCTGAGAAAGTCAAATAGGGGAAAATGACATTGGTGAACACTATCTGCCAAGTGACAGAAAAAAACCCTGAGATTCATTTTGGGGGGTAACTGCAGTTCAAACTCCTCAGAGGAGGCTCACTGCTCGTGACACTGTGCCCAGAAATAATTTATTTGGCAATGGATGAAAAAAGGAAAAAAAGAAGAAAAAAAAAAACCACCCTTGAATAAACTATTTTTGGCTCATGGGAGCGAGCCAGGAGCCGGGAGCAGAACCATCGACACGCGGGGCCGTGCGGCCAAGCCTGCTCCACGTGCACCTGCACTCAAAGCGCTTCAGAGAGCAAGCCATGAGCTGGCCCCTGGCAGCTTCCCAGCCTAGCCGCATGTTCCTGGCACTCAGGAGCCCACCTGTATCCCCCTGTGTCCCTTGCAGCCCCCCGGGAGCTTCTATGCTACGAGATGGGCACGGGGCCAGTTTACTTGCAGAAAGAAGCCCTTGGTCAAGGGGTAGAATTACTTGGGAAAGGGAAGTGGTGGAGCCTGGCAGTGGCAGAGCTGCAGGAAGAGAACCCTGATTAATATTCCTGGAGCTCTGCACTTGCTCAGGAGAAAAACACCTACATTTAGCAGGCAGAGTAAATATCGTGCCTTAATACCGTGTGTTAATAGAGACGCTTTTGCAGCTACTGATGAGTGCAGTTTTGGAAAATTTATTGTTGCTATAAACTGAGTCTCTATCTCCCTCCCTCTCTTCCCTCTCCCTCTCTCTCTGCTGCTAATTGACAAAGAGGCCCAGTAATTAAAGGACAATAAAAGTTTTCCAGTAATTAGTTTCTGTTGTTTGGTTACAGGCCATCAATTGTTCTTTAATAATACCAATCGTTAGCATGCAGTAGTCAGTGGGTTCTCAAAGGCTTCTGGGGCACAACCACTTACCAACACTACACATTCCATTCCCATGAGGGCATCCTGCATCCAGCGGGAGATTAACCCTCTCCTAGGATGAAGTACTCCCTACCCTGCCTTCTGTTTTGGGGTAAACATCTCACATAACTAATGACCAGGAGATGGCAATTAGGGTAGGGTAGTTATCCCTACCTGAGGAGCAGGGAGGTGGGTAGCTCACATATATACGGCTAGAGTGCAGGGCACTGGCAGCCTGAGAGGGTGGTTATACCCATACCTCTGCTATAAAGCATATGGCATGGCCGCTGAAACACTTCACTGTAAAATACTCTTTTAAGGTCTAATTTGCAGAGGGGCATCCCCAGTGATTTCAGCAGGTTTAAGCAAACATACAGGCAAGTAAGCATATGCCAGTTGGTTAAATGGCTTCATATTTTCCTGCCTGAGTGCTGCATTTTATGTTTGAGGCTCAGTGTTTCTGCAAGATTTGGCACCCATGTAATGATGGCTGAAGACAGGGTTCCCTGTTGGCCTCTTTTCTTTTGCTGGACCCAGCTGAAGCTGCAATGCAAAGATCTAAGGCTTTGATCATCCTACATAAAACTTTAATCAATAGATTAGATCCTAATTTAAAATAGGTGCCTCAGATTCCCTAATGGTGGGAATTATTTGTTCCCAAAGATGGTTCCCCTCCCCTCCACTGACTGCTGAGATGGTGCAGGTACCTCACCTGGCCTAGGCATCCAGCCTGGGCTGAGGTCCCAGTGCAGCCGAGGTCCTACCACCCAACTGCCAGATGTCAGGAAAGATGAATTTGAGGGAAGTATTTAACAGGCAAAGGAGAAATTCAATCCTTCCCCTCCACAGAGTGTTTCACAGACACCTTCATACACTTGGAATACGTTTGGAGGCTCTATCTCAAATGAAATCCCACATTAGTTATGTGGTTGCTAATAATCTCCAACGGCATCACTGGTTTCTTCATTACAGAAACCAGTAGAGGCTGTCCCCAGGGAGCAAAACAGACCTCTGCTCCAAAGCTCCTGGAGTTTGGAGTTGCTTCTCCCTTGCAGGAATCTGCCTGCCCTGCCACTGCCTGTCTCTGCTTTGGATCAGGAGTTCCTCTGGTGCCGCTGCCGAGCAGCCCGATTCACTTCCATGAAAAACCTTGATTTTGTCTAATCGGAATTTTCTGACATCTGGAAGATTCCCAAAGAGCACTTCGATGCTTTCGTAGCCTGGATTCTGGATATGATTTCTGCCCATAAATAGCCAGGCTGAAGTTCAGTTAAATAATCATGGCATCCAACCGTGTGGGCCCTGCCAGGAGCTGAGCATGTGCTTGTCACCATGGGGCACATGGAGCATGGTTGTGCCGAGGTATCTACAGCTGCCCCTTGGTCTCTCTGGCCACCTTGTTCACCCAGCACCTCTTCCTCACAGTGTTCTTTGCACAGCCTTAGCCTGGGCATGCACTTGCTCCAGGAGGTCATGGGATTACAGTGTCACTGAATCCCAGCCTGGTTTGTGTTGGAAGGGACCTTAAAGCTCATCCAGTTCCAACCCCTGCCACGGGCAGGGACACCTTCCACTAGAGCAGCTTGCTCCAAGCCCCTGTGTGCAACCTGGCTTTGGGAGAGCTTCCCAGGTTGCTCACAGTTCTTTTTCTCTGCATGCCACTGTGTTCCTTTCTGACAGCAGATTTTGGGGCTCTGTCAGCAGTTTACTAGTGATGAAGAAACAAGTGCTAGGGAACACAGGTACATAACTAACGTCTCTGCTTTCACCTACCTCCCTAAACCCCTACTGGGAGGGAGATCATCAGAAATGGGAGGTGTAGCTTCTTCTTCAGGCTTCTCAGCAACATTCTCTTCTTCCACTAATGACAGAGCTGTCTGCTCTTGCAAAATGCCAAGAAGCCTCCATTTCTGCTGTGATGAGACAGGATGGGGAGTTACTTCTGCTGCCTAGGACAGGGCTCTGCATGAAGTCAGATGCACATCATCACTTTACCTGTATTTTCTTTTCAACGAGAGGGCTGAGTGTTATCAAACAAGTTGTGCACCCCCAGGGTCTGCCTGTATCTGGAGGAGGAGGAGAGACCTTAGAGACACACGTTGAATTCTGCTCTTCACCCACCTGCCTGCAGCCCTGGTTCCAGTCTATACCCATCCCTGGCTTCAGGAATTGCGAAGTGGAGGATGAGATGCCCATGTGCGCATACAAATTATTCTGTTACCTGCAACAGGCAGGGCCGCAAACAGCCAGGGTTTTGATAGACACTGACTCTTCCAGTTCTCCCTGTTCCCTGTGATGAAGCTTGTAATGAGCTTTCCAGTGGCTGGGTTTCATCTTTCTACTGGAGCCACATAAAAAGACTGGGCACATACTCGGATGGGATGTGTAGCCAGGGGAGGACTGGTTTTGGCAAAACCTGAGGCGTATGAGACAATCCATTTCTGAGACATGGGTCTTAGGGAAAATAAGAGTAATTCAGAGCGCTTCAAAAGCACCTCCTAATGCTTTTTCATGTCATATCTCAAAAATGGCTTGTCCTAGAAACTTCAGATTTGTTTAATTCAAGAGCCCTTGACGTAATCTAGCACAGATGAGAACTGAGAGACTGCAGTGCTTATTTGGAGTCATTCTCTTCCAAATTACAAATAGATTAGTGTTCCATCAGCAGCTGTGGCAGTTAGAAGGCTTTCCAGACTGTCACATCGTCCTCGGAGTTCTTTTCCAGGAATCCCAGTGTCAGACTTGTTTCACCCACGATGATCCTGCACCAAGGACTGCTAAGATGCTCTGGAAACCAAACTCACCCCTGCTGCCTCCACCAGCCAGACCTCCTCAAACCTGCTTGCTTTCTCAGATAGCAAGGCTTTCCTTTCCTATGGCTTCAGTGCCCCATCATGGTATCACTGCTTCTTTGCCGGACGTATTCCTTAGGAGGAAGGATTTGCAGGCTGAGTGAGACGGGCTCAGTCCCATTCAATGCACAGATTGTTGGATGCGTTGCTCAGAGCACACTTGGAGAGGGGTGGCCCAGCTTGTGTCCCTGTAGCAGCTGAGAAGTGCCTGCTGTGCTCCCACCAGAGCTCACCGAGGGATGAGTGCAGCCTTGCACAGGAGATAACAGGGCACAAGCTCAGCTCCTTCCCAACACCTACCATAAATACAGCTCTAAAACAAAGCTTCTTGGAGGGCTCCACCAGGGAAATGCCACAATGGACAGGATCAAACCGGGGCGCAGCGCTGCTTCCTTCTTCCCAAATTACAGCAGCCCACCAGGAGCTCTGCCCTGGGAGCACCCACCGGCAGGACCAGCCCCACTGCCCCACTGCAGCGTGTGGCCCAGGGGTGTGCCGAGTTTCCAGCCCTCCTCCACATCCCATTTCAGCCAACCCTAATTAAAATTAAGAAGTGTCAGACAACTCCTGGCAACAGTTCGGAGCTCGGAGAAGGAGGAATGAGCCAGCGGAAGTTTGGGAAGAGCTCTATTTGCAGTAATACAACTGAGATACTGCTGAAATTCGTTTCATCTCCAATGGCCAGGGTGTGGAGTTCTCTTTTTCCATACTTATCAGACCTAAGGAGAGATGCTGTGGATAGGGTGTTAATTAGAGCTGATCTACTTGGGTATATTGCATTTCAGTAAGAGAGTGAATAACCCCAGCAGATTTTAATCCTGCTGGCAACTTGCCGAGTGTTGCGGAGAGATTATCTTTGAGGGTTAAAACTAGGCCAAAGAGCTAAAAGCAGCCTTTCATGAGAGAAGAAGGCTAAGGATCTAGGCTACAAGTGGTTGACCAAAGCTCTGGGATAATCAGATTGAAATCCTCAGCAGAAAGTACATGGAAAACAAGATAAATCCCAATTGCCTGATTTCTGTAGGCAAACAGGCAAGCAGGAGCTAGGAGAATCCGGGCACTTTCTCCAACTGGAAGAAAAGCTTCACCTGATGTTACTTGCCTTCTCAACCCCATTGAATGAAACATTTGACAGAGCTACTTTGGCTTTTGAGATTGAGGAGGGGGACCCAGCACTGATGCTAAGGAGCCTCAAAGCAGTGGCATCTCAGGAGACCCTGAGGTGGTGGCCTCACGGTGTCCTAACACCTCCTTTAAGAGGTAGGTGAGATGTTTCCATGCTCAGGTCATCCAAAAACCCTTCTGGTGCCTCCACCACCATATTTATAAACCCTTTGAAGTGACAACGATTCACCCCTAAGGAGACACTGAAGGGAGATGAGCAGAGTGACCCTGGTTCACTTTGGGTGTGATTTTAGGTCAGCCCCATCCACCGGGCAGCGTTTGATGCACGAGGATTTGGTTACACCCAGAACGAGTTTCTCTTGTAAATGCACACATGGAAATGAAATTCAGAGGTGCAGTTTTCAATTGATAGGAAACAGGATTTGCACATAAATTTAACAGCTCTCAGGCCTTTCTGACGCCCACTATGCAACTGCTCAGAAACTAGGGGAGCTGGCCCCACGTTCCTCCAACATTTACTGCAGCTTCCTCTCAGACCTCTCAGCCTTTTGCTGCGTGAGCACCGGGAACACTAAATTCAGGGTTCAGATAGCATAAGGGAAAGGGGACACACTGATACGTCAGGTCAGAAGCATCCATGGTGCTGCATTACAGACTGGGGAGATGAAATCACAAGTTCTGTGCTCTGAAGGAGCGAGTTTCAGAGACCAACATGGGTAGGTGGGAAGTTGGGGTCAGAGGAGTTAAAGGGCGGAAATCTGCATCCTTCGCAAGGATGGGAAATGTACCACATCACAGAGGGTCCAGCAGATGCTTTGAAATCAATCAAGAGAGACATGAGCAAACAAGGACATTTCATCTGCCTTTGTCTTCCCCTCCGCTAACAGTAAATTAACACCGGTCTTTAGGTGAAGTGATCTGCATTTGGAGGAGAACAGCAAAGCATCACTCTGTGATCACAGACACAAGGAAACCATCACTCTACGATCACAGACACAAGGAAAGCATCACTCTGTGATTGCAGACACAAGGAAAATTCAGGAGATCAATATAAGAGGTGCAAATGAAAGGAAAAAATAAGCTCGAGCTTCTCAGAGCATTAGGGAGCAAAAAGTGTTGAAGGAGGTTCAGAGGGTCTGAGATCATTGTGAATTTCCATGTGCTTCACCTGACTCTTCACTGTCAGCAGCTTCTGAATGCAGAAGGTCACTGCTGAAAAACTCAAGTATTGAAACTTTTCAGCCTGTAAATGAGGGAGAAATTAATTTGTGTCCTTTCTGCTTGGGAGCATGAGTTGTAAATCACTCCATGAGCCGGTTCAGGGCAGGACTGGAGTGTGATTATATGATGGCTGGATTACTTTGACATAGCTTAATTCAATTAAAACACAGTTCTTGTATCCTGAGAAGAGACCCAGATTCTCCTCCAGTGACTGCACAGAGACTTGCACTGAAGTAACCACAGGAGGGAATTACACCATTTGATGACCTCAGCTCCAAGTAAAGATAGTCTAACCCTACAGTGCCCACAAGTCATGACATCAGTGCTGGTCCCACAAGGGTATCTTGCAGTCAGTGGGTATCTTTGGTTGGAGGAACCATGGCAAAGCCAGAGTTTGCTAAACAAATCAAAGAACTGAGGAAGGGCACACGGACACAGAAATAGCTCCATCCACCCCGCTGCAGTGGATACAGACAGACACTGGAGCATGAGAGCATGAGGCGCAGCAGCATCTTTGGTGTATGTGGTTACTGCTGTCATTAACTTTGCTGGAAACCCTGCTCATTTGTCCTACACTTGAATTTGAAATGAGTGCTTCTTGTTTGGATCTTCTCTTCCACCTCTGATGTAGTGAGCCTTTGGAAATGAGAGGGAAATGAAGCCAACCCAAAGGGAGGAGTAGATATCAGGCATGATTTTCGCCTTTATTGAGAGATCAAGCCTAGGAAATTGTTTCCTTCCCACATGGCTTCTTGTAAGTCCCCTTCAGAGACGATGCTCATTAATGCCTAAGAGGCTTCAGTGCCGTAGGTGGATATGAAATAACAGCAGAGCATCTGTTAGTAGGTCTCAAAATACCTTCTGCTTTGACATAATAATTACTTCTAAAGCTGAATAGGGATTTGGTGTGTTAAAATTCAGGAAAATAAATTAAAACTAGCTTCAGCTATGGAAAAGGCCAAACTGCAATGGGAAAGGACTCTTACACTGTGCTTGAGACCATGGCTGGATCAATTCAAGAGGTGTCTGGTATTTAAATAGGAGTGATGTTTACTCTCAGAATATTGCTAGAAACAAAGGGTCAGCTCTCCTGCATCATACCTGTTAGATCTCATATTCAGGATAACAATCCTATATAGAATCTAATTTTCATTACATTTTCTTGAAATCAGTATGATTTAAACACAACCTTAAAATTGTGTGTGTTTTCTTATGCCTACTAACTTCGATGGTGCCCAGTCTTGCTCCCTCCAGCCAAAGGGAGCAACTGTTGCTGCTTAGTGGATATAAAAAGGAGAAAGCAATGCAGCTGAAATGACAAAGCCTTTTCATTAGGCACAGGGGACTCAACTGTTCGTTGCATAGAGTAGTTCCTAAAAACAGTGAAAAGGCAGTGGATGATGAAGCACAGGAAAGAATAAGAAGCAAACAGCAAGAAGAGGGTTTTTTAGTAGCTTTTATCACTGTTTCTCAAAACTTTCACCTGGGAGCCCTGGCTCACCTGCTGCTGAGAGCACTGGGTGCTATTGAACAGCCATGGGAAACCTGCCCTGGGTTAAGCTGAGAGCACTGAGAACATCCTGTAAGTGAGGACTACACTAAAGAGCCCATGCAGTGGGATGAGGTGATTTATTGAATAGCGTTTTGAAAGGGTCCATCAACTAAAAGGAAGGGGGGTGAGCGTCATATGTAGTGTTATGGGGGCTAATTCTCCAGCTTTGTCAGGTATGAGTGAGTCTTTCTTTTGGATACCAGGAGGAATTCCCCCAGCTAGTAGCAAAGGTCTCTCTGCTACTACCCTTAGTCACACTACAGACTAACAGTGAACAATTTGGACTGTTTCCAGGTAATTTAGGAGTGCAAAAAGTTCTCCTGATTAAAAAACTTGGGACATCTAATTAGAGACTAATACAGGTTCAATGTGATTGAGCTGAGTAGTCATAAACCTCTTAAAAACATTCAGAAAAGCAGCACCTACTGAGGGTGTTTGTCTGTAAAGCCAAGCCCTACAGGTTTGTTCATGGACCTGTCAGTCTGGCTGTCCAAATGGCTTCTGGCCTTTATCTATACCATGTCATTAGATGTGACTTTAGTCCTGTTTTAGTACAGCGCCTACCTGATACCAACTGGGTGTAAAGAATCACTCTGAGGTCAATAGCTCTTCATCCTGTGGCTTGGCTTTGGCTGATACATAGGGCACCCCATGACAAGTGGATCAGGTAAGTCCTACAGTATCCTCTTTGAAAAGGATGCTTGGAAGAAGCTGCTAGAGGTGGTACAGGGATGGGATGGGGACTAGATCACTTAGTATGCAGCTTTGCTCAGTACAGAGCAATTCTGCTTTGCCTCCATTAATCTCAGGATGTAAATCAAGACAAATGAACTCAGCTTCCAGGTTACTGGAGATAGATGACATTCATTCAGTCTGGCATTTAGCTATTCCTGTTGTTTACATTTGATGCCTTTTATAAATACACTATTTCTGATTAAGAAGAAATCTTTCTCTAAAGGTTTGCCTAATTTTTCACTTCAAAGTCAATCTTTAAAAACCTCTCTGCCATTATCAAGCCTGCAATGGTTTCATCCTAATCCCTCTTACAGTCTCCATTCTTATCCTTTGCTGAGGGAAAATGATAAAGATTTTTCTGACACATAACTCGAATGCAGTGCTGAAAGATAAGCTGTTTCAGAATAAAATGATGAATTTCAATTCCAAGCATTGGTTAATATTGCCATTTTTCTAGATATTTTCTACTGCAGATTGAACAAAGCATGTAAGTTAAAAGGCCTTTGCCTGAAATAGGAGCTCATACTTTCCTAAGATTCCTTCTTCCTTCTAAGTTTCCACTTCTAAGTATTGTCTTTCTATAGGAGCTAACATCCAGAGATCAAAAGCATCTTTATAATTAAAATTCAATCAAAACAAGGTCTTGGAAGCTTCCAGTAGGTGACAAAGCTGTAGGTGAACTTCGGTTGAAGATTGCTAGCTGGTTTTATTGTAGTTTAAGGTGCTTAAAGTTTCCCTGTCTTAAAACACTAGCATTCAGAGTTTGTCAGAAATACTCACAGGAAGACTGAATGAGGAGGCATGAGTGGGCTTGAACACTTGTCTTCGCAAATTCAACAGTCTTTCAGTGCAATTTGCATTGGAGGGATGGATGTGTAAGTTTACAGTTATGATCTGAAAAGGTCTGTCCCAGGGATCTGGGAGAAAAAGTCTTGTCTTGAATAAAGAGGCTTAGTGTAATTTTTTGGTGGGTATGAACTGGAATAGGTTCATTAAAGTCAATAGCTGCGTCAGCATCACCAGCTGGAGATTCCTGAATCAAAATCCTAGGAAACTGTATGTCTAAAACACAGATTCAGTTAAATACTTGTGTTTTGAAGGGAACCAGATGGAGAAATGTCTGCTCTGTTTATGCTCTGGCTGTTTTAGTTCATTTCTGGGGTGAAAGAAATCATCCATGGTAGTGTGTACACATCCCACCTCCTCTTGCCATAAGCTGTGTGTACAGAGCAGGATATACTGATTAATACAAAATAGAGTTCACTGCATCTTTAATATCACCAGGGGAGTATTAACCCAAGGAAAGTGGTGGTTCAGGGGGTGTTCTGGGGCTTCATCTTTCCCTCACCCTGTCTCTCAATTCCTTGCTGGACACTAGTCTGTGTCTGCAAACCCATTCTTTGGGCTGCTTGTTTCTTGCTCAATAGAGAAACAGCCACAGCAGCAGCTGGAGTCCTCCGTGGCCCTATTCAGATTGCAGCAGGACTATGTCAAAGCACTACCTGCCCATTAATACCACTGGGATCAGTGCTATGGGATCCTGCCAATCTGCTGCAGCAATGGCTATAACCATGAAAACATTTCCATCAACCAGCCTCCAGCTACAATCTGCAGCATTAGCAGCACCGTGTTGCAGATACAAGCAGTGAGTAGCCCTGGATACTAACACCCAGGCTGAAAGCTCTTATTTTTAAATCAAAGCACAGCTGTGGTGAATACCATGTGTGTAGAAAGCGAAGTCCTGTGTTGCTGGAAGTTGCTCTGATAAGTACTGTGCAGTAAGAATGTTGTATAGCTCAGTGAGGAACATCCCTGGCCCACAGAACCTTCCCCACAATGTTCTTGCAGTGGGACAAGTAAGGGGACTTTATTAGGATTTGTGGGGTTAGTAACACTGAGGAAGTTAGAGACTAACCCTTAGACCCCAGAAAATGCACGTATTCACTTAGAGGCTATGTGAGACCTTCGATCAAGTGTGTTTCTGACCAGCTGGCCAGGAGCTTGAGCTCAAGTGATGCACAGAGCAGCTGTGTGTGATTAACTGTGGGGCTGCTGGCTGCCTCTCCTAGTGCAGGGCCTCTGGGAGATGTTTTCCCCATAAAACAGTATTCAGTAGAGGTGCATCACTAGAGGTGGAATGGCAGTAGTTGGGACTTTCAGCCTTTGGTGTGGAAAACAAAGCTAGAAGCCACCAAGTCAACGATGGCTTTAGATTTACCATGTGGAGATGATTCAGTGGGGAGAACTATACATCAGGAACTCCTATGTCCCTTATTCAAGTGTCTGTCTTCATCTAGGATAGTCTGTGCTGTTTCCAGTTTTGATCAGAAAGTTCATCACTGTCCAGAGACGCCTTTTCTCAAGGAGATCTGGTCACAATCAATACATTCCCAACATTTAGGGGCATCCTAAATGTCCGATTTCCAGGAAGTGTTCTCAAGAAAACCCCGATCCCAACCTGATGTTACGGAGATCTGTAATGTACCACATCTGTAATGTACCAAATCTGTTGGTTTGCTGAATGGCTGTTTTCGAATCATGAAATTGGCAGTGATACAAGCCTAAAAATGCAGCAAGAGGAAGCAGGCCCTGTTTAGCTGGTGAGAGAGGGCAAGCTTCACAGCACTGTTGGGTCTTATTCTGTTGTTTTGCACATAAAACCTCTCATTAATGGCACAATGAGGTGCAGGTCCACATTGGAGACTTTTGTTCTTGGGCATTACAATCACCAGTTCTCCTCCTTTTCTGCAACACTCTTTATTTTCTAGAAACCTTTGGAAATTATTCACTTCAGTTTTATTCCTCAGAGACAAAATGCTAATCCCCTGGCACTTCAGATGGTGAGGGGAGAGGGAAGGAAGGAAGGAAGGAAGACCTATGCAGTGTATTCATTCATTATTCCCCAGTACATGGGAAGTCATCTCTTTACATGATTGACCTGCCTGGATTTGATTACAACACACAGCTAACCTTTTCCAAATCTGGTTGTGTCATACAAGAAAAGGGTTGAAGGCTGTTGCCATGGTATTAAGGTATCTCTTGAGAAAGAAGTGGGGGGAAAAGACGGAGAGGAAATGATGCCGCTTTACTTCCTAGCCAAGTATAAACAAGAAGCACACGCACATGTTTTTGTTTTGGAAGCTCTTTCAGCTTCTTATCGAGCCTTATCTATCAGTGCATTTCCTCGGGAAGGGAAGGAGGAATTGTCTGCTTTGCAGATCAGTGTCTCTTCAGCGGGTGGGAACGGGAGGGGGGAGATGACAATTGGAGGGAGGGGGAAAAAAAGAATAAATCAGTCTTGGCACCATTCATGATTTATTCATGAGACACGTGAGGTTTGCATTTAAATGTGACATTCTCATGATCCCAATATTGTATATGCAAATCTAAAGCTTTCTGCATCTCTCCACATGCCCAGCTTAAGTCTCATCTCAGATCCACAGCTCTGGAAATGCAAAACCAGAGAGGTTCACGCGGTTTCTGGCTTCCTCCCTGTTTACTCTGTGACTCAAGGACCGTAAACCCTGAACTGCTCTTAGTATCGGGGGTATAATTTACATGTCTTTATTTTTTATTTTCTTATGATATTGAACGCTCACAGTCAGGAAATTATTTATTAATGGTTTAACTTTCTGAGGGCTTGGCTGAGCTTTCCAATTGATTCCAAACGGAGAGTTATCACCCAGGATAGTGTATCAAGATTAACACAGAGTAAGGCTGCACAGCTCTGAACAGAGTTTGCACCTTAAGCTAACACTTCACACGTTTAAGTTGTCACTCAGATAAGAGGGAATGATTTTGTTTGCAGGTTTTTAATTAAGGTATTATTGATATATTAAAACAAATGTACCAGATGTGTGCATTACACTGGCACAGGGTGCCCAGAGAAGCTGTGGCTGCCCCATCCCTGGCAGTGTTCAAGGGCAGGTTGGACACAGGGGCTTGGAGCAAGCTGCTCTAGTGGAAGGTGTCCCTGCCCGTGGCAGGGGTTGGAACTGGATGAGCTCTAAGGTCCCTTGCATCACAAACCAGGCTGGGATTCTATGTGGAGAGCACAGGCTTCCCGCAACAGCAGTGCTCAGTTCAGGACATAACCTGAACCATGGTGAGGTCTGTCAGTCTTTGTCCCTGGCCCGGGGCACTCAGCAAAATGAGAGAGGTAATGGTGTGGCTTTACAAAGTGATGCAAACTCTGCTTCTTACTACATGGATACACACAAACCTCTGCACAGGGGAGACCTTTGGCCCAGTATTTGCAAATGAAGTGGTTTGTGTAGGAAAAACACTGTTCTTGGGGCTCTGCCTGATGCATGTGACTGGAATGTTCCTTCATGATCCTGCTGCTACTTAGTGAACAAATCACAGCATAAATATTTTCTTTATATACAATTGGCTCAGCTCTGTCACCAGGATAATGCAGATATTCCTCAAATAAGTTATTAACAAACAGCTACCACATTCATTAATAACATTTGTAGCTTTTATAGCACTTCCCACCTCCCTATTTCCTTGTCACATTGAAGTCAGAACTTACTGAAGCTGATTACTTCATGTTCATTTTCTGAGGTCAGGGCCCATATCAGCAATATTCTTCTTCTTGATTGCATGATTTTAAGTCCACTTCCTAAATCCCATACAGCCTAATATCCTATCTCCAACAAAGACTGCTTCAGGAATGTGTAAAAGACACAGAGCTTGTATTGAATGATAGCTCCCCAGGGAATTAGCTCAGCTTTAGGAAAATACAAATGTAGAGAGCTCCTGATGTTCTATATCCAGGTCATCACAACTAATTTCTTCCAAGAACTTGTCCCTTTTAAACTCACCTGTACACTTGGTCCCATAGTGCTCATAATGGCAATGAGTTCCACAATTTAACTTGCTATGGGGTGAACAAATACTTACTATGGGGTAATTTCCTACAGGTCCCACTTTTTTTTCCTTATAGTAAAATGGTTTTCCTGAGCATCTTCCTCCATGACACTCGTAATTTTAGGAGCCTGTATCAGAACTCCCTCAATGGTCTCTTCTCCAAGCTAAAAGTCTTATGTATTTACCTATCCTATTATTAGCTGCTCCTATGGAGGCAGCTCACAAGTCATGCTTGAAACCTGTCTTTATAAATTTTCCAGTTCTCCAATATCCTTTCTGAAAGGGAACATCAGGACTGCTTGCAATATTTAATAAGATGGAACAGCAGGAACTTACTTATTTATTGCCACCGAATTCCTCCTGCCATTGCAGCTTCCCAGTAATCTGGGTGGCTGCTCCACAACACCTTTCCTCCAGCACCAAAGCTGGCCTAAGGAAATACAGGAATACTTTGCATTTTATCTGCAAACATCTTCATTGTGTCATTTGCTCTCCTTCCCAGACTGCTGATGAGCACACTGGACCTCACAGACCCCTGCCCACAACCCCTTGGGGCCCCACTGGCATCCTCCCTGCTCAGGTGAGAGCATCCTCTGCTTTGTTCCTGTCCTTTGTTTCCCATCTGAAATCTAATTATCTGGCTCTTCAAGGCAACCCTCTTTTGGCCCATGACACTGCCTCGGAGCCCCCAGCACCAGTGTCTGTTTGTCTTTCCCAGTGATCTCAGAAACTTGCATTCAGATAGACATGGAAAGATTAACAGGGAAAAAAAACCTCACTGGAATTAAATATTGAAGGATAATTTATAGATGTTTTGGCCACTGCTCTCATATCCTCTTTTGCCATGTCCTCAATATGTTGAATGGCTGGTACTGATACAAGTACCTAAAAAAGCGCACTGGCCAGACTGGGGGCCCTGTTTTACCAGCCAGGAAAAAGAATTCACCCAGGGATTACATTATTGTTTCAAGATATGCTATTGGCTCGTTTCAGCCCCCATTTAAAACCTGAGAGGGATAAGCACTTCCTGCAGAAAACAACCATCAAACCACATGCATGCTAAAGTCAAAGATTCAGAGAAGACTGAGTTTGCTGGGTTGTCTTTGTTTGCTTGTTGTTAGTCTTGGTTTAGTGGCTGGTGTTTGCAGCCACTCGATGCTCGGTAGCATTGAAACAAAGCCTTTTATGTCAATGAATGCTCTTGCTCTTGCACAGAGCTACTTGCTCCCTGCCTTTGAGAAATGCAAGGACCTTTGCTGCTGCTTAAAGAAATCATGGAACTGTGGAATGATTTGGGTTGGAAAGGACCTTAAAGCTTATCCAGTCCCAACCCCCTGCCATGGGCAGGGACACCTTCCACTAGAGCAGGTTGCTCCAAGCCCCATCCAACCTGAATACATAAAACAACGAAACTCATGTTAGAGTGATGAAGTCCAGAGCTGGGTGAAGTGGGTGCTCTGGAAAACCAGGCCAGGAATGATTTCAGTACTCCAGCAGTGGATGGAGCAGGTTTCTCCTTGCCTTCCAGCTCCCACATACCCCAGGTATCAGAGCTCTGCCCCCAAGCCAAGAACCCTTGGACATCATCTGGGGCTTCATGCGTGAAGAAGGGAGCAAGGGGAGTAAGCAGTGCTATCACAGACACTCAGATGTGATTTACTTGTGCTGTGCAAGTGGGTTTCACCACGTTAGAGTCTGCTCGTGACTGCATTCACATGGAGCAGGATGTGCTCTTAACGCAAGCAAAGAATGTGCTCCCTCGCAGACCTTGGTTTCTGCAAGCATGGCCCCTGTGAATGTAATCAATGTTGTGCAGAGCTGCAGAAAGCGAAAACAAAGCCAGAATGATCATTGTGCTAAGTTTGGGCTCCTCATTGTTCATTGAATTACATCAATGTTTTCTTTAGTTGCACAGTCAGCTGGCAAAGGCCTGGTTGAAATCTCGAGGCTCTCCTTTCATGGGGAAACATGGATTTCCGGGAGATGCAAGCTCTGCTCTGCATCACAGTGCTGAGCCTGCTGTGGCCCGGGACAGGACATGACAGCCCAGGCAGCCGAGGAGCTCAGCCAGGACCTGTCAGTGAGAGCTGTAGTGCATCCGCAGGAAAAGAATACTTGTTTTGTCCTTTTATTTTCATTTTACTTCATATTTAACTTGCAGAAACCATTTTATCTGCTTTAAAAAGGAATAATTAGCCATTAAAACTTTCTCTGTGGAGATCTCCTCTCCCCAGTTCATGACCGTAAGGAAGTATTGTGGTTTACTGGCATTTTATTAAGGTTATCCTATGTGACAAAAATCTTGCTGAGATCCAAAGACTCCCTGGATGCACAAAGTGAGCCATGAGGTTCTGATGTTCACAGGAACCCCTCCTGGTGGCAAACCCCTGGAGCCTTGTCCCTGCCCGTTACAGTGGTGAATGGTGTTTGTGTCAGTGTAACATGGGATCTCCCGAAATCCCCCCTGGAATGTCAGGATGAGGTAAATCTTTCTTTCCACTCCTGCATTCACGTGTGTCCTCCAGCAGCTGTTGAGCAAGGTTGACTGGATGTTCCCAGTCCTTAGTACAGATGGAGTCTGCTTGAGTGCAGGTATGCTCATGAGCACAAGTGTGCTGCTGAATGGGAGCCACTGCTCATTTAAATTTAACATGATTTCCCTCTAAGTCTGATTTTCATTACCCACAGCCTGCCTTCCCCTAGAAGACATCTCTCCAGACACTTCCCATGCTGTGTCTTAGAGCAAGCTCATCCGGAAGGTGCAGAGGTCAGGACATGAGCTGTGGAGAGGTGCAGTTTGGCTGCAGTTTGGCTTTTGGAAGGTTGTATTTTCACTTGATCCATAGCATGTGATGAGCAGCTCAGCCTGCACAACCCATGCTGAGTTCATGGTGTTTGCCTTGCTTAAGGACTGCCTTTCTGGCTTTAAGTGTGTGGAGGAAAGCAGCAGTAATATGGCAGAATCTGGGATGGGGTTTACTAAGAATCAAAGCAAAAACCTGTGGAAGAAGCTCTACAACACCCCTGTACAAGTTTCCTGATAAGCCTGCAGAACTTAGGAAACTAAGAAAAGGAAACTTGGGCATGTTTAGTGACAGCTGCTGCTTTTATGTGGGGGGCAGCTCTTGCATAGGCAAAGAGAGAAGGTGGCCAAGGTGAAACTCAAGCCCAGAAGACCAAGGAGAGGAGGCAGAAGTAAGAGGCAGGATGGAGCAAAGGGACTGTCAGGGCAGAAGGGGCATTGAGGCAGCAGCAGTGGATGGGGAGGGAAGAACAGGGGCAGACACGAAGAGGAGGAAGAGTGTGGGTCGTGGTTTGGGGTATTTTACCAGGGTGTCCAGAGCTGAGAACCAAGGTCTCTGCAGCTGGGCCTGAAGCAGGCAGGGCTCATCCTCAGGCATTAGATGGAGGAGATACCTTTTTGGTGAAGACTGAATTTATCAGGGTTAACCAATTTGTGATTTGTATTAATTTTGCAACTTCTTTCTGCAGGACAAAGAGAGGAGGGGGGAGAGATTGAAACTATTCAGAATACCTCATTTCAACATTTTAAAGCCCAAGACATTTTCAGTTTCCACTTGGAAAGCAGGGCTCTGTTTCCTGACTAATGTAATTATCCTAAGATGCAGAGGGCAGGAAATAACCTGACAGTTTTGTTTCAGACAGAAGACAGTCTGGGAGTTAACCCGTGACAATTCCCTGCACCTTCCCTGGCATTGCTGAAGCCTTTGGTTCTGCCATTGAAAGGAAAATCCATTGTTTGTAAGGCTGAGCTAATAACTCCAACCAGCATTTCCATGGGCAGCAGAAACCCTGGCGGAAGGCTGCCAAAAGCAGGGGAGTCAGAGTACCTCTTCATGTTCAAAGCTTCAGACTCTCAAGCGCTTTAGTCATGCCATTACAAATGCCTAATGTTAGACTTGTGTCATACCTCTCTTCTCCCTCACTCCATTAGCCCCACAAGAACGATGGTAGAAGCAGGAGTCATCCCAGGGCAGGCTGAAATAGCTAGAAACCACTGGTAATCTCCAGGTTCATTATAACTTTTGTCCTTAAAAAGGTAACTTTCTGTCACTAGGAAAGGAAAATATTATATATATATATATATATATATATAAAGCGGAAGCTGAGGTGTAATTTTAGCCTTGATTCTTAAGGTGTAATATTTGGGGTTGACAAGTAGGGGTGCAGCGTGTCTGCATGTGTGGGAATACAGGCAAAACCCACTTTTAAAGTGTAGCACATGTACCTAATTTCAGATCAGAGGCTACCCTGGGAAATTCCCACCGTGCCACAGAGTGCCCGGCAATGATACGCTGGGTGAAAGCGAAAGCAGAGGCTTGGGAACACTAGAAAATGGATTTTGACATTTAATCCTGGACCCATTGGCAAATCCCACAACAGACATTATTTTTTTTCTCCCTGGCACCGCAGAGCCCCAAGAAACTGGTTGAAAAAGGAGAATTAATTTCAAAGACCAGCCACCAATCTTCTCCCTGGGCTGAGGTGGGCACAGCAGCACCCTCCCACTGCCAAGACATTGAATAAGTTTAGTGAGAGAAGCCAACTATTGCAAGCTCAGGAGATCATTTATAAACCAAAAATCACTCTCTGCTGCATTGAAGATCTGGAGAGATGCTCTCAGAAAGACTAATTCTTCTGGGTAGAAGAGGAGAGCATCGGCTTCACCCCTCAAAAGGAACCAGCATGATGATTCAATTGCATCACTTTCAGAGCGTGAGCGAGACAGTCATTCAAAGGGGAGTTATAAGGAATGCCTCCTTTGCTTTAGGAGGAAGAATACTGAAGAAACTGTTAAACTTGGTCACAGTATGTGACATCCTTGAAATCAAAAGCGATACTTCTTCTCGGCGACTGCACAGTAAAATTAAAGATACGGAGCCAAATTCATCTCTGGTGTAATACTCCTGCCAGTGCCTGGGGAGGCACCTGGGATTAATTTCCTCTATTATACAAGTGGCACAAGACCCTGACAGATTGTTTTGAACATTTCTTGTAACATGGAGTTACAGAAACCTTATTCACTAAGTGTTCCAAGCGTGCGAAATGGAGCGGCTCCAAGCTCCACCTTGGCAAGGATGGGATAGAGTGATTCCCACCCTGCTCACGTGGGAAAAAGGTAGGAAACCACTAGAGTTTACTGATTTCTTAAGCAGAAAAAATACCTCCACCAGGATATCATTGATCAAGGAGGGAACATGGGCCTTGGCGTGTCCACCTTGGTGTAGGGGCAGGTCTTTGACTGGATTTGTGGGCTGGGTTATAGGCTCGATGACCTTGACCAGAGTGTTGCAGGCAGAGTTGAGCATCACCTCCTCAAACTCTAGGGTCTGTGACACCTTCCCCAGGCTGCAGCAGAGCAAGCTCACCTCTCTCTATTCCTGCAGGCCTTCTCCTTTGCCTGGGGGTAACTCTTGTAAACTCAGTCTGTGCCTGTATTTATGTTCCCGGACATAACCCACTTCTTTGCTTACAGTTTGCGGGTGGAAAGCTTACGTTGTCCTGGAGGAATTATAAACATCTGTGTGGTGTGCTGGTGCTCACTGTGCCAGCGTGCCAAGACGAGAGCTGGGGCAGCACTGGCTTAAAACCCCCCAGATGGGTCTGGTCCTCATCCCTGAGCACCCCGCTTCATGGAGTGCAGACCCCTCTGTCTTCTGTAGCCATCCCTACCTTGTTGCCCTAATTTACAAGAGAGTCACTGGCCAGGTCAGGTTTAAGCAAGCGCAAATCATTCAGATAATCTTCTCCTCCCATGTAGCAGCACTAGGAAGGAGGGCAAGCTGTTAACTTCCCTAGAAAACAAGGATACCCAGGCAGCCAAGCAGCCAAACAAAGTCAAAGTCAAACTCGGGACAGATGTGAATACAGAGCCCACGGTCAGGGCTGTTCAAGCCACCTGCAACTGGCCTCCCCAGTCTGCATGTGGCAAGTAAATTCATTTTCTAATGTGCTGCCCCACATCTTGGGGGAGGAGATCTGCTGGTCACTTGACACCTTGAGAAATCAGGAGTATGTTTCGGTATGGGTTTGGGGAGGTGAGGTTAGGGACAAGGTTCTCTCTGCCTTTATTAGGGAAAGGATTTCATCTCCTGTGTTGAAACTTCCGTCCAGCAGCAGTGATACACATGGTCTTTGAGAGGACAGGTCTGCTGCAAACTATCAAATACCCTCCTCCTGCTACATCACTAAAAGAAATAATTCACTATGAGGGTGCTGAGATGCTGGCACAGGGTGCCCAGAGAAGCTGTGGCTGCCCCATCCCTGGCAGTGTTCAAGGGCAGGTTGGACACAGGGGCTTGGAGCAAGCTGCTCTAGTGGAAGGGGTCCCTGCCCGTGGAAGGGGTTGGAGCTGGATGAGCTTTAAGGTCCCTTCCAACATGAACCTGTCTGGGATTCTGTGATGATCACGTATATCCTAAACTGAGCCTAGCTTGCTGTGGCACTCTGAAACAGGGACAATTTACACAGTCCTGAGCTGGCTCTGCAAACCATTATCCATCATTCTCAAGCCCACTTGTTGTCACCCCAAAGAACAGGTTTACTGGGAGAACTCAGAAAGAGGAGGCCTCATGCAAAAGCTTTTGCCTTTAAGCAATGATGCCATCTCCCCATGATGCTGACACGTCATCCTCACCTCGCAAACCTGAGCTGCTCCTCTGAGGTTTTTGATGTTTGCTGCCAAATCTCTTCAAAGACTTGAACAAGTGGGTAATCAGAGCAGCTGTGTTTGTTACATTTAACCTCCATAAAATGTGCTAAACTCAAGCTTTCTTATGTTTCCCTTACATAAAAAGAAAGCCAGGTGAGGATCTTACAGATTCCACCTACCTGCAACTCCATTTGGGTAATACCCTGAAGGTTGGGAGGAAGCACAGAACCTGGATTTGATGTATCAAGGTATCACCTTGAGCACAAAAAGGAACTTACTGATATATTTTGCAGTGTTGGCAACTTTTGTTTTCAGCATCTTCATGGAGATTTTGGAGGAGAAATGATTTACTTAGAAACATCAGCCAGTTTGGTATTTGACCAAGGAGAAGCAGATATTTAACCAGAGGACAGCCGATATTTTCACGTGGGCAGAAGAACAATGTGAGTTGATGTGAAAAATCCTTAATGCTTCTCTGTCACGTTTGGGCTTGTTTTTGTTTTGCTGTATTTGGGTTTCTGGAATGTTTTATCCTATCAATGACATTAATTATGGAGTAATTGCCTTAGTAGCATGTAACAACTCTTCTCTTTTTTTAAGCAGGTTTTCACACAACGTGTAAACTTTGCTGTGTATGTGCTCCTTTTCTTGTGTCAGGGAATAACGTGTAGACAAAATAATGTTTTTCCTGTCAGAAATTCAATGGGCATCTAAAGCAAAGTGACAGGTGGTTAAATAGCTGCATTTAAAGGATGTCAAGAAGATTTTTTTGGACAGGTACCAAAACCCAATGCCAAAAAGAAGGCCTAATACCATCTGTTTTGTTAGCAGAGATGCAATTTTACATTAAATTTTAAATGACATGAAATACCAAACTCATAACCTTGATTTGTGGGTCAAACCTAGCTTATCTAGATCGTGGATGGTGTTATTTACCAGCACAGTTCCTGACCCAGAGCCCACGCAGGTAAATGCACACACTTTCAATCAGCCCCGTTTGAAAGTACTAGGAAGCTCTTGAGCTGCATTTAATTTTGTTTTGTATCACATGTAAATCCAGATCCAGTGCCGATTTAATTAATCCAGTTTCATTGCATTTTAATGTACACATTTGCATTGTGTTTATTGGCAATTGGTTTTATCCATTTGTTCAGCATCTTTATGACCAATGAAACTCCTGAATATTTAGAGAGCTACGTACTTCCTAGCAGGAATGGGAATGTAGCTCTGCATTAAATAGTTCTCAGACATAAACTGGGGATAAGACTAAAATGTCAAAATATAGCTGCATAATACAGTGGAAAAGTGATATCTATATTCTAAAGTAATAAACTGCAATGTGCTAAATTATTTTCAAATCATCTCAGCAGGCATTTTAGATGGTGCATTGAGAGGAGGAGGACTACTTGGAAACAAATAATGAAGCTGATAGATCCAGACACATTTTCCTGCTTCTAAAAAGTGCCTTTGAAATGATGATTGTTCAGGTTTAGTCTAATATTTAGATACTCGCTGTAGAGTTTTCTCTTCTTTGTGAGGAGTCTGTGTGGCTTAAATGGGATTGCTGAGATAATCATGCTCTGCTGTTCCTGTCCCAGGGCTAATGTTAGGCATGAAATGTGAGTTGTCATGTTTGGAGCTCCTCTTCCAACGACCCAGCCAAAGCAGCTACAAACACTGTGGGGTTTGTGAAGAGTCAGTTGTGAAGAGAGCAACAAGAACAGCATCTCTTCCCTTCTGTGTTCAGCTCCATGGCTCAGCTCTGCTGTGAAGGCAGCAGCTCAGGTGGTAACACTGGTTTTGTTGTGCTTTCAGCCACCCTGGACCTTTCCTATCAATCACCTTCTGACACTTGGCCAAAACACAAGGTCTTGACTCGTTTTTTTCCCTTGGTCCCCTGTTTGTGGTTCCAAGGAGGTGTCTTGCTGGTTGATGGCTGGGCCATTGAGCCACTTGAAAACTGCTCCTCTGAGGAGGCTCTGCACCACTTCTCCCTGTCCCTTTTGGCACTTGGCTCCGCATGGAAGACACCACCAGGGCACGCCATGGTGAGGAAAAGGCTCTGCTCAAGCCCCACAGGCGGATCTGTGCTGCAGTGGGGAAATGTGGTATCAGTGGCTGAGCACACTCCACCTCCCTGGAGGTTTAGTCTTTATTTCCCCTCTGTCCTAGGTCACCCTTGCAGTGAGAACCCCCCAAAGGGTGCTTCTTTGAGATCTAACTGGCCTGAATTATTCCTACAGGTTATGTTGGTGCCAGTGATGGGTGCATAGGCTGCGGCTGAGCCCTGCGATTCTTTGTGCTGTTGGGATGCTCCTTGCTTGACTGTTGATACCTTGACATGAGTCTCCGCGGCTGACAGGTAAGACCTGTCCAGTGTAGACATCACCAGGAGAGAGCCAACATGTTGTCATCACGAGGCTCAGCATCCACCTGCTCCAATGGCTCCTGTGGAGCTGGGCTTTCCAGGGATGCTCAGCCACCCTCCTGTTGCCACCAGCTCCAAAAAAGGAGAGGCTGTTTTCTGTATGACCCGCTGGGAAAGACTCAGAGACAGGATAGATACCAAAAAGTGGGGTTTGGGTGAAATATCTGCATTCAAACACATGCACTGGAAATTCCTCACCTTGGGAAAAACCTTGCAGGTGCCTGAATTCATTCAGCTCTCTCAGTGTGGACAACAGTGAGAGATCTTATAGTGTAATGAGGGCACATTGCTACTTCCTGAGCTCTGCAGCAATCCAGACATGGGTGACACAGCAGGAGCACGTCTGCTCTGTGCATACACCTTCCGGCATGGAGCTCAGGAGCTGCAGCCATGCTCACCAGAATCTTGGGCAACACCGGTTGTACATTTACAGTGCCCTCAGGGCAGTCAGGCAAGGCCGTGCTGCTCAGGTAGGACATGAAGTGTGCTCTTCATATGCCAGGAAGAAGCTCTGCACCATTAATGCTGGGCTGCACCCCCAGAGCGTGAGCAGCAGCTCAGGGAGGGGATTCATTTGCTGTGCTCTGGGGAGACCCCCCCTGCAGTGCTGATCCAGCTCTGGGGCAGCAGCACAAGAGGGATGTGGAGCTGTTGGAGCGAGTGCAGAGGAGGCCACGGAGATGCTGTGAGGGCTGGAGCAGCTCTGCTCTGGAGCCAGGCTGAGAGAGCTGGGCTGGGGCAGCCTGGAGAAGAGAAGGCTCTGTGATTTGATGTATACCTCCGCCTTGGCAGCGAGGGGCTGTATAATGCTGTTCCTACACAGAGAAGGACGCCAAAATGCTGGAGGAAAGTGGGAGTTCAAACAAATCTGCATCTCCTGGTAGATTCCCCACTTGCTCTATGGGGCAGACAAGGGACAATATACATTGAAATATGGATAAAAACAGGCTGAAGAAGGATTTAACAGCAGGTACAAGCTGGGGGCTTCCTGAACACATGGCAAGCCTGGGCAGGTCCCTCTGGTGCAGTAGGAGATGCTGAGGCACGGGCAGAGGCTGGAGGCACATCATGACATGTTATTCTTCAGGCCCTGGTCAAGGACTGTGCCAGGAAGCCAACCAATGCTCAGCTTCGCTGGGTTCTGTTCTTCTGACAGTCTAACAAGCAGAAACACTGGAGACACGAGGTGAGCTGTAAGAACATTTGTTTGATGAGGAGCGTTTCCTCTGCCAGCTTCCCTTGGCATACATAGATGTAAAAAAAAAAAGCATTATGATATTAATAGCAGTAACACTTTGTGGTGATGGGTGTTTGAGCTCATTCTCTGTTTGAGGTCTAACGAAGGCAGAGGAACGTGCAAAGTTTGACAGGGCTCGTTGTAAATCTCATGCTCTGGGGATCTGAGGAGGCAGGAAGGAAACGGTGCTTCGTGTGGGAAAGATGAGCTCTTAAAATGGTTTGAATAAGACCGTTGTGGGGTCTTGGGCACTGGGAAGAAAGTGGTTTGTATCTGCTGAGGAGTGGCTGTAGGTTTGGGGCTGAAATGTATTGATTTTTGTAGGAAACAACAGAATTAAATCCTCCTGTAAGTGAAAAAGCCAATTCAGCCTTAACCATAAAGCTGCTAGCAATGACTCCACAAATATATGGAATATAATAATGATGATAATTATTAAAGATAATAATACACTAAAGCCTTGCTAATGACTCAGAGGCTGCTTACTAATTACTGCATTTGTGGATAAACAAGCCAGAATAATGCCTCACAAAATACACTTTGTTCCATTATTTTGACAACTCTCGTTTAGTTTTAATTATTTATACTCCATAATATACCAGTCACTCTGCCTGGGAGGGTTGTGCAGAAAGAATGAAGCTCTAATAATTTGGTATGTCAGTATTTGCTGGAAGAGGGAGGGAGGAAACCAGGATGTGTGCAGATCAGTTAAGCACAAAGTTGTCATCCAAAGTATTATGTCTCTATAATGCATTTGACCAGGAGCCCTTGGATCCTCATGGAGAACTCCCAGAAGCCGAGCCTGCTGAAGGCCTGATGCCGATTCTCCTGAAAAATCAAATGGTTTAAGAAATAACAATAAAAGTGAAGTAGTTTTCGTGCCCAAATCAATTTTTAACATCAAATCAATATTTTTTCCACCATCACAAGGGCTAAAAGTTTGGGTTTAGTTTAAATGTGAGCTATGATTTTTACATAATCACTTGATTCCCAGAGCTGGCGTTCCCTCCAGCCCCCAGCCCACCTCCCCTCTCCCAGTGTTGGCCACACTCTTGCAATGGAAGATGCTTGTGGAAGAACTCGGCATCAGTTTAGCTCAGTTTGCCAGCCACAGAGAGTCCTGCAGGGTGCGTGTTGCAAGTGTCACGGTGTTTGCAAAGAAAAAAAGGCCATTTCCATCGGAGATTTGCCAGCAAACTGGCGCTGTCAGCCCTCTCCTAGCTCTCTGTGAGCATATGGATCAGTTGCAGTAACTCACTGCATCTGGGAGTGGAATAACATACTGCAAGAATGCTCCGTATATGATAGTATGCTCCACTGGGCTGGTTCTCTAAGGGGCCTGTTGTGAGAAGGAAGAAAGGGATATTGCACAGAGCCTGCAGCGTGTGGCAGGAATGGGAGAGCCACACATACCCCAGGGCCACCCTGCACACCCCAAAGCATCCTTCTTCCCCATGGGATTTGGGCTTTCCACACCAGTGTGGGGACTGGAAGCGCTGCTGGCTGGCAGTGGATGACCGCTGCTCCTCCAACAGTGGGGTCACAGGGGGAGGTGGCCTGGGGTGGTGGGAGGCTTCAGGTCTGCACGCCTTGAAGCCAACACTGGTGCTGGAGGCTGAGACCGGCTTTTCTCTGCTGAAGGAGAGGGTGTCGGGAGATGTAGGTTCTGCAGGAGCGAGGCCCCTGCTCCAGGGTCGATCGGCACGATGGGAAGCATCCCTCTCCAGGGCTGGGCACCAGGAGCTGCGCAGGGGAGACAGGAAGCTGCTTGGCACCGTCCCGTGTTGCGAGGAGGCCAAAACCGGGCACGGTGAGGGGCAGAGGAGACGCGACAAGGTCCGCACCAGCCAGCGGGAGCCGGTCTCACCCTCGGTCTGCCGCTGCCCCGGCGGCTGCCGCAGCCTTGCCCTGAGCGGGTGGGCTGGGGCCGGGGGCTGCCCGCCCGTCCTCCCCCCTCGCAGGCGCCACTGAAGGGCTCCAGCCCCTCCGGTGCCGGTGCCGCCGGGGGGAGCCGCCCGGCCCCGCCACGAACAATAGCGGCCCCTGCGCGGGGCGGTGCGGAGCGGGGCGGGCCGGGGGCCACCGCCCGCCCCCCCGCCCGCCCCGTCTCCGCCCCCCGCGCCAGAGGCACCGCCGCCGTCACCGCAGCCGGGTCCATGCCCGCTGGAGCCCCCGGCTGCCGCCGCCCGCACCCCCGGCATGGACGTTCGGTTTTACCCCTCCGCACCCACCGCCGTGGGCTCCCTGCCTGGCGCCGACCCCACTTGCCTCGGGCCGCTGGATTATTATCACTGCAACAAGGTACCGGCGCGGCGGAGCCCAGCGCGTCCCGCCGGGGATGGGAGCGGAGCGGGGGGAAGAAAAGTGCCGGCGGCGGCTGGCTCCTGCGGGAGGGAATTTTGAAAGTGGTCTGGAAGCGGAGCGGGAAGAGCCGTCGGGTCCCGGCCCCGGCCCCGGCGGGGCGGGGGAGCCCGAGCCAGCGGCGCCGCTCGGGGCAGGCTGGGAGCGGTCGCGGCTCTTCGGGGCTGTTTTATTTCTGCCATCGTGGGTTTATTTCGTGTTTTTCCCCCGGGAGCGCTCGGCCCGGAGCGGGGTCCGTGCGGACTCGGTTGTTGTGGTTGTTGTCGGGCACTTTGCTGGTTGTTGTTGTTGTTGTTGTTGTTTGCTGAGGTGTTTCGCACCTTGTTTGCGGGGCTGCGGAGCTGCCGCTCTGAGGTTACCGGTACCTCCGGGTCTGGTTTGGGGTGCGGGCTCCCGGAGCACCAGCCCGGCGGGGAGAGGTCCCGGACCTGCGTTTTCCCCGCTCACTGCAGCCGCAGGGCAAAGCACCCAGTTCTTGTAACGAGAGAGGGACCCGCAGGGGACATTTGAGAGCGAGGGAGGTGCTCTAGGAAATTTCCTTCATCTCGGAGGAGACGAACGGAGGGGATGGATGCTCTGCTCCGCGGATGAGGAGTTCTCCGAGTGCCGCCTGTGTTGGTGAACAGCGCTGAGGGCTCGTCAGCGAAGCTTTAGGAGTCAGAGTCCTTTGGAGGACCGAGACATGCCCCCGGCTGCATCCTCCCGGTCCAGCCTCGGGGAATCGCACTGATAAAAGTTAATAAAGGGAGGAAAATGCTCTCCTGCGTGGGGACTGCAGCTCGGGGTGCTCTCGGCTCCGGCCTCTGTTGTGGTACTTCGGGATCAAACTCTTTAGAAACAAGAGGAAGGAAACCTATGCGGCTTCCCAGAATCAGCACGTTAATCTTTACGTGCCAATGTATGTATTTAAGTGTTCTCCATCATTTGGGCTATCTCTTTTTATTAAGCTATAGCAAACCTCAGCGTTTGTGTTTATTTTGATATGCCTGATTAAGCTGAAAGGAAACAACTTAAACTGATTTCTTCTGCACCCTCGTACTGCTCGTTTTAAACTGGTTTATTACTATTGTCGTTGCTCTTAAATTGCTAAATAAACTCTTAAAATACTATCGAGAGCCGGGTCACCTGGGAGCAAGTCGGCCGCGCCGCTGAAACGGCCTCCTGCAAAGAGTGTGAAAGCTGGAAGTCCGGGATCGTGTGAGCGTGAGCCGCTGGGAGCTGCGGCACCCCCAAATCCTGCTGGCTTTAGGGACTCGGGTTTACCAAGAAGTTGTTAGATGTGAACATCGCTTTAGTTTGTTTCCCAGTTTTCCGTGTGGGAGCTGGGTCTTGCACGCAGAACCGCGGGCCCTGCCATGGCTCGGGCGCCCTCAAGCAGCTCCCACCCGAGCCTTGGGGCGCACACACGGGCCCCCACATCGGCCGCTCATCCGTGGCCTGAATCCCTGAGATAAGTCCCGGATTAGGCGGTCTCAGTGGATCGGAGGGTCCTCGCTGCTGCGCGGTGCTGCAGCGGGAGATGGCATCTTCGGGGTCTGCAGCGAGCACAGCCCTGGAGAACGAGGAGTGCGTTTCCCCAGGGTGGACGGGACACCCGAGAGGAGCACCCCGGTACTGACCACTGCCACCAGATGCTGCTGTTGCCACTGCTACAGAGGATCTTGAGGCAGCGGGAGGAAGGAAGTGACTTACCTTTTCTGATATTCAGGGCTCTCTTTATTTCCTCTTTTCTGAGTTATCAAATATCATTGGCTTGTGCACGTTTCTCTGTGGGATGAGGCTGCTGGAAGGAAGTCGGAGATGAAATGGGTCGACTTTTCTTTCCTGGTCGAATGCAGGTAGAACAGTTTTACCTTCAGCATCACAGCATGGTCCAAACCTATTGCCTGCTGCCTTCTCTTCAGGGAGCTTCTCCAGCCGGTGCAGGGTGCTGTATGGCTGAGGATCACCACCAGCACTTCATTACCTTGTGCTCACTATGGAGAGTGCTGCCTCATGCTTCTTGGAACTGCATGGGACCCTGTGGGAAACTCCAAAACTCACACTGGTCCCAACCCCATCACTCCCATCCAGTGCTGGTGCCTCATCCCAGAGCTGGGCTCAGCCAGTGTCTGCCTCAACACATTTCCACTTAAAAAAGCTACAGAGGAGGGGAGGGTGGGCTGGAAAAATCCGTTCTCCTGCTACTGCATGCAGGTATCCCGGATGAAATCCATCTTTACGAAGGACCTGGGCAAGAAGCACTTACAGGCTCTTCACTGTCCTCCCACTTCACCAAAGGTGCTTTAAAGCCCTTCAGTTTAAAGGCCTTATTTTGTGCAGGTTCAGCTTGATTTTTCCCAAAAAGGTGCTTTGTTTATGTCTTTATTTATTGGGGGTGGAGGCAGAGAGGCTGGGAGAGGTTGTGCAGTGTCACTGGGTATAAATAACTGGCTGAGAGCAGGGCAAAGCTCTGCCTGCACACCCCTCACCAGCAAGCTTACCGGGTAGATGTGCTTTAGCCCAAAGCATCCTGAAATGTTAATGTGATTGGTTTGTGCACTTACTGAACATCATATTGTTACTGTGAGGTCTGTGAGCTTGCCTGCATGCTGCAGCAAGCCACAGTTTCTCTTTGCAGCTACAGAGGTGCCTATTGTGTATCAGCATTTCCATTTTTAAAAGGACAAGGGATGTTTAGAGGGATAATGAAATGGGAGCGTGCGTTCAGCCAAGGCATGCCCACAAGAAGGGTATTTGTACCCTTTCTTTAACTGCTTTCTGGAGCTTTCTAGAAGGGCTGGCCACTGGGAGGGAATGGTGTGGGGGAGCAAGGGGCTGGACACCCATGGGTGGAGATGGCAGTCCCTCATGCCTCAGGCAGGGTAAGAAGGAGCCTTCCCCTCTGCTGAATGTGTTTGGGGTGTGTGTGTGTGGGGGGGGGGGTATGAATTGGACATGTTGGTGGCATTGAAGCAGGGACAAATGGATCCCCAGTGTGGGTGATCCCAGATGGAGCAGCTTGCCATGGGAGCTGGGAAGTGGGGCTGACCCCAAACTTCCCTGTACCTGGTGAGCTGTTGCTCACAGCCTGCAGGACTGGTGCTCCTGTGACCGGTGCAACTGGTTTATACAGTTGCACTGGGCTCAGCCCAAGGTACAGGGGTGACGTGGAGCACCTTCCCAGAGCCACCCAAAATCCTCCCTAGGGCATGCTGCAACCAGCATTCCCATGCCTCTCACCTCCTCCCCATGAGCTGAATCCAGGACCTGCTCCACCATTGGAACTGCACAGCAGAAACACCTCTCATGCATTAAGTCGTCAGCCACAAGGGACTGGGGAGGTTCAGCTGAAAGTGGTGCCATCTCTGCAGGGAGCCCTTGTCCACACTGTGACGCCCGTGTCTGCCATTGGCCTCCCAAGCCCCACGGAAGGGAGCACCTACCTCCCTTTTGGATTCCTCTTAAATATGGGCCTAAAGCCCCTTTGTCCCCTCTGGCTTTTCTCCTGGGGTGTTGGTACCTGCTGCAGCCCCCCTCCTGCTCCCTTGCTGGTGATGGGGAGCTTTGGCAGTGTCTCTCTGCTGCTGGGTGTTGTGATGGTGTTACAGCACAGGCAGCACAGCCCTGCACCACATAAGGGGGTTGTTGCTCTGGGCTGAGATATTTTCATATCCCGCCAGTTGCTTTGTGAAAATCTGGATTTTTTCCCCACTTCACCTCAAAGGAGACTATTTACATCTTTATTTCACAAGAAGTAAACAATGGAAAAATGCATACAGTTTTATAACACAGGGTTTGTTCTGCTCTCAGCAGAGCTCTAGCAGCGGGTCTGGTGTGCAGCTGATACACCATCAAGGATTTTCCTAGATCTTAAATTGTTTAGGTCCACGAAGTAAGAGAGGGAATTTTCCCTTTTCAGCCTTCACTTTTGCAAGGGAGGCTTATGGCAGGAATCTTGCCTGAGCACAGCACAGCATCGCATCCTCTTTCACACAGTGTGTGCTGCGATGCAAGAGGTGATCCTGCTCCCCAGGGGCATCTCTGGGGGAGTGAATTAACGTCTCTGTGTTTCTCCTGCAGAGACAAATTTCAATATACATTCTTCTTAGTGGCTTCTGGTGTTTCGATGCTCAGGCTTGGTTAGCATGATGCCTGATTTCCACTTAGGGCAATGACTGATGGGAGGAGAAGGGCCCAGCCTGGGAATACATAATCCTTGTGGAGCAAGCACAGTGCTGTGACACTGGGAGTACCCATGGGCACCTCCAGCAGCTAATGGGAGAGACGTGCTGGGGAGGGCTGTTAACCCTGGACCGTTCCTGTAGGATTCATCAGCACCATCAAAACTTGTCCCAGATCTTTCTAATAGGGCTCTGTGGCTTTACATCTCTGCACACCCCCTGTGGCTTGCCTTTTAGGCTGATAAATTGGTAAAACCCCCTGTTTTGCCAATACACCATCATAAATCATGGATAATTAAAATCTGTTGGTCATGAGATGAGTATTAATCTGCAACCACTGCTCTCTTAAGAACACTTCAGAAACAGGATCTGAGCTGCTGGAATGAGCCCGGTTTGATGTAGTGAATGTATTTCTGTGGAGCACTCTGTTTTGTTTTGACTTTTACCATCAATTGTACATTGCAGAGACAAACAGGCTCCCTTTTTCACTGCTCCAGAACTGCTTTGCTATTCTGCAAGATAAAATGAATTCTTTTCCTTTCTACTTTCTAAGCCAGCTTGGTTCTGAAGGAGCATAAATCCTTCTTTGGAGATGGAGGATTTTGGATGGGGAACAAAGTCCAGCAAATTTTTAATTTGGGGCCCATTTTATTCTCATTTGGCAGCTCCTGTGGATTTGCAAATGTGGATTTTTAAGTTTTTAGGCCCTGAATATGGGCAAGGGCTTCCTCTGACAAGTGTTTGAGCCACTCACTGGGACAACCCTGCTTTTTCCAGAGCCATCTTTGATGGGCTGCACAGCAGAAAGCGTTTGAAGCTCCATTTAGCCTTAGGCTTTAAGTCAGGGATTGGGAGCTAAATAATGAATGCCCATCCATTCATAGAAATTGTTGTTCTCTCTGTGTATGCAGAGGGCAGCCTTTAATCTGGATGTTTTTGGAACAACGGGAGATATTTTGAAGGCCAGTCTGGCTTGTGTATAACCACATGTTTGTTGAGGCCAGTTCCGAATAACCTTGTCGAGGGCCTGATCCGTGAAGTCCTTGTAGCAGAGGAGTCATCACGAGACCAAACACTGAAGATCACAATCGTGCAGGTTTCTCTGATTCATTTACGATGCTTTGAATCAGTTATAAACATTACCTCCTAAATCAGCGGTCCAAAGCCCATTGCATTATTACCATGGGGTAAATCCATGTACATCTTTGGACTTACCCCTCTGAGCTTGCAACAGGCACCAGGATCAGGCTGTGCATCCATAATGAAGAAAACATTCTGCTGATAAATTGTGTTTTGCTTATAACAGATCAGAGCATCCCATAGCTTGTATAGTGCGTGGCTGCTGCTTGCTCAGGGCGGTGGGGAGAGCATTTCTAACCCTGGCAGAGCTCCTCCAGGGCTCTGCTTTTGCCAGCTGTAATAATGGGTGCTGCTGGCTCCTTTCCTGCTGGTTGGTGTCACCTCATTGTCATCAGATTTCTGCAGCAATTGCAGAAAACCCCCTATTTTCCTTCTGCCTTCCCTTTGCATCTCTCTGCTGCTGGATACCAGGAGCAGGAGGTGAGGACTGCTCCTGCCTGAGCTGGAGCATGGTGTGCTAGGGAGGTTATCCCTGTAGGTGCACAATTGTTCCCTATTACCTTTGTGCTCATCTGTTCGGGGTTTTTTTTAGCAAAACGAGCTCTAAATGCTTTTACCATAAGTTGGGTTATATCTTTCAGTATAAATGAAGCATATAATTGTGTTTTCTTAACAGCTCTACATTAAAAATAAGTTATGTGCTGCTAATGTGTTTTCCTTGACAGTTTTCCATCCAGTGAGTGCAAGGCTTCTGTCTGAAGCTGTTGTGCACCTCCCTCTCTGCCTCTTCTTCCTATGTTACTCTGCGTTTCTCAAGTCGGGGTAAAGTGTTAGCGTGATTCCAGCTTTGATCCCATTAATTCCTAATTGGAGGTTTGAGCTCTAATGTTCCACCCCTGTGATTTTACACACACGTTTTCATGTAATTAAAGCCTAGACTGGGGGATGCACAGTTCAGCTGCAAGGGGGAGAAAATGTGCAACAAAACTTACTGAGACATCTGATCAAGCCACTCAAAAAGCCCCAAAGTGCTTGAAAATGGTGCTAAATTGCCTGGGTTTGCACTTATAGGACCAGATTTCAATATTTTAATCATCTGCATCCCCCCTCCTCTTTCTATTGTTTCCTTCTGGTGGTTTTGTTCTGATGGATGCCATTTCTTCTTTGAAAAATGGCATTGGCTGCTGCGTTGCCTGCAGGCAAAAATCTTTGCATTATGCCACAGAATCTCTCTCCTCCACTGTAATGTCTTGCGCTGATTGGGTGACCTCCGCAGATATAATTAAATCTCTTCCGGACACCGTGTGGTTTCAGTTCAGCTCTGAGGCCAGTGTAACTGGTAGAGAAGTGTTAAATTAGGGCCCTGGACCACTCATTGTTATTATGGGAAGATTCTTTGAGCACTGGTTTATGCTGGTTGCAGCTGCACGTGGCTTCTGAGAAGCCTTCTCTGCAGAACTGGGGTGGTTTTGGTCTGAGGCAGTTTCTTGACCTCTAATTGCAGCCTGGACGCAGGAGGCTGGATCACACAAGTGTTGAAAATGGGGACACTGTTTTGTATTTTCTGTTGGTTTAAGGGCCAGCCTCTTGCTCTCATGGTGCTTTTATTTTTTCCCTGTGTTTTCTTTAACCTGTGTTTTGATGCTGCGAGGGCTGGAGCAGCTCTGCTCTGGAGCCAGGCTGAGAGAGCTGGGCTGGGTCAGCCTGGACAAGAGAAGGCTCCTGAAGGGGAGACCTTAGAGCAGCTCCAGTGCCTGAAGGGGCTGCAGGAAAGCTGGAGAGGGGCTTGGGACAAGGGCCTGTAGGGACAAGCCAAGGGGAATGGCTTTAACCTGCCAGAGGGGAGACTGAGATGAGCTCTTAGGCAGAAGCTCTTCCCTGTGAGGGTGCTGAGGCGCTGGCACAGGGTGCCCAGAGAAGCTGTGGCTGCCCCATCCCTGGCAGTGTTCAAGGCCAGATTGGACCCAGGGGCTTGGAGCAAGCTGCTCTAGTGGAAGGTGTCCCTGCCCGTGGCAGGGGTTGGAACTGGATGAGATTTAAGGTCCCTTCCAACCCAAACCATTCTATGATAAGGACCTCATGATTTAGCAGGAGCTAGACAAGGAGGGGTGGATGATAAAACTTGCTGCAGCTCTGCCCTGAGTCCATCCTCCTGATGCCCATCTTCAGTTCCGCACAACTGAAGCCTCCAGTCACTGTCCTCCCTTTCATCCAGGTTGCGCTTCCCGAGGACTGTGCTGTGCATGTGGATCCTGTTCCCCCTCAGCAGTGGCAACGAGTGGTTTTTGTTTTCCTATGGGATTAACTGGATCCCATCAGCAGGTTTTTCTTCCTGTAAAACCTGCCTGTGACTCAGAGTTTCCATTCCCATCTGGACTAAGGGAGGCTCCATCCCCTTTCTCCCACCTGCCTGCCTGCACACTGCACTCCTCTTCTTGGCTTTAGAGAAAGCAGACATCTTCATCTCTTTTTTGCTTCCAGGGAGGAGCCTGTGCTTGCCTGTGGTCAGGGGTTGGGAGATAAGGATTGTCTTGTGTCCCTGCCATTTATTCTCTGTGTGAACTGGGCTGGGTCTCTGTCTCCAGTGGGTTATGTCAGGGTACCCAGGTATTTGGGAGTTATTTTAGGAATAATTTGAGCCATCCTGAGTGCTAAGCAACCATTGCAGAAGACCTGGGTCCTTGGAGAGGTGCACCCCAAGAGGCTTCTCTCTTCCAAAGACATGGACATCCACATTTATACCTATGAAAGTTCCACCTTTCCATCCTGATTTATGGAGTAGTTTATTCCCTGAGCATCTCCTCCCTCTCCCTGGGAAGGTGGTAGAGCTGTGCAGCTCATCAGGGCTTGTTAAGCTGATGGGAAACCCTGAAGTGCAATGGTTTCAATGTGAGGAAGCACCCTGTGTAGGGGAGGAGATGGGGCAGGCGATGGGACAGAGAGCTTGGTTTCACTGCAGCTTGTCCATGTGGGGAGCTGGAGGACCCCAGTCCTGCTCCTAGCAGCGTGCAGGCTGAGCATCTTTCTCCCCCAAAAGCTGGTCAGTGATGAGCTGTTTTGCTCCATCTCCACCATCACCTTGCCTCTACACCATGGGAAGATGCTGCCAAGGGCCTTCAGAGCAGGGGAATTCGGGAGCTCCAGGTCTCCTTGGCTGATGCTGCTTTCTGGCTCTGAATTAAAAGACTTTTTATTTGATCACTTACAGTTACTGAACCCTAAAATAAAGGTGATTGTTTTTTCTCTGTCAAAAATATAACATTTTAGATCCATTCCATATCTCTCATTTTCCACGGGGGCTTCTTTGAAGAGTGGGTTTTCTTCACCCTGGAAGAGTGATGTGTTTGTAGGGAACTGAGTTTCTAATTTCTAGTGTCAGAAGAGGGGCGGTGTGCCCCAGAGCCCTTAGTGAAAAGGAAAGAAACTTGGACAGGGTGGAAATTCAATTTATGAAAACTTTAGAGGGAGTTTCCTCTGGAAACGCTTAATTGAATGATCTTGGTTTGTCCCAGCTGATGCAATGGGCACAGACTGCGTCTGGAAGAGGGAAAAGCAGAAATACGGGAGGGGGAAACATGAACCACAGAAGCTGGGGCTTGCTGTAGCACTGGGAAGTCTGTGTTACCCCAACAGGATCCTGCTCTGTTTGTCCCTGTTAAAGCCAGGGAGGCAACTTTTCCCCTGATGTGTTATCTTGTCTCGCAATAGCATTCAAAGGAGAAGAAGAATGTGCTGTTAAAAATATCAAACTTTGGGGAATGGCTGCCAGACTTGACTGCTGATAAGCGTTGTTGATTGAAGATCAAACAGCCCTTGAAGGAAAAACCTTCCAGCAAGCACCATGGAGCTAACCCTGCAGCCAGACAGTGAGGTCAGGCAGGATTCAATCTGGGTATGTTTAAGAGCCTGTGTTGGAATTACAGTCTGGGCTCCTCCACCGCAGACGGACGTTGGTGACACAGTGGGCTTAAACCTGATAAATCTGTTCTAGCTGAGAACATTTATTAGATGCCAAGAAAACCAGAGTTATGTTTTCGTTATTAGGTGGTAGTTTTGTTGGGGGCTTTTTCCGCCTCCTTCAGATAAAGACCTTGCCCAGGAGGAAAGGCTGTGGGTCATGAAGTGAACTGAAGACCAGTGGCATGTGTTAACTAACTGACAACCTGTATTACTGTGTCAAGGTGGCAGATTAATTGTGGGTGGCCATCTGCTTGCAAAGACATTGCTCTGTCCTGGATGTACCAAACGGTACACGTGGAGTATTCAACTCTTTGATTTAAAACAGCCCAAAGCATAGGTGTTTTGAAAACTATGTTAAATCATGTTTTCCGCTAAGGGTTGGGCTTTGAAAGGGGGAAAATATGACTGAAATGGTCTTTCTAGTTTCATAAACCACCAGCCCTTTAAAACAGGGTGTAGGGCATGTAGTGGCCTTCATCTGGGGGAGGCCAAACCCTGGTGGGAATAACAACATGTAACTTGAGACATCAGTGGAAGCTGGGTACCACATTTGCATGAGAGCACAAAAGAAACAAATACGTGTTAAAAATCATAGCTGAGGCTGGAAGGAACCTCCGGGAGTGTATTTAAAATACTTCCAATTGTACCTTCTGGGATTGAGATGGCAGGGGACAAGAATATCAATATCCAGCCCACACCAACTGCAAGCCATAGATTTTCTGCCCTGGTCCAGTGAGAGTCTCAGTGGTGATGGCTGCAATCAGATGCTAAATAGGAAGTGGTAATAAAAAGGACTTTAGTTAGAATTAGTAAATGTGAAATGCCTCATCCCTTGGAAAACATGCAGTATTGACTGAGATTTAGAAACACATCCTGTAGGAGCAAGGATCCAGATTGCAGGCTCCAGAGCTGGCTCTGGCATCCTTTCCCTGCATGTATTACTATTCCTGTTAGAGTGCAGGGTTTCATTTATTTCAGTTTTTGCCTGGAAAGGTCACAGTGTGCAACTGGAGAGGAAACCAGTGAAGAGCTGGGAACAAGGGCAGCCCCATCCAAAACCATCATCCACTTCTCCCACTCCTGCACTGGGATGTCACATGCATGCAGCTTCCCCTCTCCCAGGCTGTGGACTGGGCTGGAGTCACACAAAGTCCCTTTGTAACATTCCTGCCATGTCCAGCTGCACTGGAAACCTGTTTTCGTTCTGGTGTTGGTGATATCTAAGGGCTTACTTCCCGAATGAGAGGTGCTGCACATTAAACCTGTGTGATAGAGAAGAACGTGCCCCAATTCAAGTATAACTTCTATAAACTCCCAGAGCAGAGCCTGGGTACTGAATTTCAGGGGATAGAGGCAGAATCTACATGTAAAGATGAGGCAGTCATTAACAAAACAGGATCCTTATATCACGGGCAAATCCAGCATTATAATGGAAACTTTTCTGATTTGAGTCTGATTAAGTCCTGTTATCCAGAGCTGCTCTCCAGGAGCTGCATGTGAAGCCATAGCTTCCTTTCCCATTTGCAGTTAATTGTCTGGGAAATGGGGATTTCAACATCCTCTTCTTGTTCTTCTCTTCTGAAGCTCAACTGGGGCTTCTCATTTGCCCCCTGTGTTGGAAGCCTTGGGTAGCTTGGAGGCAGGAAGAGCATGCTGCTGGATATGGGGCTTTAGCTTGTGTCGTCATCGTGCCATGAGCCCAGGGACGGTGCCAGCTGGGAAGGGACCCTCTGCTTGGCAAATAAAAGGTCTCGAGTGCAGGCTGCCTCCTTAGCAGAGTTATAGCAGGAAGGCTGCAGGACCCAGAGGTTTCTGAAGAGCTCTATGCCTCTTCCCAGCACTAGGTCACCAGGACAGAGTTATTTTTCCCTGTGTTTTCTTTAACCTGTGTTTTGATGCTGCGAGGGCTGGAGCAGCTCTGCTCTGGAGCCAGGCTGAGAGAGCTGGGCTGGGGCAGCCTGGAGAAGAGAAGGCTCCTGAAGGGGAGACCTGAGAGCAGCTCCAGTGCCTAAAGGGGCTGCAGGAAAGCTGGAGAGGGGCTTGGGACAAGGGCCTGTAGGGACAGGCCAAGGGGAATGGCTTTAACCTGCCAGAGGGGAGACTGAGATGAGCTCTTAGGCAGAAGCTCTTCCCTGTGAGGGTGCTGAGGCTCCGCAGGGCTCCTTATCCAGTGGGATCAGCATCTTGGTCCATGCCTGGGCATTGCTGAGCTCCACAATTAGCGTCTGTGAGGCCAGGGGTGGCTCGGCAGGAGCTGCTCAGCCCTCCCAGCTCGGAGCCCTGTGCCTGACAGCTTTCCCTGCGCTGTGTTTAAGTGGCAGAGGCTTGACTGGAGAGCCTTGATAAAGCAGAGAGCTCAGTCTGACGGGTGTGGGAAGGAGGTGAAAAAGGAAAGCTTAATTCCCTGCTCATCTCAGCCATGACTCAGGTTTCGTTTGCCATGCGGAGGTTTCCCCTCTTCCTCCCTGCTGTCCAAGTGTTGCTCCTCTTGCATTTGCTGTTTGTTTGCTTTCTAGCCTGGGGGCTGCTGCGAGAGGTGTCTCTTTGCTCTGCCGGCTGTTCCTGATGCTTCGTTTTCCTTGCTAATAGCAATTGTTCCTGCCAAAATCATTTGGTGGTGTTATGTAAACCTAGAATCACACGCTAACGCTCTAATCCGGGTGCTCCAAAATGCGCTGGATGGGATTCACCCCATCAGGCACATTGCACTGGAGTCCCCTTGGCTCTGCAGTCACCAGGGTGGGATGCCACCAGCCACAACATCCACAGCCAGCATCACCATGATCACTAGTGGCTTTAGTGGGAGCATGACCCTATAAGTCACTCAGGACTGGGATTTAAGCTGTTTGCAGAGCCTGGTACCTACACAATAAAGCTTGGTTTTGGCAGCAGGGTCTATGTTTGTGCTGTTAGGTTTGCAGCAGTGTGGCTGATGCCGTGTGTGTGGTTCTGTGCTAGCACCAAACTGCAGCTTCGTGCATCTCTGCCCCATCATGGTCCCTGGTCAAGGGCCAAGCCTGCTTATGCGGTCCCCATGCTCCAGCTGATGGATTTGAGCTCCTGGAGCATCTTCATGGAGATACCGTGTTCCTGCAGAGACAGAGAGTATGGGCCCTCCTCTGAAGTGTGCACGCTCTCTTGGTGGCAACCAGTTATTTACCTGGAAAGTGATGTTAACAAAAATCTTAATGAATTTCTGAGCAATGCTTAATATGATTTGGCAGGCAGAATTATTTAAAAGAGAGAGCTCCACCATTGCTTGTGCCCAACCTCTTCCCCGCACATGCCACTCTTTCTGAGATTAAAAAGAGATTAAATCCTGCTGAGCTGGCAGGTGATGCTGATGAGCGTTTGGAGGGGATTAGAGCAAATCCATTCCTCCTTCTGATTTAGCTCAAGATTTGAATTCATTGATAAAATTTGCTCAGGTTACATCTCTGAAACCTGCTCCACGCCAGTGAATCTGCAGGGGTGTAAATGAAGGCAGAACATGTTTCTGGTCCAGAAAGGCCAATGAATTAACCTTTATAAGATTCATGAATGTTTAAGATCCCTGTACGTCTATTCTTGTTGTAGTGTCCAGTTAACCCATGCTGCCACAGAATTAAAGGGTGCCTAGGCTGGCTCCTTGGCTGGAGGAACCTGGCCTGATGCTTCTGCTGCACTGCAGTATGGCTGTGAGATGCTCTGCAACAACAGACCTGTGTGTGCAGTATGGCCTATTCACATATCGCTTCAGTCTGAGCCAAAAAAATGCCATCTCTCAAACGAGGGATGAAGTGGAACGTGTTCAGGGACTAGATCCAGCCAATGCTGTGTTGGTATCCTGGCTGCTGTTTTTCTTCTGTGGTGGCCTGGCAGTGGGACTAGAGGCTAAAGAGGATGTTCTTGGGAGCCTCCAGCAGCTACTGGACCCTTTGGTATATCTGCATGCATCCTACAGCAGCAGCACAGGGGTGCTGGGACTCCACAGTGTGCTGTTACACTGTGCTCCAGCATCAAAAAGGTTTTCAGAGTGCTGAGACCTACCATGATGTCTGAGCACCCTCTGGGGAAGGAATTGTTCCTCAGCTCCATCTAAACCTGCCCTGGTGCAGCTTGAGGCCGTTTCCTCTTGTCCCATCCCTTGTTCCTTGGGAGCAGATCCCAGTCCCTCCTGGCTCCATCCTCCTGTCAGGCAGTTGTAGGGAGCGATCAGGTCCCCCCTGAGCCTTCTCTTCTCCAGACTGAACCCCCCAGGTCCCTCAGCCGTTCCCCATCACACTTGTGCTCCAGGCCCTGCACCAGCTCCATTGCCCTTCTCTGGCCCTGCTCCAGCACCTCAATGTCTCTCCTGTAGTGAGGGGCCCAGAGCTGAACACAGGATTCGAGGTGCGGCATCACCAGCACCCAGTGCTGGGGCGCAATCCCTGCCCTGGCCCTGCTGCCTCACTGGTGCTGGTACAGGCCAGGATGCTGATGGCTACTTGGCTGCTCATGTTCAGCTCCATCAATGAGCACCCCCAGGTCCTTTTCCATGAGCAGCTTCCTGTGAATATCCTGTGAACCCAAATTCCCAGCAACCGCTCAGGGAAGCTGTGGTGCCTCTGGAGGTGCCAGTCCCTGTGTGTCTGCTTGCTTCAAAGCCCCTTGGGCTGCAGCTGCGAAGGGAGCCCAGTGAAGTTTGGCTGCTGCCGTGGAGCTCTTTGCTGTCTCTAATTTGGTGACTTGAATCTCTCATGAAAGAGAGCACTGTCGATGTACTGTGGGCCAGGAGGAGCACTTATCCCCACTGTGATCTGAAGTTCCAGGCTCTCTACAATAGGACTAAAGTCTGAGATGGTCTGAACATCTGATGGTCTTTTTGCTTTCTCTGAGTTGCTTTGGATTTATACAGCTGTAACAGCACCCACAGACCCCTGCTGATCATTATAGATGTTGGTGGGATGGGTAGGTAAAATGAAGCTCAATGGTAAGTCACAGGCAACTCTGAATACTTTCAAGAACGTAACACTTGGGAATACTTTAGAAAATAACCTTCTTTTGTTTTTCAGTGTACCATTGGAATATAACTTTTCTAAAAGTAGGGGGAAACACAGCTTGAAACTAAATATATTATTAAAGAGAGCTTCCTTAAGCTCTGTCATTAAGCAAGAGGGTTTTGAGGCAAGGGTTTTCCAGTTTCCTTATCATGTTGCTGCACAACCTGGTGTGTGCCAATGAGTGTGTCTCCTTCAAGAGGGGCAAAATATGAAGTTAAATTCACCATATGGTGGAGGAGGATGTTTGGTATCCGCTTTTTGTGTGATGATGGTAGTTTGTTTAAAATCAAGTTACCTTTGTATTTGCTTAGTTTAACTTCAACCAGGAAAATAATGGCTGTTGTAATGTCTTTATTAGAGGAATATTGTTTTAAAGCACTTTGGGGTTACATTAGTTGAGTGCAAAATGAATTCCTGCTCTGGAGCAAATAAACCCCAGTGGGGCTGAATGCTGGGAGCTGACAGCTTGATGTGGGGATGTGCTCACAGACGGGTCTCCAGGGGCTGGTTCTTGATGGAATTCATCCCGCTCCTTCTCTTCCCTCCTCCCTTCGCTCACCTTAGTGAAGCAGCATCTCACCCCAGCACGTGGTTACGGCACCGACATCAAACTGGGAGGCACTGCGTGGCATGGGGGGGGCGGTATCTGGACACTCAGCCTGAGTGTGAAAGAATCATAGAACCAGTTTGGCTGGAAAAGCCCTTTAAGCTCATCCAGTCCAACCATTCCCAGCACTGCCAAGGCCACCACTAACCCACGGCACTGAGGCCTCATCTCCATGGTGAGTGAACCCTTGCAGGGACGGTGACTGCAGCCCTGCCCTGGGCAGCCTGTTCCAATGCCTGAGCACCCTCTGGGGAAGGAATTGCTCCTCAGCTCCATCTAAACCTGCCCTGGTGCAGCTTGAGGCCGTTTCCTCTTGTCCTAAGGCACCTAAAGGTGCCTGCACGTCCATGCCTGCGCCTCATCCTGAAGCATCCTGCAGATGCACACACGGTATGTGAGCTGAGGCTTCTCAAAGCTTGGCACAGGTTGGTTTTCAAGCAGCATCCAATGATATCATACAGCAAGCATTAGGAGAACAACATCTGGTAGCTCTGCTGTCTACATGCCCACTGCAAACAATTCTTCAGACCTGTGTAAACGTTCAGTTTAGTCACATAACAGTGTGGGAAGAGACTCACACAGTCAAGGCCACCTGCTTGCCTCTTTTTCTTTCACATAAAATAATGAGGATGGTGTTTTGTGTTCGGTTCTGTTTCCAGTGCAATAAGTGACACTTTAAAAGCAGCTAAATGCATTAGGAAGAGAAGTCAGGATCTCTTATTGCAGAGGTGTCAACAGTTTTATTTTAAGCTTAATGTTACAGTTAGCTCATTATCTCCACATTGTAAAACACAGGCAGGGAGGACTTGGATGCCCTGCTGGAGGGGTTAGTTCCTGGCTGTGGGTAGGAGGTGTTTCTTGGGAAGGGCTGTTCATGCAGATCTGGGCTCTGGAGCTCCTGTTCTGCAGCCCCTCACCCCAGCATGGTGGTTTCCAGTACTGGATGTGGCAGTGCCTCTCCTCTATCTGAAAGTGCTCAGAGCTGGTGTGAAGCCTTGAGAGTAAACATGGTAAAAGTGCTGTGCAAGCTCCAGCCCTGGCGGGTGTCACGGTGTGCCCGTAGGATGCAAACCTCCCAAACTGCAAGGGCCTTGAGCAGTTCACTGGAGTTGGACAGGGCCTTGAGCAACCTGGTTTGGTGGAAGGTGTCCCTGCCCATGGCAGGGGTTGGAACTGGATGAGCTCTAAGGTCCCTTCAACCCAAACCAGTCTGGGATTCTGTGAGAGGGTGATTCTGTGATAGGAAAGGTGACCACTGAACTGGTAACCACTGACTGCATGGCTTTTGCTGAGATCCTAAGCAATGAACTTCAGAAATGGAGCAAGGTCCATGTTGTTGGTGAAGATCATGAATTGTATGTCTGTCCTGAGTACACAGAAGCTATAGTCTGTGTGGGAAGGGTAGGGCTGACAGAGGCAATTTCCCCAATCCAGTGAATGGCCAAGGCTCTGCTGAGTGGTGGCATCAAGAGATGGCCCCCAACAGGGGCCAGCACACAGAAGTTGGCTTGGGTTGGGGTCTCTGCCTCTGCCCACTGATGGGGGAGCTGTGGAGGAGAGGAAGGGGTTAAAATGAATGCAGACTGTCCAATGGGCATAAGCATACATGTGTGAAGACTGACTTCTCTGTTGCATTGTGCTGTTTTCATACAAAGGATTGCAGGGATCCACTCTGGACCTCTCCAGAGACCCCGCTTCTCTTCCCTGTCCACACATGATGGGGAGTTCCTCCCTGGCATGAAAGAGGTGTTCAGTCTCCATCCAAGGGGCTGTGTCTTGACATTCCTTGATGGATGAAGCCTTTTCTGATACTTTGGGACTTCAGCTCGCGTTACCATCTTCACTGATCTTGGGCATCGCTTATATTTAACACTTGTTAAATTTGGTATGAGCTGACTTGATTAGCAAAGACAAAAAAGAAAGAAAACCTTAAAACATGAAGCCCAAGAGATGGGTACATTTAAGTGCTATTAAGGGGTTATCGGTAGTGTCCAGCTGTGTCTATTGATTCAGTTCTGCAGTCTGAGAAGCCCTGTGTCTTTGTAATGAGTGGCATCTGGTTTCTTCCATCTCCTCTACCCTTTCCTCTTTGCTTGTCCCACCTTTGCTTCAAGAGCCCTGCCAGCTGCATCCATGCAGACAAGAGGGAAAGTTGCTCTGAGATATCCATGCTTTGGAGAAGCTGTTGGACTGGTCAGAGCCCTACAGCCCCAGAGTGTTGAGGTACAACAGCTCCTAGTGCTGCTCCTACAAGTGTCATGAGGCTGCGGCCAGAGGCCAGGATGAGGGGCCTCGCCTGGAAGGTATTTGTTTACAGACTTCAGTTTGATCCCTCTGCAGCTCCTGCCACAGAGCCTTGATGATGGTGAATGCTTCTCTCCACCGAGTCACTTTGAGTGGTGAGTTAAATCACTGCAATTTTTTCGCCTCCAGTATTCAGTGTTCTGAGCTAAATTAGAATAGAAACCTTTTCCAACCGTTCCTTTTAATAAAGTATTTAGTTAATAGATGATGCATAGCTCACAAAGCTTGCAAGTATCTGACACGGGCTATCATAATATTATGATATTTAACAGCAAAACCTACTGCATTATCAACTTACCTCTATAGCATGGAGGAGGCAACAGCTGAGGCATAAAAACTAATGCTTCAGTATGACAGAGCTAAAATTGAACTTGGCAATTACCGCGTGCATGATTCGCAGTATTGTGAAGTGAAGCTACTATATAAATCAGCTCCAGTAATCACAGGGTTTAAAATTAGTCAGTTACTATTAACTCTGCCAGTGTTAGCATATGTTCGAGAATTATAGAAGTGAAAGGTATGGAATATCTAAAGTACAGGTTTAAAGTAAACCACTTGAACAAGCTCCCAGTGGGAGGATTTTAAGTTCATGCAGAAGTAAGGTTTTGGGTACTCTGAGAAAGGTTTGTGGAACATATTTAATTGCACATTGCAGTGTAATCTTTTGAATGCTTAACATCCTTCAGAAAGCACCTTTTCATGTTCCCAAAGACTTTCACAGTTCACAGAGGGGAGAGTGATGATTGAAGTTAATTTTTTCTCCCTTCAGGTTTTTTTTTCCTGAGCAGTGCTATTCAAATAGGCTGCAGAGCTCTTCAATGCCAGGCACAGAAAAAAGGAAACAGCAGGATAATGTTTTAAAATCATTATGGGGAAGTGAAAGGCTGCTCTGAGCACAGCACAGAAATTAGCAACTGCTATGATTGCTGAATTCTTATTCAATGCAAAATTCATGGAATTTGCTGCTATGGAAAATAAGGGAGTCAAGTTATTTAACAGGATTCTAAATTAGGTAGGGTGCACAAATATTTTAGGTGGGACACAGAGCTGTGTGTTGCTGTAGGGGACCGGAGCTGGGAGCAGCTCTGCTGGGTCAGATGGCTGCTTTTTGTCCAGCCCTGTCCCCTCGCTCCTTTGGTTCATGGTAACGTTTTCAACTTGATTTTTGAAGTGACACTGTTTGGGTCTTGGTGAGATGTGGCTGAAGCAGGGAGAGGGTAGGTGGCTGCCTTGCTACAGGGCTTGTGCCCCTCGCTCAGGCCTTGCTGCATCAGGAGGATGCGCAGTGATGCAATTCTGAAAGAGGTGCATCCAGTGTTAGAGGGATGGCAGAGGAGGAGATGGCACAAGTCCCCTGGGATCCCTCAGCCTGGCCTGGGCTGCTGCAAGCAGCTGCTGGAGGATGCTTCTGGCACTTAATCCCGTTTTGAATGCCTCAGTCCTTGGTTTCTCCCTCCCTGCACCCCATCCAGGGAAGGCAGGCAGTCCTCTGGTGAAGTTTCCCAGCTGGATGCTTTTCCTGCTGGTGAATCCAAACCCACATTTCCTTTACTTCATCCATAGTTCAAGCTGGTCCTGCCACACGCAGGCAACATCCCCTGTGCTCCTGCTGGCAGTTCCTATCCTTCTTTTCTCTCTTTCTGTGTCTGACCTTCAGATTCTAACATAAGTCATGATGACTTTTGTGGGCTTTCTTTTTCCGCACTTGCCTGTTGTCCATAGAGCTTTGTTCAGTTACAGCCACGTCTGGTTCCAGAATAGGCAACTTGTGTCTTGTTTCTAACTCCAGTGAAGTGGAAACGTTTCAGCAAATCTGTGCTTTAGTCTTTCTTTACTTTTAGTCCCCCCATGTGTCCTAATTATTTAGTGCAACTCATTCAGCCAGAGTTTTTGAAGATGCTCATGCTCTGGCAGGGAGAAAGATCAGATTAGACTGTCTTTTCTCTCTTTCTCCTTTTTTCTCCTTTCTTTCTCTCTCTTGCTTTTAAAAATAGAGAAATAAGAGGAGGACTCTGCTATTCTGGCAAGCAGCACGCAGAAAAATGCTTTGTTAATCACAGTGCAGCCTGATCAGGTGGAGAGATGGAAAAGTTAACACCGAGGCTGTTTGGGTGCTGATCCAGGGCAGCACCCGCACGTGATAACAGAGTTAAGTCTCTCTGAGATAAAGACTGAAGACTGTGAAGGTCACTGTGCACACATGAACCTATTTGCCATCATGTTGGGGGCTTTATATTTTGGAAATAGGCTCTGTTATTTGTCTCACCAGCAGGAAGACGTTACCTTATCAGTCCCAGATAAAACTTGCTGCATTCCGTTAAAGGCTTTTGAAATACATAATTCTCAATTGGCTGATACAGGGTAAATTGCCACCATTCTCTCTGCCAGTGACTTTAAGATTCACGAAGAATTTATCAGTACATTTAACACTTCCATTGGAACTCTATTTCTGAGGTTATGGAAATGAGCTACAAATGAAAGTCACAACTCAAAAAGCAGGAAACATGCCTGTAAGCGAGGAAAAAGCTGTCACTGGCATTGTGAAGAAAGAGAGGTATAAATAGGGCATTGGGTTAGAAAGCAGGAAATCTGCGTGCTGTGGGTTTTACTTGGAATTTCTTCTGGTGACCCTAGATAAGATTGTTAACCCTTGGCTCTGCAGACGTTTGTATGTGCTCATTTATGGGCTCTGCTTCTGGCTTTTGGGATTGTCTGCATGAGCTAACTCTCTGAAAGCGTCGCCACTCCATCAATCATGGGTGTGTGGTTTTCATGCTTAGCGAGGATCACTTCACCAAAGAGACTGGATTTCTCAATATTTCCTGTAGAATTTAGTCTTGTCCGCGCACTGCATGGCCTGGGGAGAGACAGTGAAGGGTCTGTCCTCGCAAGCAAGGAGGGGGATTGTGTCACAGATGTGGTGTCAGTTCCTGCTGCAGATGAGCTTAATGCAGTCGCTGACCACAACTCCAGTTTAATTTCACAGAGAAGGTAAAATAAATAGTTTAAATCAGGGAGAGTTTTTATATATCCATGGTGGACCCAAAAGATCCTTCCATGGGAACCAGTGCATGGGTACCCATGTGTGTTGGTCCTTGCTTGCAGCCTGCACAGAACCAGGGCTGTGTCCTGGGAGATGTAAAATCCCAGTTTCCAGAGACAGGCACGTTTCTGCCCAAAACACACTATGGTCTTACAGCCTCCTATCAGCTGCTGAGTGTGTAGCGTATCAGCAGAACATGATCTGGTATTTGTCAACCCTGTCTATATAACTTTGTTCAAAGTGGGTATTTTAGGGTTTTTTATGGCATACACCAGATACAGCAATAGGCAGGGGGGAAACCATCCGGGTGGGGAGTTGCAATGAGAAAGCCTAAGGGACAGGTAACAGATAGTTACTACTAAATGAGGCGCTGAGCAGCATCCCACCCGTGATAAGGTTAAGGGATGTATATTGCATCATGCCCTCTGCAGTTGGAGAGGCAGGTCTTGGAGCACCCTGGGTGTCTTGGGGCATCCTGAATGTGCCCCAGAGGGGATGCTGCCTGCCCTCCTGCCCATCACTATCTGGAGGTGCTTTGGATTTTGTAGTGATGTCCTGTTCCTGGGATGACCCAGCACTGCTCCACCAGGCAGCCAGGGGAACGTGGCCGTGGAGAAGAGCCATCCCACAGCTGTTAATGACTTAAAAACCATGCCGAGGCAAAAGCAATGTTGTGAGAAGGGGGCCTGGCCTCTCTGACACTGATGCCTTCAGTTCCCAAGCTGACACCTCTAGTGCATACGTAAGTCAGAGGGTCATGTGGGTCTGTAATAACATGACAAATAGGTATGATAGTTCTGACTGCTGCAAGCTATACATTTGGCCTGAGGAGTTATTTCAGGCTTGCGCAGTTTAAAATTGTCTCACAGCCTGAAATCACATCTCGAATAGAAATAATAGCCTCCAATCTCTGCAATCCCTGCCTGCTCTATAATAAAGAAATGGTGACTTCCCCAGAGGTGTCATCCCAGCAGCAGCACAACTGCTTCCCAGGAGCGCTGGCACCAAGGAATGTTTGTCTCACGGATGAGATGCAGGAATTGGGATGTTTCCACACATCTTATGACTATAAAAGTTGGTAATCGTAAGTTTTGTTGGTTTGGGGGTTTTATTTTGCTCTTGGCTCAGTTTCCTCAGGATTAGAGTATTAAAAATGAAAATGTGATGGATGCTGTGTACCTGGGCAGGGGGCACCGATCAGCTCTTAAAAGCTGAAGCTGAATCCTTGAGGGGAAACCATGAAGCATTCTCCATGTTTCTTGTCCTTTGATGTCCCTTGCCTCTGTGCACAGAATGATCAAATGGTTTGGGCTGGAAGGGACCTTAAAGCTCATCCAATTCCAACCCCTGCCACGGGCAGGGACACCTTCCTTGCTCCAGGCCCCTGCTCCCAACCTGGCCTTGAACACTGCCAGAGACCATCTCACTACGATGCTCCTGGTGCTTTCATAGGGATGTTCCTAGTGCCAAACCTGCACGATTGTGACTCTGCAGGGAGTGACTTTTCTGCCTTTGACTTAGAGCCCCAAAGCTGAGCATATTTGGAGAAGGCTTTACACTGCTTGCAGGGCCCTTTGCAGACGCTGTAGCTGAAACTGGTGGGGACAGAGCAGTCGGCCCCTTTGTAGGCAAAGCAGAATCTGTCTCGTCTGGGGCGCACGCAAACATTTGCTCTGTGGGCTGTGCTGCAGCGGCTCTTCTCTTGGTGCAGGTTGTTTTGTTTCCTGTGGTGTCTGTGTTGCTGTTGAGGCAGTTCCACAAACCTCCTGTTTCTCCCAGGGCTGTTTGCATGGCAGGTGTTTGCTGTGATAAAATATTGATGGGGAGGAGGAGGAAGGCAGGTTTTGTTCTCCGGCTGTCCCTATCTCTTGTTGGTTTTCAGGTGGGAGGTACAGAAGTGCCTTGGTTGATTTTAAAACCAAGGTCAAGATATCTAGAGAATTTGTAGAATTTGGGTATATCTGGGGTTTGGAGCAGATTGGAATAACTCTGTTAAATCCCTGCCTTTGCTACAAGTTGGAGCTGGATGCTGTTTGGGCAAGTGTTCCAGCCCCAGCAGTGTTCAAGGTCAGGTTGGGCAGGCGGGTTGGAACTGGATGATCTTAAGGTTGTTTCCAAGCCTAACCATTCTATGATTCTGTGGATAGAGGAGCAGGGCAGAAGGTGTGGTGGGCAGTGAGGTGTCCCAGGATGCATGTTGGGCATTCAGCACTGTGCCTGTCTGTGCTGCTGTCTTGTGCTGCCCTGCCAGCATTGCTGGTCTTCCAACACCCCAAACGCAGCACGTTCCTGCTCATGGTGCCTTTGTTGATGTCATCAAACTGGAATAAAAACTGGAAAAGCATTATAAAACCCTATGGACACAAACCTCTGGACTCCTTGATGGGCAGAGCTGCCCACTGACTGCCTGGATCCTTCCAGCGCAGGATGAGAGCTCAGCACACTCCCTGCCCACAGTGTGCACTGGCACAGGCTGAGCCCCGAGCCTTCACCTGGCACGTGAGGGAAGGGCTGGTGGCTCTGTGGGGGTCAGAGTCCCATTTGGTGCTTGAGCTGGTCCTGTGAGACGTGCTCCCTGAAAGACCGTTGCACAGCAGGAGTGGTAGGTGAGAGGAGCAGGCAGCACCGAGGAGGGAGGATGGTGAAAGGAGACTTGAGGGAGGCAGGGACAACGAGCTGCACTTCTTTGTATTTTAGACTCTGCATTGCTGCTGTGGTGCTTTTGCCCAACCCTCTCCTGCCTTTTCTTCCTGCCTGGTCTTCCTGCCAGCTCTGATTTTCTGCCCCGGCAGGCTGAGGCTGTCCCAGATGTAACTAAAGATGGAGCATAGTGAGGAGAAGGTGATTTTGCTTTTATGCTTCTGTGATAAATGGAGTATAAGGTGATTTTGTATTCAACAGAGATGCTGAGCATTTAATACCAACCTATACCCTGCAAGAGAGCTTCTTCCCTGACGCTGCAGGTGGCAGGTTGAGAAGCCAGGATCTTGCTTAATCACATTACTCCTGTATTTTTTCTGCAGAGAAGTATGTAGGATGCTTCTTTCCCCTTCCTGAAGAATGATAAACTCACCTGGACCAGCTGCTTTGTGGGGTGTTGAGCAACATCCATATGCCCATGGGGAAATCAGGGATAAAGAGGGGAAAACATGTAGGACAGGTGCAGTGTGGAGTCTCTTCCCTGGCAGGGAATGAAGGAGGAAGGTCACTGCACCAGTTGTGGGACCGGGTGGGTCTGAGGAGAGCTGTGGAAGGGGATCACTGGGTTGCAAAAGTCTGGGTGCCCTCCAGTAGGGCCAGTAAAGCTGGCTGGGAGGCTGTGCCTTCAGGTGGGCCGTGTGCTGCAGGCTGCCCACCCTGTGCAGGGCTCAGGGCCCTTTGGTAACATAGAATTCTTTTTCTAATACATAAACAGAAAAAAAGCCCCGCTTTTGTCTTAATAGAAACAAAAACAGGAGGTGATCGCCCCAGAAACTGCACTGTGCAGAAGCTCTATGTGGCTGTGGTTTTTGTTTCTGTCTAGCTATAACTATCTGATGAACCGTTTCTGTTGGGTTTTTCTTGTCTATTTTTCTTCTAGTCTATTTTTAACTTTTTTCTATTTTCCCTGCATGAAAGAAGCCAGAATCTTTTTCTGGCCAGTTTGTAGCTCTGCTGTTCCCAGCTCTAGCCATTAGCAGCGTGTTCATACTTGGTGTAAGAGAGTGTGCTCCAAACCCCCGTCCATGTGCCAGGCCTGAATGTGACCTCCAGAGAGGATATTAAATGACTTTAAAAACCTCTCTGCAGTAGTATATGTGTAACACACCGTGGGTTTGGCATTAGTATTGACTGATGCTGCAGGATGAGGATTGGTGGTGGCTGGTGAGCTCAGTTGGGACTTCGAAGTGCCAGTGGGATTCAGGTCCCTCCTGTATGGGCTTAAGGAACTGTCCAATCTACTGCTAAGAGCTAAATATCCATTAAAAGTTAAACATTCAGTTACTCTTAATACTGAAGGGAGAGGTACCTGTGCTCAACTCAAAGGAACAAACCCGTAAGTGATACATGGGTTTGGGTGTTATTTTTAGTCATTGCAATGAACACTTTTGCTTTGTCCTTGTTTTCTCATTGTTGTGTACCTTTGGACTTGCTGTTCTGTTCACCATTGCTCATGTGCTGTCCTGCCCAGGGACTTCTAACACCCAGCAAGAGCTGCTGTCAGAGCTGATCCCCACATTTGCAGTACCAGGCAGTGTGTGATTTAGTTTGTGTCATTATCCCGACATCCCTGTTTCTCCGCAGGGTGTTCTGAGCTTTTTCTTGAAGCTTCACTACTCAATGGCTATTTCCAAAGGAGAGGTGTTCAACTAATTGGTCTGCAGCAAATCCTACAGTGCAGGATTGCTTGAAACTGGAATGAGGTGACTGCTTCACTAAGTCAGCGCGTTGGCATTGAGAGTAAACCCTAGAGCAGAGAGAAAGATGAAATTCAAGATCTGCTGTAGCTGGAAAATGGGAGTTAACATTGTCTCTTCAATACTTGGCTGTTAAACAGTGGTAAAGGGTGATACCCTTCATTAGAAGAAAGTGAAATGCAGCAAGCATTTACCTTGTTACAAGATCATAGAATCATAGAATGGTTTGTATAGGAAGGGTCCTTAAAGCTCATCCAGTTCCAACTCCCTGCCACGGGCAAAGACAACTTCCACTAGAGTAGGTTGCTTCAAGCCCCATCCAGCCTGGCCTTTGAGAAGATCTTGTTGAGAAAGGGGTTTATCAGCTTTTGATGCTTCAGGGAAGTTATATTCTAGCTGGGGTTGTCCTTACAGAGATAACTACTCTCTGCAGCTTTGCACAGTGCAGTGCCAAACTACCAGTATAAGAAACCATGGATTAAAAATACCCAAGTCCTGTCTAAACCTTTGACTGTGGTGTTGCCAGCAACTTCTTAGCTTAATACTTCTAACACTTGGTTGTGGTTTTTGCACTGGCCTGATTCTCATGGGGATACGGTTATTGTTAGTCATTGCTCATGGCTGGCATTAAAGTAGGCTCAGAGGAAAGCTGCTCCTTGGTTTGTTCTCACCCAAGGCTTGCTGTCATTGGCATCTTGTTGCAAAGAAAGGTATCTATGTGTTATCAGATAAACGGGAGAATGTTTCTGATAAAGCTACAAAGACAAAGCCCTTAGATAAGATTCTCTTGAAGTGTGAGGCCTCTCTGAAAACTGCTTATTCCTATGGGTTCTCAACCACCCCTTGCGTACTGCAAGAAAGTCCTTGTGCATCAGACCAGTAGCAGGCGTCAATTGAAGGACAGCTGAATTACAGTCAGTCTGGGTGCCAGGAGGAAGGGCCAAGTTTGTCATTGTGAATGAGGCTCCTGTGTGACTGGGATTCTTCTCTCTGGTCACAAATTGGGTGTTGACACCCACTGTATTTTACTGAATGAGTTTGCCTGGAGGTATTGTTTAAGGAGTATCTTTGTGTGACTGAATTCCAACCTGTTGGGTGTTTGCAAGCAGTTTGGTGTGGTATTGATTGATTTTCATATGACTGGTGTGCAGCTGAATAAACGAATGCTTCTTCCTTGGAGTGTTTGCAAGAAGCAGCTTGGAGCCAGCTTGAACACACAGCCTCAAGCACTGCTCTGCATCCCAACAGCTGTCCTGAGCTGCATGAGGAGGGGCGAAAACAAAGTCACTTCCTGGAAAGCAGAGAGAAAAAAAACAATTGTGTTGTTAATGAGTCTTGTTGGCAATTTTATGGGGTTTTTTTACACTTAAAGGGTCTATAAGAAATCTGGAGAGGGACATTGTACAAGGGCAGGTAGTGATAGAACAAGGGGGAATGGCTTTAAAGTGAGAGAGGATAAATTTAAATTAGACATGAAGAAGAAATTCTTTACTAATAATAAAGATATGGAGTGGGTGGAGAGACACTGGAACAGATTGCCCAGAGAAGCTGTACATAGAATGGTTTGGTTGGAAGGGACCTTAAAGCTCATCCAGCTCCAACCCCTGCCACGGGCAGGGACCCCTTCCACTAGAGCAGCTTGCTCCAAGCCCCTGTGTCCAACCTGCCCTTGAACACTGCCAGGGATGGGGCAGCCATAGCTTCTCTGGGCACCCTGTGCCAGCGCCTCAGCACCCTCACAGGGAAGAGCTTTTGCCCAAGAGGATATCTCAATTACCTATACCCTGCTGGTATAGTGTTAAGTATTGAATATATAATATAGTGTTAAATATTTAGTATAGTGCTGATATTGGTGTTAAGATATTAACCCCAATATGAGCTCTGTGCCCCTCCAGCTTGTGTTGCAGAAGCATGTCTTTACATTGCAGTCACTTTCTTGTGCGTTGTCTCTCAAAGCTGGAAGGATGCACTTAGTGTTAGGGGGACTGGGGCAGCAGCACCCTCATTATTTTGGCTATCACGCACACAAAACACTTGAAGTTGTCACTCACAGATCATTATCCTGCACTTCTATCGCATCCCATAACCACCACCTTCCTCTTCTAATAGCAAGTGCAAGAGCACGAGTAAAATGCAAGATCTGATGGGTGGAGGGCTATGAATTCCCAAATAGAGTGGATTTGAGGGTTTAAAAACGATTATCTCTAATGCTTCTGTTTGTGGTGCGTGTCTCTGGACCAGCACAGGACTTGGAGGGCAGCACCAAACCCAGCTGGGCAGAGTTTTGGTGTTGATTTAAGCCTTTCCTAAGGCATGATATGTTTGCAATGATACTGTTAATTTAGCAAACCTTTGGAGTGGCTGCTGCCTCGTGATCTGTATTAGTACAACTTTATACCCTCCGGCAGGCAGATCAGCATCCACACCAGGGAGTTTTAGTGGAATTAGGGCATCCAGAGACAAATGAAATGATGTGAGTTCAGCAGGCTCATCCCAGGGCTGCGTTTCAGGTGAGATCCTGGCACAGCCGGCCGGCGGGGAGACAGCGCTGAATGAGATGAGATGAGATGAGCAGGGCTCTGTCTTGGTTAGCAAAGACTACAAAGAGCAGATGTATTACTTATTTATGCAGCCCATATCCTGGTGTGACAGAGTGCAGTACAAAAGCTAAAATGACAGTAATTAGAACGGATCCGCACCCAGTGACCCAGGGAAAAGTGAAAACCTGGGAAGATAATCACGAGTGAAAGAGGCAACACACACCAGAAAATGGTGACGGTTACAATTTGAATGAGAATCGAGCTCCTAAAGCAAACTAGCTCCTGGAAATCCCATTAACACTGACAAACATCCAGCTCCAGGATTCGGGAAGTATCACAGCGAACATCTGTTCAGGTAAATAATGAGGGTGAATCCAGTTGCTGTTTGAAAATGCTGCCTGCTCCTTCTGCTTAAGGTGAGCCTGTTAATACAGGCTGCCTGTTAAAACAGCTCGCTATCATTACAGTGCTAACAATTACCATATTCTCTGTGGTTGGGGATTATGGAACACCTGGCTCCTGGCATTAACTGCAGTGTGGCACCACAACTGCTCCCGCAACAGCAGCTCTGAGGATAACCCACGTTCTTGGCTTTAAGGATGATAGATTGCTGAAGAGTTGTGGTGTTTATGAGCCCTCTGAAATGGGCGAGATTCCAGTGAATTCAAGTCTGGATTCTGTTCTAATTTGCTCGCTGCTCCATCCATCTGTTTCTGCTTGGGTTTTAAATCCAGTCAAAGTTGGGTTCTCTGATATTTCTTGAAACTGCTTTGTGTTTGTTTGGTTTTGAGGAGGAGGCCCAGCTTGTGAGCTGAAAAAGACCTCAAAGGCTCTAGCTGAAGATGGCTTTGATTGCACTCAGTTGACTGGGGGCACTGGTTCAACATCTTCATTTTATAGGCATCCAACACAAATTAATTTAGATTCCCAGAATCAAACCTGAAAAGGAGCCATGGTCATCCAGGAGAGCTGGGATGGTCAGGCTGGCTTCAGGTAGTCCTGTTGACTTTGTGAGGTCTTCTGGTTGGCTTTGACTTTTGTGAAGATAACTGGAGGAGGATCAGACTCCTCCCGAGACATGTGTGAGCTGGTATGCCTTTGGAGGACAGGCTTGCAGCCTTGCCTCTTGCATCCCTGCTGATACACCAAGTGGCACTGTCTTGGCTGCTTGGGTACAGGAAAATGATGACAATGTGGTCCGAGTTACCTCTCAGCCAGAGAACAAAGTGTGTGGTGAGTGCCTGGCTATAACTGGGCAGAGAGAATGTTACAGGCTGATCTGTGTGCACAGGTTGGGCAGTTAATCAGGGCTGGATTGGGTGCTTTTCCAGAGCTTTATTCATGTGTAAGCTCCATTCATGTGTAAAGGAAAACAGCCTTGTACTGGAATCATGGGGCATGAGTCAAATGCCCAAATGCAGCCATTCCCTCACCTCTGCTTGCTGGAGCATCTTCTGAGTGGCAGCCTGGCTGGTCCTGCTCTGACCAGCACCCTGAGAACAGCAGCTTTTCACCTCAAAATATTTGCTGTTTCTGCAGGGGTGGGGGTATTCCTATATCCATGCTTGGTGTGCCCAACACCCCTGGCATGGTGACACACTGTAGGATCCCTTGGAGAGGTCTGGGGCAGTCCAGCCTGGCCATTTTAGCCATGATGAGCAACCCAGCAGCAACGGTCATGGAGCTCAACCACGCTATGCTATGACAGATAGTGGTATTTTAGCTGCAACATGGTGTGCACAAACTGGTTCAGAGTGAGCAAGGGGTGGTCACTTTGATCCCTGGAGCAGTGTGGGCTGTGTTTTCAGGGCCTGACCACCCCTGTGCAGGCAGAGCATGCATGCCATCCTCCATGGGGGTTTTTGCCTGCAGCTTTCTCTCTTGGCTCTATTTGCTCACCAAAGGCGCAACAGGACAAACCTGCAGGAAGGGAGAGTTGGAAAAGATCCTACTTCTTTTCCATTATTTTATGCTAGTAGCAGGAATAGGTATGTGTATATCTATTTAAATATAAAGTGTGTTAAATGTTTCAGAATTGCCAGGGCTGGGATGGGACGTAGCACACGCAGAGAACAAAGCCTGTCAGTGAGTCTCTTGCCTTCAAACTGGCTGATAACCCTCTGTTCTGGCTAATTTTTAGTGTCATCAATCACAAGTAGCAAGACAGAAGCCTCGCGGTGCCCTTTGTGCACCACAGAGCTCATTGAAGACCTATTAGTTCTTTCAGTTAATTCTGGTGACATATTTATAGCAGGGAGATCTACAGCACCGATTTCCTACAGGACACATCACAGTTTGACATCAGATTAAGTTATAGAGTCCCTTTTCCTGGCTGGATCAATGGGTACAGTCAAACAGAGCCTCATCTACATGCAGATGAGAAGGATTAGATTTAAATCGGCACATGTCAGTAGTGGCTGTTTTTCCCACCAAGGGAAGAATAGGCAGGGAAAAATTTCCATCATTAATAATTGAAGTTTATGGGGGGGGGGGGGAAATGAACATATCATATACCGTTCCTGCAGATAACAGGGCCCTGCTTTTGCTGGTAAGTCTGTCTGGCAGAGAAGTGCTAAAAATTATGATGATTATCACTGGGTTTCTGAATCTGTTATGAATCTTCTGCAGTTGTGGAATATATTAACAAATGCCCTTTTGTAGCAGAGCTGAAAATACTATTGGTAGCACAAAAGTGTCCATAGAAAATACGCACAGAATAGTTGGAAATGAGAGTTGGTATCGTTTGCCAGCATGAGGAGAATAACAAGCTCTGGTGTGGACTTTGTACAGCAGGGTGACTGGATGGGATGACCAGCACCCATCATGGTGGATGCTGGAGGATGTAGAAGGGCACTGATGTGTTCTTCTTCACCCATTCCATAGTAGAGGGATTTGGGCTTGCAGGTGACATGACAGTGATGCTCCCAGAGCCTGAGGTTGCCCAGGGCTTATCAAAAGACCTCCAGAAGCCATTAGAAAGGAGCTTTTGGAAGCTATTTACAATGTGAAAATGCAAAAGCTGTGTTTCTCCAGGCTGGAGAACAAGTTTTCTGTTCTCTGTATTTTCAGAGAAGGCTCCCAGTGGTAACACTGAGTGTACACGTGCAGGCCATACCTGCTGAGTTTGCTGGCAGGGAACCACTTTCCCATTGTACATCCCTAAAACATTTTGGTTGCTCTTCATTGCTGCTGCTCTTTCCTTTGCCAATAATTTCTCCAGGCAGCCAAGCACTAGAGGTCGTGGTGCTCTGCAGTGAAGTTCTGTGCTTCGTGCTCACTCGGCATCCAAGAGCCTTAATCCCAGCAAGCATTCAAACAACAACAGCTCATGTAAATCAAGCAGGAAATAATACATGAGAAGAAGTGAACATGAATTTCTAATTAACTAAATCTGCAACTGGTGCATGCAACTTAAAGGGCATGTGATTTATCACCTGTCACTAAAAATGTTGGTTATAGCTTGTGCTTTCAGAACTGCAGTGTGCGTGTAGCTCAGCTGTGGAGTTAAAGGGCATCTGATTTATCACCTGACACCAGCCATACTGGTTAGAGCCTTCACGGCTGGGACAGCAGAGACACCATGTCTTGTTTCCACCAAATAGCTATTTGCTTGGTTATTCCTCCAGCAGAGAGATGTGTGAAGGACTTTCCTCTATTTATGTATTTGTTGAAACAAAGTGATAGTAGGAGCTGCATTTCCTCAGTGGAAAGGGAGGTCTGGAGCACAGGAGAGCAGACAGTTTGGCCAGCACAAGGTATGATGAGCCTGGGGGATCCTCAAGTATGTTGGTGGGTGAGAGCCCTTCTCTTTTGAGCTGCAGAGCTCCATGGCTGATGTTGGCCACAAGGGCCACCTTGGCCACCCTTTCCATGTTTACAGTTCACAGACTTTGCCTGAGTGTTTGATTTGCAGCAGCCTTGAGGCCTTAATAGGGCTCAGTGATAGCTAATCAGATCTGCAGATGGTCATCGATGCACAGTTGACTTAACTCCTGGGTGCCTGGAGGTTTAAGAGGGTTTGCTGAGACCAAATTTTAGGAAACCCCTATAATTGCAAGCTCATTCCTAGATTTGAGGAGCTTTGCTTGTTGGCCTCAGTGGAGCTTAAGCTTTCATTACTACTGAAAACCAGATCCTTCTTGCTAACAAAAAGGTGAGGATCCTCACACAAGCTGCGCATTGCGGTGTAGATGAAACTGGCTCATTCCCAGCTGGCTACCAATGTCATTGGGTTTGATGCAGAAGGTTCAGTGCCATTTAAGCATCACCAAATCAGCTCAGTTATCTGTATACGTCGGATGCTGGTTTCCAGGGGATCATGCAGAAATCTGTGGGAGCCATGTGTCCGTTGTTCATGGAAGGATTGGCCAAACTGAATCCCATCCTTTGGTATCAATAGATACTTGCAGTTGTCACCCCATATTTTTGTCTCTGTGTTCCCCTCTTTTCGTGACCTTGTGGACTTGAGGGAAGTTTTGAGTTTAACATGGTTTTCTCATGTCTTAGAGGCTCTCTGAGAAAAAACAGCTGTTACTAAGGGTGGGATAGACGAGTTTCTGTTCTTCCTCGTGAGTGAACGTGGAAGCAATGGTCCTGCCAGGCATGGGAACTGTGCTGCTGGAGAAGGCTGGCTGTGAAACTCTTCTTCCTACTGCTTGTGACCTTAAGCAGTCACAGGACTCTTTGGGTAACCCATCACCTTTCTGGGTTTGGTGTCATCTGCCGCATGTTCTTCATCAGTCTTAGTGCAGTTCAAGGGGTATGAGAAATGATGCCGAAGTAGTTCATACAGGTTGGGTCCACCAGAACTTAAACCTGTTGTGTGTGGATCATTTTAACCTTGGCTTGACATTAAATGCTAAGACAGATTGGGATGGGTCTTGGTTGGGTTTTTTATTGTGATATGATGGGTTTTGGAGTATCTGGTGTGAAGTATTGAAAACTTTCCTATAACTGTGCATGGAGCAGTTGCTGTTGGCTGCATCAACAAGTAAGAAAGCTCATGGACCACAAAAACCTCATTACATAATGTCTGGAAATAGAAGACATATATGAGTTCAAGTAAGAGATACAGTAAATCATGAGACTCCTGAGGATGGAGGAAATTCTTTTAAGTGGGCTTTAATTACCAAGCTCAAGAAGTCTCCTAACCCAACGCTGAGTAGAAATCGGTGCTGACTGGAAGGGTTGGGTGCTGAAGCTGATGACTTCAGCTGAACTGGTTCCTGGATGAGGCCTCCAGAAAGCTGTCAGATGGTAAGCAGAAGCTCAGGGTGGTGGGAAACCGTTCTTAACCTCGCTGCTCCCCATCCTGGGACTGCAGGTGAGCTAGAGCAACAACAAAAGGTCCCATGAAGGGCAGGGTATGACACCCTCATCTGACTCATTGCCCTACTTTCTCCTGGGCTCTCTGGTGCAGTCTAGCCCTGATAGTTCTACTTTTTTATATGTGCACAAAATCACAGAACCCCAGCCTGGTTTGTGTTGGAAGGGACCTTAAAGCTCCTCCAGTTCCAGCCCCTTCCACGGGCAGGGACACTTTCCACTAGAGCAGTTTGCTCCAAGCTCCATCCATCCTGGCCTTGAACACTGCCAGGTATGGGGCATGTGATTATTAGGTTATGTCCTCATGCTCCCCAGGACCCATATGTCAATATCTAGTTACTGTGGAGATTTTTGGGGTGGTTATGGGTTTTTTTTTTGGTGGAGAAGGAGGAGTCTGTTAAAGATTTTTGTCTTCCTCTTTACTTGTGCTCCTCTCCCATGTGTTTTATTATTATGGGCAGTTATCAGGGCAACCAAAGTGCCCAACTAGCAAGGGAGATATTCCATCAGCTCTGTATTTTTCTATATAGGAATAAAAGTGTGGTGAGGCCTCTCATGTAGTCAGGCTCTCAGAAGGGGTGGAGGAATGAAAAATGGGCAATGTGATAGCATTTTGCTACTACCTCAGCTGAAGGATGGAAGGAATCAAGGTAACATGCTTATTTGACAGGGAATACTTTGTGTACTTGTGTAATCTGTTGATCTGAGAATTAAATCACTTCTTCATCTTCTCTGCCATTGATCTTGGAGTCATTAGCGAAAGTACAAGCTGTCGGTGACATGCCCCCCTGCCTCACACAGTCCTCACGGAGGAGAGCATGCATCAGCAGATGCTTTTATTCACGTGAATCAAATGTGTTGTGCTTGTCCCCAGACCATGTTAACTATAAGGAAGAGGAAAAAAAAAGAGAGGAGCTGGAAGACTTGCAAATTTTGTTTCCCCTGATAGTTCTCTTTCCCCTTAGTTTTTTGCAGCTGACTCCCATACATAGGTGTGTATGGGGAGTATGGTGGTTTTTATATATATGTGGACATAAGTATATAAGTACTGAATACTAAGTATGTGTGTATGTGCATGCATGTATAAGTTCTGCAATATTTTAGCTCTGGTCAACCTCACTTACTGTGCTTTCTAATTGTAGAGACACAAGACATTTGTGCTTCAGAGATTTGTGTTGGAAGGGATGCTAAAGCTCCTCCAGTTCCAACCCCCTGCCAGGGGCTGGGATACCTTCTACTAGGCCAGGTTCTCCCACACCCCCTCCTGGGGCTGACACCCTCTCCCAGCATGTCCTCTCTCAGCTTTCCAGAGGGAGTTTTTGTGCTTCTAAAGCTGTTATTTAAAACCCTCTTCTGCTGGTTTATTCCAGCTGTGAGCAGTCCCTTAGAAATCCGGTGTGCTATTTGCTTGTGAGTGCTTTTGGGATGAAGGCAGCGGGAGACCTGAGCACGGGCCAGGGAGTGATGAGCTGTAGAGGCGAATGGATAAAAGGAAGGTGGGTATTGCAAGCATCGGGCAAAATAACACAACACATGGGATTTAGGACTGAATCTTCCAGCTGCCTTGCAGTTTATCACGTTTAATCGCTATGCCACAGGGATGGACGCAGTACCAGAAAGCACAAGCTTGATCCCCACTGTCTACAGCGCCAATTCCCCACCATCACCCTCCTCCTCAACCCCATGCTGGTTTTCCTCTGTCAAGCAGGGTGACAGGCAACCAGGGGCAGGTGCCAAAGGACCAGCCTCGTGTTCCTACCGGTGCAGAGCCAGTAGGAGGAGCAGGACAGGGAGCGAGCACACCTCATGCTGCATGGATGGCACTCGGTGTTTCCCGCCACTGGAAGGGATAAAGAGAAAGGAAGATGAAAGAAACAATAATATTTTTACACTTACTGTAACTCAGCTTCAGATTTCATTAATTATTGTTTTGTCATGTTGGGAGCCTGGGGAGGAAAATATTAATCACAGGGTTTGCTGAGTGCTGTTTCAGTAAGTAAATGAATTTCAGTCGGGAAACTTGTTTGTGTGGATGTTTGGCTGGTTCCCGCTGTTGGCAGGCGAGCTCCCCATGGTTCCCAGCACTCCACAGAGCCCCGGCCATCCCCCCCATGGGCTTTTTGGCACATCTCAGTTGCAGCATTTGCTGTCACCACAGTGAGCAGAGTTTGTAGGTCCCGTTGGGTTTTCTTTTGCTTGTTCTTGTTTTCTTTTTGTTCTTTAATAACTTCTGGCAAAAAAAAAAAGCCCAAGAGCTGCCGTTTGTGGCTGAGGTGGTGGCAGCTACGGGATGCTGCACAGATCCAAACTGGCCGGTGCGAAACTCTTCTGGCCCCTGTGTAGATGTGTGAGAGGAATCCAACAGCAGGAGAGCATGGACCCATTACTCCTGCACCCTGTCTCCATCCTTTCATTCCCAAGTCATCGCTGTACAAGCTGCCCAGAGCAGCTGTGGCTGCCCCATCCCTGGCAGTGCTCAAGACCAGGTTGGAGCCAGGTTGCTCCAAGCCAGGTTGGGCTTGGAGCAAGCTGCTCTAGTGGAAGGTGTCCCTGCCCGTGGCAGGGGTTGGAACTGGATGAGCTTTAAGGTCACTTCCAACCCAAACTAGGCTGGGATTCTACGATTTTATAATTCTCTTCAGTCACTGTCTGCATCCCAGGGCCCATCACCAGGCACAGGGCTGCACCAGGGCCATTTCCTTCTGTGCACTGTCATCTTCATTTGCCAGCTCTTGGCACTGAGGAAATTCCAGTGGTACATTTCCATCTCTTTATAAATCTAACCCCGTATTTCTTTGTCAAGGAAGAGAGCCCTGAGGTAGATCTACTAATGGCATGCAGCATGCTGCCCCCCACTAGGGATTGTTCCCTCTCTGTCTTAAAAGCAAGTAAGGAGCTGTGTTGGTTGTACATGGATCAAAACAGTTACACCTCAGCTACTCTAAGGAAACCTCCCAAGTGCTTATTTTGGGAGAGGACTTTACATCCTTTCTCACTTCTGGGTCTGTGACCCCAGACAAAAATAAATACATCTTAGTGCTCCTGCTCGGGGTTATTTCTGGCAGCATCACCAAGTAACTGAATTTCGGTGGGCTGTGAGTGTGTGTATGTGTATATACAACAGTAGATCTCAGCAAGATAATCAATTACATGCAAGAGGAAACGAGAACTTTTTCCATTGGTTTTATCAGATATTGTGGTCAGTCAAGGCAATTCAAAGCACCTCGGAACCCTATTACGTTCATTCTTGCTATAATCACTCCATCTCTGTTTACCATATTCAGTTAAAGTGGCTTGTTTGCTACATCCGCTCTGCTGCCAAAAGAACCTCATTTACTCTTGCAAACGGCTTCTGTTGCTGCTGCTATAGTGTTCCTGCATTGCAAACACATTCTTGGCCACAGCGCTGAGGTTTGGATATATTGTTCTTTGAATCCTGCAGGGGAGTTGATTGGTTGGCATGCTCATTCACTTTCAAATACCATTTGAATGACAGGAGGGTTTGGGTTTTAGTTGGTTGGTTTGTTTTGTTGTTTGTTTTGGTTTTTTTTTTCTGATACACGAGCTTTGCTTTCTCCTGTTGTGGAACTGAACAGTCCCTGAGCCTGGGGCTGCTTCCTTGGGGCTCTTGGTGCTGTGCTGGTGTTTTGTGGTTGCCCTTATTTTTGTTGTTTCTGCAAATTGCATCTTCAGACACCAGAGGCTGTTCAAAATGCTCAAGTCCCTGCTTGAGGGAAAGTGGGACCCAAAGTTGGCAGGAGTCTGCAAGGACTGCAGCAGCGTATGCAGTGAGAGGGTTTGCCTGCAGAGTATCAACCATTAATAACAGCAGCCAGTAGCTCTGTGGAGTTGCATCGTGCAGCTCATTTCCTCCTGCCCCTTGGTTTTGCTGTTGTCACATGCATGAAGCCCTGTTGTGATGGCTGGGGGTGGTGCAAGTTGTGGGGTGATGCTGGAAGAGCTGTCCTGTTTGGGGAAATGGGGAGGGGAGGAAGGAAACCCAGGCAAAATGGTCAAACCATAGGGTTTTGCCTTGTGTTCTCTTTCTTTGCTGTGGCTCAGCCCTTGCTTCTCAGCATGGGGGCTTGCACGAACCTGGCCAAGCATGGCCCAGCCCTGCAGCCCCCAGTGCTGATGCTGGCCATGGTGGACATGAGAGCAGCAGTTAACAGCCCTTGGTACCTTGACGTCATTCTGTCCAGGCCAGGCCAGGGCAGCAGTGGAAGTGGTGTTTTGGCAAACAGCTGTGGCAGTGGTATGACCTGTGCCATCCCTTTAGAAGGAATACATTCCTGCTGCTGATTACTTCATGGAAAGAAACAGGGCAAAGAGACAGGAGACACAGTACACCTGGATTTCTGCTCAGCTTTCGTGCATTGTTGGTACTCCCACAGTTGCCTTGTCCTGACTACAAACACCAGACTGATGCACAGCAGCTCCCTGATGCTCAAGGACCATTGTGCTGCCCCTTAGCCTGTTACAACACATGGGACAGGGGAGCACCAGGAGGTTGGATCTCGTCTCCTGGGGATTCCACGTCTACTTGCTAGGCACCTGAATTTGCTCCTCTCCCTCCCTCAGTCTCAGCCAGCGTTCGCTCCTCTGGTTGAGGCAGCTGAAGCGCACCATTGCTTGGTGGAAAAAAAGAGCTTTGTCTCCTTGAAGCTCAGGAAACAGCTGTGGAAACAAAGCCCCCAAAACAACCCGGAGCAGGGCTGGGTTTATAGTGCTTATGAGTTTCTCATGCTTCTTGGCTCAGAATATGCTTTTAGTGCCCTGAAATGAACCATCCTGAAAACACTGTGGGGTTTTTTTTGGTTGTTTAGGTGGGGGAATGAAACTTCTCATAGTTATAAATCTAAAGCCGGAGGTGAATTCGTCCCCTTTTGTTTTCCCATAAGTATTTCCCTTCTGCTTTGAGATCTGTAAGTATTTTTTTGGCCTGGTATGCTATGAAATTCTGCTTTCAGTGATCAAAGCTCTGATTTGTTTCACTATGAATTGTGCCCCTGACCCAGTCCCAAGTGGGAGCTGCATCTGCTTTACAAAGCTTGTTATGTGGAGATAGGAAACTGAAATGACAGGGCTTGGCTTTGCTTGAGGAGGGTTTCTCCTTCCAGCAGGTGCATGTGCTTCTCTCGTTGCAGGAGCATCGTGAAACCTCTCCTTGCTGTGCTGGATATGAGTGTGATTATCTGTATTTTACATGTGTGGAAACCCATAGCCTCTGAATGAGCCCATTTTGGGCAGTTTTTCCCTGCACACTGGGGTCTTGGCCAGTGCCTATGGCTGTGCTTTCCCAGGGAACAACCCCTCTGCTGCGGACTCATCCCTGCATCAAGTGATTTGCCAATATTAATGATTTTTCTGTGTCGTCATCTGGTCTCTTCCACCTCCTTTTTTTTGACAAAAATTGGTCTTTTCCATTTTCTCCAATAAATATCCCCATGTTTCAAATGTTTTCTCTTTCCCCTGGCTTTGATTTCCCATCTTTCTGCCCTTGTTTTCCCATCTCTCTACCCTTGTTTTCCCACCTCTCTCCTCTGCAAAGGGAATGAGAGGAGCTGAATTCAGCACCTGGAGCAAGTGTGCGCTGACAGTTTGGATAACAACATTACAGTGTTTTCTCTATTATTTTCTGACCTGTTATTTTTGCACTCTATCATTTTGATATTGCCATGCTTTCCAGAGAGGTTTGCAAGGGGTGGTTGACGTGACATTTGGTCTTATCACTTAGTGTTCAGTTAATTTAATCCCTGCTGAAGTCTAGAAGGATTTCAAACTGCTCCTTCCTGCATGTTCTGCATCTGTCAGCGTAGGGTTTCTTCTGCTCTGATGTTCCCTTCTGCTTGGTTAGGTGGCTCTGAAATTCCCAAGTCTTCCTCATTTGTAAGTAACCTAAATAATGTTCTTTTCATCTGCAAACTTTGTTTCACTGTACAGCCTAGTTTCCAGGTCATTAATACAGATATTAAGCAACAGGAGTCCTAGTTAAATACTTTGATTGGGGTGGTGTTAATTATTTCCATCTTCATAAACAAGCTGCAGGCTTAGTCTTGTCGTGGCCCTCAGCAGTGTCAGGTCTTAATACAGCATCACCCATGTCTAAACCTGAGTTTGGTTAAACTGAAGCATGGCTCAGTATGGGAACTCTTCACATGGCTGAGATCAGGCTTATATTAATGTAAGCTTAAGTCAGTTCCCCACAGAACTGTATTAGGACAAGAGGAAACGGCCTCAAGCTGCTCCAGGGCAGGTTTAGACGGAGCTGAGGAACAATTCCTGCCCCAGAGGGTGCTCAGGCATTGGAACAGGCTGCCCAGGGCAGGGCTGCAGTCACCGTCCCTGCAAGTGTTCACACAGCGTGGAGACGAGGCCTCAGTGCCATGGGTTAGTGGGGGCCTTGGCAGTGCTGGGGCAATGGCAGGACCTGATGATCATCCTAAAGCTCTTTCCCAACCTACTTCATTCTATGACCCCAGCTGGGAAGCCTTGGAGAAGGGCAGAGTGGCACAACTGATGCCATCCTCTTCACTGGCTGATCGGACCATGGCTTAGTGTTAGTGGAGAGCAGAAACTGCTCAGGAGTGAGATAGTGAGCCTGATCTCTGAATTCAGAGGACAATAATTACAGTGAGGTGTTGTACTGAGCTTGGGGGCTGGTGAGTGGTGGCAGGGTTGATGAGCAGCATGTCCCAGGCTGCTCTTAGACCCAAGAGATGGATGGATGGAATGCATGTAGCAAAATGCTGGTTTCTGTGATGCCTGCAGTAAATATCTCCACTGATATTTATATCTCCAGACTGAAACTATCGCCCCAGTGGGCAGCAAAGTTTAACTTGATTTGCACATAAAGTGTTTGCTTGTGGGTGTTTTTGTCAGCACTTGCAACATCCTTAAGATCCAACCAGTTTCTTGTTTCTGCCATGACTTGAAAAGATTCATATGTATTTTTTAATATGCTTAATATATTAATACACTATTTTTTTCAAGAAATACAAACTATGAGCTTTCTGCTCTTAGAGAGATTCATTATGTTTTGCTTAAATGAGCCAAAATTGTTTCCCTTTCCAATGAGCACACAAGTGTCCAGTCCCACTTAGTGACTAGATAATGTGATTAACTGTTCTGTTCTTGCAGTCAACAGCAAAACAGGGTTTGGTGATACAGAACCACCCCACAGCCTTTCTGGGGCTGAATTATCTGGCACAATGGAGCCTATAATTAACAAGTAGAGAAGATGCTGCACATGTAGTGCTAGAGGATTGTAGAGGGACACATTGCAGGGCAACCGAAAGAAACAAGAGATTATGGGCCAGGCAGTAAAAAATTAAGTGTTTTTATCTCTCCAGGGTGCTTAAAGCTTTATAACACAAACTCAAATAGAGAAAGAACTTCACTGATGTGGTGGAGTTTAACCAAAGCAGAGTCTGTGGCTGTTGTACCATGTAGCATGTGGCACTGGTATAATTTCTCCTGCTCCCTATGGATTCAGAACAAGGAGGATTTTTTCTCCTTCACAGTAATGAGAAATTTGAACACGGAAAAGAGCCCTGTACCTTTGGGAAAGGAGCTGCTGAATATAAATGAAACATATCCACTGGAGGAGCTGGAATCTTGATGGGACTTCCAGAATTGGGATGCAGAATGTTTGTTGAGAATCACTTTCCCCCACTAACTGCTTTTGGAGAAAGCAGGAGAGGATAATCTTATTAGCTGGTAAATGTGATTGTTTAGGTGTCTGACTTGGGCACCGTGAGGATTGAGGAGAAGGTCCCAGTCTCTGGAAACATGTGGTCCAAAAAGATCTCATGAGATGCTAAAGCTGAGCTTGGGTATCGCCTCATTAAAACCCATGTAAGTAGGTCCCTCTTCTCACACATGGTTATGGCAAGGAAGGAAAAATGGCTTCTCCTACCCATGCCTTGACCTTGTGGACAACTTCTTGCCCAAGGCTATGCTCCATGGCAGTACTGTGCTGATAACTGCTGTGTTGTGAACTCTTTTTGGTCTGTGGGTCCAGTCTTCCTGAGCTGGATGTGCTTTTGCAGATACACTCCTGATCCTGTAGCTCAGGAAGAAATTACAACCAAGGAAGAGGGAAATGCTGCTGTTTGTGCCCTGTGCTAGCATACCGAGTCACCTTGGCTGTCCTGGCTTTGATCAGCAGCTAAGAATGTGCCTGGTAAAGTCTTTCTGGTGCCTAGCTGGGGTGGTGCAGTGCTGTGAACACACCAGTTATGGGACAGTAACTTCTCCTCAGGCTTTGCATAGTACCTGACCTTACAGTCTCCCTTTGAAGCTGATGGCTGCAGGTACTGATCCACCTGTGGACCAGTGCCCAGCATCCCTTGAGTGTGCTGGTGGGAAGGGCATCGTGACAAGGAGGGCTGCCTGAAAAGACCCAGCCCCGAAGTCCCTTTGGTTCTTCAGCTGATGTTTGCTCCATGCAGGAGGCTGAGGATAAAGGCCATGCAGACAGCTGCTCTGACAATCAGATCCATGTGAACATGGAGAACAATACTCCATAATACCTCTCACAGTCATTCCTTTCACAGACATTGCCTGGATTATGTATGAGAATTAATAAATATTAAAGTAGATTTAAGAAAAGCTGTCAGTGTCAGGAATTGTGACTGCCAGCCAGAGCAGGTGACTGCAGCTTCAGCACCAAGGTGCATCTCCTCTGTGCATCCCAGCCTGGGCACGTGCTCTTCCTCCTTTAGCAAAGTCCATTTTGGACTCTTCAAGGCCTTTCTGGTGGAGCTCTTGTGTCACCACTGTGCCCACGGCTTAGCTGGAGGGATGCAGCGTGCTGGAGCTTAAGTATCTTGATAGTGGCTGACATATCCCTGTGCTTCATTAGTGCAACTGTGCTGGTTAACACCCATACGCATGAGAAAGTACAGACATTCGGGCTTCCCAACCCATGGCAAAGGCAGCAGGAGGTTGGTTTTGGGGAATTTCAACAGCAGTGGAAGGGTTTGTGCAGCCATAAATCCTGCGTGATTTGATGGTAAAATGGGAGCTCAGTTTGGCAAGGGAGTTTTACATTTTCCCTTTGTCAGCGTGAGTTAATGTTGAACAGGGCAAAGGAGCCTGGCAAGACCTTCTTGGTGAATATATGAATAGCAGTTTTGTAAATATGCATCTGAACTTATGAATGATCTGACACCGACAGGTTGAAACCAACTCTGTAATTGTATTGTGTTAGATTTAGGTCAGACATATACATGCCGAGCCAAATGACCTAGAAAGCCTTTCTAGGTCAAACTATTGCTTGAAAAGTTGGCTTTTTTAAAGGCAAGGCCGTGAGGTTTTGTGCTTATTCTGACACATTTTCCTTCTACCAGTGCAACATGAGCCTTTGGGACATGGCAGGGAATTTGTCACCTGTATTGAGAAGAGAGAAAAAAATGTGAAGAAGGGGGATATTAATTTCTTAATGTCACGAGGACTTTTCTAGCCACCTCTCTTGTCCTGAGTCAGTATTTTGGATACTTGGCCAGCAGAATCTTAGGCTAGACGTTGCAACACCAGTTGTATTAGCACCTTGCTGTTTCCAGCACTGCTAAACCCTGCCAACTCCTGGGGCTGGCAGCAACCAGCACCTCCAGCCTACCTTTGGAGCCCTAACCCTTAGCTGGTGGCAAAGTATTTGTTAGAAGGAGGTTTTTGTCCCCTGAAGAGCTCAAGGGAGGCTGGTGAGGTCTGCACAGAATGACTCTCCTCACCAGAGTGATGGGATGGGGCATAGCTGTGCTCTGCTGACCTGGGGAGTTATGGCAGTGGGTGAAGTTGGAAGGACCAAGGCTGGAGGGACCCAGGACCTTGGTGATGTTGTCATGCAGCTTATGCTGCTCTGTTAATGCTGCTGCAGCCTGAGCAGATGCAGCTTTCATGCTGTTAGAAAGGAGCCTGAACTTATAATAAAAGCTCAACTGTTCCTGTGGGTTACTTCTTATTTCAGAGTCCGGACATACCTGAATGTCCTGGGTTTGGCTGGGATAGAGTTAATTGTTTTCTTAGTAGCTGGTGCAGTGCTGTGTGTTGGCTTTCGTCTGAGATCAATGCTGGTAACACACCAGTGTTTTAGTTGTTGCTCAGTAGCACTTACCCTGATCAAGGACGTTTCAGTCTCATGCTCTGGCAGTGAGGAGGGGCACAAGAAGCCAGGAGGATGTAGAGACAGGACACCTGACCCCAACTAACCAAACTGATATTCCATACCACAGCACGTCATGCTCAGGGTAGAAACTGGGGGGAGTTGATCAGGAGCCACCAATCCCTGCTCATGTCAGGGTGGGCACAGGTCAGTGGATAGTGAGCAACTGCATTGTGCATCACTTGTTTCATTCCCCTCTCTCTTTTCCCTATATAATTGTTATTCTTACTATATTTTACTTTGTTTCAATTATTAAACTGTTCTTATCTCAACCCATGGGTTTACTATTTTCCCGTTCTCCTTCTCATCCTGTGAAGGAGGCGTAATGAGTTAGTTACTGGCTGGGGTTAAATCATGACACTGTGGCTCCAAGCAGTGAAAAGGGCTCCCCTCTGCCCTCATATCATTTTGGGTGACTGAAACATTTCTGTCCCGTGATGCCTGTGGTGATGCTGCATGATGTAGCTCGGGGAGGACCTTGGGCTGGGTTTGGGCCAGAGACCAGTAGTTAGGCAGGACATGCATGGGTCCTGGGCTGAGATGGCAGCATCCTCTGAGGTACTCAAGCAGGAATCCTGTTTCCCCACCATAGCTGAAAGCGAGCAGCACTTGCACGTCCTCTTTGCACATTGTACCTGCTGGCTTTGCTCCCCAGGAAGAGCTGCTGTGCCCTGCTTCCCATCCTGTGCCGCAGCTCTCCTCTGCCTGCCCAAGCCATGATTAACTCCACAAGCAGGGCTCAGCATCCTGACATCTTCTCCCATTCCCCAGTGCCCAGTGCTGCTGCCCTGCTGGTGTTCCTACAGGAGCAGCACGTCACAAACTCTGCAGGTTGCAAATCATTTGTTCAGCCCAGCTATGACCTACTTGAAAGTAGCTTTTGCCATCCCAGGAAAGCGGGCAATGGGAGGCTGCAGTGTCTTCTGAACAATTACAGCTCACAGCAGTCCAAATGAAAATGTTTGTTGAAAACAACATGTGCATAATTAAGGCTTAATGAGCCCTTGTCTGTTTGGAATCTGCAATTAGATTTATAATAGAAAATACTAGCAAATGCCAAATAGCTTTAAAAGAAGCTGAGATAAAAGATAATTTTGCTGCAAATCTATAGTAATACTGTAATTTAATGAGCTGGAAGTGGTGCAGAGAAAGACTGGAAAAGCTTTGGACAAGTTTGTATTGTGCATGTTTATCTTATCTGCCCATTTCCCTATCTATAAAACTGTCAGTCTTGCTTTTAACTGCTTGGAAGAAGGCAGGACTTTGCTAAAATCAGGAAGCCTCCCTTTGTTTATTTTTATTTAAGTCACTAATTAGTCAGGAAAAGCTGTTTTTTTCTCTTTTCTCATCAACATGCTTTAAACTTCTTGTTAGGGTTAATAATATAATAATAATAGTAATAATCATATCTCTATTCAATTATTTACAGCGAGGCAGGGGCATAATAGTAATCAGAGGTGCTTCTTTCTGATTAGTGTATTAATTTTAATGAGTTTTCCGCCATCTTTTTAAGACACTGAGAATTTTCAACACTAAGCTGTATGTTTAGCAAGCAAACCTGGGGCTGCAGTGAGCAGGATTCAGTTTCTTGCCCTACTGAGATCAAGTTACACAGCACTGAAATTTGCTGGGAATATTAAGAAGATGAACAGAGAGAAGTCTCTAAAAAGAGAAAAGCTGAAATTAGAAGTGCTTGGGAGGAATGGTTTGTTCTTGGTTGGTTGGTTGGTTGGTTGGTTAATAACCAGAAGCTAAGGTAGGGAATGAAGTGGTACTAGCTCTGGGTGCAACATGTGAACGCAGCTGGGAAACAAGGCCAGCATGATAGAATTGTAGAATGAACTAGGCTGGAAAAGACCTTTAAGATCATCAAGTCCAACCTTTACCCTGACACCAAATGATGTCACTGAGGGCCTCATCCACACAGTTTGTGAACACTTCCAGGGATGGTGGCACTGCCCTGGGCAGCCTGTTCCAATGCCTGGAATGAGGTGGCGTGCACAGCCCCTGGAAATGCAGCCCAACAGCTTTGTTTGACAGCCCTAACTCAGCCCTAACTTCATAAAACAGGACGCAGAAGGATGTGGTAACGCCACCTGTGTGAAATGTTGCTGAGCTCCATTCTGTAAAGCCATGGCTCTGCCCGGCTTGAGCCTCCAGTGTGTGAAGCTGCAATGCCAGGGCTGCGTCTGCAGCTTCAGCATCCCCACAGCCCTGGGTTGTCTCCCTGTGACCTTTCAGCTCAGGTTTTGATTCCAGCCTCTGACTTCAGAGCAGCGATGAGAGCCCGTCCTGAGCACGTCTGCGTGTTCATGACCCCACTGCAAGTGCTGCTTCCTGGGGTTTTGCTGTTCCCACAGATGCGAGGCAGCCCCAGGCCCTGGGTTATATCGGGTCTCTCTTCCAGCCCTACAGCTACCCATAGCTGCCTAGGGGAGCTTTCAGCTGCTCCTTGCAGCAAGCATCCAGTACAATTGCTTTTCCTGTTGAGGTCAGGATTTTGAGGCTTTTGGGGTCTTTTCCCTGGCAGTGCTCAAGGCCAGGTTGGACACGGGCTTGGAGCAAGCTGCTCTAGGGGAAGGTGTCCCTGCCTGTGGCAGGGGTTGGAGCTGGATGAGCTTTAAGGTCCCTTCCAACCCACACCATTATAGGGTTCTATGATTATTTTGTTTACATTAGACCTTCCCAACTCTTGCAGGATTAGGATCCCTTAAAGGGATGCAAAAACACTTACAGAAGTTGCACATGGAGTCTATGATTTAAATAAGATGGAAGAGGGGAATAAATAAGGTAAGGGAAAAATGCTGAGTGCCACTTGGGAACTGAGCAGTGAAGATGCTCCCAAACTTCCAGGACGCAATTGCAGATATTACATTCCCATCATCCTTGAGGTTTGGGTTGGGATTTTTAATCTTTAAAGGAGATCATAGTTCCGTTTTTTGTGTTTTCTTGTAATAATGAGAACATCCAAACCCCTAAGGTAAGATTATGAACTGCTTTGTACTTTGTCAGCCCATTTTTTGCAAGTCATGCTCTGTACCATTGCGAGGGTTATTTGCATACGGAGTTGAGTGCAGAGCCACAGAAGGCGGGTCTCCACCAGTGGCAAATATTTGTGTGTTGGAAACTATTCTCTAAATGACTCGTGAGGAAGCTCTCTGAGTTTTGTTTTTCCCCTCCTGACTAGCTGGTTTGTATAATGCTCCCATCCTCACCAGAGTTGTCTTGAAAACCCATTACTCTTCTCCCTTATGCTTCTCAGCAGAAAGAATAAACCACAGTCTTTAATCGTGGGGGGCAGATATGTTCTGCTCTCACCAGTGGGGCAAAGCTAAGGATGCCTGAAGTGTTCAGTGGCTGTGCTCGCAGGTGAACAGTGCACGTGCTCTGCGCTGTGCTTCAGGCTGGCTTTGCTGGAGGAGCAGTGACTGGAGAGAGAATTGAAGCCGCTATTTTTCTTCTTGAATGGCAACTGAGTAGCACCGGTGATTTTGTGAATTATTGGAGCGAGTGAGGAGGTATTTGGGAGCCTGGCTGTTAACCAGGTTGTTAACCAGGCTCCCAAATACTGTACAGCTGTCAGTGAGGCGTCAGGATCAGAAGCATAATACATGGTCTTAGGAAGTTGCTTTAAGCAATGCTTGCAGGGCTTCTCTCACGGCTGTCCTCCTCTCTGCTCTTGTGTGCTTATTTATTTACTTTGCAGGGGAGAAAAATAAATGGATATTTCCAACATCATTCCCACAGTGTGCGCACGTCAAACCCAGCGCAGCCACAGCAGCTGCTCACATGGGGCTGGTGGGACACAGCTCCTTCCTTTGCTGCACTTCTCCTTGCCAGCGAACTGCTTTTACTGAACCCAGGGCTTTGCTTTCAGCCTTGGGTGCACGTCCAGACATCACTGCCCATGCTGGGTCCCTGCTCGCTCCCTGGGCAGGGGGATGAAACCAGAGGATGGGAAAACTTTCTCACTTTAGGGCTCTTTCTCTCAGGCTGCTCCCTTGCTTCCTCAGCTACTTTGGTGCTGGTGGCCACATGTAGCCTCCCTTCAGGGATACCTCTGGTTGCAGCAAGGGCTGTTGTTCTGCTGCAGAAATCAGCATCTCCATAAAACACTTCCAGCGCAGAGCCATGCTGGTAGCTGCTTCCCAGGCAGACAGGTATAAGCTCTATTTTTGTCTCAACCCTGAGGTTTTATCTCTCAAAACTCAATGTTTGTAGGTGCCTTCGAAGCTGGCACAGCTCTTGCACACAGCCTCTGCGGCTTCTTTTAGATCTTTGTATGTTTTCTGCCTCTCTTAGTTTCCTGTGACTTACAAGTGTTACCGGTGAGGCAGGCATTGCAGTTAAGTCTCATTATCATTTACTGTATTTGTTTCAGGCTGTCTACCCACCAGCCAGGAAATGTGCTGCATTCATTTACCTCCCTCCCAGCAATGCACAGGGCATCAGGCTTTCACAGCGCTAGTTGGTGCCTTCAGATCTCCTGGTTATTCAGCTGCTGTTGGGAGAAGAACAAGCTTAGCAAGGGCTGGTATTTATTTCTCTTCCAGATAAACTCCTCAAGCACCTGCGTAAGGATGATAAACAGCGCAGGATGTGCTTGTTGTTTGGTTTTGAAAAGGAAGTGATGCACATGCTCGTGCCTTGCAGCTACATCAGCCCAATCCTATCTTGCAAACTAGTCATCGCTGAGCATGGTCAGTGATGGGCTGGAGAGGTCCCAGGTGAAGGCAGGGGTGTGTTGGGGGCCTGTTCTCCTTATCTATGGCCAAATTTGGGGAAAAACTGGGAAGGGTTTGGTGTGGCCAAAGCTGCAGCTCTGGTGAGCTCTCTGGACTGCAGGAGAGGAGGAGGATGGAGATCTCCTGGTGCACCAGGGCTGCTTGAAGCACCACAAAACACCTCTCCCAGCCAGCCTCACATCAGGGTGCTCGGCAGACTGACAGCTATAAACTGAATATGTTCACAGTGTATTAGCTCAAGATGTGCCCTCAGGGGCAAAACCTCCTAAGTTGCACCAGTGGAGGTGTAAGGGTGAGCAAATTTGGCCTTTAAATTAATAGCACGTTTCTCTGAGCATTGTTCTTGTCCCTTGCTGTGGTTGGGAGTCTTGATGGAAGCTTAGCTGGTCTGTGCTGCATTTGCTTCTTTTCAGTGGCATGTGAAAGGGTTAAACAGAATTTTGATCTTGGCAATATTTTCATGCTTATACATTCTGTTTCTCATTTCCATGACAAAGATGGTAGGAAGAGCAGAATAAGGTACAGAATTTGCAGAGCAATTTTAAGACTGTAATGAGAACAGAAAATAGTAGGGGGAGAAGAATTGTAATTAGAATATGAAATGGGAAAAAAAATTAATCTATTTCCATGTCAGTCTTAAGACTAAATTCTGCTGGTCCTTGTAGCTTTCAGAGGGTGGATTTTTGTGTGTGTGTGTATGTGAAGAGCTTGAACTCCTTTGCAGGCTCTGAAAGGTCCAGGTAAACGAGTTTAAGTCCTTATTCCCCCCAGATAATGTAATAACAATAATTTTGTGTGCAGCATTCACAGCAAACCAGCCAGTCTCTTAGATAAATGAATGCTGTCACTTGAATAATGGTGGCATTCAAGATCTCTCCAGCCTCGAGTACAGGAGAATAAAAGATGGTGCTGGAGATGCTGTTGGGGTGGAGGTCCCTGCAGCTGCTTGGGGAAGCATTGCGTGGTTGCAGAGCACAAAAGCACCAAACACCAAGTACTGCTGGCTAGGAGGGACGTCTGCACTTCCCAATCCCTGGAGCCAAGCTGGGCCAAGCAGCTCGGCAGCTGGTCCAGCTGAGCTCTCAGTATCTCCAGGGATGGAGGTCCCACAGCCTCATGGGCTAATACTTGACCGCTCACATGCTAAAAAATGTTGTTTCTAATCTAATGACATTACATCTACCCAGGTGGCTTCCAGGCTTTGCTGTTGGGCCCTGTACGAAGAACTTCTCTGTAAGGTGATGAATTCTGCTAGCTAATGATGTCAGTGTCTGCCTCCTTGGTTTTAGACTGCAAGAAGCAGAGAAAAGCCATTCTCTGTTCTCATCTCATGACTGTACATCTATGTTGAGTCTCTCTACATCTATCACCTCTTGTCTTTGTCCATGTATGCCATTCCACACCTTGGATCCTCCCTGTGATTGACCTGTTTCCTTCTCCTAGCTGTGCAGATGGTAAAACAATATTTGATCTTTTATTCTTTGCTCTTTTCCTAATTGCTTCTAAAACCTGAATGGCCTTTTTGGCAGCTGCTGAGGCCTGAGCAGAAGCTGGAAGTAAACCTTCCAGAATGAAGGCATAGTTTCTCTTCTGGACAGTAACAGCTATTTTAAGACTCATTGTCATGGCTTTATTGTTAGGGCTGCTTTTCTCCAGTGCATTACTTTGCAATTATTGACATTAAATTTAATCTTCCATTTCCTCACTGCCACTTAGTACTGTGAGAGTCTTAATGCAAAGCCATTCAAAGTTACTTTTAGTTTTGGCTGACATGAATAATTTTTGTCTCATTAATAAACTTGAATCCTTCTGGATCACTTCTATTATGAACTGGATAGATTTTAGTGCAGAAAGATCCTGGACCAGGATCTTCCTCTTGCTGAAACCTAATGAGTATCTTTCACTGACTGTGAGCACGAGGGCCTTCTCTTTTGTCCTGTGACTGGTTTGGGTTTTAGGTTTTTTTTGAGGAACCTGATGAGAATTCCAGCCAAAAAGATCATCTCACCTTTTGTAAGTACTTGCTGACCCTCCAGCAAACACAGAAGTGGGCTGTGATGCCCAACATCCCTGGTCTCAGGTCTCTCTGCTGCCTCGGTTGTGTGCTGCAGCTCTGGATGGTCTCACCATAAGAGAGTCAGACCTCCTGGTCTGGCACCTTCCCTGTGCCACCGCTGTTTGTTCTGGAGTAAAAAACTCTTTACTATAAGGTTCTAAGCCTTAATACTTCATCTGCAGCAATCTGTTCAGCCTGGAGAAAAGAAGCTGTGTAGAGAACTCAGAGCAACTTCCAATATCTGAAGGGGGCCTACAAGGATGCTGGAGAGGGACTCTCCAGCAGGGACTGTAGCAGTAGGACAAGGGGTGATGGGTTCAAACTGAAACAGGGGATATTTAGGTTGGATATAAGGAAGAAATTCTTTACTGTGTGAGCAGTGAGGCTCTGGCACAGGGTGCCCAGAGAAGCTGTGGCTGCCCCATCCCTGGCAGTGTTCAAGGTGGGGTTGGACAGGGCTTGGAGCAAGCTGCTCTAGTGGAAGGTGTCCCTGCCCGTGGCAGGGGTTGGAACTGGATGAGCTTTAGAGTCCGTTCCAACACAGGCCATTCTATGATTCTGATTTTACCCTAGGGTAAAGTAATACATGAGAATGTTGACTGCATGTGGAAAAGCCAGCCCCATAGCATGCTGGTGGCTCTTGCAGATGCTCAGCTGTGCAGCCTGTTAGAGTATGGGCTGCCATTGACACCTGCTGTGGTGTCATGCTCTCTTTTAATTACGTTTATCCTGAAGCAAATTGCAGTGTGTATCCAGCCCGGGTGGTGGCCAGGATGGAGATACAGAGCTTTCCTCTGAGGAAAACTGGGGGAGTCATAAATCTGTTGCTGAACTTCTGACCCTCTTTGACAGGTTCAACCGAGGGGCTATCCAAGCGTTTCAGCAGGCAGATAAATAATGCTAAGTAGATCACTTTGGGCCAGAGGTTGTGTAAAGACCTTAATGGGGAAACTGCAGTTAAAGAGATTAAGCTAACCTCAGCGATGTATTCCCTGAAGAAGCGTGATGCTGAATTACTCCTATAGGAAATCACAGCAGCAGCTCTGCAGGCAGCAGCACTGACAAGGGCAGGGCTGAAGTGAGTATTTCACATCCCAGGGACGTGGCATGGATGTGTGCTGTCAGAGATCATCCTTGCCAGCATTGAAGTCTTTGGGTTTGGTGCTCATAGGGCTGAGCCTGGTGTGCAGGGGTGCCCCATATGGGGTAGGAACAGCACAGCGGGCATGAGGGGCTGGAAGCACCATGGCCAAAGTGCAGTTACAGCAGAATGGGGTTCTGCCACCCAAATAATGCTTCCCTGATAAAAATCAATTGTGGAAAAAACTACTTCGGTAAAACTTTCTATAGAGGAGTTGTATTTCCACACGGTGGGTAGGGTGCCAATGGAGGCAGCTAAACAAACCCCAGCAACACATGGGCTGCAGTAATTTGTTAAGTGTTTCTAAGGGGCATGTTAAATATGGCAATTACTGCATAATGCAAGTTTTCTTGTATCCTAACTTTTATTCACCAAAAACTTAAAGGCATTTGTTGCATGGCATTATTGTGGGTCACTCTATGTCTTGATGTTAGTGGTGGCTGAGGTGTACCGTGCTGGACACCAAAACCATCTCAATCACAAAACATCTCTGGTGAGAGGTGATATCCCCAGTGCACCCACTTTGGAAATGAGGTCGTCATGAGATGGGACTTGCTGCCTATCTCCTGTGTCCTGGTACAAAGAGACAGAACAGAGCAGCAAGTGCTTATAGGTCTGAGCAGGAGGAATCACTGGAAGCATCCAATTCATTCTTCACTGGGCATTTAATAGCTCCTTAATGATGACAGCTTTTACTTACTGCTGGATTTGCATTAATAGGCCACTTTTTAAAAGCTCCAGATCCTCAGTGGACTTGCAATTAAAGTGCTCTGGTCTTGTATTGCCAACAAGAAGTATTAAGATTTAGATCAGACCCTCAAAAAACCCCAACACCCCAAATCCAAACCGCATCACACCCCATCCAAACCCCATAAGAAGTTTGGAAGATTTTTGAGATTTTGCAGGTGTCATTGAAGCCATTCCAGGTATGAGGCTGCCAACATAATTCTTACAGAGTGGAGGTTTTCATCTCAGCTCATGACTCTCAGGAAATAAAAGGATGTGATGAGATTCATAATCGACTTGTACAAGCTGGCAGTGCCATCCATGAGAAAGTAACCCCCCTGAATGTTGGCAGGAGGTTGTGTTTCTTTCCACTGGGTCCTTCCCAGTTCACAAACATTTATTCTCCATGTTTGCAGAGCTGGAAATCACACAGCTGCCTTGCTCTGAGGTCTGTCCCAGCTTGCAGCGTGCTTTTAGTTTTTTCATTTGTTTTCACCTTACCAGCATGGGACCCGTTTGACCTCTGGGCACATTTACAGGCTTGAACATAACATCACATTGCAAAAGTAACAAACCAAAGTGAGTGTAGAAAAGCAATAATTAAAAGTGCTTTGTAGAACATGATCTGAATGAAGCCTGTGCTCAGCTCCCGGTATGGGCTGGTAGATGCGCAGCAGCCTCTGCCTCTGGAGCTGTGGTGCCAGCTGCAGCTCCCCTGCAAGAGCCCTAGTAAAAAACCTGTATTTTGGAGTAATGAAAAACTAAATTTCAGAGTGTTTTTTCACGGAATAGAACTCTCCTTGGATCTCCTGCTTAGCTCCAATATACATGGTGCTATGCGCCATAGACAGGTGCTCTAGTGGAAGCATGGCTCTGTGTCCATCACCCTGATTTCCTTGGGACTCTCAGTGGAATGGGATTGACAGCATCTGTGTGCTGATCCACCGGTGTCAGGTGAAGGCATCTCCTGTGGCATGAGATGGCGCTGGCACAGGGTGCCCAGAGAAGCTGTGGCTGCCCCATCCCTGTCAGTGTTCAAGGGCAGGTTGGACACAGGGGCTTGGAGCAAGCTGCTCTAGTGGAAGGTGTCCGTGCCCGTGGCAGGGGTTGGAGCTGGATGAGCTTTAAGGTCCCTTCCAACCCAAACCATCTAACGATGATGATTTGACAGCAATGCCTTTGTTGCCAGAGCTGGTGGGAGTTTGGGCAGTTCCCTCTGGGGGTGTTTTGGTTTGGTTTTAATCTGTCCAGTAGAGTTGTTTTCACCCTGAGCTTGTTGCCTGAGGCAAGTTTGAGCTGGGACTTGGCAGAGTGGGGCTTTATGGGTCCTTTTTGAAGCACAGGTCCTTGATTCTGGTTATGCCTGTAGGCAACCATTGCTAATGTAAGTTAGATAAAGATGGGATGAGGAAAAGCATCTTCCTCTCACGGCTCCCCAGCTTGGCTACACAGGGTTTGCATGCCCAGATTTTCAAGCGAATGCCCGCCATGCTGTGGATGCAAAGCACTACAAGCTGAGAGGGATCTCTGCTTACCTTGGCTTTGTGCTCATTTCAAGCAGGAGAGGGTGAGAATTAGCTGCAGCCACTGATTTGCTTAATAGGCTCTTCTATTAACCAAAGAACAACAAACATTGAATAATTACCAAAGAGCAAAAGGATGCTAAAGATAATTGCATGGGAGTATATTCCTTTCAAATTAGGGCATGAAAATGATACCTGCCACTCACATTTGCACATCATCCAATACAGGCTTGATCAATTTTGGGGTGCATAAAAGGTGATGAATGGAGGCACCAAGGTCTGGAACTGCCTGGGAGGCTTGACATGCACTGGGAGTTAGACCAAAGTGAAAAGCGAGGAGGCATTTGTAACCAAAGGGAAATATTAAAATGTCTCTTTCTGCCCTAAATCTACCTGGAATGATGAGACTGATTGTTTCGAAGTGCATTCGGTAGCGAAGCTATAATGAGCAGAGGGAGAGCACATTACTTATCTGCTCTACCTGGCTCGTGTGTAAGTGGCAAACATCTAATTGAAAAAATACCCTGATGGGAGAATTTCTAATAAATTTGTTTGCACCCTCATAGCCTGGAGGAGAGGGAGGAAAAAATCCAATCAGCAGTGGGGAAGTTCCAAAGTTTCCATTGCATTTTGAGTCTTGATTTTCAGGCTGGCTGCTCAGGCTGGCAATCAGAGGCACAGTAATTTTGAAGGCAGGGTTCATTACAGTTATTATGGAAGCATCAAGGGCAGAAGGAAGTGTGGAGTGGAGATGCGGGAATAGCAGAAAGCCATAAAAAAGACATTCTGACAAACAGGGTGATGCAGAGAAAGCTGAGTGCTTGTCCTGCCCTGGACCTCCCCACTGAAGACACTGTGTCCTTCCCTAATGTAGATTTCCAGGTGACTTTCAATTTCTGAAGAATCAGGAATCTTTTTCTGCTGGAGGTCAGGATTTGGGGTATTTTTCCCAAATTACTTGAATCACAGAATCCCAGGCTGGTTTTTGTTAGAAAGGACCTTAAAGCTCCTCCAGTTCCCACCCCTGCCATGGGCACGGACCCCATCCACTAGAGCAGCTTGCTCCAAGCCCCTGTGTCCAACCTGCCCTTGAACACTGCCAGGGATGGGGCAGCCACAGCTTCTCTGGGCACCCTGGGCCAGCGCCTCAGCACCCTCACAGGGAAGAGCTTCTGCCTAAGATCTAATGAAGATATTAGAATGTCTGTTGCAAACTGGTCTTAGGCTACATCTGCAAAGGACGAGGGGCACGTAAGTGGGGTTCATGTTTGCAAGGAAGCAGGATGGATGGATGTGCATCATCTAAGTATTTAAGTCTCTCAGAAGGGCAAAGCTTTTACTTGGGAAAGAACTCTTCTTTTGCTGAAGTGGAAGTAAATATTTCTGCAGTACAAATTCCTGACTGCTTCCAGGGATGGACAGAACTATCTCCCCACTGGAATATTTTTGGGGCTGCTTGCTGGAAAGCTCTTGTGCAGCTCACCTGAAGCATCTCAGTGTGCAGTCTCAAGATGCAATTGCTTTTAAGCATCCCACGGTACCACGTAGCTCATCTGTGCAGCTGACCTGACGCAAAGGTCTGGTCTAACAGATGTCCCTGCCTGTGGGAGGTGGCTGGAACTGGATGAGCTTTAAGATCTCTTCCAACCCAAACCATTCTATGATTCATGCCAATCAGACCACTGGCCAGGTCCCTACATCCATGTGGTGCAGGGCCTTGGAGTGTCTTGTTCAGGCTGCAGGATCCACCTGATGTTTTACTGGTGATGTGGTTCCAAAAAGACCTAGGGAATAGGACTTCAGGACCACAATTTTGCCTGTTCCAAAAAGACTGGCTCCTGAAACCTCTGCTGCTGCCCATGCCAAATCAGAGACCGGCTCCTCCTGCAGAGCCTGGGTCCTGCTGCTGGAGGGCTGAGCATCTCCAACAAACTGTGCCTTCTCTTCTGCATATTCAGCCTTCTCTGATGGGGTTGGCAGAGGGTATTTGGGCTGTGGAGCTGACTGAGTCTCCATGCCTGGAAGTACCACAGCTCCAACTGGAACCCTGTTAGCAGGAGCTGGCTGTGCTGGCAATTGGTTTACGGGTGGAGGGAAATTCATTTTAAAGTGCATAGGATCCAGCTGGCTTATAGAATCACAGAAAGGATTGGGTTGGAAAGGACCTTAAGATCATCCAGTTCCAACCCCCCGCCACAGGCAGGGACACCTCACACCAGACCATGTCACCCAAGACTCTGGCCAACCTGGCCTTGCTTCTGTGATAACTGCTTGTCCCAGCAAGCCGTTATCCATGCACCGCGGATGCTCCCTGCATCCTGTGGCTCCTGCCTCATAGATGGGTTTAACCCAATCCTGCATTTGCTCAGGAATCCCCTTCCCCCTGCTGCACCTGCTGTCAGGACTGGGTAATGAGTGGCACAACACCTGCTCTAATTCTGCTGCTTTCAATTGGTTTTCTCTGCTATCCCAGAGGACGGTTTGGCAATTAGAAGGTGTCTGACGCTGAGCAGAGCTGTGTTACCCACGCTTGGCTTTGCTAACTCTGCTGACTTTAATAGCTAATCCTGTAGCACTCTGAGAAATGGAAGTGTAATTAATAGTCTACTCTGAAAGTCTTCACCTGGTTTTATTTAGATTTCTCTTTTATTGTTCTTAATATGACCCATTTCTCTTAAGGCATAACTGCTATCAGCCTCGTATTAGAGAGCAAGTGGACGCACAAGGGGTGAACAATCCTCAATTCATCATCCAGCTTGTAAGGGCAAAAGAGTTGGCTCTTCTTGTTAAGTATATGGTGTCATTCACAGCTGGTACCTTCATCCTTGTCTCGGGGGTGTTTTATGGCATAGCCCATTTTATTGCCATAATTAATTTGTGAACTTAGCCTTGAGAACTGCCCCAGCCATACTTCGAGCCAGAGCCAATCCCGGAGGGCTTTATTCCTTCGTTTGGAACCGGAACAAGTGAAAAGCTTCTGTTGTAGCTAATTAATGAGAAGAGTTTTGCTGTGCTCCATGGGGGTTTGGTATCCTAATACATGGATTAGCAGCTCAGAAACAGGCGAGGGGGACAGGTGAATGCTCTGTGCTCAGCTGGCTCTGCCTCTCACCCAGGAGGCGAACAGGAGATGGGGGAATTGTGCCTCCTTGCAGCTGTAGTTTGCGAACAGCATCAAACTGTTGGGAATCAGGCTTTGCACAGAGACCCCCCTGTGTACCGTCCTGAGTGGCTTTCTGCATTGCTGCTGTAGGTTTGCTTTGGTGGTTAAGGACTACGTAGCTGTCCGGAAGAGGATTGAATGGGACTTGCCTGTCTTGGAAATTTCCATTGATAGAAGTTGGCTTTTTAAGGCTGATTGATGGCCTGGTAGGAATTCAGGAAGAACTTCATTTGGGTGAACTTTGCTGCTGGGTACATCTGTACTTTTGCACATCTTTGGTATATTTATTTGAGTTGGAGCAACTAATTCATTATTTCACTGAAAAACTATCATGAATGTGCTATGTTACCTTGTCCCATTGCAATAAGGTGGTGTACGTGTGCTCAAACACTCAAAAGCTTGAAAGGAGCAGCTCAGGATTTTCTTCTGGGAATTTTAGTTCTTTACATAAAGAGCCAGGAAAGCTTTTGCGGTTCACATGACCCTGGGGTGAAGACAGCTTTCACTAAGTCTCACTTTCTTGTCTCTTTCTAGTTTGATGGGGAGAACATGTACATGGGAATGAACGACAACGCACAGGAGTTTCTATCGGCAAATCAGGTAAGTGCAGTTTGCTGGGGTGGGCAGTGTGGAGAGATTTTATAGGGGACTTAATCTGTCCCCAGGAACAAATTCAAGGGGCTCTCTGTGAATCTGCATTCCTGGACATCAGGAGGTTCACTGGATGGGGGAGTTGCCAACCAGCTTCTGCCAAGGAGCAGCAACGGATGCCCTCAGTGCAGGGTGAGGCATGTTCCTGGTGCTGCCTCTCCATTGAGACTGAAAAGCTTTCCTTCAGCATCCTTCACTCAAAATGAGCATGCAATTGGTGTTTCTGGATGCATTGAGGTTTCCAAGTATTGTGTGTGCTTCAGGTGTCTCCTTCCCTCACGCAGAGTGTTTCCTGCAGCTAAATAGATGGACGGTTAGCCAGCATGGGGAGAAAAAGGACTCAAAGGTTTCCTGTTTTGGAGCTGTAAGCCCACACGTGGAGGACTAGAATAGAAGTGCTCATGTCTCACAGGTGCCTGAGGCATCAGGGCTCTCTCTGGGCTTGGATAAACATGAAACAGGCATGTGCATTCACTGGAGCCCTAAAAATACATTAAGTCCATCCTTAGGTCCCAATGGGACCTAAGCACATGCTTACCTGTCCTCCTGATAAGAGATGGTCCCATCTGCATCCCCCAGTAGTCCGACCCTACTAGAACATGCTGGGGCCTCAGTGCATTTCTGAGGTGCCTTGGGGCAAAGCATCACATCACATCCATCTGCCTTGTGAGGGAAAGTACAAGTTCATTGCTGCTGTTTCTCAGCATCCTGATTTTGGGCTGTGTTGGGCCATTTTCATGTAGGGCCCTGCTGACCACAAACACATGCATTGTATTTCCACCCAGCCCAAGATGATGACAGATTCCTCTTGCCCTGGACCTGATGTGTGTGGCCTGGGCGAGGTTTTGGTGTGTTTCTGATGCTGGGGTTTGGTACTTACTGCATCACCCCCATGAATTACAAGGCTAGTGAGTCACCCACAGTGTATCCAACTCAGATATCAGTAGTGATTAAAATATATGCACCCTAAACTGAAAACAGGATGAAAACCTGTTATTTGCCCCCTTACAGCATGTCAGTGCATTGGCTTATTGCTTTGGAGAGTTTTTCCTCCTCTGGCTTTGTCTCATCTTGCATCTCCAGTTACACTCCTTGTGCTGCTATGCTTGGGACAGTCAGAGAGGAGCTGGGAGTGTGACAGAGGGGTGCAGGTGGCACCAGGGCTCTTGCCAGGATGGGTGCCCCATGGGATGCTGCAGTGACCCACCCTCGCCTCACATGGGGCAGCAGGAGGGGAGTAGGGAAGGGGATGAGGATCCCAGTCCATGCCCTGCAAGGATATTAGTCATGGTTCCCACCCAGCATGAACGTTGGCCGAGGAGGACAGGGAGCAGCCTTCCTCCCTCACCCTCATTAAGCTCCCTTTATTTACCTGTACATCAGCACGTGTTTACCAGAGAACGCTTTATAGCACCAGTTATGACTTTATTACTAATAACACAACTCTTCCATTTAAATGGGGGTTCCAGATGTTTTTTATTGTTTGCTAAACCTGTTTTAACCTGAACGAGTACATTACACAGCAGGAGTGTGGTTTCACAATCTTGCTCGAGAGGCTGCTAAATCACCGGCACATGCGGGATATGGCTCAGCCTTTGGGATCCTTGGGGACAAAGGCAAATCGTGCACACTAATTACTGAAGCCATCATGCTGTAATAGATGGGCCTGGTGGGCTGGGGATTTTAGTCTTACACTGGTTGCACTGGGCACCATCAGGCACCCGCAGCTCTCGGCAGGAGGCGCAGCTTACACTGAGCCCAGCTCAGGCGCAGGGACTGGGGTGTCCAACATTAACAGTGGGAAATCCTGGCTTCACATTGCCTGGTTTAGGGCACACTTGCTTATTTACCCCAGCTTTGCACTACAGGGTGAGATCTGCTGGTACCAGCATGCTTGTGGTGGCCTGGGGTGAGACTGTCACCATGAAACCCCCAGTCCAGCCCCTCTGTGCTTCAAAGGGGGTGGGAAGGGCCAAGAGAGCCAGAAATGAATCTCTGTGTGTGGCTTCATTGCAGCTGGAATATTTTAGAGGTCCACAGATTGAAGAACTTTGATAATGTTTGTTATAGGAAATTCTGTATTGCCTTGTGATTTCTCTTTTAAAATACCTAGAAGGAGGCAGACAGAAAGCAGAATTCAGTTTATTACCTCCTCCCTCCTCCCCTGGTTTAAACCCAAGGGGTTTTAAATGGCTCCTGCCTGTCAGTGCAATGCTTTACACCTACTGCAGCTTCTTAAGCTCTTGAGTCATGCTTTCCCGTCACACAGATAAGGTTATTCTCATTTTACAACTGGAGCTATAGGGATGCTGCTGTTAGAGCAGTCCTAGGGCAGCATCGGGATCCTGCAGCACCCTGACATGAGCTCTATCTCAGCCCTTTGTGCCGTTTTTGATCCTAAGGAGCTTCTGCAGTGTCTCATGATAAAGCCAGGACCAGTGTTTGTTTCATCATTCCCAGCCCTGTAAAGCTGCTAACTTCTTCCCCACATCTTACTCGATGGGATTGCTTATGTGCCACCACCTGCATTTCTTGTTGTCATCCCAAAAGGGGCTGCTCTTGGCAGAGAATGAAATGCAGAAATACAGGAGCCTAAAACATAAAGAGAGCGCTGACAGATCCAGCCTCACATAGCACAGCCTGCTTGGGGAGAATAATTCCTCTTGTTCCATCAAATAGGAGGACATTTGACCCCAGAAGTGAGTCAAATGTAAAATGTAATTCAACCCCCAACAGGGGCCAGAGTATAAATGCAACTTGACATCTGATCAAACCACCGTGGACATTTGACCCCTGAGATGAGTGAGGTATCTGTTGTGTCTCATGAAGTCAGCAGAGCATCATTCCTCACCCCTGTCAATTTTCTTTCTATCTTTCCTTCCCTTCTCAAACAGGGACAAGGAATTAAGTAGTGCAAAGATCCTGAGGCATGGACAGATTAGCAGCCACATGATGGACTCTGAAAGATGAGTGAAAATGCAGTGGTGCTGTTAAAAGAAATAAAAACAGCCACAAAATCAGTAAGAAAAAGCATTTATTAGGGCCTTTGTGATAGGAAAAATAACCCCAGGAAAGGCAAAGGTCAGGAAATTCCTCATGGAGCTGGACAGGAATGAGTTGGTTTTGTTTGGCATCGAGACTTGCACTTGCAGGAAGAGTCCACAGGTGCTTTATAAACATGAATTAACTACATCTGGGAATACCCTGCAAGAAGGTCTCATTATCCCACGTGGTGGGTGAATTAATGCAGGAAATGCCTTACCAAGGGAGCTGGGGATGATGTGATGCCACGTATGGGAATGACTGTCCCTTGGCTTGTTTGGAGCACGGGTGTGACTGCTGGTTCACTGCGAGACATTAAGCAAAGCCTTAGGGGAATGTTTGCCATGTTTTCCTCTCTCCATGGCATGTCCCAGGCTGCTGGCAGGGCAACAGGTAGCTTCCAGGGGGGAAAGAGCTCATTACTTACTGCTGGGCGTTCGTGATCCCGCGCTCTGCCTAATCCCAGGAGCTTTCAGTGCACGGCTTTTTCCAGCTGAGCAACATGCCTGTTTCTGTACCAAGGAGTTAATTTGTGTGACTCCTCATGCAAATGCTGTTACACATCAGTATTGTTTATTCAGGCCAGGGAGATAGATACAGTGGAATATGCAGCTCTTTGCTTTTCTGAAGGAGAGCACAGATAGGACCTCACTGCTTTAACAGTGAGTGTTGGAAATATGATAGTTAAATAGACAAAGTTATTTGCACATCGTTTTCTCCTCCTAATGCTGCTGTTATACCATTCTTTTGCTGGCACACTCATGCTGCCCATCTGTGTATCAAAGCCATCAGGTCTTGGCTGCCACATCTGTCTGCGGACATGCATGGGGGCTGCTGGTTTGCACAGCAGCATTGGCAGAGCTTGATTTCACCCAGCTCTGGTGAGACACCCCATGTCCATGACCCTGCAGAGCAGCCAAGAGGGCTTTTAGTTCTGGCTATGTGCCTCAGGGCAAGGCTGGCTAAGTCGTGGATGGAGCTGCTCACATTCATACCACAGAGGAAGCAGATCCATGGGCATAGACATGTTTGTACATGGCGGCACGTGCATAATAAAATAGAAGGTGGGGTACTCTCTGCTGTGTGCAAATCAGCAGGAGCTCAGCTGAGTGTGGCGGTTATACCAGTGCACCAATGGAAATGGAGTTAAGATTGTGTTTGTCATGTGCATACATATATAAAGCATCTGTCTTCAGACGTGTTCCTATACATGTTATATGTGCCTGCCCATTTCCGCACACATGAAATCCATCTGCGTATGTAGCAGTGTGCTTGGGTGGGTATAAATCAACATTTATCTACTGTATCTATTGCCCTTTATCTGTTTATCTCCATGCATCTTCAAGCTCGGGTCTGTATTAGCCATAATAGATACAGTAAGTCGCTGATCTGGTGGGTCAAATGGTCAGGGCTCTTTGATCAGCCGTCAGGATACATTACCACCAGGGCCTCCGGTGGGGCTTGAATTACAACTTACATTTGACTCATTTCTGGGGTCAAAACGTCCCTCTTATTTGATCGAATGACAGAAATTGTATAATTTGTATATATCCCTGAGCCATATGTGCTCTGAGTGCCACTCTAATGTGTTTTATAAAGGCACAGCTGTCTCAGTGACTTATTTAAAATGGGATTTTGTAGTAGTGTTCTTGCCATTTAATGTCCTCATTCAGGGTTACACAAGGTTTATCAAATAATAAATAACATTTAGAACATTCATTTTAGCATAACAATGGGTTTGCTAGTTATAAGGAACTGGACGGCACAATAAAGCTGTCTTTGGTAAATAAGCAATCATGTAGAAAGCAAGCAATAGCATAATTAGAAATTAATGAGAGTGTGGGAAGCTATGGATACCTTCCTCGCATGCTGCTAGCGCTCCAGACTAGACAGAGCTCATCTTGGCAGCCTCTGCTACAAAATATGGCATCAAACATTGTTGTAATACTGGCAGACGTGTTGTGCTCCCACCTCCTGGGCCTCCCACCAGTCTCCACTGAATTGCAGCAGAATGGCAGTGGTTTATAAAATCAAGCTGGGGCTGGGGCAGATCCATGCCGTGAGAGTGTGGGGAGTCCCCTTCCCTTTCCTGGCCAAATGCAGGGATTACTGCACGAAGTGGCCATGGAGCCCAGGCATCATGGGGGCAATTCAGTGCTGCTGCTGAATACATGGGTCATCATCCCCTCATTCTTGCTCCTTCCTCCCCAGTAGGAAGCTGTAAACCAGGACCACTGTGGACTTTGGTTTTCCCTCCATCAGCACCTTTGGTAGTGAAGCAATAGCATGCAGTTTTTGGGGTATAGTGTGTTCTTATGTTGGTTGGTCCCTGACCTAGGACATTGAATTTGGAGGAGTTTCCTGCAGTTTGCTTGTCCCTGAAGCTCACAGAACACATGTATGTATAGAAGGCCCCTAGTGAAGAGAAGTCTGAGGTTTGTATGGACTCAGAGTTGAAAGAGAGGATTAATCAGAGGCTGACAGTGCAGTGGAAGCTGGGAGTGTGCGCTGCAGCAGGCACCTATGCTAAGATACAGGTTTTGCTCTTCCCCTGCACCCCCTTTGAGTAATACAGTACGATTTCATATCAGACTAAGGAAGAGAGGGAAGACATTGATAGATATCAACTGCCTTTCTCAGCAGATGATTCAGGAAGAATCTCATGTACTATTTTAGAATGAACAATAGATTGTTACATGTCATTTATTATAATCAGCAGCTAATGGAAACTCTTCCAGGTGGGGCTTTGGAGGTGAGCACAACTGCAGCTGATGATCCAGGCTTGTGAATTTTGCATGAGCTTCTATGTGATGGTGAAAGGTGCAGTTGGGAAGCAATTCCTGTAACCTAGTCACAGCAAGAGGAGCTGCTGTTGCTGGTGGAGGGTTGGCTCTAGTGCTTAAATGAACTAATAAAAACATCCCTTGGTATTACAAGCAGAATGTGCATCATCTTCAACCCTTGGTCTCAAAGGACTCCTATGTTGTTAACAATCGGGTGTTTGAAAAACAGCCATCAAGCATCACAGAGTGAAAAGCTAATATAACTGAGCAGTTCCTAGACCAAAATGGATAGTCTCTGCTTCCATTGCATTTACTTGGGGCAGAGGGGGGAACAATTAGCATCTTATACAGTTGAAGGTGTCTGTCAGGTAAGACAGAACACCTTGTATGGACAGAAAACTATGAAGCTGTCATGGTGGTTGAATTTCATGTGCAGACATTTCATCAAGGAACTGAAGTTCCTGGACAGATTTAGGTTTAGGAGCAAAGGCAGGATGGAGGAGAAGATCCTCGGGCCATCAGAGTAGTGGTCAAAAGCACACCCCATGGCTGGCAGCCTGAGGGCTCAGCTTCTCCAAGGTCTTCCAGGCTACTGTAGCCAGCTACATGCCCTTGGCTCTGTCCAAGCAGTACACTTTCCTTCTTTTTCCCAAGACTGTCACAGGTTTTCCAGGATCTGAATCAGCTCAGAGATTGTTTCAGATTCAGTGGTAAAAATCATCTGTATTAATCAGCTCATTCTGAGCGGTGATAGTGTTGGCCATGGGGGTTTCTTGGCACCAACATTCTGTGATGCCCAGCAGTGGAGCTGAAGGCAATGTGGACCTGAGATTCCAAAAATGCTCCCCGTGTGCTGGAGGGTGAAGGAGATGGAGTAACTGGGACTGCTTCAGAGCACCATGGGGCACGGCTGACAGTGCAGCCCAACTAACACCGAAGGGGATCTGCTGGTGTGCACCGTGGCTCTGGTGGCATGAGGACACATGGCCTGGCTTCCAGCAACACTGATGAGCTTGTGAAGCCAATGGCTTATAAAATAGCAACAGAATATAGAGAAAGGTGGTAAGCAGTATCTGTTAGCCAGCAAAGTGTCACTTTATCCCAGGTTTCCCACTGTGCTCAACACCATTGTAAAGGGACCACACTTCATGTACGCCAGGCTGTTGCCTTTGATGGTCAGCACAGCCTAGGGCAAGGTGGAGACCTAGACATGGAGGAACCTGGGGCAGCTCTGGAGGGAGCAGGTCACCTTCAAAGCACAGGTATCACATTAATATGGTGTTTATGTGCACTTTAAATCTCCTGACAGTGCTGCTCTGGCTACCACTGCTCCTGTGAGGGTGTTGGCTTGTCACCAGACAAAGGCAAACCTGGAGCTTTTATGCACAAGCTGTTTCTGCCTTCAGATCCTCCAGCTCCTCACACTGTGCTAATTCCTCACTGCTTGTCTCCTGAATTACCCACCGTGACACAGTGGGATTGGGAGCCAGGTCTTTACATGGTAACGATAGATGCTGAGTTCTGATAATGCAATAACATCCCTACTGGTTAGCTGTGACGAGCACGGTTTTCTACTGTGTCCTGTTGGGGGGCTTGGGTATGGCTCCTGCAGAGGCTGGTTTGCTTCTGTAATGGATCCCTGGGGAGCGGCTTTGGAAAGTGCTGTTTATTTGTGGAAATGTAGCACTGGGCCGCAGAAATATGAAACAAAACCAGCCTGTTGCTCTTGGGATTTCCTTTCCCAGCTGATTGATTACTTCTCATCGCAGTCCCAGCCCGAGCCAGTGTTTGGGTCTGCCGTCACAACAGAGTGATGAACTGGGAAGTTACTTACTTCCAGCAGGAAAGTGTTATTTTCCATTTCAGAGTTTGGATGATGGCCTGTGCAGAAAGGGAGACCCCTCCATACCCTCAGCCAGCTTCACAATGAGCTCTTCTCTCCATGCTGGCTTTGGGGCTGCCCTTTGCAGTACAGGGTTGGGCTCCACTCTAGCTTCACAGTGGCCTGATCCTCTCAGTGGAGCATCATGGGGCTCTGCATGTCATGGAGGATGATGAATCCCTAGTGTGGCCATCCAGCTCACAGTCAGGTGTTTACTCCAACCTCTACTTGCTCATGTGGCTGTGCAGAGCAGTGGACCTGCACTGGTGTCCAGCAGTGCTCTTGCAGCTAGCCTGTGAGCATGGAGTGGTACCCAGCCCCTCACAGCCCTAACAAAGTGGTGGGACCTCACGGGGAGCCCACGCACGAGAATGGGCTGGCTTGGTGCATGCAGCCAGCAGGCTGGTTTGTGTTAGCTCTTCAGCTTCTGCTCCACAATTTGGTCAGCAGACCCCTGGGCATCCCCCTTCTTGAAGCCTGAGCAGCTCAGAGTGGGTGCAGTTCTCAGGTACCTGGGCAGGCAGCATGAGTGTCCTGGGTAACCTGGGCAGGGGAGCCTGTGTTGTGGGTCCCCAGGAGGGGAGCATGGACCATGGGTGCCCAGGAGAGGGGTCTGCGCTGCTGCAGGTAACCAGGGAGAAGATGGCAAGTGTGTGGTGTGGGTACCACGGCATGCGTGTCCATAGTCCTATGTGGTCCTGTCCTCTGGGGAAGGTTTAGCTCTTTCCCTTCAGGTGATGCACCAGGCCAGGCTGCTAGAGCTATGATGGGAACCAAATTCAGACACCGTTAGGAATGCACTTGCCTGTCACAGGCAGGTGTGCTCTGACACTGGACCCAGCTGAAAGACCACAGGCTTAGCTCCTGCTGGCAGGGTGAGAGGTGGCAAAGGTGACCCAGAGCTCTGCGTTTGGCCTGTGCATCCATCACCCTTGTTGTGGTCATCCTGAGGACCGTGCTGGGTCTCGCTTCTCCTTGACACCATTTTCATGATCAGCAGCCTCTGAGCAAGCCTGAATTAAATTTATCTCAAACTAGGAAATCCATCAGCCACCATCAAAAGTGTCGGAGCTGCTGCTGTGTAACTCAGGTCTATACATTTGTGTACACTGTAAAGGGCAAAATATGACTTGGCTTTTATTACTTTAATTAAAACATGAGTGAAGAGTATGAGATTCATATTAAATTGCATTTTCCTGGCTGCTGTGTGAAGGAGCTAACTGATCTGATTACCATGAAGATTACAAACTATCAAAGTGAAAAAGAGCTTTTTGCAAGTATTTCATATTAAACCTTCAAACATAACACTTTAAGAATAATTATAGTTGTATTACTGGAAAGTGATTCATGAATTCTGAATAAATAGAAGACCCTTAAAGGGAAATGTTCCAAGACCACAGTTTTCATTCCAATCTGATGAAATTTAGTATCATTTTGCAGCTGTAGAATAAAATGAAAAAAAAATATATGTACATAGAGTGTATTGAGTATATGTCAGACTAAACTAATGAGATTTTTTTCATCAACTCTGAGCACGCACGCAGACAAATGGAATGGCCATTCTCATTTTCTGTAATGGAAAGCACTGGAAGAAGAGGCAAGAAAGGATCTTACTGCTCACAGGTCTTTATTCTACCCTTGATTGTTAAATAATATATTTTCAGTTCTCATCTCTCGACTGCAGAATGTTTGAACTGACATTAATGGGTATATAAGAGAAAAGAGCAAGCTTTAAAAAAACTAAGCAAGTGAGGAAGGGCTAGGATTGGGAATTTTATTAGTATTCCCGGTGGGCTGTAATAAAGATACTTTTCACACAATACAGTGAATGTTTACAGCAGACAATTTAGTTTCCTTCCAACAATTATGAGAGAAATTGAATCTCAGGAAATGTTCGTTTTCTCTAAAATTAGACATAACAATAAAGATACCCCTGAAAGTTTATTAAGGAGGGAAGAAAAGAAAAACAAACCAAAACACAACAAAAGGCAGGAGTCTCTGCAAGACAATTTAGCAAATTTATTTTAAGAATTCCAGATGACTGGAAACAAAAACAAAAGCAGACACCTACATGGTGCTGAGGGCTCGTGCTCTCCACACCCAGCTTGAAGTTGGGGCTGGTTTTCTGTGGAAGAGCTTTTCTTTTTTCCCTAGGGTTCAGTAATTTCTCGTGCATTTTGGAAGCAAATACCCAAAAGGTGCTTGTTTACACCCTGTACCCATCTAGAGGAGGATTCCCATCACTTCTGCAGCAGGGGAGGCACAAAGTTATGCTCTTTTGCATGCAGGTCAGGATGCTACAGGCCTGGGAGCCTGCACTGGTAGCAAAGGAGGATGCGAGGTTCTTGCCTGCCCCCAGGGGCGCATAGAAGGGAAACATCATTATATACATCAAAACTAGCAAAGCTGGGAAACCATAGAATCCCAGCCTGGTTTGTGTTGGAAGGGATCTTAAAGCTCATCCAGCTCCAACCCCTGCCACAGGCAGGGACACCTTTCACTAGAGCAGCTTGCTCCAAGCCCCTGTGTCCAGCCTGGCCTTAAACACTGCCAGCTCCTCTGCAAATGTGATGTTTCACCTACCCCCCTGCACAAGTGCAGTTACGTGTGGGTTTCCATGTTTGAAAAGCAACTTAGCAAAATACGGTGAGCTTGGGCCTTTAGGTTTTTTCCCAAGAAAATTGATTGCTAAATGTCAAGAGAGAGGAGCTGCAGGGAAAAGACGGGAATTACTGGGCACTTGAATGCAACTTCAGGAAGGAATTTATCCTGCTCACACAGAGCTGCTGAGGATCAAAACGGGAAAGCACTCTGTGAAGCGCAGAATACTTTGAAGCTCTTTGAGCAGCTCATGCTGTGGTGTTCAATTTTTGAAGCACTGTGATTTGAACAAGCAGTGTAGTTCTTCTCCTTGCCCTGGTTTCCAGGCTTCTGCTACAATGGCCATGTTAGAGACACCTACTCAATCCTACTTGGCTTTTTCTTTTATCAGTGCGATCTTTGATTGTCAACTTCTGCCTCACTCTGTCCAGTCTAGAAAGAGATTCCTGTTGTTTGATATTGAGAATAAGGATGGGGGGATACATGGTGAAAGCTGACACAGCTTAGCTTGCAGCAAAGCTTCTGTAGTGATCTTTCTCAAGAGGATTTGTCCCACTTTGGTCATATTTGGGGCTAGACTTGGATGATGCTTTTTGGTAATACCAAGTAGGACTCTTGACATGCCTGGTTTGGTACCTGCATTAACAGTAGGAGCACTGAGTCATCACAGGTTTGTGGAAATATGTAGGCTTTGTGTGGGCTTGGATTTGAAAGATGGCAGCTGAAGCCCTTGAGTACACTGGACAAATGTGCATTTTTACCATGGGGTCGATGTTTTGGTGTTGCCTGCAGCCCTGCTGTACCCAAAGACTTCCCTGCTTCTCCATTTGTATCTTTCTCTCATTTCACCTCTTCCACTTCTGCCCATTTCTCTTGGAGCAATTCAGGTTCTACCTGGCATGTTGTAAACTAGTAAAAATAATAGAGAAACCTCTCCAGCAGCTTAACAAATGAAGTGTTTCACTTGGTTTGGCCTCTGGATAGCTGGGGCTGGTTTTCTTTGGATGCAGGGGCTTCATGGAATGCCTCCCTCCCTCAGGCTTTGCGTGTTAGTTTGGGTCCTTGTGATCATGCAGTGGAGGGTGTTCCGCTATTGATGTGAGCCCCCTTGCACCTTCCTTTCCTCTGCAAAGCTCTTTGCTCTGTCAGCAATGCTGCCCATTGCCTCTAAAGCTGCCGGTGCCTACAAGGGTCCTTTCTCACTGCCACCATTGGAGGTGATCACTGATACAGGCTCCTGGCTGTGATTGGTGTCCTGGCTGGACTTCTAGATGGAAAGCTGTCATTACTTTAGGCAAACATTGCTATTTTTATTATTAATTTAACAGCTTTCCTTCTTTTCTTCCTCTTGAAAGGATGGTACCTACTCTAGCTATTCATTTTGTCCAGCTTGCTCAATGCTTTAGAAGGTATTTGATGAGTCTTGGTGATTTAGGACAGAGAAGAGCTACTCCCAGCAATGTGTGTGTGCCTGCCTTATTTTTAGATACCATACATAAGGCTGGTTTTATTAAAGAAAAAAAAATGTTAAAATTGTCAAAGATAAAATCTGTTTGTTTCCCAAAATTCCCATATTGGTGGCTTAAGGCTGAGATTTTCACACCTACGCTGGGGATTTGGAGACTTGGCCGTGAACCATGTTACAGTTCTCACAAATTTGTCAGGAGTCTCTTGGTGCTTCATGCTTTCCCTAACAGCCCAGCACCTTTGTGCTTTTGTGGCACGACAGCTTCTGCTTTGGGTAAGTGAGTAAAAAACTGCAATCCTTGCCGTTATGGTTGTGAAGAGAGGCTTGTAATTGAGAAGCTCAGTAAACACAAAGGAGGTAGAGAGAGATCCCAGGTGATTATGTTGACATCTTATGGACTGGGAGAATTAGCACCTTGATGAGTTTTGCGTATTTGAGGCCTGCAAGGAGTGAGGCATCCCTATCCCATAGGTAATCTGAATACCTCCTTTGACCACCCCCAACCAGGTCACACTTTGCTGCACACCGACATTGCCTGCTCTTGCTTTGGAGGCAGCACCCTTCAAAGCCCAGGCATTGAGATTGACATTGGATAGATGGTTTTGCCATAGCATCTGGTAAGTGACTGTCCCCCTGCACTGGGCACTGGTGAGGCCACACCTCGAATCCTGTGTTCAGCTCTAGGCCCCTCACTACAGGAGAGACATTGAGGTGCTGGAGTGGGGCCAGAGAAGGGCAATGGAGCTGGCGCAGGGCCTGGAGCACAAGTGTGATGGGGAATGGCTGAGGGACCTGGGGGGTTCAGTCTGGAGAAGAGAAGGCTCAGGGGGGACCTGATCGCTCCCTACAACTGCCTGAGAGGAGGATGGAGCCAGGAGGGGCTGGGCTCTGCTCCCAAGGAACAAGGGATGGGACAAGAGGAAATGGCCTCAAGCTGCACCAGGGCAGGTTTAGATGGAGCCGAGGAACATTTCCTTCCCCAGAGGGTGCTCAGGCATTGGAACATTGCTGGAGTCACTGTCCGACTACATCACAAAGAATATAGTAGACGAGGCCCTTAATGACATGGGTTAGTGGTGGCCTTGGCAGTGCTGGGGAATGGTTGGACTTGAGGATCTTTTCCAACCTAGTTCATTCTATGATTCTATGATCTCAGAGTTGACTTTGGCAAAGCTGACCCAGAGATATCTGGCTTCAGCGCTTCTCCCATGTGCCGCAGCCAGATTCTGGGGCTGAGGGTCTTTGGGATAATGTGGGAAACTGATTTATTGCACTGGTGATTTCAGTTAATTTCCTTTTCCCATTTTGGCAACTTCCTGGCAGTCCAGAACGTTTTGCAGTGGATGGGTGGGTAACGGATTTCAAGCTCCACATAGGGATAAAGAGGGGAGAGGGGAGGGCAGAAGGTGGCGTTTTACAGAGCATTGACATGTTCTTAATTCTAATAAAATACTAACAAATAGGTAAGCAGCACCTTAGCTGCTAAGGTGACAGGCGCTTAAGAAGCATTGAATAAATACATAAAACATATTTGCTGAAGGCATTTGTTGTTGGAAGTTTAAACATTAAACATGCCTGCTTCATCTGATACCTTAATAAAGCAGGGATGTTCAAAGAGCCATTAGTGGTGCTCTGACTACAGCTTTACGTCTTCACTATATGTACCAAGGAAACTGCATTATATCAGCAATGCCTCAGTGGGTTTTGCCCCCAGAAGGGAAAGTAAGTGAATTGTGGGAGGGATTTTAATGTGGGCTTGAGCTTTCCTGTATTGATCAGTGTGGATCTTTTGGTATTGTTCCCTTGTAAAGTGCTGGGGCTGGTCCATGGGAAGCAGCAGCTCTGCTGTGGTATCCCCAAGCTCAACAAAAGCTGGCTTGGGGCCTGATGAGACAAATAAACAGTTTTCTGTATTTATTTTTTAAATTACAGGCTAAGGAGGAGCACAGATACTCAATCCATTAAGAAATAACTAGGTGGGTGATTCACTACCATGTGTGTAAATGGCACCAGCGCTGCTCTGCCTGCACAATTTATTAATACTTCACGGGAGGAAAAAAAAATTATTTTAATCTCATAATGGATGATGAGCTGTGAAATTGCTTCTGCAGCAGCTGGGCACCCTGGGGGAGGTGCTAGATTGCACCACATTATGCAAGCTCTCCCCACATCTCTGCCTTCCTCATGCTAATCAGACACATCAAATCTGGGCAATGGAGAGGAGGTGCCACTGCTTCTGTGGGTTTTAGTACTTTTCTTAATTTAATATATGTAAGTTTTCTGTCACTGTGCTTTGGGGTCCAAAGTCTTGCTTTGAAAGCCTATGGGCTCCAATCTGAGTGCATTTGTGGTGAGCGATGCTTTGGGCTTTGAAGGTTCTGGCCTGACCCATAGGATCATAGAATCACAGAGACGCTTTGGTTGGAAGGGACCTTAAAGCTCACCCAGCTCCAACCCCTGCCACGGGCAGGGACACCTTCCACTAGAGCAGCTTGCTCCAAGCCCCTGTGTCCAACCTGCCCTTGAACACTGCCAGGGATGGGGCAGCCACAGCTTCTCTGGGCAACCTGGAGCAGTGCCTCAGCACCCTCATTCCTGCTGCTCCTGGCCACATTGGCCTGGTTCACACCATTAAATAGCTAGAAATATAGCAAAAGGACTGGGGCTGCCCGAATTTGTATCTAGCTGATACCATCACTGTGCAGGCTTGTGCGCCAAGAGCTGTTATGGTTGAGAGCAGCTTTGCTCTGCTTTGGTAGGTTTGGATGGGGACTATGCGTAGAACTGACACTGCCAGTGCAGGGAGGTTTGGTTTGGGTGCTAGAAGCACAGTTAGACGTTTTGGTTGCATGTGAGAAGAAGGTACAAATGTCTAGTGATGAGAGCAAACGACGTATAGTGTAGGGCCACTTGGGGAAAAACTGCAGATTACCCCCTTAGTCCCAGCAAGGGATTTGCAGTGTGCAACTCTTAGTTGTACGTGTGTGTTTCTCATGCCTTATGAACACCAGTCCTGGTTGGCTGCAGGTGTGTCCTGGTGTGCAAGGACCATGCAGGTCTGTCTTTGATGATGAGAGAAAAAACAAAATCAGGGCATACCTGGAAGAAGAAAGACTTGATCCAAGCTGGGTGTGTTGCCACTATGGCTTGCTGAAGGGTCTGGCTGCAGACCTCTAGGTAAAGCAGTGTACGGCACAGAGTATGGCTGTGCTGGCCGCGTGCTAGGATAGGACATATCCTTTGAGAAAAGACTCTGAAAATCTTCCCTTAAAGCATCCAAAAAGTATGGTATGGCACAAAAGCTTTATAAACCTCTAACTCCACAGCTTCAGTTCTGAGCATAAAGGAAACACTCTCTAAGATGAAAACCAAAAGGGAAAAAGCATGGCACAGAATACGGTTTCCTTCCTGCTCTGGGTTCTTCTGACTCTACTGAAGCCAGGTCGAATTAATTTCTTAGAGTGCTTTTTACTAATTCCTCCTTGCATACACTCCATTACTGTTTTCAGGCCTCCTTATCTCTTGACCTGCTTACAGTGCATTATCCGTCATTATATAATGTACCCGTGGCTCAACGCGAAACACCAAATCCGTACAGTCCAACAATGAATTTCTGTGAAGTGCACTGATCTTATTATGCAAGTTCAGTATGGCATGAGACAAAAAAGGCAATTATGTAAAATCCACAAATAATTCCCAGAAATGCATGATATTCTTGAGTAGAATATTGCCGTATTCCTTGGATTTGCTTCCAGGCGAGACACTAGGAAAGGAAAGAAAAGGGCTTCTATTTGTCTGGCCCAGTCAGTCTGATTTGAGATCTCCACTGGCTCCTATCTCAATGGATGAACAGTCCCTTCGATACATTTTCAAAACAGGCAAAAGATCATTACAACCAATTTTAAGGAGGCTGATTGTGAGACAGATGTCAGAGGCTGCACTTTGCCTGTGTCCTGGCTTTCCCTGGAGCACTGCCATGTTTGCTTTGAAAGCCTAGGGAAGAGTAGCCACAGAAACACACAGTGAAAGGAAACAGTTCTCTGTCAGAGTGGGTAGGTAACTAAGATGTAGGTGAAGCTAGATGTTACTCCTGGTGATCCAGGAGCAGCTCTGCATCAGACATGCCGTACAGTCCTGGCCCTGCTTATGAAGATGTAACAAAGGGTTTTCAGGAGCTCTGGTTGTTGCTGAGGTTTGCATAAGCCAATATTGAATGCTTCTGAAAATGCTGTCATCAAACTTTGGGCCTTCATATCCCATCTGCTTGTTTGGAAGTTGAAGATCTTTCTTATAGGCACATGGTGCTGCCAGAGGTCAGCCTCTGGAGCTGGAGGTGAGACGTCCAGATGTAGTACTTCCACATATATCAGAAAGTGAATGTCCCAGCAGGGATCAGGACACTGTGGGGCAGAGGAGGTTGATGCCTGGACATGCTCTGTCCATGAAAATGGCATTTTGGAGAAGTGACAGCAAATCTCTAAAGCAGTAGTTATGGACATGTTTTGTAAGGACCCTGGGGTACTCCCTGCTGCTAGATGTTGATGTCAGGAGCTTAATGGAGATGCAAGAAGGGGGAAGAGCAACAAAACTAGGTGGAGCAGGTGAAATGGAAGGATGCACTGTTCTGTTCTCTGAGAGGTTTCCATGATTGTTTATTAGGGCTTTTTGTCTCCCCCAAAATCCTGGTTAGTATTGGCCAATTTTTAGGTCAGCATGTTGACAAACTACTGGTCTGATTGCTTAAGTGTGTCTTGAGTTCTCGTGAGGACAACATGTGGCTGTGGGTTTCCATTCCTCACTAAAAGTGATTTAGAGAGCTTTTCCTTCCAGGATGTACTTGGTAGCATGAGAAGGTGGATCTGGAGGGCCAGTTGCTCCAGCAGGTTCAAATGGAGCTCTCCTTTGGGATGTTCTGTGGTTCTGACAGGGTATTTCCTATCACTCTCACACAAGGCAGTTTCTGCCTTGCAATGAGAGGAGGGAAGACTGAGGTATCTGTGGTGGAGTGCATTTTTCTTCCTCTTTATTCCTGGGATAACTTCTTCCAAGACTCATTTTTGTCTGTGATACTGAGGAATTAAAGGTCTGTGCCTCCCTCTTCCCTGAGAGGGATAACCACAGCATTAGAAATCCTTTATATACCACTGCATGTTGCACTGCTGCATCCATGCGTGTATATCTGCCTTTATGGTAAGTGTAACCTTTTCCTGAACCAAAGGTTTTCCTGAACGAGAGCCCTTTGGGATCTGTGGGGCTTTCCTGGATACATTTTTAATAAACACAATAATTTGACTGCAAGCCCATTACCTATCCCCTGTTTATTCTAAGTTCTATTTCCATGCCTACAAAAAGACAGTAACTCACAGGGCAATCAAAGGAAGAATGACAACCAGGACAAAATTGGTATGTGTTGCGATAAACCAGTCCATATTCAGCATCATGCACTCCAGCTTTATATATTGCCTGTAAAATAATGGCTTCCAAAAGATATTAAATCTTTAGGAAAAATCAAGCCTAATTGTAACTATATTTTTGTTTTCCATTTTGGTTTATGTACAGTGTACGACTCTTGCAGAGGCATTTTTATTCCAGGGAAATGACAGGCCAACAAGAAGCCATAATTGCACTGATTTTTACAAGTGCCTGCATTACTGCAGATCTGATGTACTGTAAGACATGAATCAGAAAAATTCTATTAAAAAATCTCTTGAATGGCTGACACAGGAGTATTATCCACAATGATTAATTTGACTTGGTCATTATGAACACAGACAAGTCTGGCAAAATTGCATTTCATTCCCCACTGAATTCATAAAATCACTATACACATAATAAGAAGTTATAGTTCTCTGCTATCCACTATTCTTGACAGGATTCCAGTTCTGGATAAGATACTGATTAAAAAAAATGGAAGTAGAGGGAGTTGGGAGCTTTTTTCAGAGCCTACAATAAGACTGATTTCTTTTGCTATAAATTGTTGATAGAACTCCATTAGCTTTAGCTTTTTTTGGTGAAGTGGTGATGCAGGTCAAGCACAGCTTGGACAATATAAAAACTGACTGAAAGCTTTTATTTACACTGAAAGGGATGCAGCAGAATGGCATGCACGTGTTTCACATCGTGAATCCCAAGAAGCTTAGTTGGGCTGTACCTGAGGGCACAGAGTAGGGGCTGTCACTGCAGACCCTTCTGTTCAGCCACAGCCACAGGCAAGTCCCTACCAGATTGAACCTCAGGGGCTGTCCATCCCTAATGACATATGCTGACAATACAGATAGTTATTGGCAATTGGTATCCTGTTCTTCATTTCTCACCCACATAAACAGGGTACCAATGGACAGATTGAGGCCAGAGAGTCCCAAAAATGATGTTTCTGGTTTCGTGTAAAAAAATAGAACAAAACCTTTTTCTGGTGAGTAGCAGAATTGGATGCATGTCCCCCCCAAAAAAGCTGTATCTTTCTGAGTGAGCTGAAATTTTATGTTCCTTCTGAATATTACCAGCTGGCTCCCTCCACAGTCCCCATCCTGCAGGATGTTTAGGACCCTGGTATCTCCCTTCCCTGCACATGGGGCTTTATGAAACTTATGGAAAAGAGACTTTTTTTTGTGCTGGTAAATTTGGTTGGAGCCATCTGGCAGGCCTGGCTTTTGAAAGACTCATGGCTCTGTGACTGCATGGGATTGGTGTCTGTAGGAGATAAGACAAACTGAACTCACGTGAAATTAAAGGGTGACCATCCAGCTCCATTCAAAGATTAAGGGTCAGCAGCTCTGGAGGCTGTCATAGCATGCAGAGTCTGCATCAGAGCAATACCTGCACGATAGGAGGAAAAGGTGAGAAACTGGGACATAGAGGTGTGTACTTGCCCTTTGCATGAACCAACATTTGATTGGGGTTTAAAACCCCACTACTACAGGTATGGAAGTAGGGGTGCACAGAGGTTGGCAGAGCCCAGCTTTCCCACAGGTTGCCTGATGCTCTGCTGCGATCCCAACCTGCCGGTGGGGCTGCTGTTACTGAATATTGTGCTGATCTTTCCAATGCACATTCATGTTCTTGCAAGAACTCGTTTTTCCCTTTTCAACCACACTCCCATAGTCAAAAACCTGAGCATGTGAAAATTAGTGTAGAAGAGGCTGGGAACACTTCAAAGACAATTTGTGGATTGTATGTGACTGTCTGTTGATAAATACTTCTTTACAGTATTTATCCAACTCTACCCCTGTAATTCATTGGCCCTGCTATTCACACACTGGATCACCGTGTGTGAAGATGAGGCAAATCAGTTTCCATTCCTAAGACACAGAGCTGCTGATGTGGAAAATCAGTGCAAGAAATCTTGGCACAGGGCTTTGGGAATCCCAGGTGGGAGCACAGCCCTGCAGCATCCCCCTTCCCAAGGAATAGTGCTTAGAGGGTCTGTACCCTGCATGCAGTCCAAGGTCACCCTGCAGCGGACATCAGACCTTCTTGGCCCCAGAGCACTGGAGTCTTCAACATCCAAGTGACTTCCACTTTCTCCTGCCACCTGAAAGAATGTTTCTGTCTCTGCAGCCACAGCACTTTGTGCCAGCCAGAAAACCCTGGGATTCATGTGCCGGAGGATCATAGAATCCTTGGATAGTTTGTGTTGGCAGGGACCTTAAAGCTCCTCCAGCTCCAACCCCTGCCACGGGCAGGGACCCCTTCCACTAGAGCAGCTTGCTCCAAGCCCCTGTGTCCAACCTGCCCTTGAACACTGCCAGGGATGGGGCAGCCACAGCTTCTCTGGGCACCCTGTCCCAGCGCCTCAGCACCCTCACAGGGAAGAGCTTCTGCCTAAGAGCTCATCTCAGTCTCCCCTCTGGCAGGTTCAAGCCATTCCCCTTGTCCTGTCCCTACAGGCCCTTGTCCCAAGCCCCTCTCCAGCTTTCCTGCAGCCCCTTTAGGCACTGGAGCTGCTCTAAGGTCTCCCCTTCAGGAGCCTTCTCTTGTCCAGGCTGCCCCAGCCCAGCTCTCTCAGCCTGGCTCCAGAGCAGAGCTGCTCCAGCCCTTGCAGCATCTCCATGGCCTCCTCTGGCCTTGCTCCAACAGCTCCACATCCCTCTCATGTTAGGGGTCCCAGAGAAACACATCAAAATCCCCTTATTCAATTATGATCATGACTGTGCCAAGCAATGTGTGTGGTGAGAGACCAGTCTGGAGGCTTCTAAGGAAACGTGAGGTAGTTTGCTTTCATTAAACTTCGATGTTCACTTTTTCATTGTGTCTGGACTCTTCCTCTTTACATGTCCCAAGTTTTTCTCTCAACCTGGTGTGCTCTTCAGCTTGTGTGAACACTGGCACATGGTGGATCCTTTTGTATCTGTGTAAGAGCAACAGGGAAAGTCTGTGTATGGCAGTGCAGTGTGCTTACCTGGTTTCTGATCCAATCTGATGCATCATCGAGGTACCCCACAAACCACCCAGGTGTTCTTCTGTTGCCCTTTCCCCAGTCTGCGCTGGCAGAGCCCTCGGTCATGCTTTTCAGCCTTACAAACAACAACGTTCTCCTCACTTTGCAGGCTTTCCAGGCTGGTTTTGGTCTTTTTAGACCCATCTCATCAATGAAGGGTCTAGAGGGCCCCATTCCTGCGGCAGTAAGCTCTTGTATTAGCTGCAGGAAAACCTGGTTACTAGATGATGGGTGGTACAGAGTCTGCGGTGGTTTGTGTCATCTGGATGATTAGGGTGGGATGGAACAGGCCAGCCTACATATTTCCTTGTACCTTACCAAGAATAAATGTTCTTTCTTAGGATTATATTTACTGTTGAATGTTATTTGACAGGACAAATATTTACCTGCAGTAATACTGCAAATCTCTGTCATTCTCACTGTGAGTAATATTCTGAATCAATGCTTGGCTTCAACTCCTGGATCCTTGCAGATAATCACACAGAACATGACTCAGTGGAGAATTGGGGTCACTGGGCATTTGCCATGCTGCTGAGGAAAATGGTTTCCCAGGTCCTTGGTTGAGTCACATCCTCTGTGATGAATATCAATGTGCAGTGGTGAGATGGTGCTGACCAGCTGTGGTTTGCAAAGATGGACAGCACTTCCATGCTGTCTAGTGTGTGTGTTCTTGCCCAAGATAGGGGGTTGGAACTGGATGGTCTTACGGTCATTTCCAACCCAAACCGTTCCATGATTCTATGACTCACTTCTAAGAGGGGAAAGGCAGGAGAAAGCTAAAGGCTTGGTTTGTAGACATGCTCAACACTTGTAGCTCCCTCCCGAGTCACCTGCATGGGTGTGCAGGGTTGCCGTGCCCATCAGGCCATCTTGCAGTGCGGAAGTGAAGGACATCCAGGCACGTTGATAACCACAGATGTGCTCCGTGTTTGCAACGGAGATGTTAACAGACATCAACAGACCAGTCCCTACTATTTCCAGCTTGCTCATTGTTGGACACTGACAGTCCGGAGCAAGAGCTCCTCAGTTCTCTCCTTGACCCACAGTAACTCATAGATGCAACTTAAGGGCCTGTAGAGATGATGTCTGCATCTTGATGAGTTTATAATTCAGGTACTTACCAAGCCATATAAAAGAAGATCCGGTTTTGCTGTTAAAACTCAGGCTTCCCATGCCTGGGACACTGGAGACTGGATCTGCAGATGGACAGAGGTGGTCCAGAAACCCCTGTTCAAACTTAGATTTCAGGAAGAAAAAGTGGTTCTTAAGTATGGTTTTGCTGCTGTTGGAGGTTGGTTATATCTGCTGCAGTGCCATCCTCTGGCATCACTGTGCAAGCATGAGGCATGGCCCTGGTACTCTGCTCAGGGCAGTTTGATCCATGTCTGGTGCCAGCCCCAGATCACAGATGCACAGGGACCTGGGGACAAAGAGGGTGTCAGAGCAGAAGCACTGTCCCCTCTCTTTCACTCCATCCCACTGCAGGCAGAAGCAGCAGTTTGCCACTCCAAGCCCTGCATTGCAAGCCAAGAGAGGGCTTGCAATAGACTTGTTGTTTCAGCTGATTTCAGTGTTTTAATCTGAAGAGGAATAATGTGTAATTACAACAACTGTCATCAGTTTGACAGTGGAAAATCCTAGATCTTCTGTGCCTTTTTGTGTTACCATAATGGGCAGCCTTTTAGCAAAGCAAGCTTCTCTGCACTCACATACGGAGTCCTGGTGGGATGAATGGGTTCAGACCAGCTCACAAATCTAATTTGTAATGTATCCTTATGACATATAATTGGCTGTTTAATATAATTCAAATTAACATAAGAATAGAAAATATAATTTGCAGCCTAGCCCACATGGGGGTGGGAAGGAGCATTGGGTGTCACCGGCAGAGGGGTTGGGATGGCGTGTGGTGTGAGTGAGACAGCCCTTCGTGGGACAGAGACATCACCTCAGTCATGTCAGTAGGCACTGTGTGTGACACTAAGTCACCCCTCTTTCCCAGCCTTGAGTGTCTATCTGTCTCATCTCCCTTCCTTATCACCCTAGTGATCTATTTAAAACACATATAGAATAAATGCAGTTTGCTTTGGAAAATGGGCAGGCTCTGAGTCTGGTTACAGTGATTGGATATTGTCTAATCTGATTTTGATTGTGTACAGCTTTGATTGTAATTTTGATATGTCTGCACAATACTGTAGCTCTTGGGAAAGCTTTGTGATTTAAACAGGTATTCTTATGTTGGGGTATTTTTTTTTCCCTTGGGCTGAATAGAGCTGAGGCAGAAATGTGCAGGGGGTGAGCAGGGCTTCCAGAACCACCTCAAAGCCCTCAGTGAGTTGCTCTGCAGCAACACAAGGAACTTGTAGTTTTGAAGAGAGCTTTAGGAAACTTTGAGTGGGTTTTACATAATTTAGTTAAGTACAGCTAAGCCACTTGCTTATATACCTGATGCCAAAATAAACCAGTTGGAGGAACAAGTTTGCTGTGCAATGATTAATTTAAGTCCCTTTCCATAAAGCATGGAGTGAAATCCTCTTAAATAACTGTGAAAGAATTGGTGTACCTCGAAGAATGTAGCCCACGTGGAAACCTAACTACTAGATGTATTAAATGGGATCTATCTGTCTACTGCTGTGTACATCCTCTCAGCCCCCTGCCTTCCCTGTATAATACCTCTGCTAGACAGAAGCTGGCTGGAAAAATAGCTTGGCTTGAATTTCCCCGGAACAATAACAGTGGGTACAGAGCTATCTCAGCCTGGATCCATCTTACATTTCTCTCCTACTTGTATTTCCCCACAGCCAGTGGGAATCTCGGGTGAACGTGAAGGGCTGGGTGGGATGTGAGTTTTTCCATTTTCCATTTTCCATTTCTCTTTTGCAGCAGGATGAGGGGAGGCAAGAGGTAGGGGTTCAGCTCAGGAGGGGATGAGCCACTTCCAGCCACAGTTTTGGGGTGACTCAAGAGCAACTCCCTGCTCTGATACCCCACAGGGATGCATCTCTCCCATCCCAGGCAGTGCTGGAGCTCTCCCACTGGGAGCCCTTCCACAGAAACTTCCTTGCTCCCCATTGACTTCTTCTCTATTCGGGTTAAACATGGGGTTTATTTTCTTTTATGAAGGGTTTTCTCTCTGCAGGCTGGGGTGATGAAGAGCATGTGAGCTCTGGGGCAATGGATTAATAAAACCTACAGTGCTTAACTGGTTTTGCACACATCTGGGGTTTTGCTCTGCAATCATGTATTAAGTTAAAATCCAACCATGAAACTAGGTGATCTGGGAAATTTAGCTTAAAATCCATGTGTATAATACTATGGCTAATCAGAATTTCATATGCTATAATAACATGTGAAACAGAAGATGTTTATTAGATTACATTTTCTCCTCTGCAGAGGCTGATTCTATTCTGTGTTGATAATTAATAATTTTGGATAGATTTACACTTATGTTCTGAAACAAATATGGTTTTGTCTGAAGTGAAAACAACTGCACGAGTCCAATCAGATATTCTTCCTCCATATCAACTGGAACACTTAGAAGTAAACAAATCACCAGCAAACACGGGAAGCTCCAGGAGTCCCAACATCTCCGCGTGTTTGTGGTCACCCTAAGGGAGCAGGACTGGGAGGTGAGGGTATGGATATACCCATATGGATGTGGGTATAAGGAAGGTAAAATCTCCATGGATGGTGGAGTTATGCAGGCTTCCTTTTGTGGATTTTTCAGAACTGATGGCTGTGTTTCCATATTTCCCTCCCTGGTTGTAGCTTCTGTGCTGGAATTTGTGAGGAATCCATGGGATTTTTGCTCCAAGTACTAGTTATTTCTACAGGGCTAATTCTCATGAACGCTCTTGAAAATACAAACTGTAGATACTGTAAGACCTGAGCTGGGTGCCCAAAAAGACACTTGGACTTCAAAATGCAGCAGCTGGTTGGGAAACGGCCATGCTCTTTCCACGGCTGTGGGCTCTGTGAGCAGAGCTTGCCTGGCTGCATGGAGGTTTCTGCTGAGGTTTTGTTGAGCTAAAGGTGTGCTAGAGGGATGCAGCATGGGAGAGGGGCGTGGTGGGGATGCCCAGGCAAATCTGAGGTCTGCAAGGACCTGTGGTGTTCCTGATGGCAGGTGCAGTCCTGCCACACTCCCTGCCTGGCTCTTACCTGGTTACAACCTGCTGGTGTCCAGGGATATGGATGTCTTTGTTATTAAAACCAAACCATTTTCACTGGAGTGTTTTTTTGTGTTTCTTACACAAATAACCACTTTGCTAAAGCAATGAGGCAGTGACCTGTTGCAAAATGTCTTTTTCACATTTTAGACATATAACAGTCAGAATGAGAACAATGAAGACTACGAGATCCCTCCCATAACGCCTCCCAATCTCCCTGACCCTTCCCTCCTGCACTTGGTGGACCATGAAACTGGGTATCACTCCCTGTGCCACAGCCTCCCTTCGAACAGCCTGATACCAGCGTACCCCTACCAGAACATGGACCTGCCGGCCATCATGGTCTCCAACATGTTGAGTCAGGATGGACATCTTCTCTCCAGCCAGCTGCCCACGGTCAGTGACTTTGCCCTCTTGCTGTGTTTCACGAAAGCTGCTCTGTATTTTGAGTTATCAGTTGATTGAACATAGAAGGATGTTAATGATGAGATGTTTGCCCTGGGGGTTGGGAATTGCTGTGCACCGAGGGCAGGGTGCAGTGGCAGATGCTGCAGTCACTCGTGTGGCTGTGCTCATGGTGGTCATTTTATGTTTCCAGTTTGGTGTCTTCCTGAGCCTTATTAGCCCCTAAAGAGCAGAGGGGAGGTTGTTTTCCTCTATGTACCTAACATCCTCACTGAACTGAGCAAAGTCCACACGCTCCATCCTCCACGTGAAGGTGACCTGCCAAAGCCCTTAGTCCATAAGCCCCTACAGCCCATGTCCTTTCTCCTGTTGCCAGGGTGGCCTTGGCGGCATCAGCAAGAGAGGTACAGATGCGCCATGAAGGGAAAGGTGTCCTATTGATTTCAAGGGGAACAAGATCCCTCCTTACACTTGCAAACTCACATTGCCTCTTGGCTCTCGCTGTGGCAAGGGGATACCTTGTGAAATATCAAATGACTCTTCTGTAGGAATAAATAAAGCAGGGATAATGAAGTAAAGTGCAGCTCTGGGAAGGAAATTCAGGGCTAATTAGACCTTAGGATGCTTCTGTATCAGCAGCACCAAGGAAGGGTTGTGACTTGATTTTGACAGTGGTATTGAATTAATACTGTCGGTGATTAATAATATTTCCCTGTTTAGCAGACCTATGGTCAGTTTTCTACGTTGTTTCTCTCTAAGATCCTTGATTTTCATGGGTGCTGTTGCACGCCTTCACTATCAAAGAGTTAATTTTTCTTCAATGGCATGGCTGGGAGTCTGCCACTCACTGCCTGGAGAGCATTTGGTGTTGATTGCTTGAATAGATAACAGTCTGAAAGGTAGTGACATTTAAATATTTAGATGGGATATGATCACTTAGTCTAGGAAAATCCCAAGGCTTTCTCAACTCTTCATGCGTCTCCAAGTTTCATTGTTAGTGTATTAAGAAAAATATCATGTTCTGCCCATCAATATTAAATACCAGCATATTTCAATGGGATTAAATATTATTTAGGCGTCTGTGTTAGCATTTAGGTTCTTAGGTGATTAAAACATTCATTTCTGAGACAAAAAGAGTCAATTTCAGATGAAATATTTTCCCTTGGTTTAATTTAAAGCACAGCCCCCTTGCCTGACCCCTATTTTCATAACATGATAATTTTATCCTGTGTTGATTGTCTCATTTTTGAGAGGTGATATTGCACTTATAAATCACTTTCTAAAATACCTAAAGAAACAAGAATAGTGGGATTTATTAAGCAGCTTCTGGAGGTCTGAAATAATTTATTTTGGAGTAGTCCTTGGGAAATGTTCTCTTTCTTGCTTTATGGTACTGTTTTACAAATGCAGCATCATGACAATAAATCAGGACTGAGCCAGAGAAGATAAGAAGGGGGCTTAGTGGGCTGTAAGTATAGAGTGGAGAGATTAAGATTTGTTTGCCCCTTACCATGAAAATAAAAAATCCAGTGAACCCTGAATTTCTCAGACAGTTCCAATTGGAACTGTTCAGTTCTGAGGGAAAAGGCTTGGAGCTGTGATACGTCTCCAGAGGTCCCAGCACCAAAGGAAGTAGAGCAGGGAATGAACTGTGTTGCAATTTTTAGTCAAAATTCAGTCCTGTCAAAACCTTTTTCTGCATGTTGCCAGATTTCTCCCACTGACAGGTAACACCTTCTAGCCCCTTGTTTTCTTTGGATGCTCCAATCGAGTCTCCCCTTACTCCATCACTGGGGGATGCTTCAGGGTGCATGATGGGGAGACCTCATAGCAGCCTTCCAGTTTCTGAAGGGGGCTTATAAGGATGCTGGGGAGGGACTCTTCATTAGGGACTGTAGTGATAGGACGAGGGGCAACGGGTTCAAACTGAAACAGGGGAAGTTTAGATTGGATATAAGGAGGAAATTCTTTACTGTAAGGGTGGTGAGGCACTGGAATGGGTTGCCCAGGGAGGTTGTGAATGCTCCATCCCTGGCAGTGTTCAAGGCCAGGTTGGACAGGGCCTTGGGTGGTATGGTTTAGTGTGAGGTGTCCCTGCCCATGGCAGGAGGGTTGGAACTGGATGATGTTAAGGTCCTTTCCAACCCTAACTATTTTATGATTCTAAGTGCTACAGTCCTACTCAAATATCAACTGCCTTTGGTGACTGCTTGCAGCAGGAAGCCTCCAGGCCAAGAAAAGGGCTGGTTTGCTAACACCTTCATAAGAGAGGACCTATTACTGCAGGGGTGGTGATGGGAAGCCTTGACTGAGCACTGCGGGGCAGGCATGTGGAGGTTTTGTCTTTGTTCCAGGACCAACGTTGCTCATGCAAATGCTGCATCCAGGAACCTCAGTCCTTGCCTGTGGGGGGACAGCACTGCCTGGAGCCCATCACCACTGCTCAGAAACCCTGAAGCGTTGTGCTCCTCCAAGCCTGGCCAAAGGACGTTGGGGCATGCTGAAAACCCAGCCTGGTTTCCCATAGCACATGTTGTGTGCTGCTCCTTTCCTGCTCTCCCCTGCAGTGGCCAGGTGTATTTTTGGACATTGTTTTGGACACATGAAGCTGTTATGAGCAAATATTGTCTTTGTAGCAGGTATATAGAGTTTGATTGAGGAGCCTGGCAACTCCCCTTGTGTCTGCATCTTCCTGGTGCTTCTCATCATGAGAGATCTGTGTGTCTGCGTTAAAGGCATTAACGTTTCCTTGAGCACAGTGGGGTAACGTTTTTCTGCTCTCAGCAAGCTGTCTCAGACAAGTATAAAAGGGCTGCAGCCACAGCCTGGAAGTTCTTCATTTCAGTTGGTTGAGTGGAAGCAGATTATTTGAAGAATATTACAAAGCTTCATTGGTGAAAAGCGAGCTCATGGCGTAAAACTGTCAGATTTCCAGTTACCTGTGGAACCTGTTTATGTAGAGGTGAGAGAGTAATAGGTAAACAGGGGTGGCTTGTAGTAGCAAGGATGAGTGCAGCCCTGAAATAAGACTTAGCTGGCTGATTTTGCAACCTGAATACTTGTTTCCTAGTGCTGCAGGACTTTGCTGTGAAACAGAGAGAACCACAGTAAAACAACCCAGCAATTACCCACCTGCCCCTCTCCCAGGTGAGACATGGAAAGGAGAAATAGCCCCTTCCTGAGCTGGGCTGTGTGTGCCGAGGCTGTGGGAATGGTGTAGGGCTCCAAGGAGAAGCATGCTCTATGGTGTCCACCAGAAGACCTCAAACGAGGTTGTCCTGCAGGACCACGATCTCTTGGCTCCGCAGTCTCTCCCCAGCTCCCATCCTTCTCGAGACTGCTGCTCCCTGTCAAACACAGCAGCATTTCTTATTGACAGCCTAAGCCAGAATCAGTGGGAATTGCAGCCGTTTTTTTCTGGATAGCGCTCACTTGATGCAGCCCTAAAACAGTGGTCAAGGTACTTGGTGGTGGGCAGCACAGTTGGATGTGGCTGTACAGAGCCGGCGAGCATTGGAAGGTTGTGAGAAGGTTTGGTGACACAAAAGGCAAAGATGGTGACACAAAAGACAAGTAGGTTATGCCAGTCTTCTGTCATGGGAAATACCTGACCGTGGTAGACAATACAATTTACGTGTTGTTGGTAAATACTCCCAATACATAAATATTTCAATCATTTCGAATCACTGCCTGTTAAAATAAATTTTTTAATACCTCACCTTGCAGTTTTGTGTCCAGGTCTGTGGCCTCCAACACAGGGGGGACATGGAGCTGTTGAAGCTGGCTTTTGATAAAAGCCTGTAGGGACAGGCCAAGGGGAATGGCTTTAACCTGCCAGAGGGGAGACTGAGATGAGCTCTTGGGCAGAAATTCTTCCCTGTGAGGGTGCTGAGGCGCTGGCACAGGGTGCCCAGAGAAGCTGTGGCTGCCCCATCCCTGGCAGTGTTCAAGGGCAGGTTGGACACAGGGGCTTGGAGCAAGCTGCTCTAGTGGAAGGTGTCCCTGCCCGTGGCAGGGGTTGGAGCTGGAGGAGTTTTGAGGTCCCTCTTGGCCCAAAGCATTCTATGATTCTAAGTTATTTCAAATAACCCATACCCCAGTGCAGCGGTGCCCTTTAGAGCAAGCTCATGCTTTAGAGCAGTGGTCAGGCAATGCTTGGTTGGCTCCATCAAGCCTCAGGTTGGCAGCACAGCACCAGTACAAAACTTAGCATGTCTTCCCTGTTTCAGTCAGTCCTGGATGAGTTTGCATTGGCAATTTTGTGTTGTGTGCTTTAAGTTTTGACTAATTTGGCTTTCTGCATATTAATGGTTCAGTATTTAAAAACTAAACTCCTGAACATGAGCCCTTGGTGGAAAATAGTAATAATACAACCATACATGAAGGGTTCTTTGTATTAAACAGAGCCCTGTTTGCAATTCCCTGCTAGTGTTTTTCTCAGAGGCAATAAATGAAAGAAATATGTCTTTTTAAATTTTATAAAACTCAGAAAAATGGTTTTAAACAGCTTTTCTTCACCTCCTATAATTATTTATTTTCAAACAGTCCTTCAGGGTAATGTTCCGTTTTCTTATTTCACACTCCTTTTTCTCATAAATGAACCATCACTTCAATAAATCATTATGAAAACAGAGACTAACACAAACCCTGAAAGGTTGAAAGATTTATGTAACACATTTATGTTTTCCATTTTCTCATTCTGGTACTCCACTGCTAAAGCTAAGCTAATAAAAGCTGCTATTAATATTTCTTGTTGCCTAGCAACCGCAGAGAGGGAGTAATAGCTTTAGCTAGAAAAATAGATGACCGATAAGGAAAAATTCAATTCTTTTATTATCTCAAGGGAAAATGGGCTTTTACTGGAACATTATGATGTACGAGTGTGAAGTTGAATACAAAGGATATTTTTTCAGTTGTTTTTCTATCTTTAATGAACATTATTTTACCTTCACAAACTCATTTAAGGCATTTGCCCCACCTACTTGCGAGCTTAATTTAGCAGCACCCACACATGCTTCTGGCTTTAAGGATCTGTTGGCATTTTCATGTGAAAACCCCTACCCTCCATGCCTGCCCCCGAGCTTTATCGTTTGGTCATAAAACTCCCTCCAGGTTGGAAATTGGGAGACAAGATTCACAATCAAAGAGTAAATTGTTCTTGTATGTATTTAAGAGCACGCTTTCTCAGAGGAAGGGGTGTGCATGGAGAGTTTGCTTCCTGAAGTTTCAGCTGTTGTGGCTGAGCTCTGTGTCCAAGGAGAGCAGGAACGCTGCTGCTCCTGCCTGTGATCTCACAGCAACTGCAGGCTCTGGAGGGGCAGATGAAGAGCTGGTGCCTGCAGGCAGAAGTGCAGGTCCCTGTGGGAGCACAGGTCCTTGTCTGTGGGAGAGGTCTTACCTGTGCTTCCTGCTCATCCTGGACAGCAGAATGAGCTCCCCACAGAGCAGAAACCCCTCTTTTCAAGTAGCTGAGGCCACAGCTTCAGAGTGATTCCTGCCAGCTGCGGCCAGGAGAGAATCGGGGTGATGGGAGTCACACTCAGCTAATCATAGAATCATGGAATCCTAGAATGGTTTGGGTTGGAAACCCCTGCCACAGGCAGGGACCCCTTCCACTTACAGCAGGCTGCTCCAAGCCCTGTCCAGCCTGACCCTGAACACTGCCAGGGATGGGGCAGCCGCAGGTTTTACCAACACCTTGACAGGGTTTGGAACTGGATGAGCTTTAAGGCTGCTTCCAACCCAAACCATTCCATGATTCCACGATTAAAATGTGCTCTTACTCATGGCACCACATCGTACCATGATGGAAGGGTCTTGCACTGCAGGAGCCAATGCGTGTGTGTAGGTCTGGCTGTGGAAGTGTCTCCCTTGTCTGTGTCTTTTTTGGTTTTGTGCTGCAGACCGGGTCTTTATCTCCCCCTACTCAGTTCTTGGCCTGAAAGCGTGTCCTATCCAGAGGTGGTGTAACTGCTGCTTTCTATGAAGCAGCATCTCTGCGCCACGTGGCCATCCAGTTGTGCTGCACCTTCTAACTATTGCATAGAAATCCATCCTCCTAATCTTTCCTCTCCTTGAGTTGGTCACTATCTTTCAGATAAGCTGGTGCATTCGCAGCAGTCCCAGTGGTTAAAGAGTCGCCTTATCAGCTATAAAATAACCATGCCGTAGCTGCAGGGAGGGTGCATGAGTTATCCCTAGAACATATGTCAAGTGAGCCTGTCCCTCTTGCTTACAGCAATTTAAAATATCACCAATTGCATTGAAGTCTGCATTAAATTCTTCTTTGGAGCAATAATCAGCCCCATAAATACATGGTTTGTGTACCACAGCCGAGGAGGCTCGTTGTGAACAGCATGTATGTATTAGTAGTGTAATTAAAATATCAATTACGCCGTGTTGACAGGTTGCCAAATAACTGGCTTTTGTGCACAGTAAACTTAATCACTCCGAAGTCTGCTCACAAGACCTGATGCAATCTTGATGCCAAACTAGCACAACATAAAAGCAGCATTTGCTAAAGCACGGCTCCGATATTACTCTGCGCAATGGTGCTGCACTCCGTAGCTGGTATCATGTTCTGAAAATTATCTTTTAATGTACAATTTGTATTGCTGAGAAATGTCACTTACTTTGCAGAACGTCTCGCCAGCAGAAAACCTAAGATTTATTCCTGTCATTTTTTGTCTTCTCTGCCATGTTGATAGTAAGAAGTCTACTTTACGTGTGTAATGCTTATGTCAGTTTTGAAATTTGGGGTTTCATAAAAGACAGTGGTATAAATAAAACATCATATAAATTAAAAATACAGTGGGAAGTAAAATCTGTAGGTTACAGAAGCAGATAAGATGAATACGGCATGAAGGAGGCTTTCAGAACAGTATCAAATAGCTGGAGTAAATATGTTCAAGGTATGGGCTGAATCTTCTTTAATAACTCATTCTGATCTTAAAATGTATTTGTCTCTAGTACACAGACATGCAGATGGAAGCCACTTAGCCTAGGTTTAACCCTTTAGATTGAGGTTTGCACTTGTGCATGTTGATGTATTTTCCCCTCCTTAGCCAACAATCCCACTGATTTTTCTGGGTGAGGCTCATTTTTGCCCCCATCAAAAATATCCTGCAAATGAGAGCAGGCTTTGAAAGATGAAGTAGAGATTTGGAAGAGAGTTTCTTTGGAGTCTGGGATGTGGCTCTGGGGATAAACCACGTCAGACCATCTTTGCTTGCAGGTTGCTCATCTTTAGCACAACAGTTCTAGGTCCTTTTTGGACCTAGCCGCTTTGGGAACAGTAAATAAAGTTGGCACTAATATGTTTCCAGGGGCTCTCTGCTAACCAAGACCTGCTCTTCACCAGCAACCTGGGCTATATGCATGCTTGAGCACTGAAAAAGTTCATGTGAGACCTGCAGTATCTTACTTCTTCCTTCCCCTCTTACTGAATGTGCTCAACCCTTTTGCAGCAACAAAAATCTACTTCCACCCTCCCCAAAATGTTGCCTTTATGCCTTAATTTGTGCATGTGAGTCAATGGTGCAGGTTATCTGAGGACTTCTGTTATGTTTGGGTCACATACAGGGAAAAAGAGTAATTTCCACTCAGCAATAATCCCCCAAGCACATGTCTGTGCCTTCTCCTGCATCCCGTTCCTGCTCACTGCCTGTCACTTCTGTCACTGTGGGGATGCAAAACAAAGCTGAGCTTTCATTGCCACCTGTCTGGACTGACAGTAGCAGTCTAATGCAGGGAGGGGAAGGTGGTTTTGCCAAAGAGATGGAGCTCCCTCCATCCCACTGGGTGCTTGCACCATGCATTCACTTCATTTGATGTCCTCTCTGTCTCATGGCACACTCCCCTCTTTGCTATGTGTGCTTGTTTCTGTGGGAATAAAGAGGAGATGTGGTGGGTCTGTGCCACATGGAACCTCTGCCTCACCACCAAGTCTTTGTGCTCCCTTATGTGTTTAACACCGCATTTCATTATGCAACATAAACTCCTCTTTGAAGTGCATCAGACACCTGTAAATAGAATAGGTTTTGCCAGTTTGATGCAGGAAAACCTGTGTGCTGTCAATTATCCCACCAAAGTAGCATGTCTGGCAACTCTTTGCCATCCTTCTTGCATGTTTTGATCAATGTCGCAGCCCACTTTTAATTGCCCTTATCTCTTAGATCAATCATATTTCTCTCTTAGCTGTCATTCACCTCTTCTTTGCATGTTTCCAGGTTGTGTTAACCTGCACCAGCATCACCCATCACCCCAGATTTTCCTTGCTGACAGGGAGGGTCTGTGCAACTTTGAGGCTTGTTTCTGAGCAGAACCTTTCCAGTCATTCCACGGCCCAGTAGCCCTGCAGTGGCTGGTGCTGGAGCAGTCACCAGCACATGCCCAGGGCAGGACAGCACAAAAGGATGGAAATTTCCATGGCTTTTGTTTCAGCTGTGCGTTAGGATGGCTGTTCACTGCTGTAGGTGTGTGCACGTTGAGTAAGTCTTTTCTTCTGATTTAAAGGGGAGACGTTTTTAGAGGCAAATAACAGAAAGTGCTTACAATAAAAATAATAGGCTGTAACAGGCTTTGTTATGCAACGAGGAGATCAAAGAGCTACAGCAGCCACTCAAGGGGGGGGTGCTAACTGGCAGGTAAGATTTCCTCAGCTGCTAGATACTAATGGTAATCCTAGCCTTCTTGTAGGTGTTTTCTCCTGCTTGTGGACTCCAGACTTGTGGGGTTTGCTGTTAAGTGTGAAGGGTGGTGGAGCACAAGGGAGAACACAGACATGAATCTTGAGTCTGATTTCCCTCTCTTCAGCAAACACCCCACATCTCTACCTGCATTGTCCCAGTGGGGTGGGTGTGATTCTGGGTAAGTCCAGTGCCAAATTCAGACCCCACCAAAAGACCAAGAATGTTAAACCTATGAAGCACACCCTGAAAATCACAGCTGCAGCAGTCCTCCCTTCTGCCTCAGTTGTACAGGATGACGCACTTCACATCCCTATAGCCCAGAAAAATTGAAGTTACCATTTAAATGAAGAATGCTACTTGAGTCCTGCCTCTGTGAAGAGGTGTGGGATGCAATGTCAAGAGAAATTATAATGATTACTACAGATGCAGCTTGTCACAAGGAAGAGAAAAATGTTTCTGCATCTGATGCATGGCAGCGAGCCAGTTGGTAATGTTATATGTCCGAGTGTTTTACTTCAGCTCTGCTGGCTGGAAAGCATTCCTTAATGCTCTGTGTGGCTGTTAGATTTGTCTCCCAGCTCTGCAGAATCCCATTAGGAACCTTCCGTTTATACCATGGAAATTGTTTGGTCTCCAAACGGCCGCACAAGGGAGGGAAAAGTGTATTGCTGCAATTCTTCAACATCTACAGAAACTGCCAGCATTATACTTCTCACTTAGCTTTCTTGTAGTAGGCATTTCTCATTATGGAACGAGATGTCCTGTAGCCAGCAGTAGGCAGCTGTTTGAAACCATGGTGCTGTTAGAGGGAGCAGAATCTGCTCCCTTTCCACTCCAGTCACCAGCACTGATGTTATTTAGCCTGAAGCCTGCTGCTTTTGTGTTGGTTATTGCTTTGGAGTTGGAGATCAAAGGCAGGTACGTAGTGGCCAGCATGAGCAGCTCCATGATGGGCATCACGCCTTGGCCACTCAGGGCTGTATTGTACATGGTTCCCCCCATGGACTGATACTCCTTCCATCTGGTTTCTGCAGGACAAGTGAAGATCATGGGGTGAGTGGCAAGAACTGGGAAGAACAGGCCTTCTCCTTGCAGTGACAGACACAGAGGTGGATGAATTAGAGGTGTTTCGAGATGTAGCAGCAAGAAAATGGAATAGCAAAGACCAAGGTCAATCAGGGAACGCCTGTCCTGACCCAGGACACTTGCTGTGCAGGAGAAGCACTATTTGCAGTCCTACTCTGTATTATGTTGTTTGGCCAACATTAGAAAAAGCAGTGATTAAAGACCCATGCACACCATGATTTATGAGGGTCTCTCAAGGTTTTGTTGTTGCCTGGATGCTCTCTTGTTTATGCTTTTTTATTAAAGATGCTGGATGTAGGCTGCAAGGAATAAAATTTGAGGGTGACACAAAGAAACTGGACATATTCGGGACAGGTGAAAGGGAATTCAGAGAGATTTGGGCGTAGGAGGGAAAGGGACCTCAATATTGCTAAGGCAGTTTGTTCAGTGTTGATAAATGCTGAATTAATGCATGTTGAGGAGAAAAAAATTCACCGCTCATAAGGCTTGCAGTGCTCTGAATTAACTGCTCCCCAAAAAACCCTGCACAGGGGCAAGGTGTTAGAGGACAGGAGAAGTTCTTGGGAGGCTGGAAAGTTGTATACTGTGCCCTGTGCTGGTCAGGCTGCCTCAGGCAAAAGAAGAGAAAAAAGAGGCTCAAAGAATAGAAACAGAAATTATCATGGGCCTGGAAAGCTCCTCTAGGGTGCTATGATGCTTAGCGTCTTCACATGCTAAGTTTAAGAAGGAGAAGAATAAAATAATTGAAATTGTAACAGTGGATAGAACAAACAAGCAAGAACATCTAGATCAGGAGTGTCCCTTAATGGGGAAACTTCATGGGAACTGAGATTTGGAAGTTCAGAGCAAAAACAGTGAATACTTTTTTTCCACACAGGCCAAGAGCATAGAATCACAGAATGGTTTGGGTTGGAAGTGACTTTATAGATCATCTAGCTCCAACCCCCTCCCTGTGCTACTGTCTTCTCTTCTTCATAGGAAGTTACTTTGCTTAACGTTTCTACAGGCAGCTCAGACACGTGTATTCAAGTATTTCTTCACTGCTTTGAGCAGTGACACACTCTGGGATTCACTGAGAGTGAGGGTGAGAATGAAAACACCAAATGGATATTTTTTTAATGCTTATGGATAAGCCAAGACCATGGGGAGTTGCTGTAGCAGGTGTTAAAATGCATGTTGTTGGAGAGGAGGAGGTAGCTGTTACATGTCATAAATCCAAAGCTGATTTCTGACTGGGACTAATCTGAAGCTGGGGAGCACCAAGTCCCATCTCACCTATATCAGGTCTCATTCAGAGGTGGAATCGGTCCATGTCTGCTTTGGGCTCCTGGTAACACTTTGCACTATCTAATTTGGCCATAGACCATTGTTCATACACCAGCTGCATCAGACTCTGCTGTCCTTGCTATGCAGCAGTGTGAGCCAGATCTGTGTAGTTTCCCTCTGCATTCAAAGCCTGGATCCTCTTTACCTTGACAGGGTGGGGATGGAAATTTGAACCCAAACTGAACCTTGTAGTATTAATAACTTCTTAATACTTGAAACATTTTTGCCCTACCTCATCAACATCATTTTCTCTAATGCCAGAAGGTGTGTCCCATTGCTCTTTTCCAGTGCGTACTGATGCCAAACCATTTGGATAGACCATCCTTTGCAAACCACCTCTTTGAAGGTGCATTTTTCATGTGTGCCTACTTTGCATATGTAGAAATGGTCTCTGGAAGAGCCAAGCTCCAGCTGTTAACACAGCACAGGTTTCATCTTCGCAGTGCAAAATGTCCCTCTGCTGTCACCAATTGACCTGCTTCATTACAGGAGGTTTCTGCCCAGTCCTGGAGACAATCCTGCATCAACTCCAAGCTCCGCTCTAGCTGGGCTTTTTTATGGCATGTTTCCAGTTCTGATCAGCTTTCTGTGTCTGTCTTAGGGATTCTCTGATTATTTCAGCCTGTGTTTTCTAGCAGCAGTCTACAGACAGTTGGCCATCTGGTTAGCATTAATCTGAAGGAGGAGGCAGCATGCTTACCTGCAGTGAAATAACTTTCCTTTCAAGGAGAGTCTGTTAACATTCACGTTCATGTTGAGCTGAACTGAGAACATCCAGTTCTGGGAAGAGGACAGAAGAGGTGTAAATGGGGTAGCTTGGACACATTCCCTGCCCAGCTGTCCCTCACAAAATCCAAAGCTGGTACTAGCAACTGAAGTTGAGTTTTTGCTTTGATTTCTACACCTTGGCAGGCATGATGAGGTGGAAAGTACCTGCCTTCTCACCCAGCATGACAAGGCAGGCCACCGCTCAGCCTCCACTGACAGCTGGGTTTGGTTTGGTTGGTAGTGTTGGCTAAGTTCTCTCTTTTGGGAAATCCATTCCTTTTTAAGCTTACATTTCATGATAGGATTTGTGAGTACCACAGCCCAACTCCCCTTGCAGCTGTCCATAAGAACATACATTTAAGTTCATTTTTCCTGTATTAGAGCTAAGGGTACAATCAAGTGTCTCTGCAGGACATAGTATGTCTGGAGGTCCATGAGAAATGTGCAGAAATGAACAACACTGTGAAGCTAAGGGATATTCTCAGTATTGGGCAGATACTTGCAGGTGACAGAATTGTCTTCACGGCCCTAGAAGTGACTACAGGGCTCTTACTGAGGTGTCTTAGATGTCAGAACTGATGAAGCTGTTTAATGCATCCACATTGTAGACTGAACAACAGAAAGATCTGTACTTATAGGTCCTCCTATTGCCTCCATACCTTCATCTCACCAGGAGGACCAAGAACTTCTTCCTCTGTTTTGTCCTTCTTGGGGGGAGTCATTGCTTGTTCAGTGGCTGCCTGTTCTTGGCAGAACTTCAGACCCTCCATGGTGGCCACTGGAGCTCTACAGCATCTACAGATCCTCTAAGCAAGAGTTGCCCTAAGAGTTAAATCCGAACAACAGAGGCCAAGACAGAAAGAAAAACAACTTTCAATCCTTCCACAGAAGCAAAGACTGAATTGGTGGAGCCCTGGTTGTGCAAGGGACCTATACAAACTGTCAGGGAGTTTGTAAGGTGGATAAGAGATCCCCGTCCCACCCGGGTTACGGCTGATTTTGAACATCCTTCTTTAATAATTCAGCAACTGTGGTTCTGTCATTCTGTTTTACATGGCAGAAATCCAATCCCTGAAACACAGGAATCCTGAAGGGGTGGAAGCTGAAGTTCAGCACTGAGTATTATGCCTGGTGAGGGTGTTGTATTGATGCCAAGTGGAAAAGCAACACCCCTGCTGATTCATGGCATGTGTGATGTGTGGCTAAGCAGTAGGGTCTGTAAACATTTCCTCTGCTGACCCAGTGGATGTTTGTTTATCAGTAAAGGTCTGTAGCATTCAGGTGGTTGTGGAAGGGGCTCTTGTGTGGAACAGTACAAAGGTCCACCAAGGGGAACTTTTAAAAGGAGTTTTTCTCTGGCTTTTCACTTTCACAGAGCATGGATGAGACTGAGATGAGCTCTTAGGCAGAAGCTCTTCCCTGTGAGGGTGCTGAGGCGCTGGCACAGGGTGCCCAGAGAAGCTGTGGCTGCCCCATCCCTGGCAGTGTTCAAGGCCAGGTTGGACACAGGGGCTTGGAGCAAGCTGCTCTAGTGGAAGGTGTCCCTGCCCGTGGCAGGGCTTGGAACTGGAGGAGCTTTAAGGTTCCTTCCAGCACAAACCAGTCTGGGATTTGAATTTCCAATGAATTTGAGGGGGAAAAGCCAGAACCTGCTGGGATCACACAGAGCTGCATTTCAAGCTGCACATGTCTGTATACATTGCTGTTGTGTGCTAACTTCTGGTCTGCACAGGGAAACTTTTGTGTGTGACAATCCTGCCTTTTGATTTTATGCTTCGGGTCTTACGCCTCAAAAATCCAGGACTAAAGTGAGGTCTCTTTTGAAAATTTGGATTTCCTGATCCGCAATGGTTGATCGGAGCTGGAATTCTCCTGAGTGACGGTTTGCTTCATTCCCTTTTGCACTGCTTTCTCACTGAAGTAGAAAAGCCCCATACAGCACGAGGAATTTAGTGCAGTCAGCAACAATTCAGCCATGCTGATTTATTTGAGCCATTCACCGAGAAGCACTGCACTTCTCTGGAAGTGCTCGTGCCATGGATTTCATGTTGATTTTTACTGTTGCCCATGAATGGTCAAAGGTTCTTAGTTGTTACAGTTGGATTTTTTGCTCTCATGTCCTCTGGGTGATGCTGAACTCTGTTATTCTGCTGTCCTCGGAGGATGCATGCATGGAAGCGGAGCTGGATCTCCATCTGGAGGTCACTGCAAGGGTTAGGAGCAAGGTTCTTGCAATGATTTTAAATCCTATTCCACGGTATTTACATTCTTGCAGTCTTTGTGTTGTGTGGGAAGTTGGCCATACGATTACAATAAATAGGTATCAGGAAGAAGCCAGTAACATTTTTAACACCCAATCGATCACTTGGCACACTCTGGTACCGTACACACCATGAATAATAATAACTGGACTTCAGTTATAGCTCACAATGAGGGTTCACTGGGGACAAATTAGACATATAGCTACAATTATGGCTGTAGCAAGATGGCTCATTTGTAGTACATAATCTACTGTAATTTAAAAAACATGGATCATTACAATCAATACATATTGCAACCAGTCTCTATGAGCTCGAGTCTCCCTTACACAAAGACATGTCAGTCTTGTCAAGGGCTGAGAGACAACAGCGTTATCTCAAGGAAGGTTGGGCTTGCTATTTCCTTTGAGAAACCTTTTCTTAGATCACTTTTTCCCTGTATTTTTCACTGAATAGAAATGCAAGTACTTAACAGAAGTGGACTTCTCAGCTCCTTGGAATTCATCATGAAATTAGTGTGCCAGACAGTGGTGCTTGAGCATGCATATGTTCTATGGGTTTGTAAGGCTTGGCTCCATGAGCCCTGTCCTTTGCGGGCAGTTACCTGTTCTAATGGGAATGGGAAGCTGGCCCTGCAGGATGGTGTTTTGAGCAGCAATGAAACACTACGTGATATCAGAAGTCTGGGGCACCATGAAGCAGCACATGGTTTTGAGGTTGGCAGAGTTGGGCTTATTGAAAAAGGACATTGCCTTTGAGGTGACTGCTCTGAGTCTGCACACTGCAATATCCGAATAGCCCACCAAGGGGAAAACTGGGGGCACCCAGCCATAATACAAACAGACATTTAGGTAACTTCTTCAGAGCCAAAAAGACTAAGAACATGGAGATAGAGGAAAGAAGCAGAATCCTCCTGCCCTGATGGAGATCAGGCCAGAGGCACTGAGTACATACAATGCCCTTCTTGCTGGAGGGTCTGGCAAGGGAGTTATGAAAGGTCTTTATGAGATAGCAGCTTGCAAAATCCTTAGGAAAAAAAGAATCTGTTTAAGAAAAAACAGGTTTCCCAGCACAAGCGAAGGATAAGATTGACAAGCGCAGGGCAGTGTCACTGGTATAAATGTACCATCCATACGGCATCTGCCCCCTGCTCTGGGGTGGAGGCAGCCCTGGGAGCCATCAGTGTCACAGGGCCCACAGCGTGGGAGGTCCTGCAGGAGCAAAAGGGGACACCAGTAATGATCCATCCCAATTTGGGTGCTGGATACCATGATGGATACTGCGGTTCCTCCAGGCTTCAGGGAGAAGACACTTCAACCTGAGCAGAGTAAAGTGGCAGCTCCCAGTTTACATGAATGCAAATTGCAAGGCTGGATGAACTGAGGTAGAGTCTGTAGGAGCTCAGCCAACTCCCCCCTTCCCAGAGAAGTGGAACGGGGCCTGGATCTGGGAGCATAAAGGAAAATGTGTCTGAATCATGCATTGACATCACCAGGAGCGCTGCAGCTCTCCAGCTCACGTCAGAGCTGAATTGATGGTTACAGGAGAACCTGTGGCTTTTAGTATTCTGGGAGAGCTGCTACAGTGGCAGAGAGAATTATTCATAGATCAAAACCAGCAAGGCATTAGCAGTACAAAGTGTCATGATTGTCTCTGTTCTGCTGCAAGGTTGAAACGAGATGCCAGCTGCAGTACATGAGAAATAGCTTGAAGAAACACCAACAAAAATGCACTGATTATTCTTGAAAGACCCTTGTAATTCAAACCAAGGTATCGCTTACTAATTTACGGGGAAGTACAGCGGGTGCACAACCCTCCGCTGACTCATAGGTGCTGATCTGAAGCAAGATGCTTTGCAACAGGAGAGAGTAACAGTTATGTGCTTTATGTCACTAGGAATAAAGGCTGAGGTGAACCGATGAACTGCCAATGCCAAGGCCATAATTAGATGCCAAAGCAGCTTTCTGTCCTAGAGGGGCAGAAAAAAGAATACAAAGTTCACAGAAGAGATTGTGGTTCCTGCCGTGGGCACGGGGGAATAGAGGAGGAAAGAATCTTCCCCCACTAGGAATCAAATTCAGATGCCAACAAGCATGAAGGTTGAGTCCTGTGGTGGAAACATATCCTTAAAAAAAGAAAGCAGACACAAAATTAACTTAATGCCCAAAATCTTTTACTGGGATCTGTTCTATGTTGAGTGTTTGGCAAGGTGAATGTTGCCTATGAAGCAATGGTAGGTTTGCAGTAATCACTGTCTCCACTGATAGAAGAAAGCAAATATGTATAAAATACATGTCTGTGTCTGCTGGAGGTGCTGTGAATGTCTTTTGGGGTTATGAAAATCTGAGTAGGTTGCTGTAGGAGAAGCACATATGGAAGTCACCTTCCTTGAAACCCTGTGAATGATCCCAAGCCAACTAAAACGTGTTGATCATAGAGTGGTTTGTGTTGGAAGGGACCTTAAAGCTCATCCAGTTCCAAGCCCTGCCACGGGGTAGGGACACCTTCCACTAGAGCAGCTTGCTCCAAGCCCCTGTGTCCAACCTGCCCTTGAACACTGCCAGGGATGGGGCAGCCACAGCTTCTTTGTGCAACCCATAGATATGGTAATAACTTACAATAATGTTTTTTATGTTGAACTCCCACATTTTTGAAGCTGTTTACTCAGCTTATCCATTTGCAATTAGCTTTTAAGCACTTTGTGAATATTCATTAGCTTTGCCACCCCTCCTTGCCAAGAAAAATCACTCTGGGTACCCAGGAAGAGCCAAGGGGTCATGGCGTTTCCCAGGGGGGACAACTCAGGCTACTGGGGACCCTCAGCCCGGCTCTCCTTGTGCTATGTCACTCACCTTGGGACACAGGAACCACAGAGCAGCTTGTGGGCCCATCAGCAATCATCACAATCTCCTGCTGGGATAAATTGCTTGGCCTTTGGTCTTTTCATTTATCCTCTTGCTAATAAGATTACCCCATACAACAGAGGGACAGCGATAGTATCCCCAGTGTAAGCAGGCAGGCTTCGTGGCTATGTGAGAATGTCCTGGCTGGGTGTTTGCTCCAAAACGAAGTCCTTATTTTTCTGGCAATAAAGCAATGGATGCAAAAGCTGTTACATCTCACCTGGAGCTCCAACCTGCACTCGCGACAGTCAGCGCGCATGAGTGTGTGTTTGACTACAAGGGGTTTCCCTAAGCCTTACCACATTGCTGGGAACACTTCCCAGTCCTGTGCTATGCTGAAGCTCTGCTACCTTCCATCTCACGTCACCAACCCCGTTTGCAAGGATGGCATTTGAGGTGGAAAGATGTGAACTTCTAAACTAAACCAGTGTTACGTGGTGCCGCTGAGAAGCCACAGATGCTGAGTCCCACGGTGTCGGTTTTACAGCCTCATGTCAGAGCAGGACTTTGCTTTTAAATGAAAATGTTCAGCCTTAAAATAGAAAAACCACAGTGAATTATACAGCCACTTGATAATTATTTTTTAGTGCTGCTGCTAAAAACGCCCCATTAAAAGGCTGTAAGTCACTGCAGAGTGCTGTCAGGCTACCACACACAGGGATTTCACTTCCAGCTGCATTCTATTTCCTTATTGTGGCGAGCCAAAGTCTTGAGACCACAGGGTAAATATTTACATCTATCTCTATTCATCTCTCTATCTTCTGTGTGGAGGGAGCAGAGCACTGCGCGGGTGGCAGACTGGGAGACAGCTCTGCGGGGTGCCAGGTGGAGCATCCCATAGGAGCACCCCACTGGTGTCACCCCAGAATTTGCCAGAGCAGTTTGGAAAACGGCAGTGCCAAAGCTGCACCACGGAGAGATGTGCCAGGCTTTGAGAGCGTGCCAGTCCACGTGTTCTGAGGCAACCAGGAGGAAAAAGATACCCGCCCAATATTAATTATGACTTCTGAAGCTTTGCCTAATTACATTGTCTCTCTTCAGACAATGACACAAATATTTATGAGTGGGACTTTTTATTCTCATTGTAATCAGTGACATAAATAGGTAACACCTTTCTAAAGAGTTAATAAAAATGTGTCAACACAAGCTCAAGCACAAACTGTGGAGCAGTGTGCAGGAAAACATTCCCATGTTTATTGTATTAATTGAATATTCATGAGATGCCAATTTAAATTACAGTTCACAACTGTTGCTCTGTCTAATGAATAATTTAAACAAGTGTGGCCAAAGAGATTTCAACGCTGCATTAGCAAACTGCAAGGGATTAAGCAACAGAGAATTTATAATTAGCTTTGTATATCCTATAATAAATGCATTGGAAAGATGGTTTTAATTATCCCACATGTTAATTCAGAATTCAGTGCATTAATTTTCAGCTGAAAAGTAACCCTTTCTTCCCAGATAATATATCGATCTTCTCTTCGTCTTTTTCATCTCGGGAACAGAGAATTGCAAGCGTGGAATGGTCCAATCTTTGCAAATCTCATCCCTTATGACACAGCATTTGTATCTGCCCGTCTCTGTATGGAGTGATTCCCTTTTTTCGTTCCCAGTTGGGAAAGCTAATACAAATGAGATCAAATCCCTTCCTACAGATCGGAATCCCAGAATCCTGCTGTAGCTTCTCCCAAGTCTATCTGCTACAGAGCATCCTCTTTGATTCACTTATGGCTACTTGGGAAATGTTGTCTGTTCCTAGAAAACAAGTCTGTGCAAGTGATAAAAGTTTTTGGCAGTCATCTCCTATAAGCAGCTTTGAGGTTTTGTTTAGGAAACGAGGATGTGAGTAAATAACAGCCCCGAACCCCAAAGTTCAAGCTGAGATTGCTGCTTTTTTTTTTTTTTTTGAAGCAGAACAGGAATTATTTCTTTTTCTCTATTAGACATGTTTATAAAATGTTTTTTCTGTGGGATATGGGTCCCTTTGAACAGTCCCTGCTGCCCATCCCTCTCCAGGGTGAGGAGGGCAGCAGCCCTATGCCATGGGGCTGATGGATGTGCTGTTGGCATGACTTTACCTTCTGGTAGTAACAGGGGACAGCAGTGTCCTCTACAGCAGGAAGAGTGGAGGTCCTCATCACTTCTGAGCCCTCTGTAACAATGCTCAGCCCTTGGAAAGGGTGAATATTTTTTGTGCTTCCCCCTCCACCTGCTTCCCCTGTTGCCTTTCCCATGATGTTCAGCTATAAAGCCCATCCATGTGTACATAGCTCTTGAAGAACCTGAACACTTGTGCTGGAGAGTTAAAAACTGGGAAGTGTTCCAAGGAACATAAATCCTTACACCTACGTGAAGCCGCCCGTCCCCAAAGCTTGGCTGGGAACCTCAGAAGGTGTCTTTTGGTGAGCATCGGGGAGGAAAGTGCTTCCTTTTCAGGTGGTTTTGTTTAATTCCAGGTCAGCAGGTTAATGAGATCTCTGGGATATGGGATTTGATCTGGAATGTAAACATTCACTTGGCATGTGTCCTTGATGTCTGCTCAGATGGAAATGCAAATGTAGTGCTGAGCGTGGCACGCCGTCCAAAATGTTTTGGTGACACAATGTGTAAGACAAAATAGCGATCACTTTGTTCAAGAGCCTCATCAAAATGTTTTCCCTTGCCTTTGAGCCCTGCCATATCTATCAAATCAACACCTCAGCACCGAGGGTAATGTGCCTGCTACTGAGGTGGGAGCTCCTTCATTTCCCTGGGGAGCACCAAAAAACCAGGGCTGCCTCTGGGTGTAAGAGAGACAGTGTTCAGACTTCCCCTAAGACCTCGATTGCTGGGTTAGTGCCTTGGTTGTTTGGGTGTCTGGATTTATTTAAGTTGATAAATGGAGAGCAGCGCTGTGATGCACTCTGTTGTCATTGACGCTTATTGATTGAACCTCAAGACTCAATTGATCAAACTCCCCAGTGCCAGCAAGTAATCTCAGTGGAAAAAAATCGAGCCTTTAATGGGGTTATGCGTTTCTTGGGTTTCCACTTGGGGTTACATGTTTTGGGAGGGAAGGAATTGGTTTTGATGGCCTCAATCTCCACCGTTACCTGGATTAAATAAATGCTGGCAGTGGGAACACTTGTTATTGTGGCAATCCAGTCTTCGGCAGACCCATGCCTCATTTAACATGGCATATTTTACCCCCTGAAACTGAGTGTCTTGATGTTAAAAGGAAATAAATGAATCTCTGAGGTGTCTGTTACCCATCATGAGGAAGCCAAAGAGGGCAGAGATGCTGCTGGACTGAATATTCTTTCACCAGTCCTCCTTAATACGCTACCGCTAAACTAATAAACTGTGTTGCGCAGTGCAGGCAGTGCAGCAGCTCAGGTTGATATTGCTGCTGAACCTTAAGGAAGCACTTCCTAAGGTTGTATGGCTTTAATTCAACACTTATGGAGGTCTGTAATTTGTGTAATTTTGCAAGTCTGTAATTCATGTTGGAATAGGAGCTGCAGTTATATTAGATAGTTCAGAGGTGAGAAGGGTTTGTCACTTTTGGGAGTCAGAACGGAAGTTATGGTTCTTGGGGCAGGAGCTGGTGCTCGAGTTTCTCTTCTCTGTTCCCTCCTGCAATAAGGTTTGTACATGCAGAGTCATTTAGGCTTTTTGCACCTATTTTAAAAGTCTTCAGCATTTGCTATAATTAAAGACAAGAAAACAATAGACTCTGCCTTCACTTTACATGATGCAGCAAGGTCTTTGAATTTGCAGCTCTCAGAGGTTCCCCTCTTCAGAGCGGGTAAATGCTGTGATTGTCATTTTGCTGGTGGGAAACTGGTGTGTGGATGTTTGGTTCCCTGTCTGAGACTGCTCTGGCAGAGCTGGCTTTAGAAACGGTAGATAGTTTCCCAACAAATATTTGGCCACAGAACCATCCTTCTCCCTTGGATGAAGGTAATAGGTTCCTGGTAATAAGAGACTCTTATGAGCCACTTATTACAAACTAATAAACAATCCCAGCAATACCTGGCCACAGAGGGATACCCAGGTGTGGGGCAAAAAGGGGACAGGTGGTTGCAGATGTGTAAGAGAAGTGACATGGTTTGTGTGCAGATGTGGTACCACCCCTGGGGAGCCCAACTCTTTCTGATACTGCGGGCATTACTTGAGAAGTGGGCTGTTAAACTTTGCAATCTAAAAATGAAAGCTTTTAAAATTCATTCACAGTTTAATCCCACAGGGATGATTTTTCTATGGAGTCTTCCCATTTTCCTGTTGTGTTCTAAAATGACCTCTTTTTTTTCCCTTCTTCTTCTTCTTCTTCTTCTTCTTCTTCTTCTTCTTCTTCTTTTTTAATGCTCCATGCAATAAAATGGGGAGGTCTGTCATTACTTTCAAGTCTATTACTTTATGTGAATGCAATATCTAAAATGCCTGAAAAGAGCCAGGAGAGACATAAACCAAAGTGAACCGGCCTGAGCAGAGGGACTTCAATAAGCTACAAGAGCTCAGATGTAGACAGATATCTGGAGTAGAAAATAGTTCTGGGTGGCCTTCAGGGTTGGTGCAGGCCCTGCTCCGCTCCCAGGACCATCCCAGCCCCCTTGGTCCCTACAGTTACACACCTACAGGTACTTCCCATCTTCTCTTGCCTTTTTCCCCTTCAGAGCTGGTTCCCGTTGGCTTTGCTTTCCTCCTCTTGCCAACACACATGAAGGGGATGTGACAATTTTATTAAGTATCATATCCCCCATGTGCTGGCTGGGAGCTCAGGGTCTGATGCTATTTAATTACCTCCCACTGTCTGTTACAGGGAATTCTGGCCTCAGCTTTTGGGACGTGATGCTGTTATGCCTGGATGGGCAGCAATTGCCTTCATCTACAAATGGGTTTTACAAAATCGCTAAATAATGTATTCAGAAAGCATGCTGGATATTAATGGAATAGATTATTTGCAAACATGTTCACTGAATTATCAGCCTTGTTCTTTATCCATAAAATAATGTACTTAAAGAAAGAAGAAGTTTATTGAATATGTTATTTACAGGCTGTGCTCCAGCTGAGAGCTGCAGGAGCACCATGGAGCACACATACAGCCCGGCTGCTTCCCCGTGCTAGGGGCAGTTGTTCCTCCTCACACACATGCATGCTCCAGGACTTTGCCTGCATTTTTCTGGACCATTTTGCTCATCCCTGACCTCAGAAAAGTGAGTTTGGAGAGGGATGTGTGCTGGCCCTCCCCTTCTCCCACAGGGATAGTCACAACGGTTGCTTTGCCTCATGCAGCACCGCCAAGACTCAGTGCTGCTCCTGGTGAAGAGGCAAAATATGGGTCAGAAAGTCAGTGGAGGAGAATTAAGGCATTTTGTATAGTGTTGTCCACTGTGGTGCTCAGCTGTGGATCATTTAGGGATGGATGATGTGAGGGATCATCTAGGGATGGATGGTTTAGACCTGCTGCTTGTGGGGCACCATGGCAGCACTTCCCTTCACAGCCCTTCAGTGAAGGGAGTGGGACAAGTTCGATTCACCTCAGAGGAACTGCGTCTTACAGGAGGGCAGCAGTCTGAGCTCCTCATGTCCTGGAACAGTCCTGCTACCAGTCTGGGTTGCTTCTGCAGTTCTCCTGCACTGTCCATCCCACTGAGTTATTCCCAAACACCTCCAACGCAAGCAGCAGGGCTTGCCCTTCCTTCAAGTCAAAGGGACCCCTTCCACTAGAGCAGCTTGCTCCAAGCCCCTGTGTCCAACCTGCCCTTGAACACTGCCAGGGATGGGGCAGCCACAGCTCCTCTGGGCACCATGGGCCAGCGCCTCAGCACCCTGACAGCAATCTGTATAACTCCACTAGCCCAGGAGAGAGGGAAGCACACATTGAAGCAGGGCTCCCACCTGGTTGTTACTCACTGGGGGTTGGGGTTACTGGATTTGGGACCCTCGTGGACATCTCTGCTGTACGAGTCCACAGCAATGCTCTCATTGGCAGATGACCATGGTGGAGGGTGGTATCACAGAAAAAATAAGAAGATTCAGTTCGTGCTGTACTGAGTTGTCTGTTCCTTTTGGCTGGGCCCTTCCAGCACAAGGAGCAATGAGAATATTAATGGGGAATGTTTCCTGTTTGCCAAGCACAGGCTCTATCCTGTTTCACACCACTGTTCTCACCCAGAAGTTACAGTACTTTGTCTTCGTGATGGAGTGTTAATGTTTGGATGATCCTTTCCCTTATAACAGCAGGATATTGCAACACCAGATCACAGCCTATCAAAGAGCTGAATTCAGCTTGTCAGGCAGGTGCTTTCCAAAAACACCATCAGTCCTGCCTGCCATGGGCGCTGCAGGGAGCTCCTCTTCTGGGAGGAGAGGGAAACATGCACAGATGGTCAAGGCTGGAGAAGACATGGGGCAATTCATGTAGTAACAGAAGCAAAGCAATAAACGTGGGTGAGGAGACAGAGGTGAGCACAGCTGAACTGGGAGAAGCCCAAAGAGCCTTGTCTGGGGTCAGCAGCGTGGCTTTACAGCGAAGCTTCACGTTCCAAACCATTTCATTTGAAACTGCCGATATTGGTTAGGAACAGTGGGATTTCAAATTGTGCAGCATTTAAAGCAGACTGTAAAACTTTCTTCTCTCATACGTGTCTGCTCAAATCGTGTTTAAGTCATCAGGCTGAGCTAGCTTGTCTGCACAGGGCTTGAAATGACTGACTGAGGAGCTCTTGGTGCTGCTAATGCTGGTATTTAGTAATTCTTGGAATATCGGGGAAGCTCTGGAGAACTAGAAAAGAGCTAATGTGCAAATATTTAAAAAGGGAAAGAGAACAGCCCAGGTAATTACAGCCCTGTCAGTCTGTCATCAATCCTCAGCAAAATAATGGAGTGGCAGATCCAGGCCTCAATTAATAAAGAATTAAGGGAAGGTAATATAATTAATGCCAATCAACACGGGCTGATGGAAAACAAATCCTGTCAAACTAACTTGATATCTTTTTTGATGAGATTACAGGTTTGGGTGATAAAGGTAACAGTGCTAACATAATATCCTTAGACATCTGCAAGACTTTTGACTTGAAAGCACAAAAGTATATTGAGCAAGTTGAACAATACCAGATCAGTGTTGCACAGGTTTGGTGCCTGTGCTTGTCACTCTGTCTGCCTGGAGTTTGTCATATTTTTGCCAAAGAAAGCATTAAATAATTACCAGTGAAGTTTGTAGATGATGCAGTGAGTAGGCAAGTGGCAGAAGATAGAGATGCAGAGCTTCTAGAATAGCCTGATAAATTCATCACCAATAATGAATATGTGTTTGGAGAACTAATATTGTACCAGACATCTTTCAAGATGAGGACTCTTCTGCTTAGAGATGGTGGCTCTGGAACAGGGATGTAGGACTGTTGTGGCTGCCCCATCCCTGGCAGTGTTCAAGGCCAGGTTGGACACAGGGCCTTGGAGCAAGCTGCTCTAGTGGAAGGTGTCCCTGCCCGTGGCAGGGCTTGGAACTGGATGAGCTTTAAGGTCCCTTCCAACGCAAACCATTTCATTATTCTATGCAGGGAAGAGCTATGATATGGGGTGAGTGCTGGCTGATGGAGAAGTCCAAAAAGCATCTATAGCAATGAGCAGGGTGGGAAACTGGGAGAGAGTGCAGAGGACAGCTCTTTGTCTTTGGCCAGAGCAGGAGGGATTGGATTAAGATCTGCACTGGCTTTGGTGAAGGGCAGCATGGTGCGAGCCCCTTGTGTTTGATGAGGAAATGCTTCAGTTTCAATATAGTTCCAAAAAATCTCCATATGCCCAAATACCAAAGCTGACACTGTCAGTTCCCGTGGACCCCTGTGCTGCTGCTGCTGCAGGGCCAGCAAAGCCCCTGTGGCAGCCTGATGGGGGGAACCCCAGGAGCTGGTATTGGGTGCTTGGTCACCCTGGGGACCGGGAGCACAGGGAGTGACAACCATGGCTGGAAACCCCAGTGCACACAGAAAGCCTCTGCCCTATGATAAATGTCCCTCACCCACACAAAAATAACTTCATTCCTTTTTAAACCCTTCCCTCCTGTTCCCTTCGTATTCATAATAGGATGATCGGTGGAACCAAAGATGTGGCTGTTACTTTAAAGGATAAATTAGTTTGACTCTTAACTCAATAATTAAAACTGTTATGGCTATGAGCCTGCAGGGATAATGTACTATTATTATAGTCATTTGTTTCAATTAAATGCTTACTGATTTTACAATAGCAGCTGGGCACCTGTGTGAGATAGCTATTACTCTGAACAAGACATCTCAAATTCCAGCAGAAATTTGTCACTGCACTAAAGCATTTTACATAGACCATGAAAGTTTATTAGGAGCAGTTACAAATCAGGAAGAGGAGGGGTGGTAATTGGGGATATATTTTGTTATCAGCTCCTCTCTCTCCTGCTCTCTCTCTTTAAAGTAAACCATCTCTAAGCATTTCAGCTATGGTGATGCGTTTACATTTCAACTTCAATGTGGAAAAAGCCTGCTGGGAAAAATTTTCTTCCAAGCTGTTCAGCAGATCGTTTCTCTCCCTGGCTGATTGTGATTGTAATGGCTTGTTCTCAGGAACAAACCTAAGGAGGCGTAAGCTGTGCCTTCTGCCTGCCTCTGGAATAGCTGCTCAGCCCATCATGTGAACTTGCCCCAGGCAGGATCAAGTGGGGTCATAGAATGGTTTGTATTGGAGGGGACCTTGAAGCTCATCCAGCTCCAACCCCTGCCACGGGCAGGGACCCCTTCCACTAGAGCAGCTTGCTCCAAGCCCCTGTGTCCAACCTGGCCTTGAACACTGCCAGGGATGGGGCAGCCACAGCTTCTCTGGGCACCCTGTGCCAGCGCCTCAGCACCCTCACAGGGAAGAGCTTCTGCCTAAGAGCTCATCTCAGTCTCCCCTCTGGCAGGTTAAAGCCATTCCCCTTGGCCTGTCCCTACAGGCCCTTGTCCAAAGCCCCTCTCCAGCTTTCCTGCAGCCCCTTTAGGCACTGGAGCTGCTCTCAGGTCTCCCCTTCAGGAGCCTTCTCTTCTCCAGGCTGCCCCAGCCCAGCTCTCTCAGCCTGGCTCCAGAGCAGAGCTGCTCCAGCCCTCGCAGCATCTCCATGGCCTCCTCTGGCCTCGCTCCAGCAGCTCCAGGTCCCTCTTGTGCTGCTGCCCCAGAGCTGGATCAGGGCTGCAGGGGGGTCTCCCCAGAGCGCAGCAGAGGGGCAGGATCCCCTCCCTGAGCTGCTGCTCACACTCTGGGGGTGCAGCTCAGCACACGGGGGGTTCTGGGCTCAAGCACACACTGAAGCCGGGTCATGGGGAGCTTCCCCTCAGCCAACACCCCAAGTCCTTCACAGGGAAGCCTGGCAGAAAGCCTGGGGGTCTCCATGTCTGGTCTCCCAGCCGGTGGGGTTCTGCCCCTGCCTGGGTCTGTGCCATCTGCCCACTCCCGCTGGTCTTGGCCAGCATGTGCTGTTTGTCAGCCTATTTTTCTGTCTTTCTTAGGATTAGCTCGAGCATTTATAGGCCTGATATGCATACTCATTAAAAAAATTGAAATATTGTGGGGAGAAGAAAAAAAGCTGTCTTTGAGCTAGCACAGCCTTTGGGAATCTGCTAAGTAAGATGCACTTAATTACTTTAGCTGTGACTACATCACATTTCACTCATGTTTCCTCTGAGATGCAAAACATCTTTTCAGAAGAGGCTGCAAACACGTCCCGAGCCTTTGTAGCAGCTTGGGGTGAGTTTGTGGTGCTGAATGCCTGGGATGGAGACAGGATCTGACCTGGCTCTCGGTGCCAGCGGTCCTGGTAATGGAGCTAATCACATTTGCAGGGTGGTTATTTAATTACGTGTGTGCTTCCATGGGCTTTACAGGGATGCTGAGTGCTTTGTGGAGGGGAAAGGAGCGAGTGCAGCCCTTGTGAGCTGGATGCATCCCACAGGACCTTGTGCTGTGGTTGAAGAGGTTGTTTCCTCTTTTATGGGGAATGTTGCTTTTCTCACCTTGTTCTTTTTGGTCTGCCTTCATCGTGATTTCATTCATTATGCCGAGGCGCTGGCACAGGGTGCCCAGAGAAGCTGTGGCTGCCCCATCCCTGGCAGTGTTCAAGGCCAGGTTGGACACAGGAGCTTGGAGCAAGCTGCTCTAGTGGAAGGGGTCCCTGTCCGTGGCAGAGGTTGGAGCTGGATGAGCTTTAAGGTCCCTTCCAACACAAACCACTCTGATGTTATGGTTCTATTATTTGCTCTCCGAATTAGGGCCATTTGCTACAGGGGAGTATCTCTGAGTCCTGCTCCCGAGTCTCTCTTTCCTCAGGTCTTTCTTGAGGGGATGTACTTTGGGTGCACGACTGATATAGCTCAGTGCCTTCAGGGTCTTGCAGCAGGAATCAAGATAAACCCTTTCCCCCACTTGAGCAAAGGCCAGCAGCATCCTAAAGCCCATGGCAGCAGCACTGGAGCTGTGCACAAGTTCCTTGTCTTCACTTCCACCCCAAACATCTTACAAGTGGAGCACACAAATGGCTTTTCCACCACTGCTCTTTCATCCTGAGGACACCTCCTGGTCCTGCCTCCCCACACTGTGGTTAGCAGGGTTGGATGCAAGGAGCGTAGTCACAATCGTGCTTGTCCTTCTGCAAAACCTCCTGCCCATGAGGAGAAGAGGTGGAGATGTGGAAGAATGAGAGAGGGTGTCAGAACCAGCAATGCTCAGCAAAGGTTGTAAGTAAACCCACCACGTTTTAATGGTGTCAAGAAATAGGCAGCTGCTTGAGAGGAGGCCTCTGGGCTAAGATGTCCCAGGAGAAAGGTCTCTGCTTTTCAAGAGAGGGCTGTGCTTGGGTTGCTATCAGCTGGGGGCTTCTGTGTGGATTCTCCAAGCCAGAGCTCAGGTTTCTGGTTTTTCCTACACAGGAATATTCAGCAACATTTGCAGCGTGTGTCCCATACCCATAATTGCACTCCTGGACTTGGGCTGCTCTGATGCATAAAGAACATGCACTGTAAAGGAAAAGGTGTATGATTACGTATTTAATGGATAAACGGAGCCGTTGCGGTCTATTGGCCACATAATAAAAGTTTCCCCAAAAAAATTCTCTTAATCCAGTGTTTACCCAAGAGACTGCAAATGGGAATGAGCTACTTTAAATTCTGCGATTTTTAAGGCACGTTTCAAGCCTTCCCTGTCTCTAAAATACCCATTCTTCTAAACTTTTTCTTCATTTAAAATAAGGGCAATAAATTATTCTTTGCCTTAGCAGCTGCCAGATCTTCTCCAAAGTGAAAGATCTGGGTTAAACTGACAAAATCCAAGACAAAATCACCTTTTTCATTGGAAATTGGGAAGGAGCTTGGTGCTTGCATGGCAGGTGGGTGCAGACCCAGGTGCCCATCTCTGCCCGTCTCACCCTTAGCCATTCCCATGACATTTGCAAATTCAATTGCTATTGCAAACATTGCCTCTCTGATGCCTCCTGTACTGCCCGAGCCTGTTGTCCATCCCCATCTTGCTTGGCTGCAGCACGCACATCCTCGAGGTCTTTTTGGCCAGGGTTTCCCAGCCAGCAGCACGTGGCAAGAAGAGGCCAGACCTCTGCAATAAGGCAGGTTAGCAGGGCGCATAAAACTTGTTATAATTCATGCAGCAGCGAGTTTCCTCAGCGCCACAATGGAGCAAAATCAGCCCTGATGGCTCCGTGAGCTGGTGTTTCCTTGCAAACACCAAGGCCAAGGACAGTAATTCAGCGTGGCCCCAAGTCAGCCTTGGTCAGACTCAGTGAGCTGTTGAAGTGCAAGACCTCAGAGCAGCTTTCAGTGTCTGAAAGGGCCTAAAAGGATGCTGGAGAGGGACACCTCATCAGGGACTGTAGTGATAAGACAAGGGGTGATGGGTTCGAACTGGAACAGGGGAGAGTACGGTTAGATATAAGGAAGAAGTTCTTCCCTGTGAGGGTGCTGAGGCGCTGGCACAGGGTGCCCAGAGAAGCTGTGGCTGCCCCATCCCTGGCAGTGTTCAAGGCCAGGTTGGACACGGGGGCTTGGAACAAGCTGCTCTAGTGGAAGGTGTCCCTGCCTGTGGGGATGAGCTTTAAGGTCCCTTCCAACATAAACCAGTCTGGGATTCTTCCTGCAAGTTAAATTCCTGTAGTGCATAATTAATACAGAAAAGAGGCAGATCTAGGAAAATCTGCTCCCCTGACTCACACTGCAATGATGGAGAAGCTGAAGGAGAGCAGAACATGCTTTTGGGTGTTGTGTAAAGCTCTTGATTCCTAACCTGCAGCAGTAAATCTGGTTTTGCATTGGACTTACTTCTTCTGAAGCCTTCCAAGCCCTTGCAGGTCTTCCCTGGGTTTCTTTCTGTGTATGCTGCTAATGGAGTTGGCAAGCCTCCCCTGGTAAGGAGAAATCACAGTTCAGTGGGCTGATTGGAAATGAAGATTGCTAATAAAGAAAGCCTGGGTCTTTAAACTCATGTTAACACTAATTCTGTTAGCATTAAACCTGGCTGGGCAGGGATGCATCAGAAGGGCCTTGGAGCAAGCTGCTTTAGTGGACGGTGTCCCTGCCTATGGCAGGGGGTTGGAGCTGGATGAGCTTTAAGGTCCCTTCCAAACCATTCTATGACTCTATGATTTGACATTTCTTATTAGCCATATATATATATATAAATTTCATTTTGATTTTTATTTTTCCAGCGTGTTGGGATCAGCAGCCTCATGAGGCAGCACGGGTGTTGGTGGCCTGTGCCGTGCCCAGGTGTCCCAGCGGCTCTGTGTGTGATTAGTCATCTTTCAGTCCCATCAGCCATCCCCTCACTCTCATATTATGAGGATAAATAAACATGTATTAGGAAACTCTTCATTTCTGGGGACAACTCTATCACTTGGCCTCCTATTTTATCTCTCTTACCTACATGTGTGCACACACAAACATAATTTTATTGGCCATTGTCTGGACTTCTGCTCCATTCATTTCAAATGGGGTTGGAACTGATGTCAATATTTGAAATTGGAAAAGTCATAGAATCATAGAATAGTTAGGGTTGGAAAGGACCTTAACATCATCCAGTTCCAACCCCCCTGCCATGGGCAGGGACACCTCCCACTAAACCATGTCACCCAAGGCCTTGTCCAACCTGGTCTTGAATACTTCCAGGGATGGAGCATTCACAACCTCCCTGGGCAACCCCTTCCTGTGCCTTTCCACCCTAACAGGAAAGAATTTCCTCCTTATATCCAATCTAAACTTCCCCTGTTTAAGTTTTAACCCCTTACCCTTGTCCTATCACTACAGTCCCTAATGAAGAGTCCCTCCCCAGCACCCCTATAGGCCCCCTTCCCAGGAGGAACTTTAATGGGGTGGTGGCCACCATCAGGGCTTGCCCCAAGCATTGCAGTGCATCTCAGGGCATGTTGTGGGGCTTCCTGCTCCTGGGTGTAACCCCAGCAGCACTGGCAACTTGCCAGCCGTACAATGGATGCAGGAAGGTTGTGATACCTTCATAAGCTCAGGCAAGCAGCTATTTTTCCACTTATGTAGTTACTAAATGTCAACCAAAGTGCTGCTCAGAAAGAGCGTGTTTGGAAGATTTTACCAGCTGTGCGGAATGATTTTTAATCAGTCAATGAGAGTTTGTCTTACAGTGATTTGTCAGTATAATAAACAAATAAATACATTTTTCAATGACAAAGTGATATTCTCCTAACTCAGATCCAGGAGATGGTCCACTCAGACGCCACATCCTATGAGTCCAACCGTCAAGTGCCCCTGATCAATCGGCCTGGGATGTTGGCTGGCCCCATGAGCTCTCTCAGCCAGTCCCAGCTCATTTCTCAGATGGGGATACGGAGCGGGGTAACCCACGGGTCCCCATCGCCCCCGGGAAGTAAGTCTGCTACACCATCTCCCTCCAGTTCTACTCAGGAAGAGGAGACAGAGTCACATTATAAGGTACGTGCAGTCATGCCTGTTTTAACAGACAGTGAGAAAACAGCAGATGATGTTTTTCAGTGAGGGATAAATTGAGCTAAATAAGAACACAGACTTTTGGTGTTTTCTTTTTAAATATATATATCTAGTGGGAGACTTTCACAAGGATTGGGGGATTATTTCCAACCTCGGGTGAGGTACAGCATGGCAGGCTAGCACACGTAGAATCACAGACGGGTTTGTGTTGTGTTGAAACTCATCCAGTTCCAACCCGCCACAGGCAGGGACACCTTCCACTAGAGCAGCTTGCTCCAAGCCCCTGTGTCCAACCTGGCCTTGAACACTGCCAGGGATGGGGCAGCCACAGCTCCTCTGGGCACCCTGTGCCAGCACCTCAGCACCCTCACAGGGAAGAACTTCTGCCGAAGATCTAATCTCATATCAAATATCTAATCTAATCTAACACGTGACTGGTTTGTGCATGCAGCAAGTTTGGCAATGAGAGTAGGGCTTTTTTCTCCATGCTTACCAGGTCCATCAAGCTGCAGTTTCCTCCAGTGAGAGTTTTGTTGAGCAAAGCAGGTTCAGGGCTAAGATTCTGCAAATGCTTGGCTGCAAAATTAGATTGCTGATGGCAGGTTGAGGAGGCTTAAACAGGGATGGAAAATAACACAGGGTGGGTTGAACTGAGCTCACCAGACATGGCTTGTTAAGGAAAACCCCTAGAAATTAAAGGAGGAAGAGTCTTCTGCCTCTTTTAGGTGGTCAGCAATGTCTTAGTGACACAGAGTCTGCCTCTAGAGCCAACACATCTGCTGCCGAACATGGCAGCAAGAAGCCCAAGTTTTTCCCATGGTTTTGGGGACATCTTGGTTGTTGCCCATCTTTCTCAAAATGCACCAGCAAAACAAACAGCCCTTGCTGTGTGCCATGAGTCTGTTATTTACTGAGGTCAATCGCTGGACTCCCTGGGGGACTTTGATTAAAGCGTCCCATGGAAAACCTTCTCCTGGAAGGTGCTGATCCAAGGACAGCACCAGAATTGGTATTGTAACCTTGTCCTGCAGAGATAGATGGTTGTGACAGGATTTGAATGTATAACCCCAGCAGCAAACAGTGAGGAGCCTGGAGAACTAGAAAAGCACTAGGACTGAGCAAAACCTTTTCCCTTCCAATGGAAATCCAGGCAAATGTATTCCCATCACTCCTGCATCTTTTCATCCGTTGGCAGCTTTCACATCAGATCAGGGTATTACAAAGCAGAGTGCACACGCGGATGCAAAGCAGCTTCAGTGGACTAAAAGTGCACAAAGAAGGGATACAAGTGACTGAAACCAGACGCAGTTTCTCAGACTCTGCGATCCCACATCTGGGGGACACTACGGAATGAGTTGTGCTGCTGGACCCCATGGTTTGCCACCTCCCAGGGTCACATCGCACAGCTCCAGCAGGTACCTGAGAGCTGGAATCTGTCATGTCAGCAGCAAATGAGTTTCAGCTTGGTTACACACAAGGTCCTCTGCCTCTTCAGCATCACCCAGCTTTCATCCCGGCCAGCCACAGATGCAGGAGTCATGGAGAAGGACATGGCTTTCATCCCGGCCAGCCACAGATGCAGGAGTCATGGAGAAGGACATGGCTTTGGGGTTGGATCTTCTGTTCCTGTTGAGCCAGTGATGGCTGTGGGGGTAGGAAGAATTTGGAGATGTCCAAATTATGACAACTTGCAGAGACAAGAATTCTTCCTAATCCTAAAGGCATGCTCCCCTCATTTTTATGTCCAGCAAGAAGGGTGAAACAGGAGTGATGGATTTGATGAAGGAAGGAGACCATAAGTGCAAAGAAAGCAGAACCATATTGTGGCCTACAGGTTTCTGTTTGCTTTCTCTATCAACACAGCTGCTGTATTCACCCAATGGTCACATTTCATATGGCCTTTCAGGGCCTTTCTGCAACAAGTCATCAAAGCAACATCTAATAAGCAGAAATTAATCTTATGACCAAGAAGGTCACACATCGAAGAAATGAGTCTGATGCCAGCAGGTAGTTCAGGTCCAGCAGGTCCTATGAACCAGGAAGCTTGTGATTTTAGGAGGTCTGACTGCCACACTGATGCATTTACCTGCTTCATTGCTTCAGAGTGTGTACACTTGCATAGAAGGGAGAGGTAGTTACAGCCCAGCTTCCAGCTGAAGTACTGATGTTTCTCCATAATTACTAAAATCACAACATCCATGGGGTTCCTGCTCTTCACATGTTCAACATCTACCAGTTTATGGGATCACATCTCTCACCATTGAACTGCCCCAGTCCACATCTGGTGTTACACTTCCCTTCTGCTGCCTCTTGAGAGCAGATCCATGCAGGGGCTGGTGGCCACACACCTTTTCCCACTGCATGAGCCTTCACGGTTGCTTTGATCATGGCTCACCCCTTGGGGGATGCAGTTGCTTTGGGGCAGCAAGGTGAGGGCTTGCTGGGTCTTGCCTTTAGCCATGAACATGGCTGAGGTTGTTGAAATATCTTCTGCAGGTCAGGGCTGAGCGGTTGTCTCAACCTGTGCTGCATCACACAGCAAACCCCAGGAGAACCAGGCAAAGCCCTGATTTGCTCTGCTCCCTCTTGGGAGCTGGCAGCTCCAGGCAGCCTTGCAGGCAGCATATGTTTTCCATACAGACATTTGCTCTTTGTTGCTGCCTAAGCAGGACATCTCTGTGGCTGTGGTTGCACTGTGTCTGTTTCCACCCCATCACTTGGTGAATGGCTCGAGGAGAGCAAGTCATCCCATGGCTCTTCAGTGAATCAAAGCACTACAGTTAGTTAAAATAGCATCTCGCTTGCTAATGGACCGAAGCCCTGTCATGCAGGTTTTTGATCCTAATAAGCTGCCCTTTCAACCCCAGGCCTCCCATTCAAGCCCAATTGGGCAATTTGAAATTAAATGCAATTTTTTGTGTCTCTCTGCTCATTCACTAATGGTCACTGTCTGTTTGACAAATGTCACGGCGCTGATACTCAACTTAATGACCAGTCAAGAGCTGCTGAGTGGAGAGCAGGAGTACTGCTGCCCTTTACTGCCCATGCCTGGCCTGTACCAGCTAAAGGGAAGCCTCTTAAATCCCAGTGCTTCCAAGCACACAATCAAACCCATCAGGAGAAAAGGCCTCTTTCTCCCAGCACTCCCTGGGAGGCCCAGGTTTTACACTGGTTTGGTGGTTTGATCTGTGTCAATTGATTTGTTTTAATTTGGTTTAGACCTCAAAGTGACAGACTAGGTGACTTCTTAAGTAATGCCATTAGCCTGTGCCCCTGGTAGGAGAGGCACTGCGGGTGGTAGCTGAGCACTTGATGCTGGAGTGTGGTGCGTCTGCAGGCAGAGGTGCTGGAGCCCCGTTTGCCCTTGAGGATGCAGAGATCTAGGCAGAAGCAACTGGGAGAAAATGGTTTTATTCTCAGCCATGTTTCACCTCTGGTGCATTGACTTTTTCCTCCGCTATAAAATAAGGATAATGGTGCTTCCCTGTAGTGTGAGCTTTCACTGACCACAGTCAATGTGTTGAGAGCTTTGATGTATGTCCAAGTGCTTTCCAGGGGTCTTTTTCCTTGCACACCATCACACAGAGGCATCTGCGGTCCCATACATTCAACACACTGCCCAGGGCAACCTAGAAGAGGCTCAGCTGTAGGATCTGCTTTCAGTGCTACCTTCATTGGAAGCATCCCCGTTTCCAGCATTGCTGTTCTACCTCCCAGCTTGGCCTCATGCTGAGCAGCCACAAAGTCCAACTGCTGTTGCCTGTGTCCTTCTGTCATTGGTTCAACCGCCCACAGGGTACCGAGCATGGATACAGCCAGACCAAGCCTGCGTCCAGGCTGGTTGTAAGGTGTGAGCAGCGCATGCAAAGTGTTTAATACATAAGAGTAAAATAGGGGTACATACCTGTTAGCATGGTGAAACGGATTTCTGATGGCCCCAGCGCGATGGCTAACATAGTGCTGGTGCTTACGACCCTCCTGCCTAGGGAGAGGGGATGCTGAGGCACTGGCACATGCAAAGGTGGGGGTAGCCAGAAGCAACTCGCAAAGGGGGATTATTGGGCTGGAAATCAGAAACCAATTCTGGAAAAACACATGGGCTGCTAAAGGGGTCTGGCTGGGAAGCGAAGTGTTTAGAGAGGTCCCTGAGGAGGATCAAGGAGTGAGTGAGCTTGTGCTGCCAGGGAGGAGGAGGGTGAAGGGGGTGACTGAAGATGAATGTGGAAATCCCCAGCTTTGGAGCAAGGACCACTGGAGCAGAAGGGGTGAGCCCAGGCTGTGAACGGGGCTGTGAAATGCACCCAGCCAGGCTCAAGGACCCAGCAGCGGTTTGTGTAATGATCCTACGGGCTCTTGGGGGCCAAGGAGACACCCAGGGCTGCTTCCCTCCTCATTACACTGGGAGCCTTTCTCTGCCCATGCTCTTTCTTGTCCCCTTTGCTAAGAAGCTATATCAGGGACACACACCTGACTGCTCCCAGCTGACTGCTAAGGTTCATCTCTTGGTTTTGCAGGTTACTGGGGAGAAAAGACCATCAACGGACCTGGGCAAAAAGCCCAAAAGCCAAAAGAAGAAGAAAAAGAAGGACCCCAACGAGCCCCAGAAGCCTGTGTCAGCCTATGCCCTGTTTTTCAGAGACACACAAGCAGCCATCAAAGGGCAAAACCCCAATGCCACCTTTGGAGATGTATCAAAAATCGTTGCGTCGATGTGGGACAGTTTGGGAGAAGAACAAAAACAAGTGAGTTCATCTTTCTTGTTTTCCTTTCAACTGTTGCAGTGTGGTTTTCCCTGGTGCAGAGCATCAGTCTCCGCAGCGTGTTAGGAGAGTGCCCCTTTTGAGAGAAATCTCTGCTCTTACACAGAGAAGGAGGTGGGTTTCTATTTACTTCTTTTACAAGGAGACTGTCTAAAAACTAATTCTCTACAGCACTGGTCTCAAATCTAATGTTAAGGCTTTAAAAACTTAGGGAGGAGATGCCTGAAGTGACCCTGCAGAGGAAACCTTCCTGCCCCAAAGCTGTCAACCACTTTCCATCTGCCTCACATGGAGGCTTCTAGGTCCTGCTTTAACTGTTTTGCTGATGCTGAGTGAGTTACAAAAGCCTGTAATTGCATGTGGCCTGTTGAGAAAACCCCAGGAACAGTTTCCATAGCAAGGATGTCTTCATCATGCAGAGAGAGGTCTGGCACTGCAGGTGGTGTGTCTGACCCCAGACTGATGCTCCCCCTTAAAATGTGAGTCCTAGCAGCCAGTGCTGGCTCCACCTCCTCTTGGGTATCCATGGGCAGTGATTGAAGCCGTCACATTTAAAGAGGGAGAAGCAGGGAGGAAAAGTCATTTAAATGGAAGTCATGCTAGGGAATAGCCTTGATTTCCACCCTGAACCAATCATGGAATAGAATCATGGAATGGTTTGGGTTGGAAAGGACCTTAAAGCTCATCCGGTTCCACCCCCCTGCCAGGGGCAGGGACACCTTCCACTAGAGCAGCTTGCTCCAAGCCCATAATAGGAATCAAGGCAAGGCATCTTCTGGGATGGAAGCCCATTTGCTGAGCCATTTGGGTTCTCCATACTGTGCAAAGTGTTACTTTGATGTTTTCATGATCATAGAATCATGGAATGGTTAGGGTTGGAAAGGACCTTATGATCATCTAGCTCCAACCTCCCCTGATCCTCCATTTTCTCCCCTTTGGATGGATCACTGGGGGGTCATGCAGGGAATTCTCAGGCTGAAGAAGGGAGGAGGATCCCTTCCTTTGCCTGGGAAGCTGGAGGGCTGGTGCTGGGTCTGGGCTATTAGTGTAAGGTGTGGGAGGTTCAGGAGCACGCAAAAGCTTCCACGTCACCTCTTTCTCCGGCTTTCATCCCTCCCAACATCCCGGTCTGCTTCTCCCTTGCTCCATCTGGTTACAAATACCTCTGTAGACCGGGGACTGAGCTCGGCTGCAAATGTGGTTTATATAATAGAAGAGCTGGTGTGACCTGACTCCGCGCAGTGCAAATGCTCTTAATTAACAGCAGGGATTAAACCAGCCCGTTTATCTTCCCTGCTAACTCTCCTTTCTTCTCCTTTATGAGACAGCAGCAGCCTCTTTACACACGCTTTCTAAGTGGCTCCATTTCTCCCTCTGTAATTGATTTAATTAAGTCATTTGTTCCTTGTCTGAATGCTTAAATATTAACTTCCTGGCTTTGTCTCCAGCTCTATACTTCTCTCCCACGACAGCTACCTCCCTGCCCAGGACTCCGGCTGCAGGCAGCTATTTATCTTGGGCTTCAGGACCCTATTGCTGTTTTGTGCAATGTGGCACGTTCACTCTTGAAGGGTTTGGCTGGAAGAGAGTTTATTTAGTCCTCGTTTGCTTTCCTCTGCCAGCATCCCCAGTCAGGTTTTCTTAGAGCCATAAGGGAGTGCAATGGAAAGGAGAAAAGGAAAAGGAAAGAGAAAAAAAGTAGCAACAAAATGTCTTAAAGGCAGCTCTGCTCTGGAGCCAGGCTGAGAGAGCTGGGCTGGGTCAGCCTGGGGAAGAGAAGGCTCCTGAAGGGGAGACCTTAGAGCAGCTCCAGTGCCTAAAGGGGCTGCAGGAAACCTGGAGAGGGGCTTGGGACAAGGGCCTGTAGGGACAGGCCAAGGGGAATGGCTTTAACCTGCCAGAGGGGAGACTGAGATGAGCTCTTAGGCAGAAGCTCTTCCCTGGGAGGGTGCTGAGGCGCTGGCACAGGGTGCCCAGAGAAGCTGTGGCTGCCCCATCCCTGGCAGTGTTCAAGGGCAGGTTGGACACAGGGGCTTGGAGCAAGCTGCTCTAGTGGAAGGTGTCCCTGCCCGTGCAGGGGTTGGAGCTGGATGAGCTTTAAGGTCCCTTCCAACACAAAGCAGGCTGGGATTCTATGAAAACTAGGCTGTCCTGCAGATCCCTTCTCCCAAGGACTACAGGACATGATGCATCCTGGGAGGGGACAGTGACCAAGCAGGACAGACACACATCACTGCTAAAATCCTGCTGGGACCTGGGGGTCCAGACTGCCACATGGCAGCACCAGGCTGTGATTGGGCCCATCCTTGGATAGGAGCATCATGCTCTGGGGAGGGCTGGAAAGGTGGAAAAGAGAAGTATTTCACCATCTGTGCTGCTCCTGGCTCTATTGACGACAGTGGTTTTGAGTATCTTCACATCCTCACTGCAGAAAGCAGTACAGAAGGCAAGCCAAGGAAAAGCCAGCACAGCGATGGCGAAGTAGAGAACCAGGAGCCAAATATTGATGTTCTTGATCAATTCTGACCAAGTTTATTAAAGAAAGCTTCCCTTCTACATGGCATTAGAAAAGTGGGTGAGTTTGAGGTTGTAGGGTCTGATTTGGGGCTGTGCCATGGTCCTATACTTAGATCTCCCCAAACCCCCAAGATCTTCAGGGTAGTGCTGGGGCATCACATCTCCAGAGGGCTGATGTGCAGACCTCAGCCCCATCATGCAGTTATTAAGCAGTCATTTACATCACTGTAGTTCCTGCTTCAGATGAGGTTTATAAACTTTATTTTCCACCTTCCAAAGGGCACAGTGTTTCCCCAGCCCTGGGTGTGTTTTGGTTCCAGCCTTGGAGAAAAGCTGGGCAGGGAGCAACCAGGAAGAGGGTTCAGAGCAAGAAACCCAACCTCAGGCAGGGCACTGTGGACTTGCGATCCCCCACCACACATCACCATCCCCATAGATGCTACACAGAGCATTCTGCAGGCAGAAAGGAGATGCCACCTCTTTGCCAGGTAGCTCAGGCCAGCACATGGAGGGTTAATCCTCTGCTGTTGTGCTGCTAATGATTATATGTGCTGTAATATCAAAGCTGTAGCTATTTATTTGCCATTGAGCAGGTGCTGCTGCTCCCACAAAGCAAATTTGCTTTCTCTTCCTGATGAAACAAGCAAAATAAAGGTTGCTCACGTCCCATTTCAGATAGGTTTTTTCCCTGTGCAAAGACAAACAGAGAGCGGGAACCAGAATGCATATTATGCAAGAAACCATATAATCGAGGAGCATCTTTGATTTGGCTGCTGCTGTCACAGACATGTATTTCAGAGAGGCCTCTCCCCCCCCCATTCCTTTTGTTCTTACTGGTTTATCATTTGTGCCTTTGTCATTTTGTTCCTTCTTCTTCTCTTCTTAGCCTCTTCACAATGAATCTTCATTTTTCCTCTGACACACTTGTATCTAAATTTCCTTATTTCCTGCCTTTTTTTATTTATATCTGTTGCCTGGTGATTTGATCATGCTGTGGAATACAGGATTAGCAATCTCTGTGTCCTTGGGTACTGCTCAAGGACACCTGTTCTGCAAAGAGCCGTTTTCTTCCCCATTTTAACCCCTTCCAGTGTGGCCGCGCGTGCGGAACAGCAATAAATAACAATACCTTTATATCCCCAGCCCTGCATTAGCAGGACGTTGTAATCTTCATTCTTCAACAGCTGGCATGGCCCTTTCTAAGAAGCTTACATGGGAAGCTGAAGAATGTGACTCGGGGTAGGGGGGTGAATATGAATATGTACTCTTTGAACTTTGCAAACAGTTTAGCAGCTGTTCCTGTAGAGATAACTTAGGCTTTGGTGGATAGTGAGATGCTAATGGAGCCATTATCATCAAATGGGGGACCTGTTGTAGTGATCTGCCTGCAGCTCCAGGTCCCTGCTCCAAGCTCACAGAATCCTCAGTGTGATTTTTCCTCATGAGCAGATCCAGCCCAGCCTTTGCAGTGTTACCCAGTGAGAGCTGCCTGATTTGATAGAAATTAGAAGCATTTGAGCACTAGATTGGAGCAAACTCTGCTAATTGCAGCCTCAAGCTGCACCAGGGCAGGTTTAGATGGAGCCGAGGAACAATTCCTGCCCCAGAGGGTGCTCAGGCATTGGAACAGGCTGCCCAGGGCAGGGCTGCAGTCACCGTCCCTGCAAGTGTTCACACAGCGTGGAGACGAGGCCTCAGTGCCATGGGTTAGTGGTGGCCTTGGCAGAGTGGGGTAAGGGTTGGACTGGATGAGCTTAAAGGGCTTTTCCAACCTGGTTGATTGTGATTTCTGTGATTCTAATTCTCTGGACAGGCTTCTTAGCTGGCATGGACATAGCGCTCCCAGCCTGGTCACCAGCCCTGCCAAGGGCCGTCTCTGCTCCTTCTGTCAGGGGCATCTCATGTGAGAGAGAAGCCTGGAAACTCTCTGGAGCATATTAAGAAGTCACCAGTAGGATTTGCTCTTCTCTGCCACATTCTGTCTTTCCCTCTCTGAGCACCTTCCTGTTGTGCACTGTATTTTGGGGGAAGAGGATGTTGGCTTGGAGCCTGGTGGTGATGGAGCACAGGGAATACTGACAAGCTGGCAGTTTAGGTGTCTCTGGAACCTGCTTTTCATTAGGAAAGTCCAGCAATAGATGGATTGGTGTTTCCCTAGATTCTAGAAACTCAGAGCAGAAGCATCAAGAAATTCCTGAGCAATCTTGATGAGTGAAGCTTGATCTAAGCCAGGGCTTCCCATCCTCAGTTTGAAGTCCTACAAAACCAAGATTTACAGTTGAGTTGACAAGGCTGGGGGCTCACTGGGAGCACAAAGGTACCAGAGATGAATCCTTGCTCATGATAGCCCTGCTTCAGCAGGACCAGTTCAGCAATGCTAAATGACTCCATGGCAGATGCACCAATCCCAAGCAACTTTTCAAGACAGGTCTGGTGGAGACCAGGATAATGATACGGAAGATGTGAAGGGTCAGAACTGCTCTTAAAAGCAGCTCCAAGAGTGTGACTTCTGTTCCTGGAGATCAAGATCGCAAGTGTGGAAGATGAAGGTTGTGTGCTTTTCACTGGAGGTTAGGGGTTGGATTTGTCACCCTCCTCCTATGTTTCATTTGGAGTCTTCTGTGAGTTGTCCTGGGAACACACTTGAGTGATGGATGACTTAGACCCAGGTGTCACCATGAAGTCAAGGCAGAGGAATCTTTCAGGATGCTTTAATCAAATGCTACTTGATTATGGGTTTATTTGCTCATTCTCCAAATGACTGCTTCACAACATTGTGCCTCCACCAGGGTAAGGGAGGAGCTCTCCTGAAACCCTGCAGATAATTCCCATAGCCAGGGCCTTTTATGTAGGTGTCCTCAGGGATGTTAGATGCTCAACAGCCCCCATGCCATAGCTGGGAGAGCCTGGGGGAATTGGAACACCACTTAACCAGCCACCTCATGACGGGCATCATTGACAGGTACCTCCCATGTCCAAGATTGTTGACCTCAGGACTTACCAATCAAGACTGTAGGTATTAGTCTGAAGGAGATGTGCTGTGATTTAAACGTAGCTTGGGTTCGCTGGTTTTAATGCGGGGAGGAACAGAATAAGCCTTCTCAAGAGGGGAGGAGGAAGGTTACAGAGGAGGGTGCAAGGAGGTGAGGAAGAGCTAGGAAGGAATAAGGATGACGTGGTTGTGTGTGCTATGTGCACTTCCAATGGCTGTGTGGAGGCTGTCTGCAAAGAGAAGGGTGGTGTGGCAGACACCACTGTGCAGGGAGGGAGTACTTTTAGTCATCATATGAATAAGCCCTAAGTTAAGGTGATCCCAAGAGCTGTCTTGCAGGAAAGTGTATCATAGTTGTAAGAAAAACCCTCCAGATTTACAAGCAGAATGAAATCCAAATTTATACATGGGAGGGGGAGAAAAGGGGGAAACTAGTCATGGAATCATAGAAAGGAGGGCACTGAGAGACTTAAGAGGTCAACCAGACCATACTGCTGCCTGAAGTCAGGATCATCTCTACTTAAGCCATTCTTGGTGGATGTGTGCCTAATCTGTTCTTAAACTCTCAGTGGTGGAGATTACACATCTCCCCAGGCAATCTCTTCCCGTGTTTAATTATCCTCACTGTTAGGAACACTTCTCTCTTGCTTAGCCAACATTCCCCTTGTTCCAGTTTAAGCCCATTGCCTCTTTTCCTACCTGAGGCAGATGTAAAGGATCGTTCAGTACCTCCTTTGCTGCATCATGTTTGGAGGCTGTGGCTCCTCCTGGTCTTCTCTCCTATCTAAACAGAGTCCTTCAACTCCCCCTGGAGACCTTTACTGCACTTTTCATCTCTTCTCTCTTGATGGTCTATCTCCTTTTTGAAGCAAAACGCCCCAAACTCCATCTGGGATTGCAGGAGAGACCTTGTCACTTGGGCTCTGTGGACCCCTTGGTTTTCTGGGGGAGAGTTTCATCATTCCCAGGCTTGGGAAGCAGCGTTTCTGCTAAGGCCGGATGCCGAGCTTACGGCTAACATCTCTGGCTGTCATTCAGTGCCTGCACGACACAGAGCCGCTCGTGGGCGTCAGCAGAGTTTGGAATAATTGTCTTCTCTAATTAACTGGTTATCAAACAAGAACATTTCATTACAGTACAATTACTGGCTGCTTTGCTGAGACACAGAGGTGTCAGCGGTACGATCCCAACATATGCTTCTTACAGCTCTGATTTTTTGTTTTCATAAGCACTAAACCATTTTGCTTCTCTCCCCCCCCCAACCCACCCACTCGCTTAATGACTAATGAATCCTCCTGCTAATGAATAAGGAAAATAAATCAGTGGGCACGGCAGGTTAGAAAGAAAAACATGCAAAATGTTTTGAGGATCCTTAAATCTGATAAATTACTTTGAAATTAAAATCCCTGGGAGAAAATGGGAGTTAATTAGAAAGTAACATGGTTTTGTCAATGTTTAAATTAAAATTTTAAAGGTTATAAATACTGCACTAGAGCTGCCTTTACACAGAGGATTCCTGAGAAGTTTTGTTGGATCTGCTCATCCCACATCGGAGCAGTCTTTCTCCAGCTGCAGGCTGAGGTTTCGCTGCTCAGGGTCCTCCAAGGACACTGTGTGGGTACAGAAAGCCCCAGTGCAGGGCAAGGCTGCAGGAATCTCAGCAGGAGACCCTTAGGGATGTTTTCATACCGTGAGGGTGCTGAGGCGCTGGCACAGGGTGCCCAGAGAAGCTGTGGCTGCCCCATCCCTGGCAGTGTTCAAGGGCAGGTTGGACACAGGGGCTTGGAGCAAGCTGCTCTAGTGGAAGGTGTCCCTGCCCGTGGCAGGGGTTGGAGCTGGAGGAGCTTTAAGGTCCCTTCCAACCCAAACCAGGTTTAGTCTATGTTCACAAACCAGATAATCCACCAGGAGCCATCCATAGCTGGAGAAAGCATCACGAGAGCACCACAGGAAACACTGCTGGGTCTCACCCTCTTAACATTCTCTGTCACCCTGATCACGGCCAGGGCTGGAGCAGGGACTGGCCCAAGGGGAGAAGGCTCCTGCTGGGAGCAACCCCTCTCTCCCTTCAGGAGGACACAGGATTCAGCTGCCCCTTCCCAGTCTTGCTGCATCAGACCCCACCCAGCAGCGTGTTCCAGACACAAGTGGCACAGCGCCTGCTCGCTGAATGGCGAAGACAAGGGCAGATGAGGAGTGGGGAAAGAAAAGGGTGTAACAGAAAAAAGCAAGTGATGGGGATGCAGATGGGCACAGAATGTATTGGTTACTTGTTCATCTGCATTGAGGTTAAAGAAGTCTCATTTACCTGCCCTCTCACTGTCCATAAATTGCAGGGTTTTTCTCCAGCCAAATCTTCCTAACAATTGATTCTGTCTCTGTGTAGCTGTGGATGTTTTGATTTCTCACTGCCCCAGATTTAGACAAAAAAAAGCAAAAATGCTCTTGGTGTTTTCTATTACAGAGGGAAAAGTATGTTTTCAATATATCAGCACCCAGCTATGCCCTGAGACACAGGAATTCATATTTCACTGTTGTGCAGGCATCAGGTACCATGTTAAAAGCATCTCTTAGCAGCAGGGCTGGGGGACACCCCACATTGCTGTGTCACAGCAGGTGCTGCGATGAGCTATGGACACAAGTAAGGTGGGGAATGTAGAGAAAGGGAACAGCTTGCATTAGGGGAAGTGGTACAATGTGAAGAAATAGTTGTTTTTCACAGGCAAACTCTTCTTCAGGCTGACATTTTGAAATGTAATTTTGTTCTGAACGGAGCAAATATACTTCCTATGTAGGAAAAAGCCAAAGACAAACTTAGGCAAATACTCTGTTTCAGAAAATAACCATCTAAGACCTTCAGTGTGTCAAATCAAAATGTTTCATTGTGGGAGTCTCTCTGATTTTGCAATGAAAATAAGGTTTTCAACCCATTTTTAATAGGGTTTATCTGTACTGATTTTAAACTGAAGTTCAAGTCATTGGATAATCTTCTGCTTCTGGGAGATCCTTGCTGGGTTCTCAGCAGCAGTGATTTTAGCAAAGACATTTTCACAGAATCATGGTTTGGTTTGGGTTGGAAGGGACCTTAAAGCCATTTATTTGCTTGATTTGGGACAAATTCCTCTCCAGCAGAAAGTTGTTTTCCGTGCACACGTGCATGCAGGAATGGCCTCAGCAGAGTGGGATCCCACTGAACAGGCAGGATGCAGCAGCACTTTATTCTACTTTATTAATTATTAATTCTTATCCATCCCTCGCTCCTTTCAGGCATACAAGAGGAAAACAGAAGCCGCCAAGAAGGAGTACCTGAAAGCGCTGGCAGCGTACCGGGCCAGCCTCGTCTCCAAGGTACAGCCACCTTCCTGAGGAGCTAAAGAATTGCTTCAGTGGGGTTAGGGTGGGTGCCAGGTTGCTTTCTGCCTTTAGCATCCTGCCATGAGACCCTGCTTTCAGCTGTCTTCATCAGCAGGTGCCAGCAATGGGGTGTCCCTGCTGTCCAGCCCCACCATCCACTGTACTCTCAGGATGGGAGTGCAGGGAACAAAGGAGCACTGCAAAGGCAGGACAATGAGGCTTATTTTGGGTGACACCAAAGGACTGGCCCAGGTGAAGGTGACACACCAGTCCTGGGCAGCATCAAGGTGCCAGCATCCTGCCTGCTCCCTGGTCCAGGCTCTAGAACCCTGGGTCCTGCTTCTCCCACGCATGCTCAGTCAAGTGCAGGGGTTTAGGAAGTAAGATCCATAACTGTAGGTTGATGAGCATGTGAGCACATGTGTGCTTAACACACTGCTGTTAAACCCAGAGAGCCTATTTTGGTACCTAACAATGAATGTTCAGGGGGGTTCAGGTGCATACAGGAATTCCTGGTGCTGCAAGGCTGCATCTGGAGCAGTGATGATGGACTAAGCGCCTGCCCATCCCAATGCTCCAAAGGTGGGTATCATCCCAGGGGACTACACGTTGTGCCCTCCTCTGTGCCTTCAGAGGGGGTACATGGGCATTTGTTACCTGTGAATTTGGGATGGTTCCTGCAGAGCTCATAGGCTTGCTGGCTCAGGGGGATATGCTGCCCTTGGGTTGTGAGTATGCCTATCAGGTGCTTTTCCTTTCAAAGCTTCTCCTTGGTACCATTACCATACCCTCAGTACTTAATCGTCCCATTTAGCTGCCATAGGAAAGAATGTGATGTCTCAAATCAACCATCATCTACAGGATCCATGTGATTGTGATAGTGGGCTGGGAAGGCTCAAAGCCCCTGTAGACACGAGTACCATTAGTGGTCTCCGCTCGTGAAGAGAACAGCAGCAAGGACACAAAAAATGGAATGGAAAGGACTAAGGGTTTAAAAGCTCTTCTTTGTCCCTTTGGAAATCTCTGAGAATCTTGGAAGGATGGATGGATGGATGGATGGATGGATGGATGGATGGATGGATGGATGGATGGATGGATGGATGGGCAGATGGATGGATGGATGGATGGATGGATGGATGGATGGATGGATGGATGGATGGATGGATGGATGGGCAGATGGATGGATGGATGGATGGATGGATGGATGGATGGATGGATGGATGGATGGATGGATGGATGGATGGATGGATGGATGGATGGATGGATGGATGGATGGATGGATGGATGGATGGATGGATGGATGGATGGATGGATGGATGGATGGATGGATGGATGGATGGATGGATGGATGGATGGATGGATGGATGGATGGATGGATGGATGGATGGATGGATGGATGGATGGATGGATGGATGGATGGATGGATGGATGGATGGATGGATGGATGGATGGATGGATGGATGGATGGATGGATGGATGGATGGATGGATGGATGGGCAGATGGATGGATGGATGGATGAGCAGATGGATGGATGGATGGGCAGACGGATGGATGGATGAGCAGATGGATGCATGGATGGATGGATGGGCGAATGGATGGGCAGATGGATGGATGGATGGATGGATTCATGCATGGATGCATGCCCATGACACATAACAATGTTTCCTCCCTTCCTACCTCATCACCCTCTGTTCTGCTTTCCCACAGAGCTCTGCTGACCAGGGGGAGACGAAAAATGCCCAGAGCAATCCACCTTCCAAAATGATCCCCCCCAAGCAGCCCATGTATCCGATGCCCCCGCAGGCTTCCTCACCCTACCCTGGCCTGGGTTCATTCCTGTCCCCATCGGACCTGCAGAACTACCGTGGCCACCCGCACCCCGGCCTCTCCCGGCCCCTAACCTCCAAGCCCATGCTGCCCAGCATCAGTGCCTCCCCACCACCCTCCTTCCAGATCAGCCCCCCCCTCCACCAGCAGCTCTCCTTGCACCACCCGCAGAGCTCCCTCCTCAGCCAGCCCCTCAGCATGCAGCAGGTCCCCCAGCAGCCCCTCCTGTCCCCCCCCATGGCACTACAGGTACAGCCCCCCATGAACGCCTCGCCTCCCGGGCAGCAGGTAGGTGCTCAGAACCACACCATTTCCCTCTTCCCATTGGACCTGGTGGTTCCTGGATGGTTTGGGGATGTTGGGTGTTGATGTTGTCCCCAAAGAGTCTTCTGGCTTCATCAGTTTGCAAACCTCACCATTTGGGGTGATGTTTTCAACAGTGCTGAGCTGGGACGATGAGCACCCCCACGAATGGGGCAGATTTGTGCACTAGAATCATAGAATTCAATCAGTGAAGGCTCCTTCTGTAGGGAAAGCTGCTGGAACTGGGAATATCCCGGATCAAATCTCTTTGTGCACATGGTCCCCCAGCCCTGTCGTGGGGGGTTTCACTGAGGGTCATCTGGAACTATGGGTTGAATAGCCAGTGAGAAACCCCTCTCATGATACTGCTGAGAGGAGCTCTGCTCTTATCCCATGTCTGGAAGACCGTGGGATAATAGCAGGGATCCAGGGGGGTTGCCAGGAGGAGGACAAAAAGGATAGAGGAAATGTCACAAACAAAACATAACATCATTATTTCCAGAAACTGCCTGGCAATAGGAGAAACTCACTTTGGGGGGCAGAGAGCCGAGAGCATGCAATGTGTGCTTGCATGTATGCTTATACCAACAGTGCAGTAGCAAAGCAGATCCTATAGACTGATGCTGTGAATGTGTCAGACCTCCTCAGCCATGCCCTGCTCAGCCCTGGGACCAGCCTGCAGGGCCCAACCCCTCCTCTTCAAACTGCTGTTAAGAAAATGCACCTGGAAGGAGAATTGGCTATAGCAAAACGCCTTCTCTATACCTTACAGAGAACTTGCCAGGATCCAAAGGAAAAGATTAATAGCTTCCAGAGTTTTTCCATGTCAAACATGACCTGGACAGACTACTCACAGTGGAGGACATATGCTCTGAATTCACAGCTGCTGCCATTTACTTGATGATACTTTAAACTGCAGTATTCACCCAGCTGGCTGCACAATCTGTGTTTCACATGCTTGCTAGCTATATATCACAAAATTCATATAGTTCTTTAGCAATGAGCAAAGCTTTCTTTCCTATAATGTGGCCTATTCAGTTTGGGGCTAACTTTGAGACAATGTTAATCTAGGAACAGTGGAAGAAAACCCAAGGAGAGCAGAGATGTGGAAGCACAGTTATACCTGACCATAATAAAAAGACAGCATGTGAGGGAAGGTCAGAGCCTTAATCAGATTTAAATCCCAGCCTGCTCAGGGCATTCAAAGTAACCTCTCTAGCACAGTGACTGGGCTTTAGCTCTACATTAGCAAAGGTGTTTTCTGTTATTCAGTGATAGCCTATGCCCAGAAATGAGCATAAAAGGGGATCCTCATCATCACTGTAATTGGGGTGTTGTGGCTCAGGGCAGCAATTTGTGAAGCTTCTTTCCATATAAATTTGTGAATAAAAATAAAAAGCAAAAAGAAAATACCCCACACTGCCCAAATTTGGATATTTTGGAGAAAATCGTGTTCTTGATCAAGTAACTACCATGACTCTTGTTTATACACGTTGCCAAATGTTACCTGATTAAGCCAACCCCCAAAACCAGAAAAGCTGATCAGCTTTCAGCTAAAACAGCCCCACAGCAGCCTTGTTCATTTGTTGGCAGTGACAGCTGATGGAGAGAGCTGGTGTGGGTGTTCCTTACCTTGTTGCTGTACATTATGATGGACTGACATATTACTGCAAAGGGAACTGCACTTGAAGTGGAAACCAGTTCTGATTGCCAGGCTGCTGATGCAAAGGCTGTCATGGGCTGCGTGTCACCCACAGCCATTCAGCAACCCCGAGGAGGGAGGTGCTGAGAAACAAGAGGAGGAAAGAGGGATGCAAACCAGATGTTGCTGCGTTGACACCTGCATGCAACAACTCATGTTCTGCAAGGCCCCCCCACAGTGGTGTTGGGTGCTGGGCTTGGCCCTGCTGCTGCCCCTGTGGCTGTGCAGTGTGGGGCCAATGCATGTAAATAACTTCATGTGATAGGAAGAGATCTGCTGCTTCTCCTGCTGTCTAAGCTGCTGTAACCCTCCCTTTCCTTTCCACCCTGCAGGACTTCTCACATATTTCATCTGAGTTTCAAAACAGTGTTGGACCCCGTTCGCCTGGTGCATCAAACCCTCCCGGGAGCACTGAGTGGGACAACGACTACCCCAGCAGAGAGTGTGGGATTAACCACTGCAGGCCAGTACACAGAATGGCACATTGCTGATGCACTTTCTATTATGTGATCTGTGACAGCGTACAACACTGAATCTGCCCTAAAATGTACAAAGTGTACAGCAAGATGGTGGGCTAATCATGGTCAGTGAAGTTTAAGGTTTCCTCTTCTCTATAGGCTCACTGAAGTGATGCTGTGGAAGCAGGTAGCTTAAAAATCACAGATAAATTCTTCACTGGGCATGAAGAGGTTTCCTTTTGTGTGTGTTTCCATCCTGTGAGCAACAGAGGAGTTGGACAATTTCCTTCTAGAGCAGGACAGGGAAGCCCAGACTTCCAAGCAGAATCACTGGAGGTTTGAAGGTGGCCATGTCCATCAGTAACATTCCCAGAGTGATTGCTCCTATCACTGAGGCCACAACTTCCCGTAGCTGTATCTAGCCTTTACCGGTTGCCCACGACAGTGCACAAAGCTTCATCCTCCCAAGAGCCACACGATGCTCCAGCCCCCTGCACCTAGCACAAAAAGGCCACAGAATCTGCACAGATCCTCCCCCTTATGCCCTACAAGCTCTGGCATTAATGTGTCAGCACGAAGGTCCCTTCAGTGCTCCTTCAATTCCTCAGTAAACAACAACACCAGGATAGACTCAAAGCTGGGGAACCGGGAGGGTGTGAGAGCCATTCCCAGCCTCTGCCTAATCCACTGCTCTTGGCTCAGCAGTACTGGTTTGGAGACTGCTATTGTGCTGTGTAACACAGGCACGTGGTTTGCTGGGAGAGCAGGTAGGGAAGGAAGCTCAGTAGCTTCTGAGTATTGTTTGATTGCTTGAAGTCCTGGAACACGGTGCTTTCAGTGGAGATAATAGCAAGCTCTCAGCCTTCTCAGAGCACAGCTCCCGCCGGTGCCAGCAGCGCACTCACAATTGCTGGGCTGGGCACAGACTGTACAGACATTTATTTCTTTCAGAGAAATAAATAACTTGCTGAGCCATTAGGATGTCGCTGCCGTCTGCCTGCCCGAGGGGGCTCAGCTACATCTGTGCTCCCGGAGCCTGCCTGAATTTTCTGCAGATGACCCAAAAGAAGGAACCTGTTTGGGCTGCGATGATAAAAGTCACTTTAGATGCTGTGGGCAAGTTGTTAAAGATGTGTGGAAGGTCGTGGCACATGTCCCTGCTCATTGCAGGGGGCTGGACTACATGACCTTTGAAGGTTCCTTCCAACCCAAACTATTCCATGATTCTATTCTATGATCCCAGTTTCCAGAGGTGCTGAGCAGAGGCAGCTCCCGCAGAAACTATTCCCACTCAGTAATAAGCATCACTTCTGAAGGGATCAGGTGGGAAAAAAACTTGATTCCCTCTGCAAATCCCACTGCCCAGGCCCCATGCGGAAAACTCAGGGTACTCCAGAGATGGGTGAAACGCTCCTGTAGCAGCCAGGATGGAGGTTTGTGTTGCTAAAACAAGCTCGGTGCCATGTGGCTGGAGTGCTGCATTGTGAGCCGAGGGCCCATGCAATTCATGATCAAAGCTCATGCATTTCATGCCTTTGTCACAGCAGAAATATTGAATTTCATGGGTTTATCGCAGCTTCCTGGAAAAAAAAATCATTCTAAACCCAGACAGATTATGCAGAGACTTCCAGATAATTATTAAAGTAGATTATAGCAATGAACTCAGATGGATATAGATCAGTACTGCAGAGAGTGCTTAGCACACCAAAACCTGTCATTGTCTCTGTTAAGGAAGGAGCCATCTCCTGTGATGAGAGACAGGGGAGCTGCTGGCAGCCGAGCTCCCAAAACTGCCTTGTTCTCATTGTATTGCAAAGCCTGGTGCGCCAGCAGTGCCACCATCTCCTGCTCCTGCTGTCCTGGTGTTTGCTGCCCAAGTGCTTGCTTATAGCATCCACACACCTCTGTAGGACTGCAGCCCTGGGGTGCCTCAAGGTTAGACTCATGTCAGGAAACGAGATCATCAAATCCCAGCCTGGTTTGTGCTGGAAGGGACCTTAAAGCTCCTCCAGTTCCAACCCCTGCCACGGGCAGGGACACCTTCCACTAGAGCAGCTTGCTGCAAGCCCCTGTGTCCAACCTGCCCTTGAACACTGCCAGGGATGGGGCAGCCACAGCTTCTCTGGGCACCCTGTGCCAGCGCCTCAGCACCCTCACAGGGAAGAGCTTCTGCCTCAGAGCTCATCTCAGTCTCCCCTCTGGCAGGTTAATGCCATCAGATGATCTGGTTCTCACCATCTTCCTGGCTGCTTTCTCCCATGTACTGTGCACTGATTTCCATGTTCCCCTTGAGCTCCTCAGCAGCACCATGCTGTGAGCCAGGCAATGCAGGGTGAGCTGTGTGCCTGAACAGCCCCAGCAATCAGCAGCACTTAGGCAAAGCAGTGGTAAAGGGAAGGGAGATCTTGTTGGGTTTGATTCATCAGTGCAGTTTGAGGTATAATCGGGAAGTCTCTGGATCATGTAATTGCCCATTTCAACCTCAAAACTGCATTCAGCTTAATTGCAATTAAAGCAGCTCTCTGAGGAGCAGAATCAGCAACTGTCTGCAAAGAAAAAGGGTTATTTTCTGTTGTGATGTGGCTCAGCTGTAGAGTCCCTGTGCGGGAGGATCATACCAACCTCCCCAGCACACGGTCCTGCCTTGTTCTCTGGGGTAGGGTTTTTGTTTCATGTCTCACCTTGATACTTCTTTAGCTTCCAACACGTGTCGGCACTGGGTTACGTGGGGTAAAACCTCCCAGTCCCACATTTTCTCTGGTGTTTGCCATCCAGACAACTGAAAAGCTGGGGTTGTCTTTCTTGCCATCCTTCTCTCCATCTAATAAGGGAACTGCTGTAGGGATTTTTCTCTCAACCTATCAGTGCTAGTTAAAATGCCATTAAATGACACTTCTTCCATTACGCCTCTGAAATCCTAGGATCCTGCAAGCAGGCATGCCTTGACTCATGAATCAGCCATGTTAGAGAGTTTTAAATGTTTTTAAGCTCATGCTCTCTCCATTCTTAATGATTTTGTGCTTATTGACTTCCATCCAATTTTCCTAGCTCTTTCTGGGCTTAAGCCCAAGCTGTCCTAGGTTGCTAGCAAAGACCTGGGCAGCATTTCTCAGTTCCTGCTTAGTATGTGACTACCACTTCCCACAAGCAACTGCAGCATAGAGCCTTATTGCTTTTTGCATCATATCACAAACTGCTTCTGTAGTTCCTTGTCTCCCTCACCTGACAGCCTTGTTCTCACACTTGCTCTTTCCCAGGCACCTGCTGAATCCCAGTGACTTCCTCCCTGGGAACCCACCTGCATCGAGGGTGCAGCTTGGTTTACAGTCACTTGCAAATCTTTCTTAATTCCTCAAGGCACCTCGTTTGTTTTTTTCTGCCCTGTTTTGTGATTACAGCTCTTTCCATACCAGACTTCGGGGTTTCATTTAGATTTGTCTCCTAGCATTGAAGCATTTTGGTGATAACACTAAACTGGATTCATCTATGTCCTTCCTCTCTTTTGCAAGGCGTCATTTCTTTTCCCACTCTCCTTTGGGCTAAAAGATGGGAAAGCATCAGTTACGTCTTGTCCAGACAAACAAGACCATGCACAGCCCCTTCAGCCAGACATTTATAACCTCGCTAATTCCTGCTGACAATGAAGTGATCCTCTCCAAATGGGGGCATTTTCCAAATCAGAATCCAAACAAGCAAACACTGTAGAAAGGCAAGGATAAACCATCACCAATGCACTTCGTTTGGATTCAATTATTTCTGGTAAGACTTTGTAATGAACTGGGATATGTTCTGTAGCATATTTTGTAAAATTAATGAAGTTTTAGGGCTGGAATTCCTCACTGCTGCTCAGTAGCATTAAATCTTTGCTGAGTGCAGTATGGGAGACTCTGCATTTTAAATGCAGATTATAAAATGTGGAGATTAGCAAAGTGCAGACTCTTCTGCTCTCTATCAGAAGACAGCTCTATCAACAGCAGCATTACGTTCCTGCCTGCTATTCCCCTATTATTCCACCCATAAGCACACCCACACAGGAGTCTCCCAAAGCTTTGTGATGTTCTTCACCACTTTCTAAGACCCAGATGTTTATGGAGCCAATGATGTTTCCATCAGGTCTGTGTAGATGATAAAACCTGTTAAAATCGCTGGATTTCAGAGCAAAACCTGTATAGGATATCAGACAGGGGGGAGGAACTTCTCTCTTCCACTACTCTCCCTACTATATCCTGAATAAAAGAGCATCCAGGCTCCCCTGTGGGACCCTGCTGACAGTAAGTTAAACATGCCAGCCAGCCCCCATGGAGGGCTGAAGCATGGGGTACTATAGGCAGGAAGGGAGAGGTGATACCTCTCTGTAAAGCCAAGGGATGTCTCAGTGCTGTAAGCTGGCTTCCCTGTCAGCACACACCTAGAGCTCTTCAAATCAAAGTCATTGCTTCAAAAACATGATCAAGTCAAGATCTGGAGGGCCAGGGATATGCAGAGCAAACAGCCTGGCTGCTGTCTCACCAGCCCTCCTCTGTGGCTTCATGCGAGTAAGGCAGCACTGAGCCTTGCTTGGGTTCCTTGCACCTCTTGCTGTCTTCATCAGGCCCATAGGAAAGACCAGCTACTCCTCCTGTCTCAAAGGTATTTCTTCCCCTTACTTCCTGTTATTAACCTTCCTATTTTGGAAGAGGAGGAGAGAGACATTGAGCAGATGGTGTCTCCTATTGCCATGCTCTTCAGGCATGAAACCCATGTTTCATCTGCCTGGACATCCCATCCACAAGCGTTTTCAGGCATAAGGCTCTCAGTTGTATGTTTGAGACCCCCTACACTTTTATCCAAAAGCAAGAGTCTGTTTTCAAAATCTCCATGGCTTACAATAAGGACAGCGTGTGATTAAGAAAGGGGCTGGTGGCCAAGGGGCAGATTTCAGGCACAGCACTCCACAGCACGATGGTGGAGATGGTACCAGCCTCACATCAGTGTGCTCTGTAGGGAAATCCAGGCTTGGCCCTCCCCTGCAGCCCCAGCAAGAGCAAAAATTAAACTACAGGAAGGAATTTATGTCTTAGCCCTTATTGTTGAAATTCAGGAAGAAATAAAACTGCTCCAGGCTCATATTCCTGCCTTTGGACAAGGGCCTGTAGGGACAGGCCAAGGGGAATGGCTTGAACCTGCCAGAGGGGAGACTGAGATGAGCTCTTAGGCAGAAGCTCTTCACTGTGAGGGTGCTGAGGCGCTGGCACAGGGTGCCCAGAGAAGCGGTGGCTGCCCCATCCCTGGCAGTGTTCAAGGGCAGGTTGGACACAGGGGCTTGGAGCAAGCTGCTCTAGTGGAAGGTGTCCCTGCCCATGGCAGGGGTTGGAGCTGGATGAGCTTTAAGGTCCCTTCAACACAAACCAGGCTGGGATTCGATGATTCAAGTGCCTTCTGCTTGGTCCATCTCTGCACACCCGCCCCTTCGTGCAGACCGCTTTGTGTATGGAATCATGGAGTGCCACAAAACACCAATCTCAGCTTCCCCGGTGACTTCCCAGCTGTTTCCCTGCACATCTCACCTTTTCCCTCCGGTTTCTCTTACAGCATGCTGCCAAGGGACAAGGCACTCTACCTCACCTAAAACTCAACATCCCTTTCGAGGCGGCTCAGACGAAGGACACTTGAGAGGGTCTATCCTACAGACTACCCAGAGTGGCATCGAGCAAGTCGTACGGACCAGAGCGCTCCCACTGCACCTCGGCGCTGGCTTCATTCCCAGGCTCTAAGAGCAGTTTTCTTCTCTTTCTTACTTTTGAACTCTAAACTCAACTTTCTGTGGAAGCCCAAAACCTCATAAATCATGGAGAACAAAAAAGAAAAAATAGTAAAAAAAAATAAAAATAAATAGACATAAAACCAACAAAAAAATAAGCTAAGGACACCCTTTTTCTGCTTGCCATCAGCTTAGCTACAGACTATTTTCCTAGTGAACTGCTTTTAGACGCAGCATAGGCCCAGGTCTGGTGTCCTGCAGCATTAGGCCAGCTCAGTAGGAGGATGCACTCTTTTGACTTGCTAACAGCACTAAACTTTGTGCAAGAAAATGTGAAGTTTGTGTGAATATTGTACATGCAAAGGCCTTGGATGTCTGGCAAAAAAAAAATACAAAAATCAAATAAAAACTATCGCTAGGTAGGTGGGGGAGAGAGGAGAAGGCAAAATAAGAGAGAGATGTGAAAAAGATCATGAAAATATAATTTGTTGGATAGTTGTAAGTAGTTTACTAAGTGTTTTAGAGCTGTGCTAAAGACATCTTTAAGATTTTTTTGTGAAAAGAATTAGTAGTTTCCTTTCTAGTAAAAGCATTTTATATTAATTGTAGCACATTTTTTTAGTTATACATAGAAGGGAGATGTGTATAAAAGAAAAAAACAACAAAAAAAAGAAAGCCTGCCAAACTTGTTTCTATTATTTGTACAGCAAGAAATGGACAATTTATATCCATGTCGTATGGCATTATTCTATTTTTTCTGCCATCTGTCCATCTATTTAAAAATTGCTGACAATGATTTTTGTCTATTTATGAAGGATTAGAGCATAATCACGGTTTCTCATCAGGTGCATTTTGGGGTTGTTTTTTTTTACTTTTTATTTCGTTGGATGGTGCTGCTTTCGCAGCGCTGGCACCCTCGGTTCACAACGCTTCTCTTACCTTTCTTTATAATAAAACGTATGAAAAGTAGAACTGAACCAGTCTCTCCTTATTCTGGAAATGTCCCTGCCATGTCCTTGCCCTCCTCAGCTTCCCCATCCCTCACTCCTTTGCCATCACATTCCCACTTGCTTTCTCTTTCTCCCCCCTTGCTCTGGGCCAGTATTACTTAACAAAATATTCTGGGCAACATGGTCTAGTTGAAGATGTCCCTGCTCATTGCAAGGGTTGGACTAGATGAGCTTTGAGCCTTTCACCCCAAACCATTCTATGGTTCTGTGACTGTGTGATCTATGACCACCCCCAGCATTGAAAGCTGTCACCGAGCAAGGGCAGACAGACAAGCTTTTTTCCTTCTTTTTGTTGCAAAAAATGCCAGCTTTGCACTCAGCAGCGGGTACTTTCCTTTCTTAAGCCATAACTTGGTGCCTTCTGCATTTACTGACTGATGTGGTTGAACCCCAGCTGGCCACTATTTACCAGGCAGTTGCTGCTAAGAGCAGTTCAATAATTGAAATAAATTAAAATATTATGGCAATAAGAATCATAGAATAGTTAGGGTTGGAAAGGACCTTAAGATCATCCAGTTCCAACCCCAGGGATGCTTCACCCATGACCATGCTGCTCAAGGCTCTGTCCAATCCCAGCCTTGAACACTGACAGGGATGGAGCATTTGCCACTTCTTTGGGCAAACTGTTCCCATGCCTCACCACCCTCACAGTGAAAAGGTTCTTCCTTATAATAATGATAATAACAATAATAATGTAATTGTAACAAAAAGGGAGGCAACAAAAAGAGAGGAATAAAAGCCAATAGCCACAAGTGCTGCACAATGCAATTGCTCACCGCACACTGAGCAACGGCCAGCCTGTCCCTGAGCAGTGATCAGGGGCTACCAACCAACCCCCCCTAGTCTCTGTACTGGGCATGATGTGCTGTGGTATAGAATACCCCTATGGCTAGTTTGGGTCAGGTGTCCTGTCTCTGCTTCCTCCCAGCTTCTTGTGCCCCTCTTCACTGCAGAGCATGAGACTGCATTGATCAGAGTAAGTGCTACTGAGCAACTGCTAAAAACATTGGTGGGTTACCAGCATTACTCAGGCTGAATTCAAATCACAGCACTGCACCGGCTACTGGGAAGAGAATTAACTCTTTCCCAGCCAAAAGCAGGACACTTACAAAGCTATCCCATGCCCCAGGCCTATCAACTCTCTGCCCTTTGGCAAACCCTTGAGCAGACAGAAAATACCCTTGCAGAGATAAGGGTCACCAAGCTACCTGGTGCGTGCTGACAGATGCCCACAAGAGCCCCATTTCCCACTTTTCCTAGGAAGCACGGACGAGGAAGACATGAAAAGGATGGAAAATTCAAACGGCATAAGGAAGGAACTGACATTTCCATCCTTCCACAGCACGTATGGAAAACGCAAATGGCATAAAAAATTACCCGATGTGAAATCTCACACTGTGGGCTAACCGCCAGGAGGAAACCTGTTCATTAATGTACCATTTGAAGCCCATTTGTAGATGCAGCTTGTCCGTAGGAGTCTCACCACATCGTGCCACTCGCACACAAGTTACTGTCATTTAGATACGGACCAATTTCTTCCAGTCTGCATTTAAATGGAAACATGGAGCTGGATCATGGCTGTTTCTCATGCGATTTGAGGCACTGGGTCTGGTTTAGGTCCGTATGCCACAGCTAGGATCCTATTTTTCTGCACTGTTACCCACCTATGATGAAAGTGGCCTTAACATTTATGTTTTGCAGTGACTTGAAATAACTCTTTAAGCCTTCAGACTGTTGCAGTAAACCAGGAAGAGCTCCTTCAGAGTTAAGGGTTTTTTTGATGAGGAGAATGGTCATTTTCACCTCTTTATGGTCTTAACACGTGCTACAAAAGCTTGCTGTCATGCCCTGTGCCTATTGCAGTAAGTTCCCATTAGAACACCTAGCCAGGGCAAGGAATGTGCAGCAGGAGTTGTCCTGCTGTGTCATCTGGTTGATACTTGCTGCAGCATCATCCCACACATCCTGCGGGCACATCAAACAAAGCGCACCCCAAAATCCCACCCAGCAGCTGTCTGCTTTGGATGGGGCAATGAGGGAGAGCTTTGGAGATGGAGGGGTATTTTGGGGCATCGTGGGTTTGGACCAAGCAGTCCTCAGAGAACCACCTTTGATGCTGGGAGAGGTGGCGATAACGGCACCATGGCAAAGGATGCAGAAATCCAGCAGGTCGCAAGCTCCTTCTGCAATCAGCCTGACATAAAATCCATGTTCTCTGTTTCTGGGGCCATCAGAGGGTTATTGCGAGGTGGTTGAGTGGCAGGCCTCTCTGCTGACACCATTTGCTTTCTCGGCATGAGAGGGAGACATGAAATCAAGATGCAGCTCTGTGAACCAACTTCCATTACAGCAGTTAGTTACCTTTTAACCCCAAGCTTCCTGCTCTCTGCAAGTATAAACAGAACAAGCACCTGTTCCTGGTCCCATTGACCATGGTGGCTCTGTTATAAGCACAACAGCTGTGGAGATGGGCAAGTGAGAAACGCTGCTGGGTAAGGTGTAAATGTGGTACTCTTCCTCACTGGTGCTCAGCTTAAGGCCATGAAAATCCCCGTTTATCTTTGTAATCTTGAGCCATATGAAAATACAACATGGAGCATAATAAAACTTCCTAAGGAGCAGCATGAGCAATGACACAGCAGCACAGTGGGGCTGGCTTGTGGTGAGCAGATAATTACTCTGCAATATCAGAGCCAGGAGGTTTCTTCCAAATACTCAATTATTAAAATAGGGGGGAAAATAGGATATTAAGATGAAAACCTACCTTGAGTTATCACAGCAAGGAGACAGGGCTTACTCCAGGGAGAGTTTCGGAAATGTTAATTTACTTTTGTGTATGTAGCAGGTAAGTGTCCTTGAGACTCTGAACTCATGGGGATGAATGAGGTTTCCAGCCCTGGGAGGAGCTCTGGAAGTGTTGCATTACTCCAAGCCCCTGTGCTTTATCTTCTCTGAAGGAAGGTGCCCATCCACAATGCCCAACAGCATCATCTCTGTGTCACTATCACAGTGGTTTTGAAGCTGTTTAAAAGCCTCCACTGAGAAGATCTCCTCTGTTGGTAGGGCCACAGGGCCACAGTGCAGGGAGCCATTGAAAGGTGACCTGGCCAATTCAGGATTAACTGTGCAAAGCAATAACCACACTTGCTGTGGAACAGCCATACGGAGCACAGCAACCCATCTCCAGCCACATCCATGCAGGAGCCATCCCAGGGATGCAGGGCAGTTGGCTATTATAGAGCCCAGGGCATTAATAACAAACTGTGAGACTTTCCAGACCACTTTAATCCCTACTAATCTCTAAATTTGCATGATAGCAGATGTGCTTAAATGGTATTCCAGCTGTTGGCTAATTGCTGTGGGCCTGGAATTTCTCTAGGGAAGCCACTGGGAGCCAAGCCTCCCATCCACCATCACAGCAGGTTCACAAAATACATCCAATTTCCACTAACGGGCTCAGCCCCGGTAAGGGTGAGCAGCCAGGGGCAATGGGCCAGTGACAGCATGGGTGGGTGAGCCTCTCCTTGGCCTGAACCTGGGCTGTTATTAACATCAGTAGAAAGCATGGTAGCTGGGTCTCAGGAAGCCCCCAAGAGGGTCAGCTCATCCTAAACCCTGCCTGTGCGATCACCTCCCTTTAAAACCCTTTAAATTCCAGGCGGATTACCTAAACGTCTCTCCCTACAAAGCAAATCCCTTGCTTTTGAACACAGGGAAGAGGTCATTGCTTCCCTTGTTGCGGTAATGTTTTCCATATTTGAAGAGGATTTTGGCTTCCCCTTCACCTACTCAAGCAGTTGCAATTGCAGAGGCTGTGTTCCCAGGCTGAGATGCTCCCACTGTTAACCAATGAGCACCAGCTAGATCCTCAAAATGCTCCAAAAGAGCTTTGAGACAGGGGCTGGCAAGGCCCAGGCAGAGCTTGGGGTAATGACGGAGAGGGAATCAATAGGCACAGGCAGAGAGAGACTCAGATAATTAACTTTGGTTTATGAAGACATGTTTAGCAGCACTATAGCATGTAATGGGGACTTCAACAGATCTCATCAGAGGGGTCTCGGAGGTGTTAACCCTTCAAGAGCAGGGATTCAGCCCTCTGGACTAGCTCATGCAGTCCCAGGGGTGGGATAGGGTGCAATGCCTGGTTCACACAGGAATGAGGATACCCAGCAGCATCCCACAACATCCCACATGTCCAGGGTGTGCAGAAAGGACCTGGACTTGGCCTGTGGTTTCACCTTAGGAACCACACTGTGCTGCACCCACGTCACAGGACCGTGGCCACAGATGCCCCAGCAACACTGGGAGGACAGTTTGTCTTTGTTGCATATGTGTTATTATTACTAAGATGAGACAATGGAAAGGAAAACAGTCCTGGCCAGCCATATGGAGAACTGTACAGGAGAAGGGTCAAAGGAAAGGACTTTACTTGACAAACTCCAGGTCCCTGACAACCAGCCCCAGTGAGGTCCTGGTACCCCACTGAGGTCAGCTTTGCACCTTGGCAAGCGCCCAGTGAACTTTAAAGGTCACACAGGAGCTGTGGCTGCTTTGTGGTGCCAGTGGTGAGAGCAGGTGAGAACAGGTGAGCATTGTGCTCCTGCTGGAAGCAGAGTGGTTGGATTCAGAGCAAGCCAGAGAATCAGAATGGTTTGGAAGGGTTTGCATTAAAGCCCATCCAGTTCCAACCCCTGCCACGGGCAGGGACACCTTCCACTACAGCAGCTTGCTCCAAGCCCCTGTGTCCAACCTGCCCTTGAACACTGCCAGGGATGGGGCAGCCACAGCTTCTCTGGGCACCCTGTGCCAGCGCCTCAGCACCCTCACAGGGAAGAACTTCTGCCTAAGAGCTCATCTCAGTCTCCCCTCTGGCAGGTTAAAGCCATTCCCCTTGGCCTGTCCCTACAGGCCCTTGTCCCAAGCCCCTCTCCAGCTTTCCTGCAGCCCCTTTAGGCACTGGAGCTGCTCTCAGGTCTCCCCTTCAGGAGCCTTCTCTTCTCCAGGCTGACCCAGCCCAGCTCTCAGCCTGGCTCCAGAGCAGAGCTGCTCCAGCCCTCACAGCATCTCCATGCCCTCCTCTGGACTCACTCCAGCAGCTCCAGCAAGTCCATGGTGAAGGACATGAGCTACAGCACTGGGATCCAGCTCTTGGCATGGCCCCTTTTACAGCCTGGACCATTCACACTTAGGATGATCAGTGCATGCAACCAGGCAAAGAGCTTGTATGTCAGACCCAGCATCATCTACACAGCACCTCCAGCTCATCACCCACATGTACCTGTGCTTCACAAAAGTGGGGGCCACCATCAAACACTTCCATGATGGGGTCCTCTCTGCATGGTGCAAGTGGCTGGGGTAGTTGGGAAATGAGCCTCACTGGCAGGACCTTCCTGCCCTCTGCCCGCCACCGTCCCCAGGTGATGGAAAGGTTCTACCCACCAAGCAAACACAATGTGATGCATATTTTCCATCTTACTGAGAACAGGAGGGCCCAAAGCAGAGCCTGCAGTGAAGCACAGCCAGTTTGCTTCCATTTGGTATGCTGCAGTGGGAGCTTTGTGAACCCTGGTCCAAAATACACAGCATCACCTCAGCATCTAATCACACAGTGCAGAGTGCTGGCAAAGTGCTTACTCCAGTACACAAGGAATGCAAAATTATCAGTTCAAACAATGATGTTTGAAGAAGAATGATGAAAGGAATAACAGTTCTTCTGGATGAAATACTGTGCTGGCCAGAAGGGTAATTTAGAGTCAGATCTGAGAGCAGTTGTTTTATTACCATATCCTCAACTCTTCTTGAGTTTCAACTGCAATTTGATAAATCAGCATAATACCTGGCACAGTAATTACTGTATATTTTATTCCTAGTGAGGTCACCTTATTACACTGCAAGCACATTAGAGACCTCTCTGTTGCTCTGCCATTACATCCACGGAGACAGAAGGTCAAATAATACAGAACTTACTGGGTGGGTATTTTACAGATGATACCGGTGAGCTCAATGGCAGGTATTTGTGCAGCTGAATCACTTGTTGCTCAGCCCCTCCATGGCCCCTGCCAACACACTGCTTTGCTTTTCTGCAGGTGTATATGCCCCCATCATGGCCCCAAGGTAGCAAAAGTCTGGGAACCCATCAGGGAGTCTCTGCCCAAGGTATGATTTGATTCCCTCGGCAGTGCATCAGCTCTTGCCCCTTATTTGCCTCAGTGGGGTGATCAGATTGCCTACATCAAAAAGAGGTGCCATGGGGCTGTGAGTGCAACTGCCCCTTCCCAACCAGAACCCTGTGGGAGCGCGCAGTTGCTGCTCGCTACCCCATACTCCTCTTGTGTCGTGGTTTAAGCCCAGCTGGAAACCCAGAACCACGCAGCCGCTCGCTCACTCCCGCCTCTTCCTCCCCCTGCTCCCAGAGGGATGGGGAGGAGAATGGAAAGAATGTAGCTCCCATGGACTGAGATAAGAGCAGCCCAGTAACTAAGGTATAACACAAATCACTGCTGCTGCCACCAATAATAATAATGATAAGGGAAATAACAAGGGGAGAGAATAAAACCGCTCACCACCCACCAACTAATACCCAGCCCTACCCAAGCAGTGATCTCACCCTTCCACATAACTGCCCCCAGTTTATATAGTGGGTATGACGTGCTGTGGTATGGAATACCCCTTTGGTCAGTTTGGGTCAGGTATCCTGTCTCTGCTTCCTCCTGGCTTCCCCTCCTCCCTGGCAGAGCATGAGACTCACAAAGTCCTTGGTCAGACTAAACATTACTGAGCAGCAACTAAAACCATCGGTGTTATCAGCGCTGCTCCCAGGCTGAAAGTCAAAAACACAGCACTGCAGCAGCTACTGGAGGAAAGGAGAAAAATTACTGCTACTGCTGAACCCAGGGCAACATGGCATAGAAAGCCTTGCATCTCATAGTCCCCAGCCTCTCTCCTTGACAAGGTCCTTGGCGCCTCCATGCCTCTGACAGAGCAGGCCCTCCCTCACCATATTGCAGCTTGAAGACCCCATTCCGACAGCTCCTGGTTCCCCCCAGCCCTCTCCACGTCCAGCCACCGGCACCACACCTCTGCCACCATGGATTTGCAGTGGCCACGATGGATAGAGACACCTAGACCAGCTTTAGGATGGGGATAAATGAGAACATAATGCAAACAGAACCAAAGCCGTGGTGCATTTGCAGCATGGCCTGATGATGGGGAGGGCGGAGAGGGGGTGTGAGAACATCTGTGTCGCCGTCTCACCCATCCATCACTCCAGCATCAATTGCAAACTCACCGATGGAGAAAGATCACAGGGAACAAATACATCCCTTTGGTGGGATCCTGAAGATCACTTGTCATGTCCCCATCCCTTGTCTCCCATGAGCCTCACCCAAAGAAGGGAACAAGGACCAGGAGATGCTGCAGGGCTGTCCCTCTGCGTGGCCTTGCTTTTAATACCACCCAGGTCGGTTACCTGCAGCTGCCTTAGGTCACTCAGCCATGGAGGAAGAATGCAGTTCTTGAGCCTGTAATCACATTCACATTTTATTATGAACGAAATCTCTTTCACTGCAAGTCTGTGGGAAAGAGTAACACATTTATTGCTCTTCAATGTGAAATTAATGCACATTTCATTGCTTTCCAGATGAACTTCTGGTCATGGGAGACAGTTATGACCATAAAATGACACTTCCTTTGGATGAGATAGAGACTATAGGTCAGTGTGTTCTGCAAAGCCAATAGCGGCTACATGTTTGTGCCTTGTGCTGCTCATCACCTGAGAGGCTGGGGGAAGGCTGGCTTGTGAAGGGAGGGCAGATGGAGGATGCAGGTTCCTGGATCTAGCACAGAGATCTGCGGGCAAAGCATCAATACCCCACTAATAGAAATCCTGAGGTCTGAAGCGGTTTGACAGGATTAGCCCAGAAGGCATGAGGGGAATAAGCCATCAGCTAGAGGCACCACCAGTCTGGTGGCAATTTAACAGAGCCTGAGATTCATCTACCCTAAAGGGTTTCTGGAATTTGATGTGTCCTCACTCTCTTCTTACACCCATCCGCCCTACAACTGAGCATCCCTGACCCACGGCATCCATGCCACAGGGACACTTCAGATGGAGAAGGTCCAGGCTGTCCTGCTCTGTCCTGCATCTCCCAACAAAGAGGGAAATAAAAAATGCCACCTATTAGGGATAAAGAGCAGAAAACCCATAAGGTCTGCTGGTCTCTGAGATATACCTAGGCAGAAATGGCAATTCCCCTTCAGATTCCCTCCTGGTTATGGTCTGGTTATGTCTCCCCATAGTCACATATGGGGGATATGGCTTCCTCCATCCCTGATTCAGAGCTTCATTTCAGTCCCATAGGGAACACCAGTACCAGTGGTCGCAACCTACATCTGATGGGAGCAAGAGTGAAAAAGGAGGGCTGGCTGGAGAGAGCCACGTGGGCTTTCAGACCCATCTCTATTGCCGTCAGCTTCATGTAATATCCCTTTGCGCTCCATGCATCATCAGCAGCAGGAATGTGGAAGCTGGATGTTTGAAGCCAGGCCTCCTCTCTCTATCCTGTTCGGGCACACATGTAACATGCAATCCTTTCTGTTTCCTGATTAGGAGCTTGTAATTCCCACAATAAAGAGGAGGGCTGGAAGAAGTCCCAGGGATTTGGGATTTCTCCAGGAGACAGAATGGCTTGGGGGAAGTTAGCAGAGAAACAGGATAAAGGCATTTCGGAACATATTGAACCTTTCCTCTTTTTCTGGAACACACAGACAAGTGCTGGGGACCGGCTCCGGAAGCGCTGCGCTGCGAGGGGATTTGTTGGCTCGGAGCAGAGTTTGTACTAAATTTTTTATCTAGCAATTTACACAAAATATTTCTGCAGTTCTGCAGGGAGGTTTTATAATCAGAGCCTCAGCTGAGGGCTTTAATTGTGGCTGGGCTTTTGGTACAGAGCTCCAGTGGTGCTCCCCTTTAGAGGGCTCTTGCTGTCTCCCACTCACCCAAATGACTGGGGGATGCAGAAGACAAAGAGGCCACAAACACTCCCCCCGTTTCCCTGCCAGCACTCTGGAAATGGCATATGGAGAGGCTCTTTCAGCTCCTAAAATTATCAAAGGGAAAAGGTGGGACAGCTCGGACTTGAAGGCCTCTTCCACCCTCAGAATGCATCTCCTGGGAGTTCACCTACCATCTCGATCCCGGGGGGAGCGTTGTGAAGGACCACGGCTTTGCTGCCCTCTCTAGGGAGACCCAGCCTTTAAAGTGAGCCTGGGTTCATAATGCCCAGAGCAAGTCACACCAATTGCCCTGACGATGGGCAAAATGGGCTTCAGTCCACAGCCAGCCCCGCTTGTTGCTGTCACCCAGCTAGGGAAGCTGCAGTGTCCCCACCAGAGCTCCAGCAGCACACAGGGAGCTGCTGCTTCCCTGGCCTGACCCCTTCCCTGGCTTAAACCAGGTAGGAAAAACCTCACCTACCAAAACTGCCTGCATTTTGGGGGTGTTTCTGCCACTCGGGGCCTTTCTCAGTGGTCAGTAATTCCACTGGTAGCATTTACAGACAAAAGCCTACACCGGGTTTGTGGATCCAAGTACCCAGAAGTAGCTGAATATCTCATTTTGAATAATTGAAAAGCAATCTGAAGTCGTGTCGCAAAACAAACGCACAGCCCCCATTTTACAGATGAGAGGATTCTGATTTCTTAACCCCCGTCAGCAATTCAAGGCTCTCAATCAAGATTTTCATGTTTCTAGGTTGTGCTTCTTTCTTTGACCCCTCCATAACACCAAATGCATCAAAGCAAGAAATGCCCAATAATTCATCTCTTTTCTTTTCTCCGTACTGAAGTGTTTCAACACTTCCCTTTTTCCTTTTCAAGTTGCCATTTTTACACAGTCGCAGGCATTATTTAAAGCTATGGAGTTGAAAAGACTGAAAAACCTGGAGATAAGTCATCTCCTCTTCCCTATAAACATTTGCCATCCATCCCTTTGTGTTCTCAGTTTTGGCACAGAGGAAGAGAAAGAGAAACGTGTGAGAGAGAAGGGAGGAACTGGAGATATGAATAATTTCTCCTTTCTCAAAACTGGAAATGAAAAGAAAATGTGAATACAGAATGAGACAGAAACTTTGCTTTTTTTCTTTCCTCTAGAAATTTCTCATGGAAAGATGGTAACAGAGCTCCACTACATCCTTCTCTTTGCTTCCTCCGACATGCAAAGCCTTTCCCTCTCAGCCCAGGCAGGGGACTGCAGAATTATCCAGGGGAGCCACTGAAAGCCCTTGGGGCATCTCTTGTTCTGGATTTGCATAGACATCAGCACCCTGGAGATACGTCTCTGCAGGATGCTCCAGCTAGAAAAGCCATGCAATTAATCAGTCCAGCTCTTTAAGAGTGGAGTGAGCACAAAACGGGTTATTCCTTCCATGCTTGGATATTCTTCTTGGGGAAACTGTTCCTTCATTAGAGTCAAGTGCATAAGTTTGCCTTTTGTAGATGGGAATTGCCATATTTTGCTTGACATCGGACCAGAAAGATGACTGTCTGTAGGACGTAATATAGCAGAGCCTCAACCCACCTGCAAGCTCAGCTCCTATACCCCTGATGAGGTTCAGTAACAGCAGCCAGCCTGCTGATGTTCCTCCATAGATCAGCATGGATAAAAGCAGATGAGGGTCTTAGCTGGCATGAAGTGTAACTGCACCACTGGTTTGGGCCCGTGCTGTGATGAGCACGCAGGAGCCATCACTGAATGCTCTCCAGGCTCCATGAGCCTGTCCATCCTTAGGTCACGCTCACACTTACTCTGTACTCCAAAATCCCATTAAATGCTTCCTGCCTGGGACCTGCCTTGACCTACCCAGGTGCCTCCATCTCAGAGGTGCACGGGAACTGTTTGGCTGTGACAAACCAACCTGAGGGAAGGGTTTCCTCAAAGCTGGATGATCTGGTGGTGCCTGGATGCTGGTGCTCAGCTGGCAGCTCCTGGAGAGGCACAGGAGCCTTCTGTTCGTGCAGCTTTTCACTGCTCTTCCTAATTATAATGTTTCAGGCATGAAATACGCTCTGGGGATTCAAGCAACAGTGAGCGTAATCCACTGCCAACATGACTCTAACTGCACGCAAGGCTTAGTCATCTTCTCGTTGTATTTTAGAGCCCCATTACTGCGTGTGCAGACACCTCAGTGCACCAGGTATCACAGCAGCAGAGTTTGGTCTGTATTCCTCAAGTGTCTTGCTCCTCAAAGCCAAGTCTGTCTCTGTGGTCCTCTTGACCCTCTCCACCCTGTGCGTAAGGAGCACTTATGGGTGCCTCAGGCTTTTCATAGAGACAAGGCCAAAAATACGAGCTAAATGCATCTCCCAGGCTTTGAGCACGCGTGACTGTCTGCAACCATATCTTGCACAGGAATGGTTCAGCAATGATGCTTGTGCTCCACTCCCCCAGCCCCCAAACACAAGTTACTGTGTTCCCAGAGAGTCACCAGGCAACTATGCTCATTTTTGTGATGGAGTTACACCTCAGTGAGAACAAAACTTGGGTTTCTCCTGCAGCAGCTCTGATCCTGTGGCAGTCCCTGTCCTGCAGTGGCCCTTATCCTGCAGTGCTCCCGTGTCCCTATCCTGCTGCAGGAGCTGTGGATGCAGGAAAGCACCACCACGCTGCGCAGGGCAAGGTGCACCCTGCACCCAGAGCAGTGCTCAACACTCACCCCATGTGCTGCTGGGGGGGCTCAGACATGGAGACAACAACCCAGGGACTCACTCCTGGGACATCTCAAGGGGTAGCAAGACGAGCAGGTCCCACATTATTCCTTTCTCCAGGAGCAGACCCCACTCAATACCCGAACCTGCAGGACAGTGGGTGCAATGCAGGACAAGGATCACTCTGCCCACACACCCGCACTGGCCTGATTGGGGAGGCATTCCTGATTTTCCCCTGGATTTTCCCACCAGCCCCAAAGCACTGGGCTGTGCTTGCATGGAAGTGTCTCCTCTGCCTGCTGTGGGTGCTGGCAGCCCCAGCATCCTCCTCCAGCATCACTGCTGTGCTGCCGCTCACCTTGGTACCCTCAGTCCAAAATGCCCAAGGCAGAGCAGGACTGGGCGCTACACAGAGCTGGGCACGGGGGATGCAGGAGAGGAGCCATTCAAAAACATGAAAAACAAGTCCAGAGGAGGCCACGAGGATGCTCAGGGGCCGGAGCACCTCCTGTATGCAAACAGGCTGAGAACATTGGAGCTGTTCAGCCTGGAGAAGGGAAGCTGAGTGGAGACCTCAGAGCAGCTTCCAGTGTCTGAAGGGGGCTACAAGGATGCTGGAGAGGGACTCTTCATCAGGGTCTGCAGTGATGGGTTTAAACTTAAACAGGAAGATTTAGATTAGATGTTAGGCAGAAGCTCTTCCCTGTGAGGGTGCTGAGGCGCTGGCCCAGGGTGCCCAGAGAAGCTGTGGCTGCCCCATCCCTGGCAGTGTTCAAGGGCAGGTTGGACACAGGGGCTTGGAGCAAGCTGCTCTAGTGGAAGGTGTCCGTGCCCGTGGCAGGGGTTGGAGCTGGATGAGCTTTAAGGTCTCTTCCAACCCAAACCAGGCTGGGATTCTGTGAAAATCTCTTTGCTAAAGTAACTGCTGGTGAGAGCCCAGTGAGGAGCTTCTGGAAGCAGAAGCCTCGCCCCGGGTGCCACAAGCCTTGCACTGTCAGGTCCAGCTGCTGGGGCTGCAGGAGCAGGAGGAAGGGACGTGGTAACCAGAACAGGCTGGAGGAGACGAGGGGCTTGGGCAAGCTCCGCTGGTTTGGGGTGAGCAGGCAGCAGCCAGCCCTGGTTATGCAAGCAGCGGGACAGAGGTTTCCGGTGCTCTTTGCAGGAGAGGGGGAGCCCCTGGGCACCGAGATCCGCCTCCCCCTCAGACCTTTACAGGCACCGTTTGCGCTCAGTTCATTGTCTTGCGGTTAGAAACAATACAGGAAGGATGTAGGTGTTTGCAAGAAGAGAAAGAGGAGGGGAAAATGGGGAGCGCTCACCAGGCGCTGCTGGGCTGCTCGGCCGCTGCCGCTTGCTGGGAACTGCTCACCCACACCATTATTAAAGGTGATGCAACAACCAGGGGGAGAACAGGGCAGAAGGTGTCGAGTTGGAATGATTGGACTCGATGATCTTGAAGGCCTTTTCCAACCTGCTTGATTCTGTGAGCTCCCACCAGAGCTGGACTGGGAGGGGGAAAGATGCTCCCCTGAGTACCCTCAGCCATGGGTGATGGGTATCCTCCATGAGAGCCCAAGCTGGCTCTTCTTAAACATCAGAAGGAAGCTGCTGATGGGGATGAACTGCGAATGCAGCAAAACCAGGATAAAACTGAGGAATGAGGCTGGGATCAGAGTGAGGTGTAGGCAGTCTCCTGCCAACAACCCAAGGACTGTAGGGGGCCCAGCAGCGTGCACAGCCCAGGGGCTGAGGGTCAGCCCCATGGATTTGCCATGAAACACTTGATAGGCAAAGGGATGGAGCGTGCTAATACAGCCTACATAGGTGCCAGTGCATTATGTCTGCAAAGCAGAGTGAGAACAGAGAGAGGTGAGTACTGCATCTCACCTGGTAATGGAGAACATTGTGGGAAGAGCAGCGAGTGGATCTGATTTAGGTCAAACCCCGTATTTCCACTTTCTCCTGATATTTGTGAAAAATTCCCCATATCCCCCCTTAACAAGAAGCCCCACCAGAGCAGTGTTATTTTGTAAATGATGCTGCAGTTTGGATAAATGTTCAACTGCTTTTTGGAAAGATATCCTCACCTTCAAGAGTATTTTATTGCATTGGTATTATGTTACCGTTGTATCTGAAGTTGGGCCTGTAGCAGGACAGCAAGAAATGATCAGACTGGGATTTATCATTCCAAGAAGGCTGATCTCCACAGTGCTGCGCACCCCATGTGGTGACATACCATCTCCTGTGCCCAGCTTGCTTGAGAAGCCTGGGCTCTAATGTGGTTTCCCTGCCGGGTTTTGTCACAGATCCACAACAGGACAGTGCTTTGGTCCAGCCACCCAGCCCCTGACCCCACTTAGCAGCTCAGCTCCTCTTCAGGGGCCTGGACACTGTGTCCCCATCCTGCAGGATGGACCCTGGTGCTGGGAAGGGAGCTGGCAGCTCCCCAGGGTGGGATTTGAAAGGTGCATGGCTGCTCTGGTGACAGGAAAGCTGTTCTCTGGAGCAGTGTTATCTCATCTATTTTGCAAATACAAATGTGATAGAAATCTGCAAAATAAGGAATATGCATTAACTTCTGAAAAGTTTTGACTACATATCATTATCTGTAATTTCACTGCTTTGATTTGCATATTCATAAAAGAAACATACAGCATGGATGTGTCAAAGGCTTTCAGATGAACACGAACAAAAGCAGCACACTTGCAAACTCAGTTCTGCAGTAATTTCCAAGACGCCTGCACTTGCCTTGATGTCAGTGGGAGATGTCCCTGAGCATGCAAAGCCCTTCCCAGGTCTTGCTCTGGTTTGCTCAGCTCTGATGCTGGGAGCAAGCACTTTGACTGGGCGATACGCCTTCATGGGCAGGAAAAGAAACCCAGTTGGCTAACACATGTGGTCCACAAGCACCAGCAGGACAGCCTGCTGGGTTTCCAGTCCAGATGCTGTTATCTGTGCAATCCTGGCTCCAGCAGCACTGAGCACCCATCACCAAGTGAGGTGACATGATCAGAGATGGGCTGCATCCCAACAAGCTTTAGGTGCTCAGCTTGTACATGCCCATCCCTCCTCTATTAGTTGGCACTTTCGGAGTGTTGTGCAGCCCTTGGTTTTGACCCAAACAGGCAAACCTGAGGCTGTGTCCCTGCAGGCAGACAGGGAGGTGGCAGCATCTGCAGCACAGCTCATAGCAAGGCGATATAAAGTGTGAGTGACTTGGCTTTTAACTGATTTCCATGCTTTTAAGCTGTTGAGTGGCTGGAGCAACTACAACTGCCACTGCATGTGGTCACTCCTTGCGCTGCTACTCTTAGCATCACAGTGATGTTACTCCAGTACTATTGGGGCACTCATGATTCATATCCAAGTCCCTCCATCTTTATAACACACCTGAACCAAACCCTTTTCTTCCTTTTCCTTGCTCTCTCCTTTTACAGAGGAAGCTCTCACCTGAGATGGGGTCTCATGTTTCTGCCCATGCCCTAGGGACAAGCATCACCCATCGTGTTCGGGTGTCCCTGGACTCTGCGGGTACCAGGATCCATCCTCTTGCACCCAGTTCCAGCAGCACCCTGTGGCTCAGAGCTTGTCAGAATGCTTGAAAAACGCTGGTTGCTGTTGAGGGAAAGCAGGAGTGGCAGCAGGGAAAGGGGAAAATGTTATTGTTCAATTTCCCTCTGACATTTCTCAGGCGGGGAGCAGCAGGTTTCTTAACAACAGAGAGCAAAGCAGAGCTGACAGGCTCCAATACACCCTGGTCGTCAATGCTGTTTCGGGTGGAGAGTGTGAACCTTTGGTTACAGCAATGAAATGTTCTGCTTTGCAAAGCTTAACCCTTCTCCTCCCCCAGCGACCAGGAAGTTGAGCATTTGGGCAGGATTTTACAGACACATTTGGCATTGGAAGGCACCCTCTTGCTGAAAAGGTGCCTGTCCTGCTCACTGGTCGCTGGATGTGACGTGCTGAGGCAGAAAGGATCCTTCTCCAACGTGCATCATTCCCACGTGCGTGACCATGTCCCTTTCTCCTCCCAGATGTGAGCCAAGGGGAAATCTGTGGGTTTGGGGGATTTTGAGACCACCGCTGAACATGGCCAAGCTCAGGCTCCTGGTGCATGGCCAGCACCAGCCCCAGCCAGGGTCTCACCCCAGGGACAGGAGACCCAGAGACCAGCACCCCAGTGCCACCTCTCCAGCCACACTCTCCAGGCAGCGTTCTGCTGGGGGTACATTGACATTTGGTCTTAATTGCTACAAGCATTGGTTTTTTCTATCACCAAACAGCTTTTATAATAGGACAGAAATACATTTGCCTCATTATAGAGACCAAGCATAAATTCAATAAACAAAGACAAATGATCAAATGAATACACCACGGCCATAAACATTGCCATGGACTTGCTGCATTGCTGGTGCTGGGCTGCTAGCTGATGTGGGAAGGAGCTTGTACGTGAGGGGACATTGCAGAGGGGCTTTCCTCAGAAAAGGGCACCTGGGACTGCTTTGACTGCCCAAGGAAAGCTTCATCTGGCATGTGGAAATGCTGATGATGCACAGGTAGGTGCTGGTTTAGCTGGGATGGAGTATAGTAGGGTGAGGGGAATCAGCTCATCTCTTTGAGCAGTGTCTGGTGCCCTGATTGCCCCCATTCCAACCCAGTGTAGGTAAATTCCCTCTTCCTACTATTTAGATCAGAGACAGATCTTGTGTGTAGGATGTTTTCTCAGAGTGTTTTCATGGAAGGGAGAGATGGAGTGGGAAAAAGTGTCACTGTTTGAGCACTGGGCTTGCGGCTGAATCATCTGGCACCAGAGCATCTCCTGTTCTATGGGCATCCCAGGTATAGAGGGCAGGTCCAGAGCAGGCTCTGGCATCACTTCAGTGAAGGTCTCCCCAGCTTTGCAGCCAGCAGGGATGGAGGGGATGGAGGCTGCAACGCACAGCCCTGCAAGGGATGGGGCTGAGCTGGACCTGCTACAACGGCTGAGCCTAAACCCATCCCCAGGCACAGGGCTGTTTGTCCCTTACAAGGCTTGATATTTTCTTTCCTATCCTGCAACTGCAAAGCTCCTCATGTGGCTTGTGTCTGGTTACTGATGTGAAGGCAAAAAACAAGCTCACCCTTTGGTTTTAAAGGGAAGCCTGAAAATGGAAACACTGCGGCTCAGAAAGCAAAGCTGATACCTGGAACTCGAGATGTGCGACTTAAGAAACAGCGATAGAGTCATCCACCAATGCGTGCCGTGAACCGTGGGGCTTGAACGTTCAGCACCAACCCCAGATTACCGAGCTCTATCTGCAGCTACCCGTGCCCTGGGAATGGAGGGCAATGCAGGGGAAGAGCAGTGGGAAACCCAACCCAGCATGTGCCTGATGCAGTGCAGAGGCAGCCCCTGCACCCTGATGATGCTCCAGCACATTGTCCGGAGCCTGGACTCATGGACTCCTGGTGGGCAGGGCTGTGCTAACCCACACAGGCAGGGACACGCTCTGTGCTCTGAAAGCTCACCTGGGACTTCCCCTTTTCCCACAGCAAGAAGCAGCCTGGGAAGCACTGGGACAGTGGCTTCCTCACCACCCCTAGGAGCCCAACAGCATGAGGGGCCACATCCAGCATTGCTCCTCTGGCTCTGGTCACTGCATCTGGTTTAGCCATCAGCCTGTTTCCCTTACAATCACACCTCACTTTCTGGACTCATTCTCTTGGAGTTACTTCCATAGATTCACATTAAAAGCTCCACAGTGCTGATGAAGAGTCACAAATATTTCTTACCCACCAAATTCCCATTCTGGAGCACAATGGTCAGACCTACCTTGATGTGACATTGCAGTGACAAGCATGTGCTGCTCCATGGATGGCACCTGCCCTTGACCCAGTGTGTGACCACCAGCACCACGGATTGGGAAGTGGCATCAGCAGAACACCAACCTCCTCCCCATGGGCCCATCCTCAAGGGCTATCAAGGCATGGGTAAGCTCTTTATGTATATCTACATCTACCCCTTGAAGCTGTGGGCTTGGACAATCAGTGCTCCTCACTCCAGCCTGAAACCAGTATTAATGTGTTCACTTTTCCAATCTTTCTTGTGTTCTCTGAAGCTGTTGGACCCACTCACAGCAATCTGTTTGACCCAATACAATCTCTGGTATTCCTGGCCAGGGCTGCAGCTCCTGCTGCAGAAGGACCTGGCCCAGCTGGCAATGGGAACAATCACAATGGTCATTGTAAAAATAACTTTCCATTTATTCCCTTCTCTGTGCAGCTCAGATGGGAGTTAAATTGATTTTTTTCCTCTGCCTTCATGTGATGTTCACAGCTCTGCAATCTGCATCACTGGAAAAAACCTATGGAAATCAGTTAAACAAACACATCTGTGCTCAGAGCACTGGAAACACAGAGTGAGCATCTCACTGGGGAAACCAGAGTGGTTTGAGAGCCCAGGAACAGGCCTCCCAGCTACGTGGGGCTGAAGAATATCACATCTAAAGGAGGCTGTGGAGGTGAGGGCCTCAGCTTGAGACATGAACTGGGTGCAAGGCAAGGACATTGCACATGCAGGGCCTTCTGCTTCAGATGGTGCTTGGTGCCAGTGCTAGCACAGCCACTCAGGACCAGCATGGCTAGAAGTGGCACCGAGCATCCCTCATGGCCTTTTCCATTGGCCACCAGAGGCTGTGCCACAGCTGCCATTGCCCTCGCTATCAGCATCACCTCATGATCCTCCTGCTGAGATCTTCTGGGGATGGACAATGAGAGTGAGGTGACAGCCCCAACCACCAGCATTGTGCAGTGCCAGTGCAGTTCCATTAACTCCTGCAGAAACAAGGGAATGGGGAACAGGAGCTGCTTGGCAGCGTTGTGGGCTTGGAAGAGGCTGGGTATTCCCTAGAATGACCCTTTGGGTAACATGTTTCAGTACCTTTCCCCCAAAGACAGATTCTTCTTCCCAGAAGAATCAAACTGCACAGAAAGCATTTGCTCAGGGGAGTGTTGCATTGAGCAAATAGGAAAGTCCAGGCCACACATGGGCTGTGGGAAGGTTGTAGCAGCCAAGCTGTACCTCCAGCATCTCACTGACATGGTCTGAGATGTCTCCAAAGACACATCCTTCCCGTCCCTGGTACCACCAGTTCTTGCAGGACCAGGGGTCCTGGCTGTCCGTACCACCATCCCCAAGAGAAGTCCCTAAGCTCCTGTGGCCTGTCCTTCCCACCTTGTCCCCTCCCTAGTCTATGGCATAAACTAGATCTGAAGCTGGCTCAAACCAAAACTCAGCCTCATTTCTTCCCACAGGAGCTCTGGTCTCATGTCTGGACCAGCACATTGCTGGATCACTTCAAACCTTCAAACATGGACTTCCATTCCCGTCTTGATGGGAGTGCTCAGACACTCCTTGACTGTCCCCTGGGTTAGGTGCTCATACCAGCACCCCTCCATCATGGCTAAAGGCCAACTACTGAGTTTAAATAGAGCTCCTGGGCTCAGGGATGTGGGTGAAGGCTCCGTGTGAGACTGGTCAGGACCATTAATACTTGTTGGTGTCCTCAGAGGCCTAACAATCATCTTTGGAAAGGTTAATATGTGGAACTGCTCCTGCTGCTTTGGGGAAACATTCATCTAATGTTTATGGACTTCTCTGCTTGGAGAAACATGATGATGCTCTTCCAGGTGGGTATCAACCTCATGCCCACCATGCAAAGTGAATGTAACGGGGGAGCAGCAGCTCTGTGCCCAGGAGCAGGCATCTCCTGTGAGTGGAGGGGAGGAAGGAAGGAGAAGGATGATCTGGATGGCTACGGTGACAGCATGGCTTGAAAGAAGGCACGTGAGCTCTGGCTCCAGGGATGGGGCTGCCCAGGGACCTCTGGGAGGGCAGGAGTGGTACCCTGAGGTGGAAACCTGCCCTGGACCTCCAGGAGCCATGCGTGCAATGGCAGATGTTTGGAGAACACAAAATTGCTTCTTTGGGGCCTGCTTTGTGCACTGACTAAATGCTTGTTGAATGAAGAACACGCTCCCAGAGGTATGTACCTAATGGATCTCAAGGAGCCACCATCTCTTCACTGATGGTTTATAAAGAAGCTCAACTATTCAATCATCAGAAAAAAAACATGGAGGCTTAATAAAGGTGTATTTCCAATGTACAAAATAATAATGAATCTGTACCCTGCCTACAAGATGCATTAATTTAGATAGACAGCACTCAAGGCTTTAAGAGCTGGTACTGCTGAAGGTGGACAGGATGAAAGCAAAGGAGAGTAAACAGAGGAGAGATTTCTAAGTGCCCATGACATTTGTTCAAATACTTTATTTTAATCAGCTTAAAAGGGAAACATAAAGCTGAGCTGCTCCTAGGAAAGGGAATGAAATTGCAAACCAAGTAATGCACTGAGAGCAATTCCAAGGGAGCTGAGAGGCGGCTGCAGCTCTACTGAGGATGGGCTTTTGCTCTTCTGATGATGCTCTTGTCTCCAAATCCTATCTTCACGTTGTCTTGTCTGTGGAGGAGAAGCCACTGCAAAAACCGGGGCCTGAACCACACTGGAAGAGTCTCACGTGCACCAGTTTCACATTTATCCTTGGCAAATGCTTGGGTGGGGGGTCCAAGAGGAATCTGCCCTTCAGGAGAGCATCCAGCGTTTAACGCTCGTGTTCATTTGGTTTAGAAACACCACGAACAGTTGCAGGGAAAAGAAAGAGGAGGGAAAAAAAAAAAGGCAGAACTTGAAATATCATCTCAGAAAAGGTGTGAAACTCAGCTTCAATGCTAAAAATTCCCGTTTCCCATTCTCCAGTCTCTTCCACGTGAGCCAGGAGCACACCAAGGAAGGGAGCAGTGAGTAATGTCCTATCTGGATGTACCTTTACCAGAGCAAAACCCTCTGGTGCTGCTCTAAAGCAAGACCTGACAAAACATGCTCCAGTTCCCATCTCAACCCCCCCGTTCCCCTCAGCCAGGTAGATGCTGGGTTGGCCTGGTGTCTCCATGGCATCAAACAGCAGCACCAAGGGGGATATTTCGGTGGATCTGGGCAAAGTGATGCTTATGGCTTGGTTTCCAAGCAAAGTTGTGATATTCTTCATTTGAAAATAGAAAACCAGGGAGCTGAACAAGGAGGGAGCTGTTTGTGACCACCTCCACTGCAGCAGATTGCAGGGTTAAAACATGTATTTGTTCAGCAATGTCATTTACTTCCAGCAGCAAAGAAAAAGGTGAGGCCGAGTTATCACTGGTTTATATTTGTTTTCTTCTTTTTTACATTTATTAGCTCCCAGGGTTGCTTTTATCTGGGAGCTGCCTCTGATAGCATTCAATCCATACAGCATTCCCATGAATATGTAAATATGAGATCTGCATGTGTAAACACACACACATCAATAAAATGGTAATGATGTGTGCATCTATATTTGTGTATATAGAAAAGCAAAATTATCTCCAATTTAGCCAATGCCCTTTATATCTCCTATATTCATAATGTTCCTAAGTACATATAGGCTTTGTATTCATATGAAAACGGCACCTATGAGGAATACAGATAAAAGACTCAGAAGTGTTTCTGGTGGATAATTCATTCCTAATTCCTTAATTTCTGTTTGCTTGCTCCCCAGAGCAGGCAGTGGAAGGTACGTAACTGCATGTGTTTAACCTCCCCATTCAGCTGCTTTCCATGGGGTTTGCGTCAGAAATACCCGAGTTGATAGAGAGGAGCAAGGATTGTCCTCTGATGATGATGCTCTGGTCCTGACCCAGGGCAAAGTTTGGAATTCTGAGTAGGATAAATAAGGTTGCACCAAAGAAGGTAAAAGCTGAGAGGAAGGAAAATATCTCACAGAGACCTTGAGCTGAGTTTTAGTTGAGCACCAGGCTTATGAAGGGAGGCTTACGTGTGCAGAGCCGGGCTTGCCTGGGGCTGCACATAATCTCCACCGGCCCTGGTATAACTAAATAGCCGGGGTCCTTCCCCTTTTCCCAGTTAATCCCAGTTAGTGCTGGACCTTCTCTGGCTGTTACAGATGAAAATCAGACGAGAAAACTCTCCATCCTTGTTAAAAACCGTGGAATTGCCCAAGATCCGGAATTATCTCCCAAAGAGTGATGCCTTTGGGTCCCCACGACCTCTGCTGCCACCTCTGCCCGTTCCCTGGGAGGTTTTCGCTGGGGCAGGAGGAAGGAGGAAAGACCCTCCTCCAGAGGCTGGCCCAGATCTTGTAAGCACCAGCAAACGGAGCTCAAAGAGAGCTCAAAAGGCCAAGCGCTGCTCTTGGAAATGGGTACAGGAACCAGGATAATCAGAGGAATTCGTTCAAATGATGCATGAGCAGCACAAGACCAAAGATAAGGATAATGCAGTGCTCCAGCCAGGCTAAACAGGGCGGTTACACCCGGCCCGGGCGGTGCAGGAGCATCCCAAGGGCAGAGAGCGTGGAAGGCGGTTCTGGGTGCGTGTGAACCTGCGCTCTGCGCTGAGCCAGCCGCCCGCTCACAGCCCTCCGCAGCAGCAGCCGCTCTCCGCTGTTCCGCGTCCCAGGCTGCAGGGCACCAATGGGACGCAGTCCGCACCACCGGGATGTCGCCGGCGAGCTGTGGAACCTCGCCTGGCAGGACGGGAAGCTCGGAGCCATCCGCGGGAGCGCTCCCCGGGAGGATTTGAACCCGCGGAGCGGAGGAGGACGCGAGTGCTGCGCACGGCGTGAGCGTCCCCTGCAGGGCCCGTGGCAGAGCGGCCGGGACTGAGCTCGGGAAGTGATGGAGCCGGGGAGCGGTTCCCCGGGACTGTGCGCTCCGAGGCAGGAAACCGGCCCCGCGCATGGCTCCGGAGGGGCCGGCGGCCGTGAGCCCCCTGCGAGCCCCGCTTCCCCTTTCCACGTTTCCCATTCCTGTCCGAAGCATCGAATCCCAGCCTGGTTTGGGTTCGAAGGGACCTTGAAGCTCCTGCAGCTCCAACCCCTGCCACGGGCAGGGACACCTTCCACTAGAGCAGCTTGCTCCAAGCCCCTGTGTCCAACCTGCCCTTGAACACTGCCAGGGATGGGGCAGCCACAGCTTCTCTGGGCACCCTGTGCCAGCGCCTCAGCACCCTCACAGGGAAGAGCTTCTGCCTAAGAGCTCATCTCAGTCTCCCCTCTGGCAGGTTCAAGCCATTCCCCTTGGCCTGTCCCTACAGGCCCTTGGCCAAAGCCCCTCTCCAGCTTTCCTGGAGCCCCTTTAGGCACTCGAAGGCTGTCACCCGTGGGAAATGCTTTATCATCTGATTTTAATCAGCACAGCCCTGTGAGACCACAAGGCAGAAGGGACCCTGGGCTCACTCACACCTACTCACAAACCGGATTTGAGCCCACCCCAGCTCCAGCACCCAAAGGAGATGCACAGCAGGACCTGCTGGCTCTGCTGGGGGGTCCCTGCAGTGGAGGGGAGTGACAAAGGGACCAGCAAACCCCCTGCATCCTCCCGCTGCCCTCAGCATCCAGCTCCACCTTTCTGCTCCAGGGGCAAGTTTCAGGAATCTTTTACAAACTGCATTTATCTGCTCCCTGTGACTGTAATTCTAATGGAACAAAACAAGCATCCAATATTTTGGGATTTCTGAAAGAGCTGTATCCTAAATGCCAGTGCCCTGGGATCATGTTGGTTATGGAGCTGTACTCCATCCTGGTGCTAGTGGCTTTGGATGCTGTTCTGGATTTGCTCTGTAATGGAGCAGTGAGGTATTTATAGCTCTGATGGGTTTTGATGGGCATTAATGCTGTCCTGGAGCCAAGAACCTCGATTCCTGCTTTTAGGCTAAAATAACATGGAGATCAGTGCTGCCCCATGAGGGAGAAGGGGAGGCTGAGGATGCTCAGTGGGACCAGGGCAAATCCCCTTTTGGCTGTGGGATGACAGGAGGTGGGGGCTTGAGCCCAGGTTTATGGGGTTATGGGACATGGTAAGAACACTGACAAGGCCCAGCAGAGCTCCACCAGCACAGGGAATGCTGCGGTTGTCACTGGCCAGACCAGCATTGCCAGGGGCTCTGCGGGCTGCTTGCACTGCTCTTGCTTCCCTCTGGGATGTGGAGGTTATGTGGGAATTCCCATCCACTCATTTCTTGCTCCCCTGAGCTAAGATAGCATCCTTGGTACCAGGATGTGATGTGGGACAGTGGAGCTAAGACACAGAGCCCAAGTCCTGGCTCTCAAGAGTCTCTGCTTCCTCCAAGGTGTTTAGAGATGACTTCTCCCTACTGCAAAGACACCACATAGGGTTTTCTGTGGGCAGCAGATGATGTAAGCCCTGGGTCTCTGCTCTTATTAAAGCCCATGGAGAGGGAGCTCTGCAGGGACACAGGGTGCCAGCAGCATCCAGGGATGCTGTCCCCCTTCCCTCAGTGCCCAGGAGGATCCAGGAATATTCCCAAGTGTTTTGTCAGGAGACGTTTCCTGGACAAGTGCTGCCAATGTGCCCTGGGACTGCATGGCTCACCACAGCCAGCGTGCAGAAGGAGGAGGGAGAAACAACAGTTAAAGCAAGCTCAGCCTTTGCTGGTATCCCAGCAGCCAGAGAGGTCACAGGGGGGATTTGCACATCTTTCCAGGCAAAAGGTGAGGTTATCCCCAGCAGTGATTGCTAACACTGCTGCAGGAACCTTAACAACCAGAGGGACCAGTGGGAAACACAAAGTTAGTGGTTTCTGCCATGGGCGTATGGTCGTGGATGAGATCACAGTGGCAGATGGTGGCTGGGGAGGAGAGGGGCAGTGAGCAGGGGATCTCCATGGATCATCCTCCTCCATTGCCCTGGCTTCCCAGCTTCACTGGGACACACAAAAATGTGTATTTTGACTCCATCCCTTCCTGGGCTCAACTGAGCATCTCCCTTACCTACCCAGGACTGGTGCTGGGCCACGATGCCAGCTTTGGCAGGGCAGGACTGGGGAGTGATGCTGGAAAAGAGAAGGAAGAGACCTGAGCAGTGCATCAGAGCAGGAGCACTCCTGGGCAGCAGCTCTGCCACTGGGCTCCTCTTTGCCCCTGTATTTTGGGGTCAGTTTTTTCCCTTTCTCTCCCCATTCCTAGGCCAGCTTCGCTGTTCCACACTGCAGGGAATACCCACAGGAAGGGTTTGGGGGGTTCCCCAATGAGGTGTTTTACCCCACACCTTGGTGCTGTCAGCAGGCAAGACCCAAAGATGCACCATTCACTTACTTAGTGACAGGGGTTAGTGGTGGCCTTGGCAGTCCTGTGGTAGTGGTTGGACTTGATGACCTTAAAGGTCTTTTCCAACCCAGTTAATTCTATGAGATGAAACACCCCAAAACCCAGAGAGAGACACAGAGCCAGGGCATCCCTCCCTCCCCCTGGATGAGCTTCTACCCCAAACCATTCTATGAGTCTATGCAACATCAACACATCCTTTTTTTACCACTGACTTGCCAGCACCACTTTTTAGGCTTTTCCCAAAATTCAACCCCAGAAAAAGTTCAGCCAAAATACTGTTTTTCCACAATTCCCTCTTTGGCAAAACCTCAAACCCTTCCTATGAAGGGGAACGCGTTTTCTGCAGCCAAGAGCACACAGTGGGCCTCAGCGCCACAAGGATGCTCAGTGCCTAATGGATGCTGGAGCTTTGGCTGCCACCACCAGACCTCAGCAGGGCTCCCCGTGTCCCCCTGCACCAGCACAGCCCCTGAAGTTCCAGCTTTCACCCCCAGATCCGCATGGCTCCAGGTATACACGTGGGGATGGATCTCCTCCATAGGGCCCTCTCAGTCGTGTCCACAGGGGCGCGGAGGAGGCAGCCAAGTCCCAGATACAGCCATGGGATGCTCCCGCATCCTCCCGCCGGGTCTGCATCCCCCTCTGAGCTGGGTGCAGAAGTGCCAGGATCGCTTCCCGGGCTCCCCTGGCTCATTTCTCTCTCTGCTGCCCAATATCTCATCATCCCCTCCATGAAATGTAGATTTCCCTTTTAAGAGCTCTCCTAGAATAATATACTTTTTTATTATCGTGACAGTGAGGGCTCCTGTTGCCATGGCTACGTGCCCTTTCCTGGAGCAGGAGCTTCCTGGGGGCTGGAAATTCCACTGCTTTCCCTGATCTCCGGGGTTTAGTTTTGTTATTATTATTACTTTTAATTTGCTGTTTATTCCCATATCGGCTTCTGAAACAACAGGTCACTGATTACATATGGAGACGTCACCCAGCAGTGAAGGCTTCAGAAACAACCGGCTGCTTTTGGAGGGGGTTTGGTGTGGGGGGGAATCGACCATGCAGCATTGATAACATATAGTATAAGAAAAACATGGAAACTCTGAGAGGGTCTCATCTGTATCTCACCACACTATACATTAAACTCCATTTCTGGCCTCAGGATTGCTGAATGAGTGCTATAAAACCAAGTCCAATTCTATGTGGTTTTCATAGTGTTGATGTGGAACAAACCTGTATCTTCTGGTTGTCAATTCAGCTGGTCCTGAGCCTCTAGAAACCTAATCTGTTTGAGAACGGAGGGAAACTAAATGGGTATATTAAATGGATAGATAGATTAGATAGATAGATAGATAGATAGATAGATAGATAGATAGATAGATAGATAGATAGATAGATAGATAGATAGATAGATAGATAGATAGATAGATAGATAGATAGATAGATAGATAGATAGATAGATAGATAGATAGATAGATAGATAGATAGATAGATAGATTGATTGATAGATAGATAGATAGATAGATAGATAGAAGATGGGTAGATAGATAGTAGGTAGGTGGGTAGATGGTAGGTAGGTAAGTAGATAGGTAGATGGATAGGTAGTTAGATGATAGATAGATGATAGATAGATGATAGATAGATGATAGATAGATAGATAGATAGATAGATAGATAGATAGATAGATAGATAGATAGATAGATAGATAGATAGATAGATAGATAGATAGATAGATAGATAGATAGATAGATAGATAGATAGATATAGATAGATAGATAATGATAGATAGAGCAACTCAGCTTTTTACTCCAGCATTTCCTTACGCTGCTGTAACATTTGCATCTGCAAAGGCATCACACAAACGTTTGCAAAGGCATCACACATGCCACACATACACAGAGACACCACAGGAACTTTCCCAAGGCACTTCATCCCTTGAGATCATTACAGGTGCAGGACTGGGCTCTGCTTCTGCTGCTCAGGGCTGTCAATGTGCCCTGGGGGTAGCAGGAATATGCCCCTCTTACAGAAAGGGAAACTGAGGCACGGAGCCAGCCCATTCCTGTTCCAGGAGCAGATGAGTAGCAGAGCTGGGATGGAAGCACCTGCCTTTCCTGGCTTCCTGATGAATCTTGCCCCAGTGTGTTCAGTGACAGCATCCATCCCAGGGGCCTCCTTGTTGGACAATCAAGATGTCACCCATGGGCTCGTTTCCCTCCAGCTCATCAGGACCAGAGTTGCTGATGAGACCATTTGCTTCCCTCTCCTTGTACTCCTGGCTTTCTTTGTTCCTTTCTTTTTAACTAAAATGAGTAGCAATCCACCCAAACAGACTCACATCACACAGAAACTCCCAAAAGAGCAAATGCTACAGAAAAGGTCCAAGATTTGCCTACAATTAGGCAAAAGGTTTGCTAATAAAGCGTTAACAGGAAAATTGCTGAAGTGAGATCCGGAGTGGATTTAACAGTTTATCCAAACTCACACCGAAGAGATGCTGATACTTACCAGGTTCAAGGGTTCTGGCTGGGTGGGAGATGGGTTAGATCCTGGGCAGCAACTTGTGCATCACCCTTGGTTCTCTGCAGCATCCCAGGTTCAGCAAAGCGACGTGGGGAGGATGGGAACATGGGTGTACATAGCTGTGTTTCACCCTGGAAGCCCCAGGAGGCTGCTGGAGTGACATGGACCCAGGACCCCCTGGATGATGCCAGCAGGAGGGAAGCACAGCCAGAGCACACAGGAGGTCTCTGGAAAGGGATGTGGAGCTCTTGGAGAGTGTGTGATGGCACAGAAAGAAGCGGCTGGGAAAGGGAAATGGGGATGTCCTCACTTGGTAGTGGGAAAGCAGTTAAAAGGTGTTTCTATCCCCACCTAAGCCTTGTGCAGATGCCAGCACTGCCAGAAAGAGACACAAAGAGGTGAGGGCCCAGGGGTGCTCCAAGAGCTGGAGGAAAGGCTCTGGCTGAATTATGGGGTCCCATCTGGGGTCCCTGCTTGCACCAACCAGCCCTGTCCCCCCTGGACAAGCAGATTTCCACCCAAGGATGTGGCTGAGAACCTCCACCACTGGCTGTCTCAGAGCACGTCAGGGGAGAGACTCCTTGAGAACATCACATGTTAAAACAGATCCCACCACCATTTGCTCTACTTCTAGCACAGGGGGGAGAAAAGGGTTATCCATGGCTCATTCCTCCTGCCAGCCGGGCAATTTCACACCACGCTCTGTTGCCAAGGAGATGTCACACTCAGGGTGGAAGGACCAAGCACCCACCAGGCAGGCACAGCACCAGGGAGGCAAGGAGGGAACTAGTGCTTTCCATAATGAAAGGAAAAAGAGGAACATGGGGGGAAGCAGCAGCCCAGAGGGCACAGAGCTAAACAGCAGTTACTGGAGTGAACAGGGGAGCCATGGTGGGTGCAGGACCTGGGGAGCCCCAGAGGTGTTTGGGCTCTCAGCACACCCCAATGTACCGACAGCCTCATGTCCTCACCAGGCCAACACCACTAAATGCTCAGGGCTAAGCTCCCCCAGAGGCCGGGCTGGAACAGCCCATCCCTGCCCAGGGTCGGTGCACAGGGACAAGTGCGGAGCCACAGCAAGGAAGGTACCAAAGGATGCATCGAGAGCTCACCTTTTAGGCAAGAGAAAGTGTGGAGCTGTTGGAGAGAGGCCAGAGGAGGCCATGGAGATGCTGCGAGGGCTGGAGCAGCTCTGCTCTGGAGCCAGGCTGAGAGAGCTGGGCTGGGGCAGCCTGGACAAGAGAAGGCTCCTGAAGGGGAGACCTGAGAGCAGCTCCAGTGCCTAAAGGGGCTGCAGGAAAGCTGGAGAGGGGCTTGGGACAAGGGATGTAGGGACAGGCCAAGGGGAATGGCTTTAACCTGCCAGAGGGGAGACTGAGATGAGCTCTTAGGCAGAAGCTCTTCCCTGTGAGGGTGCTGAGGCGCTGGCACAGGGTGCCCAGAGAAGCTGTGGCTGCCCCATCCCTGGCAGTGTTCAAGGCCAGGTTGGACACAGGGGCTTGGAGCAAGCTGCTCTAGTGGAAGGTGTCCCTGCCCATGGCAGGGGTTGGAGCTGGATGAGCTTTAAGGTCCCTTCCAACCCAAACCAGTCTCTATGATTCTATGAATACAGCCAAGGCTGAATGAGAGAAAACATCCTCATTACTGCCTCGGATCCTTAACATTTAATGTAGCATCCCCGCTCTGCCCAAGTCAGGTCACTCCTGTTTACCTTCATCAAATGCCAAATACAGTTCCCCACACCCCAGATGGGAGATGTGTGTGGGATCACTGGCACTGCTGTGCCACCCCAGCTCCAGATGAATATTGCCTTTTAATGATAAGCTCTCCAGTACAAATAGTAGCCGGGGCGCTGCGGCTGCGGACGGGGCCCGAGCGCCTCTTACTCAGCAGCTGACTGATTTGATTCCCCTTCCCCGCAGCGTGCTGTCTGCCAGGAAATTTTCATTTGGTCTCTTACTTGAGACCCAATTGTAAATGTCAGCGCTAAACGCTCAGATTTAAGTGCTAGGTTGTCTTGTTTGATTACGGCACTAAAAGGTCAGAGCCGGCTAATGGAAAGTACAAGCAGTATTGGGAGGGAAACAGTGTTCTGCCATGGGTGAGCAAACACCTGGGGACAACGTAATCACTCTTCCTGCAGCATCTCTCTCTTCTCTGGCTCCTTCATTCGGGGCTGTTTTCTAGGTCAGAAGACCTGGAAAAGCCATTTCTGGGGGCAATTTCTGCTGGGGATGCTGACAGCACTGGGGTTCCCCAGGGAGGAAACTGAGAGCTCACCCCAGGCTGGATCATGCCCAAAGGGCAACGGATGGCGTAAGAGCCAGGCTGCTGCCAACCCCACTGCCATCAGCCTCTTCTCTCTATGAACAGCTCAGGCTGGCATCATGTTTTAGTGCCAACGTCTCTGTGCCATTTCCATCCCCAGTTTTCCCCCTTCTGGCAGCTAGCATCCCAAGAACTCCGTAGAAAACAAAGCACAACCTTTTTCCTCTTCCTTTCCCAGTTGCCACCCATTTCCCATCACTTCCAGCACCTTTAAAATCCCCTTTCCCTGAGCTGTTTGAGTCACCATGGCCAAATAAAGCTACAGTTGCCTCCAAGTGATTCAGCTGAGGAAATCAGGTTTTTATCTGAGCCCATCACCATCATTCCAGTTCTTTAAGCTGAGTTCATCATATCTGCTTTAAAGACACTTCCAATAATATCAGTCCTTCTACTATGAAAATGCTGATAAAACCCTGATGAGCTGTTACTCCTCCCCAGGAAACAGTGTGATGTGGTCCTAACCAGGAGCAAGCATCACTCGATACAGATGCTGTCCTGCACCAGGAACCAGTCCCTGCTGCTAACCCCAAAACCTTTCCTGGGCAGAGAGATTCAGTGCTGATTCCGGATGTCTGAATAATTCTGGACATTTACACCCATGAAAATTGGGAATTTTAGGAAAACTAAAAATTTTAGGAAAAAATTTGCATGTTTTTTCCCCAAGACTTTGGGGTCTTTGCCCTCCATCCCTCACACCACTGATGCTGGGATGCTTGTACCACCTCTCCAGACATCTTCCCAGGAGTCAAAGATGCTGCTGGGCTTAGGGAGATATCTCCAGGTGCCACGGGCTCCTCTCCGGGAGTCAGTTCTATTCTCTCTTTCTGATGGTTTATGTTACAAGGTCCCACATCACCCACAGAAACATTCTTCACAGGCCCCTTTGCAAGAGCATCTTTGCAGAATGGGTCCCATGAAGCAGAGGATGCTGCCAAAGGGTAATGAAGCTGAGAAACCACCACAAAATGTATGAAGGGGGCGGAAATCCTCACCCCACCACCAGCAGCAAATACAAAGAAAGCAAAGGAAAGGAATATCCAACTCTAAACTGAGCTGTCTTCTCCCTAGGCCAGGCATGGAGTGGGATGCTCTGCCTGAGCTGCGCTGGTAAAGTCACAGCAGTTTGTGGCCTGTAAGATTAATAGGAAATCTGCTCTGGATTGGGAGTGATTCCCTCTTTTATTGGAACAAACCCCAAAGAGTAATGGCTGTAGGGCAGGAAGAGGAAGGTAAATTGCAGTAATAATGTGTTTCCTTGTGCAGACATGCTTTTGATCATAGAAAAAAATACACCATCTGTTTCTAAATTACTTGTATTGATTTAACACTTAGCAATGGGGGGGGGGGTCTTTTGCAAATCCATTTGCAAGGGCTCCTGGAAATCTGACAGTTCTGTGCAATAAAAAGTACAGGCTTGTTCATCATCAAAGATCTCTGCTGCCAGCCACGGGGCTCTGCATGGGGAGGAACAGGCTGCACCTGCATGGGCACCTCATCCCCCCGTCTGCAGCACCCTGTCCCACTGAGAGTGGAGAAGCTGAGTGCACGCCACACAAGAACTATTTCCTTATGCCAAATAAGCTGTTGTGCTTTCTCCCTGCTCAAACCACACACACCTCATTGCCCTTGTCACTTTTTTATTGCTTTCACAGAATCACTGACCCCCAGACTGGGGTGGAAGGGACCTTAAAGCCCATCCAGTTCCAACCCCTGCCACGGGCAGGGACACCTTCCACTAGAGCAGCTTGCTCCAAGCCCCTGTGTCCAACCTGCCCTTGAACACTGCCAGGGATGGGGCAGCCACAGCTTCTCTGGGCACCCTGGGCCAGCGCCTCAGCACCCTCACAGGGAAGAGCTTCTGCCTAAGAGCTCATCTCAGTCTCCCCTCTGGCAGGTTAAAGCCATTCCCCTTGGCCCATCACTACATGTCCTTGTAGTATCCTGGGCATCCCCTGCAGTTTATCCAGAGCAGCTGCTGCCACATCACAGCTCCTCACTTTTTGGGTGAGAAAAGGCTTTTTGCTGCCAAGCCCCACATTAACAGGAGATGCACCCGGGATAACGGGGGTCATGGTCAATCTGGGATGCACTCAGTAACTACCGGTATTGCCTGCAGACACCATAACCACAGGAGGGCTGCATTCACAGCCTGACCTTTCTAGCAAGGGCTGCTTGTGAAGGGAATAACATTCCAAGGCTCTGCTGCCACCCAGCCAGGCGGCTGCTTCCATTGGGAAAACAGAAAAACACAACTTCTGTGAGTCTGGAAACAATGCCCTCCCCCTCTGCTGAGCATCCCTAAGCACAGGGTATCCAAACCCACCTTGGTATCACCACAGCAGTGCAGGCACCAGCATGTCTCTCTCTGCCACAGGGCTGGGCACTTTAAAAAGACATTTATCCACACCTGAGCCCCCCGCCCAGGGTCCTCAGCACCCCCAGGCCAACACCACCAGCCCACAACAGGGAAAGCCCTGGCAGAAAACACCCTGAGGCACAGCCGAGCTGTCACCCACAAACACGTTTTGTACTTCTCCAAGCGAAGACCTTGGCTCCCGCAGGCTGGGATCTGCAATGTTTATTTGACCCCCCCACAAAAGGCATTTTCATGAGGAATCTTTTGGTTCATAAAAGAAGTTATTTCTCAGCAGCCCCCCTAAACTGAGAAATAAAGTGCCCCAGGAGTTAGCGCAGTAAAATGAACCATCCAACTCCAACGAAGCAAAGTGGTTCCTATCATTTGGTACAATACGGTATAATTTGGCAAACAGAGCTGATCTGCAGCTCCCATCTCTCAAGCACTATGGAGCTGCCTTTGGTCTCTGGGCCTCGGGCTGTCTGTCCAGGGATGGACACACGTCCTTGTGCTGCAGGACCTGGGGACTCTCCAGAGGGTCCGAACCAGGCGGGTGAGAGCTGCTGCATCAGCATTTATAACTGCTTGATATAAATATAAACCATGGATACAAACAGCTTCTTTGTACAGAAAATATCATCTCACAAGGCACTGGGGTGACGACCGCAACCGTTCACAGCGGCTCCATTCAGGCTTCTCCAGCCACCACCGAGCATGGGTGTGGAGGAAGGCAGGGATGCAGGGACTGGAGAGATGCCAGAGCTGCCATCCAAGAGGGATTTCACCCCTCTGCTGAACCCAAATGCCCCAGCAGTGGTGTTTCCCAGCCGGATGGTGCTGTTCCTTGGCAGGGGTGGTGTGCCCCACGGGGTCCAGTCTCCATGGGATGGCTTGGGGCTTGGTTTGGCCGGGAGGAAGGTGCATAGATCAGCCAGGGCGGGGGCAGCTCTGCCCAGTGCTCCCTCTTCATGCCAGCAGCCCCAGCCGGGTCACCTTGGCCGAGAGGAAGGAGTGGATGATGAACACGATGGTTTTGGGGCAGGAGTGAAGGTCCAATTGCTGCAAGAAAGGAGCAGAGGGATGTTTGCAATGGGGAGGGATGTTCTGGAATAGGCAGCTTTCTGCTTGTGGCAGAGAGTACAGGGACCACCCGGCACCCTATAGATGTCTCCACAGCCTGGGAAGGGGCCGCATCTGGCCAGGGGGGGATGCACAGGCCATGCAGGGTGGATGCTGTGTGCAGGGTGGGTGCTCTGCTCCCCATCTGCCCCCAGGTACAGCGGGAGTATGGGTTAGAGGGGTGGAAAGGGTAAAACTCACAATCTCTCCCTCTGGACCACCAAAGTCCAGGTAGAGCATCTTGGTGCCATCATCAGAGGACATCTGCAGCTTCTCAAAGGGCTGCTGCAGCAGGATGGTCTTGCTGAGCCCAGGCTCGGTGCTGGAGATGGTGAAGCCCTTGTCGATGTGGATGGACAGGGTGCAGTCCTGCCCCTTCCACGTGCAGGCTGTGGATGTGGACAGGCACAGGGGTGAGAAGTGGCCGCGGGCCCCACCGCCCGGTCCCCCCGGCCCCCCGCTGACCTGCCGACACCTCCTGCACCAGCTCGGCCGCCCCGTGGGTGCCGTCCACCAGCAGGCGCGTCCACAGCGCCAGGTCGCGGGGGCTCTCCAGGCTGAAGAGATGGGTCTGCACGCCCAGCCGCGTGCCGCTGCGCAGCGCGAACGACAGCTCCGCCTCGTACAGCGCCGAGCCCTTGGCCGGCCCCGAGTGCACCAGCCTGCGGCACCGCAGCGCTCAGCACCGCGGCCCGCTCCGCACCGCGCAGCACCGCTCCCAGCGCGGCTCCGCACAGCTCAGCTCCGCCGTGGTGCGTGCGCGGCGCGGCCGCCAGGGGCCGCTGCAGCCCCGCGAATGCTCCCCCCGCGCAGCCCGAACCCTCCCGAGCGGCCGCCCCGCGTCCGGATCCCGCACGCTGACACCACCCCGGGCTCTGCCAAACCCTGGGTGCTGCCGGCAGCCCTGGGCACTGTCACAGACCCACAGGATGAAGGGACCTGAAAGCTCCTCCAGCTCCAGCCCCTGCCACGGGCAGGGACACCTTCCACTAGAGCAGCTTGCTCCAAGCCCCTGGGTCCAACCTGCCCTTGAACACTGCCAGGGATGGGGCAGCCACAGCTTCACTGGGCACCCTGTGCCAGCGCCTCAGCACCCTCACAGGGAAGAACTTCTGCCTAAGAGCTCATCTCAGTATCCGCGGGTCCTGCTATCACTCCTGAACACCGCCACCATCCTCAGGGCCCTCTCCCCACCTCTGGACCACCTCCTCAGGACTCTGCCATCGTCCCAGGGCCCTGCCACCACCCCTGGCTGGACACTGTCACTATCCCCAGCATCCTGCCACCACCCCAGACACCACCACCACCCCCAGGCCACAGTCACCATCCCTGGACATCACCACCACCACAGGGCTTTGCCATCATCCCAGAGCCCTGCCACCAGCCCTGGACTCTGCCATCACCTCAAAAGCCCCTGCTGCCAGCCCAGGAATACTGCCAGCATCCCCAGCGCTCTGCCCTGACCCACAGCCCCTGCTACCACCCCAGACACCACCAGGGCCCTGTTTCCCATGCAAGAGAGGAGGGTGCTGGGCCATGGTCCCTACCTGGTGGCGATGAGGGGGTAGCTGTGCACAGGCTTGCCCAGGGCGTCCCGGCTCTGCGGCAGGCTGCTGTACAGCAGCAGCTCCTTCTCAGTGAGCACAGCCAAGAGGTTCCTGGTGCCGGCGCTGGGGAGCTGCAATGGGACTGGGTCAGGGGCACCGGCAGCGCGGTGGCAGGGGGTGTCGGGGGGCAGGGGGTACCTGCTCAGTCAGCCAGCCCACATGCTTCACGTCCCTGCCAGCCACAGCGCCAGCACCGGCCAGCTGAGCCCGCAGCTCCTCCTTCACCCGCGGCACCAGCGCACCCGCGCTGGCCTGGATGGTGCTGAGCCACGACTGCGCCGTTGCCTCATCCTTCGCCCGCAGGAACAGGGCGACGCGCCCGTCCGCTGAGCACACCTCCAGGTACCTGCAGGGACACGGCCCCGTGAGTCCCCACAGGCCCTCGGCACCACGGGGCACTGCGGTGGCATCACCCCATCCCCGCACCCTGCCCTGACCTGTGCTCCGGGTCAGTGGGGAGGCACTTGCGGGACACGTAGCACATCTTGAGGGGCACGGTCCTGGCCTCCCGGAGCTCCTTGGGGGGCAGGAGAGGAGAGGAGCGCTTCTGCAGGGTGGCAGGAGAGGGGTCCCAGCTCACAGTTGCCCCCGAGGAGGAGTTCTTGAAGTAGGGTGAGATCTCCTTCATGTACTTCACTGGAAGAGAGGCAGCACCAGTTAAAGGCATGGCACAGGCTGGGGCAGCCTCGTCCTGCCCTGCTGAAACCCCTTGCACCCTCTCTGCACCAGAGCTGGTGTCACCTCCATCACCTCCTCAGAGATGCCACCCATGGGCGCTGTGTGCCCTCTGCCGGGTGCAGAGAGGGGATAGCACCGATGGGCAAGGTGCTACCAGAGGGTGACATGACACCTATGATCCTCTGCCCCGCCGTCCCAGCCCAGGGCCCCTCAAGAGGGATAAAAATGGCCTTTTCCCCCTTTTTCCTTTCCTTTAGCCCAGATCAGGTCACAGATCCAAGTGTGATCAGGTCCCTGGGGCCGCACATGGAGGCAGGGGGTGGGGAATGGGCAGGACTCCCAGGCCAAAATTACAGCCTGCAAACTGTGCTGGTACAGCCAGTCCCACCGCCAGCTGGGAGCAGCAGCTCTCAAATACCATGGCTCGGTCCCAGGAAAAGCCTCCAGTTGGGAACTGTGAGCTCGCAACGCCCTGTCCTGGGTTACAAACCAGGGACAAGGACTCGGCTGTCAGTCCCCAGTGAGTCCGGCTGCAGAGCCAGAGCTCTCAGAGCCACATGGGGACAGCAGCCAGGTCCCAAGGGTGAGGGGAAGAGGGAGATCAAGGTCCCCAGGAACTGATGGGGCCCCACAGCTGTATCCTGAAAATGAGGTCAGCAGCAGCAGCCAAAAGCCTTGGGCTGAGCAGGGGAAGATGCCAGTCACGGTGCTGCCCTGTGGGACCAGCCAGTGGCTCCAGGGAAGGGCTTTCCCCTGGGTGGCCCCTGGGGAAACACCATGGGAGGGACATTCCTGCTGCCATGTCATAGGGTCATGGAATCCCAGCCTGGTTTGGGTTGGAAGGGACCTTAAAGCTCCTCCAGTTCCAACCCCTGCCACGGGCAGGGAACACCTTCCACTAGAGCAGCTTGCTCCAAGCCCCTGTGTCCAACCTGGCCTTGAACACTGCCAGGGATGGGGCAGCCACAGCTTCTCTGGACACCCTCTGCCAGCGCCTCAGCACCCTCACAGGGATGAACTGCTTCCTAACATCCACAGCCATCACTGCTGATTTCACTCAGGTCCAAGTGAGTTTCAGTGAGGGTAGCAGGAGGGGGGATATAAGCTCGGCTTTGCAGCTGACTCCTGTAGGCAGCTGCTTGGTGGAGCAGCTCCATCACTCAGCAAAGCCACAGCAGCCTGAATGTGTGCCAGAAAAAACCCTCTTCCCACCCGGAGACAATCTGCACCCACAGCCTACCCCCATCCTTCACCTACCACCACCACCCAGCTCCCACTTCATTCCAAACCCAGCCAGCTCCCCAAAACCTCTTAACACTGAAACCCCATTAGGAGCTGCAGTGGGACGCAGTGCCCCGCTCTGCCTGGCCCCAGCAGGACACAGCTATACATGGCTGCGATGCTGTTGTGACACAAGGGGCTGGTCACCCCATGGTGGCCCCAGCCAAGGAGGCAGCGTGGGGCCACCAGCTCCATACCCTGTGCCTCCCGTTATAAATAGCTGCCGCGCTCCCGCAGGCATCTGAGCCGCCTTGGATTCTACCCTGAGCCATTAATCTTGGCAGCATGGACCTGCCATTATCCCAGTGCTTGGGAACTAATTGGAGTTCAGCAAGGCAGCACTCAGCCCCGGAAACCCGAGCGGCATCCCTGCGCCAGCCCGCAGCTCCTGGGGCACGCGGAGGACGGCACCGGCATTAGCTGTGCAGTCAGGGTCACGTCCCAGCTGAGCCATGGGGATAGAGCAGTGCCCAGCCTCAGGATGAAGCATGGAGAAAGAGGCAACAGGGGGCTGTGCACCAGGCCTCCATCCCGTGGGAGCTGCTGCCTCCTCCAGTGACCCCAGCATGGGCTTTATAGCAGGCTGACTCACTTCTGCCTGTCCCTTCACTGCAGCATCACCTGGTATTGAACAGATGCAGTTAAGTACCTCCAACTCATTAAAGCAAACACACCATATTGTGCATCACCTTTGCTACTGGCAACTGTCAGCAGACATTCACTTTGGTGTCCCATGAAGAACTGGAGAACGCCTCAGCACTTTCCCTCCTGAAGCCCTTCTGAGCCCCAAGAGCAGCAGTGACACAGAACCACACATATCCCAGGTGCCACCTCCCTCCTCCACTGAAAACCCCCTTCTGCTCTGCACTGTGTGTTATTTACCCCAGGGTCACCTACACTCTGTGGGTGTTTCACATCTCACACCATGCACATCACCCTCCACAACTGCTTGGGCTTCCCATGGTCAGGACAATCAGCCCACGAGGGTCATGCTCCCCCAGCAACCCTTTGCTCTGCTGAATTCCAAGTTTCCAAGCTTTACTTGGCTGAGCGAGTCCTGGAGAGCTGCAACAGCCCCAGGAGCTGCCCTGTGGCCAACAAGCTCAGGGCCACCATGGAAGTGAGATGTCCACAGCTCCTTCTCCCCACTGCTCCCAGTTCTCTCCCAGTGCCAATATGGCACAAAGGCTCACCCTGAAAACCACCCTTGGCACTGAAGCCCTTCCCAAGGTGGCTGGAAGGATGCTTATCAGCCTTTCCCTTGCTGTGGAGGGTCGCTGGATACCAAGCAATGCAAAAACCTCACCCAAAAAAAAAGGGAAAAATAAGGTAAGGGAGAGCAGCTCTTCCCCAAATAACACTGTAATATAAATACAGTCCAACTCCTCCTGCAAATACCAAGAGAGCAGTTTGGCAGATCCAAAAGAACCTCTTGGCAGCACACACGGAGAGGTATGTGCGTGTCCTCATGCCCGGCCAGCAAGGACACCCTGGAGGCAGAGCCAAGCTGAGCCCAGGGTGAGAGCCAGCACGTTGAGGTGCTGCTGCTGCTCACATCCAAATGTGTCACCTCCCAGCTCGGCCACTTCGGAGGCACTCACTGCCCTGTGAGGAGCTGCTCCCTGGTTTATTGGCTGCTGCAATGCTGCTTGCAAACTACCCTAAAAACTCCTAAACCAGGGAACAGACACAGCCCAGAGGAGCGAGGCAGCAAACAGACCCTGGCTGTGACCACCTACTTTGGTACTTTCAGCAGCCACAAGGGAAATCAGAGTCACATCTGGCAGCACTCAGGGACCAGAAAGTGATGTTAAGGTGCTTCTCCCCAAGCTCTGGAGCGAGCCCAAGCAGGAGAAGGGAGCAGAAAACCTGCCTTTAACTCCCCTTGGGCACCTTAAGGCCACTGTCTTCCACCAGCCCTGCCACCCTACCCCGGGGCAGACTGAGCCATTGGGGTGCAGGTATAAGGCAGGGAACACCCCATCCCAAGGCAGGCCCACCACCTCCACAGGGCAGTGCCAGCCTGATGATGACCACCCTGCAGCGTCAGCCCTGCAGGGGCAATGGAGCATCCTCCCCAGAGCAGGGAGGAGATGGAGATGCACCACATTTATACCTGATGTCCATGATCAGTCGAACCCTGCTCCGGCTGGTGCCTGCAGCATCCCTGAGCAACACCACACTGCTGGAGCCCAACAGCATCAGCTACACACTCATCACAAAGCCTCTGGAGCACCATGGTGGAGCTGGCCCAGCCCCACTCTCCTCCCAAAGGTACCTGCTGGGAGTTCTACTGAATTCAGAAGCCCAGCAGGTCATAGCTGAGCTACAGCAAAGGCCCTGCCTGCCTGGCAGCATGCAGCTCTGCAGGGGGACGGAGGAGGGGATGGTCCAGGGAGAGAAGCTGCTCTCTACAGAAAGAGCAGCTCATCTCCACCTCGCTCTAGCAGAAAGGGAACCCACACCAAAGCAAAGGATGACAAAAGAATAACAGAGAGAGGGTCGTCCAGGAACAGCTATGGGAGGAATTCTGCAGACTAGCAGGGAAAGAGGCTCTTGTGTTTCTCCTTGGTCAAAAAAAAACAAAACAAAACAAAACCCACCCCACCGCCAACCCTATCTGCTCCCAGCAGCTGTGCAGAGCAGCACATTCCTCCAGCTGAACTGTGGTCCTGCGGCTCCCAAGAGAGGAGGAACCCACAGCAGAAAGGGCTGGGCGAAGCTAAAACTGAGAATCTGGAGCTGAGACAATGTGGGGAAGGGAAGCAAGAGCCACAGCGGCTGCTGGCAGCACACACAGCATTGCTCCTTGTGCAGGCAGAGACCAGAGCACTGCCCCCACATGAAACCTCCCTCTGCAGCCCTGCAACTGCACAGGGAAGGGTTTCTGGTGCCAAGACCCTCGTGGTTAGCCACAGTGATCCAGGGGCTGGGAACAGGAAGGGTCCTGTCCTGAAGGACAGACCCTGGGTGCTCCTGTGCTCACCTGAGCTGACCCAGGGTGGGCAGACATGGACAGGGGTAATGCAAAGTGCAATGGGAGAAGAATGGGGTGCTCCCCTCAGGGCTCCTGCACTCCCAACCCACCAGGCCTCACCCACTCCCCAAGTGGAGTTTGGGGGGCTCTGCAGTGTGAATCCTGGTACCAGGGACTGGCCCCCCAGTACCATGAAGGAGCCTGTTCCCAGGAGAGCAGCTCCAGTCTCCCCTGGGATGGTGAAGGCTGCATCCCTGGGATGCTCACAGCCTCAACTGCCAGGTCTAAAGGGGTCTGCAGCTGGGGTTCAGGCAGCTCCTGTGGGTGTTCTCCTGTGCTGGCTCTGCCTGTGCCTGGCACCTTGCTCCTCTTGCTGAAACCCCTGCAGCAAACCCAAAGGTGCTCAGCAAGGAGCAGGCTGCCAGTGTCTGCCCTCCACGCTGGCACAGGCCTGCAGAGTTGTACCAGCCCAGGATGTGGGTTTAAATAAGAATCACAGGGAAAGCAGAAAAAGCTTTACATTGCCCCATGAACAGCAGAGCTCAGGGTGGTGCTGTACAGCAGAAGAGTCACAAACCCCATGAAAACATCTCCCATCACTGCCTGCCCATGGTCCTGCAGCAGAGAGAAGGAGGGAGCCACTGGGCATCAAGTGGTGGCACACACATGTCCTCCCTATCTGGAGGGAGATAGAGACCCCAGCAGTGACCTCGAGCTCAGGATGAGCAGATAAACCAGTCTGCACATGCTGCTTCCATTCAAAAGGGTACGTAAATGAATTTGCAGATGATGCAGAATATTCATGCAATGATGCAGATGATGCAATGAATATGCAGAATATCCCAATGTTCTCAGTACATCCCCAGGGAAATCAGGGATCAGCCCCTGGCAGCAGGAGGACCTCGTGCCCCCTCGCACCCTCATCTCCTACCTTCCAAGACCACCTCCTTGCCCGTCTTCTTCAAGGCCTGCACCGCCTCGTCGTGCGTCGCCTCGGAAAGGTCGGTGCCGTTGACGGCGAGGATGGCGTCCCCCACGTAGAGCGCCTCGGTCTGATCCGCCGCCAGCCCCTTAAAGATCTTGGAGATCAAGATGGGCATTTTATTCTCTCGGCCACCTTGGAACAGAAGAGAAACGAAGGGGTTGTGGCTGCTGGAGCACACGGAGGAGTGGGGATGCTTGGGGACCAGCCTGCTGCCCATGGCACACCCGCAACAGCCACGAGGCTTTGGAGCCACAAAGATGATGGCTCCGAAAGCAACCCGAACAGTCACAGGTTTCCTCACATAGCAAACACTCAACTTGGCCATCTCCCCATCGATTCTGGCAGGAAAGCATGCCTTTATTGGTATTGTGTGTGACTATCCCTGTCCTAAGGACTTCGTGTTTTAAACAGGTAAGAGCTGAATCTTTTTGGAGAGGTGAAAGAACCAGGGAGAAGTGAACCAATATGGCTGTTTGCTCCCCTCCACACAGGAGCCCTATTTACCTGCTGCTCCAATTCCCCAGACTAAAAGGATGCCATTCAAACCTCCTGGCAGCTCAAGAAGATCAATTTGCACGTTACCTTTTGAACCCACAGGGAGATTCGAGTGGCACTGCTGCCTCCGTGCCAGGTAGGAGCAGGGCTGCAGCAGCTATCACCAGACATGCCCTAACCCCCAGGTCAGCATGTCCCGAGGAGCCTCCAAGAGATGATCTCTCATTAGCCCAGGATGGGGGGACTTTGTGCCCAGGCAGCCAAGTAGCCACCAGCATCCTGGCCTGTACCAGCACCAGTGAGGCAGCAGGGCCAGGGCAGTGGTTCTGCCCCTGCACTGGGCACTGGTGATGCCGCACCTCAAATCCTGTGTTCAGCTCTGGGCCCCTCACTACAGGAGAGACATTGAGGTGCTGGAGCAGGGCCAGAGAAGGGCAATGGAGCTGGTGCAGGGCCTGGAGCACAAGTGTGATGGGGAATGGCTGAGGGACCTGGGGGGGTCAGTCTGGAGAAGAGAAGGCTCAGGGGGGACCTGATCGCTCCCTACAACTGCCTGACAGGAGGATGGAGCCAGGAGGGGCTGGGACCTGCTCCCAAGGAACAAGGGATGGGGCAAGAGGAAACGGCCTCAAGCTGCACCAGGGCAGGTTTAGACGGAGCTGAGGAACAATTCCTGCCCCAGAGGGTGCTCAGGCATTGGAACAGGCTGCCCAGGGCAGGGCTGCAGTCACCGTCCCTGCAAGTGTTCACACAGCGTGGAGACGAGGCCTCAGTGCCATGGGTTAGCGGTGGCCTTGGCAGTGCTGGGGAATGGTTGGACTGGATGAGCTTAAAGATCTTTTCTAACCTGGTTCACTCTGTGACTACCCCAGAGGCAGAGGGTGAGCCCTGGCTGCTGTCACGGCCCCAGGGCTGTCCCAGCCGGTGCCACAGGCATTTCCTCACTCCGATGCCTGCCAGACCCCGCAGGGCTCCAGTTATCAGCTGTCAGAGGCCCCGCGGGGGCTGCTGGAGCTGCTGAGCCCGTCCCTGCAGCTCCTCACCCTGCCAGGGCCCCGCACCCCAGCTCCCGCACGGCTCTCACTGCCCAGCAGCCAGGGCACGGCCAGCCCGGGTGCCCATCCCCTCGCCACATCCCATGGCAGGGCACTGACCCCGCATCCTGGGTCACGGTGAAGCATTCCAGCGTGGACCGTGGCTGGCAGAGCTCCACCGGGGACTTGCAGGAGGGTGAGGAGGAGCGATGCGCTCCGGGGCAGCCCGGAACAGCCTCAGCTCCCTGTCGGGATGGTGACTACTTGGTTTCCACGTACGTCACTGCAGAATTGAGGTTTAACTGAGCCCAGCGACGCTCCCCATTTCCTGGGAGAGCCGCAGAGCTGGCAGTAACTTGGCAGCCAAGGGGGTATTGTGAAGGGGGCTTTGTGCTTCCCAAAAAACACTGGCAGGCTCAGGCATCCCGCAGACACAGCCAGCGGCACCGTTTCAATCCGGACATCCCCATCGCAAAGCCTCCTGCTTCCAGAGGGAGCCAGAGGCCGTGGCTGCGTCTCCTCCGAGCTGGGAGAAGCCACGTCAGGAAGTGAGAGCTGACCAGGGGATACGGAGCTCACTGCCTGCACACACACAGGGTTTAAACCCTCTCCCCCATAGCTCCTGACAGCCCTTTCCCTGCCCGCTTGCTGCTGGTTCATCCCCCTTTCCCAGAGCCTCCAACACGCTGAAGCCGGGTGAAAAGCCGAGGCAGATACCAACGCCATCCCTGCCCCAAAAAGTTTCCAGCCTGAAGTTCGGGCGAGTCCCAGAGGAGTGGGACAGCTCGGGAGGGAAACAGGGATTCCAGCACGGAGGCTTCCCGCTGCTCGGCTCTCCAGGAGCCGATCTCCAAGCCTGAGCTGGTTTAAAACCCCAGCTCCCCACGCCTGGCGATCTCCAAGGGCTTTGCAATCGCCTCCTTCCTTGTGCCGATGGTTTAACGGGGCATTTCCCGGCATGGAGGCACGGAGGGGACAAGGACACGCAGGCAGAGCCCTCCCTTGGGCTGCAAACGGGCAGCTCTTGTGTAACCGGGTGCCCTGTGTGTCCCACCCGCCCCGTGAGACAGCACCCTACCCTTGTGTGCAAGGGGGCAGTGGGACCCGGGCTGCAGCTGGGGCACAGTGGCCAGGGGCTGCCCGGTCACTGCTACACCCCAAAGTGCTGCTCTCCATGGGCTGTGGATGTTTCGGGTCCCATCACTGCCACGTGTGCCCCCCTCGTCCTGCACAAGGGCTCGGGCAGTGCCAGGGGATGTGAAGACCCCGACCCCAGCCCTCTCCCCCCCCCCCCCCCCCCCCCCCCCCCCCCCCGGGTTTCCTTTCCAGCCCGGCAGCAGGAAAGGCGGCAGCAACAGGTCCCGGTGCCCTGTGCTCCCCGCACCCCCCGCCCCGTCCGGGACCCTTCCCCCCCGGCCCCGTCGCTCACCTTTGATGCTGATGCCGAGCCCCCCCACGTCCTGCTTGACGACGCGCACCGTGCGCCTGATGTTGGCGAGCGCCTCGGGCACGGCTGAGCCCGGGTCGCCTCCGTTCAGCTGCGCCGCCGGGGCCTCGCCGGGGCCGGCAGCGGGGCCGGGGCCATCGGCCGGGCTCACCCCGAGCGCGTCCTCGGCCAGCGAGAGCAGGACGCGGAGCCATTGCCCGCCGGCGCCGCGCAGCTCCAGCAGCCCCGTGCGCGGGGCGCGCCTGCCCGCCGCCATCTTCCGCGCTGCCGCCCCGCTGCGCGCCCGCGCACCGCCCCGCGCAACGCCCCGCGCACCGCCCAGCCCGCACCGGGACGGGCAAGGGGCGCCGCGGGACAGGGCGGGACACGGGAGCTTGGAGCTCCCTGCTCCGGGGCGGGATGGGGTACGGGGGGAACAGGGTCCCGGGTGCTACTCACTCCCTTCTGGGACAGGGCACTGTGAGGGACACGGGTCCTCGGTCCTCCCTGCTCCGGCCCGGAACGGGGTATGAGGAGAGACCAGGGACCTCAGTGCTCCCTGTCCCAGATCAGCATGGAGTACGGGATGAGCTGGTGCTCCCCAGTGCTCCCCACTCCGGGCCGGGATGGGGCACCAGGAGGGACACGAGACCCCGGTGCTCCATTGCTCATCCTGGGTCTGGCCCAGGGACAGTCTTCCAGTGCCTAAAGGGGCTGCAGGAAACCTGGAGAGGGACTTGGGACAAGGGCCTGCAGGGACAGGCCAAGGGCAATGGCTTTAACCTGCCAGAGGGGAGACTGAGATGAGCTCTTAGGCAGAAGCTCTTCCCTGTGAGGGTGCTGAGGCGCTGGCACAGGGTGCCCAGAGAAGCTGTGGCTGCCCCATCCCTGGCAGTGTTCAAGGGCAGGTTGGACACAGGGGCTTGGAGCAAGCTGCTCTAGTGGAAGGGGTCCCTGTCCATGGCAGGGGGTGGAACTGGATGAGCTTTAAGTTCCCTTCCAATACAAACCAGGCTGGGATTTGATGATTCTATGCTTCCCACAACACCCTTAACTCCTTCCCAGGGGCCAGCAGTGGCACAGGGGCAGGCGGTGGCCCCATGCTCCGGGCAGGGCTGTGCAGGGGCTGTCTGCACTCAGCCCTGGCCAAGGAGCTCCTTGGGGGCCAGTTTCTTTGCAGCGACCTCAGGGCAGGCACCTCCCAGCAGCCCAGCGGGTGTTGAACAGGGAGATGGTGTTTGGAGGCATTCAAGGGCTGTTCCCTTTGCTCTCTTGCTTGTCCTCACAATCATGAACAGTTATTTTGCCTTCTTTCCAGCCCTGCATGCCAAGAGGCAGCACTTAGGAGCAGAAAATGCTACTAAGGTGTAGTAGCAAACACCTCTCTCACATCCCTTGATCCCTTTGCCCTCCTAGCGCTCCAGGGGGCTCAGAGAGGGGACTACTGAGATCTCTGCAGAACACCAGGATTTGTAAGCATTGAGGAACACCCACATCAGGCTGTGGATGGGATGGATTGAGGGCCGGGGGCTGCAGCCAGCACTGCTCAGCACAGCCCTTCCCTGGCCGGGGCCACAGCCAGCGCTGAGCATTGGCCATGCACAGAGGGAAGAATGCTCCCGGGGCTCCCTCCCACACAGCAGCAGCTGTGGAATGTCTTGAGGTTGCACAGAGGAAGCCCTGAAGGTTGTTTCTCTACAAAACAGGCAGTTCACACATTCCCCACTTTCCTTCTGCTGCAAAGCCCGGGGTTTGGCTTAAGCAAGTCCTTGCCTTTGGGGTATGGTGCTGCTCGCTGGAGGAAGCACTTCTACACCAGCCCATCAGCCAGCCCAAGGTGTGATCCCATCCCTGCACACCCCACAGGCTGCTTGTGCCACTCAGTCTGGGTACAGCAGAGGGGCATTTTGTCCTTCGGTACTTCAGTGGAGACGGGGCTCATTTTCCCTGTGCCACCCCGCTGGAGCTCTCACTTTCCCAGCCGGGCAGCTTCCATCAGCAGTTTGTCCCTGTTTTTTTTCCCTTCCCAATGCTGCTTTTGATGCTTCCAGCCTTTAAGGCCACATTCCTGTCTGAAGCAGCAGTGGAAACTCTAAATCCTGCTTTTAGTGCAGCAGAACAGCACTGTCAGGTTGTTTTCTTCCATTTCCCAGCTCTGTGCCCAGCAGCAGGCTGAGAAGCACACCCTGGATGCATGGAAACCATCCAGATGGTGTCCATGTCAGGCAGAGAAGCCCTGCCCTTCCCTGTCCCGCTGCTGGGACAGAGACAACACCATGGTCCCCAGAGCCAGGGCACGATGTGAGGCCAATGTGGAGGCACAGTAGAAAGCTCATGCCATGGCCACCACTTCTGTACAGCTGCAGGACTGCCTGCTCTCCCCTTCAGCAACTAGTGTTCCTGTGGCAATTGAGTCAAGAGGGGAGGTTGAAATTAGACATTGACACATCTGGAGTCCAGAATTCCCTTAGGACCCTGGTCCTGAATTGGGCAGGGGGTACAACAGACTAGTGCAGTGCTGGGGCAAGAGCTGTGGCCTGGGAAGGTTGGGGTCCACAAGCAGAGGTGCCGCTACGTTTGGGACCTTCCCGCAGGCTTTGCTCTCCCAGCCTGGCTCCCAAGACTGCTCCTGCTCAGGCTCCTTCATCTCTCAGGATGTGTCCCAGGGCACATGGTGAACGCTGGGAACCCAGTGCATGGGGTGGTCCCGGCTGGATTTGACCCTCTGCAAGGTGCCATGAGGGTGATTCTCATGCCACGGACAGGCTGTGGGATGGCAGGGAGGAACCGAAGGCTGAGGCTGGCAGGCAGGAGCAAGTCGCAGCTTCCAGAGATGCCAGCAGCGTTCGTCAGGGCTCCTGCTGAGGGGGAGCAGCGGGGGAGGACTCGCCTGGAGCACTGATTCTATTCACAGGAATAGAATCTTCCCGCAGCAACGCACGTGCGTGGTGACAAAAGCCCAGCTGGGAATTCCGCCCCGCAGCGGGAGCCGTGGGAGGGGAAGGAGCACGGGAGGCTGCGCTGTGGGGCTGGGGGTGCTGCAGGGCCCTGACCCCGCCTGCGTTTCAGCTGCAAACATCACCCCTTGTCTCCAGCCGAACAGGAGGACCCGGGGCCGGCGCTGCTGTCCCGCGGGATTGAGCCCATCCTGATGTTTCCCCAGCCCACTGAACTGCGTCGTTAAGCAGCTATTATGAGCCTCGTTACTCCTCGTACCCAGGAGCTGTGTCGGAGCCCACCCGTCTATTTATAGAGATGGTTTCTTACTTGTCTTCGTTGCATTAATTCCTTCTGAAGCAAAATAAAAGACCTCAAGAGCTCACGTTCAGTCTATGGCACAACATTCCCAAGCCACAGGGATACAGGTAGCATCCGATGGTGCTCAGGATGCTCCCTCAACAGCCCCTAGCTCTCAGCACCAGGGAAGTGCTGCTGTGCTCTGGGAATTCATGGTGGGGACACGTGAAAACCCTGTGAGGGATAGAAGGGAAGTAAAACAGCTTTTGTTATATAGATAGGTATTGCTATAGATAGCTTTTAATAGAGGTAGATTTTAATATAGATATTAATAGACTTAAGTGTGCAATATACGTATTTAACAGATGGATTCATCCTTTCTGATGCAGGAAATGAGGCAAAATGGCATTGTCTGACTTTAAAATCACTGGAACCTCAGAGTCCTTTAACTTGAGAGCACTTTCTGTTTGCTTTGGGACATAATTAGTGGCCTACAAAGTTTCTTCTGTCTCAGTCCAGGCCCTTCTCTTACCACATCCCTGTAACATAACCACAATCAGCTGCTTTCTTATCACGTGAAAATACTGTTGCTGCCTTGTGGCAGATCTTTATGTTAGGACAGGAACAAGAGACTGGATGGCGAAAAGCAGCACCCGGGAGCTAAAATAGCTTTGGGAAAGGCAAAAGCTGTAGCAGATTAAAGCCCAGTATTCGCTGCCTGCTGCTGCTTCTGGCTCTCAGATGCTCTAAAACCAAGTGGCATCAGTGGCAGAGATTTCATTCAGCCCCTGGGGTAATTTAATGGACATAAATTAATCATAAAAGTCAGCACAAGAACTGCACATTGTAAACTCTACCATCACGTTTGCATCTTTGAATGGACTGATTCGCTCCACTGGCCTTTTCCATAGGGAATGGGGCAAATCCCCCGTGTTTTGGTTCATTTGTAGCTTGCAACTGAAAATGCTGATTCTTCCCTCCTGAGCACTAGGGAAGAGGCATCTCCTGGACTGCAGAGCTGGTGGGAGACACTGCTGGAGATTTCCTGCAGCCCCTTTAGGCACTGGAGCTGCTCTCAGGTCTCCCCTTCAGGAGCCTTCTCTTCTCCAGGCTGACCCAGCCCAGCTCTCTCAGCCTGGCTCCAGAGCAGAGCTGCTCCAGCCCTGGCAGCATCTCCATGGCCTCCTCTGGCCTCGCTCCATCAGCTCCACGTCCCTCTTGTGGTGCTGCCCCAGAGCTGGATCAGGGCTGCAGGGGGGTCTCCCCAGAGCACAGCAGAGGGGCAGGATCCCCTCCCTGAGCTGCTGCTCACGCTCTGGGGGTGCAGCCCAACACACGGGGGGTTCTGGGCTCAAGCACACACTGAAGCCGGGTCATGGGGAGCTTCTCCTCACCCAACACCCCAAGTCCTTCTCCTCAGGCTGCTCCATCCAGTCTCCCCCAGCCTGTGTTTGTGCTGGGGATTGCCCCAACCCAGGTGCAGAGCTTTACACTTGGCCTTGTTGAACCCCATGAGCTTTGCACTGGTTTGTACCTGTCCAGCCCGTCCGGGTCCCTCTGGATCCCATCCCTCCTGGTGACCTCCAAGTGCTTTATTTATCAATGTCAGACCATTCCCTGCTCCCCAGCTGCTCCAGGCTGGCTTTAGTTGCATCCCACGTTTGCTAAGGGGTTTGCTAAAATCTTGGGTAGGCTGAGAGTTCAGGGGGGTGGACAGATGGACAAACACACTTTAGCAAAGCCCTCCTCCTTGGGAAACGCAGTCCCATGCATGGAGAGGGCTTCTGGAAGCAGCTGTGCAGCCAGGGATCCCAACACATGCAAACACCGATGTGCTCCAGCCAAGCCTCAAACCCTCCTGGAACCACCATCACACTGGGATACTCTGGACTGTTTTAATTTAACAAATAGAGCTTGGATAAATGTCACTTCTTGCCAACGCTGTTGTTTCTCTCCAATGGCTCATCAACAGGACAACTCCGACGTTGTTGCCCGAAGGTCTGGAGCACAAGGAGACCTTGATGGCTGCCGAGTTGTTCAGGAGATGCTGCAGGAAGAGCCTCTTGTCCCAAGCACAGCACAGGGGCACAGGAGGGATGGGAAGAGCCTTGTATCCCAGGACAATTAGGAGTCATGAAGGACGTTTCACCAGTTCTAGCTTTAGCATCAGGGTTTTGAGTTTAGAGCATCCTACGGCGGCTTCACCTTCCCTCCTAGGGCACTGCTGGCCTGGTCGGTGCTTGGCGGACGATGGACCCCTCCTCGCAGGGACCGCTTCTCCTTCCCACTAGCGGGGCGCGGAGCAGCGCCGGGCCGGCCTCATGGCAGGAGGCAGCTGCAGTACCTCAAGCTGACGGCAGGTGCCAGCAAAGAGCCGCTCTGCAGCCCGTGCGCTGCCCTGGGCAGGGGGCGGCCGGAGCCCCCTCCCTGGGAGCGCGGACAGAGGCCAGCACCCGCGGGGACAGGGACACGGGTCCCCTGCGCTGTTGGTTGTCATCGGGACACGGCCTGCTTTGGGTTGAAGGGACCTTAAAGCTCCTCCAGCTCCAACCCCTGCCACGGGCACGGACACCTTCCACTAGAGCAGCTTGCTCCAAGTCCCTGTGTCCAACCTGGCCTTGAACACTGCCAGGGATGGGGCAGCCACAGCTTCTCTGGGCACCCTGTGCCAGCGCCTCAGCACCCTCATGGGAAAATGTTTCCTCCTTCTCTGTGCTGAGGGGGCACTGGGGAAGGTTTCTCACCTCTTAGTGCCCAGTTACTCTGGGGTCTGGGGCACCCCTAGCCCCTGTCTGTGGGGTGCTGTCCCGCAGGGTTCCCCTGCACACCCTGGCTTTGTGCTCAGCACCATGGGCCCAAACCCCACCCTCCCCTTCCCTACCACGTTCCTCTCGTAAGGACTTGGGAAGCAGCTCGTGCTCCCTCCCTGCTTGGCAGGGATCTGTGACACTCCTGCTCCACAACAAGAGCTATTTTTACCCCCTGGCTGCGTGCACACTCCCCCTGCTCAGCCTCCTGCCTGCCCTGTGCCCAGCACCATCCCTGGTTCCTGGCTGGGACCCCAGTGCAGCTGGGACCAGGCTCTGCTTGTGCCCCAAGCTCCCCACAGGGAGTGGATACAGCAGGGGCTCCCTCCTTTCGTTTGTGGACAGAGCTGGGCTGGGTCAGCCTGGAGAAGAGAAGGCTCCTGAAGGGGAGACCTGAGAGCAGCTCCAGTGCCTAAAGGGGCTGCAGGAAACCTGGAGAGGGGCTTGGGACAAGGGCCTGTAGGGACAGGCCAAGGGGAATGGCTTGAACCTCCCAGAGGGGAGACTGAGATGAGCTCTTAGGCAGAAGCTCTTCCCTGTGAGGGTGCTGAGGCGCTGGCACAGGGTGCCCAGAGAAGCTGTGGCTGCCCCATCCCTGGCAGTGTTCAAGGGCAGGTTGGACACAGGGGCTTGGAGCAAGCTGCTCTAGTGGAAGGTGTCCCTGCCCGTGGCAGGGTTGGAGCTGGAGGAGCTTTAAGGTCCCTTCCAACACAAACCAGGCTGGGGATCCTATGGTATTTTCTGTGGACCTCATCCACTGCCCCGTACAATGCTCCTTTTTCAGCTGGAGCTTATTTCCTAGGAGGACACACACACATACACATGGCCCCTGCTATTTCCCCCTTCCTGATGGTCTTTTCTGGTCCCCGGCATGAAAGAGGGCAGCAGTCTGAACCCATATGGCTTGGGGCAGAACGAGCAGGGGGATCCATCTGCATTCCAGGGTGGATGCTCCAAGCATGAGCCCTAAGGAGGCTTGTGCAGGGCCTGGAGGAGCTGCAGCAAGGAATGGGGCTATCACCCCTTCTGCGAGCTCCCCACCCAGCCAATGGCATCTCCACAGAAGACCCCCAACATGAGAAGGGACCCAGTGACAACAGCGGCCATCAGGGGCAGGACACCCTGGACATCACCCACTGCCCCAGGCTGGCCCCTGCTCACCTCTGGAACAGCCCTTTGCTCCTTTCCAAAGGGAGGTTTTAATTTACCCTCTTGGCTGGTGAAATCCTATCCCAAGCAATTCCCCAGCCATGGCTCCGAATCACAGTAATTACCTCATTACTTTGATATTAATAGAATTCATATGGCCTGGAGAAGATAATTGAAATGAGCCCGCGAGGGGAGCGCAGGGGGCCTGGAACGGGTTGGGGGTGCTGAGCTGTGCTGGGGTGAGCTCTGCTTCAGAGGCTCCTGGGGCCAGTGCCCCTGGGGCTGCAGCTCTTCCAATGCCAGCCCTAGGGGGCAACTATTGCCTGGGGCTGGCCGAAAGGAGCCAGAATGTAGGGAAAATGTAGGATATTGGGAACAATTCCTTCCCCAAAGGGTGCTCAGGCATTGGAACAGGCTGCCCAGGGCAGGGCTGCAGTCACCGTCCCTGCAAGTGTTCACAAAGCATGTGGATGAGGCCCTCAGTGCCATGGGTTAGTGGTGGCCTTGGCAGTGCTGGGAATGGTTGGACTGGATGAGCTTAAAGCCCTTTCCCAACCTTGTTTATTCCATGATTCTAAACGAGCAGGACTGCTGGGCTCCTGCAAGTCAGCCCAGGAGGATGCTCAGCGAGACCCTGCTCTCAAGCCACTAACCTCTCATTGTCCCCTGCCATGTCCCCTGCTCCGGGCCAGAGCATCCGGTGACCCCCGTCAGCCATGGGGCTGTTCCCATTCTTCCCTGTGGAAAAAACCCAGGCTACAAAGGTTCATTGTGTGCAGGAGGCTCACGGGCAGTGGCCAGTGGCGTCTCCGGCGATGCCGTGCTGGCGATGGAGCCATCCACCGCCCCTCCGCCCCACCTGCTCGCCGTCAGATGGGAGGTGACCCCCAACAAAGGCCGGGGCCACGTCTGCCACCCCCGGGCTTTGCCCCCACACGTGTCTCCTTAACCTCTTCCTTGGGCCAGCTGCTACCAGGGACCCTCCTTTGTGGCCCCAGTGAGCGGCAGACGAGTCTCCCCATCTGGCCGGTGAGGCCCTGTCTGTTGGAGACCCCCTGCCCCGGTTTATAACAGCATTAACCTCCCTGCTGCACCCTGCCCGCTCCCACCCCATCAACCGTCACCGAGGGTCCCTATGGGGCCGTCGGGATAGGGAGATCCTGCACCCAGGGCTCACCACACTGATCACACTGATCACCCATCACTTGGCACCTTGCAGGGACCCTGCCTGCCCCTCCAGCACTGCCTGTGTGCAGGCTGGGCCCTGCAGAGGGGTGGAAACCTCTTCTCTTCTCCCCTCCTCACATCATGGCAAAAACACTGCTTGTAAAAGCTGAGGTAACTGTCACTGCTGCACGGTGACATGCAGCAGTGCTCCGTGCAAGTGCTGCACAGCACAAATACAGCACATAAATGTTGCTTATCGGTGCGGCATATAGAAATGTAGGGGCTGAGGGATCTGGGGGATGCCAAGGGGAGAGCCAGGGCCTGTGGCACCCAGCTGGGGTGTTGTAAGGGCTCATCCCTTGGAAGGTGCAGGAGATGCCTGGGTATCAGGAGTGATGCCTAGACAGGGATCAGGGAAGTCAAAGCAGGAGGGGAAGAGAAGGCTTCGGGAAAACCTTAGAGCAGCTCCGGTGCCTAAAGGGGCTACAGGAAACCTGGAGAGGGGCTTTGGACAAGGGCCTGTAGGGACAGGCCAAGGGGAATGGCTTTAACCTGCCAGAGGGGAGACTGAGATGAGCTCTTAGGCAGAAGCTCTTCCCTGTGAGGGTGCTGAGGCGCTGGCCCAGGGTGCCCAGAGAAGCTGTGGCTGCCCCATCCCTGGCAGTGTTCAAGGGCAGGTTGGACACAGGGGCTTGGAGCAAGCTGCTCTAGTGGAAGGGGTCCCTGCCCGTGGCAGGGCTTGGAGCTGGATGAGCTTTCAGGTCCCTTCAACACAAACCAGGCTGGGGTTCTATTCTATGATTCTAATTTCCCTCCAAGGCCTTGAAAAGCTTCCACTCTCCTGTGGCTGCAGATGGGGTGAGTCCAGCTTTGGCTCCCACAGTGCTGGGACTCAGGACCAGGACCCCCAGCACAGCGGCTCCATCCCAGCCCCACTGCCTCATGCCCCTTGCTCCCCAGGGAGCTGAGGGATGCTGGGGCAGGCAGGGGACCATCAGCAGGGGGATGCAATGAGCAGCAGTGTGCAGGGGCAGGCCCTAGAGCCTGTTAGGTAAAGGACCAAAGGCAGAGGCTGGCATACCCTGGATGGTGGAGGTCCCTCTGCATGGTCAGCAGAGTCCCAGGCCAGGGACAAGAAGAGGTAAGGCTCCACCAGCGCAGCCTCCCCCAGCAGACATCTCTCCCCGAGGAGGCCTTATCTCCAGCTAATGCTTCGCAGCAGCCTCCCCAAAGCTTGCGGGCTTGGCAAGATGCTCCGAGACTGCATTTGCTCCAAATGGATTGTATCAGGGGGAGAACAAAGCACTGGAGAGTTTTCAAAGCAAACTTGGGCTCACAGCCTGCAGGAGGGGCTGGCTGTCCCCTCGGTGTCACCTCGATGGGGAATCAGTGGGGCCCAGGCTCAGCCCCAAACCTCTCTGGGCAGCAGTTCAGCCATCCTGGGCACAGTGGTGGCGGGGCAGGAGCCATTCAATGGGTGCTTGCTATAAGACAACAGCTCCATTTTCACCAAAACCACGTCCTGCTGCAACACCTGGCCTCGCTCCAACTGCAAATGAAAACATGAGGTTGGGTTGTTGGGCTGTTTGAGGGGGTTTTCCTGCTCCAAAGTTTCTTGGAAAGCTGGTGCAGGCCAGGCTCTGGAGCAAACACTGACCTCTGCACCATGCTGTGGGGCTGAGGGTGTTGCATGGGTGCTTGCCCAACCCATCCCTGGTGCAGGCAGCTCTAGGCAGAGCCCCCGCGGCAGAGCAGCCTGCAGAGGAGACTTCTCCTCTTTCAACAACCTTCAGGACTTTGGGAAAAGGCAAATACTCTTTCCTCTGAGTATAAACTGCAATGGCAATGGCAGGAGGGGAGCTAAGGCAGAGGCTTCCCCTGCCCAGCCCGTGGTCAGAGCCCTTGCAGTGTGGCAGGGATGGCTGCGGGTGATCTCAGCACTTACCCAGAGCAGGACACGCTGTAGGAAGCAAGGTGTGCGCTGTGCTGGTGCCGAGCTAACGTGGCACAAAGGAGTTTGTCTTTCAGGATGCGGTGGTGCTGGGAGCCAGGTACTGAGCAGAGCCTGGCCCTCTGCAGCTCTGTTGTTCCCCACATTCCCGATGACACTTGTTCAAAGGAGCTCTCGCGGCCACCACATTCCCCGTGGGTTGGGAATGCACTGAGGGAGTCTCCAGGATCTCACGTGGGTCACTCCAGCGCTGCTGCAGGGACATGCAGCCCTTTGTTCTGCAGCAGGAAGCTCTGGGGTTGGTTCGCCTTTTCCCCAGCCCTGATGCAATTCTGCATCGTGCCCTGAAGAGTGCCCAGTTGCTAAACCCGTCCTTTTTCATGTCTCTGCCCTGCGCCGAGGCTCTGGCTCTGCTCCATCCCTGTTGCTTTTGCTTGAGGGTTGTTGGTTTTTTTCCCCACACTTTTTTTTCTGTGGGATTTTGCTGTTTTCTCAGCATTCTTCAATTATGATTTCACATCCCTCCCCAGCTGACTCACTGCTGACACCATCTTTTCTGCATATTGGAGGGGAAGCCAAGCCAGCATGACTTTCTGCTCTTATAACTTCCTCTGCCTACATGTTTCTTTCTTCTCCTTCAATCATAGAATCATAGAAAAGAATCCAAGCCTGGTTTGGGTTGGAAGGGACCTTAAAGCTCATCCAGTTCCAACCCCTGCCACGGGCAGGGACACCTTCCACTAGAGCAAGTTGCTTCAAGCCACATCCAACCTGGCCTTGAGCACTGCCAGGGATGTCTCATACAGCCCCAGTGCTCCCCTCCGGAGGTGGACATTGGCCATGGCTCTGGGTGAGTGAAGCCCCTGGCAGAGCAGGGCTAGGCTGTAGCTTGTACTGGATCCTCGCCGGGCTCCCCAAGGCTGGGACTTGCCTCCAAAGAGCTGAAAGCAACGTGGGCTATGCCCGTAGGGACTGCAGGACAGGCAGGGGCAGGCAGGACACATTCTCCTCCGGTGGCTGGAGCCCAGTGTCACCATCTGTGCACTGCAGATCCTTCCCCCGGCCTGTCCCAGCCCCACAGAGCTCTTTACCCTCAACAGGAAGGATGAACAAAGAGGTTTTACATAATCCCAGGCAATCTGCATAATGGACAGCACCCGAAATGTGCTGCCCTCACCCGCCACATCTCACACAGCTCCTGCAGGTCCTCTCACTTCTCAGCCTGCTTCCTATTTCCCTGGCCAAGCATTGCAGCCTGGAGGGAAACCATCCACCGAGCAGCTCTGTGTACCACAGCCCAGAGCTTCTGGGGATGCTGCCCCAGGCACCCATAGCCTGACAGGCAGCTTTGCTCTGGCACAAAAAACACCACTTAGTCAACCAGGGAGAGACCAAACGTGAAACCAGGGACACCATGAGGGTGCCATGCTGCGGGTGGCTCACACTGAAATGTCCCCTTCTCTGCTCCCCCCATCACCTCTACTCCACCCTAGGGAAGGAAACTCCTGCTGGAGCTCTGATGCTGAGCTTTAGCTGGGGCTGAGTGTTTCAGAAGCATAAAATCCAGCCCAAGAAAAGAAACCATCCCTCAGTGATTGCTGGGTTTGCTTTAAAATACAAAAGCAAAGCAAAAACTCACCCACACGGGTCCCCGCAGCCAGCTGCTGTGAGTGCGGAACGTGCAGTGCCCAGTCATAGAATGAACAAGGTTGGGAAAGGGCTTTAAGCTCATCAAGGCCAACCATTGCCCCAGCACTGCCAAGGCCACCACTAACCCAGGGCACTGAGGGCTTCGTCTCCACAGTGTGTGAACCCTTCCAGGGATGGTGCCTCCAGCCCTGCCTGGGCAGCCTGTTCCAATGCCTGAGCACCCTCTGGGGAAGGAATTGTTCCTCAGCTCCGTCTAAACCTCCCCTGGTGCACCTTGAGGTTGCAGGGCTGGGAGCAGTCACATCCAGCAGCTGCACTTGGACAAGATACCTCACCACCAGCCACGATGACAGGGTGACAGAGACACGATGCAGCCAACTGCAGTGGTGCCACATGAAAGTGGCCAGCATGAAAGTGTCTCTTTCCCCATAAATGACCCCAAAGGGACGATCCACCCGATGACAGCAGCACAGACCTGGTCAGACAGCACTTGGGGATGTGCACAGGCAGAGCCAGCAGCATCTCAGCATCTGCAACCAGCTCCAGCAATAACACCCGGAGGCTTCAAAATGATGGGGTAAAAATAAATACAGCTCAAAGGAGATGAAGAGATCGAAGGGAAGTGGCCGTTAGCATCCCTCCATCTGCAGTTAAAGAGCCAGCCATGGCTGGCACTCCAGATCTAATGGGGTTTTAATATTCTTGTGGCACGCACTGTGGTATATATGGTAAGACACACTTGGAGGTCTTGCATGAGCACCATTACTCAGGGGGCTGCTTGCAGAGTTCGGGCTCTTCCTTTCCCTGCCAGCTGCCTCATAGATGTAGATGTTTCAATTAGTCTGTCAAGCTGCATCTTCCAAATTAAGACCAGAGAAGTGTTGCTGTCTTATATAGAAAGAAAAAATAAATATATATATATATATATCCCTAAAAGGAAAAGAAATGAACTCAGAAATTAATAAGGCTGATTGACAATGCTGCTTTGGAAACTCTGGTACCATATGGCATCCTTGAATGGCTGCAGTGCTGTTAGGATGGAGCTGACCAGCTGGAGAGTTACTGTGGGTTGTTTGTAATTGTAATAATGGATATCAGATGGCTGGTGTGGAGCAGTTTATAAATGAGAACAGACAATGAGCCGCAGTGTTTGTCAGGAAATCATTGCTGATATGGGCTTTGTGCTCTCCACCACTCCCCATGTGAGCTGCCTGCTCCCAGGGCACCCTGTGCTGCTGCTTGGTCCAGGACATGCATGATCCCATGGCAGGGACGGCATCAGTGACCAGGGCCGGTGGTCCAGCCATGAGCAGAACTGCCAAAACACTCTCCTAACCCTCGTGGTCATTGGGGCAGAGCCCCAGACACCACTGGGAGATGCCAACAGGGCTGATGTCCTTGTGCAGAAAATGTGATGTGCAGCTGGTGCCTCTCCAAGGAAGCCAAAGCAAACGGGGATCCAGTTGGTTGGGGATCACCAAAGCCTCAGGAGCCGTCCAGGCTCACAGGGCTGATGGGGGCTCAAATACTGACACTTCCAGATTGGTTTTTGTGCTGAACAGCTGGAAAAATCATGACATTTCCGAATGTGCCAGTTAATGGCTTTTTATTTTTGTTTAAAGTCAGTAACAGTGAAATTCATTTCAATTTCTGCTGATCCCCAGCTCTGCAGCTTATCACATACACCAAAGCCTGAGTTTGGAACGAACACATCACACACTTTTTCCCTTATCTTTTCCAAAACAAACTTCCATCCAAATTAACACAGGGCATTGTTGAGCTGGAACATCCCCTGTGCTGGAGCCACCCTGTGCCACATCACCAGGCAGCCCAGGGCAGCGAGTCCCAGCCCAGGGCATATGGGGCAGTCAGTGTTTGGGACAGAAGGCTGCATTCCAGGCTCAGATGTTACACCTAGTTTTAATTCCCTAACGTTCCTGGAGTATTCTTTCCTCCAAAACATATAAAATTAAGCCATAACAAATTCTAACCACCTGGCAGCAGGGCTGGACAGAGCTGGGCGATGTGGCAGGGCAGCAGGAGCACACTCCTGTTGTTTCACACCCATAGACTCACACACCTGCAGACCCAGACCCTGCTGGTCTCAGTCTGGGCTCGGCAGTCCCGGCACTGCTGGGCTATCAGCTCCAGGCTTCAGGCATCTCTGAAGCCAGGGCCAGGGAGCAGCGGGTGCTCTGGGACTGGCCAGACGGCAGCAGGGAGAGCTTTCTAGGAAAGCAATCTCCATGGGAAGGTGGCCAGGAATGGAGCTGGGGCCAGGGCATGTGCCAAGCATTGGGCAGAGCATCCACGAGCCAACATGCCCCTCTGCAGGGCATCTCCAGCTCACTGCACACAGCAGTTGCGGATAATGTCGGGGCATCTGGGAGCCCCACATCCAACACAGCAGTTGTCCTGTGTGATCCCACCAGCTGTGTCTAGGGAGGATGGAGGTGCTGGTGGGAAAGGGCATAGCCTAGGGGAATCATTCCCACCCTCAGAGCAAACCTTCCCTCTCTCCCATCATTTCCAGCCCTCACTACCCATAACAGAATTGCTGCTCTCTGGTTTTGTTCAGATAAGAAATGAAATATTTCTTCTATGCATTTATTTTATTATATTATATGTATTAGGCATCTTTTTTTTACATTTACATACTTGTATTTATAGAATCCCAGACTGGTTTGGGGTGGAAGGGACCTTAAAGCTCATCCAGTTCCAACCCCTGCCCTGGGGTTTTAGTTATATTCTTATTTTCGCATACGTAAGATTTTTTATATATTCTTATATATCTTATATTTGTTCTTATATAAAGTTTTATATATATCCTTACAGAAATATTTCCTCTCTATTATAGAAACATTTCTTAAAATCCTCACACAAAACCCTTTGTCAAGTTGGAAATGGGCAGGGCAGAGCCATTACAGTGTGTGACTGAAATCAGCAGGCAGGAAACTTGCTCTGAACCATCTCCCCTACACAAGCTCTGCAGTTACTTCCCTGAGGAAAGACCAACTCCTGTTTCCAGCTCTGAAAACATCTTCATAGCATGGCTCTTCCTCCAAACTCCAGGATTTCTTTTCTTTCCAATTTAGAGAGGATTATTTGAGTCTGTTTATTTGGTTTTCATATATAATACAACTAGCCCGTTAGCTTTCATAGCAGAGATTCAGGGTTTGTCTTATTTATATCGACCACTATTTAGGGAAAACTGGTATTTGATTGTCATGCACCAACATCATAACCAATTGGTTTTAATTAGAAAGGGGATGCAGACAGGAGACACAAGTGTGTTTTGGACACCCCTTCAGGAGCTGGACCCACCCCAGGAAGCGGGAGGGTGATGGCATCTCATTCCCATCCCTCATCCCCACAGACCTCCCAGCGACCTGAGCGCACCCTCCGGCATTAGCCTGGAGCTGTGACTCGATGGAAACCTCCCCAGCTTTCCCAGCTCAACTCTGGCTGACCTCCTCAGCAGCTGAACCGAGGGGAGGAAGCGAAGTCAGAAACAGCCCAGTGCTGTCAAAGCTTGTTTGTGCCTCCCCCAGCCCAGGTCCCCTTTGGTTCCCCCTTTGACTTGGGCATGGCAGAGCATCGCTTACCAATCACCGTCATGTTTTAAATCATTGTAACTGCAAGCCCTGCCATGCACTGTCAGCAGTTTCAGTGCAAAGAGGTTTAGATTTCAAAAGAAAATATTCAACATGACTCCTTACTTAAATACACTATTTTCTCCAGCATGGGCACTCTGGAAGCGCTGAGCACCCCAGGCTGGTGCAGCCCTTGGAGTATTCTATTGCTCATGTTCACTTGGTTTGGTGCACTTGGCTTGACGTCACTTTTGGGGTGTCAAGTGTTTAATCTGTCCCTGTCACCTCCCCCCACACTGCCCCACTCGCAGCCGTGCCAGTGTCATTGTTGGGTTTTCTTTTACAGGGGTAATAGAACCTGCGCACATCCTCCTGCCCGGCCCACCTGCTCCCAGCCACATTGCTGCATTAATGGGTTTACTTTGCCTCCGAACCCGGGTGTCACTTTGTCATCCCAAGCCAGCAGCTGCCCAGCGGGTGAGTGGCAGGTGGCAGCCCCATGTCTCCTCACATAGGGTGTGATGCTCATGGGATCAGGGATCAGTGTGTGTCCTGGAAGGATGGATTCAGAGACAATTGGGAAGAGGCATCCCCAGCTGGAAGATGATCATAGAATCATGGAACAGTTTGGGTTGGATGGGATCTTAAAGCTCATCTAGTCCAATCCCCTGCAATGAGCAGGGACATCTTCATCTAGGGCAGGTTGACCAGAACCACATCCAGCCTGGCTGGATGATGAAAGTGCCAGGGATGAAGCCAAGGAGGTGCATTAGGAGCAGAGGGGTGAAATAAAGTCAGTGAGTGATGGCAGAAGAGCTGAGCAGTAGGAGGCACCTAAAGCTCCTGCTGCTTCAGACAACTGCAAAAATAGCTTGGTAAAGCTGGAAAGGGGCTCCTACCCCTGCCCCACTCATCCCCTCTTTACTGAGATCCCCAGCACCTCCAGAGGGCCAGCTAACCTTTGCTTTGTGTCTGTGTTGGTCACACATATCCCCAAGATTACAAAGAAATGATAAAAACACTGCAGCAAACCCCCAAAAAGTGCTGAGTGCTCACTTAAGGGTGGAGATGGCCATGACAGCTCTTCCTGAAGGAGCAGCAGAAACCAGGGGCACCCTGTGGTGTGCAGTGAGCCCCATCCCAAGCCTGGCTGTGCTCTGATGGGGGCTTTGGCTGCAATCTGTACAACAGTTATGGGATTCACCCCCCAGGCTGGAGCTCAGTGTCTGGGCTGGTGGTGATGCACCATGGGATAGCCCTCCTGCCTCCCCAGAGCCCCTGTGCACAAGGCTCTGCTGCAAGCACCCCCAAACCCCTCATCCTCCAGCCCATCTGCCGCTGGAATCCCCGCTGCCGCCGGGGCGGCTCCTGATCCTCATTAGAGGTCGCAGCCCCTGAGCAAAGATTAATCTGGTGCTTGTGTGAATTTATCTGCTTGAAAAGAGAAGGACCGGCTCTGACCTCGCAGTCTGGAGGCTGGTGGGAGTTTGCTGTCCCCTGAGCTGTCAAGCCAATTCCCTGCAGTACCAAGCTGTTGTTCTTGGCATCTGCTAGGCAGAACAACTACGAAACACCCCAAATATATGTTTGTTTTCAAAGGTAAATATTAATTTCAGGATGCTGTTTACACAAGCAGACTTTTCAAGCTTGAAGTCACTGCCTTTTGCTGGTGTCACATGGCGCTAGTGTGTATTTAACATTTATTTAACTCTACTTGGTCCTGCTCGTGCCAGATGGCAGGCAGCCTGCGCGGCTCGGCACGGACGCAGCTGAGCGCTGCTCTGAAGCAAGCAAAGGAGGTGGTTTGAGATGACAAGTTAAAAGTTTGAGCAGTTTTGTGGCTGCAGGTCCCCAGACACCACCAGAACACACCGTGGCTCTGGCAACCCCGCAGTTGGGTGGTGTCCCTGCTCCCAGGAGCACAGCAGAAGCCAAAAGCAAGACAACCTGGGAAGCATCATCCTCTGACAGGTCCAAATCAGTGCAAGGGCTGGGATTTCCTCAGCTCTTGCCATGCAGTGGAGCCAGGAAAGGGTCTGACAACTTCCTTTGACTTGTTGGCTCTGCAACCTTGGCCTGATCCTGCCGATACTGAGCTCTCCTGCTGCCCACAGGAAGCAGTGCTGTGGACCCTGGCAGAGGCCATCATGGTTTGCATGCACTGGTGGGAAACGCAGAGCTGATACCCTGAGCTGCACAAGGTTGAGTGCCCGACCAGAGGTGACCTGGAGGAGCAGATGACATGGGAAAGGACCCTCTTACTGTGTCCTATGATGCTGACCAATGTTTCTTCATCTCAGTGAAGAGCTGAGAGATCTCACAAAGTGATGCACATCCCTGAAACACAGCCGTGACTAGTGAATGCTCACGTCTCTTTTCAGCCCCTCCAGCCGTTTCCTCTCCCAGCACAGGACATTTTGGGGGTAACACAGCACTGCTGGTGTCACTGCTTTCTCAAACAATACAGAAATGCAGCCAGATGGCCTTTGGAAAACAAAATTGATATTCAAGAGTGTATCACCATCTTTATGGCTGCAGCAGGCACCCATCAGGTTGAATATACAAACAGGGAAGATCTGAGATGGTTTCAGGGGCAGCATTACAGTTTCTGAGCTAGGCTGGACATTCTCAGGTTCAAACATTCATGTTTGAAGAAAGGGCCCTGTGTAATAAATAATGTCCCCAGATTCTATCACAGAATTATTGCCTGTTTGGGCTCAATAGCTGCTTTGTGCTCAGCTTCCAACCTGGTGAACAGGGCTCATCCCACCCCTCCTCTGCTCCAGCAGCTCTTGCTCAGTAAGGTCTCATCTTGCTGCTCCAGGCAATGCTGACCTGCCTTTGTGCACTCACATGGTGCCAGAAGAAACATGCACTGGACACTAGGAGTGACCTTGGGAAACACCACCAAACCCCAGCCTCCCCTTCTGGCACCATCTGCCCCACTGCACTCCTCAGTTCTCACTCATGTTAATGATGCTTGTGCTGAACTTCCCATTCTGCCTTGTTTTGAAAGCCAGTTCTCAGGGAAGGAAGAGGGCAGGTTACTCTGCCAAGACCTGTGCTGTGAGATAAACCCTTTACCTCATTTCCCACTCAGTTTTATGACAGTACTCTTTCTTCATCATTTTTAGAGCTACACGTGCCTGTGAGATGAAAGATTTCCAAATAATGTTCCCTCTTGCTCTTATGCTCATGGTTCTTTGATCAGACCTGTTAATCCCTGCCACCAGATTTGTGTCCCCTGTAAAGGAAATAGAAGGACTCAGCTGGTGTGGGACCAGGGAGGGGACAGCAAACGGGTGATGAAGAGGCAGGGAAAGGCTGAGGTCAGATGTAGGGAGCAAGAATGGGCATGGTCTTTGACCAAAAGAGCATGTTCCAGCTTAGGGCCATGGGGTCATCAACTGAGATCTCCCCCTTCCTCTGAGCCTCCCAGCTCAGCATCCTGCTCCCTCCTTTCAACACAGGTCTGCAGAGAGGAGAACAACCTTCAGCTGCTCTCAGCTACCTTACCAGGGACAGAGATGGAAGAGACACCTCAGCACCTCAGACCTGGTGGTGATCCACCTTGCTCCAAACCCTGCTGTACAGGGCCTCCCTTGAGGTGCAGGCTCACACAAACCCTGCTTTGAGAAGAACAGGAGCAAGGCTGCAAAGTGCTGCTCCCAGGGACTGAGCTTCCCACCTCTGCCATGCTGGTGGACAGGATTTATGCAGAGGTGGACTCAAGGCCATGCAATGAAGGTTTCCTTTGGTAGGGCCTATTCAGAATCTGGAGCAAAAGCTGGAAGTAGTGCAGTGAGCGAAGAGTATCAAACCCAGAAGGGTGCTTTACATCAGTGCTTGGGTATGGGTGAGGATGGGTATTTATAGTCCTAAAATCCTGTTTGCAAAACTGGATGCAGTCAGGTATGATAATGTATATGGATTGAGACATACATATCTACCTCTCTAGGACATGTGTGGCCCCATACTGCACCGGGCTGAGAAGTCTTCTTTTTCTTGTCCCAGGTTAAAAGAAGAGGGTTTCAAGTGAAGTCCACGTGTCTGCAGAGTGTGCTCTCTAATGCACAAGCCTGTTTCAAGGACATACAGAACCATCAGCTGAGAGAACAGGTGTTGCTCTGTTGGACACAGAACATAAATCCACACTCATAAAGGCTGGTGGGATTTTTTCTCTTAGAGCAAATAAACCCTGTTCTGTGTACCAATGTACCCACAGAGCAAGAACTGCAACTGACCCCTTTGTCTCATGGCTGTTGATGTTTCCCAAGCTCTACCCCAGCTCCAGAGAGCATGAGACAAGCCTAGCTCACTGTATGGCTTAAAACCTGGGGCACTGGGGTGGGGAAGGGGTGCTCCTCTCAAGGGTGACACGGTCCCCCTGCTCTCAGACCATCAGGATCTGGAGCTCATCCTCCCTACAGGACCAGGACCATGCACCAGGTCTTGCCCACAGCCCTGGCACCACTCATGAGAAGGAGCACAAACAGCCCATTCCCTGCACACACCTCACTGTCTCTGTAGAAGAGACTTGCTGGAGGAGCAGCAGGATGGCCACATCTAAAACATGTGCTTCCTTCTATGGGGAAGTCACATGTAACTATGGAAATGTCCCCAAAGCCGCTGTCCTGAGCTCCTATGTGTTTCATCAGCATTGAGCTCTGCAAGATCAAGCCCTGCATGTACCCCATCCTGCCACTCTGCAGGTATTATGAGTGTTATTTAGCACAATCTTCTCCTCTTCGGGGTTTCCCTCTGCAGCTGTTTCATCTTTAGAAACAGAGCCTCAATGCAGACCCTGTGATGAAGCTGTTTTGTGCCCACCATGGCTGTACCTGGGCAACACCAAAGCTGTTGTACAGAAAGGAGGATGAAAAATACATTTGCTTCAAAGCTTTCCCCAGCACACTTCAGGGCTCGGCTTTGTGCTCCCAGCCCTCCTCACCTCCTCCCCATTCCGAGCAATAACACTTCACACCAGGGCACGCCCCGTCAGGGTCATGGTGCCCAGGAAGGACAGGACACAGAGCAGGACAGCAACAGCCCCACGCCATCAGCACAGCAGTTTCCATCCCCCTCCATGCTCCAGCAAGGGTGAACCTCAGGGAGCTGCCGGGCTGTGGATGGGGAGCACGGCCAGGCAGCCTGGGAGCTGCTGCCATCATGCTGGTGAAGCCTCCGGTGGAGCCCAGCCTGATGCTCTCCTCGGGGCTTCACGGGCTTTGCAGACCAGCTAAATTAAAAGCAAGCTCTTATCAGCACCCCACAGAAGAGCCCCTTCTGCTTCACCAGCACAGATTTGGCAGCAGCAAGGCTGCAGATGACACTGAAATGAAGTGGTGGCAAGCACAGGCCAGAGCCAGGCTGCAGCCAGCGTGGCAGGAGATAAGAGCTGTGTGGGGGATGCAGGCTCTGGCAGACAGAATGGTGCAGAGAAGCGCTGGTGCCTCGCAAGGGGAAGAGGCAAAGCCACAAAGTTAAAACAAGGATGATGAGGCTGGATGGATGCTCCTGTCATTCTGTCCATGTAAACTGAAATGTGATTTCCTGTGGCCAGCTGTGGAAAGGCAGCAGCCCATGGAGATCTCCTGACACACAGAGCTCCCGGGCCAACAAAGCCAAACCCAATCACAAGAGCTCGTAGCAAGGCTTTTCAGGTCCCCCCATTTCCACAGAAGAAGGACCATGGAGTTAGCTGGACCTTGGGAAAAGGCCCATTCTTCCTTACAGCAGCCTTTCAATAGACAAAGGCTTCTAAGAGCAATGGAGAGAGACTTGTTCAAGGCTTGTAAGTGACAAAGGGCAGAGGCTTGAACTGGAAGAGGGTCAGTTTAGACCGGATTTAAGGAAGACAGTTTTGGTGAGACACTGGTTACCAGAGAAGTTGTGGGGCGTGAAGGTTGGATGAGGCTTAGAACAACGTCATCACAGTGCAAGAGGTCCCTGGGCTGGCACTGGATGATCTCCAACATCCCTGCCAACCCAAACCACGATTCTCCATGTCACTTGCCCTGCATCTCCAGAACAGCCAGGGCAGCCTGGCTTCCGGACTGAAACCACCCTTTGAGGCGTGGGGCTGCGGGGAACGCCATGAGGCAGCTCGGACTCTCCAGGTACCTCAGAGCGCAGCGCAGCCTCAGGTGCTGTAACACAGTGGGAAAGCCCCAGTGCGGTCGGTGAGATGATGGTGGGGAGGCCACAAGCCCCAGTTAGGCTAAAAATCCACCATTAAACCCGTCTACAAAGCGTGGCTTCAAAGCCTGGCACCCCGCTCCGTCAGCCGGCCAAGCGTCCGGCCTCCCGCGGCCTTGCCGGGGCGGGCCGGGTAGGCCGCGCCCCCGGTAGCGTCACGGCGAAGGGCCGGGCCGGGCCGGGCCGGTGGGGCCGCGGCGGGGAGCGGGAGGAGGCGCCGAGGAGCCGGGCGATGGTGGGGATCCCGGGCGGCTGCCAGTGTAAGAGCCGCGGCGGGGGGGGAGGCGCCGGCCCGCTCGGCGCCGCTCGGACGGGGGCGAAGGGCCTAGAGGGCCGGGAACGGGGCTGGGCGGCGGCGGGGGCGCCTCGGCCTGGCCGGGCCTCGGGAGGCGGCGCGGGGGAGCGGGGGGCAGCGCTGGTGCCGGCCCCAGGGGTGCAGGGGGGGTCTGCCCGCGGCACACGTGTGTGTTAACTGCAGTGCTGGTGTCGGTCGGTGCGGGATCTCCCATGCGGTTCATTGCCCGCAACGCCTTGGCCAGCCTCGGGGATCCCCCATCTGCGAGCCCAGCCCCGCGGGTGTGTGGTTGGTTTCCGCGCTGGATGGGGCTCTGGGACCCGGCGTGGAGCAGGGCTGGTGCCTGCAGCCGCGCGGTCAGCCCGTAGCTTGGGAGGAGCAGGGCAGCGGGCTCGGCTGTGGCCAGACCCGTCGCGCGCACTCGGATGGGCAGCGTGTGTGTGTGTGTGTGTGTACATGAAGCCCGTTTGTCCTAGCATCCTCTGCTCGGGAAGGTGAATACCTGGAGTTTTCACTAATTTCCCAACACAGGAGGTTTATTACCAGAGGAGGGGTTCTCCAAGCAATGAGGTTGGCAGGAGAGCAGGGTAGATGGTTCATCAGCCTGTGCATCACACCATCCTAATCTCCTGACCATTCTTCTCACCTGTGCTCGTGCACACAGCGTTTGTTTGCCCACAGTCTGGAATGGACCGTCCTGGGCTGAGCAGAGAGGTACCAGAGGGAGCCGCGATGACTGGGGGCAGTGGGATGTCCAGGCTGACAGCCTGCGTGGGCCATTTGCACAATCACAGCCTGTTGATAAGTCATAGTTCAATGAAGGGAGAAAAGTGGTTAAAAACACGTCCCAAAGCTCAGAGGAAATGAGGGAATTTTGAAATGAAGTGTGATTGCTCATAGGGAAGCAATGTAAAGATAGATGCTGACGCTAATGTGGAAACCACCCTGAAAGCTGAATTGCCGGTACTGAGAAGGAATTACCAAGTGGCGAAAATGGTAGAGGGTGGATGAATACTGTATCACGCTGCTTAGTGCAGAATGTGTGGAGATGTTCAGAGTAAGGTTCTTACCCCTTAAGGCACGTCAAAGCATGTGGCCTTGAAACAGTCAGTGGCCCAGGTGGCTACAGCCTACAGCGGGAGGAGGGCACAATGGTAGGCAAGTGTTAACATCCCCTGGATTTACAGAGCACTGGTCCCTGGCTGATGAGCTCCTAATCTCACTGCCACAGAGGTCTCTTCATTTTGTCTGCCTTGAAGAAAAGGCTCCACAGCAGGAGGTTGGGTAAGATCATCTGCTTTAACCTCCTTGCCAGAAGTCAGCCCTCTGTGTCTGATCTCCTTTCTCCAGCTCCCTTTGCAGTGGCAGTGGAAAAACAGGGGCTTCTGGGGGTGATTCGTCTTCCCAGTCTTGGGCACCTCTCTCTGGATGAGACAAATTACATGCTGGAGGTGCCTGGGCTCCTTCATTGACTGCAAGGGGAGCCCAGGATAGCTGGCTTAGGCTTTGGCTACGAGGAGGTTAGATGAAACAGGTCCCACTCAGTGTGTCTGCTCATGGTGTACGCAGAGACTGGTGAGATTCCCTGGCTCTCTTGTAGCACTGGGAGGAGAGACAGGCCTTTGAAATCCTACTTAGAAACAACTGAAGCTAAAGGAGACAGTGATGTGCCTAAAGCCATAGCCTCACGGTGGGTGTGTGAAACCAGTTCCACTCTCAGATATGAAACTTTCTGCAACCTTGGCCACGTTGTTTGACTGTTTCTGTCTGAATCGTGTCAGGAAGAGATAAATGTATATGTAGGTGCTCAGGTTTACAATATTTAGCCATGTCTGAGATTAGGGCTTTTCATCTGGGTCCTGCTGACAGGTCTGAAGTGCTTGCACTGACCGGAGGCCAGCAGCTATGGCAAAGGCCATAGCCCCTGGCAGGAGAGGGTGACAAGTGCCTGTGAGGCTTTGGGTGATTCAGCAGCACCTACAGCATCATTTCTTATGCACTTTTAATAAGCCTGTGTTTCAGCATCCACTGGTGAAGTGCTAATGAGTGAGCCATACAGTTGTTTTTTAAGGATAACCACATAAATATGGGTTACAGCCTTCAGCAGTTTATAGCTGGAACAGGTAACAGTGTCCTGGTAGTGCCGTTTATTGAACAGGCTGAAAGCTGGATCACTTGGTTCTTGGGCCTAGTGTTTGCCTAAGAACACTGTTGAATCTTATCTTTGGTCTCAAGAAAGTGAATAGTCAGCTGTAAACTGATAATTGTCAGAAGCACAAATGATATGCATTGCTTTGATTATCAGCCCAGGGATTTCTGCTCTTTTATGAATACAGTTGCTGGTAGTGTCAGGAGGTGGTTGCTTGATTCCTTTGGCTGTGTGTTACAGAGAAGTGGTTCAGTGGTTCAGTGCTCAGTGGGAAACTGATGATCCAGAAAGACAGAAGAAATGTGGGGCTGCTTTGAAACTTTGGGATGTTCCATATTAGTTTAAGGCATATACTAACTCTCATGAGCATGCTTGTATTACATGGGTACTTCCAATGGGCAGAAATTAAAACGGGTCTTTCAGGAACTTAGTCTTGGTTTTCATATGCTGTAAAGTAAAAGGCTTAAGGTGTTAACTCTTCCCTTGCACCAGTGTTGGGGAGGGTGAAATAAACTGGCTTTTTAAAGCAGTCAGAGAAAAGAGAAGTTTTTTGATTTGTAGCTTCTCTGTGGATAGAAAAGAGCATGTACTTCAGGTAGAGCTCATGCAGTTGACTCTTAAAAGCACGACTGGAGTGGAATAGTGAGCTGAGTACAGTTTCCATCAGGCTGAGCTGCCAAGGCTTTGCAGCTACATTGAGATGTTGCCATAAACCACTGGAGAGGGGGAAGGACTGCTTGGGTTTCACTTGTGCTGGCAAGAATCGGAGGTTAACTCTGACTTCAGAAGAAGGGGGCAGCTGTAAAACTCAGGAAGGTGAGAAGTGAATGTGTCTCTGATGTAGCAAGTCCTGGAGACACTGCTTCCACCCAGGCTGGCAATCTACCTGGACCTTTTCCAGATGGAAAACCACCCTCCTGAAGGCACTTGTCCAGACGGTGTCTGGGGCAGAAAACTTCTGCGTTGTCCCTGTCACCTTCCCATCCCTCCCATATCCCACATGTATGCACACTCGTGTTTGATTCCGTTATCAAGGGGTCATGGTCATCATTTAAGCTGTGTTTGTACACTCCAGGTTAATCAACCCTGACCTGAGAGCACAGCTAAAATGTTCCTTACTCCATTTCATGTTCTTCTAGAGAAAAGCACTGACTTCTACAAGTAGTAACTTACTTGGCAATTGGACTATGAGGTCAAAATCTGCACATATGTTTTCCTCAAAGGCGTGCTTTGCAGTCTTGATATATATAATGTAAAGGCAGGGATTTTCTCCAGTGTAGATTTATGTTGGTATTTAAGATAGTAGCTGATAATAGCCCTCAACCTTGGCTTACAAGGATATTTTCAGAACATAAATGGCATGTCCATAGGAGACACTTTGAAGCTTTTTATTACAGAATGGTTTTGAGTGGAAAGTGTAGGGGGTTCTTTCTGTAGATATCATACAATAATCAGATGAATACTTTGTGATTGCTTGCAGAGCTACTGCTGCTTGTCTCTGAGTGGACTCAGTAAACACACCAGTTTGTTAGCATTGATACCAGCTTCTCCCTCAACTCTGTTTAATCCTCATGATCTCTTGGGATTTAGTCTGTCACTTCCTGATAGTGCACCTAGTTGCTGTAGCAGCAAATTCTTCCAAATATGTCACCAGGGATGCTCCCACCTGGCTTTCACATGCATTTTATCGCAGCATTTCTGACAGGAATCAGCAGGAGGAGGAGAAGGAGGTATAAAATCCTAATGGAAAGAGAACAGGGAGGCTGTATGTGCTTGGTGTGTGTGGGAATAGGCTGGGCTGGCCAGGGACTGGTCTGGGATGAGCAGTCACCAGCACTTGTGGGACAGGGCTGGTGGCAGCGCTGGGGAGCCCATCCAGGGACGCTGCTGACGCCAGCAAAGACTTCCGAGTGGTAAGCACACAAATGCTAAGCCAAATAACTCATTACATCTGGGCTATCTTTTGTGTCTGCTAGCCAACACATATTTGCTTTATACTTCTGAAGTTGTTGTGCATCCTGCCTGCGGACACTCTTTACATCTGGCCGGAGGTGCTTGAGCAAATGGAGATGGAAGAGGGCCTGTAGTATGGGGTACATCTGTATGGTCACATATGGTCCAGGCCAGGCAGATGCTCGTGGTTGCCTGCTAGGAGCACAGTCAGCTTTCTTACGTGAGTACTGTGGGGTACAGTATTTTGTGGCTAGGTTCTTGGGAGCAGACGTTTTGGTGGGTCTTTGTTAAACAGAAACTGGATGTAACACTTTTTAAAGAATGGGTGTTTCTCAGCCTGTGGCATTTCCAGGGGCGGATGAGATTAATTTGCTTATCTTAGGTGATAGAAGGTAATTGCATGTGTAGGGGTGGGCCTGGAGTCAGGATGTTAAAACACAAAGCAGTCAAATGGCTCCCATCTTCCTCCCCTCCCCTGCTGGGCAAGCTCTTTTGCATTAAAATACCCTGTCTAGCAGATCTGCGGGAGGAATCTTCCCTCCTCTTCCTCCCTGATTAGGTTTGGTGGGGGCCTAGGAACCACTGACTGTAAAACTCTGTACACGGAGGGATGGAAAAAACCTTTGAACCATTTGCCTTCACCCTGGCAGCGCGTCCATGGGTCGGTTATGGGCTTTATCTGCTGACATATGAGGATCTCTGACATTTCTAGCTTAGAAACAATAACTTGCCTTATCCGTCCTCATGTTTTTCTAATTAAAGACAAAGCTTGGTAAATATTTTTTAAATGACTGAATTTCCCAAGTATGGAAAACACATGTGGGGAGTCAGGAGTCGGGCTGGCTGCGTCCAACGTGCCCGTTCCCACAGCGGCCCGCGGAGCCCACGAGTGCAAATCCATAGTCAGAGCTGTGGGTGACAGGTTTAGCTGGGATGATTGGCACAGGATTTATAAACCCGAAGGGGATTTACTTCACCCTCCCTCTTCTTCCCCCTTCTGCCCCCTCCCGACCCCAACCCCCGTCTCAGAAATAGGAAATTGGGATCACATTAAACCCTAATTGGTTTGGCTCCAGAGCTAGTTCAGTGGCTGCCAAATAGTTAATTTATTGCGTGAGAGTTTGGCCATGTGTTGAGAGGCAAATTTGCTTCAAGCAAGGGATCTCTGTAAACTGTACATCCATCCCCAGGCCAGGGCCTGTTTACAGCAGCACCGGTGCTTTCCATCCCCATCCCATGGCAGGGCAGCGCTGGGGGGACCCTGCTGCTCGCTCCCCAAGCCAAAGCGCTTCCAGGAATAGTTGCCTAAAAGAGCTTCAAGCGGTTTGAGCTGGACTTGGTGACCAGCGTTTGGAAACCGCCGGCTAGATAAGATGTGGGAGGCTCTCGAGAGAATAAATGCATCTGTTTGGGAGGTAGCAGCAGGCCTGGGCTGTCACCGCAGAGCGGGGCCAGGTGAGGAGTCTCAGGGGTGGCAGCATGGCTTTTCCTGGGTGAGGTGAGGAGGGCAGACGGGAAGCAGGCACATCTGGCTGCCTTCCCATGGCCCCACAGAAGCCCTCGTTGTTCCTGCCCTTCTCCATAAGGTCAGTTGCCCGGTGGCTGTTGAACATCCTGGATTGCTCATTGCTGGCTGTTGGACCCCAGGCACCCACTTGTGTTTGGCTCCTGTGAAGTGTCTGGAGGTTAGGCTCCAGCAGAAGAGCTTGTATGGGCTTGAAGGACAAGCAGCCCTCACTTAGGCCATGGCCTCACTGCATTCACTTGAAATGGAGTTATGTGGATTAAAGAGGACGCTGCAGCCAGAAGTTAAGACTCACTGCTAATACAGCTCTGGTTTTAGAGTACAATTTGAAGGAGGCTGTGCAAGGAATAAATCAATGGCTGTGGCATTTTCTTTCATTTCTCACTGAGTTAAATAACAAACTTTGTGTAAGGGAGCTGCTTCCAGCTCTGAGGCAACAGAATTATTCCCGCCGCGCTCAGCAGTGCCCTTTCTGTGTCAGCTGCTATTTCCATTGTGAACTTGATACCTGAAAGCTCAATATTGTGACCCTTTAATTTTCAGCTGTTAAAACGTACCGTGCGAGTTGGCTAAAAGGGAAGAGCTCAGAGGGGACCTGGAAATAGTTAGGCTGTGGGAGCAGTGTGTTTCTTGGGGTATTTCTTAAGTGCTGAGTGTTGAGGAGAAATTGATAGGTAGCAGCAATGCACACGTCTCAATACTTTTCGTTCTGTAGCTCTCGCTTCCTGGGATGTAATAAAATCCATTAAGTTCTATTTATGATCTAAGACCCAATATAGTAATAGTTTTATTTGGATAATTGTGGCTGTTCTCCCAATAATCAGACCACTGAACACTTCCAGGCCTACTGCAGAACCCAGGCTGTGGATTTAGAGGGGTACAGGTTGGCACAGCCAAACGTTAGCCAGTTTTCCTGAGGAGTCAGAGAGACGTCAGCTCAACAAGAAAAAGCCTGGATGAAGCCTTTGTAGGAAGGCAGCTCCTGCCCATGGCTGCCGTGCTGGGGTTGTGCTTCCTGGGATTTGCCAGCGTGGAGCTGCTGGCAAGGTTAGGTAGGCTAAGGGGAGACAAACTGGACAGGTATAGGAAGCAGACAGCGATGGTTTGTCTGGGAGAGCATCTTTTCATCCCGAGGTCTGAAGCAGGTTAAACCTTCCTCAGGGAAACACTCCCTACTTTTGTGTCTCCTGCCTAGTTTGAAATGCAGCCATTTCCGGGATGAGCTACTGTAATTACTTTAAAGTACACCGTACTTCCAGCACTGTTGGCAAGAAGGAAGGAGGAATGCTGCGCTCCATCGCCAGACAAAATAGACATCAACAACTGGGATTCTTCTCAAAGAGCGGATCTATCTTCTCTGCCATTAAACCCAAGTTGGATGGAAGCCTTGTGCCCATTTTGCTTCCGCGGTGTGAGCATGGTGTTCTGCAGCACACAGCCCGTGTTCACATGAGGATTGAAAGCAGCAAATTCCAGCCAGAAATTCTTTCTAGTGCTTTGCTTTCCTTCTGCTGTTTGCTTCCCTCTTCACACTCCAGATGCTGATGGAGCACCTTCCTGTGGTGACGATACATGCCGTACTTGATGCTGTGCTGAGAAACTCATCCTCAGGAACGTTCTTTCAGTGCATTCCCCCTCCTGAACTGTCACAGAGCAGGAAGCACTGAAAAACCTTCAAGCCAAGCTTGAGATCACTTGTGTCAGCCTAAACATCTACCTCCTGTTTGAGCCTGGGCATGTACTTAAGTGTGTCAGTGCTTGTGTCACAGTTGGATGCATGAACAAGCTGATGCATCCAGGTTTCTGTCTTTCTGAGCATTCCCTAGTCCTTTCTCCTTCTCCTTTGTAGATGGAAGTTGTATTAAGCTGATATCCTCATTGTGGATCCATCCACTTCCCAGGGCTGATGTTTTTTTGCCAGGAGATCTGCTTAGAGATGGAGAGAAAAGGTGGCAAACTTGAGGATCCTTCCCAGAAAAAAATATGTGACAAATCTGTGGCAGCCATGAAGCAAATTATTTTAGCAGATCTGGGAGGGCATCCCCGGGTCCTTCACAGAGCTGGAATGGTTCAGGGCTGTGCGATGGAGAAGCACAGAGGCAGGAACAGCTCCTTAACCTGATCTCTGATGTCATCCCTGCATCCATTTCTCCAGCCAAGGCACCCCTCACCTGTGAAGCTGTACACAGAAAGGAGAGGTGGGTATTTAGAGACACAGGGAGCTCTGCACCCACATTGACTAGCATCACCATCCCTGCTGCCTCTATCTGACAGCACCTGCTTGGCCTTGCTGTAGTTTTCCACCACAGTGCTCTGACAATGTTCACACTTTTCCTTCTTTTTCTTCTTGAACATACTTGTCTCATTGAACAAACTGATTTCTTACCCTGGGTAGCATTGATTTTAGGACGAGGAAAAATAAACCTTTGTGCATGTGAATGGGTAAACAACTACCAAAGCACACAAACTGCTGGGCAGGGTGTTTTTGAGATGGTTCTTCGTTTGCCTGTTACCAGTTTTAGTTAAATGTTGAGGCTTCAGTCACTGCAGCGACGGTGTTCAGCAGGTTTTATTTCCCATTTAATAATGACAGCAGTTTCCCTTGAGCGCTGTACCTCTAATTTAAGCTAAGCTTGAAATAATGGAATGAAATTTGTTATCTTTTTATGGTAAAATATGCTCACAAAAATAACATTTGTAGACTCAGTCACTACTCCTGAATACAATTTACCACATCTTGATCCTCCATCAGTGCTGATGACTCCTGTGATGGTGTATGGACAGTTGAGCATCAGAGACCAGGATCTTATGCAGAAGTTCCTGCTTCAGTCTCACAGATACCATACAAGATAGTTTGGTTGGCACAGGTTCTCTGGTTTGCCTTTTGCATGTGTCAATAAGATTGCCTCAGTTCCCACCAGCACTGCACCTTCGCTGTCTTGCTGATGCTCTTGGTGGTGTGAGGCAGCCTAGAAAGTCCTGGAGAATCCCAGACTGGTTTGTATTGGAAGGGAACTTAAAGCTCCTTCAGTTCCACCCCCTGCCACTGGCAGGGACACCTTCCACTAGAGCTTCACTGGGCACCCTGTGCCAGCGCCTCAGCACCCTCACAGGGAAGAGCTTCTGCCTAAGAGCTCATCTCAGTCTCCCCTCTGGCAGGTTAAAGCCATTCCCCCTTACCCAAAGCTCCTCTCCAGGTTTCTGGTAGCTGCATTAGGCACTGGGAGCTGCTTTAAGGCTGCCCCATCCCTGGCAGTGTTCAATGCCAGGCTGGATGGGACTTGGAGCAAGCTGCTCCAGTAAAAGGTGTCCCTGCCCATGGCAGGGGTTGGAACTGGAGGAGCTTTAAGGTTCCTTCCAACCCAAACCATTCTAGGAACAACCGAGGTAAGGAGGAGCCGATGGACACATTCTGCCTGTGCACATCCAGCACGCCAGGAATTCAAATCTGTCACTGATGGTGCTGGCCAAATGTCTGTGCTTCCCTGAGCAGCAGCTCCGTGGATGGAGATTCACCTCTTCACACCTGTTTTATAACACAGAAGCAAAATATTTGGGGCATCCAAATAGTTTATACCCTGACAAACAAATCCTGGCAGTGGGAGCATGAGTTTCCATCTCATTAAGCTGCTGGCAAAGCCCTGGTAATTCCAGTCAGTGATAACAGCCCAGGAATGATCCCTCAACAGGACTGGTTGTGTCAGGTCAGAGCATCACTGCGTTTTCTCAGCAGTTGCATGTTTATACTTGAGGGTAAAAGAAAGTGTTGAAATGTCAGTTCATCGAGTTCTACTTTAGTGCTGGAGCAAGGTCTTGTGAGGTCAGAAACAAGTGTGTGTACAATGAGCATAAAGTGGATTTCTACACTTCAGATGTAATGAGGAATTGTTTTCAAATGGTCTTATTGTAATGCAAAACTTGGCACTGATTCCCAATCTGGCAGAGGCTTGAAGGTTCAGCTTTGGAGGTCACCAGCTCAACTGCAGCTCAGTGTGGCTTCGACGAAGTTCCTGCTGTCTCACTGTTCTTTGTTGGTCTGTATGAAATCAGCTGGTGGTTTTGGTCCGCTTTCTTGGGGACAGGTTGGCTACACCATCCATGGTCAGCCTCATTTTTGGCTTGCAGGAGGGGTGCTGTGAGTTGGAGAGATGGAGTTGGGTGAGTTGGAGATTGTGGTGTCCTCTTGTCTCCTCCAGCAAGCAGAGGATGGGACATTTTGTTGAAGGGGTGGCACTCGGGTCTCAGTAGCCATAGGAAGTGTGCCTCCAGTGCTGCTACAGGTTTATGGTGCCTTGCAAACAAGCAGGTCTGCTCTCTTGCCTCCTGTACATTACACAGCTTGAGACAGGTGCTTACAAAATTCTGTTTAGAAGCCCATCATCCAGTCCCACAGACTAAAGAATGTTCTAGTAGGGCTTTTATAACATGTACTTTATCAAAATTCCCATAATTTCCTCATTAAAACAGGATTATACCTCTTGGATTAGCTGTTCTGCGTGGGTCAAGAAGACAGCCACAGTCCATTTTCGTAGTCAGCTTCTGCAGGCAGAGATGTACCGTGACACAGCAAAGGCAAGGGGCAAGCTGAGTGCCCAGGAGACATGGGGATACAGGTGCTGGGAAACTGGACCCAAGAGGAGCTTTCACAAATGCTGCTTTGTTTGGACTTGGCTCTTGAAAACACGGAAGAATTTTAGTGGGCTGCACCTTCAGCACCTCTCATTCACCACAGAGTGGTTTGTGTTGGAAGGGACCTTAAAGCTCATCCAGTCCCAACCCCTGCCATGGGCAGGGACACCTTCCACTAGAGCAGCTTGCTCCAAGCCCCTGTGTCCAGCCTGGCCTTGAACACTGCCAGGGATGGGGCAGCCACAGCTTCTCTGGGTACCCTGTGCCAGTGGCATCTCCAAGACTCTTGGTATTGAACAGCCTCTGTTGTTGGTGAGAACCCTGGGGGTGAGTTTGCAGCTTTGCCATGTGCCAAAACAAGCAGGCAGCAAAAACCTTTTCATTTGCACAGGAATCTTCTGTAGTCAACACAAGTTGCCCCTGCAGGCTTCTTGAACCAATTCCTGGCAGTTTGGCTCTCCAAGATCTAAATTTTGCCCTCAAATTCTCTCTTTTCTTCCAAAACTTTATTACATCTTACAGCTTTTTTCCCATATGACTGGGATTCTGACTGAGGTTCAAGTCATCGAAAACTCACTGCTGACTCTAACAAATAGCTTCTTTTCCTGCTGCTGCAGTGTCCAGACGTTTGGAACCTATTGGGAAGTAGTTTTATTTGTTTTTTTTTTTGTCTGTCTCTACAGTTTGTAATCACATAGTTCCATATTCTTGTGTTCTTAATAGAAATATTGTCATCACTGAACAAGGACTGGCAGGAAAACGGTGGCAAGGAATGCTGAAGCAGCACTGCTGGTAAGGTAGATGCATTACACTGCTGTTTAGTTGTAAGAAATCCAAGGTTCTCACCAACAACAGAGGCTGTTCAGTACCAGAAGGAGTCTTGGAGATGCCACTGGCACAGGGTGCCCAGAGAAGCTGTGGCTGCCCCATCCCTGGCAGTGTTCAAGGCCAGGATGGACAGAGGGGCTTGAAGCAACCTGCTCTAGTGGAAGGGGTCCCTGCCCATGGCAGTGGTTGGAGCTGGATGAGCTTTAAGGTCCCTTCCAACTCAAACCAGTCTGGGATTCTGTGATGGCTGGGGCATCTCATGGTGCTCTAAGCTCTGAGTAGGACCAGTGTGTATCTGTCACTCATCTCCTCCACTCCTTCAGGGTTTTTGTGGGGCTGGTCAGTGGAGAGCTGCTGTGGACATTAACTGTACATAAATGAGCCAGGCTGAACTCAGACCTCAGCGTGCAGCATTTTGAGTGACTTGGGCTCAGAGCCACCAGGTTATTAACCCCAAACACAGCATTTACAATCCTGATACTGCTGTAGCCTGAAGTAGGGCAGGAGCTGCTGTCTCTGATCTCCCCTGCACCGCAGGCAGGTGTCTGCCTCTCCCTGCAGCTGCTCCATCTGCAGCAGCACGTGGAGACCATCAGACCATCACCAAAACACAGCTGGGAAAGGTTAGAGCAGCCCCACGTGGAGCTGGGTCACCTGGGCAGGATCACCGGGATACATACACACGGCTTCATGCCGGCCTCAGCTCTGCGTTGAGGCAGTGAAATGCAGAGGAGCTAAATGTGTGCTCGATGTGGGTTGTTGTTTCTTCTTCCAGTAGCAAAACAGCCAAATCAAATTGGCTCTTTCCAGAGTGCTGCCTTGTTACCTCCCATGCCATCAAATCCAGCCCCACTTTGGAGGAGCTTTGCTGAATGATCTCTCTTGTTCATCTCCTGCTGCAGGTTTTTATTATTACTTTTTGAAATTAAGATGTCTCTTTCCACTGAGATTGGGGTTTTTTGTAACTCCTGGTGTAGGAAATCAAGATTTTGACAGCTGTTGAAGTTTCATGCTCAGTAAATCTGAGGTTTAGATTGAAGGTAATTCTTGGCCTCTCCTTTTTCCCCGTGTTCGTGTTAATTCAACACACAGACATTTGACTTCCTAGTCTTGACAGTTGTCTGAACACGTACATCCGGTGTGGGGGGTGGAAGACGTCTGACTTCTTTGATGTGATGCTCTTTTCAGTCTATTGAAAAATCTCTTTGAACTGTCTCAAGTGCTTTGCAGCGTTATTTCCCACCAGGTCAGTGGGAGCAGGCAGGGACAGGGGTGCTGAGCATGCATGAAGCAGAGCAGGGTGCTGAGCACTCACTCTGCTGCCACAAGGAGCTTGCCAGCAGGAGCAGGGACAAGCAGGTCTCCCTTTCTTCTGCATAGAAATGATAAGGGATGTGATAACTCCTGTCCCCTTCTGTAGGGATGATGTCAAGTGGATGTAAAATGCTCGGCTCCAGGGCAGGAAGCTGCTTAATAATGGGTTTCTCCTAAGCACTTACATTGGAAAAATAAGTTTTAGGAACTTTGCATGACTCCTTCCTCCCATCCCTCTGACTCCACTGGGAATTTCATTCGTATTGCTGCTGGAAAGAGCTTAAATGCCCAAGGAGCAAGTGGAGATGCGCACCTCTGGATGAGGTGGGTCACCCAAAATCTTTGCTGAGGGCAACGATGGCTGAAAGTGTTTGGTACAGACATGGTGCCTCCAGCAATTATAGCTTCCTCTCTGGCTGGGTTGGTATCAAGCATGTTAAATCCTGGAGGGTTTCAAGGGTGGGTGCCCTGTATGCTTTGTCAGCCTGGTTTTCTCCTGCTGTTTCTCTAGAGAGAAAGTAGCTATCTCTTTGAGACTTGATTTTCTGTACCTGTTGTGTTCTGTTGAATGAGTTTGTCTCAGACGAATCTTCTGATTGAATCATTCTTCTGTTGGAAAATCGTCATTTGTCAAGACAGAAACTTTCCCTGGGACCAGTGTGTGCTCAGGGATCAGAAACCACCCTCGGTGCCCTGTATTGACTGAACTGTACAACGTGGCCTCAGTAAATGTTTGCTGCTGTGAAACGTGGTGCTTTGGCATCCTGGTAGATCACTGGCTGCTTGACCTTTGGCTGTCCTGATGGCTCCTTGTTTTGTGTAAGTTTTGAAAGAGGGTTGGGTTTTGTGTTTAGTTTTGGTGGTTTTAGTAGCCATATGGAAGGGGAAGGTTTAAAATCCGGGTTTCATGGGATGGAGCTGTTTCTGCCTCTTGCTTGCCTGAGCTTGTCTCTGCTTTCTGGTTGTGGTCTGTGGTTTCCCCATTGCTGAAACTCTCTGGTCACTGCAGAGGGGAGGAGGCTTGAACTGGGATTGTGTTCAAGGGAGAGGATGAATCCCAGTGAGTGCCAGCAGCACAAACAGACAGCACTACGGTCCCATGTGTGCGCTTGTTGGGAGGGATGGGGCCACCCTGGTGTGACTGGGAGCTGAGCTTGGCTGCTGACCCTTGAAGGAACATTGTAATGGGAATGACCAGGGATTTGGAGCAGAGGATAAAAATTCACATTGGTGCCTGAGTATAGCTTTTCATCCTCTTAAAATTCTTCCATCCCTTTGAAGTGTGAATCCCAGATGCTGCACAAGTCTTTTTCCAGACGTGGCCTTGCTGTCTTGCTGTGTATTTTCCACCAAATTGCTGGATTACTGTTTTCCTTCTGGCCTCTGCATTTTTTCATAGCTTTAACTTTTTGTCTGGATGTTTTTACATGCCTCAGACTCATTCCTGTCTAACATACCAATGCAAGAACTCCCACGTGAGCCGGCGTCCCACCAAGCTATCGCATAGGACAGGAATGCTGCCTTTTCTTTCCCTGGAAACTTGTAAACATGAACTTCCTGTTGAGAAGAGCTGTAAATCTGCAAATAGGCTCTGCTTCCGACAGGAGAGGAAGGTAATAAAATATCAGGTCCTTGTTCACTGTGCCTGGTCCTCCCTGAACTGCATCTGAGCACCCCAGGGGCAGTGGAGGCACAGAGGCACAGAAGCAATCCTGCTGCTTGCTCCTCACCTTTGGAAATGAGTTTGTCCTTTTATTTTTTCCCCCTTTATGCACCCAAATACAGATGCAATCCTAATAGAAGCCAGTTGGAGAATGACAAAGCCCTAATGACTCTCAAATGATGCTTCATTGCTTGTTTTCTCTTTTCCTTTCTCCCTGCCTCTCCCACCACAGATCTGATCCTTCATTTCAGGGAGTTAACTCTATCCTAGACAAACAGACATTTTTGGATACTGAGCACACCAAATTCTGGCAGCTGTTAGAAGACTTTGCAGGTTACCACCCATGTCACTTAATCTTGCTGTTATTTCTACCTCCAAGAGGAGATCTGATGGGATGCATAAGCCACCCGAGTTGTTGGGTTTCCCCTTTCATGCCTAAAGCTTTACTCTTCTGCATTTCATGCAGCAACAGCAGCTCATGAGGCTCATTCCGTGTGGAGCTGGGGGCTCCTCTCTCTGCCTTGTTTTACCTTAGGTCTCCCACCACCAAGACGGGAGCGCTCACAGCTCGTTGGGAGAAGCAGCAGCAGCAGCAGCACATGGAGAACAGCCATGCGGTTCCTCATTCCATGTGGGTTTTGAGGCTGGTGCATGCTTTAGTTCTGGGTCGCAGCAGAGGCAGGTACCAGACAACCAGGCAGGAGGATGGAGCCAGGAGAGGGCTGGGCTCTGCTCCCAAGGAACAAGGGATGAGACAAGAGGAAATGGCCTCAAGCTGCACCAGGGCAGGTTTAGACGGAGCTGAGGAGCAATTCCTTCCCCAGAGGGTGCTCAGGCATTGGAACAGGCTGCCCAGGGCAGGGCTGCAGTCACCGTCCCTGCAAGTGTTCACACAGCATGGAGACGAGGCCTCAGTGCCCTGGGTTAGTGGTGGCCTTGGCAGTTCTGGGGAATGGTTGGACTGGATGAGCTTAAAGGGCTTTTCAGCTTGATTGATTCTGTGATTGTATGCGGCTGAGCTCAGTGGAAGCTCTGAGCGTTTGTGGGTTGGGTATGAGCATGCTGATCTTCAGGATCAGCTGTTGGGAATGCTGGGGCTTCTCTGTGCTATCAGGGAAGTGGAGGCAGGTGAGGGTGGAAGCAGAAGTAAGGCAAAATGAAGCATGGCAGTATAAAGGGAAGAAGGATATAGAAAGGGAGAAGCAGATACAGGACATGGAAACGAGGAGCAAGAGGCAGGCTAAAAGGAAGATCCGGATGGAGGCTGAGTTCTCCATCAGCATCCCATTCACTAACCCTGGGCAGGGGGGGCGTGGGTGAGCTCCAGCCCTTCCGGCCTGACCCCTGCTCTCCCCTCGCTCCTCCCTGCCTGCGTGCCCCGAGCGGAGCCGCAGGCGCTCCGCCTCCCGGGCCGGGCTGGCGGGCACATGGCCCCGTGTCAGCGGAGCCTCTCGGCCTGCCTGCGCCTGGGTGGCCGCGCTGGTGCTGCTGCTGCAAACTAATCGCTCCCAGCAGTGCTCCTGCATCAGACTTGGTGGAGCCGGGAGCGCAGCCCTGGAATGCCGGGCCAGGCGCAAGGGGCTGCGCTGCGCTGCCTTCCCTTTGCTTGTCCTTGCCTCAGACCCACCGTTTCTTAGGTCCAAAAGGCCGCTGGCAGCAGGAGCCAGCGAGGGTGGGCTTTGCAAAGGAGAATGTTTGGGTAAATAGAAATAACCCTCTCACACAACCCATTTAAAACGTGAGGTTTGATTGTTTGGTGGGGCTGGAGGGAAGGGAATCCTGTTCAGGTTTAGCACTGACTGGAAAGCCCTGCTTCACGTCCTGAGGACTGATTGAAGTGTCTTAATCAGAGTCTGTAGTTTGGGTGAGAAATTTGGATGTTTTGAATGAAGGTGCCAGCTTAGTGACAACTAATGAATGAGGAAATAACCCTCCCTTAGCTGCGTGATGCCAGGACGTGGCTTGGCAATGACACGAGGTACCAGCACCCAAGAGCACTCCCGGATGCTGCAGTCTCAGGGACTGGAGAGGAGGGAAGCTCAGGATGAGGTGGGGGAAAGGCTTCCTTTAACAGTCCAGTATAAAGAAGGAAAAGCTGTTATCGGGGGAAAAGCCACAGCCTGCAGGAGGGAAGTCACCGGTTGAGGGAGGTGCAGGAAGCGAGCTGAGGAGTAATGACCCTGCTGTAGGGAAGGGGCTTGGTATCCATCACAGGCATTTTATCACTCCTAGTTTTGATTGCAAATGCTGTTCTTTCTGGGATGAGACCAAAACTGCAGGCTCATAGAACCCCAGCCTGGTTTGGGTTGAAAGGGACCTTAAAGCTCATCCAGTTCCAACCCCTGCCAGGGGCAGGGAACACCTTCCACTAGAGCAGCTTGCTCCAAGCCCCTGTGTCCAACCTGCCCTTGAACACTGCCAGGGATGGGGCAGCCACAGCTTCTCTGGGCACCCTGTGCCAGCGCCTCAGCACCCTCACAGGGAAGAGCTTCTGCCTAAGAGCTCATCTCAGTCTCCCCTCTGGCAGGTTAAAGCCATTCCCCTTGTCCTGTCCCTACAGGCCCTTGTCCAAAGCCCCTCTGCACGTTTCTTGTAGGCAAAGTTCTGCTGACAAGTCCTGCTTTGATAAGGTTTAACATGTGCTTTCTTAAATGTCAATGATCTTCCACAGGGCAGGTGTGCAGAGCACTGGGGGGCCAGAATAGTGTCTGACCCTGGCCACAGCTCTCAAAGCACATCATGTCACCTGCAGAAGGGAGGATTTCTGCTTCCAGGGCTTGTCTGCGCCATAAGCACATGCTAAAGGGTCTGGCCCTGTAAGGACTGGGACAGAAATGTCAGCTGTAGGCAGGTAACTGGGTTTTCTGAAGCAGCAGGGAGGTGCCCAAGTCAGCTGCAGCAGAGACTCCATCAGCTGTTTCCAAAGCCAGGAATGCTCCCGATCCCACCTGGGTGTTGGGCAGGGAAAGACAAGTGTGCCTGAAACTACAGCTGGAGGGGAGTGGGTGCATGTATTGGAACAAACCTCTGTCATCGAACAGCACTGCTGTTGATCTGGAGGATATTGTCAGGCTGCAGAGCTGCTGGCCTAGGCTTAATCCTCTGCAGGCTGGGCTTTGGGCTCTCCAAACAGGATTACTCACTTTTTCCCTCTTTCTGTGTTTGGTTTATATACCCATGGCAGTTACAGAGGCTTGGATCTTTCATCAGAGCAAGGGTGTTAGGTTTAGGAATTGTTTTTTTGTCTTGGAGGGGATTTTTTGACAGGATATCCATTCCTGGGTGGTTTTTCTTTACATATGCGCTCCTTCAGCAGGAAGAAGGTCAGTTTTGCTTAGGTGTTGTCCCCTCCCCAGTCCCAAATCAGTGGCCAGAAGTAAAGTTTCAATAGTTTCTTTAGGTTGTGCTTAATTCCTTGTTGCACCTTTGCTCCCAGTGCAATGTCTGATCCTAGTTTTTCTGGGTGTAAGTTCTGCCAGCTCAGTTAAGCCCAACTTTTAATACATTTCCCCCCTCCCTGGGCAGGACTGCAATGGCACAAAAGACAAGCACTCCTCCTCCTTCAGGAGGCAATGTGATTAGATTTACTTGACAAATTAAGCTTGTTACCATCATCTCCCATGTGCTAATTTAAATCATGGCTGTATTGAAAAGAGGATGTTTGTTAAATGTGATAAACTTGCCAGGAATGGAGAGGTTTAAGCTCTGTTAAGGGGGGTGGATGGGTGCCTGCCTCTGTCAGCTGAGCTTGAACTCAAGTCAATGAGCCTGCCCTGGAACCCCAACAGCATGGCTTCAAAGGGAGCAGCCCCTTCTTGGCTCCACTGACTTGTAAGTAAGGCATAAAGAAGGCAATAAAATGTTTGACTTTCCTGCCAGACCTGAGCCTGGAGGAGGAGGAGGATCCCAATTGGTTTCCATCAGATTCCAGTTAGCATGAATTTACGGTTTCCACTTAGCCTGATAAATGGCTTTGGCTGCCTTGGTGCATTTGGATTTATTCTTCTGTGCAATGGAAAGTGGTCAGCTTAAAAAGGCAAAGCCTTCCAGAGCTGCTGTGAATACGAGGGAAGCTTCTTTCTGAGGTAAGAACCCAGCAGGCACAAAAATAAAGCTGTAGCATGTAATGAAATATGGGTGGAACAGCAGCAAAATCAGAAGGGGTTCAGGTCTCTTGTGCTTGCTGGGGCTGTGGGCTGTGATAGGCATAAAAATTCCACTGGAAACTGGAAAAATTCTTCAGATTGCCTTGCTTTCCTCAGAAACCACACTCAGCAGCAGGTATCAATAGCTCCCAGTGTTCAAACTTTGTTTGCATCGTTCTTTCCATGGAACATTCCCAGGAGAAGAAAGCAGAAGCAGATTAATGCAGTGAGCTGGGGAAAGCAGTTTGCCCTGTGCTGCCTGCAGTCCTCCTTCCTTCCATCCTAGTGGCCATGTCTGGGTTACAAAATCTATCTTAATGCATATCTGGGGAGCAGGTTGGCCTCTTGGTTGTGTCGAGGTGCTGCTGGAGGTTGGTAGATGATGCATCTTGGTGTCTTCTAGTAGTGTGTTGCCTGTACTTCCCTCTGCTCTGCTTGCAAAGGCAGTGGCTGAGCAGGACATGGATGTGCCAGAGGCTTTCTCCTGGCTTGCTTGCAGCTCCATGGGCCTCTGCCAGTAGTGAGCTTAGGGATGGGTCATGGTTTGGGCGAGCTTAGGGATGGGTCATGGTTTGGGTGAGCTTAGGGATGGGTCATGGTTTGGGTGAGCTTAGGGATGGGTCATGGTTTGGGTGAGCTTAGGGATGGGTCATGGTTTGGGTGAGCTTAGGCACATGGCTCCTGTTTAAGATACAATCCACAACCCTTTCAAAGGCAGTTTTGCAGTGGCTACTACGCTAGAGCACCCAGGTGTCCCCACCTAAGTATTTTTATGCCTTGAAAGCCCAAAACCACACGTGCATCTTCCTTACTCCAAGGTGAGCCATGAGGTTTGGCATATTCCTACCCCTCTAGCCAGAAGTGGGGATTTCCTTCCTGAGGATGTTGGTTTGGTAGATACTGGCCTGTGGACACCATGGCAAAGAGTGTGCACAGTTTCATAAAGTCAGATCATTGTGATTATACTTCAAATACTCAGTCGCCTGAGGTTTTGTTGTTTTAAACTACTTCAGGTTGTAAAAATAGGGAGAAGATTTATCTGGCCATGATTTGACAAATGGGAGTTACAACGCAGTTGTCATAGTTGGGGACAGCTTTTGTTTATGCAAAGTGAAACATTTACAAGCTGTTGAGGTCCTTAAGCTAAAACAGGATTCAAAAAGAAGGAGAGGGAACACGTAGGGCTGGTTACCTATCTCAGACAAACCCCCAAATCTCAGGCTATCCCTGTGTGTCCTGTAAGAGGGCTTGCTCTGATCACTTTGACCTAGAGACCTGGCAGCTCCCAGGCTGCATCTTCTCTTGGTCACCCAGCATCCCCCTCCTTTTTGTGCTCAGCTTTTGAATTCACTGCCTGGTTTCAGGCTGGTTTGGTGATGTCGGGGCAGGGAACAGCAGTGCCTAATGCTGAATGCTTAATGTCTTAAGCCCAGGGCTGTGTCCATCTGCCTGGTGACATCTCCACTGGGGGCAAAGCTGCAACATGAGCTCTCCGCTTGCAAGACATCAGAGAATCCACATGAGAGACACCACTGTTGGCTTGACCCTGGCTGGGGAGGGCTCCTGTTGAGGACTGCACAGTGCGAGGCGCCGGGGCACAAACCATGACACACCAGTCCATAGGAAAATAACTTCATTAATTCTGGTGCTCGTGGAGCTGCTGGGGTTCATCTCCCTCATTGCCTGTGTAATTCAGAGATGATTTTTCCATCTCAGGCTTATGAAATCTCGAGAGCTGCAGCATTTTGCGCAACCTCCATCACAAGTGTCAGAAGCCCCCGCGAGCTGAACTGAACTGAACTGAAATGTTTTACTGATGTGCTTTGCCAGCAACCCTGCCAGCGGGGCCTGGGGTGCAGGAAGGAGTGGGATCTGCCTGCTCCCAGCCGCAGCATCGCTCCACAAGGTGCTCCAGGTATCTGTGTGCTGAGACTTGCCTGGGATTCATCTTGTTTGAAGTGTAGTGTGTGAAACTGCTGCTCTTCACTGAGGTTTGGAGGTGGGAGGGTAGCTGTGAATCCTGCCTTTCTCAGAGCAAAGTGCTCATCCAGCCAGGCTGCAGCAGCTGCATGTGCTCCTACAACTGAACTTCTCCTGCCCCAATGCCTCCCCCCTGTTACCATCCAGCATCCTGCCTGTGCTGAGGGTAGGCGATGGTGGCCCATGTGCTCATGAACGCATGCCATGCCTGCTCCTAGAATGCTTTTTAATACTTTCTTTAAAGCACTTTTATTTTTCCCCTCCCTTTACAGCCTTTTCCCTTCCTAAAGGGAAGCAGAAGTACCATAAACTCATTAGGAGTAAGAGGCAGAGAAGCAGGGGATGAAGGGCTGGGTGGGATGCCGGGGGGCAGTACTTATGGTGGGTTTATGGACATGGCTTGGCAGTTAGCAGTCGCCTACCAGAGCATTGAGAATGCCATAAAAAGAGGGATTTTGCTGTATGTGAGTTAGTAAATGGACTATCACTCATACACCAACAGTGGAGATCAGCTTGTGTGATTGTGGGGATTTTAAAGCATCAGCATCCCTCAGCTTGGGCCACAGGAGGTTTTCGGTGTCTGGGCAAGGTCTCTGGTTCACAGAAAGTAGCTGAAGAGAGAGGTGGTTTTGCCTGCAGAGATTTGGAAAGAGTTGTATTGAGGCCTGAATATACAAATGCAGACTGGAGCAGTGAATCCCTCCTGAGCTCTGTGCCTGTGCAGGGTCTGCAAGCAGAAGGCAAATGTTGCTGCTTCTCCTTGGGTTCCGTGGGAGCCCGGAGGGTGGTCTGGGCAGTCCCTGTGGGAATTGCCTGTTTTCCAGGGCAGTCCCAGCCAGGGACTCCCATCTGCATGGCCAGGGATGCCGCTGTGTAAATCCCTGTTTCCCCAGCACCCGGCTTGTGGTGAATGGTGCTGGGCTGATGGGATTAGTCTGGGGCCTCCAGTTAATACCTGTTGTTCACGCTGCACATCGGGGAGCAGCTATTCAGAATGACCAGGGGGTTGTAGGTGGCAGAGCTGGGTGTTAATGGGAGGGGGGAAGATGGTCAGATATGGCTGTGTCCAATGGGTTTGTGTCCTGAGCCTCCCTTGCTGCTGTGAGATCCCTGGTGGCGTTTACTCCCTGTATAAACCAGTTCAGATTTACTTTTTCCTTGAACACTTCCTTTTTGATCCCAGTAATATGTTACACATTTAATTGCTCTTCTTTTGAATTTTCGGGTCCTCCTTTGGTACCCTCACAACATCAGTATCTTGTTATCTTGTTGTTGCTTCTAATTGCTAACACATGCCAGCTTTCCAGCGCCGCAAACTCTGGCGCTGGGGCTTGGAGGGGAGTTTTACAGCTAAGATTTATGTGCATGGGGGAAACCTTCACAGGATTAATTCCCTCCTTTAGCCAACAGCTCATCCAGATTTCAAAATCGAGGGCTGAGATGAAGGCTGGGTTGCACCCAGCGCTGTGTAAAGGCAGAGTGGGTTTGGGGATGACCCGTCTGGTGAAACCCTCCTTTCCTCTCGCTGTTATTGCCGGCCATAAACAAATCCCATGTATTTAACAAGTTAATGTCAGGCGGGCTGCGAGGCGCTGGTAGGTGTGTGCTTGGTGACATCAGCTGGCGAGCAGCCTGGCAGCAGCGGCGCAGGCAGGGAGCAGGCAGGGAGCCCAGGGTGTGTGCCTCTAAGCTGGGTATTCTGGCAAGGTGGAGAGCTGGTCTGTTTGGCAGGACCTTCCCATCTGGGATCCATCTGTGTTTCCCTGGAATCGGACAGGCGGCTCCAGGCAGTGAGAAATCGCAGATGTGCGGGACCTGACACATGTCCAGCTAATGAAAGGAGAAGGCAGGCTGGGCTCCGGCTGCGCTCGAAGATCACGAGTGGAGGAGGAGGAGGAGGAGGAGGAAGAGCCCTTTTGCTTTATATTTCAAAGAAAATAGGTGTATCCACCAGCAGCTGGATCCTTGCAGCCTCGCTGTGTAGGGTAAGCAGAGAGGGGTCTGTTGTTAAAGGGGACTGGGTAAGGCGCAGTGGGGATGCGCGGGGGTGGGGGGGATGCTGAGCTGCTGACAAGGAGCTTTGAACAGCAGTGTGGGTTTTGCTGGTGGTCCAGGGAGGACCTCAACCTTGAGCACAGGTAGAGGGAGAGGGTGGGAGCCTCCCATCCCTGCCTCCTGTCCTCTGCAGTGGCTCTGCCGGGGGAAACTTCAATAGAGGAGCCGGCGGCATGCGTGGATTCTGCAGCTGAAAAAACACTCAACTCTCTCGGAGGGGAGCTGCGGTACAGCTCCTCTGTGTTGCTATGGAATGGGTGATTATTATCTTTTCCTGATTTGTATTTTCTCCCCCCCACACCTCCCCGTGCGCAGAAGGCTGGGATTCAGCGTGTGCTGGGGAAATGGGAGAAAGCAGGAAGGGGTTTGTGTGTTTTAGCAGAACACGTTTCTCTGCTGTACTGAGCCTTACTCTCATTTCTGCCTGCTGATAGTGAAGCTGCGGGGGTGTGGAATCTGCAGAGGTGGATTTCTTCCATCAGCTCCCAAATTTCCTTAATATTATCTGTGTTTTCCGTGCTCCTCTGCATTGTGCCAGAGGCTGCTGCTCCCTTTTTTGTCTTTGCGCTCCTTGAGCAGCAACTGATGCTACCAGCATCTAAATCTCTTGGATCAATTTTGTGCTACTAGAACACACTTCCCTGCCCTATGTATTTCCACTGTTGGGATGCAGGCTGCTGTATTTTCACTTATTCCATTATAATCTCCTGATCCTCATGTGTATTTTAAACCTGCACATCCCCCTGCCCCCTGGTATTTTTGGGAAGGCTCAGTGGCTCAAATTGCTCCTCCACCTCTTGGGGGTGGCTTGTTGTAGGGATCCCTCTTGTTGTAGGGATCCCTCTTGTTGTAGGGATCCCTTGTGTTGTAGGGATCCCTCTGTTGCGTGTTTGCTGAGCTGCTGCCTGGCTCTCCGGGTTATTACTGGCTTTTTCTCCCCCATTCAGCCTTTGGTTCCTGTGTGATTGTACTCACAGCTGACTTTATGTGCTGGAGAAACCCTCCCCAGCTGTGGGAGGTGCCCCAAAATCAGCACTCAGAGTTTGGGGAGCTAAAATGTGGTTGAGGATCACTTGCTGTCAGGCTGGGAAAAGGGAGACATGTACTTGCTAGGCTGGTGCAGAGTGATTCCCTTTGGGGCACTTTGCTGTTGCTTTGTCCGGGTTAGTTCTCGCTGTGCCAAGTGACAGGGATTCCCCAGGGAGAGCGCAGTGCAGCCTGGCCAGGTCCCTGGCAGGGTGCTGCATGGGCTGCAGCTCTGTGCTCCTCTGGCTCAGCCCCTGCGTGTGCCACCTTCAGGTTTCCCTTCTCTTGCAGCACACAAGCATTTGGGTACAGGGTTTAAAAATGAGCTCTTGTAAGTCTGCTTCTGCAGCATGGCAAACACCTCCCGAGCATCCCTCACAGCCTGGAGAGGAGGCAGGAGGAGTGTGTGCTGCCTGATGCTCTGCAGCTCCGTCTCACAAAGGAGGAATGAAACCCAGCGGATCTCCAGCCAAGCTGCACAGAGGGTGACGATCTCTGAAGGCAGAGAGCTGTGATCCTCTGTGCAGCTCTCCCAAAGACTTCCTGAATTTGGGAACGCTGCATGTTGGAGCATCTGCTCCCGTTGTCTCCGTGCAGGTTGGGCTCTGAGGCAGCAGACGGAAGTTTTGCCAGCATCAGGGCAGCAGGATTTAGACATGAAGTAGCTGATTTACAGTGTCTTGCTTAAGCCCTGTGGGAAACTGGGTTTTCTTCTCAGGTTTCCCTATTTTTTGAAAGGATTTGGTGTGCCTGATGAGCTAGTGCTCAGGTGAGAGGGGTGGTTGTGTTTGGGGAAGAGAATCAGACTGGTTTGTGTTGGAAGGGACCTTAAAGCTCCTCAACCCCCTGCCATGGGCAGGGACACCTTCCACTAGAGCAGGTTGCTTCAAGCCCCTGTGTCCAACCTGGCCTTGAACACTGCCAGGGATGGGGCAGCCGTGCTCCATCATAGAGAAACCTGCAACTATGCAAAACTAAGAGACTGCAGTGTAAGAACCAAGGTAGAAGGGGTACAGCAAAGGCAATGTGAGCAAACCCTGCCAACAGCAAACTGCGGGAGGCCAAGTGAAGGATTCGAAGGGTCTGAGGAAGGATCAGATTCGCTAAAGGCAAGGAGAATAAATCGTTACTCTGAGAAATGTGTTACACAGGGAATGCCCCGAGGAAAAGAGCAGAAACTCCATTTATTAGTGAAAAGGCCAGACTGGTGCTGCCAAGTCAGGTTCTGCTCTGCCCAAGGCCTGGAGCCACAGCCCCTGCTCACTTCCAAGGCGCTGCTGCTATTTTTGCAAGTTGAATGTGCTGGTTTTTGCAGAGGCTCGTTTCAACCTGCTCAAGCCAGAAGCGAAGGGAGCTTTGCTCACGTGAACGTGCGGCAGGCTCTTGGCTTGTTTTTTCCCTTCTGTTTTACTCCTCTTACTCTTGCAGGACCAGTGTCCCCCGGAGAGCAGGGTTTCACTTCTGCTGCTGCCTTGTATGTCAGATCACTGAGAGTCCCTAAGTGCTACTTTACAGAGCTTTGTCACGCATTGCTCACAGTGGGGTTTGGCTTGTGGAGGTGATCACTGGAGGGGGACAGCAGGAAAGAGCGTTTCAGGAGCTATATTCGGGGCAACTAGCTCTTTGGTCCCTGCATTGACCCGGAGAAGCAGCAGCGTGCAGGAGGCAGCCCGCTCCCACGGCTCTCACTGGGATGGGTGAGCCAGGTGGCCTCTTGTTTTTTCCAGCTCTGTTTTTTTTAGGGTTTGGCTAAAACACAAGATTTGTTTGACGTGTATGCACGATGTTTATAGTGGTGCTGGAGAGCTGAACAAAGTCATTTGAGGACTTGGGCATATGTAGCAGATTTAAGGGAACGCAGGCTGGTTCTTAAACCCAAACGGGAGATGGTCGTCAGCTGTTGCCTGTTGGGTCGTTTTCCCACAATAAGAGCTGGCTTACCTATACTGGTTCTGGCCTAGATCATAAGCTTGCCTTTATCCTAGCATCTAGTGACTGCTTCCGTATCTGACTGCTTGTTAGAAGCTAGGTATGAAATGTGTTTTGACAGACACTCCAGAGCAGTCCCTGGGGGCAGCATCACTGCAGGTCTCTGGGAGCTTGAGCAACTTCTATATTTGTGATGGGGACTGTCTTAATTCATGCAGCATTCAGGGAAAGGCTGGAAAAACCTTTGTTTAGAGCAAGAGAGAAGCCAGGAAGCACTGGTGAGTGATGATCCTGCAGCTGAAGTGCAGCAAGGAGGGCTTTGGGTTCAGTTCCTGGGTCTGCAAGCAATTTGCCAAGGCAGGGCCTTGACCTTAGCAGTGCTTTGTGTGTTGGTGGCTCCTGTCTGAATGGGCAAGAGTCATTTCAAAGCATTTTAAAGTGTAACAGTCATGCCTTTTACTAGGCTGGGCAGTGGTGTTTTTGCAAGCCAAGCTTAAGGTTTTACAATAACGTGTATTGAATTTCCTTGGCGTGCTCCCGTGCGGGACTCCAGTCCTTCATGTCCGTAAACAGGACTTGTGCTGTTGAAGGAGGACACTCACAGGAAGAACCAGGACTGTTGCAGATCTGCTGCTCTGTTGCTCTCCAGTCCTATGGAGACTACAAAGCCAAGAATCAGTTTTCCTTCCAGCAACAGGCTGCCACAACCTGATGGTGGGATGCTGCGTATCTGTCCATTTTAAAGGCATCTCTTTCACCAAAACCAACCCAAGAATCATGGAATCATAGACTGGGTTGGAAAGGACCTTAAGATCATCCAGTTCCAACCCCCTGCCACGGGCATGGATACCTAACGCTAAACCATGTCACCCAAGGCTCTGTCCAGCCTGGCCTTGAACACTGCCAGGGATGGGGCAGCCACAGCTTCTCTGGGCACCCTGTGCCAGCGCCTCAGCACCCTCACAGGGAAGAGCTTCTATCTTATACCTAACCCGAACTTCCCCTGTTTCAGTTTGAACCCGTCACCCCCTGCCCTGTCACTGCAGCCCCTGATGAAGCAGCCCCTCTCCAGCATCCAGCAGCCCTCAGGAGCGCTGAGCCCCATCCTTGAGCTCGCCCCAAGCCAGGGGCAGCGGTGGCAGAGCCCCAGCCCCTCTCAACCTGTTGCAGCGAGCGGCGCCGTGCGCTGGAGCCGGGGCTGCGGGCGCAGCGCGGGGGGACGGGGGCTGCGCGCAGCAGATGTGCCGCGGCCGCGTGCCGGCTCCGTGCCGCTGCTCCCGGCGCCAGGTGCAGCCATTGTTCCCGCTGGGCCCTATTCATCCCGCCTCGGCTGCCGCTCCCGCATTGTTCCTGCAGGAAATTAGCATTAAAAACCCATCCGAAACCCCCATGTCCCTCAACTGCAGGTGACTGTTATTGGCCCCAGCTGCCACCCTTGTGCTTGATTACTTCCATATGGGCTTGTGGCAAGAAGTACGATCCACTTATTGATTTTATTTTTTTCCCCCCTTAATATATTTCTTTTTCTCCCCCTTTTTTTTTCTCCCCCCAGCACAGACACTTCAGCAAGGAACAAAACCCTGATTCTCTTAAGCCGCTGACAGGCTCCAGTTGCTGTTACAACTGGGGTGAACGTTTTCCAAGCAGAGCTAATTACACCCCCTCCCTGCTTGCTTCCTTTCTTCAGTGCCCACCCCATAAATGTAAAACAACCAGAGGGCAATTGGTGGTAAATGAAATCTTTGCAGTGTCCTGAGAGGAGGGTTTCTTGCTGAGCAGAAAGGAGTTCGCTGGGCTTTAGATGTTGGGTAATTTGGGGTGGGGTTGGGTTTTTTTTACTAGAAGATGGGAAACTGGGCTCTGAGCTATTGCTGCAGCGCTGGTTAATGGGATACACGATCCTGACCTGGGTCTGGGGAGAAAAGGGAACAGTAATTGAATAAGTGGGTTGCTAATTTGTGAGTGTGGTCAGTTATATTGAGAGGAGCCAAAGAGAAACTACCCACCGGCTGTGGTTACAACCTTCTAGGAGCAAGGTTTTTTTTCTCCTGGTACAATTCATCAGCAGGGCAGCAGCTTGCAGGAAACCCCCAAATCTCTTCTGGCAGAGTGGGTTTGCCTCAAGGGGAGATGTGCTGCAGTTAGGAGACAGGAGGGGGGCATTTCCTGCTGCCCTACCTAGGATTTGAACAGGAACCTGTTCTGCAGAGCACAGAGCATCTCCACTGAGGTGGGTCATGTCCTGTGGCAACGGGACCAGTCCACAGTGCCCTGACCTGCTTTGTGCCATGGGGGGAGCGGCAGCTTGTCTCTGCGCTGGAGGCAGCAGGCATAGCTTTTCTTTGTGCTTCTATCCCAACAGCTTAGGTGACAGAGCTCTGTTGGCTGGTCGAGATGTATACTTCTATGGAGAAACACTGGGTTTCCCTTATGACACAGTGGGCCCCCCAAAAGGAGTTTGGTTATGCTGCAGTGTTGTAGCTGGTGAGGTTTGTGGTGGTGGCTCCTGACAGAGCAGCTTGCTGGGGGATGATGGTGCTCCAAGCACCATGACCAAGGCATTGCATGCTCCTGCCTCGGCCTGCGCAGGCTGCTTGAAGATGAAAAACCCATCAAAAAGCCCCGTAAGCCTCAGCTGTTGAGGCTTGTTCATAGGTAACCAGTAGATTTTGTGTCTTTGCATTCTTGTTGGTGTCCCAGCAGCCATTTCCATGGGATCTGTCTTGTTCCCTGCCAGTGATGCACGGGCAGCGCTGGAGGGTGAGCACTGGGGAGGGTGCTCGAGCAAGACACCAGTGCCACATTCTCCTGTTGTGGCACAGATACATGTATGTAAACCTCCAGCTAGGAAAGCTCCCAGGTGTGCTCTTCTCTCCTCGGAGCAGGACATGGAAAACGCATTCAAAACAGAGAATGACCTTTTGTTCGGTTAACAGAGCTCCACTGGTCAAAGAGCCCCTGTTCCTGCTCTGGAGGTAGATGCTGTAGTGTGTCTTCGGGAATGCCTGGGGCTTGGCTGATTTACCTCAAGGTTATGAATACAAATGGAATGGACTTTACCTGAGACTTTGTGTCTCAGCACTGGTTCTTCGGCATGTGTCAGGTTGACCTCCACCTTGAGTAGCATCCTGCCTTGATGGGTGGAACCCACCAATGTAGTTTGTGAGAAGGATTACGACAGAAATCCTGGTTGGTGTCTCAGGAGATGGGTTTAGCTGAAGTACTCTGGTTACTCACTGCACTTCCTGGTACAGACCTGTCCTGGCTTGCCTGCCCGGGGTGGACCACCCTGAAATGATGCAGGTTGTGCACATCTGGTTGTAGACTTCGAGCCCATCCCCTCGGAGGTCCTGTGCAGCTAAAGCAGGTCAGCAGGGTGGATGAAGCTAGCAACACAGCCTGATCGAGTAGCTGGAGCGATTTTCTTCATCCTTGTTTTGAACCCTTCAAAGTCAAATCTCAAACTTAGGGGGTTTCTTCTCCCTAATTAAATTAACAGGCCATATGGTGTTTACTGTGCGCGCCTGCAATATGGAAGGAGCTACCTCCTGGATCACTTTCTTTTTTCGGGAGAAGCTGCTTTACCTGATGTCACTGTTCCACAATGTTCTTTTCAGCAGCAGGCAGGGGTTATTTCCGCCACCTTGCTGCTGGTGGCATCACCTCCAGATCCTGGGCATGAGCAGCAACGTGACCTTTGCTGGTTCTGCACCCACCTTTGTCTTCCCCTGGCTTCTGTAATCCCGGTTTGCTGCTTGGTGGGAGTGTGTACAGGTCGGAGGTTAGGATTAGGGTTGTAGGTAATCATGCAGGTAATGAGTCGTGTTCTTGGAGCTGAGGAGCACAGGAAACAACTCAGGGTGTGGGGTTCTTGGGGGTGATGGTGTTACTCCGAACAATTCCTACGAATTTTTTTGTTGAGGAACAACAGGAATGTGTGAAACTCAAAGTTTTGTGCTTTATTAAGGGACTGCTCAAACAAAAAAAGTTACTTTGCCTGTGCTCCTTTATCTTGACGTGAAATCTGGAGGAGGAAATGAAGACCTTGAGGATGAAAACCATTGGTTTATTATCAGCCCCTTGCATTTGGATGAACAAGAAAGTAGGGTAGGAATCTTTAAAACAGTAGGAGAAATGAGGAATGGAAAGTCTTGGGTTTGGCTGTTATCAGCTACTCTCACTCATTGAGTAGGGTTTTTTGGTGAGCATGGTTCTGGTGTGTGAGTGGACTTCGCTGTGAGCTCACCCTGCATCTCTCCCATGGTCTACATGAAACTTTCTCTACAACCTTAACTCATTGGCGTGTCTTTTCTGTAGGGACTTGGTGCTCAAAGGGTAGCGGGGTGACCCTTCATCTTCAGCCAGGCTCAGCTTGTTCAGGGGTATCTGAGCTCCGAGAAACAAGATCCATTTGTGTGTGCTGAAAACACCCTGCCACATTAGCATATTCCTTGTAACGTATGCTCCAAGGGTGTTTCTTTGCAGAGAAGCCTCTCTAAAGATAGCATCATGAAGTTCTGTGTTGTCAACCAGGGACACTTGATCTAAAAAACAACATTTGATACACAGACAAGGTTTGCAAGTGCCATCTGGATCCTGGGAGAGGAGCTGGGTTGTCTCTGTTTTGCATACACTCACCAGGGGAAAAGAACAGGGACGTGCAGGCAGACTTAATTCTTGAGGATCACCTGAGCAGAACTGTTTAGTCCACACGAATGTCCTGGGTAACACGGGACACCAGTGTAATCCCATACCCCCGGGCAGCATGCGCTGCTGCGCCGCCTTGGGGTGCTGGGGATCATGCTGTAGGTGAGTGGTTTATTTATTGAAACCCCATGGAATCAGTTTCATGGAATCAATTCTCTGGAGCCAGTAATACTTTAATCTTCCATCAAGCCTACTGCAAGGCAGAACCTGCAAATCATTGAATCCCAGCCTGGTTTGTGTTGGAAGGGACCTTAAAGCTCATCCAGCTTCAACCCCCTCCCACGGGCAGGGACACCTTCCACTAGAGCAGCTTGCTCCAAACCCCTGTGTCCAATCTGCCCTTGAGCACTGCCAGGGATGGGGCAGCCACAGCTTCTCTGGGCACCCTGTGCCAGCGCCTCAGCACCCTCACAAGGAGCAACTTCTGCCTTATATCTAACCTGAACTTTCCCTGTTTAAGTTTAAACCATTTCTCCTTGTCCTGTTGCTACAGTTGCTGATGAATGAGCGTGTTTCTGAGAGGTGGGATGCAGGGTATGCTGATGTCATTGGCTGCCTTCAGTTCTGCATGGTGGAGAGACCATCCTCAATAGCACACCAGTGCGAAGAGCAGAAAGCTGAAGACATGAACATCTCACATAGCCCTGGACAGAACAGCAAAATCACTGTCCACATCTTCCCAGGGACATGTAGGTCAGAAAACATATTTTACTTCAGGGCCTATTTCTTGACTTCTCAGCTATCCTCTTGTATGCAAAGCTCATTTGCCTAATGGGCTGGTGAGTGTAATTGAAAGGCAGCCTGCACTTACACGCTAGTGAGGTCTCACCTGTGCCCAGGCACAGATGGGGCTCTGCTCACTGCTGCAGCATTACAGGTAATTTATAGGCACTGTGTCACAGGCTTTCCTTTGACCAGGAGCAAACCAGCAGCTTAAAACAAACCTGAGGCTTTGCTGGTGGGTATTTTGCTGTTTGTGGTGTGGGCTCTATTTCCTGGGCTTGCAGTCTTGGTGGTTGTGCTTCTTGCTTAACATTGTCTTTCCCTTACGCTCCAGCTGATGGTGAGTAGGCTGGTGCAGGTTGCTAGTAACTAGGTTAGGACAACCCTAAGAATGAGTCGGTTGGAAAGTCTTTTCTGTGCTGTGTTGCACGATGCTTTGAAAGCAAGTGCATCAGCAGCTGAGCCAACACCTTCACTCTATGGTCCCTGATGGTCCCTGTGCATCACTGAACCTCCAGAAGTTATCCATGGAAAGTCTCCACCTCTGCTGCCCATTAGAGTGAGTGGAAGGAGGCACAGCAGAGGCAGTTACTGCTGTGCATCTATCTCTGCTAGGGTTGTTCCCTGAAGAGACCAAGAAGTAGTGAGCTTTAATGGCTCTTCTGTGCACCCCCATCTCTCCATGCCTAGGCTCTGCAGGAGGTGCTCTGCTTGTGACAGCTCCTACAGGTATGTAGGTGTCCATCTACATCATCAGGCTTCTGAACACCTATAAACCCCATCCTTAGATGCATTGTTCCTGTGTTTCCAGCTCTGTGGGATAGTGGAAGGTTTTCCTCATGTGTGGGGCAAAGTGGAGGAGCAGTTTGTGTTGTGATGTGAGGATTTTTAAGCAGCAGAATTGTCATCTTGGCAGGGCTCGATGTGTCATTGATCAGGAGTGACTATTAGCTGGGCAGCAGTTAATGTACTTAGCACCCAAGTAGATGAAGCATGATCTCTAAAGTGCCAGCTTGATTTGTGGTGTGATGAGTGAGTCTTGGCTACCTTAGGGACATCAACAGGGCAGAAAGATGGGTGGTGGCGCAGCATTGCCAGCATCAGTGCAAGGGCTGCAGTAGTAAAGCCACCATGGGGTGAGGGATGCTTGTGGTCCTCAGTTCGGACTTGGGCGCTTGTAGGAAGTTGTAAGTAATGGAGATGAAAAAGACTTTCCAAGTTCCTCTTTTCCATGTGCCTCCTTGATTTCTTGGATAAAGTCTGGTGGAACTTTAGCCCTGGAGCTGGCTGCTGGTGGGTGAGCTCCTGCTCTTCAGCTTCCATCCGGAGAAGGGAGACTCCCTGCTGGACTCTGCTTTATGTTTGGAAAAGAGAGCAAATGGTATGACTTCAGGGCCCCAAGGGGGGCTGTTTTCTGTCTCCTTCCTTGCTTACTTCATTTTGGGTATGTGGTAGAACTTGGCTAGTGCTTTGTTTGGGGGTGGATTTTGAATTTGTTTTGGTTTTAGCAGAAAGGACCATTGTTTTCATCTAAAGTAGCCCTTTGACTACGAGCTTCTGGACTGCTTCCTTCTCCAGATGGTTGGGACTTGAACCTACTCTGTGCTTAACAAACACTTTGGGTTTGGTTTTTTTTTTCCTAGTTTAATTTAAGCTTTTAGTAATAGCTTTGGGTGTCCTTGGTATTCTTTGTGCCTCTCTGTGGTCAAAGTGATTGTTAGGGATTAAATGTGCTTTTCTGCCTTTAGATCTTCTCCCTTCTTTAAGAAATAGCTTTGCTTTGTAAAGAGCCATTATTTAGCAGTTACTGGTGCTAGTGCTTGGGCTGCTGGTGCTGGTGCTTTGAGCCTATCTTGTATGCATTGATTTTTACAACCTCAGTTCCTGTGTTACTCAGTTGGGCTATTTTCTACTCGCTGGATACCCTCACCCCTTAGACACCATGTCTGCAGCATCAGTTCCCATTAACTTCAGATCCCCGCACGCTCACTGCTGTTCATGATGCTATAAGAAATCCACATTTTCTCAGTGCTGGCTGTTTTTTTGAGGTCAGTGGTGGCTTTTTTAGGTTGATCTATAGTGGTGGGAACCAAATTGTCAAGCAGCAGGGCTTAGGAAGATGGAGGAGTGAGAGAGGGATGTATTCTTAGATTGTTGGTGTAAATCTTCTAACTTAATCCTCCTCCTGTACATCTTTAGTAACCAGGTTTCAAGTTCTTAAATCTTCAATTACTGGGTGATTTTAAGAGGAATCATAGAATGGTTTGAGTTGGAAAGGACTTTAAGATCATCTGTTTCCACCCCCCTGCCATGGCCAGGGATGCCTAACACTAGACCATGCCACCCAAGGCTCTGTCCAGCCTGGCCTTCAACACTGACAGGGATGGAGCATTTGTGGTGGTTTTGAATCCATGCTCTTATTTTAAATGAGGCTATTTCCTCATTTAATGATTTTCAGGCTATTCCCCTTTTATCTCGTGTTGTATGAACTTCTGAGATGCTCTGGGATGGCTCTGCCCTATGTGGGCTGTATGTTTCTGTGTGTGGTGGGAAGCTGTTGAGCAAAGGGACTTGCTGCACTGACCCAGAAACAGCATCCTTCTGACATCTGCTAGATTCATACAGAACTGGCTAGAAAATTCCCTCCTCTTCCACAACTTTATTTTTCCTACTGAAACCAAGAGGTGGGATATAAAATACCAGGCAGTGAAAAAGAAGGGTCACTGCCCTGGTATCTCAGAATAGACCGTCACTTGTTTACTGCTCCCAGCTTCCAGGAATGAGCCAGACTCGCAGCATGGAAGCTTCAGGACCCAATAAAAATCCCCTGGGAAGGTGCTTGAGTTGGAAGAGTGGTTTCCCTGGGGATGCTGGACCCACAGCACTTGCCTGGCTTCTTTGGAGCAGCACAGCACAGGGAGAAGGGGGCTGCATCAGTGTAGCTGTGGCCTTACTGGCAGCAGAACAGTGCTGCTGATGGGCTTTCTGCAGGTTCCCCTTTTCTGAGCCCTTATTAAAGAATGAGGAAGGGCAGCAGAGGAGGCAGGGGTCCCAGGCTCTCAAATGGACCTGGTTGGGTGGTGGTCAGCTGAATCTGTGGCTTAAATCTCTCCTGTTGAGGACTTCCTGATGGATTTTAAGCACTGATGATGATGTGCCTGCTCAGACACCTAATTGCAGCATCGATGTGAGAGGCTCTTATGCAGAACATGCTGCAGAGAAGCTGCAGAGCAACCAGACCCCTCAGGGAACACTTTCCCTGGATGAGACAACCCTATAGCCTCCAAAGGCTCTCCAGACCCACAGCTGTGACTAGAGGAGCCCAATGGGGGCTGCAGCAGTGGCCCCATGCTGGTGCTTCATGGGGAGCTGCGCTGGTGGCCTGGGTTGTTCCTAGGAGCCTGCTCCAGCATCTCTGCTGCCCTGGAGCCCATCTGCATCAGTGAGTGCATTTCTGCTGACCATTAGGAGCTGTGGGGAGCCCCTCAGAGCTCATTAGCAACAAGAGGCTGCCAGTTAAACACGGCTCCCTGGGCTCTCCCACTGATGCTGCTGGGCTGGAGAGGGAGGTAACAAACTGGAGCCCGGTGTGAATGTGTTTCATCTGGAGGGCAGGAGAAGGGTGGAGGTGCTTGTTCAATGGCCAGCAATGCAAGGTTTGAAAGGATTGAGGAATGTAGATAAAATCACATCCTACAGCCTGCCCCAAAGCCTTTGTGAAGGTGGAGACCGCTTTCAGAAGTTAGAGCTTGGCTCCCTGTGTTATCCTCATTTGGGTCACCCAGAGTTTTACACCTGTAAAAGCTGGAGCTTTGTTTACATCATTTAGCATAAGCAGGAAGAAGATGATTTCCACTCCCAGAATTGCCATGCTCAGTTGTTCTGTAAAACCTAGAGGGGTTTGGTAAGAAATTACTCTTTTTTATACCTCAGCAGGGTTTAGCACAACGCTGATTTAAAATGAGGATGCTGCAAGGGCTGGAGCAGCTCTGCTCTGGAGCCAGGCTGAGAGAGCTGGGCTGGGTCAGCCTGGAGAAGAGAAGGCTCCTGAAGGGGAGACCTTAGAGCAGCTCCAGTGCCTAAAGGGGCTGCAGGAAAGCTGGAGAGGGGCCTGGGACAAGGGCCTGTAGGGACAGACCAAGGGGAATGGCTTTAACCTGCCAGAGGGGAGACTGAGATGAGCTCTTAGGCAGAAGCTCTTCCCTGTGAGGGTGCTGAGGCGCTGGCACAGGGTGCCCAGAGAAGCTGTGGCTGCCCCATCCCTGGCAGGTTAAAGCTATTCCCCTTGGCCTGTCACTAAGGGACATTCATACCAGCATGGTTATCTCAATTCTTGCTTTCACTATACATCGCATTTACTGTAAGTGAAACTCAAGCTCTTTTTTCCTAGCATAACGTTTGTATGTAGAACCCCCCAAATAATTATTGAAAACCAGTAATCTTTGATGCCGAGCTGCTGCTCCCAGTCTCCATCTAAGTGGTCCATCCCTTTTGTCCATGTTGTGTCTGGGCTCCGACGGCCTCAGGAGCCGTTCGTCTTCCTGGTGTTTTCTTCCCTGTGGCAAATGAGAGACAGATGTTCCCATCTGGAAAGTTTGCTCCCGCCACCATGGTTACAGTTGGAGCCGGAGGATTTGGAGAGCAGCACAGCAGGCTGGGACTTTGAAATACTCATTTTTCCCTGATTGTGATAATTGCCTGTTTGATGTCCGTAACCGCTTTCATTTTTCATTCAGAGGGCTTTAGCCTAAGAAGTAAATAGCGTGGAGGAGTAAATATTGCTTCATATTGTGATAGGAGTGGATGATTAAAGAACAAAATAAATCTTTATTCTGTAACTTTAACTGGAACAATGAGCTAATGAAAAATTACCAGAATACATTAGCAGTAACTAATCATATGAATTGGATAGGGCCTTTAGCAAACTGCTCTAGTGGAAGGTGTCCCTGCCTGTGGCAGGGGTTGGAACTGGAGGAGCTTTAAGGTACCTTCCAACACAAACCAGTCTGATTCTATGAGGAGGTTTCCAGGTGAGGATGAGGAGGATTCCCTGCCCTGTGACATGATGGTCTCCCCAACACTGCCACTGCATCCCTTTGGGACAATGGATGAGCAGAAGCTGTTGGCATTGACATGAAGAAATGAACTTGAGTCATTCAAGTGTATTTGCATGGGCACTAGCAGTGTGGGAAGGGAATTGCTGTGGTATATTGGTAAGAACAGCAACAGCTCCCAGGTGGCTGCCACACAGAGTGTAAATGGTTTTTAGGGAAGCTTTCATGGTCTGAGTAACTATTCCCTTGCTTCTTCATGGAAAAGACAAGGAGAATGGGGGATACCACAAAGTGGTCTGTGTTCTTGTAGAAGCAAGGTGACCAGAGTTTGAGGGGTTGATGTACACCCTACCCTGGGGGCTATTGGATGTGATAGTTTGGGAGATAGATCCTGTATCCATGTGTTTGCACCGCTGGCCCTGGTATGAACCCATAGACCAAGAGGAAACCAGAGCTGAGGCAGCAGGGATGCTGTGCAGGTGGGTTTGTGCTGATGGATCCGATGTGGCCATGGTGAGGGCAGAGCCGGAGCTGCAGCCATCTTGCCTGGGTGGGAACACAGCAGAAGAGAACTGCTGTGGAGTCCAGCCTGTGCTGCTGACGAGTCTGTAGAGCCAGGCACATTAATAGGGTTTTCTGAAACTCACTGAAGGGCAGGAGGGATAAGGATCTGCAGTCTGCTTCAGGGATAAATTATTAATCTTATTTCCCTTATTAACTGCTTTCGGGACTGCCTGTGCACGATAACATACTTTGCTCTTTCAAGTTCTTCTATCCAAGTTTCGCATTGAATTGAGATTTAAAGTGAAACAGCTGTGTGTGGGAGAGGACTAGATGGCAATGGAGATACACGGGTTTATTTTTGATGTATAAAATGCCTATCCCAGGCTCAGCAGCTCCCTCCTGTGTGACGCGAGGCTCTCCTGCGAGGTGCCGAGTCCTCTCCCCTCCCACAGCATCTTGCAGCTCAGGAGCCTGGATGTGCTATAAACCCAAGCTGAACAGGGTAAAAATAGGCAGATCGCATTTGGTGGAGGAAATATCTGTGCAGGAACATAAGTTACCCACTGCAACAGATGCTATAGTACCATCTTGGCCAGCTCCCTGCTTTGGTGTGGAGGAGGAGGATGGAGAAGGACCAGCATTTGCTGCTGACCTGTTTGCCTCACTCATATCTCCCAGTTCTGGCTGTAAATTGTCATTTATTGGCTCGAGCAAAGGGAGACCTTTGGAAGTCACCCTGCATGCAAATAAATGTCAGTATTGGTACAGAAGTAACCTTGACTGCAAAACTCTTAATCCTCCTCCACCAAACTGGGACTAACCCAATCACCCTTTTATTCCTAATCCTGCTGTATTGGCTGCCTTGTTTCCGATGCTTATCTTCAGTCTTCCCCCTCCTATCGCTTTTTGATGCAGTGATGCTGCAAAAAGATAAAATATTGGCTCTTTCCTCCATGATGTGATTCCAGTTTGAGCTTGAAGGATGTTGTCTGGAAGCAGGTGATGGAGGGATTGCAGCGGCATAGCAGTAAATGGTGTCTTCTGGAAGCCTGAGTAATGATCCTCTTGCTTTGCATGTAGATAACCTCTCATCTGCATGCCTTGGAGAACTGCAAAGGTGCTCTACAGATGGCTTAGAGCCATCAAGGGGAGGGAGAGGCAACCTTAGAGCGGAGGAAAGATGTTAATAACATTTAAATGCAATTCTTCCCATTTCTCAGTTCCTAAATGTGAAAAATATTAGCTTGGTGGAGATTGAAAACAGATGGTGAGCAGTTGGAGCAGATAAGCATGTTATTCAAAATAAACATTCGCCGAAGCTGGGGAGGTGCTGAACCATATTTCATCTCACCCTATTTACATGAGCTGGGAGGTTACGCTGCTGCTGCCTCTCATGTGCATTCAGACTAGCACCAGGGAGCCCCACGGCGGCAGCCAACTACAGAGGGTCCATCGCAGCGTGTGGGGCTGGGGCCACTTCCCTGGCTCCTTCCTCGGGCTGGTGCATAGAGCTGGTTAGCTTAGCACTGGGCTGCAGGCAGGGTGCTGCCGCTGGAGAGGGCACTGGGGTTTGATGCCTCCCTTTGGTTCCCTCTTTCAAGTGGTCTCTATCTGTGTGCAGTTCTGGTGTCCTCAACATAAGAAGGAAGCTGTTGGAGCAAGTCTGGAGGAGGACATGAGGGTGATCAGGGGCTGGAGCACCTCCCGTATGGAGACAGGCTGAGAAAGTTGGGGCTTGGCAGCCTGGAGAAGAGAAGCTGCGTGGAGACCTCAGCAGTTTCCAGTGTCTGAAGAGGGCTACAAGGATGCAGGAAAGGGACTCTTCATCAGGGACTGTAGCGATAGGACAAGGGGTGATGGGTTTGAACTGAAACAGGGGAAGTTCAGGTTAGATATAAGGCAGAAGCTCTTCCCTGTGAGGGTGCTGAGGCGCTGGCACAGGGTGCCCAGAGAAGCTGTGGCTGCCCCATCCCTGGCAATGTTTAAGGCCAGGTTGGACAGAGCCTTGGGTGGCATGGTTTAGTGTGAGGTGTCCCTGCCCATGGCAGGGGGTTGGAACTGCGTGATCTTGAGGTCTCTTCCAACCCAAACCCTTCTATGATTCTATTTAGAGAAGCTTTGTGTTGCTTTACCTTAAACCAGAGACTTACCCATGTGAGTGTTGGGGGAGGAAGCATCTGGTTCCATGGGCTGTTTGTGGGAAGGGTTCGTTTTCCTGACTGTAGGGGATCTATAATTCATGCCTCTAGGCCCAGTGTCATCTGAGGTGGTGGGGCCAGTGGAAAGAGAGATGTGTCTGGAGTGTGGCTTATCTCCCTTGCTTTAATGAATGCTTTGGGGTGGACTGGATCCCTTTGGTAGTGTCTGTGTCCACTGGCTCCAGAACAGGCTCAGATCCAGAATTTCTTCTGTTAAATTTAACCTTGGCTGCTGCTACTGGGATGATTCTCCAGTCCCTTGCTCTCCAGAGGCAGGTAGGAATGTTGGGCTCGTCACTTTCTGAGGTGAGAAGTGGCTTTATAGGTTATGAGCATAATCTGCCTGTTCTAGATGGAAGTTGAAAACATCTGCTCTGATTAAACCTCTTCTTTCTGCAGGAAACAGCTCCCTGCTTTCAGTGCTGAGCCTCTGAATCACTGGGCCAGCCCTTGTGCACAGTCTTCTGTTCAACAGACATCAACTCAACCCAAAACTGTTGGTTCGCAGACTCAGTTTGGGTCAGAGCCTTGTTGTCCATGGCTGGTTTTTGAGTCTCCTCTCTTTGTCCTACAAACTGCAGAAGGGAAGAGCAATCCCCCCTGTGCTTACCTGTTGGTTGTGCAGTGCTGTCTCACATTCAGTGTGGTTTCCTCTCACTTCTTCCCATATGTTTCATGTTCTGATGTCTATAGAAAGCCAGAGTGCTTGCCTGGCAAATAGGTTTGTGGGAGCAGTTCTGACTCTGCAGCTGCTTCATCAATGGGATGTATAAAACTGCTCCCAGGCCAGGCAGGTTCCTCCTTCCACCCTAACCCTCACAGCGGTAAATCTTGAGAAATCCTCCACCTGTGTGAAGTATAGCTTGAAGTTACCTGCATTCATGTTCACTTTGTAACTGCCCATCACCTCTGAAACGTGACCATGCATATGGGAGACGTAACCTGGAGCTGTGGCCCCAGTCAGGTGTGAGGCAGGTTTAGGGTCTTTTGTTACTGAATGGAAATCTCCCATCCTGGTGTTATTCTACCATCTGTTGGAACTATATTTTGAAGTTAGGGAGCAGATGGGAGGAGACAGTTTGTGTCTGCCCCGGGGGCTATTCCTGGCTCTCTTCTCTTCCTTTACCTTGCTTTCTGGGAGAAGGTAACATCCAGTTTTCCTCATGAAGTGCTTTTATTTCATAGAATCCCAGACTGGTTTGTGTTGGAAGGGACCTTAAAGCTCCTCCAGTTCAATCCCTGCCACAGGCAGGGACACCTTCCTCTAGAGCAGGTTGCTGCAAGCCCCTGTGTCCAACCTGGCCTTGAACACTGCCAGGGATGTTCTCTAATTCCCAAAGGCATTTAAGGACTAATTTATATTCCAGGTACTTGAGATACTCCCAAACTTGTCACTAGTTTTCTTCTTGTGCCTTTTCCCCTTTTCTCAAACCCACAGGCATGGAGAGATCAGTGAAGCACCTTCTTTATACAGTTTACAATGCGAGTAAATGCTAGTGGCTCCTCAGAGGTTACCTGTCGCAGCAACACTCCCTTTGTACCAGCCACCACAGGAGAAAGGTTTCTTTAAAGACAAGAAATAGGATGAAATGTGTCTTGAGTGGCTGTTGAACCTGCCCCCTCTGAAACTGCTGTGGTTGGAGAACCGCAGTCCCTGGGGACAGCAGGAGTGCGATCTTTCCAAGGACCAGTGGAGACCCCTGTTTTTCTCCTGCTGTGCTCTGCTGTTGTCTCACTTGGCTCTTTCTCCTCTCCAGAAAGCAGAATCATCAGCTGCACTTCATCTTGACATATGCTGCTCTTTAATTTGTTATGCTAGGATGGGAACTGGAGCAGCAAAGGAAATGCAGTGCGTATCAACAGTCAACACAGCGAGTCAAATCAAACCAGGGCCTTTCACTGTGTCACTGGAGAGCAGTGGGGAGAAGGGTTTCGGGTGTATTCAAAGCTTTGGGGCTTTCTAGGCTCTTGCACACCTGGGCTCCTTAAATGGGACACACAAGTATATAGGGCATGCAACATAAACTGGTACATACCTGCAGCTGCCCTCACCCAGAGAGCAGCTTTGCAGCACCTGAAATCCATAACTCCCATCAATGGGAAACTTGGTCTTCAGGCTTCATCGGCTTTGGGAGAAGATGAAATCCTTGCTTCCATCCAAGACTGAAGCATCTCTGTGGTCAGGTTTTGTTTTATTCCGAGTGTATCAGCTTCCCATGTGAAGCTCCAGCATGTTCAGGGGTGGGAAGGCAGCTCTCCCACTGGCTCCTGCTTCTCTGCCTGGTGAGCCCTGGCAGGTCCTGGGTGCAGAGTTGAGCATGTGCCTCTGCAGGTTTGACGTTTGGGTTGTGCCATAAGCAGGTTCAATCTGTGTCTTACAGGCATTGCTTGAAAAACAGCCCAACATTTGGAGATGTTTCCAACTCCAGGTAAGGCTTGGAAAGAAGACAACCCAATGTTTCCAGTTTAGGCAGCTGTCCTGCTCTGACACTTGGAGTATTCAGTCATTGACAAGAATTACTCTTCTTGGAGCATTACCTAAAAATCTGTCATGGCATTTGACTCTTCAGCATGATCTTGGGTAACTAATACAGTGGAGAGACTCGCAGGCCTTTTGAGGAGCATCTCAGCATCCTCTCCAAGCGTCTGGAGGCAGCACTGAAATGTTGGTGTTGGTGAGGCAGTAAATATTGCTGAGCAGTGAAATGTGGAAGAAGGAGACTGGGGAGGCAGCGTCTCCCCAGGGACCACCTCACCGTCTTGTTTTTAGCCCCAGGTCAACTCGAGGCTGACTCAAGTCCTTGTTTGCAGTCTGGTTTGTTCACATGATTCTCATTAAATGCACGTGTTTAGGCTAAAAATGAGGAGTTTCAGAGAGATGGTTTTTATCTGTGGTTTTAGATGCCCCAGGTCCTTGCAGAAAGCTTTTAAATTTACTGATCCTGTTTGCTTCTTGTCTGTCAGGGTGGGAGCTTGGAATAGAAGGTGTTGGCTTCTCGTGGACCTTGGGTTGGTGTTTCGTGCAGTAGCTGCTTTTATTTTGGGGCTATAAATTCCATGTGATTTCCCCTTATCCCTGTAAATCAACCAGATCAGTTCTGCTTCCTTAATGTGCCCTAGAAGCATTTTAGGAGGAAAGAGGAGAAACCTTAAGGATGGGTTTCACGCTCTATCTGTGGCATGGTGTCCTGGGTTCAGCAGTAGCAGTCATTTTTTCTCCTTCTTAGTAGCTGCTGCAGTGCTGTGCTTTTGACTTTCAGCCTGGGAGCAGCGCTGATAACACCGATGGTTTTAGTTGCTGCTCAGTAATGTTTAGTCTGACCAAGGACTTTGTGAGCCTCATGCTCTGCCAGGGAGGAGGGGAAGCCAGGAGGAAGCAGAGACAGGACACCTGACCCAAACTGACCAAAGGGGTATCCCATACCACAGCACATCATGCCCACTATATAAACTGGGGGCAGTTACCCAGAAAGGCTAGATCACTGCTTGGGTAGGGCTGGGTATCGGTCGGTGGGTGGTGAGCGGTTGTATTCTCTCCCCTTGTTATTTCCCTTATCATTATTATTATTGGTGGCAGCAGCAGTGATTTGTGTTATACCTTAGTTACTGGGCTGCTCTTATCTCAACCCATGGGAGCTACATTCTTTCCATTCTCCTCCCCATCCCTTCAGGAGCAGGGGGAGGAAGATGGGGGGGAGTGAGCGAGCAGCTGCATGGTTCTGGGTTACCGCCTGGGATTAAACCACAACACATGGCAATATCAGCTTGGACACAGATGCCTGGGGAGGAGGGTTTCATAGGAAGGGGGTGAAGAAGATCAAATGAGGCAGGTGGCAGTGTGTTGTGGTGTTGGTGGGAATGGGCCAGCAGCGGGCAGGGAGCGATGTGGTGCTCTCCTTGGCCTGCCTACAGCCGAGCTTGCAGAGAAGAGCATGAACCACATCTGATCCCCAACTAGTTTTGGTTGGAAAGGACCTCAAAGCTCCTCCAGTTCCACCCCACTGCCACAGGCAGGGACACCTTCCACTAGAGCAGGTTGCTCCAAGCAACGTATTTCCTCCTTTTCTCTGCTTTTCCTTCAAGAACGCCTTTTGAGGCTGATTTAGTTGCTGGAGCCAGGAGTATGGCCACATTGTTCATGGGTCTGATAGGGGTTGCAGTCCCTCTGGAGAGACCATCTCCAAGCCAGGCAGCATGGACACAGGGTGCATGCAAGGCTGATGAATGCTGGCACAGGGACCACGCTGGTGTGAGGGAGAAGAGGTGCAGGAGCCTTCAATTTTGAGCTTTTTGGTTAAAAGCAAACTTGTCAAACTCATCGGGGAGCTGTTTGTCACATCGGCTGCTTCAGAGCATGGTTTTGCTGCTTGGGGAGCAGGGCTGGAGGTGAAACCTCAGTTCCCTGTGCTGGTGGGGTGCATGCGGGCACAGGGAGTGTTGGGGGAATCTTAAATGGGGGCAAAGCAATCAGGCAGGAAGACTTTGAGGCAGCATCTTCAGGCATGAGGAGTGAGAAGATGCAGTCAGGAGGCTGGGATGGTGAACACGGGCATCCTGAGCCTGCCTGCAGCACCTCTGGACACGTGTTGCACTCCAGTGCCTGTCCCCAGGCCGGGGGCCATGCTCTGCCCCTTCCCTATGTGACTCGGAGCCATGCAGAGCAGCGTTGGAGCCTGGTGTGACCTCCCCCTGCCTCTCCTCCTCACCCTTGCAGCGGTGCTGCGAGTGCTGGGCGGGGAAATGCTTGTCCCCGGCTGGCCCTAAGCGTTACCTCCTTCTCTTCGTACAGTTGCTGGTGAGAAGAGGGTGCCAGTGATGCCCGGATCGCCTGTGGAAGTGAAGATACAGTCCAGGTCCTCTCCTCCCAACATGCCACCGCTGCCCCCCGTGAACCCCGGCGGCCCCCGGCCCGTGTCCTTCACGCCGACTGCACGTAAGATCCCAGTAACGCTGCTTTCCCCAGGGACCAACTAGCCAGGAGGGAAGGCTCTGCTTGTCAGGGGGGTCAGTCTCAGTGAGGATGTCTCAGCCATGCTGCTTGGCTGTAAGAAGAGGAGACTGGGGCTTTTCTGCTGTTCTGTTCCATATGCAGGATGTATGATAGGGTCTGTAATCCCCCTTACCCCCTGCCTGCTCCTACTTTGCTCCCAGTGCTGCCTTGAGTCCTTCTCTTTGCAAGTGCAGCCTTGATTTCCACCATAAATTCCTTAAGAAATTGAAGTCTTTTATCAGGCAGGCTTCAAGCGAGCCAAGAGCTGGGCTTTTCACTCTATCTTTTGGAGGAGTTAATTCCCACTCTGCTCTATCTCACTTTGCAGGCAGCGTTTCTGCAGCTGAGATTAGAAAGTTTTCCTTTTTTTTTTAATTTCCCAGCCTCAGAAATTCCTTTCTCTCCATCCAGGTTTTCTTTGCTCCATCTTCTCTTTATAATCTTGCCTATTAAGCCACAGTCAATCCTGGTCCTGCCCATCTGCAGCAGTGTCTTACTTCTGGCTCAGAGGTGACTCTGTGGATGGGATGGACACGTGGCCTTTTCTTAGAGCCTAGAAGAGTCCTTTTTTCCTCCCTTAGCCAACATTTAAGCCATTTAATGTGTGTTAAAAAGCACCATTCTGAAGAAAAGCTGCTTTTCTTTGTTGGGCGTGGAGTTATCTGAGCCCTGCACGTGGCACATCATACGTATTTTCCATGCTCTCCTCGCCCCTTTTGCCCTGCACTGAGCATCTCCCTAGCTGGTTCTGCATTGCTGTGCTGTCCGTGATGGTGCCTGGGGTATCTCGCAGTTTGATGCTGGCAGGGGATTTTGGAGGTTTACAATCCAGCTCCATCAGGACACACACTAATGTATTGCGTGGTGCTGGCAGTAGCACTAATCACTGGGTTATCCCGCCAGACACATCCCCATCTCTGTGTGCTGAGGGGTTTTTAATGGCTCTCCTTTTGCTCAGGCAGAAAAAGACCATTAGCAAAGTGACAGGAATTAATTTTCCCAACGAGGTTGCTTGGCACACTGGTCAGGGCCAAGGAGCCTGAATCTGCTGATTGCACACGACTTAATTGCCTCTTTCCAAGACTGATGAGAGATGCAGCCTGTGGTGAAGTTCATTCTTGCTCCTTTACTTCTCAGTTGCATGAAAGGGTCTTGGTCAGAGTCAGTGGGTGCGTGTCCTACACTGCCCATGGCTGGGGCAGGTGAGGAGGAACATGCTGGAGGAAGGCCCTGTCTGCTTGTGGATCACTAACAAAAGGGAGAAGCAGCAAAAGCCTGTTGAGGATCCAAGACAGAGTTTGACAGAGTAACCCTAGGCGATGACTTATGTTCCCAGGAGGTTAGAATCCCCCTCTCCCCAAACCGGTAACCCCACTGCTCCGGGTACCCCACCTCATTGCTTCAGCACTGTCTTCTCACCTGGAAATGGAGGCTCCAGCCCGGCTCTGTGGGGAGCAGGTCCCGGTGCTGTGCAGGAGCAGATAACTGCTGGTTGCCCTGGGGTAATGGCGCTCACAGGGAGGTCAGGCCAGGCAGGATGAGCCCCAGACACAGAGTGCTTACAGGGCTGTGTCTAACGGCAGCCCTAACCCAGCGTGTTCTGCTCTGGAGGTCATCAACAGCCACCACTGCCACCCAGGGCAGCCTCTCCTGAGGAGCTGCAGCCCCCTGGCCCCGGTGGATTCCACAGCCCCCCTTCTCCCAGCTATAAATAGAGCCCATTGCTCTGCCGGGTCTCTCATGTGAAACAATAAGAGGAAGTGGAACAGAGAAGCGGGTGAAGAGCCTCAGTCACAGCAGAGCTGTTCATAGAATCCCAGCCTGGTTTGTATCGGAAGGGATCTTAAAGCTTATCTAGCTCCAAGCCCTGCCACGGCAGGGACACCTTCCACTAGAGCAGCTTACTCCAAGCCCCTGTGTCCAACCTGCCCTTGAGCACTGCCAGGGATGGGGCAGCCACAGCTTCTCTGGGCACCCTGTGCCAGCGCCTCAGCACCCTCACAGGGAAGAGCTTCTGCCTAAGAGCCCATCTCAGTCTCCCCTCTGGCAGGTTAAAGCCATTCCCCTTGGCCTGTCCCTACAGGCCCTTGTCCCAAGCCCCTCTCCAGGTTTCCTGGAGCCCCTTTAGTCACTGGAGCTGCTCTCAGGTCTCCCCTTCAGGAGCCTTCTCTTCTCCAGGCTGACCCAGCCCAGCTCTCTCAGCCTGGCTCCAGAGCAGAGCTGCTCCAGCCCTTGCAGCATCTCCGTGGCCTCCTCTGGCCTCGCTCCAGCAGCTCCAGGTCCCTCTTGTGGTGCTGCCCCAGAGCTGGATCAGGGCTGCAGGGGGGGGTCTCCCCAGAGCACAGTGGAGCAGGAGAATCCCCTCTCTCGACCTTTGCTGTTTGAGCAAAGCTTTCTCTGGTCAGCTTTCCCCCTATTTATAACAATTCTATTGTGAAATAAGTGTTCCGAGTAATTCATGGAAGCTTTGCCCTTCACATAGCTCTGTGCTCCATGGTAGCTGACCCTGCAGGTACATGCCATCTCTGCAGGACATCTCTTTCCCTTTGCTGCCTTGGGGAAGTCGATGTGGACAGCAGTTTCTGAGGCTGTGTTGTTCCATAACAAAAGGCATGAGTTTGCTTTGCCTTTGTACCCCCATTCTCTCAATCCTGGCCTTTGCCTTCATTTCATCATCTCTCTGTCTGCAAAAGGCCACATCTTTGTTATGCCCCCAAAGAGCCTGTCACCCTTTGGTTAGCAGGAACCACCTTTGATGGTCTCTTCAGCCTTATCTTTCCCTTGCATCTTAACTGACTCTGGTTAAATCTTCCTGGCTTCCCTCTGTGCTCACCACAGCAGGTCCAGGTGTGTGGAGCCTTTCCAGCCTCCAACCCTGGTGTGCCCCAGAGCGGTTTAACTGTTAGGGCCCTCCTGCTGCCTGCTCCAAAAACCCCTCCCTGGGTCACAAGGATTTGGGGTGAACCCCACAAAGCTGCAGTGATGGTTTTCACATCTCTTTTGGCAAGTTATTGCTCCATCACTGCATGCTCTGCATGCAAGGGGTTCTGCTGGGTGGCTGCAGTGCTTCTCTGAACGCCATCATTTGAAATGGTTTATATGGCTTGTGGCCTTCAGCACTTACATCCATAAGGGATTCAGGTCTGGCCTTTAAGGATAACCCTGGGATCAGCTAAAACTGTATTTATGATGATGTACTTTTCCCCCTCTCAAACTCTGGTTTATGCTGTGTTGGGGCCCCAGTGCACAGCTGTTCTTCAGACAGGGCTCTAGATTGCACAACAACAGTGTGGGGATGTCAACAATTGATTCTGATCCCTTGCTGAGTTCCCAAACTTCCAGCCCTCAGTCTGTTTCGACATGCTCTCCACTTACAGAAAGCAGTGCTGCAGATGGGACCAGGTTGGGAAAAACAACCCTGCTTGTGAAACCCCCTGTAAATCCCTAGGGAGGTGCAGTGGGAGCAATGGGCAGGATACTGTTGGTCCTCTTGGGGTAAAGAGGAGGCACCTGAGCTGCAGGTTCTGCTAGTGAGCCCCTGGCTGTAATGAGAACTGGTAAAGGCTGGGGCTGGGAAGGATGGTTGGGATGTCTGGTGTCACTTTCTGCCTGACAAAGGCCAGGAAACCCTGGTCAGTGATTCCTGCTGAGGGCTGACCCTGTGTCCCCTCAGGCTGCCTCACATGCAAGCAGTGGTGTGCCTGCTCTGCTGAGCGCTGATTCTGTTGGTTTTTGATGGCCCTGGGCATGAAGCTCGCTGAGCAGAGGAGAGAAATGCCAGGGAGGTGACTGTGTAAATCACACCTGAGGAAACTCGGGAGGTTTAGATTGGATATCAGGAAAGATTCCTCCCTGTGAGGGTGCTGAGGCGCTGGCACAGGGTGCCCAGAGAAGCTGTGGCTGCCCCATCCCTGGCAGTGTTCAAGGGCAGGTTGGACACAGGGGCTTGGAGCAAGCTGCTCTAGTGTAAGGTGTCCCTGCCAGTGGCAGCGGTTGGAACTGGATGGGCTTTGAGGTCCCTTCCAACCCAGTGCCTTGGCTGGGTGTGTGGTTCTCATGTGCTGGGAGGTGCAAGAGCGTCCCTGTGAGCCCAGGGGAAACTTGAGGAGATAAGGCACGCATGTTATAGGTGACCAGCTCCACACTGGATGCCCTCCAGCCCAGTGTGCAGGCTCTGCTCTGCCCATAGCCCCTTTTCTGGCTCTTGCCCTGTTTGCTAGCAGCAATTAGCCAGCAGCAGCAGGCTCCTGGATCCTCTTAAACACCAAATATTGCTTCTCTCTCCTATTTACAGTGCCCAATGGAATAAACCATTCGCCACCGACCCTGAACGGGGCTCCATCCCCACCCCAGAGGTTTAGCAATGGTCCTTCCTCCTCCTCCTCTTCCTCGCTGACGAACCAGCAGCTCCCAGCCACATGTGGTGCCCGGCAGCTCAGCAAGCTGAAGCGCTTCCTCACTACCCTGCAGCAGTTTGGCAATGACATCTCACCAGAGATCGGGGAGAAGGTCCGGACCCTGGTCCTGGCGCTAGTGGTAAGCCTCACATCCCAGCTTAGGCTGCCTTGATCTTGGAGAGCACTTTGGGATGGGATCCTGGCAGCCAGCGTGTACCCATGTTACACAATGCTGTGTGTCTGCATGTTTACAGGCAGAGCTGTTGGCTGAGCAAGGCTCTGCAGTGTTTATGCGTTCTGGTAAACTTGCTGACTTCTTTCTCTCTTGGCTTTGGTGGGTTTCAAAAAGCTTTTTGTCCGGTGGCTTTGGCATCAGCTTGTGTGCAGCTAAACTTAAGGAATTCTGGATGGACTGGGACAAAGCCTTCCTCTAAAGGCCGCGGCTCTGGTGTCACAGGCTATGCTGGGCTTTCCATTTCTTCTCATAAATGAAACTGTTCACCCAGTTCAGAAGAGTCTGTAGCTGGGGAAGTGTTTTCTTGCCTGTGCAGGTGTTAATTGCCTGACCCCAGCCACAGATCAGTTTAACTCTCATCTGCTTCCATACAATGAAAAACCAGTTCCAGCCACTACTTAGTGCTGGCCAGAGCTCAGTGTGGCAGCTCAACACTGCTTTGCTCAGCAAGGGAGCCAGCGGTAATGGGAAGGGCAGGGTGCTGTCGCTAGCAGGGACTCACTCCAGAGAGCTGGGAATCCTACTCTGCTCCCAGGTGTGTAGAGACTTGTTAGGACACTTCAAAGATGTAATTTATTGATAAGCCGTGATGTATTTAATGGGCTCTTTTCCTCTTTATGGGCTGCTCCTGCCATGTCTTAACCCAAGCCCACTGGCTCAGCAGAGTGAACCATTGCCAAAGTCTGCAGAGCATGGGAAGGCCGCGGTTGCAAAATCAGAGGTCTGGGCTCCTGGTGAGCAGCTGCTGCTTTGTGGGATTGCATATGTGTGTTACCAAAGGCATTGGTTCTTCCAGACACATCCATGCCTGTGACAGTCTGAGGGTGCAGCTATAGCAAAGGGCTTGGTCAGTAACTTGTGCATCTTCTGCCCTTCTTTTGCATTCCCATGCTCGCATTTGCAAGAGCTGGGGTGGGTGGCAGTGCAAACATGGTGTGTGTGTGCCCCCATGCCTCTTAGCAGCTCTGGACGCCTGAAAACATCCTTCAAAAACCAAATGAACAAGTCTGCTGCACAATTATGTCAAGTCTTTGCAGGTATGCAGGCTACCTGGTAGAAATGCTGTGCAAGCACAGACCTGCGACTGAGACCCTGGAGCACAGCACCATGGCTGGGCCCATATGGCTGATCCCAGTGCTGATCCCAGGACCAGCTCTGCTGTTTGACGTGGGCAGAGCAACCATGAGTCTGTTCATAGCCTTGGGGGATTTCAGTGTTTCATGGAGTCACAAAATGGTTTGAGTTGGAAGGGACCTTAAAGTTCATCCATTTCCAACCCCTGCCACAGGCAGGGACACCTTCCACTAGAGCAGCTTGCTCCAAGCCCCTGTGTCCAACCTGGCCTTGAGCAGTGCCAGGGTTTGAACACTGTACGCAAAATGCTGTTGCTGCAGGAAGGAGTATGCATTTCCATGGGTGCAGGGTAGTACCTTAGCTCACCCTTTTGGAAATGGAAATGTTAAGCTGCCCAGGTTCCTGTGACTGTCATCTCACCACTGATTATGGTGATTGCTGCAGGGCTGAACTTTGTACATACAGGTTATCAAATGCTGCTTGTCCCAGGGAGCAGGCAGCTTGCACAGCCCCAGGGGATGTGCTGCCGGAGCAGGGTGATGGAAACCTCATGGCTGGTGGGTAGGTTAGGCGAGGTGAGCTGAGCTCAGGAAGGAGGAGAGGAAAGGGTGCAGCTCTGAGCAGCTGGAATCACTGCCTGGATCCCTGCGGGTCCTGCTGCTTCCCAGACCCAGGCTCTGCTCCCAGCCCAGGAGTTGGGAGGATATTGGGCCAGGCAGCGCTCACCCCTTGCCTGGTGCAGCAATCCTGCTCCATTGGCCTGAGTCTTTTTGGCTGTTGGGCAGAATCCGATGGAAGCTGTCAGTCCCGGAGTGGCAGATGCAGTCTCTCTTCCAGTTCTGTTCATTTGGAGCTGTTTCCCCCGTGTCTAAAAATTAGAGCAAATTGTCATTTTATTTCTTAATTTGTTTCCTCAGAACTCAACGGTGACGATCGAGGAATTTCACTGCAAGCTGCAAGAGGCGACCAACTTCCCCCTCCGGCCCTTTGTGATCCCCTTTCTGAAGGTGACAGGGAGCTGGTGGGGCTTTGCTGGTGCTCCGTGAGTTAGGCTCTGTGCTTGGCAGTGTGTCGTGCCTGGGAAAGCTCCTCCTTCAAGCACCACAGCCATTTAGTTCCAGTCCAAGACAGACTGCACAGACCGAACAGTGGCCGTGCGGGACGGGCTTGTGGAAAGCTGACTTTGTAACAAGTGCCACATATGTCTGCTTGTATGTTAGGGATAAAGGGGACAAACCAAGCTCCATCAGGAGCTTCTGATCCTATAATCTTATTTGCAGATGTTCAGATCTAGAATGTTTGAGGTGTTGGCACATGGAGCCTGTCTGGGGGTGGCTGGATGCTGGAAGCACAGAGCACTTCCCGTGACACTTGGGGTTTGGGTGCATCGGTGTCAGGCCGTCCTCAGCTCTTGAGGAAATACAGATAAATCCTAGTGCAGACACCAGGAGCTGGAGGATCATGAGTTGGGGCCACAGGCTCTAGGTGTTAATAGAACCCCAGCCTGGGGGGGTTGGAACTTATCCAGTTCCAACCCCTGCCACGGGCAGGGACACCTTCCACTAGAGCAGCTTACTCCAAGCCCCTGTGTCCAACCTGCCCTTGAACACTGCCAGGGATGGGGCAGCCACAGCTTCTCTGGGCACCCTGGGCCAGCGCCTCAGCACCCTCACAGGGAAGAGCTTCTGCCTAAGAGCTCATCTCAGTCTCCCCTCTGGCAGGTTAAAGCCATTCCCCTTGGCCTGTCCCTGCAGGCCCTTGTCCCAAGCCTCTCTCCAGGTTTCCTGCAGCCCCTTTAGGCACTGGAGCTGCTCTAAGGTCTCCCCTTCAGGAGCCTTCTTCTCCAGGCTGCCCCAGCCCAGCTCTCTCAGCCTGGCTCCAGAGCAGAGCTGCTCCAGCCCTCACAGCATCTCCATGGCCTCCTCTGGCCTCTCTCCAGCAGCTCCAGGTCCCTCTTGTACTGCTGCCCCAGAGCTGGATCAGGGCTGCAGGGTTGGGGTCTCCCAAGAGCACAGCAGAGGGGTTGAAGCTCAGTGGGATGCATTAACCCAGTGCTACTGCTCTGAGGTGTGCAGAGCAAACCTGTGAGCAGCTGGAGCTGCCTGGGTAGAGCAGACCCCCCTTGTTTTCCAGGCCAACCTCCCGCTGCTGCAGAGAGAGCTGCTGCACTGTGCCCGCGCTGCCAAGCAGACACCCTCCCAGTACCTGGCGCAGCACGAGCACATCCTGCTGAACACAAACACCACGTCCCCCGCTGACTCCTCCGAGCTGCTCATCGAGGTGAACGGGAATGGGAAGAGGCACAGTCCAGACAGGTAAGCACAGCACTTGGTGTGCTGCCACCCTCTTGAAGTCGTGACTTGGTTCAGCTTTGCTGCTGTCAAAGCTTTAACATCATTCAGGGCTAAAGCAAAGGATTTTACCACTCTCAGCAACTGTTCTGGCTGTTAATGAGACATCAGTGATCGTTCTTCCTGCACTGTGAATTCAGGTTGGGATCCTCTTTCAGGCCGGTTCTGTCCCAGAGGGAGCTGAGCTCCCCCTCCCCGGGCAGCTCACAGAGGCACTCTCTTGGGAGGATGCAGTTTGTTTTCAGCACTTCTTATTCCAAGTCAGAATTTGTTATGTAATGATGTGGAGCATGCCTCAGTTTTACCAAAACTGTGAAATGTTAATGTGGTCATGCTCAGAAAGATGAATCACAGCACTCGGGCATCTTGACCTTGTTCTTTGACAGGGTCATCCTGTGGATTTGTTCCTAAGCTGAGTGTGCTTGGTTTAGCTCCCTGCCTTTCCCCACACACACTAAAATCGTCGCTGCCCCAGCTCTGCTGGTTTGAAATCTGCATCTTTCCCTTTCCAAGTGCATTCGTGTGGTGCTAACAAACACCTCTCTCTGCTGGTGTGGTTGCAGAAGGGACGACAGCAGCTTTGAGAGGGACCCGCTGCCGACAGACCCTCCGGCCAAGCGGGTGTGCACCATCAGCCCTGCGCCCCGGCACAGCCCGGCCCTCACCATCCCCCTGATGAACCCTGGGGGGCAGTTCCACCCCACCCCACCGCCCCTCCAGCACTACACCTTGGAAGACATCGCAACCTCCCACCTCTACAGGGACCCCAGCAAGATGCTGGAGCACAGAGAGATCCGAGACAGGCACGGCGCTCTGGGTGAGAAAGACTGCAGGGCTTTTAGTTGTAGGAGCTGTGAGGTCCAGGAGCCGAGCTTTGGCATCAGTCCCTGCTTGGCCACTTGCACCCAAAGCTGTGTAATGTGGCCATGTCCTCAGCAGAGATTTTGAAGGGGATTCAGAGCATGGAAGGTTAAAGTGGGAAGATTGAGGCTGTATTTCCCTGTACGCATGTAAAGGCTGGAGTCACTGAGGGTAAGGAGGAAGGACCCAGCGTGTGAGTTGAGTGTGGCCAACCCAGCAGGCAGGAATGGAGGGCAGGGAGGTAGAAGGTAACTTCCCTGAGATCACTGAAGCAGGAAACCAGAGCCTGGCCCCCCAGCCCGTGTCTCCCCAGGGGGGTGTGGGAGGTACATGCTGTGTTTCCAACAGGGCACGAGCTCTGAGCTCCTGTGGGTTTATAAGGGAGACAGCTCGCAAGCAGATCAGATCCAGAGCTGTGAGTGGATTGTAGCACTTCAGAGATGGTGACACAGATAATGATAAAAGCACCAGTGTGGAATTGCCCCTGTAGAGCCACGTCCTTGAGATGTGTTTTACAGTCTCAGCTATATGTAGCTGGAAATACTGTTCTTTGTTATCGCTTAGGGCCACCTCCCCTCTCCAGTACTGAAAGCACTTGGTCCATCTGATCACTCTTGTGGCTGTGGTTTCTTGAAGGTTTGAATGGAGGATACCAGGACGAGCTGGTGGACCACCGCTTGACGGAGAGAGAGTGGGCTGATGAGTGGAAGCATCTCGATCACGTAAGGAACAGGCAGGAGATGTGGGAAGCTTTGTGGGATGCAGCAACCCAGTGATCCACCTGCTCCAATTTGTGGTTTTCTTGTTGTTGATACCATATCTGGGCTTTCTGAGAGGCTCGTGGAGGAACAGGCCACCACAAGAAGGTGGACGGTGGGGAGGGAAGATTGGAGCATCCCTCCAGACAATGACATCTTCCTGGGATGGAGCCTCCAGTGAGAAATTGAGGAGATGACCCTGTGAGCCAGACTGAGCCCTCGTTCCTCCTTCAGGCACTGAACTGCATCATGGAGATGGTGGAGAAGACGCGGCGCTCCATGGCCGTGCTGCGGCGCTGCCAGGAGGCCGACCGGGAGGAGCTCAACTACTGGAAGAGGCGGTGCAGCGAGGCCGAGCCGCGCAAGGCGGGCAGCGACCTGCTCCCCAGGCAGCACAGCCCCAGCAGCTCCGACTCCATCGGCAGTGGTGAGCCAGGGCGGCCACAACCTCCTGTGGTGTCCTCTTTTGACAATATTAGACACAAAGTGATGATAATAGGGTCAGGTAATGGTATAATTTGTGGTGTGGCACCGACACAGGGTGCCCAGAGGAGCTGTGGCTGCCCCATCCCTGGCAGTGTTCAGGGCCAGGTTGGACACAGGGGCTTGGAGCAAGCTGCTCTAGTGGAAGGGGTCCCTGCCCGTGGCCGGGGTTGGAACTGGATGAGCCTTAAGGTCCCTTCCAGCCCAAACCAGTCTGGGATTCTGTAAATTAAATAGTTCAGCAGTACACAGCTGTTTTCAATGCTTTGAAGAGAGACAAGTCAGTGGATACATGGAACCTCCTGGGTGAGCTGGAGGAAGCAGCTTCTATTAGTGCTGGGAGAAGAGCATCTTCCTTGTCACTGAGCTGTACTTGCTGACCAAACCAAGCCAAGTTTATCCACAGCTGAGAAACTGGGGGGTGAAAAGGCAGAAGAAGTGGTTGGTTCCAGCTCTCTTCCCTTCCCAGTCTGTCTACACAATTTAAAATGTCAAGGTCTGCTAATTCTTAAAATGCCAAAGACTGCAGTAAGTGTAAGAGCTACCTGGTTTATTAATTCTATTTCTGTATCATGAGTCAAGTTAACTTTATTGAAGCTGACTATTTCTCACCTCCAGTATTTGACCCTTGTACAAAACCAAGTCTAAAATGCTGGTTTATTCATCTGGATGTGATTCGTATTTCCATCCCAATAAATACGGTGTGAGCCCATGGGTTGGCTGGGCTGCGTGACGGCCTCATGAGCACAGCCAGCTTTTAGCCCTTTTATATTTAAGTCTATCATGACTAATACACTTACAGCCCCGTGATGTTAAAGGTGATATGGTTGAATATTCTTTTTTAATGGATTGGGAACACTGTTGATGCTTCCTCCCCTTGTGGTACCAAGGGCTGATTGTTACGCTCCATTCCTGTTGTGAGAACTCATGAAGTGCTTTTGTTCTCCCACCAACCTTGGACACGAATCAGTTTTTGTTCTGAGCCTTCAGAAAGTTACTCTGAAGCCTTAAAAACCAGGGACACAGGATGAGGCTTCAAAAAGCTTCCCTGCGTGACTGCAGTCTGTGTTCAGGCCCTTGTGTCACCATCCCTATCTGTCACATTGGCTCTTTGCAGGCTCATGGGTGCTGAGGAATGTGTACACCTCTGGTTGTAAGAGGTCTTGCAGGACAGTTTGTCATTTTAAGCCTTTGAATCGCTCTTGGGAGCGGGAAGTGCTGTGTTTAATGTAAGCTGCTGGTCACATAGGTTGATGCTCAAAGTCTCTGGCCAGTGCAGATGTTTGGCATACAAACATAGCATAAGCATTGCCTGTTGTTATAGAGTACCAGGAAATGGGTTATACAGGGTCATAAATTATGCAAGGCACTAATTAAATGTTGTAATTTATCATCTGAGCGTTTGATGAACAGCTTTAGCTGTAGGAATCCTCTGCTCTGAGTTCGAGCTGCTTGATTCTGCCCTGCCCCGCGATGTACGGAGGCACTGCTGGGCACTTCAGCAGCAGCTGGCTGAGACGAGGCTTTGCCAACCTTTCCCTGTGTCCCTTATTCCAGCAGATTCCTTGCGGGAGTTCAGCAGCAGGTCGGGAACGGGCTACGTCACTGAGGAGATCTGGAAAAAAGCTGGTGAGTGTTTGTGAGGAGCTTGGCGAGGGCTTGGGCCGCCTCGCCTGCGGTAAACACAGATGCCGCTGCTTTGCTCGGCACAAACAGGAGCAGCCCAGCTGCAGGAACGCCCCAGGATGTGCACATCTGGCTGCCAACACCCCCAGCCTGGCTTTTCCGAAGGGCTCAGCTCCTTCTGGATGATGTGTGGGGATCCTGTGGGGCTGAGCCTGGCCCCAGGAGCAGTCGCGGTGCTGGTGCTGCCGCAGGGAACACGTGGCTGCACCCCGGGGTCTCTCAGAGGCTCACCCTGCCCCTGGGGCGGGTGCTGAAGCTACTCTTTCCTTCCAGAAGAAGCCGTGAACGAGGTGAAGCGCCAGGCCATGTCCGAGGTGCAGAAGGCAGTGGCAGAGGCCGAGCAGAAGGCGTTTGAGATGATTGCCTCTGAGAGGGCGCGCATGGAGCAGACCATCGCGGACGCTAAGCGCCAGGCCACCGAGGATGCTTTCCTAGTGATAAATGAGCAGGAGGAGTCCACGGAGGTAAGGTACCAGGGGATGTGCTAGGAGGGGACTTGCAAAGACTCTGAGTCTCCAGGTCCTGCACTGCAGGTTCCTCATCCCTTTTCCTTTTAGGAGTCTCGGTTCAATTACTGTTACTGTGTGTTATGGGCGCCCTGCCAGGATGCACTGTTAGCATGGAAAAAAACATTTTGCTTTTGATTTTGCTTGTAGGGGAATTGGTGTCCGCACATGAAGGCACAGCTGGCATCTATGACCTGGACCCTACTGGAGGGTAGATTTAGATTAGACTTTAGGCAGTTCTTCCCTGTGAGGGTGCTGAGGCGCTGGCACAGGGTGCCCAGAGAAGCTGTGGCTGCCCCATCCCTGGCAGTGTTCAAGGCCAGGTTGGACACAGGGGCTTGGAGCAAGCTGCTCTAGTGGAAGGGGTCCCTGCCCGTGGCATGGGTTGGAGCTGGATGAGCTTTAAGGTCCCTTCCAACCAAAACCAGTCTGGGACTCTGTGACCCAGTGCAATGACCAGGGATTTCTTGGGATCAAGGGAGATGTGGAAGCAGAAGGATGCTGGTGGATGCAGCTCTCCATTTAGCTCAGAAACCTGCTGTGGGGTACTTGATCTGTGCAGAAAATGAATCTCTGTGGGCTTTAAAATTGTGCAGGGTAGATGCTTGGCTGCAGGTGAAGCTTCATGTACCTGATGGTCTCTACCATACCCCATGTCGTGTATTTTCTGGGGTGTTGTTGTTCCACTGGATCCCAAAACATGAGCCTGGGCTGTGTGTGCTCACCTTATCTGCAGGCCCCCATGGTTCTTGCTGTGTCGCTCCCATATGTGCAGGGGTAGGTGAGAAGTGTTGGTGCAGGGTGGCCATCCCTGCTGTGGGTAGCCTTGTAACACCTAATGAGACGTTGGAATTGAAGGGTTGACTCTTGGTTTGTCATAGCCAGCGACACTGCTGAATGGGGAACTCGATCCACACCTCAATCATTCATTACCCTCACTGCTGCTTAATTGGAAGCTCATGTTAAGCTTTGGAGATCTCAGCTGGACTGGGCAAGAATTGCACAGCTCATTCCTGCACCACCACTTCCCATCCACGTGTGGTTTGCTCCTTGTTTTAATTTCCTGCATGAATGCAGAGGCTTTATTTCTACTGAGCAAAACCGGGATGGGAACATGGAGTTAATGTCAGGTGGGTCTGTACAGGCAGCAAGTCCCATTCCCTCCTCATGTGGGGCTTCAGTCCGGAGCTCAGGAAGCTCTGGCCCCATGCGCTGCAGGAACCATGTAAATATTAGGTGTTATTACAGAGCATTCTCTCTACACTCTGATATGTCCCAGTTAAATCACTGCTGGTTGAATGCACCAGTCAGTAAACACATGATGGGAGTGGGTGGAACTGCTCAGGAAGCCATGGAAGAAATGAGACAAGCCGGATTTCTCCGTAGGGGAATACCAGAGGAGTGTTGTCCTCCTCCAGCCGTTCTGGGGAGCCACTGAGTTTCCCCTGCAGCACCCTCCTGTGCAAGCCCCCGAGCCCTTCCCTGGGGGCCATGATGAAAAGCTGTCATGTATTCTGTCAGATGTAACCTCTGAAACAGAGTTTAACCCCCCCTGAAGTGCAGACAGCTGTAAAGCAGTGACCCAGTTTTCCAAGTTACCACAGGCTTTGGTGGGGATTTGTGGTTGTGAGTCCTGCTTCAGGAAGCTTGAGCAGCCCCGGGGTCACACTGGCTCTGGAGCAGCTCGCTCCCCACCAGCTCACTGTGGTGCTTTGCCTCCAGCCCATCAATCGTCACCAGGAGCTGGTGGCTCTGGTGCAGGCCCTGCGAGCAGGGAATCTCAGTGCTGCACCCAGCATCTTCCACCACCCCCTTCTCCGTGAGCTGACCTTGCCCTGCTCAGGGCGCTGCTGACGCAGGGGTGCAGCTGCAGGAAAACTGATCCATGCTCTGCCTCAGAGCAGCCGCAGCTCCCGGCGCTCACATGGTGCCTGCAGGCACTTTGGTCGGGCTCGGCTCCACTTCCAGATCAGAGCCAGGCTCTGGTGCTGCTTCCACCTGGCTTCAAAGGAGCTGTTTTTCCTTTCCAAATGAGCCTGCTCCAGCCTCCTGTGCAGCGAGGCAGGGGGCACGGCACATGGTGCCTGCACAACACGCTGTAATCCCTGCGGAGGCACTTGGCTGGGAGCGAGACCAAAATAGAGCTGCTTAAAACAGGAAATAAAAAGGCCGAATAGCAGCATCTGCAGCGTGGTTTTCAGTCCTTGCCTGCTGCTTCCTCTGTGCAGTTGGGTGGAGGATGTGAGCGGTGCAGTCTGGCAGGCAGGTTTGGGCAGAGCAGAGGAGTGGTACCCTTGGCAAAGCAGCAGGAATTAATGGCTTGCTCATGTTAATAGTATTAAATCTGGGCCAGAGAGGGGATGAGCGGTCCCCTCCAGAGCTGCTGAGTCAGCACCATCCCTTAGCCCTCGGGAACTGAACCCGTTTTGGTGTCTCTGGTCTTGCAGAGCTGCTGGAACTGCGGTCGCAAAGCCAGCGAGACCTGCAGCGGCTGCAACATCGCCCGCTACTGCGGCTCCTTCTGCCAGCACAAGGACTGGGAGAGGCACCACCGCATCTGCGGGCAGAGCCTGCACGGCCAGAGCAAGCCCCTGGCTCTGCCCACGGGCCGCTCCGTGGCCAAGAGCCTCGATGGCGTTCCCAGCCCAGCCCTTGAGAAGACTTCGGCGACCACGTCCCGCTCCTCCACCCCGGCATCCGTGACAGCCATAGACACGAACGGGCTCTGAAGGGGAAGTTTGGGTTTGCTCCCGTTGAGTGGTTTCCCTTGGGGGGGGGTTGAGCCAGAAAACGCCCCACAGCACCTCGTATCCCGTGACACATCTGACACATCGCGCCGCCTCCTCGGAGCGCCGACACTCGGGCTTTGCCATCTCATTCTGCCTTTTCCTGGCGTGGCTCGTGAAGAACCTCGGTGCCCATCTCCCTGCAGGGAGAACCAGAGCATCCTTCAGGACTGGAGGACACTGGGCACTCACTCAGGGGGACCTGGACTCAGTGGGGAGCTGCCGGCGCACGCAGGAGATGCTGAGCATGGGGTGAACAATGGGAGCTCCATCCTTATGGGCCAGACGTGCTCAAGCTCCTTTCTCAGCTTCCTTTCTTCCACAGCATGGATCTGTGCTCCCCTGGTGCCCAGGCACGGTGTCTCAGATGGCCAGGGGTTGCTGTGAACAGACTGGAGCTTATTCCCCAGCAGGAGCATCTCGTCCTCTAGTGCAATGGCAAAAGCTGAGCTCGCTCCTCCTCTGCCTGCAGGTTGGCAGTTGGTGGTTGCAGAGGAGGAGGAGGGGATTCATCTGCTCTAAACCAAATGTCAGTACCAGGGAGCTGTGGGCAGTCACTTCTGGATGGTTTTAATCCCATTCGGTGATGGGATGGACGGTTCTGTGTCGCCCTGGGGGGACCTTTGCTGGGGAAGAGCGTGCAGAGCAAACCTGGCTTGGTTGCAGGCAGTTACTGCCCTTCCCACCTGGGTGCTGTTACTTTGCTATGCAGAAAGCTTTTGTGTTTCTCACTGCATGGAAGTTGTTGGTTTGGGAGTTTCTGCCGTTGTTTTGAACCAGAGATCCTCACAGGACTGTTACTTATGGTCTGTGCTCTCCACACACCTTGGCCAAACTAAACACAGGACTTGGTGTCCTCCTGCATCAGTTCTTCCCCCAGCCCTGCGGTGCTGCTCTGACACTGGCTGCACTCCTCTCCTCATCCCCAGGGATGTGCCACCACTGCCTCGTCCACCATCAGAGCATCCCAAATATGCAGTGAGATCGCACAGGGATGCTGTGGCCGGCCTGGGAAGATTCATTGCTTAGGATGTGTATGGAGGGATTCGGGGCACTGCAAACCCCACAGTGGGGCTGTTTGGGGGTCACAGTGGGGCTCATCTCATGCTTCATGGACGTCCTGATGGGCTCTGCCCTACTCTCCCACCCTGCACCCCAAGGGGCTCTGGAGAACCATCAGTTCAGCAGAGCCGTGTTCCTGTGGCTGCTCCTGGGCCAGAGCCCAATGAGGCGAGTAATTCCCAAGTTAGTTTTGACCAGTTCAGTTGGAGGCGACTGATGGAAATGGGATGGATCACCTGGAGCTTGCTGTGGTGGAGCTGGCTGCCCAGGGATGAACGAGTGCCCCACTGAACCAGCCCTGTCCCTGAGGAAAGCTGTTCGGAAGATGCTGTCAGGGGGTAGAGCTGGCCAGTTCTGTGCCTGTGAGGTTTTATCACGCAGAAGAGCCCCTGAGTCTTTGCCTGGTGTTGAAGACAGCTCTGGTGGCACCTGGGAGCATCACCCATGGCCCCAGCGGTGCCCTTTGCACCAACACAGCTGCGGGGGGCCGGGCACGAGGATGCTGCGCCCTGGGGTGAAGCGCCCTGACCTGCAGCAGTGTGGAGCCGGTGGCAGCCAGCAGAGTCCTGCACCCCAGGAGCAATGCAGGTGAGCGGGTGAGCCCCAAACCCTGGCAGTCCCGGGGCACCGGTCCTGGGAAGCAGCACGAGGACGCGGGGTCGAGCAGCAAACACTTGTGAGAGAGCACCAGGGCAGGGGCTGCTCTTGCACCCGTTTGTCCCCCTTGGGGCTCAAGGGCTCCCCTGCCCTAAGGGGCACATTGGGAGCAGCCTCAGGTAAATCACGTCTGGTTGTGACATCCCCTCACCTCTGCCCTGCCCCAACCCTAATGCCACGAGGTGGGATGTGGGAGGAGGAGGAACGTGCTTGTACATAGATTGTCTTCCATAATTCTCATGCAACCCTGATGGTGTATTAAGATTAACCCCAGTGTACATGGATGAAATACTAACAGTCATGGTTAGAGCGATTGCGTTTGTTCGACATGGAATGATAAATGTGAACCCCAGGCTTGGGCAGACGTTGGGTGAGGTTTCTCTATTATTATTTTTTGACATTTAATTCTGTAATAGGGATTTGTTACTTCATTCCTGTGCATAACTTATTTAATGTACTGTATAAAGGAACCCAAACTGGTACAGATGTATTTAGTTTGTTCTACTCCGAAGTAGTCAATAAAAAGACTATATTCATCAGCAGGGGTAGAGGTTTGCTGCTGTTGGGGGTTTTGGGGGATGCTGGAGGGGATGCAACCCTTCCCCTGTGGTGGTGATGCTGCTGCAGGGCCTGGGGGGACCCAGCAGCAAGGGGGGACATTGGCTGTTCGGTCACCTGAGCCATCAATGGAGTGCAGTGGGGCCCAGCTGAGTGGGCAGCAGTGGCTGCTGCTCCCTGCTCCTCTACAGGGATGATCCTGCTGATCCCATCTCTGCATCCACCAGGTTCTCCCTCCCTGCACCCCAAGCCCAGGGACACCTGGGAAAATCCTGCTTGTGTGCAGTGTCTGTGGGATGGAGCTGTACCCACAGCCCCTTCAGCCACAGGGCAACTGTGTTCATTGCTGCACCCATGGACTGGGGAGGAAACGGGCAGCTCTGAGGCAGAAGCTCTTCCCTGTGAGGGTGCTGAGGCGCTGGCCCAGGGTGCCCAGAGAAGCTGTGGCTGCCCCATCCCTGGCAGTGTTCAAGGCCAGGTTGGACACAGGGGCTTGGAGCAAGCTGCTCTAGTGGAAGGGGTCCCTGCCCGTGGCAGGGGTTGGAGCTGGAGGAGCTTTAAGGTCCCTTCCAACCCAAAGCAGGCTGGGATTCCATGAAATCAGTGTTTCCAGGGGGGCTGGTGGGGAGCTGCATCCGCAAGGAGTGGGAAAAGAGTCCTGGGGGGGACACGTACCCAGGAGAGCGAGGGTTGGGGGTGCCAGCTCTTGCCCTCACTCATACTTGCCCCGTGCTCTTGTGCCAGCACATTTCGCACCAGCGCAGCAGAGGACTGGTTCCTGCAGCACCAATCCTGAACCCCACGTGTGCACCCCATGGACCAGGTGGGCTCCGACTGCTCCAGCCACAGGCACTTTCCCACTCACCCCGTGCCCCCCCCAAGACCCCACTCCAGCCTCCTCCTAGCACCGCTGGTGCTGGTTCACAGCAGTGGAGCCACAGGATGAAGCAAGAGCTCGGAACCGCACTCGAGCCCCTGCACTGGGGCTGTGATTTATTGGGGACGGGCACAGCCACGGGCACGGCTGGGGGGGTGCAAGGCCAGGCTCACAGCCTCCCCCCCAGGAATACTCCCTTAATGTTCCTATAAAACACTGTTCACAATGCATACGAGGCACCGGCCCCATGGGCAGAGCCAGTGCCAAGGCTGGGGAGGCCACAGCCGTGTCCCCCAGCACATCCCAGCACGCTGTGGAGCCAAGAGGAAGAGGAGCATGGGGAGGAAGAGGAGGGACGCAGCAACCAGCCCAGTGCTCCCCAGCAGCCACCCTGAGCACAGCTCCCACTGCTGCCAATGGGAAATGGCTTGGGGAGGGAATAAAGACGAGGAGCAGGGAGGGCAGTGCCAGGGGACGGGCAGGCAGCCCCTGAGCGCTGCAGGACGGGGTGAAGACAGAGGTGACGAACGGGACGGCTGCGCCGAGGGCTCCACGTCTTCCACACGGCAGCGGCGTCCTGGCGGCGGCTGCCCCTCAGTTGTTGTTCATGATCCACCAGGATGCTGGGGAGAGGAGCAGGGATGTGCAGTGAGCACAGGGATATGGGGCAGCAGAGACGGGGGGATCCAGCCCTGCAGCTCAGGCTCTTTGGCAGGTGCCTGGCACCCAGCTCTAAAGCAGCCACCACCCCGGGGTGAGGAGCAGGGCCAGGGCAGGGCCTGGAGCTGGGTCACCCACTTGAGCGCTGGGAATGGGGTCGGTGAGACCGGCCTGGCATTTAGTCCAAATTAATCCGTGTTCATGCTCAAGTGACAAAAGGGGCAGCAAGCTGGGTCCTAACTGGGTGTTAGGTGCCACCCAGCCCTCCTGGTTCCTCACCTCTCAGCCAGACTTCCATCGGTACCAAGGGGAACATGAACTGTCCCTGGTCGCTGCCCTGCCTCAGCACCACTGAGCTGTAACCCTGGGCACAGGCACTGGGACTGACCCAGGAGGGACAGAGCTCTGCAGGGCTCAGGGGGAACAAAGTGAGACCCCAGATACCAGCCCCAGCCCCCTGCAGCCCTCACCTGGGAAGAGCATGGTGGTCAGCAGCTCCGGGGACTCCAGCAGGCTGATGATGGAGCGCTGGAAGGTCTTGCTGCAGCTCGACTGCAGGTGGCTGCAGAACAGGGCACAGGATCAGGGCCCACGGGGCTTGTGTGTGCCCCGCGGGACCCCTGCCCGTGCACCTCCCAGAGCAGCACAGCCCTCCCCGCTCCCCAAGCCCCTTACCAGGGTGTTCACCCCTGCAAGCAGCCCAGGGCATGCACTGGGATGCAGCAGCAGGATGGGCTGCACAGCGACAGGGAGCAAGGGGGGTCCTTGGACAGCCCCAAAGGAAACTCCCCCCCCACCCCGAGCCCTCAGACCCAGCCCCACACGAGGGAAGGCTCCAACCTCCTCCAGGCGGTCGCATCCTGCCAGAACTCGTACAGGATGAAGCAGGCCTCGTCCCTCAGCTTGCAGGCGGAGACGCTGCGGGACGGGAGGGACACTGAGACAGGGCCGGGGGGGGCTGGCACTGAGCAGCCACAGCGGTCCCGGAGCAAGGGGCACACGGGCTGCACATGGGCCCTGCCATGAGGCTGTCAGAGCTGCATGGATTCATCCTCGGTTTGTGGCTGGCACACGGCTCCAGAGCATCCCCAACCCAAATCCCTCGTGCTTCATAGTTCCTAGAGGCGGGCAGCACAGGAGTGCTGCAGCTGTTACCCTGCTGCTGCCACAGACCAGCCCGTAAAGGGTTCCATTAAGTATTTCTTAGCCCATCCCTGGCACTGCAGCGCGGAGCCTGAGGAAGCAGCTCACCCCGCCAGCCCTCTGCAGTAGGTGTGTGCCATCCCTTGTCCCTCACACGGCAAGAAACAGGGGCCCACATGCACGACCTGAGACCTCCCCAGAACCCCCAGCTGCTGACCCCAAAGTGATGCTGCTTGGCCAACGCTTCCCACGCTGCCTCCTGCAGCAGGACCCGGCTGGGGCCTCCTCCAGCCCCTGGGAAGATGGAGCAGGGAGGCGGGAGCAGTGCTCGGGGTGCAGGGAACCATCTGCACCGGCTGCAGCATCATCAGCTCCAGCTGAGGATGAGCCTTTCCTCCAGCTGCTGCAGGAAGGGACGGGCCCAGCTCCGAGGCCACGTTCCCTGCTGTGACCCAGGAGTCTCCCTGCACTTCGCTCCAGCTTTTCCACTCACGTGGAGAGCGCTGCCCGTGCAATGCTACCCAGCTCTCTGCACTAATTGTTCTCCTGCCAGAACAGCATCAACTGCAGAGGACAAAACCTGCCGTTCTCTGTGCCACACGTGCCAAAACAAGGATATTCCCCTTGTTCCCACTGAAAACACGGTTTTGTGCTGTTGGAACTGAAGAGCTGAAAAATGACACTTTCAATGGGGACATCCCCAACTCAAAATGTCCCACGAGGGAAGGGAAGCACCTCTGGAAGAGCAGCTCTCTGGTGTGCAGTGGTGTGCACTGCAGCCAGACCCGGCTCCATCCGCAGCTCTGGTCCCACTCAGCGGTTGCTCCTCCTTCCCCCAGCACCCACACACAGCACAAAGCAGGACTCGGACACCAGCTCTCCCCTTGACTTCCCCCCCACTGCTTTTGAGTCTTTCAGCGCTGGAGGAACACGTTCATGTTCCTGCCACAGCCACTGCTGGCAATAAAACCAAGCACCACCACCCACCCTTCTCCTCGCCGCTGACCTGTGGTCCTTGCGGGGAGCACCGGCAGCAGGAGATGGGCTGACACTGCAGACACACTGCCGCGCTGTCCAGGCCTCTCTGCTAGGACAGACTTCACCCCCAGCCCACAGAGCCCTCCCCTCGTTGTCCCCAGCACTGCTGTGTCCACGCACTTACTGCAGGCAGCTGCTCTGCCCGGCCGTGCCCGCCGTGTAGGACCTGAAGGCCTGGCAGAACTCCTCGATGCTGCTCGTTGCCACCGAGATCTGCCTCTTGGCCACCAGGATGTGCTGCGGGGGGACAGCGGAACAGTGTCACCAGGGACAACGTGTGCCCCCTGCCCCTGGTGGCACGGCCCTGCCTTGGGGCTGCTGCTGTTCACTGTGTCCTTCCCCAGTGAAATGGGCCTGGGACCCCTGCACTGGGGCTCTGCATCGCCTGTGGGTGCTCGGAGCAACCCTGGGCCACCTGGGCACTCACAAGAGCTGCCTTCCTCTGGGCTGGCCATGGGCACTGCCCGCACCTGATGGAGCTGTATTTGCCCTGTGGATGGTCCCACAGCTCCCAGCTCTGATCCCATCCCGCTGCATGGCCGGGCAGCCAGTGCAAAGCCAGCAGCTCACCCCAGTAACACCAGTCTCCGAGGGCTGTGTGAGTGGGACTGGGGACCTGTGCATGCTGCAGGGTCACTGCAAGCAAGAGGAACGGGACAGGAACTTACTGCATCTTTTCCTTTGCACATCGCTTCCTCCTTCAGCGGCTCCAGGCGCGGGCTCTGCATTTAAGCACAGGAAAAGCCATCATCCCTGGGGAGCTTTGCAACCAGGTAAAACCCGCAGTAACCCACAGCCCAGCTCAGCAGGTACCACTCTGGGTGTTCCTTTGGGGACCTGGGGGAGAACTGGGATGAGACCCGCTCATCTGTTGGGCTCAGTGGGTCCAGACTGACTTGGTCAGATCAGCACAGACCATGCAGGAGGGTCAGCCAGAGCCCCCCGGGGGAAAAGCAGGGCTATGGAGACTGCAGGGGATGAGCAGCTTTGCAGGTCCGGGTCTGGTGACCGGGTGCAGCTCAATCAGGGTGCCAGGATGGAACTGCAGGCTGGGGGCACCCACCCGCAGGCCCCAGCACACACACACCTTGCACTCCAGCTTCTCGATGAGCTGCTGCAGCCGGTTGATCTGCGCCATCCACTGGCTGTTGTCTTCGACACAAACGCCTGCGTGGGGACGGGCAGAGATGTCACTGAGAGAGCTCATTGCAAAAGCTTGCTCAAGACCCAGGAAACCACAGGAGCTTCTAACCCCCGATTTAAACCAAACCCCTGATTTTTCTGCTCAGACTTTTCGCATTGCTCGCAAGATCCCACATCCACACACAGAAGCTCCAGGGGCATGTGGGTGAGGTGGTCCAGGCTCTGTCCCACGCTGCTGCTCCCACCCCTGCTCCAGTGGGGCAGAGACCAACTGAGGGATGGCTGGGATGTGGATACCTGTCGTTAGCATCCCAGAATAGGGGTCTGTTGGAGACAGGCAGACGTTCTTCTGTGCTCTGCGCCCACATCGCCTCCCTGGCCTCAGCCCAACCAAGGTTTCAGGCTTCTGTATGTCCTTTCTGAAAGCATAAGATGCAAAAGGAGGGGTTGAAGTCATTTACTGCGCAGGGCAGGTCACAGCAGGCTCGGAAAGGGCAGATCCTGCTCCCAGATGTCCCTCCCAGCAGGACCTGTGGGTCCTGCCCCACACTGACCCCCATGGGCAGGGCAGGACCTGCACCCGTTACCTCTCCCGTCCCGCCTGCTCCTCCACGGTGTCCACGGCGCACTCGAGCGAGGCCTGCAGGGACTGCAGCTGCTGCAGGGTCTCCCGCAGCAGGAACCGCGTCAGGAACTGCTCCATCTTCGAGGAGCTCTCGTACCTCTGCGGGGAAGGGGTAAGGATCTGTCAGATGCCTCAGATGGAAGGGGCTGGCCTTAAATAAACCCAATGGATTGGATCCCAATCACATGTGGAGTTACTGGAGGGAGGGACGGCACCGAGGGACACGAGCATCCTCGGGGTGCGTGCCGGTGAGGTCAGAGCAGGGAATGCACCGTGATGACCCCATCCTGGCCTAGGAGTCAGGGGCCCACAGATGGACACTTCCAAGCCACAAGGTAATGGACACTGGAAGAAATAGCCCCCAGCTCAAGGGAGGGCTGTGGGGCACCCAGAGCTCCCTACCTGCCCCCTCACTGGGGCTCCTGGGACAGGGCTGGTGGTGCTGAGCCTGCAGTGGTCCCCCATGCACAGGCAGCCCCTTGCAGGGAGCACCCGCCACTGGCAGGACAGGGCAGCAGGGGGGCTTTGTGCCCTCTTCCCTTGGGAAGGCAGCACCGAGCCTCTCTGCTCCAATGCGAAGAGATCCCTGCTGAACCTGTGATGTGCACCTCTGCTCGGGGCCACCCCACAGCCTGTCCCCATGTCACCCACTGAGAGTGCCTGACAGCCCCTGAAGCCTGGCCTGTTCCTTTCCATGCGCTGTGGGTGCTGCACCATTCCCTGCAGCCTGCTCCAGTCACCCTTTCCGGTCCAGTTTTCACTGGCTTCCTTAAAACAACCTGCAGTTTTGCCCTTGTTACCATCGGTCATCCCAAGGGCCAGAATCTCTCCATGCCCCCAGGAATGGAGATGAGGTACCCAAGGAGGGATGCCCAGTGAGGCAGGGAGCAAGGAGGAAAGGCTGAGGCAGACAGCAGCTCCAGAGCAGGCAGCTGACCTCCACTGGGGCCTCCCCTGCAGAGCAGGTACCAGTGCCTGGCTTGCCCCCACAGGACTCCTCCTGTCCCACTGCAGGGTGAGGCTCTTCCTCCCGACCCAGCATCCCCCAGGACTTTGCCATGCTAAAGCCTGCAGTCGTCACTGACAATGGCAGCAGCTTCATCCGGGTGGGCTTTGCAGGCCAGAAGAAGCCCAAATTTGTGCTAAGGACCACGTTCCTACACCCCTGCAGCGCTTGCACCACGCGGGAGGCCCAGCAGCACCACAGCACTGCTGAAAGCATGGCAGGCTTCACTGTGGCACCCACTCAAGGAGGGCATCATTGAGGACTGGGACAGCATGGAAAACCTATGGAGCCACCTCTTCTCCTGCGGCCTGAGAGCTCCCCCAGAGGAGCAGGCAGTGCTCATGGCTGACTCCCCATCATGCCCCACCACCAACAGGGAGAAGGGGGCAGAGGTGCTTCTCGAGCACTTTGGGGTGCCAGCCCTGCACGTGGCCAACACCGGGTTCCTCTCCCTCTGTGCCTACGGCAGGGTCACGGGCCTGGCTGTGGAGGCTGGGGCTGGAGTGTCCCACATCACCTCCGTGTGCCTGGGGCAGACACAGCGGGAGGCCACACACTGCCTGGGGGTGGCTGGTGGCTTCCTCTGCAGCTACCTGCACAGCCTGCTGACGGACAGCGCCAACGAGCCTTGAAGGGGAACACGGCGAGCCAGATGAAGAAGCAATGCTGCTACGTCTCCACGGAATACGAAGGAGACCTCTGGAACCGAGGTTTCCATCACCCAGCCAGATTTCAGGCTCCTGACGGGCGCTGTATAACCCTGCACAAGGAACGGTTCCACCGCCCGGAGCCGCTCTTCCAACCGGAGCTGCTCCACCAAAGCTCCCCAGGGCTCCGCTACTTGGCCCGGCAGAGCCTCCAGGAGGTACCTGACCACACCAAGGGGGACATGGTGGGTAACACTGTGCTGTCAGGGGGCTCCTCCATGTTTCCAGGCTTTCCTGAGAGGGTGTGCTTAGAGCTGAATGCCCTGTTCCAAGACACAGGCTGCCAGATTCAGATGCTGGCCAGCCCAGAGAGGGGCACAGCAGCCTGGGCAGGGGGCTCCATAGCAGCATCGCTCACATCCTTCCAGCAGGCGTGGATGGCAAAGGGTGAGTACGAGGAGCACAGTGCTGAGTACGTGCACAGGATACTCCAATAGGCAGATGATGCATCCCGAGCAGCCCACCACAGGGCAGGAGCAGGGTCTCCAACACACTGCCTTGCTGCGGGCAGAGCTGTGCTGGTGACCCAGGGCCGGCTCCTGCGCGGCTGCAGAAACACAAAATCAATGCAATCGCTCCAAAAGAAGTAAACTGCATTTCATTGACAGCTCGGGTTATTTCTGTGCCTATCCCATCACTCTCCTCTGCACGTGTCCCATGTGCTGGCAACACACCCACAGCTCCTGCTGTGAATCGAGGCCATGCTGACTGCCTGGTACAGCCGGGCCCCGATGCTGCACGTCCAGAGCACTGCAGCAGAGCTGCTCCTTTGGAGTGCACGGCCTGCACAGGGAAGGGGCTGCTCCAGCCAGGGGGAAAGCTCCTTCCAGCCATCACTGCAGTGGGACCCTGAGGTTCACTGGGAGCCACAGGGGTAGGAGGGCTAAGCTGAGGAGCAGAAGGTCCTCACGGCACCAGCATGGCAGCAGCTTTACTGCAGGAGGTGGTTTCTTGACTAGGCACTGAAGCGGTGCAGCCCTGGGTCCAGAGGATGAGCAGGTGAGAACCAGAGAACAGAATTCCTGCTTTGTGGTTTTGGTATCAAGTTGATTTGGGAGCAGGTTCAGGTTCAGCTCCGTGAACAGGCAGGAAAGCACTCCCCTGCCCTCGCTGCTGCTGCAGTGAACTGACCCAGACCAGCAGACGATCAGAAGAGGATCAGAGGTTCATGGGGGATACATCATTCATCCACTGCATGGCTGCACACAGCCTGCTTCATTCTGGGAGCTGGTCCCTATCCAGACACTCTCATCCTTCTTCATGCACAGAGGACACTTCCCACAGCAAGCAGCCTCTGGTTCACTCCCTTTTCCAATGCATCCTCCTGAGCCCCCGCTGGGGCCCCCACAGCTTTGGCATATGGACACTTCCCCCTGCACAGGGGCCGGATGCCTCTCCTGTTCATCGCTCCCCTTCAAAAGGCCATGTGCTGGGAGAAGCCCTGGCACCAAGCCAGCCTCCCAGCACTCCCCATCCTCTCCCCTTTCATCATCATGGCCTGATCCTCATGTCCTCTGTGGATGCAGCTCTATCACAGGAGCAGGCAGCTGCTCCCACAACCTGTCCCGAGCCCCACCGCTCACCCCACTGCAGTCCCTGCACCCCAAACCCAGGCACCAAACCCACCTACCAGCCCAGGGCACACTGTGCTCGGCTCTGAAGCTCCCCATCCTCCCAGTCACAGCACATCCCAACCCACTTCCAAGGGCAGAGCAGGATCCCACACGGACACATCAATGTTTGGGGCCAGCATTGCACACGACGAGCAGCTGCCTCCTCTCTCGCCTCAGCAGACACAGCACCCCCAGGGGAGCATGCCCAAGAGAGGATGGAAATAACCATCTCCCAGGAGAGCTCTGAACCCCGCTTGGAAAATCTCATGCCAGAGAGGGAATCCATTGGAAAATGCACCTTCCCTTCAGCTCAGCTGCCCGGCCCCCTCCTCGCTCTGGGGCAAACAAGCAAACCCCTTCAAACCCCTCTGTAACAGAGGCTCAAAGCCAACCTGCTCCGTCTCACTGAGCACCACATTTTCTGCTCGCAGCAAAGACCACTGGAACGGAGTCAGGGAGGAAACACCTCTGCAAGCAGAGACAAGGCTTTTTGTCATGGACTGGAATTGCAGCTCTGTTGGCCCAGGTGAAAGCCCCAAAGTTGCCAAGAGCTGCTGTAATTCTGCTTTTGAGAGGTTTTATTAGTTTCTTATGATGATCATTAAGCTCAGGACAGGATGGAATAGGTGATTGCGTAACTCCTGCCAAAGGGGAAATAAGACTTGGAGAGGTATATATGGGTTAGTTTGCAGTGCCTGCAAAGTGGAGAACGGAAAGACTTAAGCATACAGGTCTTCTGTGAGAAATGTCAGACCCTTTCCCAAGGTCTTTCCACCATACATAGAATCATAGAACAGTTTGGGTTGAAGGGACCTTAAAGCTCATCCAGTTCCAGCCCCTGCCATGGGCAGGGACCCCTTCCACTGGAGCAGCTTGCTCCAAGCCCCTGTGTCCAACCTGGCCTTGAACACTGCCAGGGATGGGGCAGCCACAGCTTCTCTGGGCACCCTGGGCCAGCGCCTCAGCACCCTCACAGGGAAGAGCTTCTTCCTTATATCTAACCTGAACTTCCCCTGTTTCAGTTCAAACCCATCACCCCTTGTCCTGTCACCACAGTCCCTGATGAAGAGTCCCTCTCCAGCATCCTTGTAGGCCCCCCTTCAGATATGGGAAGCTGCTCTGAGGTTTCCACACAGCTTCCCTTCTATTCACTTCTTATTTGGATGCTATCATACTGCAAACACAAAGCCTAACCCCAAGATAAGCTTTAATCAGTGACCTGCAGCACAGTGAGCAAGCTGTATTTTACACATAAAAGTGGAAATAACAGAATTTGGAGGAAAAAAAAAAACCTCTTTTCTTGCACAGGCATCTTTTCTTTACCATGTTTCTACCAACCCAGTGAGGAAGGATGGGAGCACAGGAACCCCTAACGATCCAGTTTCCTCCTGCCCACATATGGAGACATAAAATAGGTCACGAGCAGGTTTGCTGCCTACACACACTATTTCCTACAGGAACTGCAGCACTTACACAGTGAGAAGGATGAACCTGGCTTGTGTTTCCCATGCTTTAGCTTCCTTCCTCTCTCCTCCCCTTAGGTCATTGCCCTGGCATGGTGTGAGCATCTCCCACTCTCTGCTTTTATTGTGCTAACAAAGCAGCCCATGATCTCTGTTTTCCTGCTTCCAAATTGAGCTCCTATTTACATGAGCCTATTTACAGCTGTGGGTAAAGTTCCGGGAGGATGCAGGGGTGGGCAATCCTGTGGCAGGATCCTATTCAGGAGTAAGGAACTACCAGAGATGGATCATGCCCTAACCAAGAGACGCTGTAGTTCAATGATAAGACCTGGCTCAGAGAACTCCTTCTCCTTCTAGCTAGCCTGGAGATCCCTGCCTCCCTGGGAGTCTTGCAGAGCAGACAGGGACTATAGATCCAGTTATTGGCTCCACATCTGCCAACATCTGTTGGCTCCATGGATGGATCTGGAAGCAGAGCTTTACGGTGAGGGCTGTTGGAGCAGGCAGGTCTCTTCCAGTTTGCCCAGCACGACTGCACCTCCAGTTAAGAGCTGCTCCCCAGGATGAAGCTTCAGGCATCTCCTCCAGGAGGGAGGTCTCTGCCAAACTGGGGCTCTCAGTCCTCAGCCATGGTGGCGTCAGAGGTGTTGGAATTAACAGAAGTGAGGGGCAGACTGAGAGGTGTGAGCTTTGGCTAAAACCCAACCTAACAAACCCACTAACCCCATAATAACCCGAGACCAAGCGCCATTCTGGAAATACAAACATGGGAATACATGCAGGTCACAACAGGTAAGAACACAGCATTTGCCACCTCTGCCAGCCCCTAACAGCGACAGATTTCCCACAGCTCTGCAAGAGCCCTGACCGCAGGCTTGGAGCACTGCCCTCTCCTGCTCCCTGCTCAGAGCCCAACGGACCAGGGAAGCACGGGGAGATGCTTTCCAGGAAGGCCAGTATGTGCCTGTGAAGGGAATGAATGCATCATGGCAATACTGTGAAGCAGGCAGCAACTCCGCTTTGGAGATATACATAAATACACAAATTCATTATCAAAAAGGACAAAGCAGAAAAGAACACAAATAAAGCAGAGCTCTGAAGAGGATTAATTCCCTCCCTCTGGGCTTGCGTTTAATAACTGTGAAGGGAGCTGGGCAGCTGAAGCAAAGAGAAAAATGCATTTTCAAGTGATCCCCTCTCCTGCATAGCATTTCCCAATGAACAGGGAGATGCTGCTGAGGCTGGATTGAGCCAAAGGAACACTCAGAGAGAGCACAATCCTGACTGACACTAGAGAGGCACAAACACCACTTGGATGACCCTGCAGAGCTCCGAGAGGGACCAGATCCCCTCTCACTTCTCTGTTCCATCAATAGGGCAGTGTGCACGTGGCTGATGCCCTTCATCCACTTCCCACAGGCACCAAACCACCCCACGGAAGGGAAAGCAAGGGCTGGCCCTTCCCACGGCTGTAACACAGCATCAGCCCCAGGCACATGGCTAAACCATTTCACATATTTCAGATGCAAAGGGGGCCAAGGAGGGTCCCCCTCCAGTGCTGGCCACTGCTTGTTCACAGCTGTATTTAGCCCACAGGCTGCACACTGCTGCTCTCCATTCAGGGCTCACAAAGCAGGAGGCTGCTCACCTTCACCAGCAGCCTCCAGTCTGCTTGCCATCAGCCCAAGCTGCACGGAGAGGCAGAGCATTCACTGCAGGGATGAACTTGGCACCAGGCTGGGAGTCAATGAATTTCATCATTCCCTACCTGCTCCCAAGCGCCTCTCTGTTCAGCCTAGAGCAGCTGAACCCCAGTGTCCTCATTTCACACACAGTGCTTGGTGGTAAAGACCTTGCTTTGGCTCAGAGACACAACACAGATTGTCAGCGATGCTCCCAGAAACAGCATTTCCAGGCAGGATGCTGCAAGTGGTCTGCAAGGAGCTGTTGAAACCACCCCTGGCAGAGCCCTGTGAGGAAGAAGCCATCGGCAGAGCACAAAAGCACCAGCTCAGCCCTTCTCCTCCAGCAGAGAGTAGTCCACAGCTGCAGACACCCAAAGCACACACAGGGTTCTGAGAGGTACATTTGTTGCCTCTGGTACCCAAGCTGAACCTAAGTAAGCAGCCAAGATCACCACAGCTTCTGTTACCAACCCGCCTGCCCCACCACCCTCCTGTGGTTCCATCCTTACCAGCTTGGTTTTGTCCATGGCTGCCAGGACTGCAGAGTTGAGGGCTTCCAGGGCAGAAAGCACATTCCTGTATTCTCCAAGATACGCTGAGAAATAATCTGGAGCAGGAGAGAAGAGCACAGTGAGAAGGCCACAGACTCCATCTCTGCCTGCCCTGCCCCTGCTGCCTCCCACACACAGCCCAGCCCTGTCTCCCCAGGGTCAAGATCTCACCTTGGCTGGAATGAAAGAGTCCTCTCCTATCCCCAGGGACAATTTATCCCATTCCCCTTGGGAAAAGCATGGATGCCCTCTGGGATTCAGGCACAAGGACTGCCAAATGCCACTTGACTGCCCAGGTCAGACGTGCACAAAGCCCCACCACAGACCCTCAAGAGAGGAACCCTTCTGAACATCACTCTACTCACCACACAATTTCTCCGTGTCCACGTTACTGCAAGAAAAGAGAAACAAGCTCTTGTTAGATGTGGTGGCTGCTTTGGGAAGAGCAGTTGTAGTGAGCAGGGCCTCGAGGGCTTGTCCTGACTGCTTACTAGGAAAAGGAAAAGCTGCCCAAGCTTAGAGGCAGCAGCTCAGGAGCTGTGCTCAGCCCCAGCATCACCCAGGCAGGGCTGCAGAGCATCACTTCTGCTCCAGGAGCTGAAGGAGCAAACGAAGCTGCTCCACAAACATCTCCTGGAGATGGAGTGTGCTGGGAAAGTGCCAGTGACAGCAGGAAGGGGATGGGATGGAGGGGAGGCAGCCCCATTTCTGTGCCCTGCAGCTGATGAGCCCCAGAGGCTGCTTCCTCCACCCAACCTCTGCTCCCAGAGGTGTGGGAAAGGGCCAGGTCTCCCTCCTCCTGTCCCCCTTTACCTCAGCCCAGATCCTCACTGCTGGCTGCCCCATGGCACAGGCCCCCTCCTCTCCTGCCTGCCCCATGGCTGCTCCTCCCCTTCCCTGGATGGCTTCACAGCCCACGAGAGGGGTTGTTCCTGATGTGAAGGCCATTAAAACAGGGATCCAAGTAAAAAAATCCTGGAGGTTGGGTCCAACCCCCCACCCCTTTTCAGTAACAGAGAGCACTGCACTGGAGAGTCAATGCTGGCATCTCTGCAGGGCTTGGACAGGTCCATCCTGTTACTAACAGAGGTGCTGCTGGGGTGGAGAGGGAGGAGAAAACAGCCACATGTTTTTGGATGGGATATGGGTTTGCATGAAGAAGTCAGATCTGCTCAGGTGGCCAAAGCATGAAGGCAGAGCTGCTTGCGATGCCCAGCATCCCTGCAGAGCCTGCAGGGAAATGCCCCACAGAATCATGTATTCAAATCAGCCTCCACTCAAGACATTCTGCTGTCTCAAAATCCCCATAATGATTACAACCAGCTCTAATCCTGATTGGAAAAGTGGAAGAGAGCATGAGAGAGACTTTAAGTGTTTAAGTGTTGTCACACATGGAGGAACTGGTGATAACCTGGAGTTTGCTGGGCTCCAAGCATGAGGACGGCAGCTTCCCAGGGGAAGCCAAATCAATGCCATATCACCCTATGTCCCTTCTGACACTGCTCACAGGGCAAAGGGGTAAAAGCACCCCAAGGTACAATTAGAGGAGAGTGTGCAAAGTGTTCAATATCCCATGCCAGGAACAGGTATAATTTAAGCAAAATCTTCCTACAGCTTCTCCCCCAGGCATCAAAGGCTGGTTCCTGTGTATCTTTCTGCTGGGCACCAAGCGCCTTCTCAGGCAATGGAGACGGGCAGGTTTAGGAATTGATTTGGCTCTTCTGTTTCCAGCACCTACTGCAGTAGCTGCTTCGCTGGCACACTGTCCTGGCACTGCAGACAGGTTTGAAAGTGGCTGAAAACAAACAGTGATTCCCTTGGGATGCAATACAGATAAATCAGCAAAGTCACAGCCCCTTCTTCTGCCGCCTCCACTTCATCAGACTTTGCCCATCCCTTCTCCAAGCAGCTCCATGCACCCGATCCCAGCTCTGCTGGATGGAGTGACCGGGGCTTGAAGCACAAGTTTTGACTGGAAAAATGCTTTGCTCCTTCTTCATTTTCCCACTGATTCCTGAAAGCTGCCTGGAGCCTGCAGAGCTGCTGCTGCTGCACTGCCACCAGTGACCTGGCACTGCAGCATCCACAGCACTGCTTGTGAGACCCGTGAGCTGGAATAGGAACTGCAGCCACTGGTTCCCAGCCAAGAGACAGGTAAAAGTCACAAAAGAGGGGATATGGACGTGAGATAAAACACGCTGTGAAATACCCAATGCATACGTTATCCAGCCTTTTGCATCTGTCCCCAGTGAGACCCTGGGGCTGGCGTCACCAGAAAGAAGGTGGCACCAGCTCAGCCCACTGCCTCATCCCCCACCTTGGCTCCAGCAAGCAGGCATCCATCCATGTGACAATGAGCTACAATCACCACCAACCCTGTGGCCCCTAAGGAGAGCCTGGAGATCATCAATAACTCCATCTTGTCTGTTTGCTGCTTAAAACCAAGCAACTAATAACCACTAAACCGGGGAACAGTTGAACACTGAACCTGGGGCAAAAGTCAGTGCTTGGGGAGTTGTCCAGTGGAAGATGTGCTCCCTTCCCAGCGCAGCCTGCTCCATCCACAGCCCTGCATGGACACCTGTTCCCACATCCCATAGCAGCCTAGGGTGCAGTTCAGGGCAGGACAGAGCACTGCAAGCAAAGCACAGGACTGATGATGCCATTTTCGCGCTACCAGAAGCTACTTCATAGCAGAAGCCAGAACTGCACATCCAATCCCAACCCATTTTGCTGGGCTGCAACAGGTTTTGCCCCACTCCTCTCCCTGCCATCCATCCCCTCTCCCAGTCCAAGAGAAGAGCCATCCTCTGCCTCCAAAACACTCATCCTGAGCCTCTCCACATTTCCACATAGCTGTATTTTGACTGTGCTCAAACCACTGATTAACTGTAATTAAGCTTGAACTGATGATGAAGGATCTTATCATCATTATGCTGTTGGGATTTAGTGAGAATGTGCCTGGAATTTATGCAAGAAAACAGCAATCAGCTCAGCAAAGCAGATGGGAAGTTTTTCTATTTACCATTTATCGTGTTGGGAACCTCTGATGCCATCACCATCACTCTGCTGCCATCACTGCACCCAGTGCAGCCCAGTGCTTCGCTCACCATCAGGCACAGACTTCAGTCAGAGTCTCCAAGTCTCTGACTAACGAGAGGGAAGCAAAGTTCACCCAAGTCCATTCTTCCACAGAACCAGAAGCCTGAGGTTACTTCCACCAAGAGTTTTTAACAGCACCCTCACCTCTTCTACTCGGGGCTCAAGATCACACACACACAGCTCCGGGGAGCCTGCACCCAATTCCTGCCACCATCACCTGACCACTGTCATGCAAAGCAGGATTTGCCAGACCTTAGTTTTCTAAGTATTCCCAACATGAGGACAGAGAAACACAGGAGGTCCTGCAGCTGCCCCCAGGCAGGTTTCACAGTCCTCTGCAAACATGACACATAACCTATACAGCACTGCAGCATCCAGTACAGAGCCATCTGTTAACGATGATGTGAGATCCCCCTGCAGCCCCTGATCCTGGGGCAGCAGCACAAGAGGGACCTGGAGCTGTTGGAGCGAGGCCAGAGGAGGCCACGGAGATGCTGCAAGGGCTGGAGCAGCTCTGCTCTGGAGCCAGGCTGAGAGAGCTGGGCTGGGGCAGCCTGGAGAAGAGAAGGCTCCTGAAGGGGAGACCTGAGAGCAGCTCCAGTGCCTAAAGGGGCTGCAGGAAAGCTGGAGAGGGGCTCGGGACAAGGGCCTGTAGGGACAGGCCAAGGGGAATGGCTTTAACCTGCCAGAGGGGAGACTGAGATGAGCTCTTAGGCAGAAGCTCTTCCCTGTGAGGGTGCTGAGGCGCTGGCACAGGGTGCCCAGAGAAGCTGTGGCTGCCCCATCCCTGGCAGTGCTCAAGGGCAGGTTGGACGCAGGGGCTTGGAGCAAGCTGCTCTAGTGGAAGGTGTCCCTGCCTGTGGCAGGGGTTGGAGCTGGATGAGCTTTAAGGTCCCTTCCAACACAAAGCAGGCTGGGGTTCTGTGACTTTCTGCTAAGCGGTTCCATGAGATCCTGGGCTCTGCTGCCACCCCTCCGGGCAGGCAGCAGGCAGACACACAGCTACTCAGGGAGCAAACTGTGCTTGATATCTCCCAAGATGCTTCTGCAGCAACAGGACTCCTTCATCCCTTCAAAAACATTTGTCTCCTCTCACCCAGATGTTTCAGTGGATGAAAATGCACTTTTCCAGGCTGATGAATCTTTCTGTCTGCAACAGTGTGGGGCTCCCTGCCACGCTAAACTAAACAGTGGACCTAGCTGTGGTACCAAATGGCAAGGAAGGGTTGAATTTGTAAACATCAAAGAATTAGATCACAGAGATAGTCTGAAGCCAAATAGAACACTTTCCAGAAACACAGAACAAAAAAGCCTGGTGGGGAAATATAAAAGCTGAACCCAACCCCATGAAGTGCCTGATGCACAGGCCACAGCATCCCCCCCCAGGCACTGTGTGGCTGGGAGATGGAGCAAAGATCGGGTTGGAAGGGCAGGGAGAGGAGGAGAGCGCGCTGCCATGGGCTGGTGCCATGGGCTCTCTGGAAGGAGAACAAGTGATGTGTGAGACCTCGGAAACACTCATGTTCCCAGATGTCAGCTCCAGGGCCCAGGGAAGCAGTGATGGGTGAGGATCAGGACGTGTCTGGGCTGTGCTCCGTTACCCAGCCACGGAGAGTGCCTGGATATGAAGGTCTCTGTTACTGTCTCTGCTTGGATCAGGTTGGCACTGACAAAGAAACACAAGTTTCAGCCTAGACCTGATGAATACAGCACCTCTGTGCCAAATCCACCCACTGGATTAAGGGTGAAACTTTCCCATCATCGGGAAAGCTATGGGACATGAAAGGAGCACACCAGACCTGCTTGTAGAGCTTGTAGTTGCTTTCCAGCTTCACAATACTGGAGTATTACCTCAGGTAATAACTCCTGAATCTGGCAGCAAACTTCAGCCAGCTCTACAGGTGTCAGGCAAGCAGGCAGCCTGGGGCAAGGGGCTGAACAACCCCTGCCAAGGGGACAACGGGACACCAGCACAGCCCTTACAAGACAGCAGGGGGTGTAAAGGAGCAAGTCCCCATGCACACCCCAAAACAAATTACAGAAACTCCAGCTCTACACACAGAGCCAGAGACTTCTATGAGCCCTCAGCGTGCTGATTTCCTTTACCCACTGCTGTGCAGTCCCTGGGCACAGACAGGTCACGTCTCCCTGGGGACTGTCTCTCCCAGTCCCTTGTCCCATCAGGCCGGCAGCTCTGGGTCAGGATCAGAGCGCTCTGGCAGACACAGTGCTGCCCCACGTTGTTTGCAGGGGGTAGGATGCCTCTTACCAGACAAGAACCTGCATGCCAGGCTCCCTCCCTGGGGCGTCCCAACTCCTCCTCTGCCTCCACGAGCTGGAGATGAAGCTGAAGAAATCACATACAGTTCCCTGTTGCCATCTCCCAGTCCCCATCCTGCTCCTGCCTGCTCCCACTGAGGCAGTCCCATGCACTGACCCTGCACTCGTGTGCATGGACCATGCCCCAGCCAAGGACAGAAATACACCTTGCTAATAGATGTCACCAGCAAAACACTGCAACTGCCAAGTTATCATAGCTACCACACCATCATTACAGTAATGAGTTCTAGGGAGCACCACTGCCACCATGGCTGGGCATGGCTCTGGGATCAGCCCCGTTCATCTGCTCTGGACAGACAGAAGCAGCCCAGCCTGACAGCAGTGGTAAACCAGGAGGTCTTCACCAGTCAGTAAACAGCACAGTTCAGACTTTGCTTTGCTGCAGTCTGTGTTTTCCAGTGCTGTGTATGGGGAGTGACTCCAAGGTCACCCAAAAATGGAGTGAGAGGAAAGGAGCTTTTGCAGAGGAAGGAGAATGGCTCATTGCTGACTCCCTGGGATCACAGCCCAAAGAGACAAAAGGATTTTCAGGAGACTCCTCGTGCTGCCCATATCCAACAAAAGCAACTGCCAGGACAGGCTGCAACAGGCTTAAAAGCAAGTGGCAACAGGGGCTGCACACACCAGCCCACTTCTCTGCCCCATCATGGCAGTGGGAGCATCAGCTCAACCCACCATGAAACACCCAGCAGAAGTCAACCATGCCCAAGCCACCAGCCCTGGGTGGATGATGCGGGTCCCTTGCAGCCAGGGACCGCTGGGTATCCGCTGTCAGTGGTTCAGTGACATTCGGTGGCTGTTGGCATCTCAGCGTGGCACGGGTCCTCTGTGCCACTGCCCTGGCTCCCTGCAAAGCCCTGGGACCAGTGTGTGCAGCTACGGCTGCCGAGAGTCACCTCTGCCTGGCAGGGACCTGGTCAGACACTGCCCTGGACAGAAGCATCAGAGAGGGGCAGGAAAAGCTTCCTGTGGTGCCAGGGCTGAGCCTGCCACCCGCAATCAGGAGGAAGCTGCAGCCACTTTTCCCCTGCACAGCACCCTTCCATTTGAATAGACAAGAAATTCATCAACAGCCAGCTTCTTCCAGTGCCAAAACCCACTGGGTCACAGCCCTGGCAGGGCAGAGGGACCCAGGAAGGCCAGTACCCAAATGACTGGGATGAGAAACCCAGCCAAGCCCAACAGACTCCTCCAGACAGCACCAGCAAGAGGAGAAAAGGGCTCAGTGCAACCACGGCTCCTGTTCGTTGGGGGCTTCTTTTTCTAAAAGAAGCTGGCCTAAATTCAAAGTCACACTCACAGAGCCACTCCCGGTGCAAAGCTGCTCTTACGTAAGTGAAAAGCAGTTCCCTGTGTTAGCAGTGGCAGAGCCTGTGACTTTGCACAGTCTGTGCATCGTCCTCGCACCATCACACGCTCCTCCTGCAGACACAACCTGCTCTAGAGAGCTGTGCTTTTCTGGAAGACATTTTTCAAGCTAATGTAATGTAATCTTAAATGGATGCTTGTATTTACAGAGCTAGAGTGAATCTGAGAATGACTGGCTTCAACATGTCTGGTTTCTCTCCTCACCAATGCTCATAGCTGGTATTCAATGGGTTTTAACATCTGCGTGTTACAAGAGAGAGTCAGGGTGAGATAAACCTATTTATCACACCCGCCTCCAAATGTCCTCCCTATACAGGCAAGCAGTTCTATATCCCCCTTCATCTCCCCTCCTCTGTGCCACCATGGTACTTACTCTGAGTGACGCCTGTCAATGCCACTGAATAACTCCCACAGCTCCTCCGAGCTCAGGATCCCATCAGCAAAATAGTTCTTGAACTCCTCAAACGACAGCTTCCCATCATCTGCATGGAAATAAAAGGGAAGAATAATTATATATCTGCAGAAAGCAGCATCCAGGCCCCAGTGATCCTCCCAGCAGCCTCTCCACCCGGAGCGTGGGCCGCTCGGGCATGCTGTGCATAGTAATTAAAGCAGAGCTTGCATTGAAGGCATGTCCCACCAGTCCCCATTGAAACCCCAGCAGTGCTGGCAAGCAGGGCCACTGCTGCTGGAGTTGCAGGTGGGAACTTCAGCCCCTTCCGAGAGATATCACTGCAATGTTTAGAGAAAGGGATGCAGACACTCTGTAATTCAATGACTGTCCAAGGAGAGTCCATTACAAACAGCACAGCGAGGACAGCATCAGGCTTTTATGGAAAGAAAAGCTCTCCATTGACTCCTGAGCTTTTTCCTTCCCCTCTAAGGAGGACTTCAGCTCCTAGGCTGCATTTTGATCAGACGCAGAGACTGAATCCACCCTGCAAGGGATGGAGCAGAAGCCTGATGGCCCCTGGGCTAGCAGTGCACGAGAGATCATGTGCGTGCAGGCCACAGTAGGACTTGGGAAGGGCTCTGTCCTACATGGACAGTGAATTGGGAGCCCACTTCCCAACCCTTTGCTCCAGGTAAAGCATTAAAGCATTTTTCTTGCAGTCAGAGAGCTGCTTGCCCTTATCCTGCTTCAGTCTTGCAGCCAAACCTGGCAGCAGGGATGGGCTGTGCTGCTTCACCCAGACCAGCAGTGGCAGAACAGAGCACTCACCATTCTTGTCAGCTCGCCGGAAGATCTGCAAGAGAAAACAGGAGAGGGTTTAGTGAGGCAGCACTGGCTCCTTGCTGCTGAGCAGAGAGCCAGGGGCACCCAGCACTGCCACCATGGGAAACCCACCTGCCAGGGAGCCACCAAGAGCATCCAGTGCCAGGGCTGTACTGGGACACCCCCCTTTGGGAACAACCAAACCCATTTCTTGCTTTCAGTGCGCAAAGCTCTGGGCACAGCGGCCCAGAACTCACACTGAGCATCTTTTAGAGCACGTAGAGGGAGACGCAGTAGAAAGGGCTTTGCTACAGCCTCCTGATGGAAAGTGTTTAATTTTTCAGACCCTTTAAACGAAAGAACATTAAGCATCAAACCACTCCATAATGGGAGCGCTTTGTGCATCACCGCTGACACTCCAAGTGTCTGCACCGAGGAGCAGCTCTTGTCCCGCACTTTTTAATCACCCTTCACAAACCCCTTCCTGCAACACACAAACACTGTAATTAATAATTAATGAATTCATTATTCTGTAGCCAAGTCTGCCCCAGAGCACAGCTGCTCCAGCTCAGGGTCTCAACCCAGGTTCCCAACCATGAGGCTTCTGCCCGCAGCCCAGGAAAAAGCTGGGGCTTCTTACCCCTGCCTGGCTCCCCTTTCACCAGGAATTCACAGAAGGTCTGGGACTGACTCCAGTGAGGAACGGCATCATTTCCAAAGCCTGGGAACACCTTGCCATACCAAACAGTATGAGCTTTTGACTGGCACATCCTAACGAAGCCAACAACAGTTGTGTGCATGGCAACTTTTGTCTTTTTAATCATCCTGGCTGAGAAAGAAACCTGAAGGTCTGAAGAAAGGTGAGGAATGAAAAAGGCAGGAAAACGGGAAAGTGGGCTTTGTTGTATCCTTTTCCATGCACCTGCAAAGCAGAGGGCGCTGATCAAGCCACCCCCAGAGCAGCTCTTCTCCCTGCTGCAGGAAGACGTGTCACTGCCAGCTCCCCCTCCACCCCCAGCTCCCTTCTGCACCACTCACCGCCAGCTCTGCTGCGTGCTTTGAGGCCACAAGCCCATATTTAGCCACTGAAATGTCCCTGAAGAATCGCTTTGAGGTAAAGAAAGAGCTGCCCAGGGAAGCCTCTGCTGCTCGCACCTCAGGAAGCCACTGGCTTGCAACTTGGGCAGAGGCTTTTCTGGTGCTGGTCCCAGCAGGGAGCTCTCTGGTCCTTCCCCATGACTGAAACCAGAAGCAGGGACACAGCCTTGAAGGATGCTCTCCTGAGCAAGGCAAGTTCCCACCAGCCCGAGCTGCTGCAGGGAGTGGAGCACTGTTAGGTAACCATCCCTCCAGGACACCAGCTTCCAGCAGCCAGGCTGCTGCCTGTGCAAGAAAGAGGGCAGGGGCTCTCTGAATGCCTCGCAGGACTCGCTTTGGAGCTTTACCTCTACCAGCCAAGACAGGATCCTGCAGCTCCCACACACTGGGTGTTCTCTGGGATTTAAAGCAACTTTCTTTAGGCTAAGGGGCTCTCATGTGCATCAGGGGTCTCACAGCCACAGGGTTACACACACCAGGGCTCCCTGGCAGCACCATGGGGTCCCATGTGCCTGTGTCACCCTGACACCTCCCTGCCTCGGGCATGCTGCTTTCTGCCAAGGCAAAAGCCTCATCCTGCAGAGCTCTCTGTCACTGAAGGGACACCTGGCTCATGCAGTGACATCTCCAAGTGTCACTGAGCCAGCTAGCACACCCCAAAGACAGCAAACTGTCACCCAGGCACTTAAATGGAGATTCAAGTGAGGCCAAACGTGTCCCACTCACAAGCTGGCCTTGCTCAGCAGGGTCTGTCTGCAGGCTAAGAGGGACGACACAGTTTGTGGGGGATCCCTGAGAAGGTCTCAAATCCAGGGTGAGCCCATCCTGGAGTCAGCAGGAACCTCAGCAAAGAGAGCTGATGCTGCTCCCTTGTGCCCGGGATCCTGTGCTCCAGCAGGGCGTTGGAAAAGCACTGCCAGTGCACACACCAGGGCTGCCTGGAGCTCAGAATAAACACACGTGGCACAAGCAGAGAGCCCTGTGAGACAGGGCCACATCTGCTCCATACTCCCCAGGGACAGCAGCGCTGCTCAGCACCTCCAGCGAGCCCGTCCTCAGCCAACCCCACTGCAGAGGGGTGCCTCGGAGAGCCCCGTTGGCTCCTGTGCACAAGGCAGGATCCAACTCCAGCCAGGCAAAACCAGCACAGAGCAGCTTCCACACTCCACAAAGCGACCCCCAGAACCTGTCCCCAGAGCACAGGCATAGAGAATGAATCCCAGCCTGGTTTGGGCTGGAAGGGACCTTAAAGCTCACCTGATTCCAAGCCCCTGCCATGGGCAGACACACGCACGGCAATGGCAGGTAAGTGATGCTCCCGCCACAAGAGCCCGGTGCAGAGGGCAGCCTTGGGACTAAGCCAAGGAAAAGCGATGCAAAGGCAGGCTGGGAATGGGATCAGGAGAGGCACTGCGGGCAATCCCTCACTTGCACTCGGGGCCCGGCAGCCTCAGAAACACAGGGACACTGCCTCAAACCCGAGACGTTCCCCTTAGCCCCCGGCCCCTGGGTCTGAGCAGCCGCAGCGCCGCTCAGTGCCTGCGATGACAGATACACTGGGACCGATGGGAGCAGCACTGAATGGCGTTTATTTGGGGAATGAACCCCCCCACGCCGGCAGGAAGGACATGACAGGGCTTCTCCTGCCTGCAGGGCTGGAAGCAACCGCAGCTACTGGACACGCAGCCAGGGACATGGCAGCTGATGGCAAGGGACAGCCACCCTGGGGACACAGTGCGGGCTGCAGCCAGGCTCCGGCGGTAACCGGGGGTTGTCCAAGGGGCTTTGCTTAAGCTCTCGTGCCCCGAGAGGGGACTAAGCTAGCCCTGAGCACCAGCCTGGGGGACAAATCTCCCAGAGGCTCGAGATGTCTGCACAGGGAAACTAACCGCGATGGCAGCACTGCAGCTCGTACCGCGCCTGCAGCAAAGCGCCTCCGGCAATGCCCTCCTCCTCCTCACCCCTCCTGAAGGCAGGGAGACAATCCCAGGGGAAGCACGAGCTGCCACCCGGGATCTGCCATGGGCAGCTCTGCCTTCCCGCTGCCCTGACCAGCCTGGGGTGGGGGGGGAAGTTGGAACCAGATACTAAAGCAGAGCTACTAAACTCCCCCTGCCAAGCTCCGGAGCTGAGGCGGGAGCAAAGGGAGCCACAGGGAAGCGGAAGGGAAGCCGCCAGAACCGCTACTGCTGTTAACACTTCCCATTTTAATTGCCTTAATGACGCCCTGAGGGATGGATGTGGGACTCAGCGGTGCCCTGAGGGGCTGAGCTGGAACACAGCTGTCACCACCAACCCCCCTCCAGCCCCTCTTCCTTCAGCCGAGTAATTAGCGCAGTTAATGACGCTGGCTGGAGAGCCCTGCGGTCTGCAGCCTCCCCACGGCAGGAGAGAGACCCTGACCCCCAGCTGAAAGCTGTGTGGCCATGAGCCGTGCTTTCCAGCTGGTCCCTGAGGATGCCAGATCTCCCTGACGGAGAACCACACCATTCATCTTCCCTAAGTGTGCCTGAGATCTGCTCCCCTCCTCCGGGATGAACTGGGACACAGAGGTGGCACCACACAGACCAGGACAGAATGGAGATGACAGCCAGCACCTGGGCTCTCGGGGTGCTGGGGCACCACACTAACCCTCACCCTTACCCCTTTGCTTGCTTTCTCCTCCCTGGTCCCTGTGGCAGGGCAGGGGCAGCACCTCCACTCATGCGTGTTCTTAGCTCCACTGCGTGACTCCAGACCCCCGGGGTGCTGGACACGGGGAACACAAGGGCTGGTGGCTCTCCAGGGAGGTTCAGGCATTGCCCACCTTACCCAGGCACCCTGCAGCTCACAGAAGACTGCCGGGAGCAGGAGGGTTGAGCAGTTCTGATGTGCTCCAACAGCAGGGGTGGGCTTTGACCCAGGCTGTGCCACTTGCCCTGGGAGATGGCCAGGTATGCCCGATGCCACAGAGCAGAGGTGCTGCCTCCCCCAGAGCCCCATCCCAGAGCACAGCTCCCTCTCTGCAGCAGCACCCGGGCCACAGGGCTCGAGGGGACGCACTGTGATGGGAGACACTGTGCCTGGACCTGTCTGCTGAGGAAGACAACAGCCACCATCCGCATCTCCAACTCCCCCAAGCCACCCACAGCCACCGGTACGCCGACCTCCAGCCTCCACAAGGCAAACCTTCCACCACAACTCCTGGCACCTTCACAGCGAGCAGGGATGGGAGCTGCAGTGGGTGACGGACACGCTCTGCCTCTGGGGTCCCACAGCTTTGAACAGCTACACAATCCCTCCCACGGCTCCAGGAGCCGCCACAACCAGCGCTGGGGAAGGAGCGGGCTGACTGCAGCCACGCAGAGGCCCATCACTGAGCAGGACACAACGCTGAGCGCTAACACACCACGACCCACCCTGAGTCACCGCCGGGGCACCCCAATGCCACCCGCGAAGGAGGCAGCGCGGCGGCCGCCTGATCCCCGCCACCCCCGGGGGTGTGACCGGGTCTCGCAGCGGGCCCGCCCCGCCGGTACTCACGTCGTGGAAGATGGGGAGCGGCTGTCGGCGGGGCGCGGGGCCGCGGTTGGCAGAGAGCAGGCACACGGCCAGCAGCTCGGCACACGCCATCATGGCCCCGCCGGACGCGGGCGCTGCGGCGCCCCGGGGTGCGATGCCGTACGGCGGAATACGGTGCCGTAGGGAGCGGTGCGGTGCGGTGCGGTGCGGTGCAGTGTCCCGCCGTACGCTACCGCAGGGACCAGCGCGGAACCCTACCCTGCCGGAGCTGCCGCCGGACCGGCACTCACAGAGCGGCTCCGCAGCCGGGCGGTCTCCAGTGCACCCCACGGCGGTCCAGATCACTCCAGTGCACCCCACGGCGCTCCAGATCACTCCAGTGCACCCCACGGCGCTCCAGATCACTCCAGTGCAGCCCGTGGCGGCCCCGGTGATGCCCTCGGTGGTCACACTGTAGTGTCACAGTCCCTGCCTGCCCCAGTCTGTCCCAGCTTGGCCACGTCTTGTCCCAGTGTGGTCGCTGTTGGCCCTGGGGTAGCCCGGTTGGTGCCAGGGTGGCCATGGGTGGTCCTGTTGTGGCTGCAGCTGGCCTTGGGCTAGTCCCACCACCCCCCAGAGTGGTTGCAGGGGACTTTACCTCACACTGGGGCCAGCTCCCGTGTGAGGGCTGTACAATGGCGCTGGGGCGCCAGTACCTCGAGCAGATGTAAAACACCCATTGCACCCCGATAAGGGCCTGTGGGAGGGGCAGGGCATGAGGAGAAGGAGGAGGCAGGAGCTGCCTCCATCCCTGCCCAATGAAGGCATCCAGCGGCCTGTGTATGTGGAAAGGAATGGAGTGGACACCCGTGTCCGTACCTCAGCCTGTCCTCTGAGGTCTGCACAGAACCCCAGCCTGGTTTGTGTTGGAAGGGACCTTAAAGCTCCTCCAGCTCCAGCCCCTGCCATGGGCAGGGACCCCTTCCACTAGAGCAGCTTGCTCCAAGCCCCTGTGTCCAACCTGCCCTTGAACACTGCCAGGGATGGGGCAGCCACAGCTTCTCTGGGCACCCTGTGCCAGCGCCTCAGCACCCTCACAGGGAAGAGCTTCTGCCTAAGAGCTCATCTCAGTCTCCCCTCTGGCAGGTTCAAGCCATTCCCCTTGGCCTGTCCCTACAGGCCCTTGTCCAAAGCCCCTCTCCAGGTTTCCTGCAGCCCCTTTAGGCACTGGAGTTGCTCTCAGGTCTCCCCTTCAGGAGCCTTCTCTTCTCCAGGCTGACCCAGCCCAGCTCAATTCGCAGCTACAAAGAAAGAACAAACTCAACTTTGCTTTCCCATCCAATAAGCAGTTAATTGGATAAATAAAGCAGATAAAGCCGGGCCTGGGAGAGCTTCCCACCATTGCTGGTGTACCTGTGGTGCGGTGACCTCTTGCAGAGGTGGGCTTCATCCTGCCCCATTCCATTTTGCTGAGCTCAGCTTCTCTTAACCCAGGTCTCAAACCCATGGTGTTTCCGCAGCCCAACGTGACCGAGCTGCAGCACATGGAGCTCCCTTGGTCTCCTCCTCCCCCGGGGACAAGTGGCTGCAAGCTGAGCCCGCAGTAGTTGCAGTGATGCATCACAGTTATTTTTACCATCTCCCGGCTGCTCCGGGTAGGTGCAAGGGAAAAGAGGCGGAAAAAGTGCACCTGGGAGCTGGCGGGGGTATCTGAGGACTCCAGGGAGCACGTGCACACAGAGGGCTCAGTGCTGTGCACACGAGGGCTGGAGCTGTGGAGCATGGCCATCACCAAATCACATCAAATTGAACTGAAACGGGGGCAGCTGGTAGAGGGAGGGGATAAATCCCCTGATGGCAGTGGGGACAGAGGTTCACCTTGCCAGGGAGTGCTGGAAGGGGTTTGGGTGATGGCAGGGCTCTATCATGGATAAAAGCAAAGCCCTGGGTGGGCCTTTTCACGCTCCTGTGTTGCTAAAACCCGTGCTCAGTTCCCGGGTCAATGTGGCTTTCAGCATAGGAAGGAGCAGCTGGAAATGAGGGCGAAGTGCAGGGCAAAACTTCTGCTGGTGGCCGGAGGCAGCGGGTGCCCCCAGCTTCTGCCACGGGTGCTTCCAACACATGCCCCAACGCCACTGGCAGCAAAGGGGGGACTTGGCCTTGGCTGTGGTGAGGATGCCAGGGCTCTGCTCTGCTTTCCAGGTAGGGGATAGGGCAGGAATTAAATGAAGCAGCCACTTGCCAGCATCTTGCGAATCACAGAATCATCGAATCTCAGCCTGATTTGTGTTGCAAAGGGCCTTGAAGCTCATCCAGTTCCAAGCCCTGCCACGGGCAGGGACACCTTCCACTAGAGCAGCTTGCTCCAAGCCCCTGTGTCCAACCTGCCCTTGAGCACTGCCAGGGATGGGGCAGCCACAGCTTCTCTGGGCACCCTGTGCCAGCGCCTCAGCACCCTCACAGGGAAGAGCTTCTGCCTAAGAGCTCATCTCAGTCTCCCCTCTGGCAGGTTAAAGCCATTCCCCTTGGCCTGTCCCTACAGGCCCTTGTCCCAAGCCCCTCTCCAGGTTTCCTGCAGCCCCTTTAGGCATTGGAGCTCCTCTAAGGTCTCCCCTTAAGAAGCCTTCTCTTCTCCAGGGTGACCCAGCCCAGCTCTCTCAATAACCTGGATAAACAATGCTGTGCTTCACCTCCCTGAGTTATTTCCTTGCAGAGGAAACTCAAGTGGGTTTTGGAAGTTGAAATGTTTGAAAGTGTGGGCTGGGCTGTGCTGGCATGGGCATGGCACCCACAGAAGACGTACCATAGGGGCTAATAGAACCCCCAAAACCTGCCCAGAGCCTCCAAGGCAGATTAGAATTAAAGGTATAAATTAAACTTTATGCTGTGCCAGCATCTAATGGTGCCCCCCAGCCATGGCCAGGATGTCCCAGAGCTCATCCCACTGCTGGGCTCTCCTGACTCCTCTGAGTCCAAACCTCACAGTGCAGGGACTGGAGACTCCATGAGCGCCAGGGCTGAGAGCCGCATCCAGAGCTGGGCAGGCACTGTCCCTGCAGGGTTACTGCCAGGGCATGGGAGATGGGAGCAAACAGGAGCTGAGGACCGTGGGGCACGCAGGATGTATGCAGGGTGTCCATCTCCTAAACCATGTCTGTATCCATGGTGGGGATGATAGGACATAAAGCCAGGCAGCACTTCCCAACCCGCCATGTGCCCTTTGGAAACAAGAACCCCTACACAAGCTATTATCAGCTCTTTCTCCAGCAATTCAGCATAGCAGGAGGGAAGCCCTTCAGCTGCATCGTGAATCATCCCTGGGAGGCACAGTGGTTATTTTTGTGGTGCTCTGGCTCATGTGGAGCTGCCAATGCATCTCTAGAGATGGGTGCACTGCCGCAGCAGGGGACGTGGTTCTGTCCCCAGTAGAGGGGCTGCTTTCATGGAGAATAGGATTCTCAAGGGCTCATCATCCCGTGAGGTTCCCTATTAATGGAATGTGCTGTTGAATGCTATCAGAGGTTCACCTTTGCTCAGGGGAAAAGCTGTGCTGCTATGGGGGTTACCTATTGGGAACAGGGCAGCAGAGCTCAGGATGTCGGCGTGAGTCCTCTCCCTGTGCCCGCTGTGAAAGCCAGTGGCCACTTCCCCCTCTTCGGGTGTCACCCCTTTGGTCAGCATTGCAGATCACCATCACCCCCTACCAAAATTAAATTGGAACAGGGAGAGCAGGAGACCTGGATGTTGCTGAGCACAGGGATGAGGATGTGCTGGTATATGGCTGGGCTGGGTACCCTGCACCAAAGCTTCAGCACCTCAATCGCATCGGGTAACAAACATCAACCTAAGGGTGCACCACACAGGGGACTGATGCCCATGCACCTTGGTCTCCCCATCCTCCTGCCCTGGCTCTGTGTGGCAGGAGCCCCATGGACTAGAGCAGCAGGAGAGCCTTCCAGCTGAATTGTGATGTGGTGACACCATGACACCACACTGGGTCACCCCACTCAAACACAGGGGACAGACAGACTGCATGTGCCATTGCCCTCCTGGCTGCTGAGTTTGGGGACAGCATGGCATGGCATGGCACAGCATGCTCCCAGTCCCAAGGGGTGCAGGGAAGAGGGCTGGGAGCAGGATGAGCTTACAGCATGGTCTGTGGTTACACATTTCTCAGGCTGTTTTAAGGAGAAACAGGGCTAAAGAGGAGGGAGCAAGTGCACAAACAGGGGAAGGAAGTGGCACATCCCCGCCTGGCACTGGGCTTGCAGCCAGCTTGACCCCAGTGAGCAGGGACATGGAGACCTTGAACCTTGAGCAGTGAATTTGGTCCTTCAGGTAGGAATGGGTGCTGGGGCAAACAGGGCAGCTGGGAAGTCACGGAGGGCAGTGGTGCAGTAGATCCATGTCCTGGTTTCACGTCAGCCCCATGCTGCTGTCCTCCTCCTGCGCTGTGGGAGGAGCTGTGGTCATGGGCACCCTGCTCAAATGCTGTCCCCAAACCAGGGGGAAGGCAGGGAAGGGACCAGGCAGTAGAAAGTGATCCCCGTGTGGAGCCGTGGCCCTGTCCCCCCGTGGCACAGCCTCTGCGGAGGAGCAGAGTGGGGCAGGATCAGCCCCAGCTCCCATCCCACAGATGGCAGCACATGGAATTGCAGAGGAGTGGATAAAACACCGCGATGCCCAAAGAACCACCTGCGAGCCCAGCCAGGAACACGTTTCCAGTTCAGGATGGAAACCAACCCCCAAGATAGCCCCAACCCCACTGGTTTCTCGGGTTGGGGCCCCACCACCCCAGTGCTCCCCGAGTGCAGCCCCACACCAAGGCCAGTCAGTAGAAACCTTTATTAAACAGGAAGCTCAGAGCAACACAAGCTTGTTAAAAGGCAGTAAAAGTGAAAGTGCGTCTCCAGCCCGGCCCCCGGGGGGGGCCCAGGACCCTCCTCTCCTACCTCCACCTCTCCGAGCCCCAGTGGGCAGCAGATGGGGAGACAGAGCCCAGCGGCTGCACAGCTGTTTGGGGAGGGGAGGAAAAGCCTGAAGCCACTGTTGGGTCCTCACACGCAGACATGCACCATCCCCTCCAGGACCCACACATGGTCCTGGGGCCACCAGCCCCATCCAGCCCTGCCCCTGCTCCCATAGCCCCCACAATGGCCTCAGCCTCTGCCCCAATCTGGCTGCAAGCAAAACCAGGACGTGCAAGTGAAGCCCCAGTGGGACCCTCCATGTCATCCCCCCCCCACTAGCAGCGTCCCCCTGCTCCCTCCTGTCTGTTCCCCATGTCCTGGGGATGCTTCCACATGCCATAAATAATAAATAAATACCCCACACTCAGCCAGGGTGTGGGAGGCCCCCCGTGCAGGGGGAACACAGCCCCAACCCAGCACCCCCACATCTCCACCACCCACTTCCCAACACAACAACACCTCTCGGCACCCCCACCCTGCTGCAGGCCCCCCCTCCCCCCTTGGGAAATTAAATGCTGTCCCTAGGGGACAATAATAAATTAATCAAATCTATACACAAGACTGCTTAAAGCTCGATAATGGGCAAAGGAGGGGGCACCCCCATCACCAAGAACCTTGTGGGGGGTCCTCTGAGATGGTACCCCCGCTCTGGCATCCTCCTTGCAGGGCAGGAGCCAGGGATGTTGCCGGACCCCGCCAGGCTGGGGGGGCTGGAGGGCGAAGAAGAAAGTGTTGCAAAAAGGGATGGGGAGAGGAGCTGCGGGAAGGGGGGGAAGCTCAGGGTGACCCCCCTGCACCCTGCAGCTTCCCTCAGAAGTCCAAGGGCGTGAAGTCCTCAAAGTCACAGTCAAAGAGCTCGCTGATGCCCTCTCCCTCCTGCAGCCCGAAGTGATAGTCCTGATCCTGGTTGATGAACTCATCCGCCAGGAATTCCGGGAAGACCTCCCTGCTCTGGTCCAGCAGCACGTCCATGGAGGCCAATGGTGAGAGGCCCGGCTCCTCTGCGGGGCACTTGCTGGTCCCTGGCAGCAGCGTTTCTAAGGGATGGAAAGCAACCGTCAATCCCACAACAGACAAAAAAAACCAAAAGAGGCATTTTTGGCTATGCAGAATCTGCCTTCCCACAACCCTGCTGGGCTCAGGTGGCTGAGCATCACCCCAGCTTGTGCTGATGGCAGAGGGACTCATGACTACAAACACAGAAGAGGCCACAACCAGAGCCAGCAGCATCCCTGTCCCCAGCTCCCTCCTGTCCCTGAACCAGGCACCCACCTTGCTCTCCAGACAGCAGCGGCAAGTTCATGTCCTGGGCAGGATGCAGGAGAGGGGAGGCTCTGGGCTGTGGGTGGCTGGGAGCCGACTCCTCTGCAGGGGCTTTGAAGGGGCTCTTGACAGGGCTGCAGACACCTGAGCTGTCCTCGGGGCAGAGGAAGACATCGATGGGGCCCTGAGTGCTTCGCAAGGATACCTGGAAAGCCTGAGGAAAGGGGAGAGGAGTGAGACCAGGAGGCACAAGGATGCCTGGGGAGCCTGGGCTGTGCAGACACAGGGTGGCCCCAGCTCACCTCCGCTGGGTCTGAGACCTGCAGCTGGGTCTCTGCGGGGGCTTTGATAACCATCACCATTTGCTCCGAGGGGTCCACAATGCTGCGGAGGTCCTGGCAGGTCACATAGGCTGCGGTGTGGCAGGTCAAGGAGCAGACACGGGGTGCTATGAACCATGCTGTGACCCAGCCGGGTCCCCTCCCCACCAGCCCCATCCCATCCCGCACAAAGGATATTGCTGGTTGGCGGGGTCCTCAGTGAGCAGGCGCAGCTGCACTGAGCACGTCTGGATGAGCTCGTCCAGCTGCCGCTCCGCCGCCTGCAGCTCCCGCAGCTCCTGCTCCAGCCGCCGGTGCCGGACCGGGGCGCCCACCGCAGCCTGGCTGCCCCTGCAGAGCACCACGGGCATCAGCACCCAAACCTACAGCTCCTTCTGCCCCGCACCGCGACTGACCCCATCCCACACACAGGGAATCAGCCTCGCAGGGGCTTCTTTATAGGGCACAGCCCTGGGGTCCCTCCCCTGAGCCTGGACACAGCCTCCACTCCCCAGACTGGCACAGGGAGCTGGAGGGCGATTGACAGCCAGCACAGGAGTACTGATGGTGCTCAGAAGCCATCTGCAGTGGAGCACAGCCCTCACCCAGACCACATGAAGTGGCTCCTCAGCCACCACTTGAACACCAAGGAAGGCTCTCTCCACCCCAAGCCTGGCCCAGGGAGCTCCCCCATCCCAAGGGACAACCAGGCACAGCCCCACAAGCCCAGCCCAGGGACGTACAGCCACTGGATGTTGTTCTTGGATTTCTTGGTGATGAGCTGGATGCCCTCCAGGACGTTGGTGATGTCGTAGATACGCCTCTTCTGCACCTTCAGGACCTCGGCAGCCCAGTTGAGGTCCACAACGCCGTCAGGGGACTGGCTCAGCAGCTCCAGGAAGCGCTTGGTGGTGAGGTTCAGCGAGGTTTCATAGCGGGACTTCTCCCCAGGAGACTTTGCCCCTGCCAGCCACCGGGGACAAGCGTGGTTTAGCCAGAAGGGAAACCCAAAACATCCCCCATGCTCACAGGTTCCCCATGGACCAGGACCAACACCCTGAAACCATCTGCTTTCTCTGAGCAATGGGCTAAGCTCCCCACATCCTCCATGGGAAGGATGCTGCAGGACCCAGCACAGGCTTTGACACTCGTGCTCAGCTGTGATCACAAGCTCCGCTGTGACACCAAGGTACCAGGGCTCGGGGAGGGGGAAGATGATGGAGGGACAACCTGGGTTGGCTGGGGAGGTCAGAGGGAGCAGAGCCGGTACCTCTGATGGGGTTCCTGGGCTTGCCCCGGCCCACTGGCAGGCTCTCCGCTATGTACTGATGATCCGTCTCCAAGTTCAGCTTCCTCTTCACCTGCAAGCGATGGGGCTCATTGGGGGCGCAGCCACCACCCCCCAGGAAGCCCTCCCCGGGGGTGCAGAGCCCCGCTGCCGGTAGAAGCGGGGTCAGAGGAGCGGCTCCACCGCTGACACATACACAGTGGGGCCGCGGCCCCGCCACGCTGCGGGGAGCGCCCCAAAGCAGGCAGGGACAGAGCCCGGACTAGCGGGGCGACTTCCGGAGCGGCCGCGCTCGGCAGGTGCGCTGCGTGGCACGGCACGGGGCACGGCACGGCACGCTGTGGCACGGTAGAGGGCACGGCACAGCAAGGTGCGGAGCAGGGAGCAGCACTGCCCGGCGTGCCACGGCACAGCCCGGCCCAGTATGCAGCCCGACCCGACGCGACCCAGTATCTCGGGGCACAGCCCCGCCGTAGCCCGCAGAGTCCCGGTCTCCGCAGCCCCCTTCCCATCCCGATCCCCGTCCCGGTGGTTACCGGCGGGCGGCCCAGCACCGGCCGGCGCGGCACGGCTCCGGGCTCGGCGGGCTGCGGTGTAGCGAAGAGCAAGACCTGGTCGGTATCGGGGTGTCCTCCGCCGCCCGCGGGATCGTCAGCGGCGGCGGAGACGATGAGGAGGTGCGGGGAGGAGCTGCCCAGCAGCGCCGCCAACCCCGCCGCGCCGCCGCCCGCCGCCGCCATGGCTCACATGGCCACCGGGGCGACGGGCGGCGGGGCGGGGAAGGCGCTTGTAGGGTCACGGCCCATGACCGGGCAGCGAGAACCGCTCCCACCGCCCGTATTGTTCGCTACGACCGGCTCCGGCGCGCCTTCTTTGCGCGCCAAATCCTTTTTGCCGCGAAAGCGGCGCGAGCCTCCCCGCCACCAGCCTCATTGGCTGCCACCAACACGGGGAACCGCGGTAGGGGGAGCGGAGGAGCCGTCTCATTGGTCAGTGACGGGCGGTGCCGCACGCTTATTGGTTGAGGGTGGACAGGCGGCCAATCAGCGGCGTCGAGGGGGTGCGGAGCGGGGACAGTGGGGCGCCGTTCCCCCCCTTTCACCGCCCCACTGTCCCCCGCAGGGAATTCCAGCTCCAAAGCATCCCTATCCCAACATCCAGGTCCTCCCCGGTGTTCCACATTGGAGGAGGAAAGCACTGGCACACACCCAGGAGCCAAGTTCACATCACCCATGGAATCTGCCTTGGAGCAGGATGCTCCATGAAGGGTGCTGGGAATCTTGCACTGGGATGGAAGTGATACTGTATTAAAGTATTTTGGGGTGAAGAGATGAGTTCAGTGCTGGCCCATCGCCCCTCTTCCAAATTCACCCCGAGACTGGATGAGGTTTTGGAACCTGGGATTGCTCAAGGGGTCTGGCTCACACAGAAAGATTGGGAATACTCCAGTCTGCTCTGTTGTAGGGATGATTCATGGCATTTTCAGCTTCCATACACCCAACAGCTGCGGATCTCAGTTTCCTCAGCACTAGATGATAACCCCTGTAGGGCTAGAGGCAAAATCCGCACTTGACCGTGTCAGCAGCTATCTCTGGTGGCGGGACGGTGAGGCCAGGGGTGAGGCTGGGGCAGAGGAGATGGCAGCCACCACGCTGAGGGAGATGATAGTTCATCCACCCATGAGACACAGCACAGGCAGCTCCCACCGGCAGCGTGCGGGATGCTGATAACCCTCCTGCTGCATGAGGAGGCAAAATATAAAGGAATAATAATATATATCCATAAACCCCCCATATTTAAAGATGAGGCCCTTCCCAGGGCACAGAGATGTTGTAGCTCACAGCCAGGCACCCACCCCGTGCCCCCCATGAGCTGCCTTACATGTCCCGGGGGGAGCCCTGACTGCCACTGGGCATGGCTGTGAGCCTGTGGTGGCCCCCACCCTGCTGCTGATCCCAACGTGCCTGGGATGCAGGAGATGGGTGTTTTTCCCACCAGTGCGTGGGATGCAGGAGGCATCTGAAGCGATGAGTTAACTTCTGTGCAGCGGAGCAGATCCTGACACGCTGTGCCCCTGCACTGGCCAAACAGGTTTCAGGCTTTAAAGGATTTTATGCTGGATACTTTGGCAGTGGCTGCAATTCCCCTGCAGGGCAGCCAGCATGGAGCAGTGCTGTGATTTCATAGAGTCCTTGGGAAGGGACCTTAAAGCTCACCCAGTTCCAATTCCTGCCACAGGCAAGGACCCCTTCCACTAGAGCAGCTTGCTCCAAGTCCCTGTGTCCAACCTGGCCTTGAACACTGCCAGGGATGGGGCAGCCACAGCTTCTCTGGGCACCCTGTGCCAGCGCCTCAGCACCCTCACAGGGAAGAGCTTCTGCCTAAGAGCTCATCTCAATCTCCCCCCCTGGTAGGTTAAAGCCTGTCCTGTCCCTACAGGCCCTTGTCCAAAGCCCCTCTCCAGGTTTCCTGTCAGCCCCTTTAGGCACTAGTAACACCCGTAACACGCTGCATGTCCATGACCAATCACTTCACCTCCCTGTGCCTCATTTCTTCATCCATAAAGAGCAAATAGAAACACTGCCACGCTTAAAGCAAATGAACACAGTTAATTAACACCTGGTCCTGCTGTTATCCCGGGGCCGCTCTCCCGAGCCCTTGCACTCCAATTCCATCATTGCTGTGAAGAACAAGCAACAGTGTGAGCACACAGTTCATATTGCTCCATCTGGGAAGAGGGAAAGGCAGCCCCGGGATGGCCGTGGTGCTCTCCCTGTCCCCGGGGGAGCCTCAGCCAGGCGCTTCCCGGGATGCTGTGGGCTTTGGGACACAGCTGCTGCACCAGCTGCTCCTTCGGGCTCACAAAGGCCGGGCCCCCCCAGCCCAGTTCATGCGGGGGGTATTCAGTGGGAGCAGGCGGAGCTCTGCCTCCCTCTCCTCTCCTCTCCTCCAAGCAGGGCTGTTGGTGCTGGCGCTGAAGGAGAGCAGGCGCCAGGACAAATGAAAGGCAAATGCGGGTGCGAGAGGGAAGGGCCGGGGCTTTCCTTGCATGCATATGAGGGAAGGCAGACGAATCCCGGCTCCTGCACAGCTGTAGCCTCCTCCCGGCCTAACCAGCCCTGCTGAAGGGACGTGCCCCCAAGATGAGCTGTCTGGTGGGTGCTGCACAGAGATAAAGTCCTGTCTCGACGGCCCCACTGGGTCACAGAGAGGGTCAGGAAGCTGTTCATAGCTTTGTACCCCAGACAGATTCACCCGGCAGCAGGCACTGAGTTTGGGCGGGTTTTAGCTGCCTTGCAGTCGGGACTGGCTCTTGCCAAGGGTTATCAGCTGGGCCCTGTGCTGAAGGAAAAGCTCAGACCAGGGCTGCAGATAGAGCCAGAGCTGGCATCTACATTGTTAAATCATCTCCTGGCAGTGGGAGCAGGCAGGAGGTGAGCTCGAGGATGCACACACATCCCTGTGCTCAGTTAACCTCAGCATGCAGATGTGCCAGGAGCACCTTTACTGTCCTTGTCACCTATAGTGTGGTCCTGCTTTCAGCAGCTCCCACATGGACTGTGCCGTGTGAAGGGAAGCACAACATCCCCCCAGCTCTTCCCCTGTGGCAGGGGGTTGGACCTGGATGATCTTTAAGGTCCCTTCCAACCCAAACCAGTCTGTGGTCTGCCCCCAAGCCCCAAGGATGACAGTCCCCCAGTGTGTCCCTGCAGCTCAGATCCTTCTCCAGCTACCACTGGTGCAGCAGGTAGAGCTGATGCTGCGGGCAGAGTAGCACTGGCTGTTGCCTACACACTGACAAGAGAGCACAACTGATGCCAACAATGCACTCTGTGTGTGTCTTCTCTACATATAGGAGTAGTAGCATGTAGTAACTAAGCATTACTTCACGTATCTTAGCTTAATGATAATGACAGCAAAAAAAAAGACAAAAAATGAGGGGTTTATTATTATGCCTCCTCTTCTGCATGTTTTAAACCCAAAACCTGAACCATGGCTACAAGCATCCTGATCATTACAAGTTACCCGAGTTTATTGTTTTATTCTATCCTGTCAGAAAATCAAGGCCTGGATTACATGGCAATCATGGACATAAAACATACACCAAAAGCAGAGGGAACAGTGCTTGTGTTACATACCATTTCACTTGTTTTCTACTCATCACCAGTCTCATGAGGAAATGAGATAGACAAAAGAGAAGAAGTTCCCTCCTCCAACAATCAGGTCTGAACACACAGATCAGACAGTCAAGATTAGCACCCCTAAAGCACTAACAGTGGCCAGCAGGCATTAGGCTGGGGAGCATTACACCTCATTTCCTCTCCTCCCTTATCTGCTCATTTCAAAATCAGCATCAGAAAATGGGACACATTCTGCCCAGGTTGCCATGATCCAGGAAGACAAACACAGGCTGACAAATAGGAAACAGCACTCGGCTCGGGCGGGAGCCAAGGTCGCGTTTGTGTTGACACAGTGAAAATGGGTTGGAGTCACAGCAGCTTCTCCTGTGTGAGATCTGTAGGGAGTTCTGGTCACCCCAGCACCACCAACCAAATGTGACAGCACCTGGCTGGCTGCAGAGCTCAGCGTGCCACCGGGACCCTCTGCAGTCACTCGGGCTCCCCATGGGTGCCTGGTTCACTCTGCTTCAGCAGCTGGAGATCATCCCACACTCCTACCCCAACCCAGCTGGGTTTAAAGCCCAGCTTGAACTACTCTACCAGGGCAAGAAGGGCTTGCATAATGGATATGAAAGTCTTCTGCAGCCTCTCCACCCTGGCTGCTCTGAGCAGGGCTGGTGATTACCCAGGCACAGACACCCTGCGACCACAGGTTCATACCTCCGTGTGTGCTTCCCTGTGGCACTCATTGCACAAGCAGAGGTTTTTCCTTCACAAATCTCCTTCCCCTTCACTGAAAGGATCAAAGAGAGTCCAGCAGACCTGAGCTAAACCAAATGTTACCCCCCTCCCCCCCCATTTCATTTTCCCCTTTGTTAAATAATGCAATTGTCCCGGAAAGGGTCCTGACAGCCAGCCCTGGCACACAAGCTGTCCTCCAAAGAGCAGGGAAGCACAGTGGGAATGCTGGGGCAGCATGCAGCCACAGTAAATAACCCTGAGCTGTTTTGTTCCTTCAGCAAATAAATGATTAATAGCTCAGTGCAGTCACTCTGCTATTCACTCTGAGAACTTTTGATCAGTTTGATTCATTAACCTTTAAAACTGCCTCAAAGAGAGGATGCAAATCCAAAGGAGAAGCATCAGTTTAAAATGAACACTTGAATTTTATCCAATAATCTTCACTTTAGACAAGTATTGAGATGCTTTGCTCCTCTTTAGAGGCTCTGAGCATTGCACAGTCAGGTGTCAAGAAATAACAAGGGAGAATAAAGTTGATGTAGATAAACAAACCTATTGCATCTTAACATTCCAGCCCGAAGAGGGCTGGGGGCAGAAAATGGCACATTGTGGTTCTGCAGCATCTGGCTGATTTGCAGGTGGCTTCCAACTGTCTCTTTCTTCTTTTGGTTTTAATGCTGCTAAAAAAGGGACACAACCAGGGGACTCCAAGCCCCACACAAAGCACTGGGGGGAGGGCAGGCAGTGGAACTTCTGTATCCGAAAAGTCTGTCTCAGACAAATTACTTCTAGTTCACTTCCTTACTACACGCCCGCATTGTTCCAACACCTTGGTAGCATAAGGGGTTCATCCCCAGCTATCTGGTCCCAGAACCAGCAATGCAGACTAATGCCATTAAAGAACTGTTCCAATTACTTCCCTGGGGAATGAAGTGACTTGCAGCTTAACGTCCTGCCCCAGCACAGCAGGAAAACCAACCGTCCACAAAGGCGCTGCTAATGGCTCTGCTGCTCCACGGACCTGCTCTGGGATGAGCCGCAGTTTGTCTTCCAGGGCCAGCAGCTGCTTCCTGGAGCACAAGTACAGATGGTTGGAGGCTCAGGCACAATTTGCTTTGAGAGTGAGGTTGGGGGATAGATTCCCCAAGAGAAAAAGAGGGTTTTGAACACGGACAACTGACAGCCACTGCTGCCAGGTGGATACCAGAAACTTGCTATGGGCTTGTTTGTACTTTCTAGAGTGGACAGAGCTACTACGTAGTGTAAAAAGAACAGGATAAGCCACTTGCCCTTCCTGTGGCCAGAAAAGTGCTTCCCAAGCAGCCACATGGCTGCAGTGGTAGAACTACTTAGCAGAGGAAAATGATTTTGCCTCTAAGGGACTCACAAGTGTTTTTCAGAGGCAGGAATGACAGCTGTACATTAAAGAGGTTAAACCCTCCTTCCAGCCACACACTCACACAACCAGCCTGCACCATCTCCTGCTACAGTAATTACACACGCTGAAGGATTTGGGAGCCTAAATAGTTGTAGGGAGAAATTCTCAAGCCATAGCTGTCAGATCATGGAAGAGTTCTTTGAAATCCCACCACAGCTTATAGGAATTGGCAATATCAGAACACTGACATTCTCATTTGGGACAATATTGAGGCTTCTGACATAAAAAGAGAGCGCTGCACTGTGCTGCTTCAGACACCCAGAGTGGTGCGAAGAAAGATAGGATGTTAGGCTGTATATAAGGCAGAAGTTCTTCCCTGTGAGGGTGCCGAGGTGCTGGCACAGGGTGCCCAGAGGAGTTGTGGCTGCCCCATCCCTGGCAGAGTTCAAAGCCAGGTTGGACACAGGGGCTTGGAGCAAGCTGCTCTAGTGGAAGGTGTCCCTGCCCGTGGCAGGGGTTGGAACTGGGTGAACTTTAAGGTCCCTTCCAACCCAAACCATTCCATGATTACATGTTTATAAAGAAATCAGACCTTCAGTTTCAGTACTTTTTCTGGACTTGAATCTTTAAGCTTGTCTACACCAAGCAAACTATCCAACTACAATGCAACAAACCCAGTTCCTAATGTAAGCTTTCTATTATTATAAGCTTTCTATTGCTTTCCTGGGGTCTAGCTTAAATGCAGGTAAGTGTTCAAGTGCTCAGCACGGGGCATAAAAGCAAGTGAAGTTAAAAGTTGAAGATGCCCCAGACAGTTGTTAGGGCAAACACTATCTTGTCTTTTGGGCACCAAGCACATCATGAGCACAAAGTAGCTTCCGTCTCTACACTGTGAGATCTCACAGTGGATGTAGCTGGGACTCAGGGTTAGGTTCAGCTCAAGAAGACTCTACTCCTACTCCAGCTGAGCCATTCAGGATGCAATTCAATCTCAAACATCATAGCACCAGGCAACAGGAAGGGGAATATTTCAACTTCTCTCTTGCTGACACAGAGAGTGGAAAAAACAGAGAGCAAAGCAGCATTCAGAATAGATGTAACAGTAATAAAAGGGCTTAGGACAAGGAAAAATGACTTAAGAGGAAATGGAAAAGTTTCCACTCAGAAGCTACCTGAACTTAAAAGGTATCATTTCAGTCACACCACTGAACACAACCAATTGCTACAGCCTGGAGGGTACAGAGACTGCAAAAGATGATGAACAGCATCAGTGGGATGATGAAATGCCGTGGCCAGGTCAGGATGGAAAAGCGGATGGGTAGGGAGACAGCAAACAAAACAGTCCTGGCTGAGCCAAGGGAATGGTTGGCACAGGGAACTTAGTGCTCTCTTAGAAATACCACCACAAACCCTCAGTGCATTAGGAGTTATTTTAATGTACATTATTGAGTGAATAGTTTAGTGTTATATGGCAGAGCAATGCTCTGCACTAACAGTTTTAGTGTATTCATTGTAATAGCTTTTGTCCTTTCCCAGCTATCTGGCTGATCTCCTGTTCCAGCCCTGTGTGTGCTGTGCTACTCCTGGGGCTCAGCAGGGTATTTTGACAAGGAAGATTCACTCATCTATTCACTCGTGGACTCAACAAACTACAGGTACGTTCAAGTTTGATTACCACTAACATGTGCCACTGCTGGGGAGGGCAGATTCTGGCCCTACAAGAAACCCATGTGCTTATCTTCCACCTAAAGAAAAGTGCTGTTGCAAGTGTTGCTCACTCATACATGTGAAGCACCAGGGTGCTATCTGAGGTGTGCAATGGGCTCCAGCCTGTTTCCAGAGCAGCCCGAGTTGTGTAACTGTTCTTGGTATTTAGTTCAAGCAGCTCTTAAAAACTTTACCAATAAGTTTCAAATAATGACAGGGTATTAATTAGTGCATTTGCAGAGGGACAGATTCAGCCCAAGTGCATGAAAGAAACCAAACAAAAGTAATCTTTCCAAGCCCCACTTCCCAGGCTCGTACCAGACAACGTTAACAGTTTTATTCCTCCAAAATCTTAATGTCTCCCTGAGGGCAAACTGCAGAAAAACCCTCTTAAGAAGCACACATTGTCCTTGGATTAGCTTAAACAAGACTGCCAGTCAGCCACAGAAATCAAGAAATGATAGTTTTGCTTTGAGATGTGAGCAGGTCCCTGCCCCCCTCCCACTATGGGGAGCACAGTGAGCAGTCAGATGATCCCAGAATGGTTTTTCATGGTTAGACATACTGTCAGGCTGTTATTTTGTAAGTATATTTAGTCTCTTAAAAAAGCCCCAAAGCTATTCTTGTGGGGAAAATAAGGCCTCCCTTAAAAAAGACTGCACCAAGTTTCTGGAGGGCATTTACTCGCTCTAAACAGAGCCAAGAAAAGTCTGATCAGAACACTTTGGCCAGGATACAACAGGCAACTCTGCTTAATAGCTGTTAGTTTAACTAAATCACCAGTCAGGAGCAACAGAAGAACCTTTTCCCTTAGCTGCCAGAAGGTGCCATCCCATTCAGAGATGTTTTACAATGACCCACCTACTTGTCTGTCCTTTTGTTATAAATGAGGAAGTCAGAGATGTCGTGCCATGTGTTGCTATCGTCATACAGGTAGGTCATGGAGGACTGCAGGGAGGGCTGCAGGGTGTGCCGGTGATACTCGAAGAGCCACAGAACTGTGCCCCAGATTAGAGCAGCAACAAGTGGAAATGGATCCTGCTTTGGCTGTGGGATATAGCCCTTTTCCACTGCCAGCCGAGACAGGCCAAACAGGATCCGGGACAGAAGGTACATGATGATCTGCATGAGAGAAAACCCAAACAGCATGAGGTAAGCACCCTGAGCAGGACACTGGCCAGGCTGAGTGATGTTGAAGCGATAAGGCTGTTAAGAGGGGTGGAAACAGTTTACCCAGCTTAAAGGCAAACATGTTGTAGGTTCATGTATCAAGCAATCTTTCTAGTAGGAGATGTCTCTGTCCTCCAAATCCTACTTCTCTGCCTGGGCTCTAATTTAGTAATAGATAAGTTACACTTCATACATCTTTGCAGTTGCACAACTTCTGTCCTTGATCAGTTGTTACCTCAGATGCTGCTGCTGATGTAACAATCACAGAGCAGCTATGGTCACCTCTCAGGCAGGGACAAACTCAGAAGTGTGGACAGATCCTAAACCCCGGCCTGACTGATCCTCCTGCAGGGCACTGCATAAGTAAAACACTTGATTAAGCTACATCTGTGTGTTTTACTGACTGATAAACCTGTGACTGTGCCAACAACCAGCTTTCAATCAAACATCCCCTGAGCAGCTTTTGTTTAACTATGCTAGTGTAGCTCAGGAACTGACTGTGCTCTGGACCTGCAGCATTCACAGTAAAGGGCTTAGCCTGTGAGTAGGCAGAGCAGGAGCACACACAGTTGGTTACCACAGCCCAGATGACGGGGAGGGGGGGGAAACCAACAGCTCTGGATTGTGTGCCTGTCTGCCTTCCTAGGCTTACAAGTGCAGCTCTAGAGGTAAAGCTGGGCTTTTAGTGCTCACATTGCATACACCTTCCACAGAGACACACAACCACCTCTACAACTGGAGTGTAAAGCAGCCAAAACAAGAACCTGTGTGAAGAGGAATGTGGTAAAAGAGTAACTCTACACTGTAAGAGCCCCTGACGCATGGCAGGCTACAGCAGTCACTTCCTGGCACATGACCATCCATCTCTTGGGGCTTTTGGGCAAGGAAACTTTGAACCAACACATTTACCTGGCTGTTGATGGGGTTGTTGTCACCAAACACGAGCCAACCCCCAATGCAGGCTGCAAAGAAGGAATGAAATGGGATTTTCTTCCCCTGCAGTCGGGACTGCAACGCCATCAGCCCCTTGTAGGTGAACACAAAATATGCCAAGTTCCGGGAATGAGTGTACGTAGCCTGAGCAATCGCCTTCAATTTTTCTCTTAAACTGAAGGAAAGAAACAGACAATTAGGAGGGCACAAAGGCAGGACCACTGCAGCCCCCCAGCCTGGACACTGCCCCTCTGACAGGGACTGACAGCGCGGGCACCCCATAGAACATCTGGTGAGGGAGCAGAAACCCCTTCACCTCTGGCTCATTCATCAGAGTAGAGCCGACTTAGACCATGACTGTGCTGCTGTCTAAATCTATGACTAGAAATACAGCAAATTCATAAAATACATAGGAATTCATCAGAATACAGCTCTTCTTAGACTGTGACGGTGCTTCTGTCCAATTCCATGACTAGTTAAGCAGCCTTTTCTTTGATTACTGCCTAGGTGTAAACTTCTGGCATAAGTGGGGAAAACCAAAACATGCACTGCTATGGTTTGGCTTCCCTTATTAGAGCTGACAGCAGATTGTTGCTGTTTGCATCTGCTAATTTCTCTTCTGTCCACTGGTTCTCATCAACCATACTATTAGTGGCTCACTGCATGTATTTGGTGTGTATACGAGCTGCCCTGCTTAGCTGTCAGAACAACAGACTAAGAACATGGCTCATGCATCTTTCTGCTGTTTAAGCCCTTATGAAGCATGAAAAATTGAAAGTTTGGATGAAAGCATTCTAAGCAGTAATACAAAAGCACAGAACTAGGGTCATACCTTCCACTCTTGAACAGGAAAGTCATCACCAGGGCATGTGGGGCACGAACTTTTGCTCCATAACTGCAAAAGCAAATACATATATCAGCATTTTTGCATTATAGAACCCCAGACTGGTTTGAGTTGAGAGGCTCTTAAAGCTCATCCAGTTCCAACCCCTGCCACGGGCAGGGACCCCTTCCACTAGAGCAGCTTGCTCCAAGCCCCTGTGTCCAACCTGCCCTTGAACACTGCCAGGGATGGGGCAGCCACAGCTTCTCTGGGCACCCTGTGCCAGCGCCTCAGCACCCTCACAGGAAGAGCTTCTGCCTAAGAGCTCATCTCAGTCTCCCCTCTGGCAGGTTAAAGCCATTCCCCTTGGCCTGTCCCTACAGGCCCTTGTCCAAAGCCCCTCTCCAGCTTTCCTGCTGCCCCTTTAGGCACTGGAGCTGCTCTAAGGTCTCCCCTTCAGGAGCCTTCTCTTCTCCAGACTGCCCCAGCCCAGCTCTCTCAGCCTGGCTCCAGAGCAGAGCTGCTCCAGCCCTTGCAGCATCTCCGTGGCCTCCTCTGGCCTTGCTCCAACAGCTCCAGGTCCCTCTTGTGCTGTTGCCCCAGAGCTGGATCAGGGCTGCAGGGGGGGTCTCCCCAGAGCAGAGCAGAGGGGCAGGATCCCCTCCCTGAGCTGCTGCTCACGCTCTGGGGGTGCAGCCTAGCACAAGTTCATGTTCAGTTTCTCACTGACCAGACCGCAATGCTATGATTGTATTTCTATTCCACTGACAGCCAAAAGACGCTACCTAAGCTGTTACATGTCACTTCTGAGGCAGCCCAGACGCAGCAGCACTCCCAACCCCAGGCCCTGTGTAGCCACGGGCATACACAGAACACATTCAGGTATACCGGGTCCTTAGGGGACCCTAAAACCATTTGAAACCCCACTTATGTGGAAGGGAGACGGAAACGCTTCTCCCGAAACTCCTCTACAGGAGCACCGGCCTCCTGACAGATGAGGAGAGCGCAAAGCGGCCCTCGAGGCCCTGAGAGAACCGAGACATCCCCCACCGGTCCTGGCACCTTCCCCGCCCCCGCCCCGCCGCACTCACACGGCGCCGTTGCGGAAGCCCTTGATGACGGCGAGCGCGGCGCGATACCGGCGCTGCTGCAGGAGCGCGTTGGCGGCGCGGAGCAGGGCGCGGAGCGGATCCCCGCCGCCGGCGATCTTCGAAGCGCTGGAAGGTAACGGGGCCGCCGGGCCCAGCCGGGCCGCTTCGGGCCGGCACCGGGGATGCGCCTCGCCTTTGCTCACCCCGCGCCCGCCCCGCGCCGCCGCCTCCCCGCGCTGCCTCCGCCGGGCGAGTGGCGGCGGCGGAGCCGCCCCTTGAGGCCTGGCGCGGCGCGGCTCGGGGGTGCTCCCGGCAGCGCGGGGCCGTGCCCCGCTCCCCGCCCGCCCCTCCCCAGCAGCGGCGGCGGCGCGCACCGGCGCGGCCCCGGGGCAGGCGGGCGGCGCGAGCGGCCCCGCGCGGCGGCGGTGATGGCGGGGCGGGACCGGACCGCAGCGGGCGGCCCCCGCCGGCAGCGCGTGGCTCACCGCGGGGACCCGCTCTGAACCAGCCCGGCCCCGTGCCAGGGGCTCCCAATCGCCTCCCATCGCTCCGTGCCCGGCGCTCCCTGTCTGTGCCCAGGGAACGGGAGCAGCCCGGGCACCCCCATCCCTCAGCCCCCCGTGCCCTGCATGCTGGGTCCCCCCGTCCTCCCCGCATCCCGGGGCTCCCCGGGTGGGTGCTGGCTCCTGCATGCGTGTGTTGCTGCGGGCAAAGGCGTTGCACTCGGGTTCACCGCAGTTAAGTGTCACGGGCAGGTGCCATCCGAAGGGATGCTAGTGTGTGGCACCCTGACACCGAGCTCAGCGTCAGCCTCTCTGGAGGAAAACTGCTTCACACGGGGTTTATTTCCTAAGCTGGATTACACGGGTATTCCAATTTCTGTGGGGCGACTGCTGACTGGAAGGCTCTGCATTGGTATGGTCGCCCTGTGGTTTGCGAACAGCACCTGCCATCACAGCAGAAACAGGAGCAGAGAAGAAATACTTCTGTTTTGTCAGGTTACTCAGTGCATTTGACCGGTCTCTGTGTAGAATCAGGTTCCCTGTTTTCTTCTCAAAGGCATAGAATCCCAGCCTGGTTTGGCCTGGAAGGGACCTTAAAGCTCATCCAGTTGCAACCCCTGCCATGGGCACGGACACCTTCCACTAGAGCAGCTTGCTCCAAGCCCCTGTGTCCAACCTGCCCTTGAACACTGCCAGGGATGGGGCAGCCACAGCTTCTATGGGCACCCTGTGCCAGCGCCTCAGCACCCTCACAGGGAAGAGCTTCTGCCTAAGAGCTCATCTCAGTCTCCCCTCTGGCAGGTTCAAGCCATTCCCCTTGGCCTGTCCCTACATCCCTTGTCCCAAGCCCCTCTCCAGCTTTCCTGCAGCCCCTTCAGGCACTGGAGCTGCTCTCAGGTCTCCCCTTGAGGAGCCTTCTCTTCTCCAGGCTGACCCAGCCCAGCTCTCTCAGCCTGGCTCCAGAGCAGAGCTGCATCCAGAGCCTTTGCAGCATCTGCATGGCCTCCTCTGGCCTTGCTCCAACAGCTCCAGGTCCCTCTTGTGGTGCTGCCCCAGAGCTGGATCAGGGCTGCAGGGGGGGTCTCCCCAGAGCAGAGCAGAGGGGCAGGATCCCCTCCCTGAGCTGCTGCTCACGCTCTGGGGGTGCAGCCCAGCACACTTGCTCCTCATTGTGTGGGGTTCTTGCAGGATCCAGGAGAACAAAACATTGGAGCAGATGAAGAAAAAAAAGTGTATTTATTCCTTTTCAGCCCACAACTGGTAGCTTTTAGCAGCAGTTTGTGTGTGTTGATGTGACCACAGGTCAGTGGTGACTTGGCAGCTGTGTTCTCAGCAGGTGCTGGAGGCAGAGGTGCCTTTTGCCTGTTACTGAAGCACCCGGAGCTCTGTACATGACACTGTGAGTGTAAGAGGGAAGCAGTGCCTGGTGGAGCGGACACTCTTGTTTCATCTCTGAGAGAAATCTGAAAGGGGAAAACCACAAATCAGTGATCTTGTGCTTTTGTCTTGGCTTCCCAAATCACCCAGTTCTTGACAGGCTCTGGGGAAAGACTCTGCTGCTGCCAGATGAGATGACTTTTGCTTTAGGTTTCATGACTGTGAAGAGCGTCCTACAGGCTGGTGCTGGCTGCAGTCCATGCAGGATCAATCCAGAGCTTTCTCCTGGAGCCCATTGATGGCTGTGAATGGCATCAGTGTATCTCTGCTTGTCTTCATGGGTTACTAAATCCTGGATGTGGTTTCCCTCTGTGTTGAGTGTGGATTGTGCATTTGCCCCATGAAGCTGCAGGGACTCGGTGGGCATTGCATGGATTGCCACATGGATAAGGAGCAACAGATTTCTGTGGTCCTGGGCATCCTCTCCAGCAGAAGACTGAATGTAACACTGGCAGCATTGCTGCATTGCTCTTGCCTGTCTTTAGAGCTTGGCTTCTCCTCAAGCTTCTTCCTGCAATCATCTGACTTTAGCACTTGGAAGATGTGGCTGTGTGCCAGAAGGAAACCCAGTTGTCCAGTGCTGGGCACAACGAGAGTGGAATTCTTGATGCAAACTGTTCTTAATTGTTCCCATAATGTACTGAACCTGAACTTTGGACCCCCCCTTGTCCTTTTGCATCCTGCTAGCTCACTCCTGCTGAGGAGGAGCTGCTCCATTTCACTCTGTGGTTGGGATGTGCCAACAGGAGCCTGCATTGCTGCCTGTGCAGTTGCCAGGAGGTGATCTGTACAAGAGGAGGTGCATTTTAGAGCAGGCCTTTGGTTGGGGTGGGAGCAGATGCACTCAGGGGTGTTCCAGCAGCATTGTGCTGTCCTGCAGGGCTGGCTGCAGCTCTGCACCAGCCGAGGCTGCAGAACTGGACCTGCAGCTTTGCTGGGATTTGTGTCAAAGGCTTCTCTTAGGCACAGAGGTGGTTTTATGGTGTGGTGTGGTCTGCAGCTGCCTGTGCCCTCTGCTCCCTGCACTGCAGAATGCGGCTCTCCCCTCTCCCAGGGCACGTGCTGTGTTTGCAGCCTGTCGTTAGTGATCAGAAAGGTGTTCCCAGTCTTGATGGTGCTTGCTTCACACTGGAGGTGCAGGAGAAATGACTATTTAGGTTACCTTTAAAATGCTGTGGATTATACAGATTCCCTGTCAGGAAGGTAACATCCTGCTTGTCCAGGAGAAGTGTTCAGGTGACCAGAGGAACTGCAATGCTGGTTCCTTTATGCTGTGATCTGTTAGGGCACTTCACTGTCCTTCCTGGTGCTGGGTGAGTGACCTCTCATCAGGAATGGTGCTCGCCTCACTGGTTGGAAGTGTTCAAGCTGATTTTCTTTTTACTGTGGCCCATAATTGTGAGTTCAGAGCTTTGCACCTTTGGTTTGCAAAGATCTTGGAGAAATGAAAAGCAGCCTAAGAACCCTGCACTTTTTGTCTCTTAACTTGCAAGGTATAACATGCAACCCTGATATGCTCCTTGTTTTATCCATGGGTTCCCTGTCATAAAGAAATGGTAGGGGGGAGTGATGCATAAAACCCACCCTTTTCACCCCATAATCAGGTTCTTCTACGTCTGAGTTCTAAAGGAGTGTGCCAGGTTTGACCCATTGGCTCACATGCTGCTGGCAGGGTGATCTCCCTGCGTGAGCCCTCCCATTGCCTGCATTTCTCTGCAATACTTTAGAACATTTTAGCTGCAGTGAAAAGCCTTTGTGCCAAAGCGAGTGAGCTGATTCTGCCACCAAATGTGGCTGGGGGAGTGTGTGCTCTGCTGGAGCCCAAGGGAAATGGGAATGAGAGAGAGCAACTGGCACCTCTGCTTGAGAGGAGCTCATGGAGGAACCCCCTCCTGCAGTGGGACCCTGCTCTTCCACATGTCCCAGGCTGGGCTGGCAGCCGGTGGCTGAGTGGGTCCCCCCCCACGATCTCTCCCAGGAACCCACACTTTAGTCCTTCCTAAAGCTGTATCTAAATCCTCCTGTATTTGTAGCCCTATGTCTGATCAGATCTGGGAACACTGGTCTAGAAAACCGGGGGACATTTCTAACACTGCTGCTGGAACAGAGTTGCTGCCACCAGAGGTTTTGTCTTCACTGAGCTCAGTTGTGTGTGAGGTGTCCCTGCCCATGGCAGGGGGGATGGAACTAGATGATCTTAAGGTCCTTTCCAACCCTAACTTTTCTGTGATTCTGTGATCACACTCTGTCCCCAGGCAGGTTCTCCCAGGCTGCCCATCTGACCCATGCATTCCAAATAGCAATTTCTCAGCTCTTTTCATAGCCAGTGCTTGAAAGCATCCTTCCTCTCTGCAGCAGATGTCTGAAAACAGGCCCTCTTCTGGCTTTCCTTGCCCTTCTTCCCTTTTCTTATCGTATCAAAGGAGTGTATGGAGGCAGGTGGGAGTGTTGCTTTAGGATGACAGTGAATGCTGTGGTGTAGAGGGGGCAAGAAGGTGAGAGCGGCTCTGCGAGAAGACAGCAGCAGGCAGTGAGCAGCTTCCCTCCATGGCTTGTGAGTGCTCCATGTTCAGCCTGTGATTTACCATCCATGCTTGTGTCTCCTTGCAGGAATGGATAACCAGACAGTGCTGGCTGTGCAGTCCTTACTGGATGGTCAAGGAGGTGTGGCGGATCCGTCTGCTCAGAATGTCAACTCCTCTGCTGCCATCCAGTCCATGGGTGAGTCCAGTCCTGGTAGCACTTGGGGAGAGAAGAGGGGCAGCAGGGCTGCAGTGTGCATTTCTGACTATTGGAACAGTCAACAGAAGAGCTGTGTGTGTAGGGTGAAGCTATGAGTGTTGTGAGCCCTCAGCAGAACTGGGCAGAGCAGGAGCAAGGGGGCAAGTGCCCAAGTTAGCAGAGATGCTGTTGGGCATGGTCATGACAATAGACTTGACCATATGCTTCCAATAAAGGCATGAAGGGAGGGAGCAGCCACTCTCCTGCCACTAGTGCTTGTTACTGTTCACGTTTTTTGTTTAATGAGCCATTCCTTGTCCTCTGGGAGGTACAGCTGCACTGAGTAGCTCATCTGTGGGACTGCATATGGGAACTGGTCATTTATGTGCACATGAACACTGGTAGTGCTTGACCAGGACTCGCTGGGTGGTACCGACTTGCTCCCTGGAGCAGCTATTATCTGTGTCCCCAAAAATGTTCTGCTTTGGGCTGTGAATCAGATGGGAGGTACAGCCTTGTGGGTCTGACTGGATCCAGTGCCAATGGTGTGTGCCTGTGGGGTTTGGTAACCTGCAGGTGTCATCTAGGACGTGGTAACTGGGTTGTCTTCTTTCTGCTTCTAACATTAAGCAGAGGCACCAAAGATGAGCAGTCTTGGGGATGGGTGGCTTTTGGACACAAGGTGCCATCAGCTCTGCCCTGATCCAAGTTACTTCTCTTCCTTTGAGCAACCTTGAGTAATCAAATCTGCCTCAGCCAACATAATGCAGGTGCTTTGGAAGAACCTGTTTTGCGTAAAAGCAGAGAGTGCTACAGGTTGTTCATGTCTTTGGGATGAGAAAGCCAACGGGATTCAGTTTGTCCCATGGAGATGGTGGGTCTCATGTGTGGGAGCAGGGCTGGAATGGGCTCAATCACATCAGCTGGCTTTAGAAAGGGCTTGGGATCAGGAAGGAGGAACAGCGTGCCCCTTGCAGCTGATCTGTCCTGATGATGATGCCCTTGAGGTGCTAAGATCCAAAGTGTCTCTTTTCCTGTGGCTGTGGTTGGCATGTGTAGCACTGGGGGTTGCAGAAGGAAGCCCAGAGCAGTGACCTGGTCCTTTTGATTGCAGATGATGAAGACGTGTTCCTCTGTGGGAAGTGTAAGAAGCAGTTCAACTCGCTGCCTGCCTTTATGACCCACAAGAGGGAGCAGTGCCAGGGCAGTGCCTCTTCCCTCTCCACCGTCTCGCTGGCCACCAACAGCGTGTACACCCCGTCCATCACGTCAGTGCAGCAGGCTCCGGGTGCCAGCCGGCAGGTACCATGCTGCAGGCATAGGTTCTGCTGCTGTTGCTGGGGTTTGGGAGTGGGAGAGATCTCTGGATGATGTATTTAGATCCAGTGGTGCCTCAGTAACTGAAGGGGCCTACAGGGATGCTGGAGAGGGACTCTTCATCAGGGACTGTAGTGATAGGACAAGGGGTGATGGGTTCAAACTGGAACAAGGGAGTATAAGATTAGATATACAGAAGAAGTTCTTTACTGTGAGGGTGGTGAGGCGCTGGAACAGGCTGTCCAGAGAAGTGGTGAATGCTCCATCCCTGGCAGTGTTCAAGGCCAGGATAGACAGAGCCTTGGGTGACATCGTCTAGTGCAAGGCATCCTTGTCCATACAGGGGTTTGGAACTGGGTAATCTTAAGGTCCTTTCCAACCCAAACCAGCCTGTGATTCTGTGATTCTATGACCTCTTTCCTAGAAGGCTCAGCTGTGGTCCTGTTGGCTTTTGACCTCATGATTAAAGCTGCCTGGTCCTCTGCAATGAGGTGTCCTCCAGCACAAGTGTCTGATGGCCCCTCCTTCAGGACAGGAGGGGTTTCACGTTGTGTTTGTGCTACAGCTGGACTTTTGCTATACTGGAGAGCCCCCGTGTCACAGCCTGGCAGCCCAGCCGTGTGCCTGGGTGCTTGCTGTGCAGTGCTTAGGGTGGAATGGCCCTTGCTGTCCTCTGGGCCATGGTCTGGCTTATGGACAGAAGAGGGGGGCAATGTCTGGCAGCTTCATCCCTGCATCCCTTCTCTCAGTTTCCGGCAAGTAAGCCCACATAATGTGTTGTGACAAGTGTTTGGGGGAATATCCTCTCTGAAGCAACTCTTCTTCCCAACAGACTTCTCAGAAGTGAGTCCCTTGTGCATGACATGTACTGTGTGTGCAGGCGTGGTGGTTTCCAGAGTGCTTTCAAACCAACTGGTTTCTTCAAGTTCAGTGGCTGGTGCTGCCCAGGGCTGCAGGCACTGGTTGTGCCCATGCAGCAAACAGAATAGCCTTCCTCCCCTCCTCTAATCCAACTCCAGTCTGAAGAGGAGAGCCTGATGTTCACCATCTGCAACGAGAGCAGCCTCCCTCAGCTCTCCTTCTTCCCTGGCTGGGAGGAAGCACCCAGGAAAGGCCTGAGCTTGTCTGTGACCACTGTGTCCTGCACATCTTGTTTAATAACCCTGACCTGAACTGTAGCCCGTGACCACTGTGATATTTTACCTCCTTTTCTGAAGAGTATTTCTGGAGCTGCCTTATTGTTACTGCCTGAAATTACCATGGACTCAGCAGGGAGCTGTAGATGGTTACTGTGGCTCATGTGGTGACCAGAGGCTGTGAAAGCCGAGACTCAGGCCCAGGAAACAGCGCTGTCATGGGTTTTGGTTGACTGCTGCTCAACCACGTGTTCTTTTGTTCTTTCAGCAAATTTCTACATACATCACGGTTCCCCCATCACCTTTGATCCAGACGCTGGTGCAGGGGAACATCTTGGTCAGTGATGAGGTGCTCATGTCGGCCATGTCTGCGTTCACATCCTTGGACCAGCCCATGCCGGCGGTGCAGCCCCCGGCGCAGGTAAGGGGCAGGCAGGGGATTCCCTCTGCATGGGGCAGTGCTGGCACAGCCTCAGAGCCATGTTGTCAACCTGAACCCTGGGCACCTTCCAATGTGACAGCCAGGCTCAGGGAGGGTAAATGAGAGGACAGCTTCAGGGCCTGTCCTCTCCTGGTGGTCTTGCTGCTGGATGCTCAGACCTTTGTAACGTGGTCTCTCCAGCTTTTTATTGAGCCCCCATACAGTGGTTGGATCTCTTTCTGCCCGAGATGGGTGGTTTGGGTTCTCCATATGGCTGGCCAGGCTGTATACACTCCCCATGCTCTCACAATGTTCTCTGGAACCAGAAGGATTAAAGCTTTAAAAGCAAAAAAACCCAGCAGTGGGGCTTGAGCACTTGGGTTGTGGAGGAGACAGTGTCTACTGGCAGGTCATGCCAGGCCTCTGCAAGCCAGCAGTCTGGTCCAACCTGTCAGTTGTGCCAGGACATCATCACTGCTCCTTCAGGATCTGTTTTGAACTGGGACTGGGGATGTGTGTGATGGATCAGCCCTCCAACCTGTCGCTGCGGCATTTTCAGTGTCTTGTCTGTGTCTCTTGTCTGTGTGTCCCTGTTGTGGTTTCAGAGCAGCCTGGGTATGCATGCTGGGGCTGGCTACCTGTCCCAGCCACCTCCTCCGCCACCACCGCCACCACCTCCACCTCCTCAGCCTCCACCTCCTCCTCCCCCGAGCCTGGGGCCTCCGGGGCCACCCGGCAGCGGTGTGGTGGAGGTGTACAGTGCACCGGCTCCTATGGCAGCAAACAGCACGGTGGAGATGCAGGGCCTGGGCATGCAGCCCTACCCACCCATGGAGGTAAGGCCAGGGGCTGGCTGTGCGCAGGGGCTGTGTCCTCCTGAGTCTCTTCTGACAAGCAAAGCTGTTTTGGAGTCACCTGGGCTAGAAATATGGAATTAGTCTGGGAATATGTGTTGGGGTATTTGGCAATGATTGTTTCTGCAGGAGGAGATACTGAACAGAAGGATGTTGGCAAGATGATCATAGAACCACAGAATGGTTTGGGTTGGAAAGGACCTTAAGCTCACCCAGTTCCAACTCCCTGCCACAGGCAGGAACACCTTCCGCTAGAGCAGCTTGCTCCAAGCCCCTGTGTCCAACCTGGCTTTGAACACCACCAGGGATGGGGCAGCCACAGCTTCTATGGGCACCCTGTGCCAGTACCTCAGCATCCTCACAGTAAAGAACTTCCTTGTATGTAACCTGAACTTCCCCTGTTTCAGTTTGAACCCATCACCCCTTGTCCTATCACTGCAGTCCCTGATGAAGAGTCCCTCTCCAGCATCCTCATAGGCCTCCTTCAGACACTGGAAGCTGCTCTGAGGATGCTATTATGGGGATTCTCAGAACAAGAGAGGCAGTTAGGAGGGATAGGGGACTCAGCTGGCACAGGCTTAAGAGACCTGAATGTCTGCTGTGCTTGAGAGATACCTGCAGGTGTTGGGAGGGGCAGGGAGCTCACCTCCCAGAGAGGTGCAGAGCACCCACTGTGCACTGAAGGCTGCAGTGGAGAGCAAAACTCAGTCTAAATAGCAATGAACTTGGCAAGGTGGCTTTTTCTAAGGAGAGGCATTGGCAAGGGTGGGTTTACCTGTGGATCAGCTGCTCACAGCCTCCAGGTTAGCACTGCCATTCACAACAGGAGCCACTGGGTGTGACAGAGGTTTCTCACACTTAGCTTTGTATCTGTTATCTGATGTGGAAGTACCAGTGGTCAGAAATGGATGGGGATGTTGGATACACAGTGTCTGTGTAGTTTATCAGGGTGGCATCAGAAACACCCTTAAACCATTTCACCCCAGACTGATGCTTTTTTATGTGTCCTTTTCTAACATGGGTGCTGATGTAAAAGCTGGGCTTTGCCACATTAGATTTTCCTGTGCTTTCTTTCCCTTCTGCAGTCCTGCCAGGGCAGGCAGCAGGGCCTGAAGCTCCCTCCCTGCCTTCAGGGCTGTTGTGAATCCACTGGGTCAATGGGGATCATCCTGGTAACCTGCTCTGGAGGTATAAGAAACTTCTAGGCATAAGACCTAAATGAGGGACTAGATGGCTACTTCAGGGTGTTTCTTTGCTGTCCTGTAATACCTGCTGGATACTTTGTGATGTTCAGCAGGAGAGTTGCACACTGTGCAGGGTGTTAGTTTTAGTTAGAGGCACAGTGCTGGACTGGTGAGCCAGAAGCTTAATCCAGTTTGCAGGAGGCAGAAGGCTCAGCCTGGTGTGGCAAGTGCTGCTGGAGATGGAGGTTAGGGCTCAATGTAACTGCAGCAAACCTGGCTCCACTGATAAACTGCACTCTTGCAGGTACCCGGCCAATGCGTGGACAGTCCTGTGTACCCCTCTCCTCCTGTGTACAGCCCTGGGAAGCAAGGGTTCAAGCCCAAGAGCACTCCCACCCCTCTGGCCAGTGCAGGAGGAGGCAGCGTGGTTGGGTTTGATTCCACCTCTGCTGTCAAAAGTCGGCGCTGCAAGAGCGAGGCCGGGCTGCAGGAAGGTGAGTGCCCTCAGAGCACCTGCCCTGCACTAACCTGCTTATCACACAGGGCACCAGCATGATATGGGCTCTCCAGGGCCTGTGGGATGGCACTGGCTGGGTGTGCAGCTCTGGAGGAGGAACGTGATGCCTGAATGAAGCTATCGAGGGCAGGGCAGTGTGGATGTGCTTCTTGTGTGTCGCCTCTGAGTGAGCCCATGTGAAAGGAACTGTCCCTGGGCTGCTGCACGGGCAAGCTTGTGCTGAATCTCTGCAGCTGCAGAGATTGGGACATTCTGCAAAGTGAGGTGTTAGAGCTTGGGCCCTTTTAACTTGAGGAAGTGCTGGTGGACTGGATGTGGCCTGGCCCTGAAGGCTCTATTCCCAAAGCTCAACAGACCTGTCCCTGTTGGGTGTTTTGGTGCCTGTCTCCAGGTCAGGCAGGATGGGATATGCCTCATCACAGGCTGGAGGAGCGTCCGATCCTCTCTGGCCAAGCCTGACCACTGCTGACATGATGCGCACATTGCTGTAAGTGACAAAGTAGGTCCCAGGCATGAGGTGAAGGAAAACCAGTGGCTGGGCCTCTGGAGACACAACCATACGCATTCTGTGGTTTAACCTTATTTGCAGAGGTGGGAATGATCATGCAGGCTGCAGCTCTCAGTCCAAAAATTCCTAGAGCAGCCACTGGTTCTGCTGTTTGTCATTGGTTTATACTCCATCAGAGTAGACAGAAGATGTGACTGAGTGATCTTCTGCATGCAAAAACTATGCCTGTGCTCTGTCTGTTGGTGAGTTCCTAGGAGAGAGAACTGGGGCCCTTCCTCTCACTAATCCCGTGTCTTTTCTCAATGTCCAGCGTGCCCTTAAAGTAGGTGCTTTATAGCACAGCTGGAAGGGTACCTGGAGTGGTTAATGCCTGAAGGGGATGCCCTGCCCCCTGCACTACTATTTTCCTCTTTGCTAGCTCTTCTAGACTTAGCTCAGGCTATGTTCAGTGTGTGTTTGTGTCCATAACCTCTCCCCAGTCTGGCCAGGCAGATCTTACCCTTACATAAACCCTTTATTCCTGGACCTGAGTGGACATGTCTTGGGGTGAAGGCGTTGTGATGCAGGGGGACAGGGCTCTGCCACATGGTCTCATTCCTGTGTGTGTTCTTGCTCCTCTAGGCAAGCCCAAGTCCCCCAAGCTGAAATGCACTTACTGTGACAAGGCCTTTACCAAGAACTTCGACCTGCAGCAGCACATCAGGAGGTAACAGTGCCTCTAACCTGGCCACCACAGTATGGCTGGGGTGGAGGTGGGCACAGCTCCACTGAGGGAGCCTGTGCAGTCTTCATGTTTGTCATGTCCCAGCATCTGTGCTGTACTGAGGGTGCACACCTCCCCAGTGCGTGAGGTGAAGGCTGCATTGTGGATATTATCTTCTTGCTGGTTATGGGCTGGGACTGGAGACTTGTCTCTGATGAGACGTTGAAAGCCAAACCTGTTGTCAGTTGATCACTGGAGCAGCAGCATCGCCACTGTTTGCCTCTGCGCTTTCCTCTCCCTCCTTAGCAAGCTGCAGCCTTGGTGCTTGCTGGTGTTAGCAGGCCATAAGCCAAGCTAAGTGTCGGCAGAAGGAACCCTTATAAAGAGCTTTTCCCTGGCAGGAGACTGTTGAAATCTTCGAAGTTCTCCCCAGTAGAGTCTGCGGAACTCAGGACAGATGAGAAGGACCAAGTGGTGGTTTCCCTCCCCTTCCCAACCAGGACTCTTCACATACTCCATATGCTAGAGTCCTCCATCCTCCTGAAGCAGAAGAGCAGGGTGGAAAGACCTTTCTCTGTGGACAGGGGAGAGCAAATTCAGGGAGGTCTGGGGGCTGCACGATAGATGTGTGTAGGGAAGGGAGAGATGACCGGGAAAAAGAGGGTTAGAAAGTGATGGTGTCCCCAGGGTCCATGCGGAGACCTCAGCAGCGCATGCCCTGACATTCCTGCACAGCTCTTTTCCTCTCCCACTTCTTTAATCCCTTGCCTTCCCTGGACTGCAGGAGCTGTGTCTGTGCACCAGGCTGGTTTCCCCAGGCCTCTCACATCCCACCTACTCCAGCTGATCAGGTCTCAAAGCCCTTGTCTGGCTGGTTGAGGTGCCTGGTGCAGTCCTGCAGCAGCCACCCTGCCACATTCTCTGGTCCCTCTCTCTGCTGATGTGGTGCCTTCTGCCTTCAGCCACACAGGTGAGAAGCCTTTTCAATGCATCGTGTGTGGCCGAGCCTTTGCCCAGAAGTCCAATGTGAAGAAGCACATGCAAACCCACAAAGTGTGGCCTCCAGGCCTGGGCTGCACCATCTCCCGCAACTCCATCACGGTGCAGGTTATGGCCTTGAATCCCAACCAGCCTGAGGACGAGGAGAGCACAGGTTTGGTTCTGGGGATGGTGTGTGCTTGGGGCAGAGCAGTGATGGGAGGAACGTGCATGTCCTTGCACCTCCTCACAGGGAAGGAAGAGGTGACATAGGAGCTGTGTATGGTGGTTGCATCGCTCCTGTGGGTTCACAACACACATAGAGAAGGGAGTCATATCTGCTTGACTGCAGCTGTCAGCTGCATCCTTTTGCACCCCCAGCCATGGGGTTCAGGTGGTGGTGGAAACAGTGGCTCCAGACTCTGTGTGCAGAAACGCGCACACAGACAGGGTGATGAGGCATCTTCCCCTTTTCACTGCTTGGCAGCTGCAGCCATACTCAACAGCAATGACCTAGTGGCCAGACAGGCTGGTGGCTTAGCACAGCCCAGTGCTCTGGCTGTTTGTGCAGGTCAGACATGGGCTGGGTCTGGCCTAGCAGCCATCTGAAAACACTTGAGGCAGAGAAGAGCTCCTTGCTGCAGATGGGGTCTGGATACCCTTTGTGTGGGTGGCCTTGGTCCTCATAGGAGGAACAAGGTCATGTCTAGGACAGGGCCCCACTGGAGCTGCTCTCTGCAGCCATCATGGGAGCTACTGGCTGGGTCTGACCTCCTGCCTGCTGCCAGAGGTGGGAGGAAGCCTGGCTCTGGTTCAGTGGCGGAGGACTGTTCTGGTGACTGCTTCACAGGGCAAAAGAGAATGGGTTAAGGAAAGGAGGATGAAGTAGTCAGAGCCCTTCATAACCTGTAGACGTATTTAAACCCACCCTGTTAGATTTGTCTGACGTAAAGCATCTGCCTTTGAAAGGAAGGAAGAAGCTGGAGCAGGGGCAAGCCTGGCATGTCTCAGCAGCATGGTGCTTGCAGAGCAGCTTGCAGCAGTGTTGTGACTGTCTCTGCCTTTCTCCAGGTCTGACTCAGTCCTCGAGGAACCCTCCACCACCACCCCAAGACATGAGCCCGCTGGACGAGAGTGAGGGAGGCAAACTGGAGACCAAGCAGGTTGTGTTGATTGACAGCTCTTACCAGTGCCAGTTCTGCCCCAGCAAATTCAACACCTATTTCCAGCTCAAATCACACATGACACAGCACAAGAATGAGCAGGTAGGGACAGAGGGGGGCCTGTGTTGGTGGCAAGATTGGGGTGGGCTTCATACAGTGCACCAGCTCGCAGGGTCTGTCCTCAGCCTCCTGCTCTGTAAAGCTGCCAGTGCTCTGAACCCACACAGTTCAGCTCTCTGCATGTCTGGGTTGCAGCTCTGTGGTCTGGGTGGCTTTGGAAAGCTCCACTGCCTCTACCCTGCTGAGTGAGAAGTCAGCCCAGCAGGTTTGAGTGCACAGAGAAGCATCAAAGAAGCAAAGATCAAAGCTTTCAGTGCAGGTGGCAGCTCTCAGGTTGTGGGACAGTCAGTGCTGGGTGTTGTGCTCTCACCTGCTCCAGTGGATACTGACACCCCTATCCCCACCTTTCTTAGGGCAGTGCTCTGAAATCTGTGTTTGCAGAACATCCAACTCCCAGCAGGTCCTGCTCTTGCTTCCCCTGGAGCTGCCCAGCCACATTTTGATGCTGAGGTGCTCTTTAGATACCCTTTCTCTGAGGAAGGCAGCAGAGGAAGGGGATGTTTTGCCACCACATTGTGTCCTGCTGGATTGCAGGGCAGGATTTCTTTGCTGTACTTTGGGCACTAAGCTGGCTGTGGGCATGGTGGGATGCTCTGGGAGCCACAGTGCTGCTTTGTTCTCCAGCACAGTGAGTTATGGGACAGTGGTCCCTTTCTGTAAATGACCCAGCAGCAGTGATTTCCACAAAGGAAGGCCACTGGCTGCTGGCAGAGGATCTTCCCTGTTGTTTCCATGCTGTGTCACTCCAGTTGCTCTCCCTTCTTCTCCCAGGTGTACAAATGCGTGGTGAAGACCTGTGCTCAGACCTTCCAGAAGCTGGAGTCCTTCCTTGAGCACATCAAGAGCCACCAGGAGGAGCTGAGTTACCGCTGCCACCTCTGCAGCAAGAACTTCCCCTCCCTGTACGAGCTGGGTGTGCACCAGTACTCCCACAGCCTCCTGCCCCAGCACAGCCCCAAGAAGGACGTGGCCGTGTACAAGTACAGTAGCAATCGTGCTCACAAGGCTTGTAGGAGTGAGTGGTGCAGAGTGTGTTTGATGAGTGGTGGGGACAGGAGAGGGAAGATGGGGCCTTGTGATCAATGGTTCTTTCGGGCACCCAGGTGGCAAACCAGGCTGGGGCCAAGCACTTTGAATGCAAGGAATGTTTCAGGGAGACTGAAAGGCTGGGATCAGTTATGTGGGAAGATCCCATCACTGCAAGTCCTCTGATCACCAGTCAAGAGTGAGATGGGCACAGCTGGATCAGTGACCCAGGGAAGGTCCTGCCCAGCCTCTTCAACACTTCCAGCAATGGGAGTGCTGTAGGAGCTGTGCCCAGGGAAGATCTCCTGTCCCTTTGCTGTGAAAGGGTCTATTCTTTCTAGTAGTGTAGAGGGAAAGGGTGAGGAGTTGCATGAAGAGATCTCTGGAGCTTTTGAAACACCTGTAAGGACATACAGGAAGAATAGGAAGCCCAGAAGATTCTGAAGTGACTTTGGAGTGTCATGGGATAGCTGCTACTTGCATAGACCATGGTTTCTGGTTATCCTTGCACTGCAGAGCTTCACCCTACAGTTTGCTGGTGGGGATCTCTGAGATCAGAGCCCTGCTTATGTTTGAGGAGGTTTTAGTCTGGTCTGGGGAAAAAGCAGTTTGCACAGATGTGATGTGTGAGTGCCTCTGCGTTTATGTTGATGGTGCACATCCCCATTGCCCATTATCACTCAGCTCTGGCAGAGGTCTCCAGCAGGAATACTGCCAGGTTAGGTGAGAACAGGGGTGAGGTGGAGAGGGCCCAGGTGGTTTTGGAGAGGTGGGGTGGGAGCTGAAGCTCTGTTAGATGCTGTAGGCCCCACATGGAAGTGTGTCACCTTGTGGCTGCCCCAGCCATGGGTGACACTGCTTTTATGCTGTGAGCCCACTCAGCTCCTTCATTGGGAGCTGCTGTCTTTGTGCAATGAAGAAGGAAGGAGGTGTTTTAAGTAAGGTGAAGTCATTCCACAGGGCTTGTCTCCATGAGGAAGCAATATGGAATCTGTGCTCAGGTCTGGGTGCTCCACGTGGGAGAGCAGCAGCAGTTAAAAGGCTTCTCCACGCAGTTCTCCAGCATCTCCCCTAGTGAAGGATGCTGAGTGTGAGTGTGACCTGGCTTTGGGGGTTGCTGGTTCAGAGCACCTGGCTGGGGGTGTTGCTGTTTGTACCAAACCCACCCAGTCAAAATCAACCTGGAAGGTGCCTGGGCTGGGCTCTGCCTGCAGTGTGGGGCTTTGCAGCCATGGCTTTGCTCACAGGCTCCATCCTTTCTCTCCACATCCAGATGTGTCAAGTGTGTAAATAAGTACTCGACCCCGGAGGCGCTGGAGCACCATCTGCAGACAGCGACACACAACTTCCCCTGCCCTCACTGCCAGAAGGTGGGTGATGCTGCCTAGGCCGGCCCTGGACACATAGTGAGGGCTCTGAGGGCACCCTCAGCTCCCTTTCCTCTCCCTTCCTACCTCAGTACAGACTGGCAGGCTTGTGAGGGCCTTTTCAGAGAGGCAGAGGTGATGGCAGCCCTGACCTCTCGCACAGTACGCTCCTCCCCACAGTGCTGGCTTTTCTCCTGGTCCCATTTGCTGAACAAAATCTGCCAGGGTTCCCCCTCATTCCTCTCTTTTGGATGTGTGCTCTGTGTCCTTGCCAAAGAGAAACATGTCCGAGTGATGTGACTGGGACCACAGTGATGCCTGGGTAGGTTTGGGTTGAAATCCTCTCTTCAGCACAGTTTGAGGGGCAGAATTTTGTGGGGTTTAAATTCTAATAAATTATTTTTTGAAATCCAGTCTAGAACGTGGTCCCTTGCTCCTCTGTAGCAAAGGAACTGCAGATCCTGCAGGGGGGATGGGGACAGTGGTTTTCTCAGTGCATCCTTCCTAAGCAAGGAGTTACCGTGAGCTTCTTATGCTTTCTGTACAGACTACACCTTGTGCAGGAGCAGTGATGCCCCGTGTGTGCTGCTGGCTTTTAGCTATGGTTTGGGTGCTGTGGTGCCCCTGGTTTGGGTGCTGTGATGTCCATGGTTTGGGTGCTGTGATGTCCCTGGATTGGGTGCTGTGATGTCCATGGTTTGGATGCTGTGATGCTCCTGGTTTGGGTGCTGTGATGCCCTGGTTTGGGTGCTGTGATGTCCCTGGATTGGGTGCTGTGATGCCCGTGGTTTGGATGCTGTGATGCTCCTGGTTTGGGTGTTGTGATGCCCTGGTTTTGGTGCTGTGATGCCCTGGTTTGGGTGCTGTGATGTCCATGGTTTGGGTGCTGTGATGTCCCTGAATTGGGTGCTGTGATGCCCCTGGTTCGGATGCTGTGATGTCCCTGGATTGGGTGTTGTGATGCCCTGGTTTGGGTGCTGTGATGTCCATGGTTTGGGTGCTGTGATGCCCTGGTTTGGGTGCTGTGATGTCCATGGTTTGGGTGCTGTGATGCCCTGGTTTGGGTGCTGTGATGTCCATGGTTTGGGTGCTGTGATGCCCCTGGTTTGGGTGCTGTGATGCCCCTGGTTTGGGTGCTGTGATGCCCCTGGTTTGGGTGCTGTGATGCCCCCGGTGCACTGCTGGCTCTGAGCCTGGTCTCTGTGTCGTAGGTGTTCCCCTGCGAGAGGTACCTGCGGCGCCACATCCCCACGCACGGCGGTGGCAGCAAGTTCAAGTGCCAGATCTGCAAGAAGTTCTTCCGCCGGGAGCACTACCTCAAGCTGCATGCCCACATCCACTCGGGTATGGGGACATGTGCCTGCCCCTGCAGGGGCCGAGCTGGATGAGCTTTAAGGGTCCCTTCCAACCCAAACAATTCTGTGGGGCCCCCTGGCACCACAGTGCCTGTTGTCTCTGTGCCATCTTCCTGCCCTGGCTGTTTTCCTGACACCCAGGGTAACAGAGTTGACTGTACTGAGTCATTTGTAGTAACACGGGCTCAGGAGATGTATAGGTTTGGTTTAGCCTTGTGCCCAGTGCTGCACCACTTAGAAGTGGGACACACAGGTTCTCCGTTGCCTGTGGTTGTGGAAGTGCAGGAAGCTGGCTCTGGAGAGCAGGAGCAGTGTGGATTGTATCTATCCACTTACCCATCAGGTGGGATAGGGAAGTTTGGAGAAGTTTATGGAGAAGCAGAGTGCCCAAGTGAATGCTATGAGTGACCAGAGCAGCTCTGTGTGACCAGACTCTCCCTGACTCTTGCTCTGTTTTCCCCCAGGTGAAAAGCCCTTCAAGTGCTCAGTGTGTGATGCAGCTTTCAACCGGAAAGACAAACTCAAGCGACACATGCTGATCCATGAGCCCTTCAAGAAATACAAATGTCCCTTCTCGTATGTAGTGCATCTCCAGTCTGGTGGCATGTCTTAATGGGGTTGGGATAAGGTTTGATATGGAAGGAATGGTACATGTGTGCCATCTACTAATCCACTGCTGCTTGGGGAGGTGGAAATGCTTTGTACTGTTAAACTAGGAACTCAGAAGTCCTGGTCTTTTGTCATTGACTTTCTGTGGGGCTACATCATTTCATCTCAGTTCATAAGCCCTGTAAAATAAAGCCTGCCTTCACTGGAGGGGTGTGTGTTACACCTGGGGGGCATGGGGGAAGAGGAGTATTTGTCCACAGAGCACAGGGGTTGCCTGGAGATGGGCTCTCCCCAAGTGCCATGTCTTGAAAAGCACTTGACAACATGGGAGCTAATGTTTGAGCCAGAGAAACCCAGGTTTAGGAGCTGATCCCCAAATCCATGGCACAGCCGTGGGCCTTCTGATATAGCCAGGACTGACTGACTGACTGCCCCTTGCTCCAACCACCTTGTGGCTCTTTCCAAAACACTCCAGCTGGGATCTTGAACTGGCTGCTTTTAGGTGCATTCATAGTGAGACACAGACCATGTGCAATACAGCAGAAGCCATGTGTCCCTGTACAGCCTGTTTGTTTCTTCCCCCTCTCCAGCAGCGCTGAAATAGTGGGGACTGCACCAAGGGACCCATCTGGGTGCTGCTAAGGAGAAGGGTTGTGGATCTCTTTATGGCCCACGATGTGTTTATACATCGATGTCAGTGGATTCATGCTGCTCACCAGCATTTCTTCTTACAGAAGCCACATGGGCTGCAATAAGGAGTTCAACAGGCCTGACAAGCTGAAGGCTCACATCCTGTCCCATTCAGGTAAGTGCAGCTCTGCCAGTGGAAGTGACTGGGATTCACTGGTGCTGCAGGAGTGTGTTACAGGAGTAAACCTGAGCAATAAGAGAGCAAACTGTGGCAGTGCCTCTGCTGTATAACCCCACAAGCACAGGATGTTCCTCAGAGGTGTCTTCCCTGCAGTGTCCCTCTACCACCACAGCTATTGTGTATCTTCCTCTGGGAGAATTCCTACTGCCTGTGGTACAGTGTTCCCAGATGTAGGCCTGAATACTGAATAGAATTTACTAGATTTAGGTTTTTGCTCTCTGTTGCTGCAGACCTGTTGAAGTGAGCTTGCATTTAGAGCTGAGTCTCAGCTTTGGGCTGTTTTCTAAGGCAGTATAAACCCATTGGCAGTGTCTGCTCTGAGGCTCAGGAGCAGAGCTGCATTACTTGGTGTGTTTGCTACCAAATGAGTGTCCAGAGTGCTCTGTCCACTCTTCCCCCAAACCATCTCACATTCAAAAGGAGATCTCATGGGATTTGGTTCCCATCTCTCTGTGTCCCAGAGATGATGCTCCCACTCCTAATAAAGATGTGATTTATTCCCATACCCCAGGGAACCTTCAGACTTGTCTCTTGGGGTAAAACCAAGAGTCTTTTCTTATGCTTGTCATGTCCAAAGCCCTGCAGAGTGTGATTAGCTGGGACTGTGCTGACAATGCAGTAGATGGTTTGTTTCAGACTCTACATTCCCCTACTTGGGAGGAAAAAGAAAGTGAAAATGTCTTTACTTGGCAAATACACTTGGACAAAATCACAGTTTAAGATTGTTTTGTGTTTTCGTCACAATTACCTGACTTTTTCTGGTGGTATTTTAATCCTCCCATTTGAGGCAAGACCTATGGTTTTAGCTTGTTGTAAACACACATCTAAGGTGTCCACTCATCCTTTTCTGACTGCAGATTTGCTTGGCGCAATGTCTCCTCCTTTTTATCTGGGAGCATCTCCTTGGAAGAGGAGATGAAGCTGTCATAGACTCACGGAATCCCAGTGTGGTTTGTGTTATAAGGGACCTTAAAGCTCATCTAGTTCCAACCCCTGCCACAGGCAGGGACACCTCACACTAAACTATCTCACCCAAGGGTCTGTCCAACCTGGCCTTGAACACTGCCAGAGATGGGGCAGCCACAGCTTCTCTGGGCACCCCATGCCAGCGCCTCACCACCCTCACAGGGAAGAACTTCTTCCTTAGATCTAACCTGAACTTCTCCTGTGTCAGTTTGAACCCATCATCCCTTGTCCTGTCACTACAGTCCCTGATGAAGAGTCCCTCTCCAGCATCCTTGTAGCCCCCTTCAGATACTGGAAGCTGCTCTGAGGTCTCCACGCACCTTCTCTTCTCCAGGCTGAACAGCCCCAATGTTCTCAGCCTGTCTTCATATGGGGAGGGGCAGGTTTTCCTGATGGATGCAGGTCTCTAACCAAGCTCTCTCTCCTCCCATGCTCTGTGCAGGAATGAAGATCCACAAGTGCCAGTACTGTAACAAGTCCTTCAGCCGCCGAGCCCACATGATGGAGCATCAGCGCTCTCACACCGGCAACTACAAGTACCGCTGCCCCACCTGCAGCAAGGGCTTCACGCGCCACAAGTACATGAAGGACCACAAGTGCCGCCTGGGCTCCCCCAAGGACAAGGACCTGCAGCTCAGGAAGCCCCAGAAGAAGCGGGTGGCCCGGGGGCGCAAGGCAGGCCTGTCCCTCCCCAGCCCGCTGGGGCTGGCAGAGCTGAAGGACGGGGCTGTTGGGGAAAGCCTCCCTGAGGGTGGCCCCAACAAGGAGCCCTTCCAGGAGTCAGACGCTGTTCTGTCCATCGTGGTTGGGGGGTCAGGAGCTGCTGACTCAGACCTCGTTGTTCCTGGACAGCCCAACAGCATCACGTCCAATTTGGCCCTAGCAGAATTGCAGGGTGCTTCGGACAGCCCCTGCACCATGCTGGCTGTCCCCGTGTACATCCAGACAACAGAGTGACAGTGCACAGAGCCACTGTGTGGCTGAGGGCTGCTGCTGGGACTGTCACACTTGGTGCTGAAATTTATCCCAGTGGAAAAGACCAAAGCTCCTGTGGGGAGGTAGATGGATATGGGAGAGAACAGCTTTCCTCTCCACTTGTTCTTCCCATCCTTGGGTAGAGGGCTGCTTGGAAGCCACTGACGGCTACAAGGCACTGAAGAGAATGGCTCCATTATTTCTTGTCCATCTGTGTCAGCCTAGGGCAAGAAAGATCAAGATCCCTGAATCAGGGTAAGGAGGAGCATCCAAACATGCACCAAACAGAGCTGCTGAAATGGGGTGGCTTTGCAAATCACAGCCTGTCCCATCTGTGGTTTTTCTGGCCTAAAAGTTGTATTGCCCAGTATTTGGGTGGCCTTTCCGAGAGCAAACTATTGATCCTTCCTAGTGGAAGCAAGTTGATCTTGAGATCCTTTGGGAACACTGTTCAGAAATAGCCTGACAGACTTATCTTTGGTATCTTTCTCCTCTCTGTCTCCATCAGCAGAAAGATCACCTTGTCTGTACATGTGTTATAAACACCATGGACCTCATGTGCTGTGTGGAGGTGGTGGTGGGGGGAAACGTGCTTCTTGTTGGCTCTTCTCTCTGGCTGGTAATGCTCTCCAGGGGGTGTTCTTTTCATTGTTCTTCTCCATATCCAAGCATCTCCAAGTGCCTGAGACATCCATGAGTTAATCCTTGGGACAGTTAAAGGTGACACCTTCTGTGTGCAGGGAGGAGACTAAAGCCTGGGTGAAGTGACCTGTCCCGGTCACACATGAAACCTGTGGTGCACCGCGAGGAAGTTTTCTGTGATCAGCTCCTGTGTTGCAGGGTTCTTTTGCTTCCCAGCCTGTGTGTTCCCTTAACTCAGTTCCATGCACCTATTGTTAATTCCAGTGGGACATGGGCAGGTGGGAGTTGGTGTGGTCCAGTAGCAAGACACTCCAGTATGAGAAGTCTACTCCTTAAGGGTAGACCTTAGAGCAGCTCCAGTGCCTAAAGGGGCTGCAGGAAACCTGGAGAGGGGCTTTGGACAAGGGCCTGTAGGGACAGGCCAAGGGGAATGGCTTTAACCTGCCAGAGGGGAGACTGGGATGAGCTCTTAGGCAGAAGCTCTTCCCTGTGAGGGTGCTGAGGCGCTGGGACAGGGTGCCCAGAGAAGCTGTGGCTGCCCCATCCCTGGCAGTGTTCAAGGGCAGGTTGGACACAGGGGCTTGGAGCAAGCTGCTCTAGTGGAAGGTGTCCCTGCCCGTGGCAGGGGTTGGAACTGGATGAGCTTTAAGGTCCCTTCAATCCAAACCAGTCTTGGATTCTGTGATTCTGTGACTGGGACGATTTCTGGGGTCCATTTTTCTTCTCTGATTTTCCCTTTGGGAATACAGCACAGGGGCAGGGCTGGAGGCCAGGGCAGGCAGGAGAGCACCAAGTCGGCTGCTCCCTTCTCCACTGCTCTGCCAGGCTCCTTCTTCCCTCTACCACACTCAGCATCTAGCTTTATGCCTCAGTCACCCTGGAGACTGTGGCAGGGTTCCTATCAGGACAGGTCCCACAGCCTTTGCCCACTCACTTCCCAACTCCCTTTTTGCCCTTTTCACTTATTTGTGATGCTTCTGTACCTCCTGCTGTGGGGGGTGTTAGGAAATGGAGCCCAGGGCCTTACAGAGAAGGGGATTGTTCAGTCTTTAGATGAGGTTAAGGGGAGGTCTTGCTGCTGCCTGCAGGAAGAGTGGAGAAGGTGGAGCTGGACAATTAGAGGTGCACAGGAATGGGACAAGAGGCAACAGGGACATGGGAATATGGCAGCTTCTGACTTGGTGTAAAGAAAGACATTTCTACACAGAGAGGCTGTGAGAGCTCAGAACCATCCTGCTCTGAGTGGAGCTGGCTGGGCTGCCCTTCCTACTTAGGAGTTCCTGTGCTTCTGTGAAGCATCTTGTCTGCTGTGAAGGGCAGGGTTCACTTGCCCACAGTGTAATCTATTTTAAGTACTCGGCTCTCCCAGGAGGGGAACAGCATCAGGAAATTGTTTGCTTAAATACACTCTTCCTCTTCTCCTCCCCTCTGTACCTGCACCACACGGTGTCATTATGTGGGCTCTGGCACTCGCTGCAGCGCTGTGCTTGGGTCTGTTTTGAGATGATGATGATGTGTTTGTTGTGTGCTGCTCCTTCAGCTCGGAGGCTCTGATGGAGGCTTGGCCTTTCCTTCCTGAGCCCTGCTTCCCACCAGGTCTGTGCATGGGCCAGTCTGAGGGTGATGCTGGGAGCTGGTTTTCACCGGTTGTGCTGAGGGTAACGCAGGGAGTAGAAGCAGAGCCACAGAACAGCCTCAGGATGTGGGGGCTGAAAGATGCCACCCAGCACTGCACCTGCAGTCCTGATCCAGCTCTGGGGCAACAGCACAAGAGGGACGTGGAGCTGTTGGAGCAAGGCCAGAGGAGGCCACGGAGATGCTGCGAGGGCTGGAGCAGCTCTGCTCTGGAGCCAGGCTGAGAGAGCTGGGCTGGGTCAGCCTGGAGAAGAGAAAGCTCCTGAAGGGGAGACCTGAGAGCAGCTCCAGTGCCTAAAGGGGCTGCAGGAAACCTGAAGGGGCTCTTTATGCAGTGTGTAATACAGCTTCCCCTGCGTGCTGTGGGCACAAATGCGCTCTCTCTCCTCCTGAGCGGCTGGTTCATTTTCCTCTCTACCGCTCGGTGCTGTAGAGCACTGCCCGGCCCAACCCTGCTCACAAGAGCGCCTCGTTTCCTTGAGTGATTTCCACCCGGAAACTGTTTCTGCCCCAGATCTCTTTATGATTTAACCTCGTTCACCCCACGCTGTGCCTGGCCGGGGTGTTCGTTACGGACACACGTGCGCGAGGAAACAGCAGTCGTGTATCCAGTAACGGCTGGGTGCTCGGTGCATCGGTACCGTGGTCACAGAGCACGGGACGTGTCCGTGCTGCCCCCCCGGTGGGAGCGTGTGACGGGAGCAGGCCGAGTACCTGAATGATCAACATAAATCACCATCAACGAAGCAACCGCGGCTCTGGGTGTGAGCAGTTCATGCTCGTAACGGGCGGTTCAGGGCCGTCCCCTCGCGCTATCGCGACAGCTCGGTCGGTCGCGACACGTTCCCACCACCGCCAGCTCCCGCTAACGTCACGCTCCCCGTGACGCCGCTTCCTGGTTCCGCTTGGCCAACCGCACCTTCCCGCCGTGCTCTGCGCCGCTCTCGGCCCGCGACTACAACTCCCAGCATCCCCTGCGAGCCGCTCCCGCCTGCCGGCGCTGCGCGGCTGCCGCGGGGCACGCCGGGAGCTGTATGCGGGGGCGGAGGGGCGGGCTGAGGCGGGCGGGGTCGCGGAGCCCTGCGGGAGAGCGGCGGCGGCGGCCGGTTCGTGAGGGGGTTCGGAGGGAAGGGGGTGCGTACCGGGGCTCACGGCCGTGCTCGCAGCCCCCGCCTCACACAGCGGCCTCGGCGGCCCGGCCCGGCCCGGCGCGGCGCAGCGCAGCCTAGCCCAGCCCAGCCATGTCGGGGCTCCTGGGGAAGCTGTTCGGGACGGGCGCCGGCGGGAAGGGCGCCGGGAAAGGCCCGTCCCCGCAGGAGGCGATCCAGCGGCTCCGCGACACGGAGGAGATGCTCAGCAAGAAGCAGGAGTTCCTGGAGAAGAAGATCGAGCAGGAGCTGGCGGCCGCCCGCAAGCACGGCACCAAGAACAAGCGCGGTGAGCGGTGGGGCCCGTCCCCCGGCAGCGGCAGGGCCGGGCTCGGCTGCCCGTGGCGGGGGGGGGGCGGCTGGGCACAGGCCCCGCTGTGTGCCCGCAGCCCCCTTCCGTGCTTGCGCCTGGCCCCGCCCCGGCGCTGCCCGTCCGGAGCCTGGGGAAGGGAAGGGCAGGGCAGGGCAGCCCTAGTCTGGGGGCGACTAACGCGGAGCCGCGTCACTCCTGCCTGGAACCGGGTCGTAAGGGTGCCTGGCTCCTCTGAGCGAGGTCCGGGTTCCGCTCCGTGGTGTCTTGGTTCAGGAAGAGGCGAAGCGAGGCCGGGTGTTGCTGCTGTGTGCAGGAGCAGCGGGGAGAGCAGCGCACCCGTGCGGGATCAGGCGTTGGTTTACTGTGTTGGTTTTGCTTCTAACAAGAAAAACTCCATACCAAAACTCTGCTGAATTTGAGGATTTGGTTAAATATGCTTTTATTGTCGTCAGGGAGCCCTAAAGCTGTATGTGGCTTGTAAATGGATATTAGAAACAGGTGTTTACTGGTGGAACCCGGTCTTTCGGGGGGGGGGAAGGTCTAGCTATGCATATACAAGCTGTGCTTGATATGCCTAAAGGGGCTACCAAAACCTGGAGAGGGGCTTTGGACAAAGGGCCTTTATGAACAGGCCAAGAGGAATGGCTTTAACCTGCCAGAGGGGAGACTGAGACGAGCAGAAGCTCTTCCCTGTGAGGGTGCTGAGGTGCTGGCACAGGGTACCCAGAGAAGCTGTGGCTGCCCCATCCCTGGCAGTGTTCAAGGCCAGGTTGGACACAGGGGCTTGGAGCAAGCTGCTCTAGTGGAAGGTGTCCCTGCCAGTGGCAGGAGTTGGAGCTGGATGACCTTTATGGTCCCTTCCAAAGTAAGCCAGTCTGTGGGTCTGTGTGCTAGTGGTCTGCCAGCCTGAAGACAAGAAGTGAGTTGTCATCTTGTGTATTTCAGTGCTTGGCTGAGCTTCTTCCTTTTTCTGCAGTGGTTGTTGAAAGTGGTGCCTTCAGGAAAGCAGAGTTTGCTTTGTGTCAGGTTTGCCCTCTCTGTGCTGGGTGACAGTAGGAGGTTCAGCTCTGGCTGTGTAGCTGTGGCTCCAGCTCTTGGCCAAGTAGCAGGGGCTAATTTACAGTAATTACTGATAAGGTTCTGCTTCATATCTGTCCTTTGGTCAGTACTTTACGCCTCCTTTCACACTTCAGAGCAGTGTGTTACACCAGGGCTGCTGCTCGCGCTGTGTTTGAGCAATAGAGCACCCAAGAGTGTGGTTGGGTTTTGCAGCAGGGACTGTGGCAGAGGCCTCACTTCTGCTACCCCAGGTGTCTTCTGAAGGACTCAATAGAGCCTGACTTCAGGCTTGACCGAGTTAACTTCTAAATCACATTTATTGCAACAGTTTTAATAAGTCTGAGTTTCTGGTGCAGTTTTGAACCTAAGAGGAGAACTGGGCTTAAAAGGAGAACTAAAATCCATCTCTTTCTATTTTTCCCCTTCTGCAGTTTCTGCATCTTCTGTCTTAACAGTGGTCCTGTTGAACTTCTAAACTTCTCTTTCTGCTGCTGGTTGTGGTCTTTGTCGTGCTCTGCTGTAATGTTATCTCTCACTGCCTTTCTGTGCATGCTGCCCTTCTGTGTGCTCTGGAGCACTTTGGGCAGTGGAAGGATCAAGTTTCTTTGGGGGTGGAGGAAGAAGCAAAACCTGCCCATTCACTGGCAGGATTCTGGGTCAGGCTAATTGAGGTCTGCAGAAGAACAGGATCCTGGTGAGTAATCAAGGAGCTGTGAAAGGAGAAGGGCTGGGGATGGGCTTCTGCTGTAAAACAAACCCTTTGTTTTTCTAGAGGACTCCTGAAACTAAGAGGCCACCTTTTGCTACTGGGCTGCTCTAAAGGCAGCTGATACCTGCTTGCTGGGGAGTGAGGTTCCCTCAGCACAGACTGAGGGGCTACTCATTTATCCCCGTCACCAGCTGAGCTCCAACACACTGCACTTTGAATATGCAATTGTTTGGGTTTTTCCGTCTCTGGCTTCAGGCTGGTTTAAAATCCAGGAATTACTTAATTTTGGTGCAGAGTCACTTAAATTCATAAATAATTGAAGTGAAAGTAAAAATATGTTGGTTTATGTATACGAGTCTGTCTTTTTAATGGAAACACTTTGATATAGTTGAAATGTTTTAGGTAAAACCAATCAAAAACAACTAACCAGAGATTAGTTTTTAAGTTTTAAGCTTCAGGAATCCTTAAGCTTTGTTAGTTCTCTGAGACTTGAGCATTTTACTCCTTCTGTATATACCTGCTGTCCATAGGGAAGTGCACTGTGGGTGACGTCTGTGTAATGCTCAGCTGGCCAGAAGAACACAAATGTCTGCAGCAGTGGGGCAGGGAGCTCCCCTGAAAGCTACCTGGAAAACCTGGAATGCTGTGTCTGTTTTCTCAGAGGAAAGCTGCCTTCTGGCACACTTGGGGTGAGGAGAGGAAACGTTCCCTGCTCCACAGCACACTGTGGAATTGTTCGGGTGCCAAGTGAGCTGTGTCTCTAAAGGCTCATTGAGTAATTCCTGCTGCACTTCTGGAGTCTAAGGATCGCACAGAAACTTAAAGGCTTCTGGCAGGGTTTTATTAATAATGAACTTACTATATATGTATATTTTTCATAACCTGCATTTAGGATGTCCATGCTGTACAACCAGCCAGCTCCTCATGAAACTGAAGTTAAAAGCTTAACTTTCTGGTGTAGATTTCCTCAGTCTGTGCTGTTTCCTGGCATGGGAGGCTTTCAGCATTTACTTATAAGTGCCTTTTTTCTGGGTCTTCCTGTTCTTTCCTGGCTGCACAGATGTGGCACTTCTGTGACCACTGTGGCTTCTGAGGGAGCTCAAGTCGTTTCAGTCTTCTTTTGCTTTTTTCATTCACTCTGATGGCTCCTTCTCATTAGTCCACAATATGGAGCCAGGCTGAGAGAGCTGGGCTGCTTCAGCCTGGAGAAGAAAAGGCTCTGGGAGAAAGAGCAGCTCCAGTGCCTAAAGGGGCTGCAGGAAACCTGGAGAGGGGCTTTGGACAAGGGCCTGTAGGGACAGGCCAAGGGGAATGGCTTTAACCTGCCAGAGGGGAGACTGAGATGAGCTCTTAGGCAGAAGCTCTTCCCTGTGAGGGTGCTGAGGCGCTGGCACAGGGTGCCCAGAGAAGCTGTGGCTGCCCCATCCCTGGCAGTGTTCAAGGGCAGGTTGGACACAGGGGCTTGGAGCAAGCTGCTCTAGTGGAAGGTGTCCGTGCCTGTAGCAGGGGGTTGGAACTGGGTGAGCTTTAAGGTCCCTTCCAGGCCAAACCAGTCTGGCATTCTATGATAATATCAAAATAGCTCCTGAGGCAGGAAGAGGTCAACAGACTTCAAGTGTTAGGTTGGTGTGAGGCCCCTCGGTTGCTTGTGCAGTGTGTTAGGGAGACCATGGTTGTGGCTTTAATGTGCATGGTGTTTTTTATTCATGGGATGAAAAACTTTTGAGAAGAAGGCTGATAGATCTCTTTAGAAGGGTTTCTTGAGAAGATGCAGGTTGATGTTCCCTATTCTGGGGAGAACTAGGGTTATGTTGTGTTTTGGTTTGTGTTCTCGTGGAAATATTCAATGTCCTTTTGAGAACAGCAGACAGTTGGGTGTTTATCTTACTTTTTCTTCTTTTTTCCTCAAGAGGCTCCTCAGCACCTTTAGCAGCAGCGCAGCATGGTGCAAACATCCCTCAGCCAGCATCTCCCTGGAGTTCAAATGTCTTGAAAATAGATGTTGCTTTAACAAAAGAAGTGGCAGCTCTGAGCTCAGTGGTTTGGGAGTGCTGTGCTGCTGCTGCAGCCTTTCATTCCGCTCCAGTTTGTCCATATGGAGGTGGCTCATTACACAGGCATACTTTATCAGGCACTCAGACTTCACAAACCAAACCAAACTGTTGGATCTTGCCAAGGTTATGAAGTTCTGGGGCTCAGTATTCGGTTTCAGCATACTCAAGCTGATCTTAATCACTACTGCTCCAGTTTTACTCCTTTCCTTGTGGCTGTTGCTTTGTCACACAAAGCCAAGCTGCCAGGGGAGTACATGCACATGTAAAGAAGCTACAGGTTAGTTCCTCGATCTCCGGCTGCTTATAGAACCATACAGCACTGCAGCACTCTCAAAGGGAAGAACTTGTGCCTGTTCTGTTCTAATCTCCCCTCTGGCAGGATAAAGCCATTCCACCTTGTTCTGTCCCTACAGGCCCTTGTAAAAAGTCCCTCTCCATATGGGGGGCTCCTTCTCATTTTGAAATGACAATTCCAGAATCTGTTTCTGGTGGAAACCCAAAGCTCAAATTATGCTTTGATATTAAAATTACAGTAGGGAGAGGAGCCTGACACTGTCCTGTGGGGTCATTTTCATAAGTAGTTCATTCTAGACTTTAGATCGGGGTGAATAAATGCAGTTATGTTCCTGCCTGCCACTAGATTTTGCCTTTTGTCCACAGAGACCAGAATGGGTGACAAGCTAATATCATGCCAACATGCAGTAAATACGCTCAGGCTTTAGCAGGAGGCTGACATTTCATGATCTCCTGTCAGCTGTGATTTTTGTTGGGCAGTGGGTTTAGTGCTCTGGTGTCAAAGATTCTCTTTCATTGTAATTTAATAGAACATTTTTTTAGCTCTGATGACTGGGTACACAGAATGGATGCAAACCCACCCTTGTAGAATTCAGGCTGTTCCTGGAAAGAGAGCACTCCTATGTTCCACCCTGTATGAAATCAAACAAACCAGAGAGCTGGGTGTAGGCTGAAGCCAAAAGCCAGGATTTTATGCCCACCCCCAGCTTACAGTAAATCACAGGGCTGCCACATGTAAGTCAGTTTGGCTGATTTGATGGAAAATGTACTGTTCACCACCCCCCTGCCTCTTTAATCTGTCACATCAGTCTGCTGCTCTGGTTTGCCTGTTGCTGTGTCTGGAACTGCCTCTTTCAGTAGCAGCTGAGTTAGTTAACTAGAAACTAACTAGTTAGTAACATGCTGCTGGTGCTTGGTAGTGTGGCTGTGGAACTAACACTGGCTCATGCTGAGTGATGTGGCTGCCACAAGCTGCCTTGTCCTGCCTGTTCCTCTTGTGCTGGTGTTAGCACTGGCGTGGGCAGTGCGTGAGGTGGATTACTTTGCTGATCCAGCCAAAACTGAACTCTTTTAAAAATAAAAGGTTGTTTTCTGCACTTAACCACATAAACGCTGGGGCTGGCAGGGGAGGGAGCCAGGAATGTGTCTGGAAGGATGAGGGCAGTTCTGCCTGCCCTGCTTGGTCAGCTTAGAGGCACTATTTGTGATAAAATGAATGTGATGTGATCTCCCAGGCAGGGGCCCAACTGTTCAGTAACCCCAGAAGCTCCTGCATGATGCTGTGGGCAGTTTTCTTCAGCAGTTTGAGTAGTTCAGAATATTGCACCAATCAGGAATTCAAGGAACAGAAAACTGCAGCCTCAGGCCTGGCTACAGGTAGAGACTTGAATGACCAGAGTGGAAGGGCTTAGACATTAATGGATTGCTTCCAAAAATGCTTTTAAGGTCCTGCTTGATACTTGGCAAGAGAAGTGGTCTCTGTTTCGAGTCAAGTACAGTGAACCTGGTTTTGTTTCCATGATGCTGATGCAGGGGAAGCAGGAGTCCTACAGCAAACATCATCCAGCCCTTCTTTTAGTACTTCATTCTGCTGTGCTCTAAGTCATAGTCTGATGTGAAATGCATTTTTGAGTTCCAGGTGCTTAAGCATAAAGCAGGGCTTCTGCAAGAGAACTGACAGCAGTGCTGGTCGAGTCCTTCATTCCCGCTGAGATGAGCATTAACCACCTCTCTTGGGAAAAGTGTGATAATCCCTCTGTTAAAATAGGTGTTTAAAAAGACAAAACTTGTAGTGTGTAGTTCTGCCCTACCTGTGTTTAACAAAGGGTTTTGGAGACTGCTGGAGTATAGAACAGGAATGGGGGGAGTCTCAAACACCTTTTAAAACAACTTTAAAAAGTGGCATAAATAAAACCAAAACTCTGGCAGATGTATCAGGAACTGAATTTGATGCAGTACATCCTTCCTCTGTCACTGTTCTTGTATCACGCCCTATCAGAAGGGAAATCTGGCATGTTTGCAGCTGCCTACTTTGGGTTTATTACCTTTTTATCTCCAAATGTGCTCATGTTGGATTCTAGAATCAATTTAAGCTCCAGGCCCAGATACTGAATCCTGCTGAAGGAGTGCTGGTTCAAAGCTGGAATTTGCAGGTGATGCATGTTGTTAACTTGCTGTAACCCCTTCAGGCTTGTGCAGAAAGCTGTTAGGTTGTTTCTCACCAACAGAATTAGTGCTGTGCAGTGTGTAGCTGGCCCAGGATGTTATTGTGCTTTGCACTTGTATCATACAGGCCTGTCAGTTCCTTCCTGCTTGTTCTGACTGGATTTTGGGGGGAACCATGTGCTCATACTTGGGCTTCACCTGGGCTGAGCAGCGGGATTGCAGCTGGACCTGCTGGGATGTCAGGGGTGTCTGGATGCTGGGTGCTTGGGTACACTCCGTGGTGCAGCCTGCCCTGCTGCTGGGCGCACAGGTCACTGTAGGAAGGGTGCTGCATCAGGGCTTGGAATTCATAGTGGTCACTGCTCCTTACCTGACAAATCCCAGTGCTTCCAGGCCTGAACTGATGGGGAAGGTTATGGCCATGCTTCATTGCTGAGCAGGGGATTAACCGAACACACAAGGGAGGGATGGTGTCACACCAGGAGGAGCCTGCAGCCAGTTCTGTCCATGAAAAGGATTATTGGTTGTTTTGCAGTTGTTCTTGGGTTTGGCGTTCAGGAATGACCTGCACAGAAGGGTATCACCACCTCTGAGCTCTTGTAGTTAGTTGCCTGTTCTGCTGCACTGAGTGGACACGTTTGCAAGACTTGTGTTGCAGCTCTGCATGTCCACAGGCCTCTGTGCCTGCTTTTCTGGTAGCCCCCTCCTGCCCGCAGAGATGTTCTGCATTGCTCCTGTGTGCTTGTTCTTGCTGGAGGCAGCAGCAGGCTGGGGGTGCTCTGTTGGCACTCAATGAGTCTGGCTGGGAAGAGACCACTGTGATGATTTTGGCAGCTTTTTGCTCTCCCCTGTGAAATCCCATCTGTTTTGGAAAAAACAAAGTTGTTAACATTGCCCTGTGTGTTTTTTGAGGCAGTGTGTGCTGCTTGTTCCAGAGACTTTGCATGGGATGTGGTGTGAGCAGGGAGGACGTGGCCTGACCTGCAGCCAGGAAGGCTCCAAAAGAGAGAGTGTGGAAGTGGGGTCTGGAGTAAAATCCTTTTGTTCACTCCCAGCACTTAGAACTAGGCGATTCTTGCAAAACTATAAATTGAAGCAGCTTGCATTGTTTTCCATGAAGTTTGCAGCCAGTTGTCCAGCAAACTGGACACAAAGTACCTGAAACAAAAAGGATGCAGTTGAAGGGTTCTAAATAGGCCACATGTCAGATGTTGATAAACCTTTGCTTTCCCTCAGACAAGCCAAGGCCACAGCGCGTGATAAGGAGGTTAGTTCTGTTATCATCCCAGTGGAGTCTGAGCAGAAGCAGCATCACAGTTGCTGAAGATGTTGGCAGAGGGAGGCAGCTCTGCTTGCAAGGATGTGCTCAGATTGCAGGTGAGGAACCTTCCCTGTGGCCAGTACTGAGGGCAGTGAAATGGCCACAGTGAGCTCCTGCTGGTGGGAGCACAGGAGAGCACAAGTTGCCCTAGTGATGCTCGGTGCCTGGCTGTGGCAAAGGCAATAATAGTCCTGCCCATGGTGTCCTTGCACTTGGAAGCCCGGTTGGAAAAGGTCTTCTGTGGCTTCTTCCAGGTTCACTGCTGGAATGAAGCCTTGCCAACAATCATTTTTATAGGGGCAAATATAAGAATAGGGTAATGATACAGACAGTGGTTATCTTGAAAGTCTTGTCCTGATTGGCAGCAAATGATGGAAGTTTGGGGTTGTCCAAATAGCCATCCCTTTGGTACACACTGGGACGTGCATGCTGATTCTTGTGTGCAGCAAGTGAGGGCTGAGCTCAGAACAGGTTTTCATGACTGCTGCATTTCTCATTCTGAACTTCTTCACCTGCCTGTGCTCCTGCAGACCTTGCCCTCCCCCATTTCAGGGAGCCCGCTCACCAAGTGCTATCAGTCTAACTCATGCTCCATCCTGGGCTGTGCTGCTGCACCTTGCAGATCAGATCTGGAGCCATAACCAGACAGTACCATCTTCCACTGCAGCTACTCTCCAGCCAGCAATTGCTTCCAAACAGAGTACAAGATGAACAGGGCTCTGTCCCTAGTCCCTCATCCAGTAGCTGTGATGTGTTGAGGTCAAGAATTGGTTTAGACACCAGGTAATCCAAGAGGCTTGGCACCGTGGCCACCACCCTGCAGGCACAAACCTCCTCAGGTGGCTGTGTAACTGCATCTTGAGCTCATTTGGTTACTGCCAGGTTCCTCTACGCTTTCAAAGGCTTGCGGTATCTTTCACTGTAAAACATGACTTTTTGGAGTCCCTCTTTCATAACATCAGCTATGTTGGCTCTTCCACTAATGTGGTGCTGTGTTACGTGTTACCAAATATCCACATTGTAAGTGCATTTCATGGCTTGGCAGGAGCTTATTCAGGTTTAAAGATGTCATGTTTACTTCCAGGTGACTGCACTGAGGTGGCTCGGATGTAGTGGAACTGAAAAGAAGCACAAAGGCCAGGGTGACAGCAACATCAGCCAGTGGTATTCAGAAACTTGCAGGTGATTTTTGGTTAGTTACGAAAAAAAACAAGTTGCTATAAAGCAAACTTCATTGTGGGCTGGCTACGAGCTGTGGACAGTCACTACAATCCCCCCTGAATAACATGTCTTGATGGCATCCCCATGGTGGGCTCAGCATGGGCAATGTCCTGGGAGGAAACCCAGTGGTAGAAAGTCTCTTCTGGGAAGTGCTTCCCTGGCAGCACCATTGGCTTCGGGAGCTGGGTGCTGCTGAAGGGAGCAGGATTGCCACGAGGAAATGCAGTTCTGGCCTCAGGAGGTGCACTGCAGTGTGGCCAGTTACGTGTGTGGAGGGGGATTCAAGGAGTACAAGTGAATTTTTTGATTGAAATAAGTATGGTTTCTCTTATTCGCTTTAGAACGTCTGGGTTTCTGAAGGTTTGTGGTTTTGAGTTTTCTCCCTTTTTCGTTAGTTTTGGAATCTGAGCATACATAAAATAAGTTTTCATCTCTCCAAATAGCAGAACTTCACCAGATGAGATGTTAAGAGAAGTGCTAAATATTGTGACAGCCTCAACGTAATTCTTAGGCTTGGCAACACTCTAATAGCAATCGCCCAAAGCTGGAAAATGCCTGATGGATTTACCCAGGCAGCCATTGGCTTCATTCCCCAGGAACAAAAGGTCTCAAAATGGGTCACTAAGGATAAAATCTTCTGAGTTCTGTGACTTGATCGCAAAAATAGTATTAAGCATAAGGAATTTGGTTGGTTGGGAATTTCCCTGTGAGAAAAGAAGAGTTTTATGCAATCCCAGCCTAGTTTGTTTTGGAAGGGACCTTAAAGCTCCTCCAGCTCCAACCCCTGCCACGGGCAGGGACACCTTCCACTAGAGCAGCTTGCTCCAAGCCCCTGTGTCCAACCTGCCCTTGAACACTGCCAGGGATGGGGCAGCCACAGCTTCTCTGGGCACCCTGTGCCAGCGCCTCAGCACCCTCACAGGGAAGAGCTTCTGCCTAAGAGCTCATCTCAGTTTCCCCTCTGGCAGGTTAAAGCCATTCCCCTTGCCCTGTCATTATATTACTCTGTGTTTCAGGAACACCACTGTAGTCTCGGATTCTGACCTTTGGAAACACTTTCTGTGCTCCACATGAAAATGGCTGTGACTAGTTCATAATGAGGGAGCATGACAAGGAAGTGTGTTACACTTCCAGCCTTGCACGTCAGCCATGGCATGTGGGACAACATCAACTGCTGGTGCAAAGGTCAAGCTGATGCTGCTCAGAGCACTGAGCAGTGCTGCAGTCACTGAAGGAGGTGGTGGTTACTGTTTGCTGTGGGTATTGCATGGATCAAAGCTGTGATTGCTGGTGTACTTTTTCCCATTTACGTTTTTATAGCTGTTTAGAACAGGAGTGCTGATGTTGTTTAATCTCTTGCACAATAGACTAAATGTTCTGGCACTGCTTTGCTCAAGAGGCAGTTGTAATCTTGTGTTTTAAGTACAGATAGGACAAAAATCTTCTTCTAAGAAGTTTGGTAAGATTAATGGGATTTATAGCTACCTTTTTAGCTGCTTGAAGTACTGGAGGACATTTTGTGAATTGCTTTAATTTGCCTTTTTGATTCCTAGGATTTTTTTTGCGACATTGTAGGCACTTTGCTAATTCTCAGTAGAATGAGAGATGGGAGTTGGTGCTTAAGATTGAGCTCCTCCACTGCAGGCAAGGCAGCCAGTGACTTCTTACTCCTCCTGATGCCTCTTGTTTATCCCAGTTCAGGGGCAGTGAGGATGCTGGTTGTGATTAAATTTGCTGCTGAGGCATATGCCAGGAAGACAGAGTGGTATCTTCAGGAGCAGCAAGAATAATGATGCTGCTTTCTGTTGAGCACATTGCAGATGGATACACAGTGCAATGTGCCAGGCAACAGGAAGTTGAGCATCTCAATCATCTTTAGTGTCTGGGCTTTCTGCTGGTGACCCTTGCATCTGGGGAGCTCTTCTCCAGGTATCTTGCACTCTTTATTTTGGTGTGTCTGATGTTTGGTGTACGTAATAATATGTGAGGCTGCTCTGGAACTCTTTCATCCCATATGAATACAGCTGGTGTCCTTCTGCAGTGCTGTCTCTGCTGCTGCCATTTCTTCTCTCGTTTGCCAGAGACAAGGTAAGAATTAGATGCAAGATAAAGTTATATTCCCCCTCAGTTGGAGTTAATAACCCACGTGTCTTCTTGTTGAGAAGCCTTTTACTTTAGAAATGAGTGTGATTTTCCAGCCCATATTTGCAGAGGCAGCAACCAGTGGGGTTAAACTCTGGGTTCATAAACACGTGGACCTTGATACAGGTCTGGTTTTGAATCCAGTGAAACTCTTCAATTATATTCCCAGTTTTCCTCAGTGTTCTTTGAAGTAACTGGGCCTCCTGCTCCTCTCAAGTTGAGACATGTTTTTGCCAGCAAAATCTGGAGTTGCCAGGATGTAGAAGTCTTAAATTCTTCCTTGTTTGTATCTGCAGATCTGTGTTTCTACTAGTGATATTTAAGAGCATTAATTTCTACTAGTGATATTTTAAAGCATTAACCCAGTAGAATTGCTGTATGTGTAAATAGCCCATTAACATTGCTTGTCCTCAAGTGCAGAAGCAGTACTTATTTGTAGGAGGACTGCTGATTTTTAACTAAATCACCCACATGTTCATAGTCAGTTTTTCCTCTCTGAATGCAGTACCATGTAGTAAAATTGTTTTTATTATCTTGCAGCTTCTTATCACAGTGGAGGTTTTTCTTATTTCACTTAAAGTGCTGTAAATATTGCAAGGAAAAGATGAAGATTTATAATGGCTCTGTTAATAATAATTATATACAGGTTGAAATACTTCAAAACCACCTAGAATCATAGAGACTGGTTTGTGTTGGAAGGGACCTTAAAGCTCATAGAGTTCCAGCCTCCTGCTGTGAGCAAGGACACCTTCCACTAGAGCAGCTTGCTCCAAGCCCTGTGTCCAACCTGACCTTAAACATTGCAGGGATGGGGCAGCCACAGCTTCTCTGGGCACCCTGTGCCAGCGCCTCAGCACCCTCACAGGGAAGGGCTTCTTCTTTATATCTAACCTGAACTTCCCCTGTTTCAGTTCAAACCCATCACCCCTTGTCCTATCGCTACAGTCCCTGATGAGGAGTCCCTCTCTGGCATCCTTTTAGCTCACTTCATAGACTTGAAGCTGCTCTGTGGTCTCCACGCAGCTTCTCCTCTCCAGTCTGAACAGCCCCAATGTTCTCAGGTTGTCTTTGTACGGGAGGTGCTCCAGCCCCTGGTCATCCTCATGGCCTCCTCTGGGCTTGCTCCAGCGGCTCCATGTCCTTCTTATGTTGAGGACACCAGAACTGCACACAATGCTGCAAGTACACTCACGAGAGCAGAGTAGAGGGGCAGGATCTCTTCCTCATGAGAGCAGAGTAGAGGGGCAGGATCTCTTCCTTTGACCTGCTGTCACACTGCTTTTGATACAGCCCAGGATGCATGAAATGGAATTCTTACACATAGCATTTCTTGAGAACAAAGTGGAGTTATTTGGGTGAGCAGTCATGCTTTGCACACAGTGCTGAGGGAGGAGGAGAGCCTGGCTACGTGACTCCACTGTTTTCACTTCTGAATGTGCACTACTCAGACCATAACACCAGTTCCTGCTTATCAGTCCTGTCGGAGGGCTGGGTGCGCCTCTGGTAGGCAGAATGATGAAACCCTTCTTGTTGTTCACCTGGACAAACAGGAAGTGTGAAACTGCTGGAATTTCTGAAGGGATCTATCACGGAAATGCAAATCAATAGGAAATTTTGAATAGTAATTTGGAGTTCATCAACTGAAGACTAAATAAATGAAACCCCCTCAATGTCAGACAAATACACCCTCACAAAACCCAACCCAGCTAACACAAACCCCCAAACAGAGGAAGAAATTGCTTTTTATGTGTTATAAAATATTGTGTGTTAAAAAGGCTGTTAAGTGGTCTTCAAATGTACTTTAATATGTGTTCTTCCATTCAAGTTGTTCTATCAGTCAGTCCAAATCCAACTGCTTTTGACTTGGCTGCTGTTGTACTGGGCTGACTCCTCTCTGGGAGCTGATGTTTCCTTTGTGAGATTCTCTGTGTAAAGAGGACCTGCAGAGGTTAAAGTCTGGTGTCATTAACACTGAGCCATTTTCTATTGCTTTGCCAGTGGAAAAGGGGACATAAATTATTGAAATCCATTTGAAGTGGTCAAAGCTCTGTGCTGAAATCTTTATGAACAAAAATTGGCTCCAGCATCCCGGTCATAGCAGCTGATAATAGAGACAATGGTCATATCAAAATGTCACATGGAGAAGCTCATTTTGAGCCTGCTCACTGTATCCTGATGGATGGCAGGAGTCACCCAGGTAGTTTTAAACGTATTACCTTTAATTTAATTGTAATCACATCTGTAACTGCTCTTCCCCAGTGAATACCTCATACCTTCTGCTGAAAACTTTACTAAAATTCAATAAAATATGACTGTTATCTGTTTGTTGTTTTTTTTTTTTTAGGCTATTTTAAGTGCATGCAATTCATAATGCACATTGTACTTAGGAGCTAGACCACACGCTGGGCCTGTTAGTGATAAGGTACAGGTTGTAAAGGAGGTGTAAAATACTGAGTGGTTACTGGCGGGCTCTTGCTATCATCTTGGAAAACAAAATTGCCATGGGGTGAGCAGATCTTTCTGCTGTCATTGGGTCTGTGTTGGTTCATTAAGTGAAGGTTATCTTAAATGGTGAACTCCTTTTTAATAGGAAATTCGAAGTCTACCGCCAGTTTTCTCTGCCCCAATCAGTTATCTAATCCCTGGCTGTTGAGCAGGTTAGGAGAGTAATTTGTCTGTTTGTTGTTGTAAAATGGTTCAGCAACTACTGCCTTCTCCTCATACTAATGGGTTTATAAGTAATAGGGATATAACATGTAGAGACCTTCTAACAGTCTTCCAGTTATCTTCTAACAGTGCCTAAAGGGGCTACAGGAAACCTGGAGAGGGACTTTAGACAAGGGCCTGTAGGTACAGGGCAAGGGGAATGGCTTTAACCTGCCGGAGGGGAGACTGAGATGAGCTCTTAGGCAGAAGCTCTTCCCTGTGAGGGTGCTGAGGCGCTGGCACAGGGTGCCCAGAGAAGCTGTGGCTGCCCCATCCCTGGCAGTGCTCAAGGGCAGGTTGGACACAGGGGCTTGGAGCAAGCTGCTCTAGTGGAAGGTGTCCCTGCCCGTGGCAGGGGTTGGAGCTGGAGGAGCTTTAAGGTCCCTTCCAACGCAAATAATTCCATGAAATTTCAAGAGTAAGTTAATCCCAACCCAAAGACAGGATGCTCTGGGAGGAGAAACTTGTGGTGTCACTGAGCACCTTCCGTGGAGCATCCCTTCACACCAAGGGAAGGCTGCTTATGGGACAGTGAGTGCTGACTATCACCTCTCTGTACCTGTTCCTGGTGTGCAGGTTCCTCTGCACCTGAACTCTGGCTAGGCTGGAAAATAAAGGCTTTAAACTTAATATGCGGTCACAGGTCCTGCTGAAGCGGTTCCACAGCAGTTAAAGCTGGCTATTAAATGATGCTGCCTACCTATGTAATTACTGTCTTGGCAGCAGTGAAGGCATCATTAGGGGTGTGGAGCCCAAGGGTTGCCAATGCCACAGCTGCCTGATGTGACAGCAGCCCTCATGAAGAGCAGAGATGGGCCGTGTTGCACCTGGACTTGAAAGGCACATCCATTTCTTGCATGTGTGTGATGCCAGAGGATGTGTTTGTAGCCTGTTATCTCTAGTTCCTATTTATTTCAAATTCTGGAAACTTTTATTTTTTTGCAGAGAAAGAGCCAATGCCATTCCCATCTGGTGAAGTACTGAGAGCTTTGACTTCAATGAAAACTTAAAAAGGGTTTATTTCTCTTGTAGTACCTAAGATTTCAGTAGGGTTTATGCTGCTGGTATAGACTCTTTGCAGGAAAAATGGTGCAGCTGCTCACTAGTTTCAGAAATCAGTGCTTAAATAGGAGATAAAGTAGCTGTAGATCAGAACAGAATCACCTCCTTGGATCTACATCTCTGTCAGGTACCCCCATCCTGTAAGGTATGTAAAGTATGATGGCAACATGTGGAACAGCTGCAGGTCTGTTGTCTCTCCTAACACAGACTGGTGCTGCTCCTGCATTTCAAGCAGGATTCTGTGGCTCTTCCCCCTTGCCTATGTCTGACTGGGAAATGGCCCCTGGCTCCCATTGATGCCTCCAGATGGACTGTTACTGTAGAAATTCCTTGGGAGCTTTGAGCTGGGGGTATTGATGTGGTGCTTATCCAGAAAGAGCTGCAAATTGGGCAGTCAGGCCTCAGAGATGGAAAACTGACTTAACTGCAATGGTCTTAAACAAACATGAGGATGCTGCAAGGGCTGGAGCAGCTCTGCTCTGGAGCCAGGCTGAGAGAGCTGGGCTGAGTCAGCCTGGAGAAGAGAAGGCTCCTGAAGGGGAGACCTGAGAGCAGCTCCAGTGCCTAAAGGGGCTGCAGGAAAGCTGGAGAGGGGCTTGGGACAAGGGCCTGTAGGGACAGGCCAAGGGGAATGGCTTGAACCTGCCAGAGGGGAGACTGAGATGAGCTCTTAGGCAGAAGCTCTTCCCTGTGAGGGTGCTGAGGCGCTGGCACAGGGTGCCCAGAGAAGCTGTGGCTGCCCCATCCCTGGCAGTGTTCAAGGCCAGGTTGGACACAGGGGCTTGGAGCAAGCTGCTCTAGTGGAAGGTGTCCCTGCCCGTGGCAGGGGTTGGAACTGGATGAGCTTCAGGGTCCCTTCCAACACAAAGCAGGCTGGGATTCTCTGAATGTGAGTGTCCTAAATTAACTTTTTTTTATTAACTTGTTTTTTTGTTAACTTTTCAGCTTAATAAAACCTTCTAGTTATAAACAAGAACTTTACATTAAAAGCTGGTTAAGCTGCAAACCCAGCTGAAAATAAATTGCAGGAAGCTGTGATCATCTAATTTGAGGCCCTGAGTGCCTTATTCCACATTCCTCAGTGCTTTAAGCTGCAAAAAATGGCAATCCCTTGTGTAAGATTTTCCTCAGTGCAGAAGCTCATTTATCACTTTGATGTTAATCGACCTGTGCTAAATATTTAGTCCAGACTGCCCAGACCCAGAAACTCTGTGCATTTCCCTGTGCATAGTGTTGGGGTTGTGGAGCAGTCCTTGCTGCATTTAGGCTACTGCAATAGGTGTTTCATAGAGGAGGTTGAGCAGGGGCTGGGCAGGAGCAGTGCTGCAGCTTGCGCCCAGGTGGGAGAGCTGTGCTGTCTTCAGGGCTTGCAGTGGATCCCTGCTCTGCTGTGCAAGCTGGAGGGCTATGTACAGTGCTTGTAAAAGCAGGAGCCTTGATCTCTGCCTACAAATGATAAATGAATGAAGGAAAGGATTTCTAACACAGAATGGAGGCTGGCAGTGCATTCTGGTACACTTGAACTGGTGTGTGTGGGAAAGGGAGGGCATAGGGTCACAGTCCTGATACAAGCTCATCACAAGGTCTTTTACAATGATTCTTGCAGTGTTTGGTGTCCAGGCAGCTTGTTTTCAAAGTACATAAGCACGAACTGCAGCTAAACTGTAGCTGTTCTCAGAGAAAGCTGCAGTGGGGAGCTGTACATAAATTGTAGTTCACTTGGGCTTGTGTAATGGTTGTAAAATCTCTGGGTTTGCCAATAATTCTTCATGATGCACAAAATCCTCCATAAAGAATGTCTAATCGCTGACACTTCCCCAGCATCTGTCACTACATAACCACAGCCCATTAACAGCTTTATCTTTGAGTAAGAAAACTTTATATATCCTTAATAAAGCCATTAGCACAGAATTAACCAGAACTAAATACACCAGCAGTGTGTTACTCAGCGCTTTGTGATCTGGCGTAAAGCTGGAACATGTCAGATGATGTTTGTGTTGTGCTTGATTCCGCAGAGCAAATGCTGTCATGTGTTACACAGAACCCCAGGCCTGTTCCCGCTCCTGTCAGATGAGGCTGGATGTTGGACTGGACCCAAAGTACTGGGGAGATTCACTGGTTGTTGGAGTGAAAGGCAATGAAGGGGCTTATTTTGGGTCTTTGGGTTCTGCTGGAACAGTGGAGGTGACCTGTGCTCTGTGGTTTCAGTGGCTTCTGCTGAATTAACCTGTGTGACTCTGTCCTTGACAGCCTTGGCAGTGCTTCACAAAGTACTTCTTCATTCTCTCATCCATCAGTGTAATTCTAAAGTAAACCAATCCAGCATATTCACAGCTAGTTGTAGAACTGAAGATATGTGTAAGGTTCTGTATGCCAGGGTGTCATCTTGAAGGACTGTCAAGCTTCTCATGATGGCATCTGACAAAGTACAGAGTGGCTGCAGGACCAGTCTGCTTTTAGGAGAGGAGCTACTTCATGTGTATTATGGGACCATACTCATCATGCCACAAACTTATCCCCCTCAGAGCAGAGATGAGGGAAGCTGTCTGCTTCACTCCTGGAAATTTGCGAAGGTTTGAGATAACATCACTTAGAGATTGAAGGGTCCAAAGCCTTTATTTGCCACCATTCCTGGTGCATGTGACTGAGCTTTGGGAGGTCACAATGTGGATTTTCAGCAGAGCTGATCCTATGTCATGTTAACTGTTTCCTGCTGGGAGTCTCACAGAGATGTAGAGCACTGAAGGAATGAAGTGTGCATGTGGCTGAGTTCAGGAGCCGGGAGCAGGACTGGCAGGACAGAGCTTGTGTCCATGCTGAGGTTGTGAAGTACGCAGGGCTTGAAGCAACCTGCTCTTGTGGAAGGTGTCTCTGCCTGTGGCAGGGGCTTGGAACTGGGTGAGCTTTAAGGTCCCTTCCAACCCAAAACATGCTGTGATTACGTGACCAAGACTGTCATGCAGTGGACAAGTCTGTTTGTAACAAAAGGAGAAGTAGAAACACCATGAAGGGAAGCTGCACTTGGGCCTTACTCATTGTTACAGTTGGTGTTGGTCTGTTAGTGCTCAGAGCTTGGTAGGTTTTGCACACACTGCAGCTCCTACCAAAGCTTTTAGCCACATACAGTGCAGATCAGATGCAGATGCAGTTTGTGTTCACTGACAGTATTTTGGGAACAGTGTGGTACCTGTTGCCTGTCCGGGTGTCTTGGGAAGAGCTCGCTGTTGCCTGTTGTCATCCATTGGGTGCATACCTGTCTGGGTGGGGTGGAGCTGAGCTTGGAGAAGTCTTAACCTGTGCAGCGAGTTGGACCAGTCCTCCTGCACTGGTGGATCCCTGCTGGGTGTAGAGTTCTGTGTTGGTGCTGTTGTGGGTGGGCTTCTCTTGCAAGAGCTTGCATTGTACAACTGCCTGTGAGCAGCAAATGGCTCAAACCAGGTTCAGTGGTGGCATCTCTCATCTCATGTCCGTCTGTAGAGACTGTTGTGTGGACAGGACCTTGGACTAATAGGGAACATGCACAAAGCTTGTTTTTATAGAAATTCTTCTAGATATGTACAAAATGTGCATTTCAAAGCATTAAGCGGCAAAGCTGAAGAAACACTTGGTTTGTATTTGAATGAGCTGCTCCTGTAGGAACCTGTTGCAGCTCTGTAACCTCACCTGGCAGGAGCTGCACCACCAGCTGTGCCCTGATGCGTTGGAGTGATGGTGAACAAGGATGTTTTTAGGTGGCTCAGCTTGGCTATTGAACCTGCTGGGTTTTGTAGTGTAGAGTCTGGTTTGTGGTGTGTTATGAGTGATCCTTGAATAGTTTCTTGGCATGCTTCTTTGTGTGACAAGAGGTGGGCAGTGGGCATATGGCCACCTTTAAACAGCTTTGTTGAAGGAGGTGAACACAAGGTTAGGCAGCTTAGTTTATCTAGGAAGAAGAGGGGACAGCAAGCAATAGAATGTGCAATGTACTCTGTGCTGAGTGGCGTTTGGGACAAGATGTGAATGGCTTTTTGGACATAAATCTCACAAATCCTTCCCTTTTCTTTGTTCAGCTGCTCTTCAGGCCCTGAAGCGTAAGAAGAGGTACGAGAAGCAGCTTGCACAGATAGATGGCACATTATCAACAATTGAATTTCAGAGGGAAGCCCTTGAGAATGCCAACACGAACACTGAAGTGCTTAAGAACATGGGGTTTGCTGCTAAAGCTATGAAAGCTGCTCATGACAACATGTAAGTTATTCCCTTCTGCATCTTTCCATAGGACCTTTAGTTTGTCGTTTGTTTGAGCTGCTAAATGCCAAGTGTTTCATAAACCAAAGGTAGAGCTAGAGGAGCTAAATGTTCTTTTAAAATGCTCTAACTTAAGCTAAAATACTAGATATACTTTGACATTGAACAAAATATGCAAGTATCATGCTTTCTTAGTTTCCTACACTTTTGTACAGCACAAAGCTGCTGTTTTTGTCCAAAAGAGAGCTAGCACCAGTGTAGTCTAAAGCAGATGGGAGGGTGCACCAGTTACAGATCCATCTAGTAGCAGTGAGCATTTTAAACCTCAAGGGAAGACTTTAATGTCTTTCTGTGCAGTGGAGTTTGTGTTTGTAGCAGTAATTAAAGGTAAACTGCATTGTGGGAATCTTGTACTTGCTCCAAAAGCAAATTATAGATGTAATAATGCTGGATGAGGGAACAGTTTATTATTAATAATGGTAATGCAGAAGAAAACCTCTTCGTATGAAGGCTTTGTATATAAATGCTGTGAGCTAAGCTGCAAGGGCAAAGTAAAATACACATACACAGTTTTGTTGAGATGGGGATAGCATTCAGATTTGCATGCAAAGTATATTTTGGGAAAGGACCTTATAAATATCACCATGGTGTGGTGTCTCTGCAGAACCCAAGAAATAAAGCCTGAAGCATCTCTTGGGAAAGTGTCTGATTCTATTGAACTCTTTCCTTTCTTTTCCAGGGATATTGATAAAGTAGATGAATTAATGCAGGACATCGCAGAACAGCAAGAGCTGGCAGATGAGATTTCAACAGCCATCTCGAAGCCAGTAGGATTTGGGGAAGAATTTGATGAGGTATGCTTGAAATTTGCCTCTTGATATCATAGAATCATTTATGGTGGAAAAGAGCCTCAAGCTCATTGAGTCCAACTGTTAACCCAACACTGCCAAGGCCACTAAAGCATGTCCCTAAGCACCACTTCTACATGTCTTTTAAATACCTCTAGGGATGCTGACTCATATGAGATCTTTCTTTTAAGATCTGCCTATTGCATGTGTCTAGATGTAGTTCTAGGATGTAAGTTCTCTCCTAGAACCTGTTACTGGCTGTTCTTACAGTGCATACAGCAGCTGTGGCCCTGACTTTCTGCTGAGAATGCTCTGATTTGAGAATGAACTTAGATTTCTTGTTCCCTTCACTGCTTTCCTCACCTACTGAGAGCTCATGTACAGGAATTCAGGCTCCTCATCTCCTCACTTTGCTCTCATCCTGTGCATTTAAGCTATTCTCTTTAATAATATGACCATATAAACCTAGTTGCTAATAAATATGACTTAAAATTTCTTCATTTTTTTCTTCTTTTTCCTCCTTTAAAACCCTAGGATGAACTCATGGCAGAACTAGAGGAACTAGAACAAGAAGAACTAGACAAAAACCTGCTGGAAATAAGTGGTCCCGAGACAGTACCACTACCAAATGTGCCCTCAATATCAATACCATCAAAGCCAGGTATGGATGGAGCTTTACCAGAAACATCTTGGATTGTTTCAAAGTATGTTTATTGCAACTGTCAGCTCCTCAGACATGAGAGATGTAACTGCAGGCAATGCAGAGATGTTGCTTCATGAATCACAAATATATCTAGTGCTGTTTCTCCTTGGGGGTAACCTGCCTTTCAGGACCATGCAAATGAATATCCATCACAGGAACAGTTATTATCTCTTCTAGCACTACCAGTTTATCCACAGCGTGGGTGATGCTCAGGGTAGAGTGGAGATGTGTTAAAAGGAAGCCTTCTGCCAGTAGCTACTGGCCCAACAGGGAGGTAATCTTGACAGACATCCTAAAGCAGAAAAAAAGGGAGTGGAGAGTAAATGAGCTCTTGGAATTAGTCCCAGGCTGGTGCAGATTCCCACACTGAGCCATGCTTCCTGGCTGCAGCTTTGGTTTTCAACTTGATCACAGCTTTTGGTTGGAACTAAGCTCAGAGTCCCCTTTGGGGATGGCTGTTGGTGCCTCTGATGTTTGAATATACTCAAGCTAGACAGTACCAAACTTTGGTCATCCCAGTCTTAGAGCACATGTATCTCGGAAATCTTAATTACTGTGACGATTTTACATGGGGAATGGGCAGGAAATGTTCATATTTACACAGGCAGTTCAAAGCTGCTGTTAAATGTGAACTACTCTTCTATGCACTAGAATACCTCATGAAATATCCCTGAGCTGGAGTACCTGGCATGCGTTAACGGATATGACACTTTAGTAGCCTATTTTGCTGAATCTGCCTTAGTGTGTGATGAATAAGTTGTTTTCCTAATGTGTTTGCCTAAATAAAAAAAGCCCAAAACAATAGTGGTTGAAGGTATTCCCAGTTGGTCAGTGTGTCTGTAATTACCTTGCTCCCCTTGCAGGCTTAAAAGGACTTGGGCGACATCAGACACTGCCAAACAGCAAGGTTCTACTTTAGGTGGCATGCTGTGAAGTTTGCTCCTTGTGCCTTTATAGTTCTTCTCTTATGACAGAATTGATTTAGTGTTTTCCTCATTGTGTCTTGGTTGGCAGCATTGCTGACAAGTGATGATGAGAGGGGAGTGGGTTCTATCAACATAGTTTAAATCTGAGGCTTCATCTAGCTTCAGATCCAAAAAGCAGAAGAAATAGATGAAGTAAACATGTGCCTTTTCATTTGATTTCCTAGCTGGTTAAATGGTTTTTGTTCTCTAAAGAGTCTTTGGGTATGGATATTAAACCATACCGATTTGAACCCAGGTACACCCAAATACATAATATTCTTGCATTATATTAGGTAGAGGTGGCTATGCACTAGTAAGAGGCTTTGTAATTGTGCACATATTTAACTGTACAGCATAAGAGTTACGTAGACAGAGCACTTTCTGAAAAAAATAATACAAATTATGAGTGTTTTTGTAGTAAAAATGATGAGTATAAAACTCAGTGTTTTATAGGTTATATGTTAAGCTGTTTTTGGATGGAAATTAGAATTCCATTACTGTATTTAAAGGGCATCCTACTTAAATAAAACTGCTCCAAGGCTGGCGTTTGGGAAACTCTGGGGTTCTAGGATGGTGCTGGGTGAGGATTTGGTGTGGCTTTGGTTTTGTTTTTGTAACCTAAATTGTTTGTCACTTAAAATTGACTTAATAGACACCAGGATTAAAGGTTTACTTTTGGCCATCATAAGTCAGGCTTTCAAAGCGGCTGCTTCACCTAACAAGGCATTGGAAGGAAGTAATGTGCCTTCTGCAGTGGAGCTGCCTCTATTACCTCCTTTTCAGTCGCTGAATGGAAAATGCTCGCGAGCTTTCCTGCTTTTCCAGCTCTCAGGAGCTGTCTGGATTTTGACTTAATCGGTCTGAATGAGAAACTTTCAGCTGTTGCCTGTCAGCTGAGTTGATGTCAGAAGGAATTGAGGGAAAAGCTGGTTTTGTTTACGGGAGACTGGAGGAGCTTAGTATAGCAAACCAAATTCCAAACTTGGACAAATGATAGGTCTGGAGTTTGCCTTAAAGCTGACTCAGTTCTCTCTTACACAGATGCTTCATTGGGAATGACACAAACCACTTTGAGTAGGAATTGTTTGACCCTTTTTTTCCCTTTGAAGCAAAACCATTGCAGCTATTTCTGGGTTAAAACCTTTTTGCTCAGTTAATGGTTTGATGTCCAAAGACCGAATTTGTCCCATTATGACAGATAGCAGCATTTGCTCCCCTGGAAGGATGAGAAATGATAGCAAGGCAGTGCTGCTCAACATTCCCATCCAACCTGCTAGAGGAGAGCAGTAGCCCATACCCATAGTTAGCTCTTCAGCCCCTTGAGGAGCTTGAACTGTCATGGGACTTGGAGGTCTCCCAATTCTGTACCTGGTTAGACCAAATCACAGTAGAATCACAGAATCCCAGACTGGTTTGGGTTGGAAAGGACCTTAAGCTCATCCACTTCCAACCCCGTGCCATGGGCAGGGACACCTCACACTAGACCATGTCACCCAAGGCTCTGTCCAACCTGGCCTTGAACACTGCCATGGATGGGGCATTCACCACTTCTCTTGGGCACCCTGTGCCAGCGCCTCAGCACCTTCACAGGGAAGAACTTCTTCCTTATATCCAACCTGAACTTCCCCTGTTTCAGTTTGAACCCATCATCCCTTGTCCTATCACTACAATCCCTGATGAAGAGTTTCATTTGTTGCCCTTTGAAGACTTCATGATGGAATAAGGAATTAAGTTTTTATGGGGGCAATGTTGTAAAATGGGATGAGTTCCTGTAAGAAACTGTCCCCCTGAGAGGGGCTCAGAAGCTGAAGGCCTGGGGTCTGCTGAAGGCTGATAGAAACCAACAGACACCACTAGTCACATGTTACCCTTCATGTAGTCTGTGTTCCTGCATGCAAGCTGTTGGTTTTCCACTTGAAGTGGTAACATCAGGAAGTTCAGCCCATGCTGGTTTCTCCAGAAGGCACCTTTTACTTCAGTTCGTGTGTGGTTTTTATCCTCTGCTGGCATTTGGTGCTTCATGGATTGGTTTGGTCAGTGGCACGGAGGCTTCCCTTCTGCAAAGAATCACGTTCTGCCAAGATTCTCACTCATTGGTTTCCTTTTCATGTTTTGCAGCCAAGAAGAAAGAGGAAGAGGAGGATGATGACATGAAAGAGCTGGAAGCTTGGGCAGGAACTATGTAACCACAGCAGTAACCGGCTGGCAAAAGACTTTGATTACCTATTCTGGGTGCAAATGTGTTGTGTTGAGGAGAAAGCATAAGCAAAATGTCTTTATCTTTAATTTTAACCCGAAGCAGTGGGAGCTGCATTGCTGTTTTCTGCGTAGCATGGTCTGCACAAAGGAAAGAGAGGGGAGCAGAGGGAATTGCCTGCAGTTTAGACGGTTGAATTGCTGTAAAAAGGTCTTTGCAAAATCAAAACATTCAGCTTTTGGACTGTGCTGCTGCCACTGCTGGATCTTCATCTGCAAACTTTGGGCCATATTGAATTGAAGTCAGCTGAAAAAAGAACACTCTGTCATTTTAAGTCAGTTTAAGTGTGTCTAGAAGTCTCGTAAGGCATTTCCAAACCAGGACAAGTCGTAAGCCACCATCGGCTTCTTATTGTGTTTAGGCGCAAGAATGCTTTAGGTTTTTAGTTCTTTGCAAGTTCTATTTATATCCCTTGACTGATTTGTGGCCAGCCTTGTGTTTGTCACTGCAGCAACCTAGTCACTACTCCCATTTCAATTGGTCAGGAGGCTTTGCAATTGGCAGATGCTATCTTGGAAGTAGGGAAGGTTTCAGTTTCAGTTGTACATTTTTCTACCTAGCACTACAATGTCGATTGCTTTTTTGTGATAATTCATAACCCATTCAGGTACATGCACACAATTATTTTAATTAAGAAACTACTATGGATTGCACTGTATTAAATATCTCGATTAATTTTCACCTGGGGCTGTTGGTGTCAGTTCTTTTGTGGTGTTTAATCTGGCCATAACTTACCTGCAGTTTGGCCTCTTTCTACATGAGTAACATATGGTGTTTAAAGCTAGTTGGGTGTATGTACTACACTTGCAGAAAACAATAGCTGAGCAACACTGCCAGAGGGCTGCTTCAACTGGTTTATTGTAATGACACTGTGGTCCCTCATGTCCAAATGCCCACACTAAGGAGAAGTCAAAGCTGGATTAATAGTGGAAGCAACAGGTTTAGGATAGAGCTGGGAGCCTCAGCTCTATGTTTTTTGTCATAGCAATGGTATCCGTTGTGCACTGTTCTAACAAATGTATTTTAAAGCACTGGTATTACAGGAGTTCTGGGTGAGCATCTCAAGTGCAGTGAAGTGTTGTAATGGAAGTATTCAGGTGTAGCTGGGAGAGGAAAAGAAATCCCATAAGCACCGTTAATGCTTTTAAAGTTACTGCTGTAGCAGCTCAGAAACTGTAAGTGAGGGAGCATCAGCTGGCAGCCCAGCTGTGCCTGCGCTGTGCTTTCCTGCCTGCTCAGTTAGCCAACTGCTTTAACTAAAGGCAGAGCCTGTTCTGCACAGCAAGGGGCTGGTGCAGTGATGAGTGTGTGTTGTGATTCCCCTTTACTTTTAGCCAGGCAGCTGGAACAGCCTTATTCTTTACAGCCTGTTTGTTCTGGATTATTTTAATAAATGATGGGGTGTTTCTTAATCCAGCAATTTATTAGTGTGTCTGAGGACCTTTCTGCTTTGAGTATCACTGAATTCCTTGATGCATTGCATTGTATCAGTGAATAGCTAAAATACCTGGAGTAAAATGAAATGGCTTTAACCTGCCAGAGGGGAGACTGAGATGAGCTCTTAGGCAGAAGCTCTTCCCTGTGAGGGTGCTGAGGCGCTGGCACAGGGTGCCCAGAGAAGCTGTGGCTGCCCCATCCCTGGCAGTGTTCAAGGGCAGGTTGGACACAGGGGCTTGGAGCAAGCTGCTCTAGTGGAAGGGGTCCCTGCCCATGGCAGGGGTTGAAGCTGGAGGAGCTCTAAGGTCCCTTCCACCCAAACCAGTCTGGGGTTCTGGGATTTTACTCACACCAGTGATCTGCTTTTGTACCTTTGGGACACAATGAACACGTAAGAGCACTTGCAGAAGCTGGGCAGAGAATGGCTAAGGTGGCTTTGCTTTCAGTGCGGTTGTGAACCTCAGCAGATGTCCTCCATGGGGCTGCAGAGCACTTGTGTTGCACAGCAGGTGGGGGCTCTTCTCTCCCAGGAGCAATGGAAATCCATTGCTCTGTCCAGTACTGCTCTCTATGAAATCCATCTTCTGTGTCACTGGATCTTTACTTTCCAGGTGTATGAATGGATTTTCCATGTGCCTTCTCTCCAACAGGTTCTCTTTCTGGGAATTAACATACAGACATTTAACAGCAAGAACCTTCAGTGTAGTGTTAAGTAGGCAGGTAATAAGCAAGGCTCCATTAACTGCAAGTGGATTTGCTCATTAGTTAATGCATGGTGGTAATGGGCTCTTGGGAGGTGCTTCCTGAGACTTCCCTGGTGAGTGTGAAGAGGTCGATGGAGTGTTTGGCCTGGCACACGGATCCTGGGGCAGCAGGAGCTGAGCAGTGGGAACCATCTCAGGTTGTGGTGTGTGTTCTCCAGACACAGTCACAGGAGCCTTCACTAGCAGAGCTGTGTCCGGGGAAGATCCCACTGTGCATGGCCACTGGTGGGGTCAGAGGGGCCTTCAATGCCAGCCACAGCAACAGAAAAGGGGCTCATGGCTCCAGAGAGGGTCTGGGAGCTGGTTCCTGCAGTTGTGGAGAGCCCAGTTCTGCCCATGCTCAGCACATGGCTGTGGTTCACTGCCATAGCGTGGGCAAAGCTGAGCCCGCTCGGTGCCTGTGGGGTGGCAGTTGGTCAGTGTGGGGCTCGGGATGGGAGACCTGGAGAACCTGTGTCCTTGGCTCAGGAAGGGGAATGTGGCTGTGGTGGGAGGCAGGGGCTGAGGTGCTGTCTCAGGAGCTGTGTTTGTGGTGCTGTGATGGGAGGGAGCAGGAATGCTTCCCCAGCTCTTCAGGAGCTGCTGCACCCTGCACATGAACAGGCCATGGCAGTTCATTTAGGAGGGAGAGCCCCTCGAGTGACACTGGGTGGCATAGATCAGCTGCCACGTTTACCCTGGGACATCCTTTTCCCTGCTGGAAACGCTGCCATCCCACCCATGGCATCCGTGGAGCCGGATCCCACCTTGGTACCTACTCCTGATCAGGGGGAGCTGACCTTGCTTGACTGCCAGATAAACCCAGCTTCACTGCAGCACGTGGCAGTCGCCGGCTCTGTCTTCACCCCCGTGTCTGATGCAAGTTATTGTCTGCTTGCTTCTGCCCCTGATTTTCCCAACCCTAAACTGAGCCTCATGCTCTGGGCTTTCCTGTGGGATGGATGAGTGCCGCGAGGCGGGGCCTTGGGAGCACTGCAGTGGGTGCTGCGGGACATGTGTGAGGCTACAGCTGGAGCTGGGAGCCCCTGCCCCACATGCTCTGCGGTGAGGTTGGGGCTGTGACCGTGTTCTGGCACTGGAGGACTGCCCTCTGGTCAGCATGGCCCTGGAGGTCACAGCCTGGGCTGAGCCTCTTGGGCTTCTTCCTTCCCCCTCTTCCCTACCATGGACCTGCCCTGCCTGCATCCTCTCTTAAAGCCACCATGGAAACCCATCGGATGCTCCTTGGTGCCGCAGCTCCTCCATTCCCAGCACAACCCCTGTGGCACCTCCTGGGACCCTGAGGCCACCTCCAGCACCCTGCACATCGCTGGTGAGTGACATCGGGGCATCAAGAAGTGGGTGAGGCTGGGGAGCCCCTTGGCTGCCCTGGGGCCGCAGTGATGCCTGACCGTGGTTCCCCTGGGATATTGGTGCCTGGGAAGCACCCTACCTCTGTGGGTACCCCCAGCCCTCTGGGTTACTGTGGCAATGTGGCTTCATGCCTGGAGATGCCATTGCCAGTTTGGAACGCTCCCTAATCCCTCTGCAGACATGAATTTCAATCTCAAGCCTTTCATTAAAGCCACTCAGCTTATTGGAGGCTCTGAATGCAGCGTGTTTATGGAATCAGCCTGCTGCAAGAATGAGTTTCTTCTTGTTCAAGTGCTGTAATACCTCTAATCGATACAATGAGTTAAAGCCTTCTGTTCCACCTCTGTTGAGAGGATCTGCAGTTGGATAATTGTATGCTGTGCTCCATGCTCCCGTTCTCCCCTGCCTCTTATTTTTAGTGTTCTTTTGGATTCTTAGGACAAGATTGCACTCTGCTCATCTGGAAAGCTCTTCCCCTTGGAATCCTGCTCACGTGCGGTCTGTGCTCAGCCCTGTGGCAAATAAAAGAGCTCTCTTGCCTTAATTTTCAAACATCAAGGTCTATTAAATCAAAATGATGCTTCCCAGATCTTGTGGGTCTCAGCAGCCCCACTCCATCCTGCCCTCCCCTGGCTCCATGCGTTTTGGCTCTGAGCTGGGCAGGGTTTTGAGGACGCATTTTAGGGTGTTATCAGAGGTTTCCCCTTGTCTTGCCTGCGCTGTGGGAACATGGTGACATCCTCCTGCGTGTCATCCCAGAGCATCGCCTGCTGGCTGTCCCATGGGTATGAAGGGAAGGATGGTTGGCTGGATCCAGCTGGGACCAGCTTGTGCTCCCCTTCGGCTGTTCCTGGGGTTCTCTCTGCCCCTTGCTGGTTTGCTTGGCTCTTCACCTGCACTGATGCTCCTGTTCTCATTACGTGCTGTGCTAATAGGGGGGTTCCCATCTTCTTCCATGACCAGCTCCACGCATGTGATGTGAGGTGTTGCAGAAGGACCTGGAGGGTGGTCAGCAGGAGGAAGGACACAACACGCAGGGGCTTGGATGGATCCTCCCTGTCCATGGTGAGTTCTCCAGTATCAGCTTCCTTCACAGCTCCTTTCCCTGCCCAGGGGCAGCCGATGTCAGGGACTCACCTATGGGACCAGAGAAAAGGTGGCTCTGGGGCTTGGTGGGACTGAGGCCTCCTGGGGACCTGGGTCAGCAGCACGATGGCTTTGAGGATCCCAATTGTCCCAGCACCGGTGGGCTTCAGACTGGGCTCTTCAGCACATCCAAACCGCTTGTCCCGCTGCCCTGCCTCGTCCCATCCTCTGCCGTGCTCGCACACACGTGTGTCGCTCCCCGCTGCAGGGAGCGCGCAGGGTGCACGGCCTGCAGCAGGATGGGACCGGCTCTCTCATCCCTGCAATATCCAGCTTGAACACACGGCGGCAAAGCTGCATCTCCGGACGGACACCGCCTGCTCAGCGCGGCGGCTGCGGGCGGCGCTGGGGCACCCCAGCGGCTCCTGCCCGTCCTCCCTGGGGCTTCCCTTGGGGTTCAGGGCAGGCACCGACCCCAGCTGCTGGAGCTGCAGGGCGCTGCCCGCGGGCTCCGTCCCCTGTGACGGGCTGTGGTGTGCGCATGAGGCTGCCTGCGCTGCGCCGTGGTGCTCGGCCAGCACCCACCCGCCCTGTGCCGGTGATGCTGAGGGCACCCAGGCACGGGCACCCCGGGCTCAGCAGCAGCGGAGTCCATGGGCCAGGCTCTAAAGCGTCTCGCAGTGGGGTTTGCAGCCCGAAGCCGGTTTCTGTGTCCCTCCCGAAGTGTGTTGAACTTCTCTAAGTTAGAGACCAGCGCTTTAACGCAGGGACAGGGGCGCTGGCTGCCAACTGTTAACGGAAACCATTTCCCCCCACTTTCAATTCCCAGCTCCCTGTTTCCTTTAGGGCGAAGCCGTTGGGAGGCTTTGCCAGCAGAGGGCAATGCCGCGATGGGTTCCGGCTCTGTGCAAGTCCCGGTTCAACGGCGCTGGTCCAGCCTGGGAGGGGAAGGAGGCGGTGCTGGGACCACAGGTTAAAGCCGTTCCCCTTGTCCTGTCCCTGCAGGCCCTTGTCCAAAGCCCCTCTCCAGGTTTCCTGGAGCCCCTTTAGGCGCTGGATCCTGCATCCTTAAGCACGGCAGTAACATCCTGCATGTCCATCAGCAACCACTTCCAAACTGCCCCGGCCCGAGCAGCGTTTCCCTCAGCAGGCAGGAGTGAGCAGGAGGCACTTTCCTGCAGCAGCATCCAGGATGTGGCTTTTCAGCCTCTGCATTAACAGCATGAGCCGGGACCAAGTGCTGAAGCTCTGCCATGGGGCACGTTCCCAGCAGGAAACACCAGCGCGTGTCCTGCAGACCAAGGAGGTGTTGGTGAGAGGATGGGTGGTACGGGAAGGGGGGGGTAGAACCATCTGCTGCTGCTCTGTGGTTAACGCTGGGGCTGAGATGAGAATGAAATGTGACTCTGGCATTGCTGCTTGGCCAGCTATCCATGGCAGTGTTTGGGGGGGGGGGGCAGCATGGTGTATGAATGTGGTGGGCCTGAGGGTAACGATGGGCTCATCGCCATGGGGCTGAAGCTGCCAGGTGCCCAGGGCCACCACATTAGTGGTGGGCTTTTGGGGAAGCTCCACATCCCACAGTGACAGGAGGTGGGGCTGGCTCTGGGGGTTGGCAGCAGCTCTCCTTTACCCCACATGTCCATGGTAAGTGTGGGGCTGGGGGAAGGAGGACCCATGGGTGCCTCCATGGGGCATCCCAGCCTCTGGTGGAGGTGCGGGGGGGGGGGTCTAAGGGTACCCTGGGGCTGCCTCAGGCAGGGAGAGGACAGCAGCGTGGCTGCTGCTCTGCTGGGCTCTGGTGAATAACCCAGCTTTGAGCATCTCCTGATGAGCTCCCACTGAGATTCCACAGCTCCCTGTGGAAAGTCAAACCTGCGACCATGTTCAGTGCTGTCCCTGGGTGCTGTGGCCAGGGCGCTCACTCAGGTGGCTCTGGTGGCCTCAGAGCTTGGGGAGCACTGCTCAGGATGCTCTGCCCATAGCAGGTTAGACCTAGACTGAGCAGCCAGCCCAGGGCAGCAGCCTTGTGGGGCAGGAGGAGAACAGCGCTGGACACTGGGGGGCTGAGCAATGGGGCTTTCACAGCCCTCCATCACCTTGAAGTGAGGCAGCGTTTGCTTCATCCTCAGGGTGCCACAGAGCAGCTGTGCCAGGCGGTGCCAGCATCAGTGTTGGCTGCTGGCATCACAGGCGGCAGCGGCAGCCAGGCCCGGTCCCACGGTGTGAGCCTGAGAGCAGTGTGTGCGGGGAACGTCCTTCCCCAGGAAGGACCTGAACTGGTTCAGCCCCATCCTGCAGTGGAGGGAAGCACTGAGGCGGTGCCCATGGAAGCACGTGTGTCTCTTACTTTGTCCTTACAGGCACTGGCATTAAAACGTGTCAGGTGCCTCAGCAGGGAGCAGCTCAGTGTGGCACCTGAGGCTGGGGTGGGCACCGTGGCCTCTTGGCCCTGTTGAAGCACCAGTGCCCTCCCATCACTTCCCATCCTCATGCATCTCGCCAGCCCCTACCTGGTTCCAAGGCTGCCCCATCCCTGGCAGTGTTCAGGGCCAGGTTGGACACAGGGGCTTGGAGCAAGCTGCTCTAGTGGAAGGTGTCCCTGCCCGTGGCAGGGGTTGGAGCTGGAGGAGCTTTGAGGTCGGTGCTGGGACAGGCAGGGGTAGTGGGGTCCCGTGCCCTGGTGCCAGGGTGCAGGAGCTGTGGTACCCTCGGTTCTGGCTGTTGCTTTCCCTTTGTTAACACTTGTGCAGATGAGCTCACTCTGCAGAGCACATCACAGGCTGCTGGGTTTCTGCTCTGGTCCTTGTGGCTGTGCAATGTGTAATTCACAGCTGATTTACTTGGGGTTAAAACACAAGAGGAGGAGAAGGAGGAGAAGCAAAAGGAGGCTTTTCAGTGTAGCAGCTGGTGATGCCTCAATCCCTCCACCAGCAGCGCTCCACAGCCCAATATCAGACATCATTTGTCAGCCTCACTCTGTTTGGTTTCACCTCAAACCTGAGCAAATACTGACAAATCTCACATAACCCTGCCCTGGAGAACCTGGGTTTGTTTGCAGCGGGCTTGGCACCATCTCCTACCCCCTGTGCAGGAGCCGAGGGACACAACCACGCAGTTAAACAAGGGGAGCAAAGGGATGTGAGAGCAGAGGGCGAGTGGTGTGTGGGGAAACCCAACGGGAGGAAGCACTGCTCAGGGGGGGAGAGTTTGCTTTGCTGTCACTGCTGGGACAGGTTTAGGGTTCGCTCTCAGTGCATGTGGTGAAACCCACCACCTCCATCACCCGCCTGTGGTTTATCCTCCCTCCCAAAGCATCCCTCAGCCCGGCCGCAGGTGCTGAATCAGCTCCTCAGCGCCACGACTCCTGTTATGGATTGCAAGGTTCGGGGCTGCTTTTGTTTTACCAGTCCATCAAAACCCAGTTCCAGGTGAGGAGGGTGATGGTGCTTCGGGGTGAAGACCCAGCTGCAGTTCCCCCTGGATGCGTGCTGTCGGGGTCCCCATAGCTCCTGTGGTGTCTGGTGAGGACCTGGGGATGGTCCTTGCTGCAGCACTGGGGCTTGGTGAGCAGAGCAGCATCGTGGGCATCAGCTGGCTCAGGTCTGTGGGCTTGAACTTGAGCCGGAGGGTTTGACTGTGTGAGGGGGAAGATCTTCATTCCCCCATGGAGGTGGCAATGGGTGCTCAGTGCCGGTGCTGAGCTGGTGGCTGGTTCATCAAAGCTCATAACACAGCAGTGTTCAGACCATGCTCCTTGTCCCTGGGGCACAGGAATGGCTGAGTCCTGTTTGGGGATCACTCTGCACCCCAACAGTCTGCACCTGGTGGGCAGAGCTGGGCCAGGCCTTGGATCTTGAAGGTGAAATCCCAGTATTTGGAAGGGCAAGACCTGCCCCAGCTCTGCTCTTAGGACACCAGGATTGCGCTGGGTGCTGTGGTGCAGCCGGGATCCTGGGGGGGCTGCAGCAAAGCCGGGGTCCCCTGGGTGCCATGGCAAAGCAAGGGGTCCCATGCAAGAGAAGCCACAGCCTGGCTGCCCCGTGCAGCAGTGTGCAGTGTGCAGCCCCCTCTTGCAGGGGTGATTCCCCATCCCACGCTCTGGAATGTCCCAACACAGCCTAAGGGTGACCATGACAAGGGTACAGCTGCCTCTGCAGCCATGTGCAGGATGAGCCATGGGGGAGCAGTGGGGTTTGAAGGACTGCAGTGAGGTTTGAGAGCCTGCACACCAGAGCCCAACCAGTGCCTGTCATTTGCCAGCATCACGAGTGCTAGAATGGGGCATCTCCATCAAAAAGGTGCTGGTGGTGCAGCCAGGCAGTTGAGCATCTCACTACAGCATCTGCAGCCTCTTCAGCCTGCCCCAATCCTGCTGCAGCATGGACTCAAGGGGCTGGGGCTAGGGCACTGAGATGGATGTGCAGAGCTGGGACGGGTGGATGGATGGATGGATGGATGGATGGAGAATGAATGGATGGATGGATGGATGGATGATGGATGGATGGAGGATGAATGGATGGATGGATGGATGGATGGATGGATGATGGATGGAGGATGAATGGATGGATGGATGGATGGATGGATGATGGATGGATGGAGGATGGATGGATGGATGGATGGATGGATGGATGGATGGATGGATGGATGGGAGCCAGGCAGGAGGGTGGCAGTGCTGAAAGCTGACTTCAATCGACTGGTTAATGACTTCATAAAACCAGTGACTCATTGGCAGTGCCTGGCAGTTCATTTTTAACAGCAGAACTCCAGTGCTCAGCCCCACAGCCAGCTGCCTTGGGAATTCAGAACTCTATGAGCAGCTCCGGGGCTGGATATCAGCTCAATTTGAATCACACTGTGTTCTTTCCTGCACCACATCCGTGCTCTGTGTGCTGCATCCCTGCCATGCCGTGCCCTGATGGAGGAATTGTGCTTTTCCACGTGGTATTAATCATAACCTGGGATCTAGATTAAGCTGTTTGACATCCAGAGCAGCTGGGGACAAATGGCAGCTGTGGTTTGTCCTGGACACAGTCAGGCCCTGTCTCACTCTCGGTTATTCCCTCCCCAGCCTTGTGTCCTGCCCCCCCTGATGGAGATGGATCATTTCTCTCCTTGCTTATCTGCAGCATGTCTTGAAACACTTGTGATAGACTGTAATCTACTCCCTGCCCCATGGCACTCATCGGCAAAACACTGAGAATCACCACGAATCTTCCTCATCTCTGCTCATTTGATTATCCTGCTTCACGCTTCCCTCCTGCCCCTATCCGCAGCCCATGGTGGCTTCTCAGTGCGGGCTGACCCTGCAGCTGGGCTTCATCTGACTTCATGGTCCCATTTGAAATCTTCACCTTAAATACCTTTACAGGCTCCCTTCAACCTGCCCATGACCCACTTCCCACCTTCCTGGTGTCGATCCCTGTGCCACCCCTTGTCCCTCATCCCACAGAGCATCACAGCCTCTCCCATAGGCAAGGCTTGCTCCTGGCAAGGATCAAGCAGTGCTAAGGGCATCCTGCTTTGCGCTAAGGTCAGAACTGATTTGTGGGCGCACGTGCAAGAGGCATCTCTGTATTCAGTCAGCTGCCAGCAGCCCCTGGGTTCAGCAGCTCGTGGGGCTCCTGTGATGGAAATGGGGGGTTCCAGGCTGGCGAGGAGCTGGCCGCAGAACAGCGCGGCCGTGTGCGGTCGTACATCCTAATGAAGACAAATGGAATTACTCAGGCTGCAAGTCATGCTTAACGAATTAGAACCAAGCGTGGCAAGCATGAAGAGAGGGAAAACGGGCTCGTGGCGTTGGGAAGCACCCAGGGAAGAGCCCAGGTGGCACGGGCATCATCTCAAGTCAGCAGCTCTACAGTTCAGCTATGGCACAGGGGACAGTTTTCCAGCGTCCTCCACTGTCAGCAAGAGACTGCTGAGAATTAAAGGGGCAAAAATTGATAGAATAATATTAAAGAGGCAAAGAAAAGGAAGAAAATATGTTTATTGGTGGCCAGCACCACAGGGCTTGTGTTTGGTGCTGCACTGCTGCCTTCTGCTTGTTATCCTGCTGGTGGCTGGGCAGCCTCTATGGCATCACTGCTCTCCTGGGCAAGTCATCAAAGGAGTTTAATGCAGGCTGCATGAAAAACCTCATTGTCTTTATGTGCAGCCATAAAGTAATCAAGGCAAGCTGAGTGCAATAAAACCCCAGAGCTGGATAGAGCTGGATGCTTTAGGCTTCAGGCTTTAATTTTCATCAGATCATCTGATTTTTAGCAGATAAATCAGGTTTTGATTTGTGTCAGAAAGGAGCTGCTGGTGAGAGCACCACATCCTGTTCATGGGGTGCTGGCCAGGATGGTGGGGATGAGTTGCTGAGGTTTCCCATAGGGACGTGACCATGACCAATGTGGTGTGTGGGGATGCCTGGGTGATCCTGCTCCAGCATAGCTGAGCTTGGTGCCCTGCCTGGGCACTCACGAGCTGGGTGTCTCCCTTGATGCTGTGGCTTGGACAAACTGCTGCTGGTCTCAGCAAGTGTTGGTCTGGTGCAAGTGTCCTGAACCAGAAGCCTGCTGGGAGGAGAAAGGGTTCAACAAAACCTTTCCATGCTCGGTACGGATGTTGGGAAGCGATGCTGGATCTTCCTTGCTCCCCTGGAACTGCCAAAAGAGGCTTTTGAGCGTGGAGCTGAGATTGAGCAAACTGGCCAGAGAAGTGGGTGCTGCCCAGACGTAGACATTCATAGAGTCAAAGTATCCCAGACTGGTTTGGGTTGGAAAGGACCTTAAGCTCATCCAGTTCCAACGCGCTGCCACGGGCAGGGACACATTGCACTAGACCACATTTCTCAAGGCTCTGTCCAACCTGGCCTTGAACGCTGACAGAGATGGGGAATTTACCAAGCTCTTGGGCACCCTGTGCCAGCACCTCAGCACCCTCACAGTAAAGAACTTCTCCCTTATATCCAACCTGAACTTCCCCTGTTTCAGTTTGAGCCCATCACCCCTTGTCCTGTCGCTGCAGTTCCTGATTAAGAGACCCTCTCCAGCATCCTTGTAGGCCCCACTGAGGCAGGGCAAGACCCTGTACTCCTGCCCTCACATATCATGAGAAATTGCTTGTGGCCGTGCTGGCCATCCCTAAGGATTTGGTGGGTTCCTTCTGCTTGGAGCCCCCCTTGCCTGGCTGCTTTCTCCTCCTCATGGTTTCCACTCACAGAGGTGTCTGTGGGGGGCTGTTAGGAAGCATTAATGAGCAAAGCATTAAGAATAAACCAATAAAGATCATAACAGCAGGTAGAGCTGCTGTCAAATGGTGTTCCCAAGGGAGATAATATCCTTTCCCCCTTAATTTCTGAGTAAATCCATTATGATTAATGCTATTACAGAGGAAACACTGTTATTACAAATACATTGATGATGGCAAAGCTGCAGAATTAATAACACAGGGAATTACTTAACTAATTAGCTCTGGTTACAATAGGACTGTTATCCAGCTGCATTAAACTGAGCTGTACATTGCATTGCTCTCTGGGCTGCCTTTGCTGAAGGAGCTGAAATGAGCAGCACCTCCTCCTGTCTGCCCAAAGCCATCTCTGCGTGGCACCATCATTCAGCTGAGCTGAGCATGCCTTGGTGGCACCTGTGGGAACTGGTGGTGGAGAATCGTATAGTGCTGGAGACCAGCAGCAAATGAAGGAGGAAGTGGAACCAGGACCTGGCACCTCCTGAGCCCACCAGGGCTGCCCATGCAGGGGACCTGAGAGGCTACCACAGCCCATGGGGACCTGGGCAGCTTGGGAACGTGCTCATTCCTCCTTGCAGCCTCATGGCTTCAGGGCTCCTCTGAAGGATTTTCCAGCTTCTTTTCCCAGCTACTGTAGAAATGCAATTGGCAGGAGCCCTCCTCGGCTGGGGCTTTGCTTTGCCCATTGGCACTTCCACACTGGGACATCCTGGTAACTGGCTGCGTATGGAGCTTCACCAAGAGAGTGGTACCTGCCCAACAGACAAACTGGGTTTGAGCAGGAGCAAGGGGATAGGTGGGTTCAAAGTCTCAAAGCACTTATGCTGTGCGGGTCAACAGGATCTTGGAGACCCTTTTCTCACCTTGGCAAAGCTGTCTCCTGCTGTCAGGTAGACCCAGCAGCTGTGGACAGCCTCAGTGGTTATCCAGCACATCCCACCTCGAATCAGAGCAGAGGCCAGGTGGGGGTGAAGCAGTTCCCTGCTGTAGCAGGAAGGGTCTCACCTGGTCCATGCCACTCACGCATCAATGGTTGTGTCCTGCTCAGCATCACTGGGCACCTTCTTAGCTGCATTATGGCAGTTTGACAGAGGTCTGCTGGTGGCTGGAATAAGCCCCATAGTGCTGGGCAGGGAGGTTGGACACATGGCTCAGGGGCTGTGTTTAGGCTGGAGGGGATCCCTGCTGCCTGGATGAGGACCTGGAGCAGGACTGGCTCTGTTCCACCTTTGTCAGCACAGCCTCTGCTCCCCAGGAACTGGGTCCCTCCTCTATGCAAGCACTGCTGTCCCCAGGTGATGGAACGGGTTCTTCCCCTCCTCCATCCTCATCCCCATCCCTGCTTCTCCTGACACAAGTGAATCCTGATGCTGCCAGAGGGCTCTTTTCAGTACCTCCAAATTAACACTGACTTCAAATTCAAATGCAAATGCATTTTTAATTTCCTTAATTGAAATTATTTCCTCCTTAGATCTGAATAACGGGATTTGAAGAGTGGAAGTGATGGGATGTGCCTGGCTGCATCAGAGGGGACCACACACTGGTGAGCAGAGCAAGAGCCCAGGAGCTGTGGGACCATTCCCCACTTGTGCAGGGAGCTGGAGCAAGCCAGAGCTCAGCATCCCTCACATCTCCAATAAGAAAAACTCACCCAAGTGGCAGCTTAAAGTGATACCACAGCAAAAGGTTTTGCAAAGGTTGAAAATGATGGATGGCTCCCACAGCCTTCCCTATGGCTCAAAGCATGGTCCAAAGGAGGCATTGGAGTCACTAAGGGGTCTGATTCTCGCTTGCACTGTGGGGATCAACTGTGACTCTGTGGGAGTGAGGGTCTGGGGTGCTGAGCTCTGGGAAATGGGAAGCTTTTATTTCAATGAATAATAATTACCCATTCAAATGCTGCAGATCAATGAGAGATCGACTCAAGATCAATGAGATCTTGAATGAGGCGAAGAGCCCCACATGCCCATTGGGAGAATTCCTTAGCCTGTGTGTTTGCACCTCTTACAGCAGACTTGTTGGTTGTGCGTGAAATGATTTCTACACATCATTGCACTTTACCAACCCAGCCTAGAATAATCCAAAAGCAATGGCATAAATCAGTCATTAATTGTTACTGAAGTATTTATACAATAATTTGTTTATGCATAATGTATGCAATTCTGTTTGAATTGGTGGCCTTTTTTAACCAGTCTTTACTGCATTTGCAAAGACATTTTCAGTGTCTAATGGGTCCTGCCAACAGGAGTGGCCAAAACTCTCAGCCCCCCTGTGCCTGGGTAATGGCACCGAGCCTCTCACTGCAGCCCCCAGCCTGCCCACAGCACATCCATGTGCTCCCTCCAACAAGGAGCAGGGATCCCAATTAATCCTCATTTCCAGCAGCAGCCGAAGTGAGCTCCACGATGCCATTGGATGCAGATGAACTATGCTTTGGTGGGAATTCAATTACACACTTTCTCCTTGCGGAACATAATGCATTTTGACAATACAGTCGTTTCAGTGCTAATGAGATGCATTTTAACTGCTGTGAGGACTGTATTTCTCCCTGCACTTAGTACACAGGATCCACGTTAATTACAGTTTCCGTGGAGAAAAACCCACAGAGTTACTACCTACATTTTACTCCTGGTAACAGCAGTTTGCTTGCATTGCCAGGATCATTATGGATTCACTTTTAAGGCACACTTTAGACCAAACAACTTGATTGTGATAGCAGGGAGTGAGCGGTTCTGCTTTCTTTTGGCTGCTCAGTCCCTGTTGTAAAAGGATTGTTTATAGCAGGGAGATGAATCGGATGTGTTGAAGTCAGAACATCCTCGCAATGAAAGCATTCGTAGCAGTTGTTTTAAGAGGTTTTTGTAAGACGTATGGAACCGAAGGCCAAATTAGCACAGCAGCTCATGGGCCCGCACAGGGATGGGCACATCCTTCACCCCCGGAGCAGCAGCCCTGGGGCCAGCATGGGAAATCACCGTGGGTTTATTCCAATGAAGAATCCCGTTTGCCCTCTGGCGTCTTTCTGAGAGCTCTGAAGGCTCCAGCCAGGCAGAGCGGGGTTTCCCTGGCAGTTTGTAACCTGCTTCTTTACAGCCCTGTAGGTTTCCCTGTCTCTACACAAGGGTTTGGATGGAGGGACCGAAGCAGACAGCATGGAAAAGCCGAGTGGTTGTAAGCGGCGCGGAGCACGCGTTGGACGAGGAGTAAGCGGTCACCAGCACTGCAGGGGTGTTTAAAAGATTGACCAAATGGGTGTTGTGTAAAGACCTTCACTTACCTCATCTGTTAATAGCTGGAGATCATTTGTAGCCTTCTATAACACATCTCGGCAATGGTCACGGCAAAAAGAAACAATTATTCCTGTTACTTCTTCATGTATTTAAGTATTTATACATCTCCCTTCTCTAATGTTCCCTTCATCTCAGTGCAGGGCAGAGCCTGAGCCCACCGTGAGTGCTGGGGATGGGCTGTGACCCAGTGCTAAGGCAGGTGACAAATAACAGCTCGCTCATCAGCCCAGTGAGCAATCAGCCTCTTGTTTCTGTACCTGGGGCAATGGCTGAACAAAGAGGTGTTTGCTGCTGAAACTGTGCGCATTGGAATGGTTAAAGATGTAAAACCACACACAAAGTCTGGCTTGGCTTCCCCGAGGAGCAACGGGCAGGAGGAGGGGGAGATGCTGGGGTGCAAGGCTGGTGGGGTGGGCATGGACAGCAAGGGGTCCTTTGAAAGTGGGTTTGAATGGGGAGAGAGACAGCCGGGTCTCTATGCCGAGTGGAGCTGGGGAAAAAGCAGCAAGAAGATCATCCTGCTTTCTCCTTAATTCCTTTAGAAACCAATGCTGCTCCTCTCCTCCCTTCTCCTTCCTTCTCCTCCACTTCTATCCTTTCCTCCCCTTCTGATGCTGACGGTTACAGCAAACCCAGGAGCTCACGGCTCTGTTGTGCTCGGTGCAGGCTCCCTTTTGCTGACACCCTACAGCAAGAGGCTGTTCAAGGGGGAACCACCTTTCCTGGAGCCCTCAGCACCTCTGCTGTGCTGGATGCTTGTGAAGGCAATCGGGCAAGCGCCGAACCCTTGAAAACATGAATCCTCTGAAAGCCCCAGAGCCGTGCCCTGATGCCTGGCTGTGCTCTGCACAAGTGCTGGTGAGCAGCACAAGCTTCTGCAGAGGAGCAGCCCCAAGCGCTTTCACATGGGAAAACAAGGAGAGGATGTAAAAAATAGCGGCTCACTGTCCGCTGGTTGTAAATGCACCCGAGTTGTGTTTTATGGTGTCTTCTGCAGTGGCAACAACTGGGTTGGACGCAGGGGCTTGGAGCGAGCTGCTCTAGTGGAAGGTGTCCCTGCCCGGGGCAGGGGTTGGAGCTGGAGGAGCTTTAAGGTCCCTTCAGCACAAATCAGGCTGGGTTCTGTGATTCTGAGAGCCCCAAGGCACGAGTCTGGGAATCCCAGGGCTCCAGGAGCCAGAGGTTCCCGCAGTGCAGAGATGGGGATAACGCTGGGTGCTGGCCACGGCAGGGGAGCAGCTCACTAGATGGAGCTACAGGATAGCTGCCTGCCCTCAGTGCCCCGCCGCGGGAGGTGGCCAGGCACAGGGAGCTCATGTAGGTGACCTCATGGGCCACCGGCGGCCACCTTGATCACCCCAGCAAAGCCCCCAGGGTGCCCTGGGCTGATCTCATTTGATGCCTGCCGCTGGTTTGGGAAGAAAGAGGTAAAAATGTGGGAACAACTTTGCAGTTCTCTGGGAAACGCCTTTGAGCTTTCACTTCAGCAAGAATCAGCAGAGAGGGTGCTGAGGCGCTGGCACAGGGTGCCCAGAGGAGCTGTGGCTGCCCCATCCCTGGCAGTGTTCAAGGGCAGGTTGGACACAGGGGCTTGGAGCAAGCTGCTCTAGTGGAAGGTGTCCCTGCCCGTGGCAGGGGTTGGAACTGGGTGAGCTTTAAGGTCCCTTCAACACAAACCAGGCTGGGATTCCATGATTCCCTATGAATCCATTCTGGATGTATTTGTCTTCTGGGAAAGCACTGCCATTCCCTCTTGGCCAGCTGGGGCTCAGCAAGGCCAGTGTTAGCTCACAGCGGGTGTCCATGAACAGCTCTTGTCTTCTCCCACCATCGCACCAAGACATCGCTGGGTGATTCAAAGACCATTACCTGGGTCAGAAATGCTACCTAAAACACCGGCTCCTCCTCCCCTCTTCCACCAACAACCATGTCTTTGGTCAGCCCCATGTCAGAGGCAGGAGCATGTCATTGTCCTTGCCCTCAGCTCACCTGCTGCTGGCATCGTCTGCATCTTTGCAAAGAGGATGTCTCTGTGCCTGGGCAAAGTGGGCATTGGGGCAGTCATGGCTGCTGCAGAGGCTTTGCAGATCATAGATTAAAATGGAATGAAGCTCACTTCAGATGTAAAAATATGGAAATACTTCAGAGTAATGGGGGAAGAGCTGTAAAAAATGAAGCTGGAGGAACTGAGGGGAGAGATTTTGCTGTTCCTTTCAATAAACCTTTCCAGCAGGTTCAGGTAGTTTAAATTCTCCTTAAATCTCTGGCTTGGTAGGCACCTGTGAAGGTTTAATGGGAGTTAATAGGAAGTGCTGGGCCTGGTGATTAAGGGCAAAGGAATAAAAATGAATCAAGTGAAGGGTTATGGTGGGTTTTTTTTTAGCATTTCTGATGTTCTTGGACACTCAGGTCCTGGTTTCCAGGCAGGTGTGTGCACGGGAAGGGTTTGCTTGAAAATCCATTTATAAATGGTACAAAAACCTCTGAAAAGACTCCAAAAAACAGACTGTAATTTATTTATTTATTTATTTGGTGTTCTGAGTAAATGCTGCTGAGGATCTCTAGGAATTTAAGCATTATACATTGACTGAAGGTGATGTTTGGGCATAGAGATGACCCAGGTATCTACTATCAGGATGGGAGGTTTGTCTTGTTTAAGGAGTGCCATGTGTTCCGTATGAGCCTGAAGTATGAGAGCAGCACTGGATAAATGGGCTTTTCTCTCCAGCAGGTAAGCTATTCCTGCGAGGACCAGGAAGTTGGACTCAATGATCCTTATGGGCCCTTCCAGCTTGGGATATTCCATGATTCTTGAATGGGAAAATGACTGCCGGTGAGGCTCTGTCTGGGTCTTGATGCTCTTGTGGTCAAGCTGTTGCATCAATGCACTAAGCTGAGCTGTGGAGCTGTGCTTGTGCAGCCTTCATGGGTGCCCCAGCCCAGACTCTCCTCGCAGGTAAGGCTCAAGGTCAGAAACTTTCAACTGTTGTATTTGGGCATGGAACGTTGCTCATTTTGTGGTCACTGTGGGCCACTGAAACCATGGAAATGTGCCCGTGGGTGAAACCTTCAACGGGGACATGCCCTGGGGTAGGATGAAGGAGGATGGAGCTGCTCCTTAGGGTGTGAAGGGTGACCACCGTCTGGTGCCCATCTCTGAGCAGGGCTGGGAACAACCCCACTGTGATCTTCCTTTGGGTGCTTATCAGCAGAAGCCAGCAGGGCTTTAGTCTGGGCAAACAGCAGCCCAGCTGTGATTAGAGCAAGCTGGGAGCAAGTTGCCTCAGATGTAACCAAGACATATCCTTTGGGGTCACCAATCACACTGCAACTTCTAGTCCCGTGTCTGCATGGGGAAAATGGGTGCATGTGGCTAAACCACACTGCAGCACGGACTAGGTGAGTTTCCCTGCTATGGTATGTACCTTTAGTACCAGTACCACTCTGGCATACATGCTTTGACATAGTTTGATTATTCACTCCTCTGTTCAGGGTCCTGGGAAAGCTTGTTCAGTTCATGTTATCACCTTTTTATTGCAGTGACACTGATTTTGATGTCCCAACTACCTGTGATAATTGTACACTTGTGAGAAGTCACGGACACATCCTGTAGAGGTGACCTTATAGCAGGTATGTGTTTGAATGGCCAGAACACTGTCACTTCGGAGGAAAGCTGTATGCTGCTATTAGCACTATTGCAGTCTTCAGGACTCTTGTGGAGGAGGGTGTTACCCAGTCTAAGAAAAGATGTCTGATCAGGTCCTAAATGGGTAACTGCTCAAAAGCCATGGCTGGGTTGAGTGTTTGATCGAGGTCCTGCAGCTCAGATCCTGTCCTGCTGCAGGTGGAGATAAGGATGAAGAGCAGTTTCTTGGCTGTGGATACTTCTGCTTTTAGTGACATTGAGCTTTTGCAGGGAAGTGGGTGTGAAGGTCTGGGAGGTCAAATCCAGCCCTGTGTCCTAAGTCATCCTAGTCTGCTCTACACATTTCCATCTTCCTCCCTGCAAACGTAGCCCTCTGTTGGGGGCTCTTGCAAAGAAACAGCAGCCATCTGCTCAGCCTGCATGAACTTTTATCTTTATTCTCATTTCCACGTCTTCTGCAATAACAATCTGAGTTGGGAAGAGGGAGAACCTTGCAAATGCCATATGCCCAGAGTTGTTCCATTGTAGTTTCCCAGAAGCGTTCAAATCTCATAAGCAACCTGGTTTAACATGATTACCAGCCCAGCTCCATTCACCAAAGGGGAATGGATAGTTTGAATCTATTTCAGAGCAGCAGACGCGATTTTGGTGCTCTTTGTGAGATTAATTCAACTGTGACAAGTTTTGTGGTTCACCAGCTCCAGAGGTCTGCCCATAGAAATTTTTCCTTTTCTAGCACTTGAAAGCAGATGGCAATTTGTTCTGTGGCCACGCTGGAATAACGGGTGTTTCTGTGCCTCTGAATAGGGGCAGTGAAAAGGAGCAGTCCATCTTTGTGTAACTTTAAATATCTTGAAGGATCCAAATGCACAGCCTTGCACTTGGGGCCTTGATGTAGATTTGTGACCCTCTTTAGAAGAGCTGAGCTCATAAAACAGTGACTGGAATCCAGGAGGCCATAAATATCATATTTTCATCTGTGGCAGCTATAACCTTGCTTGACTGTTGTTCATACTGTTTAGAGGGAATATGGACCCATTTGGCTTATTTGATCAATCCAAAAGTTGTAAGACAGGATGGAGGAAGTAGTTCTGATAATGGCAGAAACTCCCCAGGATTTGGAAAGGCAACTATAACTTCTTTACTGTCAGAGGGTATTTTTAGGCCTCTCTTTATGGAGGGGTGGGTGCAGCTGCATCTTTGGAACAGAGCAGGGCTGGTGGGAAGGACATCTCTTTGCCCTCATCGGAAAGCACCATGCCATGTTCTAATGATTTTAACTGGGATGAGCTGGAAGCCCCTTTGAAGCATCAGGAAGCAATGACCTCTGCAGACAGGAGAGTGACTGTGGTGCCTGGGAGGTCTCTAAGCTGGAGTGCGGATCTGGAGAACCTCGGCTGCGATGCCACTGACAAAGTGCCTCTGGGACACTTGTGAACTGCAGCACCAGGCTGGGCCTCCGAGCATGGCCATGTGGTAGGTGCCTGTCCAGTTCTGGGGTTGTCTTGTGAGTGAAGATCCCATTTCCCATGGTCCGGAGATAGCAGGCACAAGGTAGGTCCAAGAGAGATGCAGCTCTAACATTTGTTGCCCCCTCCCCAAGGTCAGCTCACTGTTTTGGGTTCTCGGGACTCAAACCATACATACAGGAATAACTCACTGTACAAAGTTTTCAACTGTCAGAAGAGCGATTTGTGAATAAATGTTTTCATTGCTTGGCTGGCGTTATGGATGGATGAATAATATCCATCAAATAAATTATTCATCCTTTTCCTCTCCTTGCCATCATCAGATAAATTCTTTGTGATTTATATTTGTTCATTATTCATCTGGCAACGAGAAACAGAGATGGTTCAAGAGCTAAATCTGCCTTATTGGAAGCAGCCACTGAGCTCTGGTTGATCTCGGGGGCTGTACCAACACAAATCTCATCCCATGCAGCTCAAGTGTCCTCTGAGCAGTGGTGCTCATTGCAGCTCCATGGGTGGTGAGAGTCCCCAAGTGATGTGCTGGGAGCAAAGCCAGATTCTCCTGCTCTGTCACCTGGCTCCCAACTCCTTAGCTGTCTCCAATATGTTCGGGATGCCTTGGGATACAGAAACTATGGGTTAGGAATGCCACCCTGGATGGCTGATGGGTTGTGTCCTTTGGCCAGGTCATGGCTACAGCACATAATCATGTGTGCTTTTAGAGGGTGCAATTCCACGAAGACATCTGGTGTAGACAGCAGGGATAGTGGAGAGGAGGGGGATTATCAGTCCTTGGAGCAGTTGTGCAGTGTTTTATACAGGGCTCTGGGGCTCCAGTCCTGCCTCTCCCATGCTCCCAGTCTGCAACTTATCCAGGTTGCTTTTGCCCCTAACAGAGCAGGCTGCCACCTCCTCTTCAACACACTCCAGCAACAGGGATATGGGGAGACTTTCCAGCAACGCAAGGAAGGGAAAAAGACTTCATTTGGCTCCTCTAGAAAAGGAAGCAAAGCAAATCACCCCACAGAAGCTGGCTGACACAGGAGATGCCTGCTGCTCCTGCTAAGCAGTGATCTGATTTGTTCATTTTACAAGTGGTGTTCCACAGTCTGGTGACCGAACCAGATTCAAACTTCTGCTTTTTTTTGCTTTTTTTGCTCTAAAAAGTGTGCGAATTGTTACTGGTGTCTTAAACTACTGGGAAAAGCATCTTCTAATTGCTCTGCCGTGAGTCAAAAAATGACAAAATGTTCTTCAAACCCTTTTCCCTCTCAGAAAGTTTCACCTTTCCATAGTGCAGAGCTGATAAAGTCACCTGCATGCAAAAAGGGGAGGTAATAACACAGCTTGCTTTGTAACCCCAACTCAAACGTGCTGCAGCAGTCACCTGCTTGTAGTAACAGCCTGATCTATGGGAAGTGTTCGAGGCAGCCCTGGAACTCCAGTAAAGCTTTGATTTTCCACTCACAGCATCTCACATGACACTCCCAGCTGAGTGCTCAGACACCAGCATCAAGATTCAGGTGGAGAGGAGGAATGACAACTGAAGGAAGAACCCAGGAGTGAGTGGATGCATTCTCTACAATAGGGGGAGGCTGCTGGCAATGGGCGGTGATTGATGTGGTGCTTCCCACCCCACCTTGAGTTGGTGCTGGTTTGCTCCCTGGCAGTGCTGCTCAGCCAGAGCCTGTGGAGGGGCAGGGAAGGGAAGCTGGGAGATAATCCCATGGCTCCCACCCCTGCTGGGTACCCCACAGTAACGCCCTGCATGGACTTTTTGGCTGTGATGGGCAGGGTCCTCTTAAGCGTGCACTCAGCTGCTGTGATCTGTGCACACCCCAAAAGAAGCGAGTATGGCAGCAAGCAGGGGACCTTCATGCCTGAAGGACATATTGGAGTGTAATTTGTGGTGTGATTGATATATCTTTTTTTTGTATGTAATTTTTCCCCTCTTGCCAGCTGTCTGGTCAGGGACACATCAATCTCTGCACCCTTTCCAGCTCAGGAATGTGTTTTGGGAGTAATCATTTGTCTTGGCCACGTCTGTGGGATGCATGGCTGTGGGAAGGCAAGGGAACAGGGCTCTGCCCTGCAGAGTAGTGCTGGAGGGAGGTATCTTTTGCTTGGTTCCTGTTTGCCCTTGGCACCCAGGGTACCTGCTGCTCCCTGGGTGTGCAGGAGCCCTCACCCAGTCCAACAGCTCATCCATGAAGAGCTGGTGCTGTAGAGTCTGTGAGTCTTTGGCACAAAACTAAGCCTTATTAAGTCTCCTTTTAGAAGCTCAACAGGTCTTGGGAGCAGTCATGGGGGACAAAGGTGGGTTTTTCCCTCCCTGCAGAAATGGTAGGGAAGGAACTGTAACACCGAGAACTTGGTTTTATGTGTAGGGCTGAGGGGTATTAGACAGGCTGATGGGTGGTAACGAGCTGTTCGGGGGGGGGGGCTTGTATTGAACCTGATCAGATGTGATCTGAGATTCCCATCTGTTCAAACCCTTCATTAACATCCTGCTGTGTGCACCTGACGAGCACTAGAAGTTAACCAGAAGGGGCTCATGACCCTGGTTGGTTAGGTCTCTAAAGCTTAGACACTTAGATAGGTTTTAAGGAATTAGTGAGCAAAGTATTCCCAGGTTCCTGTAGACAGCACTGAACGTGGCAAGCTGAGACTCCATTTTCATGTCTCAATTGTCCCACTCATGCCCTTTCTCTCATCGTACCCAGCTGTTTTTAATGCTCCCATCTTCTACTTTCAATTTCGGATCTTGTTCCAGAGAGATGGGGGGGGGAAATACGTTTGCTTATTGAAAATAGAAATAACCTTCCCTGGCTGAGCCCATGGCACCATGGTCATTTGCATCAGTCCGAGAGGAGGATCAGTTAACTGGGGAAATAAGAGCAGGGATGGCACCAAGCCTCCAAAGAGCCCATTTGTGCTGACGTTGCTTTGCACCCACGTTTCCTGTGCATGGGCTGAACTCGAGTGTGGTCTGTTCAACGTGTTCCACCTGAGGTCTTGGGGGACACCGAGCCTTCAGTCACACCTCTGGGTGCTGTGTGTCAGGACCGTAGGATGGTAGATGGTGTCTGAGGCTCAGAAAGAGGGCAAAGCTGCAAGAAAGAGCAGAAACCCAGCTGTGACCTGCCCTGAGGTGGGAAGCAAGACCAAGGATGGATACTCCATAACAGCCAAGCACAGGGTAAGGGGGTGTGCTGGGGTGAAAGCAGAAGGAAGCAGGCTGAGCACGCTGGGGCAAGGGCCTGCACCCTGAAGCCCTGCTCCTCCTCAAGACTGCACTGGTGCTGGGAGGTAAGTGCTGGGGTTGTTGTGGTGGTGCCGGCTCTGGAAGGACCCCTCCGAACACATCTTTTGACTTCCTGCACGGGAGCGTCACTCATCAGAGCTGCAGTTATCCTGTTAGATCAACTCGCGTCATCCTTCCTCTCTGTAAAGGTCCACTTTTGCTGCTGACCCCCTCCCATAAGGATAAAATATTTCTGTTTTCAGGATCTGTTTAATTTGTATCTTTCATGGGTGTTTCTGCAGTAAGAAGCCACCTTTTGGGTGCAGGATGAAGTGCTTGGGAGTCAGAAATGCTGTTGTGTCTGTTAAGGTATTTTCTCTAATTGCTACCTTCCGTTGCTGCTGCTGCAGACTCCTCTGCCCCTCTATAATCACATAAAAAGCATCTCCCAACAGCCTTGAGCAAACAGGAATTAAGTTGCTTTGACTTTCCTTATCTGCAGACAGAACCTGGCGCTGCCTCCTCCTTTCAGCCACTGTGAGTGGCAGAGGAAGGTCTGATGGAGGCCCTGGAGCCATCTCTGTCACCAGAGGAGTAACCATTTTGAGTTTCTTTTTTAACACCTTCCTCTATGTATTGATCCATGAGCCATGAAGCGTTTGTAGGAGCAAGATTTGGACAAAATTCTTATTTAACTCCCCAGCAACGCCAACAGTAAATTACTTCTTGTTGAGGGTTTTACTGAAGTTGTATCCTGTCTATGCCCACTACCAGCTAGTTCCAAGCTGCAGACTTAGCTGGGAATCTTTGCCTTGGACTTGGCTTCTCACTGCCTTCAGTTTACAAATCCCTCTGTGTGCTGCATTCATCTTGCCACCATCAGCCATCTGCATTGAGGCATCTCACTAGAGCAGTTGTGGGTTGTTTTCCTTCACTTTGGCCAAGGCAGTGAAGGGAGGTGGTCACCCCAGAGGGCAGATGGTCTCATTTGGAGGTGGGTGTCTAAGGAGAGCAAGGCTGGGCGGCTCTTGAGGGCCATGGTCTCCACAGCCCCTGGAAGCTCATGGTGACATTGTGAGATTGGACATAGAGGGGAGATCCGCATCATCCAAGTTGACATGCTTCCAGTGCTAACAGCTCTGTGTGTGAGCTACACATGCTTCCCATGGAGCTGAGAGGGAAAACAATCATTCTGGAGAGCTATTCCTCTCTCTGGACTTAGACCTCTGTAATGAGTGAGAATACGCATCCTGGAGAAGTGCTGTTGGTTGGTTGGTGTTTTTTAACATGAAACCCCCAGGAGGAGTCTGGGTTACTAACTTGGATGGAGACAGCTCTGTGATGAATTTGGACCAATGTGCTTCTTCCCTAATTTTACCCCAGCTTCCACCCTCCAGCAGTAAGTGAGCTACATCCACCAGGCTAAAACAGACCCAAGTTCTCTGTTCATTCTACCCCTTACCCCAACATGATGTGAAACACTCCTGTAAAATGTTTGACCCTGTAAGACAACATACTGCACTGTTCTCCATTCACTTCCAATTTTATGCAACTTTCTTTTCTGGAATAGGCTCAATGGTCTCAGGAAATAATTGGTGAGCTTGTTAGACTAATGGGATTTTTATTTCCAAGGCTATAGATCAAACAAGTATGCCTGAAAATTCATTATACATGCAGTGTGCACTAAATAATTATTCCTGCCCATGAAAGTGCTGGAGGAGAGATTATGATAAGGTATAGCTTTAAAAAAAAGGTGCTTGTTTTATCATTTATAAAGCAAAGTTCATATTGGATGCACTAGTTAACTATTCGGTGAGTAGTAAGTCACTTGGGTAGCCAGGGTGCTGGGGGAAAGGCTGGCAAGGATGGTGCCTTGTCTTGCTGGGCTTTATTCTTGGTCTAGATCTGAACAAAGTGCCTCTTCCTGAGCTCGCCTCCACCTTGTTTGCAGGGATAGCCCTGGACGTTGCTGGAAACAGCAGAATCTTGTGTTGCTTCCACATGGTGAAAGGGCCTGGTCTCTCACCTTGCTCTTCTCCAGGGGATTGATCTCCATCCTTCCTCCCTCTGCTCTCACACCTTAGTGTGCAGCCAGGAAGGGAGTGCTTTGCCCACGTGGACACGTGGCAAAGGGGACGTCAGCAGTGGAGAGCCTGTTCCATAATAGAATGATGAATATCAGTGACTGAGGGACATGGGCTTTGCAGGGGTCATGTTCAGCCTCCCCATCCTGAGCATTTTGTACCTGAATTGCAGCTCCTGGGCTTGTTCTGGCCATGGCTGCTGGGAGGCGGTTGAGCTGAGATCTTACCCATGAGCTGAGCTTGAGCAGCTCCCTGTGTAGAAATAGATGGAGATGATTCTCTGATTCTTGCATTTGTTCCTAAATATATGTATTAAGGAATTTTACCTTCGGTGTATTTGAAGCTTTGTTTGCAAACTGAGCTGTCTTAAGGATGGTATTTTGTGTGTCTGTGTTGGGGTTGTCCACTTATTGCTACTTTTCTATCAAATATTTAGTATTTTCCGTTTCTAGAGCTGCTCAGAAATTGTTCACTGAGAATTTTCATAGAAAAAACTTTAAAAATGTTACAAGTGGATGCTGGCTTTGTGAAGAAAACTGACTGTCATTTGGGAAATGACAGGAGAAGGAAAAATGAAGATATACAAAGAAAAGTCATAGAAAGGATCAAAAGCATGAGCTGTGACATCTCTCAAATGGTAATGCTTGATAAGCCTTGGAAAACCCTGAACAAATCTCCAACACAACTTAAAAATAGTTATTCTCATCCTGTAGGCACAGGGACTAATGTGAAGTGACAACATCGAAGAATGTCACTTCCAGTCTGCTTCATTCACCCTGTACTTGCCTGCTGGGTCGCCCATCGTATGCCAGGGAGGGATCACTGTGAACAGGCAGGAGAAGGAATTTGGTTACCCCGCATTAGAGGCTGGGCTCAATACCTTGGCTCTTCCTGGGCAAGCAGTTCCTGACCCATATGTGCTGCACACGCAAGTGGAGAGCAAAGACATGAACTTGGGTTTTCTAAGCCTGGGGTCTGAACCACTGAACCATTTTCCACGTGTGTTATTAATTCAATAGGTGATTTAATCACTATTTAGCCCCTGATAGGAAAAACACTGGTCTTGAGAGCTGTGGCCAGTGGTCACTTGAAGAAGTCCATGCCCAGCCTGGACACTCAGCTTGGAGCTGGGATGGTTGCAGGCTGTTATTCTGGTGCTCCTCGTGGTGAAATGACCCTTGGCTGCGCTGTCTGATGGGGCATCTCCTGGCTGAATCGTGGTGAAGGCAATGTCATTATGAACATCCCAACCAAGGATGTATCTTCTTGCTGATTAATCTAACATTCGGAGTGGAGCAGTTCATCCATCATGTTAACCATGGGTTTGCTGCGAGAGAGGAAGGGAGTGGGTTTGAGTAATGAGCTGCACATCGTGGTACACTGAGTAAGTGGATAACTAATAGGTAAGTGGCACAGTGTAAGCTGGAGTGTGCCTGCTGGGATGAGGGGAGTGGCTGTATTCATCCGTCCATCCATCCACCCATCCATCCATCCACCCATCCATCCATCCACCCAGGAAACACACTCAGCATCTCATGATGGAGGTCTTGAGGCACACACTTCTGCTAAATGTTTGCAACTTGCTTGCTGGGCAGAGCATCCAGGGCAGGTTTTCAAAGGCTACAGCAGCACCCTGTAGAAATCCACCCTGCAGAGCACAGTTTTTAAGGTGCACACAATTACTCTTCATGCATATGAGAATCAAGCAGTCAAGGATGCTAACAACCAGTAATGTTGATTACTGGCCATTTTCCTTCAGTTGCTTCCAATGTCTGGTCACGGCTGCAAAACCAGTTTACATCGTGCACCAATTGCAGTTAGAAGCTCAGAACAGCCCCATCCTTTGATTTACTGTGGGAAAGTGGGATGACAATATGTAGGTCCACAGGGAAACTGTAAAACTTCACTAATTAATCGACAAGTGACTGTGAAATTCTCAGTTGCAGTGTGCTGTGTGAGTGTGAAGTTCTGCTTATAAAGCTGGTTGGTTTTATACATGGTGCTTCATAAAGGAGTCTGGTCTCGCATAGCATCCTCTGAGAGTCCGATGATGAAAAGCATCTCCTCATCTCTACTTGCTGAATGTTAACACTGGAAGCCACAAACAAAACCCAGCAGAAATGGAGTTTCTAATCAAGCTGACCAGGAGGAACGTTTCCTCTCCTGCTGCCAATTACTGGGCAAATATTACAATGCAACATGTTAACAGAATTAAATACTTATTTGAACTTGGCTTCTCACATAGTTACGGGTGACAAATTAATTATAATGTTATTTATTGTGACTTTCAATAATTCATCAGGATGTGTTCATACCAGTAATTAGAACATGTACAGTAAGAAGTGGCTCACATAAATTATTCCATGGCATTCATTATTTATTTGACCATTTATAGTTGTGCAAAATTTACTGAGAAAATAGCTACATTAATTAACATGTGCATTAAGATTGCATTAGTCCTACTACACTTACTCAGCATGTAAAGATACTTAGATTTGTGTGTGTGAACAGCTAGAAGGGTTTTGCTTGTGTCTTTTAAATCATTTATACTTAGCAAAGAGCTCTGTGATTGGGAGCAGGAGATAGCTGCTTGTGGGAAGCCTTCCTGCTGACTACACAGGCAATGGCGAAGTTGGTTTAGTTTGGCTCAAGAATCTTTTGATGAGAGATGGGTGTTTGGCTGTGACGTTCAACCACTGATGTTTGAGCTAGAGCAACGAACAAGAGAAAATCCAGTACTCAAGACCTTCTGCTTTGACTACCTATAGTTGAGGAGACCGTAGGGGAAGGCAGTTGGCATAGTGGCCCCATTGCATTCCCTTGGCTAACGCATGCCTGGTGGCTGAGGCCAAGGACAACGCCTGCAGAAGACTGTCAGAGGGCTCCTGGGGACATGACCTACTCTTTACCAGCCCCAACCTTGTCTGAGGCTGCTGTAAAGTTACTCCAGTTCCAATAGCATGTGTCTAAACCTCCTGTGCGTCAGCACTGACATTCAGCTGGAACGACGAGGAATTCTTTTGTGCCAAATGAATTAAAAACAACTTCTCAACAAACAACCCACAGATCATTTTGTAGTCTGGAAGGGAAGAGAAACATGTTTAATCTATGCCATAAAAGTGGTGCCTGCTCACCTTGTTTTACATCATTAATGAGTCCACTGGAGGATGCACCAGGGAATTTCCACATGAGTAAACTCCACCCAGTGTAAAAAGGCTGAGATCCACCTCTGTAATTTAATGGTTCAGCTCCCACATGAAAGCTGGTATTTGAGGTTCTAATTATTAAGCACAAATTGAATTCCAGCTTTTGGAGCTGAGAGTTCCTTCCCTCTGCAGATTGCAGCTGAAGGCTTCCTCGCTGGGGAATGCTGAAGAGGATTTTAGTATGTCCGCTCAAGATACCGGCCACAGAGAGGCAAGTCCCATGGGAGCCTTGTGGCTAGGGGTATATTCAGAAAGCACTTTGTCTTGGATAAAGATAATGAACTATTCATGAGGCATCATTCATCTCGGGAATCCCAGGGGTATGCTCTTCTGGTTATGGATTACTAACGACTCATGGTGAAATCTGGCTATTAACTTTCTCATGGTTAACTGATGGCCTGTGGAGTTCTTGTCAATGGGTACCTGGCTGTGGGCTGGACTTAAAGTAATGCTCTACTTCATGGTTATGGTCTTTCTTCTTGCCCTGGTAGGAGCTCTCTGTGACTTGTAATGGGAAATGGTGATGCTGCTGTGTGGAGAAGTCTCGTCCAGGTTGGTCACAAACAAGTAGATGAAGAAAAGTTTCATTTTTGTGAGAACAAAGACCCTTCCAAAACTTACCCAACCAAACCCAGCCTCACAAAACATGTGTGTGTGCTTTCACTGTTCTTGAGTTAGCAGCCACAAAACACTTAGAGGCATTTTTGCTCTGGCTATGCATGCACTCAGAAGGTAGAGCACATGAAGGATGTTTTGGGTTTTTCCCAAAACCCTTGGTTTTGGGAAGCAGAGTAGCAGAAACCAACCATCTGCTTCTTGGAAGGAAGACCAAGGCAGGGCTGCAGTTTGGGAATTTCTTTGTTTTGTCTTTACAGCTCAGCTGCCAAGATGCAAAAGAATAAATTGGTTTGGATTAACACAAATCACGATTCTTCTCACCGAAGTGGATCTCTGAACAAACTCCCATTTCCCTCAACTGCGTGTTCTGCAAGTGTCTCATACTAAATGAAGCCAAAGGTAAGAACCATCAGGCTGTCAGGAAGGGGCTGTCCTCTTCCTCCTCGTCCTCTTCATCATCATCCTCCCAGGTAACTTGGAGGTTAGAGCACTTTGCCAGGAGAATGAAACCCAAGCTTGCTTCTGCTTGTTTTCAGAGCCAGATGCTGGGGCTGGGCATTACCCTCCTGTGGCAGGCTGTCATTTATAAACGCTTCATGGGTGCAGCTATTACAGCCTCAGTGCGTCTCACTTTGAAGTCTATGTATCAATATGGAGTTAGAAAATGGGCCACTCTCTACTTCTCTTACCTCTTAACGATGCTAACCTTGCAGAGATGCATCCCAGAGGAGCCTGTTGCCTCATGGCAGATGGTGGAGGGGAGTGGAAGTACTCACAAGGGAAGAGGAGGAGAAACTGACTCCGTCTCGCCAGTGTCCTCGGAGCAAAACTTCAGCCAACGTTACTGTGTGTATTCTGAAGTTCATGTCCAGAGTTGGCCTAGTTTAGAGAAATGTGGGTTTAGTTCTTTCATAGAGCAGCGTTCATTTTTCACAGCAGAGGGGCTCTCCTCAGGCTCTTGCTTCAGACAGGGCTTGAAGAATCAGGTGCCTTCTCTTTCTGAAATGTTCCGAGGAGCTCCCGTGTGGTTTCAGATGAGGGCCATGATTATGCTCGGGAGGTTATGACAGGGAAAGATGCTGCTCAGTTCTTCTCTTTCCTGTTTTACTGGAGCTGCCATGAAAATGGATTAGTCCAAACCATCTCTCCGTCTTGCTGCCCATTTGTCAGGTTCCTGCAGCCACGTTCGCTGCTTGATGATTTCATAAGCTGCGCTCCTTTTCCTTGGGTTCTGGTGATTGATTGTGATGACAAGTGGAAATATTACAAAATAAATCTGTTTTCACGGCCCTGCAAAGGCCACTCTGAGAACCCTCTGCAGGTTTAACAATGTAGGAAGAGGTGGGAAAGCCAAAGATTAACATCAGAGCAGCTGTCCTGTGGTATCCATTAATGCTGCAGTTATTTCTGTAGGGACCTTATTTTACCCTAAGGGGCAAATGATTATCATTCATCCCAGGAAAATAAAGAAAATAGGTAGAAGTCATAGAATCATTTATGTCAGAAAAGACCTTTGGGATCATAGAGTCCAACCATTAACCCAGCACTGCCAAGTCCACCACTAAACCATGTCAGGAGCTCATGCAGGGGCCAGCACCATCTCCAAAGCTGGACACTGATAGAGCATAGATGAGGCCAAACCCAGAACTGCTGGGGGAATGTTTGCAATGACTTCCCCACATTCGTATTTTCCTTTTAGAAGGACTTTCAGTACAAAGACTGTTCGTTTGTCTGGAGTTGTCTTTCAGTCCTGAAACTACCTCTCCACTGAAGACAGCCCCCTTGTGCAGACCATCCCTCTGCCATCACTAGTGCCTTTCATGCACATCATGGATGCTGCATGGCCCCTTCGTTTGGGTTCCTACAGCTTGCTTATCATCCAAGAGAAGCTCTGCCAACACCTCCTGCTCTGCCTACACCCTTAAACAGTGTATCTGATGATTTTAAGAGTCTGTTCCAACTTAAATGATCCAGTGGACCCAGAGGAGTGTGAAGCCCTGCTCCTAACAAGGACAATATGCAGATAACTTCATCTCCATCAGCTTGGCATAGGTGGGATGTTTGGCAGAGGGGCTTGTGGCAGCAGAAATGCTGTATCCCTGGCAGTGCTCAGGGCCAGGTTGGACAGGGTTTGCAGCAAGCTGCTCTAGTGGAAGGTGTCCCTGCCTGTGGCAGGGGGTTGGAACTGGATGAGCTTTAAGGTCCCTTCCAATACAAACCAGTCTGAGCCTATGAAAGGATGCACTGGGGCTTTTGGCAGGAGGCTAAGCAAGGAGGTTAGTTCCCTCTGCAGCAATTGGCCCCAAGAGGTTTTGGTTTCACCCTGCAGCCAGGTCTGCAGTGAGCAGAGCAAAAGACAAAAATGAGCTCTAATGATCACCTTTTTCCTGCAAGAAGATACAGATGGGCAGGTCGTCCTGTTGAGATGCCCTTCAGCCTGGCACCAGAGCCGCTGCCGCTGCACTGGGGGGATTGCCGTTGTCTCTCCAAGTCAAAGAAGGGATATGAACTAAGATGAAACAACAAAGAGGGAGACAGTAGATTTTAATTGATAGAGAGCCCAGGAACTGGTGTGCGGCCCAGTAAATATTGGAATGACATTACCTGAGCTTAAAAAAAATGGACAAATTGTGAGGCTTAATTTCTATCCCCAGTGGAGCTGGGGAGCAAGCACCATGGACATATCAGGATTTCTTCTAATAATTTCCTTTGGTAATGGAATCAGAAGGAGAAAGCTCCAGAGAGACTCTTTTACAATCTTTTCCCCTCCCTTCGCTTTTTCTTTCTGATTCCCTCCATTGTTCCCAGCTCTGTCAGGATTGTGACAAACTTAATTACCAGCAGCCAGCAGGAAATTCAGATGACATGTCACTTTTCTTTCCCTTTCTTTTCTTCTGAATTCATAAAAGCTTTCTAGTCTCTAGAGTGAATAAGGACAGGGGCCAGATGGTGCTGGTGTCCGATATCGGCAGCATCTGAACATTTATCTCCTTGAGATCTTCAGTGTCAAGAAGCCATAGATGAGGGTAACAAACCCTCCAGGGCAGTGAGCTCAGGGCTGGATATGCTTCTAAACGTTTTGTGGCTGTTAATACAAGACCTATGAAAGCACACAGGCATATTTTGTGGGCTGGGTTTGGTTGGAAAGATAGAATAAGGTTTGGAAGGGTCTTTGCTCTCATGAAATGAACCTGTTTGTGATCAACCTGGATGAGTCTTCTCCACACAGCAACATCACCATTTCCCATTACAGGTCACAGTGAGCTCCTACTGTGGGAAGAAGAATCACCTGAACCATGAAGTAGAGCATTACTTTAAGTCCAGCTACTCATTGAAATGCCACCGTGCGTGGCTGGGGCCAGGTTTGCAGTGTCCCTACTCCTGTTTGTGGGTGTCTTCTGCCAACCTGCTCTTGAAGATCTGGGCTGATTGCACTGATAGCAGGAGCACTCACAGCAGTGACTGCAGAGCCCAGGCTCTGATCCCAAGCTCTTGGCACCAGGGGAAGGCACATTTGTGGCTCCTGCATTGCCAAAGGCCGACACTTGGTTGACGATAAAACAAGAACTGGGTGAAATGTTCTCATGAACTGGGTGGTTTTGCCCCAGAATCACTTTTCTGGGGGTGTGGAATAAATCAGGGTGAGGTTCGGTGGAAAGGTTGGAACGAGGATAAAGGAAAAATGCCAGAAAATACTTTGAGCATTTTCAAGTGAGGTTTTTCCCTTTGGGCTTTTCAAAGGCGGTTTTTCTCAAAGACATTTTTGGCTTTAAAATTCAGCCCAAGTGAAACAAAAAGGGTGTGTGTGTGTAATTAAAAATGCAAAAGGGTTAAAAGGGGACCTAAATTGCTGAAAAATGACCTGAAATGGAGCTGTGCTTTGCAGTCGTGAGGACTAGAAACTTCATTTATTTCCTTCCAATGAATTCCAGGGGAGCTGGGACACAGCAAGAGCCGTGGGACCCAGCCACCATGCACTGTGAGCACCGGGGTGGAGGTGTTTCTCAGAGTCCAGAGAAGTTCTCTAGGTTCAGGTAAGCTTGTGGCAACCCAGCTTTTGGGGAGCTGTGCTTGCATACCTGCAGAGGCAGGGAACCCCTTCCCTCCTATCTGCCACCCCACTGACACAGCAGTACAGACCATTCTGCCCAGGGTGTGTTGTGTGTCACCGATACTTTGCCTTGTCTGAAACAGCCTGTCGTTCCCTTCCTTTTACCAACAAAGCTAAATCTAGATCAAAGCTAAATCACAGCACTCTCACATAAACATCAATGAGTTAAGGGTAAAGTGTCCTGCATTTGGGTTTCCTGCCTATTCACAAGGCACCTAATGAACCTCACGGTGATGACCAGCCTGTAGCTGGGAGCCAAGAGATGTGTTGGCCGCGGTGATCTTCTGTTTGGTGATGGAGTGGTGCCACAAACCTGCGTGTCCCAGTAGCCTAGCGTGTGCTCTCCACTCTGCAACGAGATTCAGCCTGAAACCTAATTCAGTTTGCCTGCATTGCACCATCGTTTCTGGAGGCTGTTGCCACAGCAGCTGCATACACAGTGAGCCATGGAGAGCTTTACAGGCGGGAGATGTGTCCTTGCTCACTGCTGGTGGTAGGTTAGGAGTGTTCCCACAGGATTAGCTGCACATCAGGGGGTTGCACTCACCGATCATAAACAGGGCTCCAAAGGTGTTTAAGAACAGGGGTGTCAGAGAGCTGAAGGTTTCCTGCAGGCTGTCAGCAGATCTCCAAGCTGCTGGGAGCTTATGTTTTCCTACCTGAAATGCAGGGAGAGGAGCATCCACAGCACTTGGTTGGATGTGCTGTTAATGGGCTTGCTTTCCTGCCTGCAAAATGGGTTCAGATTAATCATTCTGGGGGTAAAAATTTACACCATTCCCCCCCCATTTTCAAGCTGCTGCTTGCCAGGAGAGCACTCTTGTAAATGAAGTGCTGCGCATCCATGTGTGGCCAGCTGAGTGGCTCTGCTTGCTCACAGCCAATTCATGGCATCATTATTATTATCATTTCAATAATGCAGCCCAGGCAATCCGTTGCTGTGCAGGAAATGTCAAGATCTGCCATACAGATACTTCTTTCCCCCATGCTCCCTCTCATGGGGGATGGATTGTGGTCACGGGGCAGAGCCATCCAGCCCTCTGCAGGTGGCTACAAGCACTTGAGCTGTGCCAGGAGCTTTGCAAGCCTATACTGGTAGGAAACAACAGCAACCTCCCTCCAAACCCACTCTAACAACTGCACTCCCTCCTGCAATATTGTCCCCAAGCTGAATGTCTCCATGGCTCCCGACTTGCTCCTGCTTTGAACGCTATGGACCAGCCTCTTTCTCCTCCAGGAAACCTATTTTGCACCAGTGTTTGGTTTTCTGGGCATTGCTGGAGCTCAGAAAGTGGCTGGAGCCTTGTGCCAGCTGGGTTTCAGTACATCATCCCTCCGAGCATGACGTGGCAAAGAGTTAGGACAAGACATGGACAGTTCTGGCTTTGGGCTGTTCATCTTGGAAGCCTTTCAACTGAAACCAAACCATTAAAACCAGTTCAATTGGCATCTTGGACTCCTGGATGATGAAGAGGCTCACCTTAGGGTGAGCACTTAGCAGGGCTCAGGATGTGTTTCCGTGCCTGTGAGTCTGGGCACTGGGACATGTGATGAGAAATGAATTGTGTGTATGTTTGGCACAGCTGGGGCATGTTCCACACCTCCAGGCTTCATTAAACAAACCACATTGTATTATAATTAATGAAAAGCAGCAGATGTGCAAAAAACCTGAAATCTAAACCAAGTTACATCATCGTATGACTTTATAAAATCTGAATCTTACCAGACTCCACCTATACAACCCCATCCTCCTGTCTCCCACCCTAGCATCACAGAGGATGCCAGGAAGGTGTCCAGCTGCCTGATCCAAGGCACCATCATCTCTATACCCTGCTGATTCTGACACATAACTTCTGTCTTGTGCTTCAGGGTCTCACAGGTAGAGACTACACCTTCCTCCATGCTTCACTGTCCCAGCATCAGTGATTTCTTCCATGACCTACCTTGTTTCTCACTTGTCTTGAGCTGAGCCCATTGGTTTTATGGCTAGCCCCTGTGCAGAGATTCAGGTGAAAGCTACAAATATGTCTCCTGTTAATCTCTAAACTAATCAGCCTTCAAAGCTGTCGTAGAATCCCAGACTGGTTTGTGTTGGGAGGGACCTTAAAGCTCATCCAGTTCCAACCCCTGCCACAGGGAGGGACACCTTCCACTAGAGCAGCTTGCTCCAAGCCCCTGTGTCCAACCTGGCCTTGGATGCTCCTGAAGACTCTTGCTGCTGTTGCATGCTGGATTTCTACCCAGCTGGTGACAGGAGCAGGTGTTGGGGTTTGTTTTCAGAAGGCAACCCCACTTCTTCCCATCTATTAACCCAGAAAAGCTGGAGCCCATCCATCCCCTGGCTGGCCTGGGAAGAGAAGAAATGCTCCCAGCACTGCCAGCAGCTCCCAGCACTGCACACGACAGCAGCTCCTGAGTGGGATGCTCTGATCCTTCTTCTTTGTATCTCCAGCACATCTAAAGAGAATGGATAGGACGCAGGAGGTGGTGGAAACCTCTACTCCCTTAGATTTGAGTGCAGCATTTATTCTTGCCTTTGGATATGACCTCAGGGAGGGCCAGGCCAGGCTTGACAAGGTGCCTGGTCTGAGAGACAAGACCATTTGCAAGTGGCATCTTCCAGCAGAATTCCCAAGTGTTACACATTCCTGTCATTTCCTCCTTTGTTCCATCCCCAACAGCTGAATTGAAAGGTTCTTAAAACAGGCTCATAAATAAGAAAGTAAGAAATGGATCGAGGTTGTGCCCGATAACAGCAAGTGTTACCTGATGGTAGTTATTCTTAGAAACTTCAGGAGAGGCCTCATGATGTTCCTGCTGTCTGGGGAACAATTTCTCTGGGACTAGCTTGGTTTTCTTACACAGAAAACACATTCCTTTTAAAAGGCTGGATTGCTGCTCAGGTTTTCCTTTCGGGCCCATGGGACTTCCCCCTAAATACAGACAGAGGTGAGAATCATTTAAAATGAGCAGCTCTCAAGGCAGGGCTCTCTGGAGAGATGGAGGTGAGGGATGGCTTTGCTAATGCCTTCTGAGGGAAAGTTCAGTATTTTGGGCAAGAATGGGAAAAGCTGCTGCCATCACTGTAATGAGGGCAGCTTGGTTTGTGTTGCTACTCTAGAGGCAGCATAGGAAAACCACCCTGAATTCCAGTCCTTCCAGGGCATTTCCTGGGCTGCCACCTTCACTGTCAGCTCACTGATGGGATGTGATGCTGTCCCCACTTCCTCTCTTTCTTGGCTGGGCTGTCACAAACTCCCCTGCCATGTAATGGCAATCCTGACCGGTTTCATCAGCAATCTCATGGTTTTCTGCTGTTTCTCCTGTTTGCTGCTGGAGGGTTTTGCATTCATCTTACTCCTTGCATTGGACTGTGTTTAAGCCCAGTACACTATGGCCCTAACTCTCAGTTAGTCTTCAATGGCATAAATATAGATTGAATGCAGTAAGTAATATAGCGGAAATGGTTTATGAGAGCCCCTCCATGACTCCTTGGCTGCTCTCAGCACCCCTGAAACTCAGCTGGGTTGGATAGTGGCATCAAGAAAAGATACAACCAAAACAAAGAGGGCTGTAAGAAACTGAAGAAGCAAGCAGAGCATGAGAAATGTACAGAGCAGCAGCTGAGCATGAGCATGGCTCATTCCAGCCTTCTTCAGCACCTGGGGAAGCTTTTCTAAACAGCTGCTTATTTTTTCACATCACTGTTCAGTGACTCTATCATTGTACTTGATTTTCACCCTGGTGTACGACAAGACCTTCTTTCTGAATTCTCGTGGAAATACAGTGAAGAGATCTGTCTCTACCCAGACCTGAATAAACCCCCTATCACCTTCCATTGACAGCCAGAATCTGGTGGAAGTCATTCTGTTTATTCTCCTGAAGGAGATCCACTTTATGAAGTGACTGATTTATGTTCCTATGGTGGCTTGGCTGGATCCACAGCTTGGTGCTGCTCTGCCCAGAGAAGCTGTGGCTGCCCCATCCCTCGCAGTGTTCAAGGCCAGGTTGGACAGGGCTTGGAGCAAGCTGCTCTAGTGGAAGGTGTCCCTGGACACCTTCTGGATGAGCTTGAAGGTTTCTTCCAGCCCAAACCATTCCATGATTCTATGATTCTCTTTGTCTATCAGACACGTTATCTTTCCACTCCAGGGAACCTGCAAGATTTAGAAGGAGCTGTTTCCCCCTTTTCAGTGTGTGGTTTATTTCTATCTCTCATTAGGCTGTCAAACCACCATAAAATCTATAATGCTTCCTTTGCTTTTCTTCCACGCCAAGAGTACTTAGAGAAAGTACATCAATTGGAAATTAAAGAAATTTAGTCAGAAAACTTGTAGGAAAACACCAACAGAAAAGATCAAACAAAGCAGAGAACAAAGACGCCAGAAATAAAATTGTCTGACAAACATTAGAATTTATATTAAAAGAGGAGGAAAGAAGTACAAAAGCCTCAAAAAAAAAATAATGACAAACTGTGAAAAGCAATGCCTGACTTCAGAAAGGAAAAATGCAAGGAACCTAACAAAATCGTTTCAGATGTGAGCCTATCAGAAAGAAATCTGATTTCAAAAAGAGGAAAGAAAGAAAGAAACAGCTATGGAGACACTTGTATGAAAGGATGAACAAGAAAAGATTTGAAAATTGTAGCCTCCAAACCACTTTAAAGACTGACAAAAGGAAGGGATACATATTAAAATCCACACTAATGCTGCAACATCGAGAACAAAACGTTCTCTCAGTGAAAAAAAGTGTTTTGAAAGGTGTATTTACCTGGGATCTGGGTGACCCCATGAAAAAGAGGAGATCTGAAAGAGTAATTTTAAAATGACTGTAACAACCGACTAGGAAGATGGTGGAAGCTCACAATTATCCCTGTGGTTTGAAAGGGATCAAACCTTATTTCCATTCTATTTCTTACAAGAGGCAAAGTAGGACAGTCGTATCCCACTGCTCCAGATAATAATGCAAGCAAAAGCTACTGGAGAGCATGCAGTCGAATGAGACACCAGCAAGTTGTGAGTTACGAGCAGAGCCACAGCTTTCCCTGGAATTGAGAGGTTCGCCTGCCACAAGAAACAGCTAATCCCATGGAAACAAGGAGAGGGAGCTCCTGGCCGCTGCCCACCGTGAGCATCACTGGAGCTGTGAGCCTCCAGAGACAGCTCAGAAAAGAGATTTACAGCAAGAGGAAGATAACGCGCCTGCTCACACCAGCAGTGCCAAGCCAGACATCCTCAAGGTTGCTGCTGTGGGGATGACCAGGAAGCCATGGCAGCATGGACATCAGTTCTGAAATGGGGCTGCTGGAAAATGCGCTGTTGGTCAGAGCTGAGAGCGTCAGTTTAAGGAGAGGTGACCCCACAGTGCAGACACACGCGTTTGTCCTGTAACATCTTTAAAACTAACTTCTGCACTCGAAAAACCCCAACCAAACAAAAATAGCAGTAAAAAAGCTTTTGGCACATGAGGGGAAACAGTATGTGAATGCTACAGTCAGCTTACCTTTGACTGAATCAGTGTTCTCCCATAATGTTTCTATGTTTGTAAGCAATCTTCATTGCCTGGCATCATGTAGCCATAGAAGACTGAATGCTGATTTGCCAAATCAAGCATTTAAACTATTCTGCCCCTCAGGCCACTGGTTCTGAAATTCAAATGCAAAATAAGTGGGACACTGTGTAGGCTACTGTTTGCCTTCCAGAGATATTCCTGAAACGTGGAATCCAGTGAGTAACACTTGGAGCCACAGTTAAACTGGAGGCCAGACCAAATGGCTCTGATTTATTCTAACATTGATGCCATTAAACTGCACATTGGACCACAGTGAAATTAATCTACCAACTGCACTTCAGTGGGGGCAACACTTTGCAAGTATTCCATGGAAGTCTGAAGCCTCAGTGTTTGTGTTTGGTGGGAGAATTCAACTGACCATGGACAACTTTCATTCAGCCCCATCTATGCACTCAGTAACACCTGCCCTGTGGTCCCCCTGCCAAGAAGTATGACACAGACTCTTCTCTATGACATGACGTTTCCAGACCTCAATGACTGTATCTTGCATCATCATTCTCCCACAAAAGCCTCAAGCCATGCTATGTGGAAAAAAGACATCCATTTGGGACCTCTCAATGGTACACTGGGAAGACAATTTGAAGGAGACTAAAGGTGAGGTGCTTTCCAGAAAGGACAATATATGGGAGGATTCAAAACACCAAACTGCCCCAACCAGTCATTCTTGTCAATCTCAGCCTTCAGTTACTGGGAGTCTTCTCTACCAGACAGAAAAAGCTCCACTATCCGTGGCCTATTTATTGACTGCATTGGACAGATGTGAGGCACAGGCAGGTCCTTCCATTTCCTAAGACAGTGGCTATGGGAGAAGGGAGCCTTATGGGGGTTTCTCATGACTCACACCAGGGGAATTAGCAAGATAAGTTCTAAAGCTTAGACACAGAGCAGCGCAGTGAAACAACACAGGTGAAAGATGGTGATGTCCTGAATAACACTTGAGTTGCCCACTTACCTCTGTGGCAAAGCCCAGGAGTCCAGGTATACCTTTAACAATGCAGAGATTAAATACCACCCCAGCTCCAACCCCAAGTTTAAGTTTAGTTAACCACAAGCTTTCTGGTTTCTGACCTTTTGTTTCTTGGTTGAGCTGCATTGTTTGTAGACACACTGAAAAGCCTGCAAGCTGAGGCTGCTCTGCCCTGAGTGGGATCCCTGGTAGGTCTTGAGGGGAAACATCTCCCAGGTGGTGCCAGGTACTTCAGGAAGTTCAGTGAAAAAAAGAGAGGACATACGAGAGTGGAATAAATGTCTCAAGATTGCATCAGTTAACATATAGGGAAAAATTGGAAGTGCTGTGGATAAATTAAACTCAAATGGCTAATGTATTATTTCACATTGCAGTGTAACTCTTTCCTTTGGGTTTTTAAATTGTCACTACTCAGTAGTTTCTGAATACATTGGCTAAATTTCAATCAGATCTTACAGAGCAGGGAATAGGTTTCAAAGGTAATTAAATTCTTGCAAAATGTGAAAAAATAGGCAATCGAATAAGAAAATGGTAGTGTAAGTGTCCTAACCGACGGAAAGATCACTGTGTGAGATCAGAGCCTCGCAGACATCAGAGCTTCGGATGGAGAGTGAACAAACCCCACATAAAGCTCAGCCAGGATCTGCAGTCAGTCATGAGTTGTAAACCTGCTCCATGTCTGGGGACCACACGTGCTCGTGTTTCTCCCTGTGCAGGCTTGGGTGAGTTCCCTCCTCCTCTAGTATGAATGGAAAGCTCTACCCCAGCCCAAACCAGCATACACAGTGAGCGGGACCGAACAGGAGGGAGCACCTCCAAGTGCAAAGCAGCAGAAGAGGAGGCCATCGGCCCACTCAAATGCTCTACAGACCACTGGAGGCCCAAACTTTGATGCTGGAGAGCTGTTGGCTTTCACCTTTCTACACGAATCTGCGATGATGTTCTCTGTTATTCAGGGCAAAAAGAGTAGATGAATGCAATCAACATTGGAAGATTGATCTAGCACTGCAAAATATTTACCTGTGGTCTGTAACTGCATTGAGCACTGTCATTGTCCTCTGCTGTTTTTCAGTGCATTTTATTTATCTATTTATTAACCAGTCACTTCTGGGACCTTTATCCCCATTACCCACAGTGAAAATGCAACAAGGAGTGTCAAAACACTCCTGGGAATTGGAGTTTTTACTGGCTGTCTCTGGGTATCTCATTTAACTCTAGCCTGGGTTGCAGTGGTTTTGTTAGAAATAAACCAGCCATTGAAGGGAGGAGTGTGAAATGAGTTTGCCACTTCCCCTAGAGGGTATCCTGTCTTTAAAATCAAAGAAGTAAAACTCTCACTGGGGTGTTGTTGGGTAGAAGACACAAAGGCTCTTGTGCCCTTTCTGCCTGGCTTCATCTCTGCCAGGGCAGAGGATGTCACTAGCAGGAAAGCTTTTCCTGGTGGACTGATGCAATTGTTCATGTGCAGTAATGTCCACAAGGACAATCATCCTGAGCACAGGCATATTTGCAGGGACCTTACTAGTTCCCACAGTTCACTGGTTAAAACACTCCCCCAACACATCAGGCATGTCAGTGGTGTCTTTGCTTGAAGGGACATTGATGGTGGCACAGCTCCCATTGTCATCATGACTGCCTCACCACCCCAGCCCTGGTGGTGAGATGTTCACCAGCTCTCTCAGAACACCACACCACCGTGCTGACTCCCTTATAATGCTTCTCCATGCTGAATGCTAACACCTGGGATCCCAGAGAAGACTCAGCTGTGCTAATGAGAAGGTATCACGGCTCAGTAAGTGCTTGACTTGCTAAGGTAAACAAAGTATTGGCTGGAACTAATGCAGCAAAAGATGGCCCTGCTGTCCTTTTTATTTTCTTTATTATTTTCTCTTTGCCAGCCAAGCTGCCTGTGCTACAGGTTTTGGATCCCTTCAGCTGCATGGAAGGGCACATGATTTATTGCAATTGGAAAGCTTGCAGGCAAAAAAGGCTGTGAAATTATTTTGTATCTGACACAATCATTAGTAGTATTATTTCTTCTGGAGCAGGGAAGGACACTTATAAAACATCTAACAAGCTGCTAAGGAGATTGCCTAAAGCAGTGATCTTCAGAATGTGCCTGTTCTTCCATGCTCTGTCCATATTTCAAGCTCCAGTTTTTTTTTATGACTGGGTCTTCAACTGATATTTCTGAGGGGTGTTTCTGACAGTTTAGAGGGAGCCCTCTTCAAATATTGGCCCTATCTTACCTGCTGATATCATGATACAGAGGTGATTGAAAGAGCAATCTAAACAAGTGTGCTGTAGAGCAGAGGGGCATCGAACCTTCTGTTTTACTTCATACACAAGTCCTCCAGATCCACTTTCCACACTGAAACAGAGCACAGTTAACTACATGTGAGACTCCATGCTAAGGATGTTGTTGGAGGGGTTTGAGTGGTCTCATATAGGTAAGCTGCTATTGCCTGCTTCAGCTCGCAGTTGCTCAGTGGTCCAGCTTGCTGGGGAGTCCTGATTCAGCTGAGAGGGATGCTGGTGGGAGGCAGGTAGTGGCACCTTCTCAGGGAGCAGGCACCTATTTCATACAATTGCTGTATGTAGCTTGCCCAGGTCTCAGGAGAAGGAGCAGGATTTGACAGGTACAGAGCCCAGCTTGCCCTCCTATGCTTACATGCTCAAGTTGAGCTCTTGCATCAGCACATCACCCCATCAGAGACTGAATGTGCCTCCAAGAGGGAGGCAAATCCAAGGACTTGGAAATTGGTTCTGGCCAGATCTGCACAGAGAAGCTATTTCTCTGGTTAAGGGAACTGTGGCTTTGACTTGAGCAGGAGCTGCCTCTCTAATGACAAGTGTGGAGTTTATTATCAGAAATCCCCAGCTTTCATCTGGCATTTTTCATCAGCAGATCACAAAACCTGTTGTGGACAAAGGTCAAAATCATGATCACCATTTTAAAGATGGAGAAGCTGAGACACAGAGCCAACAGCCTCAGAGAAAATCACCCCACAGGCAGCTGCCAGAACCGAGGACAGAGTCCCACAGTCCCCAAGTCCAGCCCAGTGCTTCAGCCTCCCTCTTCCCATCATTAGGACTGGGAAGACTACTTCCAATTGGTGTCAGTTGGTGACTGAAAGTGGAAGGAGCTGTCGTCATGGATACAGCATCCGCAGGCTCCACTCTGCCTTGGTGGACCCCTGCCTTTCTACAATAGCGCTGTGGTCTTCAAACACCAGTGCAATAATGAGCACAGGAAGAGTGATTCATGTGTGACCAGTGCAAATGCTCGCTGTGTAATACAGAGAATGAGCTGTTAGCTGTGACCCTCTTAGATTAACCGAGCTGGTTGATTCACTGATTTCTCCAGCACCAACTGGAGCAGACTGTCAGGACCTGTTGGATCAGTTACCTCCCATAACTGACCTACAGGATTTACACTCACTCTTTGCCCTTCACAGCACAGCAGCACCTGTGTTCTCCCTGTTCCCACATTGGGTAGTGTCTTCTTCATAATAGTTGTCCCTGCCTGTGCATTCCTACACATACAAAGACACTTGTGCTCTGAGCAGCAAAAGAAAGGGACTTGTTTAATAAAAAGTTAAACTAACCATAGTCTCAATGGACTTCCAGACTCCAGTGATTCATAATTTCTGGCCTCTCTCCTTGTGGAGCTCCCCTCAATGGCTCTGGGGGGTGAAGGCATTTTGACACTTCTCGGTACATTGTTCAGGGCTTGATACCTTTCTTGTGACACTTCTTTTGACTCATGCTTTGCAAAACTGGTGAGATGTGCAACCATTTTGCCTTTGGTCACCTCCATTGCAGCAGCCACCAGCTGTCTCTTCAAGATAGCACAACATAGATATCTGAACACAAGAAGAAGGGGTCTAACCTGTCTACTTATCAGCCTTATACAGGAGCTGTTCACCCTTATGGACCTTGGGGAAGACATAGAGAGACCAGGCTCTCTGGGGACTTCAAGATGAGAAACCTGAGTTCCAATGCTTCTAAGATTAGGCAGCAGCTGAGCAACCACTTTGGCCATTAAACATTAAGCCCCAGCAAGTAAAAGCAACAGGAATCCCACGTTAGGTGTGAAGTCCTCATGTGGATGGGTTTCACTATATTTAATTTTCTTTTCTGGTTACTGTTTCCCACCAAAAAGAGACACAAAACTAATGGTCATTTCCAGATGATGTGTGATCTGAGGCAAGATCACAAGGGGGCATGCTCCACGCCAGTAATACCTCTCATTTTCCAGGAGCCCCCAGAGGGAACTCCTGTACACAGGGCAAGGTGTAGCGGTACCTGCCTAATTACAGAGTAATCAACAAGACACAACAGGGCCCACCAGCCCCATTCTACCTCCAATTGGCCAGGACAGAGCCTGGCTCCTTTCTGCTTCTCCCAGAGCTGTCAGTCACTGAGGGTCCCTCCTTACCCCACTTCCCCAGACAGTATAAAAAGGCAGGGCAGGGGTGATGGGGCATGGTGCTATGACTGCTTCTTCTTTGCTGGTTGTCTGCTTACCTTCAGCAGGGCAGGAAGGTACTGTTCTCATATGGTTGGTGGTGGTTTTTCCTCAGGTGTTGGGGCTCTAATTGCTCTGTGAGCTCTGGGTCTGTGTTTATTGCCTGGCTTAATTGTGGAATAGACTTAGTCTTAACTAATGCAAGGGTGTTTGTGTTTGTGCCTGAAAGGTTAGGTGCAGCCTGAGCTGGTTCTGTTTGGAGTGTGTTAACAGCAGAAGGACAGCTTCTTGGGGTGCTTTATTCTTCTAATCCTGTTGTAGCTGTTTCTCTAAGGTGAGATTTTCTCAAAGGGGAGGAAGGAGGAATCCAGGGCCTCTAAGTGTGTTGACAATGGGTGTTATAATTGCTCTTGCAAGAGCTCTCCTGGGTGAAGACTTTGCTCTCCCCACTCCTCTGGTTATCATAAACCATGTGGAAACAAATACTAGATAGTTTTGCAAGTAATACAGATCCTTCTGTAATGGGAAGAAGCCTATTTTGTGGGTCTTCCCTTAACAGGTAGCAAAGGAATTTCTCCCTATGATGAGGTCAGAGGGATGTGCCCCCAGGAAAGGTGAAGTCCTCTGGAGGCTCCCTATCTTTTTCTCTTCCTCAAGCCATGGTGCTGTTTGCATTTCAGCTGCAATGGCCTCTGCTATGCCTGACAAAGACGAAGCTGCCAAGACCACCCTGGAGGTGACGGAAGAGGAGCAGCAGGTCAGTGCTCTATATGAGAAGTAAGGAGTGGCAGCTCCTGGGTGCAGGTATGAGGAGGTGGCTCCTCTATGGTGTTTCCTTGGCTCAGGCTGTGCCCTGCAGCTCCTCTGGAGATTCACGACAGCACAGCCAAAGAAGTTGGCCTGAAGGCCTTGTAAAACCTGCAAGGCTGAGCAAAATAGCTTGGGTTTTGCTAGGAAAGATGTTTCTGTAACTGTAGTCAAGATCCTGGCTTGCTGCAGGCAGTACTTCTGCAGAAAGGCTCCCATGTTCAGCAGCCCTGAAGTTCCTTGCTTTACTCCCATGACCAGCAGCATCCTTCTTGCAGGTTGATATAAAGTCTGTCAACTTAAAGCCAGCTTGACCCTGCCTGATGAAGCTTTTCTGGAGTATTAGCTTGTTAAATAGCTGTGCCGAATGAGTTAGAGCCGATTACAGGTACAGAAGTGGTGAGGTTGCCCATGAACTCAGCTGTCACTTGAGTAGCATTGTGCTAAAGGAAGACCATTCCTAGAATGGACCAACCATAAGTGTCAATGCTCCATAGCTTGTTTCACAACTGAGTTATAGATGTTAAAACAAGTGTCCAAGTAAACCAACCCTTGCTGTTTCAACCAGACTGGATGGCTTGAACAGGAAGTTTTGGGGCAAAACTACATAGGAAGGTCAGGTTTGCAAGCTTCATGGCTTTATTTTTGCCTTTTAGGCCGCAGTAAGTCAGGTGGCTAACCTGGCTTTGGTCAGCTCTGCCTGTGACATGGTTTCTACAGCGTATGCCTCCACAAAGGAGAGCCACCCTTACATCAGATCTGTGTGTGATGCAGCAGAGAAAGGAGTGAAGAGTGTAACTGAAGCCACAGCTAGCTGTGTGCAGCCAGTTCTGACTACACTGGAGCCTCATGGTAACCCACCCTGCATTGAACCTGCCTGATAACATAGTCTGTGACAGGCCTGAATTCACTCTAAACCCAGAGAGGCCAAACCTCTAGAACATAGAAACTTCTGTTGGTTTCTATGTGATCCTGGATCCTTGGGATGTGGAGGCTTGGGCAGAGATGGTGGCTATGTCTGTACAGGTGGGAGCTGGCTGCTATCAAAGTGAACAGACCCATAAGGAGATCAAGGCAACCTGCTCTACAGATTCAACCTCTAACAGACCTGGCCTTAGTGATGTGAATGGGGAGTTTCATAAATTCACAGCCTGGCTTGGGTTGGAAGGGACCTTAAAGCTCATCCAGCTCCAACCCCTGCCACGGGCAGGGACCCCTTCCACTAGAGCAGCTTGCTCCAAGCCCCTGTGTCCAGCCTGGCCTTGAACACTGCCAGGGATGGGGCAGCCACAGCTTCTCTGGGCACCCTGTGCCAGCGCCTCAGCACCCTCACAGGGCAGGTCTTCTTAATACCCAATCTTCATTGAGGCTCCCTGCAGTACAAACTGCTCAGGAAGATAAAACTTGAGATGGAATTCCAAAAACCCAGGTTTTGACACTTTCTTTTTGCCTCCAGTTGCTGCAGCCAGTGAGTATGCCTCCAAGGGCTTGGATAAACTAGGGGAAAAGATCCCACTCCTTCAAAAGCCAGTGGAACAGGTAAGAATCAAAGGCTGTGTTGTCCTTGGCTGGCAGAGGGACCTAGTTCTTGCAGGGTTTCTAACCTTGGGAGCAAAACGGGCTTTTACATCGGGAGCAATCTACCCCTCGGTGCATAGGACAAGCTCCTACAGGAGTGAATACTTGGCAGACACTGTGCTGCTGCCTTGGTGCAATTAGTGATTGTAATGTACTGCATGACTTAATCCCTCATCTGACATGTGTCTTCTTCTGCAGGTTCTCTCTGACACAAAAGAGCTGGTATCATCCAGAGTGGCTGATGCAAAGGATGCTGTGAGCAGCAAAGTGATGGAGGTGATAGATGTGACTAAGGAGGCTCTTCAGAGTGGCATGGAGGCTGCCAGGTCCGCAGTGACCAGCAGTGTGGGGATGGTTATGGACTCTGAAGTGGACCAGACTGCTGTAAGTGGAGCAGGCACTGTGCTGGGGGAGACAGAAGACAGCTCTCTCCCTATTGCAAATGAGGAGCTAGGTAAGGAAACCATATATGGGAGTCTTTGTAGTAGGAACCATCAAACTGGGGATAGCCAGCCCCATTCCCCATCAACTGGCTACTCTGGAATGGGGCTAATGGGAAGTGCCATGCTGGAGGCTACCTGGTTCCTAGTCCAGGACCTCCTGATACTTATTTTCTCTGTGTGGTAAACGTCTCTGCTCAGCCACTTGCAGGTACTTCGTCTATCTTTCAGCCAAACTGGCAGCATCTGAGGAGGGTGCAGACATGATGCCTGTGGAGCAGCAGCAGGAGAAGAGGAGGTACTTTGTGCGGTTGGGGTCTCTCCCTGATGAGCTTCGCCTGTTTGCCTACATGCACTCAACAGACAAAATGAAGCAGGTCTGGCAGGGCATGCAGGAGGCCCTGGCACAGCTTCACTCCATCATTGACCTGGTAGGTTGAGCCCAGTTTCCTGGAAGGAGAGGACCACATTGTTGGTTTGGTGTCAACTTCAATGCTATGATAAAGAGCTGTGCGTTCACCAGCAGGTCTGTCTTGATGCTCTGATCTTCCCTTGCCACAGATGGAAGTGTTTAAGCAAGGATTTAACCAAAAGCTTCTGGAGGCGCAGGAGAAACTACACCAGATGTGGCTGGACTGGAGTAGGAAGTCTTGCAAAGAGAGTGGAAACAACGGCTCTGCAGATCCAGAGGTATGACAGTGGGCAGGAGAGCAAAGGGCTCTGGGCATTTCCCTGTTAGAGTAACTCATCCTCTGATCTTAACTTCTGCCTCCTCCCAGGAAATGGAGTCTCTGGCCCTGCTATTGGCATGCAGTATCACACAGCAGCTGCAAGTCACCTGCTGTAAAGTAGTGTCTGCAATCCAAGGTCTTCCCTCAAGCCTTCAGGATAAGGTGAAACAATCTCTTGGTACCATACAGGAGCTTCATGCTTCTTTCTCAGCAGCAAAGTCCTTCCAGGACTTGTCCAGCAGTGTCCTGACACAGAGCCAAAGGAAGCTGGCTCTGATCCATGAGTACATGGAGGAGCTGCTGGATTACCTGAAGAACAACACACCTCTATCCTGGCTGGTGGGACCCTTCTCCCCCAGGGAGGAGAGGGAAACATCACAGGAGGATGAACCCTTCCAGGAGGAGGGGGCAGAGACAGCAGGAGCAGGGCATCATGAAGCTTCTACCACTCATGTAAAGGATAAGGCTGTGAGCACAGAAGTGGAATCTGGTCCCACGTCACATCTTGAACGCTTACTGGGTACTAGTGAATAAATCCTTAAGACCTTCTAAAGAAGGTGGTGGAAGCAGCAGGGCCACTTTGAGTGCTTGTAGTTGCTTTCGGGAATGCTGAGAAGACTGAAGCTCTGCAATGCTCCCACCTCCCTAGCAAGCTATGGTACGTCCTTCATCAGTGTATTGAGGTACTGCTTATGTCCAATATAATAATTGCTGTTGATCCTAACCCCTCAGTTATTACAGTAAAGAATTGTCTTCCTAAATGCTGCTGTACTAGGTCATAACTACTGCAAATAAAACTACTGCATGTGAAAATCCTTCCTGTCTCCAGTTTCTTCTGGAGAAACTCTCCAAGAGTGAGTATGGCTCAACAGAGGTGAACTGTACTTGTCCAAGCTGACAGTGCAGTCAGGAATGCAGTAACTGGTGAGAAATCAGTGGTACAGTTAGGATTACGGCTGGTAACCCTGCCACTGCCCTGAGACGTATAAAGTTGTAATTCCTTCTTGCTCCCAAGCTGTATGTTTCCTGATGGCACTTTCCCAGGTTTGGAGAAGCTGTGGGAAGCTGTCAGGATCCTGTCATACCTTGTTATTAGTCCTGTTGGGCCTCATTCTCCTTCTGTAGCTGTCTGTTGCTACATGGTGAAGGCATCAGTCTGCGGTGGGGTTGTGGTGAGCTGCAGAACTGTTAAAGGCTGATGGACAAAATGCCTTTTGAACTTCTAAAGGAAAAAAGTCTTCTCCTTGCTTCTCAATCTCTTTTCTTCAAGGAAAGAAGTGGAATCTGCTCCTATGGAAGTACTGTTTCCAAGCTTATCTTTTAAAGGTGGTTAAACTTATTTCATGGAGGTCAGAAATGGGGATTGGGGAGAGCAAATACAGGCTTGAAGAGGTGGAACTTCCTCTTCTCAAATAGGATGAGGAGCACTGTTAGAACAGTGATCACTTCTGTGTTACTGTGTGATGGCTTTATGCTATACTGTGCCAGCATCATGTGGTCTTTGTGTTGCATCAATGGAATAACTGATGCCAAAATCTAACTCCTGATGTGGTGGAGATCTGGAACCAACTTCCCTGATCTCAGGATGGTGGACAACTGTCCTATGTGTGTTCCTCATGTAGTAATTAGTTTGTGTTGAAGACAAAGTAAGACAATCTAAGTTGTCAGAGCAAATCATAGTTGAGATCTGAGAGATAAATTGCATTGGTCATTTCTCCACTGCATGCTGTGATCACTACTGAGCAGTTCCTCTCTGGAAAAGAGTTCAAAGAGGAAGATCCAGGCTGCATAATGCAACTATAAGTGAACTAACTGCAAGCAGTTTTGGAGGTAGTCCTGCTGCTTGGTGGGAAACATGGTATATATTAGCTTCTCAATAGCAAATCTGCACATTGCTGCTTAGGACTGCTTAAATCCTGGTTTTAAACTCACCTTGCTCTAAGTGCTTTTTTTAGGAAGCAGCTAGACATTCCTGCACTTGATGCCAGTTTGTCAGTGCAGCACATCTGGTCTAATATTAACACAGTGCTTTGCCTAGCAAATCAGGCTGCTTCTGTTTATGGATCAATGGGGAATGTTCTTGCTTGTGCTGTGAATGCTGTTGGCTACTCTTACCCTGGGAGCTGGTGAGCAGCTCACAGGCCTCTCTCTATTTGCAGCTGGAAACTCAAATGTTCATGTGGCTGGGGTCTCCCTGGTTCCCTGTGCTGGATTAGGAAAGCCTGGTACCTGTATGGCTCTTGTGGGTGTTCTGTTGCCACAGTCCCCATGGCTAAGATGATCTCCTCATGGCAAAGCTCTGCTTGAAAAGAGGAGGCTGTTAGAAGACTCTGCATGCGTTTCACTTCTTTAACGTGAAAAGACTTGGGGAATTGTGGCCATGTTACACCAAGTATGAAAGGCAAAACTCTCACCAAGATGAGGCATGGTGAGGAATAGTTTGACTTTCTTATTTCTTGCTCTTCTTATGGTCCCATCCATGATGCAGGGATGGGAAGAGGATAAAGTGAGAAAGAAACTGGGAATGCCAAATGGACTGGTTTTCTGCAGTGTTTGAGATGGAAACTCATCTGAGCTCTGGGAAAGTATCCAGATAATTCTGTTCAATACAAGCTTCTCTGACTATCCACATTTTTAGTAAGTTTGGATAGAACTAAGAAATGTGTTGGTAATGTGACAACCCTAGACAAACACCTCGGTGGGGAAGAAATGCTTTGAGGTGTCCCTTTTGGCTCTCAGTAGCCCTTGGGAATGATGTAGTGTTCCTTGATGCTGATAATTATAGCCCAAGTGATTATATCTTATCCTCCCCTACTGCTGTTCCTCCCTGCTTCTGCTGTGGTCACATGTGATAATACAGTTATAGGTCGATTTGAATTTCAAATGCAATCACAGGGGCACTTGCTCCTTGTTTCCCTTTTGGTAGATGCCACCATCTCCATCTGCCAGTTTGTTTCACATTTTAATTATTTAATTCTCATGTTCATGTATTTCTGCCTTTCTTCATTCAGTTCCTGCTGTTCTTTGTTCAAATGCCTGACTTCTGGGTCACAGAATGTGCTGGTGCTGGGTGAAGGTTACCTTGGGCATCACTCCAAAAGGCTGTCATGTTTCGTGAGCTGCGTTAGGCAGCATTAGCCAACATGTTACTGTGACCCCTAACTGGCAAGGGTAAGTGCTTAAGGAGGGTTTCCCAAGCAGCTTTGTCATGAAAGCAATAGATTGGGAAACTGAAGTTCACAGCAAGTGCTGAAAGGCAAAAACACTCTAGCTACTTGCAAGGAACTTAATTTCCCCTTTTCACATCTGTGTTCCTTGACATGCTTGGATATTGTCATCTCTTCTGCAAGAGCTGTGCTACTGCCAGCTGTAGAAGAACACCATGCTTAAAGGTTTTTGACCTCCCTGAAGGGCTGCTCTGCCCAGGCAAGAACTCTCTGGTTCCAGCTTTTGTGTTGCCTTAAGTCCCTGTGGATGGGGAATTTCGGGTCCCTTTAAAGCTGACTGGAATTGGTTTGGAATGGGAATAGGACGAAGTTGCTGCCCTTGGTGCTGGAGAATGAAGATGCCGTGATTGGCTGGTGTGGGAGCAATATTCCTGCTGCTGCTCCTGCTTGCCTGCTGCAGGCAGGCCGGAATTCTGTTTTGGTGGTTAGCCCTTGGCCTTCTGCTTTCCTGGTGTAACCTTCCCCGTCTCTTCCCTTCCCTACTGCACCTCCTTTCCTTACATTAGAGAAGGGAACTGGGTGTTCCAGAGCATAGGAGAGGAACTTGGAGGGACTTCCCTGTGCTGAGCTGGACTGTGTTGACCTGAAATGATCAGGGGAGATCGGTGTGGGTTTAGGAGCCCCTAAGAATATGAATCTGTTTGCTAGCAAAGGACATGGGTGCTCCCAGGAGCAGCATTCTGCAGTGACCTGACTCAACTGGAGCACATCGCTGCCTTTCCAGCTAAAATCTTTGCTGACATCAGCATTCAGCTCTTCTCCCTTTCAGAGGCTCCTGCCAGGGGCCTCTTCTGGCAGGTCCTGGCAAGACTTGGATCTGGACAGCTTTCCTTCCCTCTGCTCCCTGATGGCAGGGGAGGGAAGGGGCTCAATAAATCTGCTTCAAATTGCCTTACTAACCAAGCGTGAACTTGTGACAATTCCAAAATGCCCTTTGCGTGGCTCGTTAAAACCCCTGATGCCTCTAGGAGTGACAGGAGCCTGACCTGATCGATGGCTCCGCTGCCCTTTACTGCTGCAAACAAGGCGAGGTACCTTGTGTGAATGCAGAGCACTGCCAGGAAATAATTACCCTTGTTGTGGTGCTTTCGGGACGCTGATGTCTGCCCCTCTGGTAATGAAAACTCGTTTGCAGAAGCAGTTAGTTTGCAGTATTGACTTCCCGGTTTCTGCCCGATTCCCATATTTATTTAGCTTCAGTGATGGCTTCAGCTTCTATAGCATTGCATTTGGAGGCTAATTAACAAGCTGAATGCTGACATGGCTGGATTTTACGCCATCCTCGGTACTGATACTTTATGTTAAGCCCATTTCATAAAGTCTGACAAGAGCTTAGTGCAGGAGGCAGATTCCTGCCTATTTCTCTTATGTACCCCCCCCCCCCCCATGTCCTGAAAGGCATGGTGGAATGGGAGTTATTAAAGGCAATTATCTGGAAAGCCAAGTGAGGGCAGGAAGCAGTGAAGAAGGGAAGGATGCGGAGGAGTTTGAGGAGAGGTGGAAAGGGAAGGAGTGAGAAAGCTGGAGAAGACACCCTGAGGGCTGGGGACAAGCAGAGTACAGGTGAGAGGCTGGATGGAAAAACAACGGTTTTGGATTAAAGATGAGGATTCAGTGAGTATGAGGGAGGAGGGATGAAGAGTGTGTCTGGAAGACTGGAGCAGGGGAGAGCTGTACAAAGAAGGGTTCACTTATGGCAGGACTTGGGCAAGGTGGAGAAGACAGGAGGACAAGAGAGGAGGAACCAGATGGCAGGGAGCTAGAGGCTCTTTTTATTAAAGGCACTGTGTGCTTGCACCTCATCTGGTTGTCTCACTGGGTGTCTCAGTGCAAAGCAAAGTAATGTGTCTGCCCTTTGGGAAGTAAACAGAGTGGAAATATTCCTTTGCAAGAGGGACACTAGAAGACTCATGCTGCAGGTAACCAGTCCTGCATGGATCATTCTCCAAGGTGGTATCATCACATATGTTGGTTTTATTGGAGCTGTTAATCCTTAGAATGAAAGACATCCTGAGCCCTCCCATTTGAGGAAATGCCAACTGCCTGCATCTTGCAGTTGTCCTGGCAGAGAAATCGAACAGTTTGTTTTTGATGTGTGTGCTGTCCTCACTAAAACACCACTCTGTGAATGGCTGATTCTGGGGGCACATCTGGCTGCCACGCTCACAGCACCTCTCTCTTGGGGAAGGATGTACGCTCCACCTCCCATGGGATGGATGTTGCAGCTGTGAGCTGAAGGCCACTTTAAATGTCATCTTCATTGAGCAGTCTTGATGGGGTAATTATAGCTGAAAGGTAGGGTTTACCAAACAAATTACACACCAAATGCAGTGTTTACCCTGTAAGAGATTACTGGGGACACCTGCCATGTTGTGAAGCAGAGAAAAGCAGTTTTAGGGCTTTGATTTATTTCTGCTTGTACCTGTTGTGTTGTCTTGCTCTATCCCCTCCTCACCACTCTGTGTGATGCTGTGGCTGGTGTGGCTTGGTCTGCAGCTCCTCATCCTCCTAGTGAGGTCAAGCAATGACACTAAGGAAGGCAAAGGAGCCTCAGCAAAGCCTTTATGCTTTGCTGAGGGTTCAGCCATGGGAGGAGTGGTTCTAAAGCAGGGAAGGATCAGATCTTGGCACTTGCTGGCTGTCCTGCAAGGATGGCTCAGTGAGGTGGTGGAGCAGAGGGCCTCTTGGGCTTTGCGACAGAGTAGTTCAAGTTGTACAATCCGATGAGCACAGGTACCACAGGCCTCAACAGAGCAGTTTCTGATGAACGGGTTTGTGTGCAGCAGATGAGTTGGAAGCTCACTTGCTCCTCTGTGGAAACAGGAGGACAAGGAAGTGTTCAGGAGCTGGACAGCTCATGCTCCCTATGAGGATGTATTCGTGTACGTGTCTTTCTTACACTTAACTGGTGGGGTTGTGCCCCCTCCAGGGACTGCACTGGCTGATAAATAATGAACCCCTCACATGCTGCACAGTGGATCTGTATCGGCACAAAAGCCGCATTGGGGCAGATGTGAGGCTTCTCATGCTTACTGAATACTGCTTAGCTGCTCCAGGCCCTGGCTGTGGAAGCTGGGCTGAAGCAGAAAGGGACCTTATTTTTGTGTCACTTGTACTTAAAGCTTGGAAACAAGGATAAATAAAATGCAGTCTCTCAACGCAGCCTCTGACCTCTGTGTTTCCAGTTTTACTTTGCTCAAACTCCCGTGTGAGGCTAAACAAGTCTTCATGTTGTGAAAACCAGGGAATTCGAGGACTTATTACAACTGTAAATTAGAACTGCAGAATCTTGACCACAGGCAAGACAATGTGGTACACTTTTACAGCTTAGGCTTTAAAGTTGTAGAATGAAATACACCTCTACTTTAGGTACAATACACTTCTCACAAGCTACTTCTTGGTGTTAGGTGTCCCCCACATAGCTCAGTTTTTTGATGGCTATAGGCAGGTACTCCAGTATCCCACCCTGGAGGGATTCAGCATTTTCCATAATTCCTCTGGTTATCCCTCCTCATGTAGCTGGATGTCTCTGAGCTCCTTTCCTCGGGAAACTCTTCCAATAACATCCAGAGGTGCTGGCACTGCACCTTGTCAAAGCTTGCAGAAAACCTGTGCTTCCCTTTGCTCTTCCTCATTTGAATGCAGACTTTGATTTGGGAAGTTGCTCTGTTGGACGCAGGAAGGAAATTCTCAGGCTGCTTCTCTCCTTGAGTCAGTTCAGGTGCCCACAGCAGCCTCATCTGTGAGGAGAAAGATTCAAGGGGAGCCTCTGGGGCTGTGAACATCTTCCTGTAAGGATGCACAAAAGCGTTCACCCACCTTAATGGGATCCCTCAGGCCACACTGTGATGAGGATAAGTGATGTCTTGGAATCCTCATTTTAATTAGGGGAGAGCTGGTAAAAGGTCAGTCTGGATATAACCATCATTTGTCATTCCTGTTCCCAGAGCTGCTGGGGCTGGATGAGGTTTCAGTGTTTCCCATGACAGAGGTTTGAGGTCAAGTCTTCGAGTTGTTTCTGTCTCCGAAGAACTGCATGGATGGCCTCAACCTGGAGCTGTGTATCTGGGCATCTCCATGTGCTGCCTGTCTCACTCCCAGCTGTGTGCCTCTGCTCCTTCATGCAAGATGCCTTTCAGCATGAGAGATGGACAAAGTGTCTAAACCCCGACAGAAAGGGGCCTGCCATGAAGAATTGAATAATCATGATAATATTTTCTTAGGTCCAGCCCATCTCTTACCACTTCCAGGCATCATTTTTTTAATTGTTCTGAAGCAAAATCAATGATTTATTCTTCTTTCTCCAAGCTGCAGTTACCAAACTTTGTCCTTGCCTCGCTGTTGAAGAGCAGCGTGCCAGCAGTGCCGACTGCAACCCCAGCTCTGCCTTGCACCGTGTGACAAATGGATGAGCTCAGAGGAAGATGATTTCTTAAATGAGAATGGATTTTTCAAATTGAAAAATCTTTGCCCTGAGTCCATCAGTCATTGTCAGGGAGGGACTGGGGAAATAATGGCTTAAACAACAGGGAGATGATGCCTTGTGAGCGCTCATTTGTGCTTCTAGTGCTGGCTTCAGGAGGGTGAATAAACCATCCTTGTTGCTCCTGGAGTTAGTACAGCCTCAGCAGCAGACAGTGCCCATCTCTGCATTCCTTGTGAGCTTGGTAGAGTGTAGTTGTGAAACAGTGAGAGCCGAGCATGGTCTTACACTGATCAGCTCCCAGGTCACACGAGGGTGTTGCTACATGAAGGCTTACAGCAGCACATGGGTGGTTCAGTGCCTTTCCTCACTCAAGCAGCTTCTGAGGTTGTTTTCCTATTTCTACTGACCTTGTTATGCAGCTCCGCTCCAGTGCAGTCTAAAAGAGCCTGTGTGGACTTGCAGGGGTTGCTTCTGTTTTAAGATAGGAAGAAATTCATTCTCATCCACTCCCTGACATGAAGATAAAGGCTCAGTGATGCTCGTGAAGACCCTTGGAAGGCTTCAGAAACTTACAAAATACAGCAGCCCTGTAGGCTCCAGCACACTGGCGAGTGTCACAGCTGCACCAGGACATGGAGCTGCTCCTGGGGTTCATGAGGCTGCTGGACGTTTTCTATCTAGGAGCAGGGATGATGGACTGGAGGTCATTGTGGCAGTGGTAGCTCCTGGAGAAGCATCTATCAAAGCTGGGAAGGGTCATGTGTTACCCTTGTAGGGTTTCCCAAGTTGACTTTACAGCACTGATACAGTTTGTGACCCCTTCTTCCCTGCAACCCAGCAAATACAGCCCTCGCCAGCCTACAGGAGGTGCAGAAGAGCATGAGTCCTTTTGGAATAAAGTGAGGATCCTTACTGCTTCTCCTGAGGTCTTTCTGGGGATCTGAACAGCTCTTTCAATCAGCCTGTAACTCTTTGGGAGATTCGTGTACTTACACGAGTAGCTTTTAGTGTTTCTCTGAAAAGCCACAGTAGTAATTTAGTAAATAGAGAATAACCAGGAACTGAAGCGTTCTGGAGCCAGGCAGCTGTAATTTGCTGTGGGTAATCACTATTCTGCTGCTTCTCTCTGCTATGTCTGAGAACGCCGAGTTTAAAGTAGGAATCAATTAAACAGCAAATAGGTTTCTTTGTCAAAATCAATTAAATCCTCCTCCCAGCCAGTGCAATGGTCTCCCTGGAATTTCATATTCTGCTTGGCTGCCATTTCTTCAGCAGCTTTGGCAGGATAATGTTGATGTTTTATAGCTTGATTTAAATCACATGGATCAATGCATATGCATACCTTATTTGGATTTTCAATTACAACCATATATTTAGCCTAAATGAATTATCTAGGTTATAGTTGCAGCTACACAGGGTATTTTTCATAATGCCCAATTCAATTTTTACTGTCTCTGTAAGCATAAATGATTTCTTTGGAGAGCAGGATCGTTATGGTTGTTTTGCCCTTCTTGCTGGAATATTAGTCTTCCAAATGGGCTGGACCAGAAGTTTTCAAACATCTTCAACCTGTGGATTCTTCTTTTGCTTTGGATTGAGATGCAGGCACTTTGGAAGCCAGGGCTATGGACTATGGTAAGGTGTGGATGAAAGTAATTTCTTGAGTCACTTCTTGGGGCCTCCTTTGAACTGGCTCACAGCACCTCCTGTGCCTCTTCCCCCAGCCCCCCAAGGTTGAAGTCCCTGATCCATATCTCTGCTATTTCAAACCTACTGCATTTGGATTTAAGAAAAATCCCTTTCTGTGGCTACTGTGCCTCTGAATAACTTGAGCCTATTTGCACCTCTAAACCTCCAGGTACCTCTGAGAATCTGGCTCTTAGCATGCCACTGTTTCTATGCCACTGCTGAAAGCAGGTCTTTGGCTCCTAAATCTCCAATGTGTCTTTGTTTTCCGTATAGTTCTCTACAGATAATACATCCCCAGTCCCTGCTTGGGAGAGTGAAAGAGTTCTGATGGCTTGTCTTTAGACCTGTAGGTATAAGTCTAACTCCTATTTTCTTGGGTGTGTGGTAGTAAAGAGTTTTCTTGGATAGTCTCTGAGATGCTCCAGCTCAGCTGTTCTTGCTGCTGAATAGCAGATTCCTCTACTTCCAAAGATGTGTTCCCATCTGCGTTGCAAATATATCTGAACTGTTGTTATTACCTGTGTGAAACACTTCTGAAAGGTAGCTTTTCTTTCCAAGCTGCTTTTGAGATGTTTCACCATCAGATCATGAGTACAAACTCCATCAACACTTGTTGCTTATTTAATCCTTATAAATAAAGAATTACTATAGGTAAATTGCATCTTCACTGTTGCCATCCAGGGGATCTCTTTGTGCAGACCAGACCTTGGGAAATTATTAGATACTAAGAATAATGCAAGAGTTATCTTGGATTTGCTTTTATTCCAGGCTTCCATTCTGGATAAATTGTATCTGAAAAAGAGGTAATAGCTAAAATGATGTGAATGATTGATTTATTTTTCCATGTGATACCCAACCTAAAACGTCTCCCCAAAACTATTGAGCTGAAACAACACTTTACTCTCCATCTTCCCCAAACTCCAAATCTTCAGCACTTCAGGTGGCTTGGTGCTCAGTTTTCCATTTAATGCAAAACTTTCCATGCTGAAAGGTAAGGCCTGGGGTTACAAACCACTCACGAAGCTGATGTCGTCTGAGTTTTCTTTCTGCTGGAGGGGATTTAAGGGACCAGTCATCTGCCTGGGAAAGTGCTCTGACCATTGGCAGTCCAAGGAGCCAGCCTGGGTGGTGAATCTGACTTTTTCAACACTGTGAAGCTGTGTATAAACAATTAACTGTTCCATGAAGTGAACCGAGCTCCCAAGCGACTGTTCTCACCTCCAGGCTAAAGAGCCTTTCTCAAGCTTTTACTCTTGGATTTAATAACAACCGAACAAATCCTTGCAGCTGAGAAAAGTGCCAGTGGCAAGCAGTGAAGAGCCCTTTTCCTGAAGGAGACAGGGCTCAGCCAAAGGTCAAAGTCATGCTCAATCTTTTCCATGACAAGACCAGGAAGAGACAAGGACCGTGTCTTGCTTGTAATGGGGCTCTTCCAATCACCCCTTCTCAGGAGGTTTGAACCCACATACTCTCATCAGGGGTATTGTGCTGCTTAGCAGATTTCAGGAGTTGAATGGAGGATGTGATGGTTCATCAGCATTACGGTCTGTGCTCCAGGGAAATTTAATCCCTAAGCAAGGGGAACAGGAAAAAGAAGGAAGATGCGAAGTGCTCACTTCTACTCTGTGCTTTGGAGCAGTTTGTTGTGGAACTCCAGACTAGAACCCAAACAGGAGGTGCAGAATTTGACCAGGATCCCTCCACGACAGGAGAGATGTGATCTATGCTTTCCTGGGTCTCAGGTGAGCATTCCCAGCCTCTGAGATTGTGGACAATGAAATGGTGTGTTAACTTTATTTGTGAGTTAGCTTGCTTTGGTTCCTCTATCTTCCCCTATATTTTTTCCTCCAGCAGATTTGCTGCTACCTGGGGAACAAGGAAAATCACCTTTTGGGGACCAATTTACTATTGACTGGGGGAAATACACAGACCTTTCATCATCATATGAGTTACTCTTTTATTGCTACTGTGAGATCAAGGCATCAGTTTCAACCCCCAAATTCCCACGTGCCAGTGATTGAGCGAGATGTTCAGACTGCTGCCTGCATTATCATAGGACATTCCCTTTCACTTGAATGCTGCTAAGATCCATTTATGAGAGCTTGGAGAAGCCCCTGCCATCTGTTAATTTAATAATTGCCTAATGTCGTAATACACGCATGCTATAATTAAGCCATTTCCCAATTCCCATCACAGAATCTATTAAATCTGTCAATATTTCTTTAGAATGCCTATATGTTTCTGAGGTCCTTTTCAAAACAGTGGCACGATTACAACCCCTTCAGTTAAGCCTGGCCCTTCGCTGCACAGGAAATGCTGTAGAATTCCCATACATCTAAAACAGTTCTGCGAGTTTTAAAACATTGAAGCAGTAAATCCTCATCCTTACGAAGTGGCAGCCTTGATGGTGCAATTATCTAGTCTATTAATTATTATCTGGCTTCTTAGGATGTGAAAACTGTTCTTCAAGTGATACAAACAGCCGCAAATATAACTGGCGAAGGAGCAGGTTTATTTTATGTCCACTGCAACTTTAAAACCAAATAAAAAAGCCAAATGTGGGGGGTACTAGATGGAAAAGAAATTTAATTTTGGACAATGCTGTCTGTGCTGATGCTGCTTTTCCTGGTCTGCATACTGATACAAAGCTCATCTTAGAGGGAAAACTAAATGGAAATGTGACTCCCTGCTCTTCAACAATCCTGCAGAATGTATCCATTGCATGGGGAGTACATGCCTCAGTTTTACTTCAGAACCTCAGCTTTATTTAGATTTTTAATGAAATCTCTCCTAGCTATAGGTGTCAATGACCAGTAATACCACTGACACCCTCACTACAGCCTCTTGCAGTACATCATTCCTATTTTCTTGTGACGGTTCTGCACTCGGACAACTCTGGAGCTTTGCAAAGCAGTTACATAAGAATGTTTCTCATAAATGCATTAGGAACCATTAATGAGCTACTAAGTGAGCCAAGATTTTAGCCATCTGTACCACTGAACTGTGGTCTGTACTTGGCTGTCATCCTTTTGCTTCTTTCCTCTGTGGCTCTCGGACAGGAGCCTACATCCTCCTGAAACCATTCATGGCTCACTATCATCACTGTTGTTACTATTATCACAGACTGCTTTGTGTTAGAAGGGACCTTAAAGCTCATCCAGTTCCACCCCCTGCCATGGGCAGGGACACCTTCCACTAGAGCAGGTTGCACCAAGCCCTGTCCAGCCTGGCTTGGATCATCACCACTTGCCTTTTACTGCTAAAACCCCCAAGTGTCCATAGATCTCAATCGACTGCTGGGAATTCCATGGTATATGGGGGAGGAGGCCTTCAGCTTTATATTGTGAATAGCCTAAATCTGTATTCTTCACTCTTAGGTTCCTTTAAAGTCCATGGAGAAAAGTAGGGCCCCCCACTGGCAGTGGGACATCTCTCCCATTTTAGGCATGCAAATAGGATTGATCCTCTCCTCTGGCATCTCAACTGCTTTATCAAAGGGCTTCAGGCAAGGTGACCAGCTGAATCAGCATTTGAAGAGGAGATCAGTCAGGGCAGTTGACTCTCATCCCAAGATCCCTGGTCTAAATGGACTTTTCCCACATCATTTTGCACCTTCTTACCCCTGCCAGTCATGAGGGTTTCTTTCCTGCCACGGCCCTGCAGAAGGAGCATGCAGTTTTGCTCATTTTGTAGGAGCAGTTTGAAGACTTATGAAGGATTGTGTTGGGAGGCAGTGGTGAAAGGGAGAATCAAATGCAGATTTCCCCAGCAAGAGGCAAGTGGGCACTGGGCCATGCTTCCTCTTTAGAGATACGAATTCAGGGTTTTTAAAATGCTTTGAAATCCCTGGGGATGAAAACTAATATAAAATGTGACAGCTATTATTATAAACTCTCTCAGCAAACTTGAACTTGCCCAAATGTCTATTCATAAGCTTATAAGAAATCAATTCCAAATAATTGCATTATGCCTTTTGTATTAGTGGATTTTCTACAGTAATTGACTTTATAGAAAAAGACATCTATCAGCTTAGCAAGGAGTTTACACCCAGCCCACTACTAGGAAATTACAGGACTTGGTTTGAAAGCATCTCTAACAGAATGATTCTAAATGAAAAGCAGCCCTAACAATACTGCAATTACAAGCAACCCCTCAGGCTAATCCAGCTAGCAAAGTGTTTAATGCTGAATGAGTTTTCACCTAGGATTCAGATGCATCCTGGAGGAGAGTGAGGAGCAATGTGATGTGAAGATGTGCGTGTTTGCTTAGGGTTAGATTGGTGAGGGTGTGCAGGCATTTGTCTGCCATTCTGGAGTGGAAATACCAGAGTGCCACCTCCCCCAGTGGAGGGTGCAGATACTGAGGAAACAGCCATTTGTTTCACTGACATCTCAGAAGTACTAAAATTTCTGCCTGCAGCTATGTGCAGAACTGACCATGAACTGCTCAGAGCTCCCTTTAGGCTTGCACCCCATGGGATCTGCAGCTTGAGGGCTTTGATCCTGATCTGCAAGCTTCAGCTCAATGGGCTGCTTTGGCTCCATAGCTCAGGCACTCTCCAGGGATGTGACTCACTTCACTCCCTTGGGCCTTTTATAGCTGAAGAACTGGTATTCTGGACATGTGGGGTTGAGGAACCATACTTAGCATCTTCATTAACTGGAAGAAGCAGCAAGGAACTGGCCTTCCAGACAATGGCAATTACACAGGGCTGTGAGATACTTAAGTCCCTGCTCCAGATCTCATTTGTGCTGAACAGACCAGATCTGGTAGAGTCATAGGGCTTGAGAGGACCACCTCAAAGTATTATACAGTCTTGATTTTAGGCTACTTGGAGTGAGATACAAAGAGGCTTTACTTCAGCTCTGGTACATCCTAAACAAGTAAGGGCATTAGCCCCAGGACCAGGGGGGTCTGCAAATTAAAGGGCCACCCAATGGATGGCTTCATCCTCTACCAAACAAGATGGTTCATTGTGCTACATTCCAAGCAGAACAAGGGTTCATTGGAGGAAAAGGGTATTTTTCAGCTGCCCCCCAGCTGGAACCCTAACAAGGGAGCTGACTAGTAGAGGGAAATACCAAAGAAAAGCAAAGTCTCAATTAATGGAATGGGATTTCTTTTAAGGTAGAAGTTGAAAAGAAACTATTTAAAGATTATAAAAGATAGAGGAAAATCCCTAAGTCAACAATCTGAAAAGCAGGCTGAGCCGTACTCTGAAGAAAAGCTTGGTCTCTCTTTCCATTGTACTCGTATCAGATTCCTTCTTTGAACCATTTTGATTCAAGCCTTATTCAACCATGTAGTTCCTGGCACTGCTGGAAAGCTGATATTTAAACCCCTAAGTGAACACCTCTAGGGAGAAGCCTGCTCCAACTTCATCTGTATCTCTTTCTTTTAATCAAACAAGGAAATGGTGAAGTTGTGCTGAACGTAAACACATTGAAACCTGAAAAATCAATTTCTTTGGTAGTTAGGAAGAATCTTTCCCTCATTCATAACAAAGCCCAGATTAATTGGAGAACACTGTTTGTTACGAACAAAGAAAACAACAACCCTTTTCATGGATCCCATAATAATTAACATTCTGCCTCAGTAAATCAATAATTCTCAGCAGCTTAAAAAGGAAGTGTTTGTTGTAGGAGCAGCTTAACACCTGGAGCAGACCGGCTGTGCAAGAGATGGTCCCAACAGCCTCTGGCTGTTGGTCTGGGATAGCACAAGCGCTAGAAAGGTTCCTTGTGCTTTCTGCATCGTGAGGATTTGGAATCTTGCAACAGCCTCTGTTTTTTTCCCATTTTATAGTGCACAACAGGGCATGTAAAAAGGACCTCAATTAGACTGAGGTGTAAGTTTTAGCTGTAGATATGAAATGCTTCTGTTCTCTCAGAGGTTTCCAGTCTGGAGCTTCTTCTTCAGGTGCAGGTTTAATACAGAGAGACAAATATGTTGTGCAAGCAGTAAAGCTGGCTCTGGTTTTGAGCATATTTAAAGCACCCCTGCAACTTACCCACATCTGCTCATCCATTCCTATGAGCATATAGAAGGCATCAGACACAGAAACAGGAATACAGATAGTATCAAAAGATGGGCAAAGCTCCAAAACCCCAGGGGTCTGAGATGAGATGAAAATCTAGAGGAAGTCATAATAAATGTGAAATAACTTTGCTTGCAGTCTTATAATTTCATCTCAAGTTCTTGCAAATATGTAATTTGCAAAGTACTGTCTTTGTAAAATCAGTGTCTCAACATTTTAATGCATCGAAATGGCTCCTCTGAGACCTCACCTGCATCCTTTTCAGATCCTTCCATGTGCTTCTCTCAGCAGAAAATACAATTAGGAAAAAGCTGTGAGTCTGAAAAGGTGTTGCAATAACATAAAAAAGGACCTCGGGAAGGTTTTGGAAGCTTGATAGTAATCAAACGTACCGCAGAAAAGCAAATCAATGTTGCTATCTTTATATATCAACATAAACATTTGTATTTCATTACACCGACGAGAAGGACAAAGTGTAATGAATCAAGGGGGATTTCAGGGGTGGAATGAAGACAAAAAGGCCCAGCTTGTCAATGTTCTTGTCTCATGAAGGATAACCCTGTCTCTCCAAAAGGCTGTAAATCTTTCACTCTAAGAGCCTTCACAGCCCACAGCAGGAAGATCAGATCTCCAGCAACAACTCATGGCCAAATTACTTCCACTTCAGTGGCTCTCTAATGGGAAATATTGATTGGGGTTTCTTTAGTGAGGGGGAACTGGACTGTAGGTGTGCAGAACTCCGGTACCTGCATGCTCCATGCTGCCAGAGGTGGGATCCAGCCTGCCCTTTGGGAGAGTCTGTGGGATGGGGGGGCTGCTCTGCTACCCCGGGGTACTAGGAAAGTACCCCCAGGTCTGTGGGAGTCTCAGGGGGCCCAGCAAAGCCTCCAACCCAGTCCTGCCAACGCTCCTTGCATGCAGCCTTGTGGGCAACAAGGGCTCGGGCCAAGCTCAGGAGCTCCTGAGAGCTCAACCTGACTTGGCAGTGGCATGGGACAGGTTCGTGTCAGGGTGGTACCGGGCTCAGCATGCGTCAGTGATGCCCTGAGTAAAGTACCTGCAATTCTGAACATTCACCCCCCACCCACCCCCTTCTGTAAGGTATCGCTCAGACACCCCTCCAAGGTGTCCCTGGAGAGCTTTTGCAGCTAGTTACAATGCAAACTTCACCTAAACGATGAACGTATTCGTAAAGTTATGTTCCCAATCGATATGGAGGTTTAGGGCAGTCCTACAGAGTCCTCTTCTTAAGACTTATCTGCGGACATGGGGGAATTCGTGGTACACGACTCCACTAGCCTCTGCAAAGCAAGTTCTTCCTAATACCAGAACAAAACTAAGTAAGGGTATTTGTGTGGATTTCTTGAACTAGAAGTAGACCTGACTACTTGTTATTCAATATTCCATACCTATTACATGTCTGCATTCATAATTCACTAATCCTTCATTTACAAGGATTCGGGAGGTGGGAACAGTACTTTGAGACTGAAATGACCTCCCCACCCCAGATAGCAAAACAAACAAAGCAAAATGTTCCCAAATACTCTATATTGGCTGAATGTCCTTCACATAACAAGTCAACAAACATGAGGAAGCAATGAATACATTTGCAGAAAATGGCTTTGGATCATGGACGGAAGGATGAAATCACTGAATAATGTATTAATTCTACCAGCTCTAATATGAATGAGGAAAGAGAGATTTAGATACATGAGCAGGTCAGGCACCAGAAATTGTGGTTTGTGCAGAGTTTGGAGCAAAGACTGTAGCATCCACTCCACTTCAATTAAAATTATCTTATTAATTTATACTTTAAATTGCATGGAAACATACCAAAGCTCTTACAGCTATTGCAGAATACAACCTCTCTCCTTGACAGCACAGGCTTTGGAGAGGCTTCCCCATAATTTGGGATGAATGGTTGGCATGTTCTTGGGGTCAGGGCTGGTATCTACCGGACCTCAAGAGGCTGCAGAAATGGGGCTGCTGGTGGACAAGTCCAGCATGAATCAACCCCATGCCGCTGCAGAAACCGCATTAGCAGGAGTGCAGCCAGCATGGAAGCAGAGGGGATCCTTGCCCTTTACCTGTACTGCTGAGACCCCATCAGCACTGCTGGGCTGTTCTGGCTCCCAGCGCAAGTCCACTGAGTCCAGCAGAAGCCACCAACACAGGACAAGGGGGAACAGCTTTAAACTGAGATGGAGATGAGACATTAGGAAGTTGCTCTTCCCTGTGAGGGTGCTGGGGCGCTGGCACAGGGTGCCCAGAGAAGCTGTGGCTGCCCCATCCCTGGCAGTGCTCAAGGCCAGGCAAAGGACTGCGACCAGGTGTTTGAATAATCTCATTGAGGCTCTGAGCATTCCACGACAGCTGCAGCAGTTTGTTGTGCGCAATCACTCGTCTGCAGGGCACACCATGAATCCCTTCCTTGGAGTTGCACGGAGGGAATATTCCTGACAGCTCCCAGGAGCTGTGTTTTATGAACACATGCCAATTGCAGATGACTAACCAGCCCCTCTCTCTGTGATACATGGGAAGTCTGTTTTCTCAGTGTGTTAGGGGAATCATTTTCATAGCCCAGAGTGCTTTAACCTTGGTGCTTTTCCGTACACAGGCAGCCTTTTGAGTACCTGATAACAGGGTGACTTTCCTCCACCCCCTTTGCTCCCTCCTGCCCACTTCATCCCTGCCGACCAAGGTGTTTGCTCTCCTTTACCCTCGGGCTCTGTAAGCATCCCAGCCCTTTGCACTCTGTGTTAGCTGGGCTGGAGGTTTCTCCTCCACAGTTGCCTGGAGCAAAGCAGAAGGGTCTCTCTGCACAGGACCTGTGTTGGCTGTAAGTGACAGGTTGGGAACTGCTGCTGTAGCTTTTGCTTTACATTTGCATCAATAATAGCTCCGAGGCTTTCAAACCACTGGCATCATGCACTGCTCCTCCATCAATATTGTGAGAGCATCAGAAGACTCCAAGTTCTGACAGTGCTGGCACTTACCTTCCCGCATCTCCCTCTTTTGAAATAAACATGCCATCCCTCCTGCTCCTCCGGGCTCCAAACTTTCTTTTCTCCCTGAGCAGCTTCTTGCTTTCACTCCAAGGTCTCACGAGGCCTTGGGGATAAAGAGTCCAACAAATTAGATTGGTTTCATCTAGTGGCTGAGCCCGCAGCTGGGATACTGGGGTTTTGTATGCTGCAGTTTAATTTCGTTCTCATCCTGTAAGCTGTGCAATCTCCTCCAGTTCTCATCCCTGAGAGCACAGTCTGGATGCTTTCCTCTTCTCTAACATCAACTTCTCTAGGTCTAAAAGGGGAGGAAAATTCAAATTAGGTTGCCTGCTTTGGGCTCTTTGTAGCCCAACAGCCTTGGTTTTCTGTCTGGAGGCTTTGCAAGCAGCCAGGCTGGGGAGCCAGTGCTGAGATTTTGTGAAACCTCAATTTCTTCTTCATAGCAAATTAACAGATGTAACACAAGTGGGAGGGGATTTCCTGCCTCCAGAACAAACATCCTTTGACCCCATTGATCCTGAATGAAGAGGGTCCAAACTGTGCAGAGGTGACCCTTCTTCCTCCTCCAAACCATTCCTACATCCCAGTTAGGAGCAGAGGGAGGCTGAGCATGCCCAGCAGTAAATCCACCCAGAACCCCCTTTCAGCATCATTTTAATTATCCCAAATGTAAGTCCTGACATATAAATAATCCAGAATACATTTGTTTCATTTTAAAGCCAGGTTTCTGAAGGCATTGACGCTTTCACACAGTTCACCCCATAGCTCCAGCACTGTGTTCCATAGCCATAAAAACAGAAGCTGTCTAAGAGTCCAGATTGGAGCTAGGTTTTTACCACAGCCCAGCAGGGTCAGCCCCATCTCACCCCATGGACGCTGGTCCAGCCACTTCTTCCAGCCTCCTTTGAAGGAGACACTGCATTTGCACCAATCTACTCCAGTCCTCTATTACCTACAAAACGGGTTTTGGAAGTTCCTAATGAGTAAAGAGAATATTTCATACTTCGTTTTCAGTGCACCATTTCCTAGCTTCCACATCCATGGAAAACAACCAGCCTATCTCTTTGCAGCGGCCTTTCATCCTGCCCTTTCTCTGCCTCCTCTGTTTTATGCTGAATGGCTCCAGTTTGTTCATTCCTCTTCATAGGTCCTATTACTCAAACTGCTGAATGACATGGAAGTATTAGGAATGCATTTAGCAGCCTTGGTTCTGCAGACACTGAAACTTGTATAAAACAGATCTTTGCCTTCATAGTATCACTACAAGTTAGCTGAGCTTCAGTGAAAGTTAGTGCAAATACGTGCAACAGCTATTAGCTGCACAGCCAAAACCTGGCTGCCTTTCTACAGCTCTAACCTATGAACTTTATTCCACTACAGTTTGAATAGAGAGAAAGGTTTCAGAGATTGAGTTATTCTGATTCTGAATTTCATGAGCACAAAACTGTTGTGCATTGCAAAATATGCTAAAGGATCCACCCGTAACTAGTTTTGCACTGCAGAGCTGTGTGCAGAAATAGAGAATGATGCACAGGCTCTTCACAGGATTAAGTGTCAGTCCAGGGGAAAACCATGGAGCCTCAGGCTTGGTTTCTGTTCAAGTATCTTGGAGAGGATCTACTTAATGAGGGACTCTTCTTGTTCTTACTGAGGTCTTTGCTGAGGAGCTGAGTAACCAGAGAGCTGGAATGGACCCTGGATACAAAAGGAAGTCTTGAAATATCCTAGAAATAATCAGCTTGAAGATCATTTTGGACCCATAATCCTAGAGACAAATATATGCAGCTCAGCCCAAATGCCTCGCTAAGGAGCAAGTTGTAAACAATATCTTTTTAGAGTTAAAAATTATTCTAATTTAATGATATCTGTTCAGTCAATGTTTGGAAGTAAATCAGTGTGCGAGTAGTAAAATAATAATGTACTTTAAATTATCAGTAAACAAATCAGTCTGCTGTGCAATGGATGCATGATATATTATTCATTCCTATTATCCAAAACACTTCACTAGCTCTCAGAGTCTGGTGATAAAGTATTCAGAATACAGTATCCACCATCCCAGAAAGCAGTCTCTAATGCGATATTAAAGTTAAAAGAGAAGTGAAGTATATTCCCCCAAAGCAAGGTATTTGAGTAATCCTGGAATGAATCCCTCTCATGCTTCTTTCCAAAGCTGGGTTTATCATTTTAACTAGAACACCCTGAATGTGCCCTGCTTGGGTCCTTCACCAACCTGTGAACTGCTCCAGAGACATCTCAGTAATACATGGGTGCATGCGGTGCCAGCCTGGCTCCCACTTCCACCTATCCCACTGGGGGAGCCAAGAAGAGCCAAGTCAGACCCAGCTCCTTTCGCACCCATCAGCCAGGGCTGTGTCCAGCTTTTTCAGAAGGAAAAAGCCATGTGAGGCCAAGGGAGGATGCAATAAGACCTTCCCACGCCAGGTTTTGCCCTCCTTCCCGTTACCACAAAGTCCATTTTGGGATCAACAGGAATGGGAGCAGGAGGAAGAGGGAGCAGGCAGGCAAGGAAGGGGTTTGCTGCCCATTTTGAGGCCTCAGGATGCTTTGCCCTGAATTCTGGAGGGTCCTGGTCATGGGTAATTTCTTGGCAGGCCCTCTGCAGAGTATGTCAGGGGGTTCTGAGCAGTAGAAGATGGATTGGTCTGGATGAGACCCTGTCCCTTTCAAATCCCCCATCATCCATCAGCTATTTCCTCTGCAGTGATCTTGGGGCAAGTGCTTCTCTTTCAGACCCTGCAGGTCTGGTCTGAAGGAGCTGATCACCACAGTGATTTATTGCTCTTCTCCTGCAGCCTGTTTTGTAGCAGGATGTGAAAAGGTGTCAGCTTGTGATGGTGATCTCATCTGCCCCGTGCTGTAAATGCCATTGTTTCCCAGCAAGGAAGCCACAACGACCAGAAATAGCGATGCTGGTCAGAAACCTTTAGCAAATGAAGCCCAGTGTCAGAGGGGTCTCAGCACATCTTCATGAAAGGGAGGGAGGGAGGACTCGTGGGACAGGGCAGTAGATGAGGACAGCAGTGACTGGTACAGACTTGCTCAGTTTTGGGGTGAGCACAGTGATTACACTACTGCAGCACTGCAACCCCATTCTGTCCGTGCAGTAACTGTGTTTTACTTCCAGTCTTTAAAGTTTAATAGCCCAGCGAGCACCTTCCTTTAGAAGCACATTGTGTGTGATATTCTGGAACACTGTTTTTTATAAAATACCTGTTTCCTTTTGGTAAAATCCATTGGTTTCATACTGAAGAAGTCAGAGACTGAATACCACAGCCACCCTTGATGCTGAGAAGTTAACTCAGCGTGATCTCTGCTCCATCAGGGGCTTTTCCCTTCTCTAACTGCAGAGTGGGGCTTCAGGAGCAGAGCAGTCCTTCCCCACAGCTGGGGTTGCTGCTGTGTCACAGGTTCTTAACCTGCTGTAAGGGTTTGTCAGCCAGTTTAGGTCTACAAGGGGCTAAGCAGGCTTAGTGGGAAGCCATGGGTGAAGGAAGCACAGGGGGATTCTTGCCTTCAGAGGTTACACAACACAATGTGAGAATTCATGATGCATGAACCTGCTTGATTCTTCCCCCAAACCAGGACATCCTGAAAGCTTCTAAACCCACATATTTCTCTCATGCTGTGCCATCAACAAAGCACAAACCCCGCAGGACCCATGCATCCCTCTCCTGGCGTGTCTCACCTCCTCCAGGCACCCAGGCATGAGTCTGGTGTGTGGCTGTGGGTGCTACTGTCCTCTTGGGTTTGTGGTGAGAAGGAAAGTAGTGAACACCAAACAGAACAGTGATTCTTGTGGCATCTCAGGAAAAAACAGGGCTGGTTTTAAGGAGATGGATGAGTGGCTGAGTTGCCACTTCAGATTCCCTGCAAATGCATCCTGCTCCTGTCAGTGTTGGGACTGTAAGACCCAGGGAGTCTGTACTTGCCAAGAAACAGCAGGGCATCCAACCTAGAGATCATCTGAAATAGCACTTGATGTAAAGCATCCTCAGAAATAAGACATTCTTGCCATGTGCACTCTTCAGTAGAGACATTAGACTCCAAGTACATTAAAACATGTGATTGCTGATCTCTGTTATGTCATTTATCTTCATGAGTTTAGGAATAGAGGCAGAAGTCATAACTGGATATGCATGTCACGAAGAATTAGCCATCAGACACTTTATCTGCACAATAGACAGAGTATGTATTTCTTATCTTCCATAGCTAATCTTTGGAGAATCAAATCACTTTCTATCCTGAAAAGACGAGGCCAGTTGCTTTCCCTAGGAAATGGAATGTATGTGCAACGTCTTTCCTCTCCTGCTTGTGCAAGGTCTGAGTGCAGAGGTGTGCTAGCGCATGCTCAATGATTTGGGCAACTGTGTGCTCTGGATATATGTGCAAGATGTCCCAAACATCATCAGGCCATGCCAGTGTTGAGTGGGATTGAGATGGAGCAACATAAGGACTCCACGTCCTGGCCTTTGCTTGATACGCCTCCTTAGGAGAAGCTGTGCCTTCCAGCAGCCACTGTCCATTCACTCCCACTGGGATATTTAACCTTCACTTCCATAAAACTCTTCAGAAAGAATGGTAAAGAAAAGATACGTATAAATATCAAGTCAGGAGACTATGAGGATGCAAAAGCATCTTCAGAAAAATAAAGGTAATATCCTGATAGAGAATTGAGAAGAGAATAAATACAAAAATTAACTGGTCACGTGGAAAAATGCAGGAGCAGCTTACAAAACCATTCAGGATCTGGGAAATGACTTGATAACCCAGGTGTAGAAGGAGCACTTAGAGACAGAAAAGCCACAGCAAGAAAGCACAGGTCTTGTTTTGTGTTTGTGCCACCAAGGCTTAGGGTGCTCTGCACCTCAGAGCCTCTCTTTACGGGACACTTGTCATTGCTAGAGGAGGTTACAGCAAAAGACAACAAGATGAACAGCAGCAGGCTGCCAGGGCCAGATGGTATCACCCGCATGCTCTCAAGGTAAGAATGAGGTACTGGACCTGTTCACTGTAGGGTGCACTCCTCTGCTCTAGGCTGCCCCAATACCAGAGTGAAAAGGGACAGATACAATGCTATTTTTAAAACAGGATTGGAAAGGTCCATAGAGGGACACCTGGTAGTTTGCCATCTGCAGCAGACAACGTGGTGGAAGCTATTCCAAAGGCTGTAAGGTGCAGACACATGGCTAAGTGTGGTCTGTTAGAACTGACTGTTTCTGAGAAAACTCATGCCTCAAAAATCTACAAAGGACTCTAAAATCCTTATTGGTGTACAGAGGATGAATAAGGAACAAATTTCACTGCCTCTTCCAGGGCAATATCTCCTGCCATCTGCTGGAACCTGTAGGTGACAGGCTCAAGCCCAGGGGAAGGCAGCTCCTCTTGCCCCAGCGTGCAGTTAAGCTGGGGAAACCCTTGCTGCAGAAGCAGCAGATGCAGCAACTTTACCTTAGTTCAAAAATCAAGCAAATGCATGGGGACAAGACTCCATGGAGGGCTGTTAAATATAGAAACATCACCTCTCAAAGCTGCAGATCTTTGGAGGGTTGAAAATTACATCCAAGAAATATCTACATTTGCTGTTCTTGTACCATCTCTTCAATGTCTGGCACTGGTTGCTGTCAGATCAAGGACAGTGGGCTGCATGAACCTGAAGTCTAAACCATCTGGATTGCTCTTACACAAATCCAGAGCACTGCCTGCTATCCCAGTGTCCATCTGGTCCTCTGAGGAGCCAGCTGCCTGGGCTTACACTCCTCTTAACCTGAGGGAGGTGTTTGGAATGGTTCTGTGAGGAAGAGGAAAACGTCAGAGAGCTGAAGCTGGGGTTTGGTGCTGATTTTCTTCCTCCCAGCCCTTGAGGACTTGCTCATCATAGTGCAGCTTCCACTGCTAGTTAGAGAAAGTGGGGGAGGAAGCAAGCAAGAGGACACAGAAGCAGCCTATAGCATGCAGGAGGTTCATGGGGCCATGTGTCCTACCAACACCTTCTAGAAGCTGATGACTGCCTTGGGGATTACCATGGGGACATGATCAAGTGTGTTGTGTACCTGGGAACACCAGTCAGCAGGATGGCAGCACACTTGCAAAGGCAAACACAACATCAACATAATAGCTCACTGTCCTCTCCCTCCAAGGCTTTCTGTAATACCTGATGAGATTTGCCTCTTACGAGTTCATTCCAACCTATATGTTCTCAGGTAAGTGAAAGAACTTGCGCTTGGAACAGTTAGGATGAAAGAATTTCTGCCCCTGCTCGATTTATGATATTGTGGGTCTATAATATTGTTTTCCCCCTTGTATTAGATTTCAGGTGGATTTTTCAAACAACAACAACAAAGAAAGGCAGGCTCCTGTTATAGCAGCTGATGGCTACAAAAATGCACTGTTAATTTCAAGAGAAAGGGTATAATAAAGGTGAAAACTTAGGTAAAAGTCTTAATGCAAAGCTCTCTGGAGCTGTGAGCACTGCCCTGACAGGAGAGCTGGGCAGCAGACAGCTGTGCAGGAGCCCTGTGTGCTGCCCAAGCGCTGCTGGCTGGTGGCTTTCTGATGGCTCTCAGCCTCTGCTGCAGTGCTCTTCAGTGCCTGCTGGGTCTCATGCTGTGCGCCAGGCTTAGCAAGTGGTACGGGAGGAATGGGTGCTGGCCGGGGCTTGGAGTGATCCCCTGGGGAGAGGGAAAGGACAGCAAAGGAGCTGGGGCGTGCTCCCGGGCTGGGTTCTGTGGTTTGTTGGCAGGGTTTGCGGCTTGTTTGCGCACTTGTCTTTATTACCATCCATTTATCACATGGAATTTCAGCCAGAACATGTTGCTCTGCTGACACTGCTGGCTTGTGCAGGGCATCGCTGGGTGCCGCGCAGCTGTGAGCAGGTAAATGCAGCGGGTAGCTTTCCAAGTGAATGCTTTTTCATCAGGAATCATGACATGGCAGGAGCAACGTTTTCCATCCTCCTCCCAGGCATTTGGCATGAGGAGGGCTGGGCCGTGCTCCATTTCTGAACAGAGATTTAAAACCACATCAGAAGTAGATCTGTGTTTATTTTATGGAGAGAAGAGCCATGATTCTGCTCAGCCATGGCAGGGATCAGGCAGGTGGGATGGGACTGCTCTGGTCTCTCCCAAAGGGAGAGGGTCCAGCACCTTGCTAGTGATGTATAGATAACACTTTGTAAGCACTTTCACCCATGTAGCTTCCACACGTGGCTGCTATTGACTTGAAAAGAGACACGTGGTCCCTTAGGAGCTCTGAGAAGTTGCTCCCACAAAACTGCTGGAGTGGGAGTCCGTGGAGCAAAGGGGAATCAAACAATCTCTCCTCTAAGGCAGCTCATGCGCTCATCCCTTGGGTGAGAGAGACCAGTTGGAATATGGCTGGGAGGCCTGGGGATGAGGACAGTGTTATCATGAGGGTTTTTTTCCTCACCTCTTCTATAGCTACAGAAGTCTCGAATTAGGCTTTCTGAATACACCCTGCTTCCAGACTTGCTTGTAGATGAAATTGAACTTTAGAGAACTGAGATATCCAAGGGGCTGGACATCTCCAGAACTGGACAGCAGGTGAATGTTAAATCTGAGACATCTAATTTTCTTATGCTACAGCTTAAAACCTCCAGTCATTTGTATGATTTACTTCTTCACCCCTCTGGGCTTCTTCCTGTTCCTGACAGAAGCATTGTGAGAACGTTGCAGTGATGGAGACCAGACAGGATCTTGCAGTTCCTGTCTCCACAGCTGCAGATGGCTGTGCCCTGGAAGGGCTCTGAGATCTGGTGTCTGGCTGCTGGGATGCCTTCCGCTGTCATCTGCATCCCTGAGCATCAGATCCCCTGGGAAATGTGGGTAGTGATGTTGCCTTTTCCTGATAAATGCCAATATGACAACTTCAGTTACATGAGAAAAGTGAAGCTCATGCAATTTGCAGCCCCGTGACTCCAGGATCTGAGGCTTTTAGGAATACATTGCCAGGACTCATTGTTATGGGTGAGAAAATCAACCAGGAGGAGGAACATGGGCTGCATCCCTGTCTCATCAGCGCTTCCATTCACTCCTATGGACGAATTCCTTCTTGTCTCTATGTTAAGAAAAATCAACTGAAATGAAGTGGAAATGGCAGCGTCTCATCCTGCACCAGTGCCCCAGGGACCTGGGGCTGGCTGTTCACAATGGGTATACGGAGACAGGTCCCACAGACAGAGCTCACTGGTGTGTACAGCATGTGAACATTGAGGCAAGGCAGAGCTGGGTGGATCTCTAAGTCACAGAGTGAGAGCCTCCAGCAGCCTGCAGTTGGTTCATGCCCCATTCTGCAGTAAATCATCACCTTTTTAATAGAGCTGCTGTGGGAACAGGGATGGAGACATAAAAGGGAAAAAAAAGCTGTGTTGCATTTTGCTGTAATGAAAGGCTGCTAATTATTGGTGTCCAATGTGCACTCTTGTTTAGGTTACTGTTTTGTTACACAGCTCCTAAATTAAATTGGCTCTAAAACAAACCCTCCTACAGCAGCCCTGTGTGGCCTCCTTGGGTGGCTGCGTCTCTGTGGCTTCTTTATCGCATGTCTCCTGTTCCCCACATGCAGGCACTGTTGATTAGCATGAAATTATAAAACCCATGTTTGTTCTGAGCACAAGGAGGATGTTCAATGGAAAAACCTCTTGGGAAGGAGCTATTCAAAAGAGCCTTGAATGAGGCTGTGGAATTGGTCTCTCAAAAGGGAACCTGTTTCTCTTAATTTGTGGTGCCTATGATGGTTCCTGGCATGATGGAGGGATGGAGTCGTTCCATCTTCTCCTCTCTCTGAGCCTGGCGTTGGGCTTCCCAACCCACGGACTTCAGGATGGCTGCTTCACCTGCACGCTGTAGCTAATGCACTGGCTATGCCAGGGCTACTGCTGCGGTTATGCAAGGAGGGATCCAACCTCTTTGTCCATCCCTGTCTGTCCTGCCTGGATCTGGAGCTTTCTCTGTCTGGTGATTCTACATGTGTGCCCTCTTCCAGATCACGGAGGCATGGGCAGCAGTTGTGCCCTGACCCCTTGGGAGCCGATTCTTACTGCTGCATCCTACAGATGGGGCTTTGTGCAAAATGTGGTATAACTTCAACAATGTAGGAGTTGGCTTGCCACTGCGTGCTCTTCAACAGTGTTACCAAAGCAGAAGTTATTGGTAATACTGCAGTGGAGAAATGCTGCATTAAAGCAGAAAATATTCAACGTGCATTGCAAATGAAGAGGTTTTTCATTTGTGTTCTAAAAGAGAAGAAATATTGCTAAGCCTAGTTAATAACACAGGAAAGCTCTTGTGGCTATCAGGGATCTTCAGCTCTAATCCCCTCTGATAAAAGTAAATTGAGCCAGCTCCTCTGCTGAGGTTTTTCTCTATCTGTATCTTACCCATATAATAAGAGAAATGGACACTGCTTTTCCTATTTACCATTTCTTCATTTAAATAAGCTTTAAACTGCAGTTTTCTTCCTTCAGAGACTGCCTCTCTTCAGAGGCATCTTAAATGGAAACCACTCCCGCAACAGTACCTTTTTCTATCAAGATCTGTAAACAGGCTGCTCCTGTTGAACTGCTGTTATTCAAGTTATTAATTTATCACTTTGCACAGAGTATGATCACAGAAAGAAACGAGCAAAGGGGTCTCTGCACCTGCAGGCAGGGCAGGATGGATTTAATTAGAGCCAAGAAGGCTGCAGGTTTCAGTTTGTGTATGCGGTCCTTGGTTTTCTCTTCCTCAGCCCAGCATTTTAAAAGCTTACCCAGCGATCTGCATAAATTACTATGCACATTTTTTAGTTAGATTCTTAGGCCTAATTTGAGTAATGATAATGACTTTGACAGGGTCACAGCAAATGTTGTGGAAGGGAACAAGATGTATTAGTACTGGTGCTGTTCTCTCTAGAGAGTGCAAACGCTGGGAACTGGCATTTAACACTGATTTGAAGATATTTTCCTTGTTTTTGGAGTGGAGGCAGAAGGCAAATGCTGGTGTCCATGGAAGCGTTTGCATTGGATATGATGTTTGTTTCCTGATGCCTGTTTGTTTCCATCTATACTGCCTAAATCCCAGAGAGGCCACAGGCTCTCCATCCTTGGAGGTCATAGCTGACCTGGTCTAGCATTGGTGCTAGTCCTACTTTGAGGAGGACTTTGAGCCAGAGACCTCCAGAGACCCGCTGCAACTGATGCTCTGTGGTTCCTCTGGCTCTGCACAAAGCCAGTACCGGTTTCATCTGCTTGGAAAAGCCTCTGTAGGAATGACTTGTTTGGGGTGAAAAAGAGGAAGGGAAGATTATGATCCTCCCCCCCCCACCCCTTTCTCCATGAATTAAAACCAAGGAATTTTGAAGTAAGAAACCCCCATTTTTATTAATGCTGCACAGAGGCGAGTGATTTTGCATCTAGTTTTAGGAGAGCAATATAACTGGCTTTGACAGCCTGGTCTAATAATAATAAAAAGGCCCAGCTCCTTGTAGTGCAACCTGATAGCAAAACTGGAGTGTGAATTTATCCCATAAAAATTCATCTACCATGGCTAAAGGCCTGTAAATTAAATTCTGTATTTTGTTGCTAAATAAAAAGAAAAACACAACAGCATAATGATAGAAACGTTGCTCAACTCTTGCAATTGTATCTTGTTAAAACATCACTTAAAGTAATCTACAGGGTTTGATTAAAACATATATTTAAATGCACTATCATTTCCCATCTCTCCCCTTCTCCTCCTCCCCCTTTCCACCTCCAAGGATGTAAAACATTGCATTGAAGTTAGATTTCTTCAAAGAGACATGATGAACCTATTACCCTGCACAGTAAACCCTGCCACACTTTGGTGATGGCTATATACCACATTGTCAGCCACCAGCTTTAGGTAGTACTCAGAGGCTCGAAGGATGTGCAAGATGCTCCCTGTAGTGACTGGAGATGGGGTTGGGAAGCCGATAGCAGCAATGGGGGAGATGCTGCCCCATGCCCAGAGCTCTGCCTACACCTTTCCGTGCTGATCTTCACCCCTAGCACCACAGAACCGTAGAATCCCAGACTGGTTTGTGTTGAAAGGGATCTTAAAGCTCATCCAGTTCCAGCCCCCCGCCATGGGCAGGGACACCTTCCACTAGACCAGGCAGTTCATAGCCTGTCCAACCTGGCCCAAATACACTGCAGAGTACAAGATAGGATGCTTGCAAGCATAAAACCTGAGTAAAAGGAGAAAAATTTGTATTAAAGTGCTTTTAGACATCAGAGAGCGTGTTCCTTGACTGTGCTTAGTTAAGGTCAACTGTATTAGACTGGAGCAAAAATCCACCGAGCTCAGTATCAGCCTTTGACAGCAAGGGAGAGGGAGTGAATATAATACCTCCTTTGATCACTGTCCCAAGAGCCAGGAGCATGCAGCTCATGCTCTCCCTGAGCCAGAGTCTCAGGTTTCTGTTGAATTTAAAGGCCTTCGATGGATTATTCTTCTATGAACTTGCACAGCTGCTTTTTGAATCCATTTAAAATCCCGTATCTGCAGGCTCCTGCAGTGGGAAGCTCCACAGCTGAGCTGTATGATGTGTGAAAAGTGCCTCCCTCCTTTTGCCTGTTTTGAACTATTCAATTACTGCTTTCTCTTAATGATCCCAAATGCTTGCATTAGGATAGACCACAAAGAGTCATTTCCTACCTATTGTCTTTGTGCTGCATTCCATCTCCTGTGCCTTTCCGTTCTGATTTTCCAGTCTCCATTCTGCAAAGTCCTAATGTCTTTAGCTGGTTCTCATTTGGAAGCTGTTTCATACCTTTGATGATTTTTGCTGCTTTCCCCTGGACTTTTTTACATTTCCACTTTATTCTTTTCCAAACAGAAAGCCCAGACTGTGCCCAGCTTTCGAGATGCAGGCAAGCCATGAATTTATTCAGTGGCGTAAAGCACCAAAATAGATGTTCTCTATTTTGTTCTCTAATAATTCCTACTGTTTCTGTTGAGCATTTCTGAGTTTTCACAGAGCAATCTGTTATAGCCTCGAGATCCCCATCCTGCCTTCTCACAGCCTAATATTAGAAATACAGAATTGCTTATTAGCCCATGTGCATCACTTTATATTTATCCATATTAGACTTAATCCATCAGTTGGTTGCTTGGTCACCAGTCTCTCGGGTCTGTCTGCAATTCTTTGCAGCCATCTCTACTCTTTACTGCTCTGGGTAACTTGGTGTTTCTAGTAAAAGTTGTTGAAGCAACAGAAATACCCAGAGGCATATATGCAGCTCTATGTACCTGAACATGCAGCTGGAAATCCATATACACACTCAAAGCAGCACTGGTCAGCATCACTGTGTGTGATCCTGTCAGTGAAGTGCTGATGGTCTTTATTTCTGCATGCAGCACTCACCAGATTTGGGATCATGGAAGAACTTCCCTCTGGGATACGCTGCAAGGAACTGAGAATATGAAGGAAGGTTTGGACTGACTGAGGACTTCCTTTCTCACAGGTTATCATTGCTGTTTCTAGTGCAGTGTCCCCAGACTGGGTCATCCCATGACATTAACTGTAGTTCATTATTAGTGTGAATGCAGTTGAATTTGACAGGCTTTGACATAAAAGCATAGAACCATAGAGTCAGCTAGGTGGGAAAGACCTTTAGGATCATCAAGTCCACCACTAAACCACATCACTAAGGATCATATCCCAATCCGTATTCTACATTGAAGAGCATTGAGAGCATTGTTAGAAGCCCTGATTATTCCATAACTTTAATTCTGTTCGTAGGTTGCCACTGCATCCTTGTGATGTGCATTGCTGAGAGAGGTGAATTTTACAATAAACCACATAAATTTACAAGAAATCTCTCCAGAAGTAATATCCTGTGAATTTTCTGTTAGCTGCCAGCAGGAAATGAACTACCCTTTCCACAGCTGCATTGCACTGGAACCCACAAAATGTTTCTGGATGAGTCTACAAATAAGACTGAGCAATGGCTCCGCATGAGAACAGGGATGGGGACAGGCAGAATAACAAAGTTTTTCCACTCCAGCACTATTTCAGGTTTGCAAAAAAAAGATGCAAGCCTTGCCTCGTACATGTGGTGGTTTTGATCAGCACTTCCCCCAAACCCCACAAAGCACTGCTTCCCACACACTTTATGGCACAATTAGAGGTCCCCCTGGAGCACAGCCTGGGATCATTTCTCTCCTCTAAGGCTTTGTCACCTGCTAATGCACATGGCTGGCTCAAAGCACCTGCAGGGTAAAATGATGGAGTTGGAGGGTTTGAAAGATCAGGCAGGGAAAGTGTCTGGGATCTGGGGGATCAAAGAGACCAACCAAAGTCTCAGCTAAGGCTAAAACTGCCTTTAAGCTCCACTCTTAAAGGGCTCCTGTCTTCCAAGCACTGTGAAATGCCTCTGTATGGGGAAGAACAGCTTAAAGTAGTTACTCGAGGTGGTGGTGACAGGCTGGGAGTGCTCCTATAAGCAACATGCTGAAGGTGCAGAGGTGAGGAAGACCTGCACCACTGACTGCTTGGACCTGGGATGGCTTCAGCTGCTGCTGCTACCATCTCAGAGCTGGGTCACTGGTCCTAGCTGGTCACCACAGCTCCTGTTGGAGTCACCAACATGATGGAGGCATCACCAGAGGGTTTTTCATCTTTTCCACCACTGGTCTTGCTTGGACCAGGCTGTCCCCCTCCTGAACTGCAGTGGACGCAGTGAGATGAACCTCTCTTCACATCCATTAAAGCCAGACCTAGACATCATTCTGCAGCACCGGCTTGATATAAATCTGTTACCAGCCTCTGACCACCTTTCTGCAGTTAGAAGGTAAAACTGGCTTTCTGCTGGTACCACGAGGACAGACAGTGACCACACTGATGTGAGAGCGATGCAGACAAATGACTTATTTGGGATAAAGCCAGCACAAACCTAACCTGTGTGGTTCTTTGAGCAAATCTGATCCAGTGGGAAAAGCCTGCAGGATCAGGCAGTATGGCATCTTTCATCTGGCACTAGATCCTCCAAATTCAACTCTTACCATCAGTCAAATGTGGGCTTTGAGCTCCATGCTCTCAGGAAGGGAAAACAAGAGGAAAACAGACCATACACCCCACGAGTTTATTCCTCCAAGAGCATCCTTCAGGTGAGTGACCACATCCCCTGTGATGTGCAGGAGGCATCTGGGGACTGGGGCTACTTTGGCACCCAAAGCAGTGATGTGCCCTGCTCTAAGGTTGAGATGCTGAGCTTCCCAGCAGCTGGAAATACTTTGAAGAGCTGAGCTTTACCCAAGGCTACCTTTTTCCCTCTTCCTTTTCGACAGCAGCAGCAGGGACCTTTGGGCTCTTCAAAGGCTGATTTTAATCACTTACCTGATTGAAGCGATTGCCTCCTTTAACTTTGATATTTCATGTCATTAGCCTACTGACCTCTGGGATTAAGATATTCAGCTTCAAAAGCCAAACTGGCTTTGTTTATGCTGGTGCTGCTCCTGCTTTCCCAGCATGGGATTCATTTCTCAGCACTGTTCAACAGGGGTCATACTCTTCCCTGGGAACCAGGAGGGGCTGAGAGGCTGCATCTCACTCTGCCTCATCATCTCTTGCTTTATTTGCTCTAGAGATGTTTGACTCCACTGGTCTTAGTGTGGGATTAGAGAGGAGGACGTGTCCTCTTCTCTTGCCAGCTTTAGAGATGACTTTTGTTCACATATTTACCAGGGACTGGTGTGCAATCCTTGCTGTTCCCTCTTTCAGAAGAGCTGGGTTTTGCACTGCAGTTGTGCTCTCTGCAATGCAAGGCTGCTTTTCAGTAACATCTGGAAATGCAGAGAATTTCCAGAGGAACACCTTATGCTGGGCGCTCTGCAGATGGCAAGTTGGACCCAAACAACTCAAGGGGCTGAAACAAACCAGAGCAGATGGCTCTAGCAGATGGCCCCAAAGTGAACCAGCTGTAGGATGGTTACTGGAAAGCACGGGCCTGCAGCACTGCAAACCACTGCTGTCATGGTCAGTTACTGGGGGCTGAGTATGAATGAGAGCTTCTGCTCCTCACCAATGTGGAGGGTGGGTCACGTCTTTCTTCCCACCAGCCAGCTGTTGTGGTCCCCCTACAGCCCTCTTTCCCGTGTGTGACTCCAGCCTGTGTATGGGGGAGCCAGAACTTCTGGCATCTCTCTTTGGAGGGAGGCCATCTGATTTACTGTTTGGCCTCGGAAGGTGTCAGGCATGTAGACAATAGTCTTGGCTAGACACAGATCTGGACCTGAACACTTCAGTCTTTATTGCCCCTGAGAACTGGGGGTGACACCCCTACCTGCATCTGTATCTAAAAGGATGGAAAGGATAGGAAACCAATGTTACAAGGATCTAAAGCCTCCTTTCTGGGTATAAGTCAGTCCCATTTTCTGTAATCATTTCCCATATGTGCCCAGAGCTGAATTAATATGCCAAATGGGATCACCCTCTTGCTGTCCTCTCCAAGGTACTATTCCCTTTCTGAGCTGAAGGTGCAACCAAGCTGGTCTCTGTCCCTTGCTGCTGTTAAGGCTGTCATACCAGAGGGTGATGGAGAGATTGCAGTAGGTGGTTCTGAAACAGAGATGTCAGTCTCAGGCTTGAGATCCTCCAAACTCCGAATGTTGTGAACATTTGTTTCTCCCAGCAGGAACTATTGTTTCTGACATATTTATCCAGCTCAGTGCTACCTTGAGATATCACTTTTGACAGATAACCTTCTTAAATTAAACATACAAATGTGCTGTGCTGAGAGGGAAGATGTGAGCAGTAATGGTTCTGAGGATGATGGAGGAACCTGCCCATTACCTCCTCCTGAGCTGCTAAATTTGCTGCTTTATTAGGAAAAGGAACTGCAAGCCAGCATGATCAAAGGGGTAATGGGAAGAGAGATAACAGGTTTGGGCCTGAAGATGAAATGCTATTCAAATTGAGGGGTGGGAGAGGCCAGGGGAAAGAAGTCAGGTCTCTGCTGTATCAAAACTGATGCCAAGTTACAGAGGTCTTCTCCAGGCTGAACAACCCCAGCTCTCTCAGCCTGACTCCACAGGAGCTTCGTGTTTATAAAATGCATTTAATTTATGTATTTTATTTTATAATTTAATTGCCACTTATTCCAAAAGTGAGGCAGTTCACATAATCTCCACCAAACTTCTGACACCCGTTTCCTCCTACCCCTGCCTTGCTCCTCTCATGTGCAGGATGATTTCAATCTGCTCTTTTTCTCCTCCCTTCTCTCTGCCTCTGAGTTCCTCCTATATTTCTTCTCTCCATCCCATTTTTCTTCCCTCATTGATGAAAACACCTTGACTGATTCCCCACTTCCCTCCCGCAGATGAAATGCCCAGTTCCTTGACACACTGAAATTGCTAATAGTTCTTACTGCTTCTTTTCCTAAATGGAGTATTTCTGAAGAATTACTTAGCTCAGTGCTCCATCAGCTCCTTGCCTAGGCTGGGCAGACACACAGGCAGTAGCTGAGCAGCGCTAACAGCAGCGCTGTGATACCACGCTGCTGTGTGTCTGTAAGTGAGCTGGAGGTTTATGATTCAGTGTCTGGGCTTTGTTTTTCCCTAGTGAACTGTGAGGAACTCTCTATAGGGTGAGTTTTACAGCCAGGTTCCATTTTTAAAAGTCAACAATAAAACCCAAGCAGCAGGGAGGAAGAAACTGGAAAGAAAAAGGAGAAGAAAAGGAGTGCAAGAACGAAAGGAGGGAGCGAAGAAACTGTGAAAGAGGGAGGGGAAGAAGGGGGAGATGGAGCCGCGTCGCTGGAGCATTAGGCTGCAGAGATGAGGGGCAGGCAGAGGAAGGGTTGTTTTGGGAATCTGGAAGAAACTAATTATATCCAAATCCCATGCATGAGAAAGGAGCTTTAGCACTGCTCGCCCTGTCCCTGCTCCGCCAGCCAGCACTTTGTCCCCATTTGCAGGATGAAATCTCCACCAGTGGCACAGCCTGACCCTCTGCAGGGCTGCCTGGCCCCTGGATTCAACCTTTTCCCATGTCTAGGTCTGTAACAACTCTCCAGCTGAGGTGTGGATCCCATCGGGGCTTTCCTATTCTTGGATCAGTGTACAGAATACAGCCAATATTCAGAGTGACAAAGACAACTTCTGCACAGACACCACTGCAGTTCCAAGATACGCTTCAGGTGTCTCTCAGCCCCTTCCAGCTCCTTATCTCTGTCCAAATCACTGATGATAAGGGGCTACTGCCATACGGTTTTATTGTGCTGTTCCATACCATGCCCAGGCTTCAAATCTACTTCAGAGGAAAAGGAGTGAATAACAGCAAATATTCCAGAACACCTTGAGACAGCAATGGCAATTTCAGCCAGGAAAAGGTAGCAAGGATTAAAAAGAAAATAATTGACAAAATAATGCAATCTGGGAATTTCCCAGATGGAACGCTTTGGAACCAGCAGCACATTCCATTAACAGGATTTCATAGCAAAGCCTTTTGTGTCTGAAGAGTTGGGTTTCCTTTTGAATTCTAGAGAGTTTTGAAATTTAAGAATCTTAACTGGAGGAAAAAGGTGTTAAAGGAGTAAATGAACCCCAAGAAACAGATTGGAGTAAGCTGAAAGGTTTTCTTTCTCTAACCCTGAGAGAGAGGCTGGTTTGGAGGCACAGTGACTCTGGGGAAAGAAAAGGTTTGATATTTGCCCATACTCCGAAGTGGAGATGGGGAGAGATGGGCAGGACTCCCTGGTTTGCTGGAAGAATATTAGGAATTAAGAAAATGGGAATCTCAGCAATGCTGCAGGGTATGGTACAAGCATGATGTGTTCCTCCCATGAAAGGCCAGGCAGAGCCCAGCCCCTGCTGACACATGGAACCAGACCTAACAGCTGTCTGTGAGGGATGTTCTTTACTGTGACGGTGGTGAGGCACTGGCACAGGGTGCCCAAAGAAGGTGGGAATGTCCCATCCATAGCAGTGTTCAAGGCCAGGCTGGACAGAGCCTTGGGTGACATGATTTAGTGTGAGGTATCCCTGCTCGTGGCAGGTGGGTTGGAACCGGATGATCTTAAGGTCCTTTCCAACCCAAACCATTCTATGATTCTATGATTCAATGTAAAGATGTCTTTTATATGACAGTCATGCAATTAGAGTCCTGCCTGGGATAGGGAATGGAGCCTCTACATCTGGGCTTTAGATATAGGTCTCTACCTAACCATGCTTTGTGGTTACAGCCATTTTTTACATGCCTTGAATAACTTGGTTTTAGGCTCTTAGTAAAACATTACAGGTCAAACTCCAAGTGCTTCTAATTTTCTGTGCCCATTTCTCTGCTCACTTACAATTTCCCATAATTGCAGAGGCTGGGAACATGAGCTGGTCACATTTCTGCCAGAATCCACAAGTGGTTCTTCAGGAAAGAGAAACAAAGGAATGGGGGAAACCAATTTTAGCAACTCATCCCCCACACTCGATGACGGCAGTTGGACATAAACTGCGGATAAACAATGCTGGTGGTGACACTCATGCTACGATGGTAGAAAACACGTCTGAGAGGCGATGGGAGGCTTCAGGGAGGGGAAGGAGAATGAGCACCAGCAGCACAGCAGCAATAATTAAAAATCCTCTTGGGAAATTTAGGGCAGTCCCCAGCCGCTGCGGTGCGATGTGAAACAATTACCCCTGCTAGAGCTAAGAGCTGTTTAAACTAATTGGACACCGTGCCAGCGAGCTAGAAAGACTAGTAAATGCGTGTTAAGCAAACCCCTGGTGTGGCTCATGAATTGTAAAAGTGTTGTAGCTAATAGGATTCTGGCTGGAGTGAAAGGGAAGAGGCTTGGATGTTCAATATGTGAACTCAGCAAAGGGCTCAGAGGAGAAGCGGCAATTGTACTGGGCATCCTTCAAACAGGAACAAGTAGCTCCGTGGCTCTGTTAAATAAGAGCATCATGTTCTATAGGGGAGAAAGTGCTTGAACACTGACGTCTTCTCAAGGTATTTAGGAAGGCTCAGGAGTTAAAATTCAGCCAAGAAGCAAACACGTGGCGGTAGAGCTTGCTCAGAAACCTGACAGCAGCTGAGAGATTACAAGGCAGAGCCTCTGAAACCACAAAACACTGAGAAATGTGGCCAGGAGGGAGCAGCGGGGATGAGCTTGCCCATCTTCAGCCCTGAAGGAGCTTCCTTTGGCCTCCCCGTGCCACCCTGCCCATGCCAGCCCCATAAGCAACATAGCTGGCCTGAAACTGCCATTTCCAGATACCTGCTTCACAGAAAGCAGGGACTTTCTTGGGAGAAGAAGAAAGTTAACCCCTCAAATCTGACGCTGTGTTTGACTCATGGCTGTGCTGAATCAGCAACGTGCACGCAGCCATAGGAACAAGCCAGAGCATCACAGCTGGTTGCATGGAGGCAGATACAGCCACAGGCAGAGGAGGAGCAGCACAGCAGCACAGACACAGCTGGACCATGGACATGTGCTGCCATGGTCATCTCCATCTGCACAGGAGAGAACCTTGGTAAGAAGCAGTCCCTGGGCTTGTGTACTCCTTTGTCAAACAACTTACTTAGGCAGTAAGAATTTTTTCCCAACAGACTTCATCAGCACATGACTAATTCCTCACTTCCAAGAAGAAGACACTGAGGCACAAGCTCCCTCAGTTCACTGTCCTATGGGACTGTGAAACCCAATATTCATCTAATCCTTTGCTTTCAGAGATAGCTCCTAACGTGCAATGTGAGACCTCACCTTTACCAGGGAGAATGAGAGCCATTACTGATCCCGGGATTGACCTGCTTAAATCCTTGGCTTCTCTGAGATCTTCCTGGTCAAGCAGAGACTTTCTCCTCAGGGAGGCAAAGGCTGACTGAAGGTGTATCACTTGTAGCGCTGTGTTTTGTCTGAGTTCTTGGGAGACTGATTCAGCAGCTTGTCATTGGCTCTGCAGCTCACAGCACAGACATACTTTGCATTCTGGGTTTCCACCACCTACGGAGCTGGTTTTCTCAGCAGCTTAAATCAGGACAAGACTATAGCACATTCCCCTTCCTAACCTGCAGTGGTTCCTGCAGCCAGCGTTGGTGTGGAACTGCAGGAATCCAAAATATGATCCCTATAATAAAATAATTTGATGAGAGCAATTCATGTCAATCTGTGTCCGGACCATGAAATAAGCTAGAATGAAAATATGATCTCTTACAGGCTTTGTTACCTTTATTGCCTTCAGCACACCTAAGCTAAGAGCTGGTCTCCTCAGCTTCACACAGACCTCAGCTACTGGAACACTCACATACGAATCCTGCTGTCTCGGGTAACATACATTAGCCAGCCACCCTGCCTTGAAATCACAACACCATGGACACCTTCATGTGAAGGAATTTGGACATCATTTCATGCCCACAGTCCCTGCCAGATAAGTGTCCTGGACTCTGGAAGCTCTGAGGGTGTGAAAAGAAAGTTACTGGGTAGGCAGAAAGGACTTGGGGCTGAGCTTCTGACACAGGAAGTACTATGCTCATTTTGCAAAGCAATTGAGAGCCTGAAATGATCCTAAATCTCATCATCAGAAGATGCAGCCATTTTTACATGCCCTTTGAATAAATAGAGGTTTTCACAGCAATCCCCAGGAACCTTAATTTTTCACCCATCCTAATAGCCATAAACCAGAGACAGACAAGTAATAAAACGTCAAAGTCTATGTGGTTTAAAATCCGAGAGGACTCTCAAATGTCACTGAAACATGGAGTGAAAAAAGGAGATGGGAGAACCTGTAGATGAGCTGTTGCTTTATGGGCTCATGCCTGTGGTGGTGGCTGGGCACTCATCTTTCCATCCCCCCTTGTTTTTGGCCAGGCTTTGTGGGACCATTTGAAAATGGTGGTGGAGGTGGGAGATGAGGTGCTTTGGTGCTGAAGGACTAATTCCTTTTCTGGGGGAATTGAGGTGAAGTGAGGCTGCATTTCTTTGCTGTATCAATTCCAGTTTAATCCAGCATCCATAGGAGCTCCTGATGAATATGGGTGCTGTGTGAGCATCACAGAATCATAGAACAGTTTGGGTTGGAAAGGACCTTAAAATCATCCAGTTTCAAACCGCTGCCATGGGCAGTGATGCCTCCCACTGGAGAGACCATGTTGCCCAAGGCTCTATCCATCCTGGCCTTGAACACTGCCAGGGATGGAGCATTTACCACTTCTTTGGGCACCCTGTTCCACCGCCTCACCACCCTTACAGTGAAGAACTTCCTTATACCTAACCTGAACTTCCCCTGTTTCAGTTTGAACCCATCACCCCTTGTCCTATCACTACAGTCCCTGATGAAGAGAATCTTGTCCCTTTGTTCTCTGGGTTTCCTTGTGAGCTTCATGTACTGCGTTGGCCCAGTCAAATGTGGCTGTCCTAGCAAACCTGATGCTTGGAGGGGTTTAACACAGGGTGTCAGTCAATAGCTGCACAGAACGTACAAGTTAACAGGGAAGGTCCTGGACTTCTCCTCAGCCACTTCTCTCATAAAAGGCATATCTAAAAATGCCCATCACGGTGATAACTGGAGCAGAAATGGGAAAAGGTTTTCTCATCTGGTAAAAATTCTTCCTATTCCAAACAGACAAAAAAGTATCCCCAGGTCAGATTAGGATTAAAAATCAAGATTTTGGTCAGGTCTGTCCTGACCTCCTTCACAGTCCTGGAAGGACCAACCAGGACCACAGTGACTGAACGTCACCAAAGACAGGGTAGGCTTCGCTTTAATGACTTCAGTGGCTAAGGTGAAGACAGAGTGAAGCAAGCCTATCCCTTAGAGAATAAAGCAAAATAAACCTGTCAGAAAAACATAGCTGTTGTGAACAAAGCCCTCTGGTTTTACTGCTCGGGGAAGCCCTCTTCTATAAATACCCAATAAATGAGCTAAAGACTAAATACAACACCCCATATACAGGCTTCTGGAGCTGGACCTGTCCTTCCACTAGCCCTGCAGCAAACCTTACAAACTGAGACAAAAATGCTCTCTCCTTCTCACCTTCCTAGTTCAGATTCCCTGTAAAGTGTGGACAAGGGCTGTGGAAGGGAGGGAAGGAGTCTGATAGTGGAGGGAAAACACCCAGACATTGTGGCCCCACTTTGAATGAAGGGAGGCACCAGCAAACACTTGAGACGAAACACTATGGGAAGCATAAGGGTGTCAGGTCTGTGTGCGCAATATGGTGGAGCTGCCCGGAGTCTCTACATGCATTCTGCATGGTGCTGCTGGCATTCTGGATGCTTTCTGGTCACAAGACAGCAGCAGTGGTTGTATTTGACCCTTGTTCTAACACCAGCAACTCTGCTGCCTTTCTTGTTTCTGGGCTCTGCTCCTCTAGTACAGGGGACAGTCCTTTCTTTATGCTCTGCCTTGGGAAACAGCACTGGGATGGCTGCCTCTTGGAGAAATATTTGCTGGCAAGCTCCAGGTTTTCTGTATATTCAGGGACAGGGTCTTGATCAACCTGAGATGCTCCAGAGGTTTCTTAAGTTTCAGCATCGTCTGCATCTCCAGCGAGCCTCTCGAGGGATGCCTGTAATGATGCTCTGTTGGAAGCTGCTGTTTTGCTTTCTCCTGATACTTCCTCCCTTCACATGCTCGTATTTCTGCTTCGATTGCATCCTGCTCAGATGCTGCTGTAAACTGACTGCAGCCATGTATGGCTTCTTCTCTGAGTCAGCAGCACCGCTGCCACTCCCGGGGGGTCTGGCATCTTCCTGTCCCTGCTCGGGCTCGGAGTTGTTTTTCCTTTGCTGAAAGCCGCTTTGACCCTCCTGGCTCTCACCGGGCGCTCGGTGCCCGCTGCTGTAGGTGGGCAGGATGGGTGCCGCAGGCAGGAGGAGCCGCTGGGTGCCGGCGCTGTGCGGACAATCCTGGCTTTGGGCAGCTGCTGCTGCAGCCCTTCCTGGAAGGCGCTGCCGGCTGCGTCCCGCTGCTGCCTGGACGAGCGCTCCCAGCCCCGTGCGCTGCGGCCCCAGGCGGGGCCAGCCTCGGCTCCAGCCTCAGGGCCAGGGGCCAGGGGCTTCCCTCAGCACCGCGCTGCCTGCACGGGTCCTTCGTGCCCACTCCGCACCCTGCGCCGGCTCCGCTCCCTGATGGGTGCCCCTTCCCTGGCACAGCCCCAGCTCCTGTGCCCTGCCTGCCCCCGAGATGCAGCAGGAGAGCCCCAGCCCCAGCCCCAGGGCCCCGCTCTGCCCTGCTTGCCTCCCCTCCCCTCCCCTCTTCATTTTCTCCTCCTCCAGCCTGTGCGCGGTCAGGTACCGCCGGTACCGGTGGAACTCCTTCAGCGTGCAAGCCACCTATGGGAGATGAGGGCAGGGAGCCCCCGGGCACGGTCAGACCAGCCCCACAGCTGCCTGCCCTGGGCCAGATCCAAGCAGTGGGAAGGAAGCTGCTCCCTGCACACGCTCGGAACCCCCTTACAGGGAGCCTTTTCTATGGCCCCGATAGATCCAAACCGATTTGACCGTCTCTGGTGATGAAACCCCCTCACTTCAGCAAGCAGAAGTTGTGTTTGCGATGGTGGTGCTCCTGCAGGTGAGGGTTGTGTACAGCAGGCTGCTGTACTCTGCACAGTGGGCAACAGTAGGGATAGCCCAGGTCAAAAAACCAGGAGGTGAGTGGAAGCTGCAGCAGAGTGTTGAACGGGGCAGGTGAGGGAAGAAGAGTCAAATGCGCTTCATGCTCCTGACACACACACACAGGGTGGCATTACCAAACCTCCAAGGCACAGACTAATTCCTGGCTTACTTCCTACCCAGAGGAACGATCTCTCTACTACAGAGCCTCTCCAACAAGAGGAAGCCCTGTGTGTGCATGCATTTTCTGTCTGATGGCTGCCTACTGTTGTTCCTTGTGTTCACAAGAAGCTGTTTACTGCAGGGGTGAGAGCACCCAGTGCTGCATCTGTAAGGAGCTAAGCTGAAAGGTTGCCTCCAGCCACGTCTTTTCCTCTGGCAATACTCTTCTCCATGCAGCTCTGGGAAGCCTGGAGCACTGCCATGGGCAAGTTCTTGGTCTCAGCGCCATGGAGCCAGAAGCTTCCTTTGCCTCCTTGGCCCTGTCCAACTGCAGCTCCTGCTGTAGGGTAGGGGGCCTCAAGGACTCCTCTGAATGACGGGGACCCTGTAAACGAGAAGAGCTTTTCTACCCCTTTCTACTTCCTTTACCTTTTCCCCTAGCATTCCCCTGCTGAAGACAGCCTTGGAGCTGGGCTTCACATGGATCTTGACCCCAAGTGGAAGCTTCAGCAGCTCAGAGAGCACCCGCACAGCAGTTAGTGCTCCCAGGCACTGACTACTGCCCCTGAGCTAAGAAGAGAGAGGCTCTCCAGCACTAAGTAAGTAGCTCAATCAGTCTCCTGCATGGCAGTTGCAAGAAAGGGCACATCTCAAGGCCCCAGAGCAGCCCCCATAGCCCAGGCTCCCAGGCTGAGCCCTCTCCATGGTCCCGCTCACCTCTCCCCTCATCCCCGTGCACCCAGTGCCTCTGCCCTTTGAGTGCCAGCAGTGAAGCAGTGCTCCATGGCTCCTTCCAAGAGCTCTCCTGGAGTTGTGACCCTGTGCTCATTCTGCTCACTCCAGGAGCAGCAGCTGCAATCACTGCAGATGGTCTTCCCAGCACACGGCTTCATAGAGAAGTTGCCTATTGGGCCCTCACGATGTTTCCACGTTGCTGCCTTAAGCCATCATGTGCCACCTTTCTGTTTTCACATCAAAGCATTGTCATGTTGCTGCCTTGGGCCATCACCTGCCAGATTCTGCACTGTCACATCACCACATTGCCCTGTTGCTGCATTGTCACATCATTGCTTTCCTCTGCCATTGCCCAGCTACTTCTCTTGTCGTTCCCTCCTGGTGGTGGGCAGCAGATACAAGGGTGAGGAAGTTGGGTCCTGAGCTAACAGGGGGTACCTCACCGTATCTGACCACTGATTGGATTCAAGTAGGGTGCAAATAGAGCCCCTTGAGCAGCCATTTGGAGCTGCTCCTCCTCGGAGCAGTGGGTCTGTTGTTGGGGACTGTCCCCTTGGGTCGGGACACCATCCAAGGGAACCCCTGGAGGCTGAGAGCCCTCCCTTGTTAGGTGAATGTGCACTTTGGATCACTGGCCATAAACTTCAAGAATTAGCAAAGTAGAGATGAATCCATGTGACATCCCGGATCTGTAGGTGATGTCAGTGGAGCTTTAACCGAGTTTGAACAATAAATGTCATTTGGCCTCAATTTATAGGTTTTGTGACATTTAAATTGGTGTGGTCGGGAGGATGCCTATGCAGGAATTGTTAGGCAGGCAGAGATGTGCCCTTTCTCCCCCGGGTGTACAGTGGGTGGGGGAGAAGTGGTCTGACCTGCTATCAGCCATAGAGAAAATCAAATAAAGCGGCGAGTATGGTTGTGTTGGTAAAGAGAGCACATGCACCTTCTGGGGCACGTGCTCGGTACAGGCACAGGATGATAATGGAAGATCTGGAAGAAAGGTTTGGAGAAGCCAAACCATTAAATTGGAGCTGTTCAGCCTGGAGAAGAGAAGCTGCGTGGAGAACTCAGAACAGCTTCCAGGATCTGAAGTGGGCTACAAGGGTGCTGGAGAGGGACTCTTCATCAGGGACTGTAGCAATAGGACAAGGGGCAATGGGTTTAAACTTTAAGATGGGAGCCTTAGGTTAGATATAAGGAAGAAGCTTTTTACTGTGAGGGTGCTGAGGCGCTGGCACAGGTTGCCCTGAGAAGCTGTGGCTGCTCCATCCCTGGCAGTGTTCAAGGCCAGGCTGGATGGGGCTTGGAGCAACCTGGTCTAACATAAGGTGTCCCTGCCTGTCATAGGAGTTTGGATCTAGATGATCTTAAGTTCTTTCCTAACCCAACCCATTCTACGATTGTGACTGCATCTCTTGGAGCACATAGGCAGCAATAAGGATGCAGATAAACCACGAACTAATTGCATTAGAAGGCTATGTGTCTAATGGGGCTCTGTCTGCCCTATATTATTCTACTGCTGAGCTCCTTGGGATGAAGCCAGCACTCCATGGAAGATCCCCTTGTACTCACCAGGTGCTTTGGTGGTTAGGGATCAAGGCTCAGCACCAAAGCTGAATGGCACACAGTGTCTCCTGCTACTGTATGGCTGGGGCTGTCTGCTTGAGCACAGTGTCCTGGGACACCTCGGTGGGAAACAGATCCTGGGAGGCTGCAAGAGACTAGTGCTGGGGAAAAACTGACTTATCTCCCAGATATCAATGCCTGCGGGGTCAGGGTACCTCAAAGCCATCACTGGGCTTACCCGAAGCCATTCCCAGGAGATGGAGTACAAGCTGTCCCGTTTCAGAGATGTTTAGCAGACGGTCCACAACTGGGGACTGCAGCAGCACCAGCACCCACTGTCAAACCAGAGCCTTGCTCCCAGCACCAGCTTTATCCCTGGCAGTGTTCAAGGTCCCACCAGCCTCGAGGGTCAGGGCTTCAAGTTCCCTTCAGATACAAAGCAAGTGACAGGAACGCAAAAGCAGCAAATATTCTCATGCCAGCCTTGATCGAAGTCTGACTCCTATTATGTGCAAGATTTCACAGGTGACGTTCCTATGACGCTGCTCCTCTTGTGAGTGCAGACAGATAGACCACTGCAGCAATAGAGCTTACTCAGTCCAGAGATGTTCCTATGTCACTTCCCAACTTAGCAATGCACATAAACATATTTTACATGTAAACTGGGCAATTAAGAAGGCAAATGTTTTAAAATACGAGGATTTATTGGCATAAAATTTACCATCTATCAACACTGCATAAATAGTTTTACATAAAAAGCCATCTGGAAACAGGTTGTTTATCATATTTATTCAGTTACAACTTGCTGGGTTAGAGTCTGTGCCTAGCTCATTAGCTGTCAAGACAGTTTGACGTTGCTGATGAGAGGTGGATGTATTCGAAATTCTGCACGATGCATGAATATTAACTTGGGCTTTTAGGCAGCTGCACTATTTCAGGCAGCTTGGACATGCTTTACAGGGTAGGAAAGCCGGGAGAAGAGAGGCTGCGTGGCAACCTCAGAGCAGCTTCAAGCATCTGAAGGGGGCTACAAGGATGCTGGAGAGGGACATTTCATCAGGGACTGTAGCGATAGGACAAGGAGTGATGGGCTCAAACTGAAACAGGGGAAGTTCAGGTTAGATATAAGGAAGAAGTTCTTTACTGTGAGGGTGCTGAGGCACTGGTGCAGTGTGCCCTGAGGAGCTGTGGCTGCCCCATCCCTGGCAGTGTTCAAGGCCAGGCTGTATGAGGCTTGGAGCAACCTGCTCTAGTGTGAGGTGTCCCTGCCCATGGCAGAGGTTTGAAACTGGATGATCTTAAGGTCCTTTTCAACCCAAACCATTCTATGATTCTACACTGGAATTCCTCTGTAAGAAGAAAGCAGGGTGTAAAACTGCTCTTTGATTTAGACTCAGTCTGACTGGAAACCTTGGGATCAGGTCTAGAAAGGTATTTGACCTTCCCAACTAGAGTAGAAGGGCCAGGATGCGGGGATGATGGTGGTAGCAGGTTTACCTGTCAGTCAAGAACAGGAACAGCCTCATGTTGCTGTTTTCAGACAGCACAGGAGAAAGAAGCATATGTTTCATCCTCTGAAGGGGTGCTAGAGTTTTCCTCCTGGGAAGCACCATGGGCTGCAGACAACTCCTCTGCCTGCTGCAGGCCAAAGCAGCAGTTTAGGAGTCATAGTATTATGCCAACAGACACTGGCTTTTCCTGACATTTGCCATCTCCCTTGGTTTCAGTAATTAGATCCCCTGTTTTTAAATGTCAGCTCTCACGAGGTGATGCTATTGTATTTAGCACCGTGCCCTTCCACCGATTCCAAAACACTTTGCAGAGGTACTATAAATAACGCAATAACAAGAGCCAAATTAGCAGTTACAGCAGAATGGGAGAGGAAGTTTCTGCATCTCGGGGTTGTTTGGAAATGAGGGGAGAGCTTCAGAAATGCTGTCCACCAGAGCAGGGCTGCGCAAAAGATGATTGTCCCTTCCACACAGCAGGGAGAAGGGGACAAGCGAGAGTCAGCTGCTGCAGGGGACAGGTATGGTGGCATCTTCTCTGTGGCCCAGGCACATCTGCAAAGGGTGGCTTAGCCATGAGCTGACATCGTGGTGCTGCTACATGCTCAGGTCCTTGGCCAACACCTTCAATCTCTCCTAGTGCTGATTCCTCTGTAAAACGGGGGAATAGCGATATTTTCTGCCTGCCCTCTCTTTAACTCTGCTGTCAGTTTTGTGCTTCAACCTAGAAGTAGTGGAGCTTCATCTTGTGTCTACAACCAACCAAGAGGACTGTCCTAACACAGGTATCATGGGACAAACCCTGTACAGTGTAGGCCGAGTCTACCCCTTCAAAATTCACACCCCCTGGATTATTTGGGCCTCAGAGTGCTGCCAGCATTTCCATGGGCCACAATGTCCTTGTGTCACCTGGATTGTCACTGGCACCATGAAGATGTGATAAGCCTGTGCATCAGCTGCAGGCCACCTCCAAGAGCCTCCTGGGCCACCAGCAGACCACAGCAACAGGGACATGCAGAGTCATGAACAACATATTATGAGACAGAGGAAAGTCACATAGAAAATGTCCAGAAAATCCTGTGTTTGGGTTGTGTGTTCCTCTGGCAGCGAAGCTCTGCTTACTTTGTAGGGCCCAGAACCAATGATTTGAAGTTTGGCACTTATGGGAAGGCATCAGCAACAGGAGGTGGACTTTCAGCTAGCAAAGGTGTAGTATTTTAAACTGGGGAGGTGCATTGACTCCTTTCACTCCACTATTCCAAGAAAGATGCTGGGACCAATAGCTGCTTTGGCAGAGGCAGGCACCAGCCACCTCCCAGCACTGACGCTCTCTGATCTGTCTCAAGCTGGAATTGAGCGAGACTTCTACCTTTGCAAAGCAGTTTAAGGCATGAGCCACAAAAGAAGAGGTGTCGTGTATCCCTATTCCCTGAGCAGGCTTCTCTGGAAGAGCTTCAGGGTGCTGTTGGGTTGTTTTGATTCGCACTTTTGTAGAGGCAGAATAACTTTTGCTAGCTCAGCAGCAGAATGTACCAACCTGAGGACGGCTTAAAAAGTGGTCATGATTTACAGGAGTTCTACCATTAATGTGCTTTGTTGTTCTTTCTTTGAAGGGAGGTAAAAATGCATATTATAATACAAGCTCACAGCTATTTCAAAAGAGAGATGCTATTTACATGCATAATCCTCATGAAAGAACAGTTGATCTTTTTTCAACAGGGCAAATTACACCAGACTACCTCACACAGCTTTATATCAGCTTTATATATTTGAACCCATTACAATGATAAGAACGAAAGATAACTGGTATGACTGACACTGTCTTATCTCGTGGCAACTGGCCTGGCTCTGCTTGCCACTGACCCCCAGGTAGGATGAAACTCCAGCAAGAGGCTGGGAGAGGTGCTTGGTGAGACAGGCCATTTATTAGCAGCCTTCACTATTGGCCTGTGGTCATGCACACTCATTAGCAATAACATCCTTGTTCAGTTCATTCAAGCTCTACAGCGGAAAGTCCCCGAATAGATCCCAGGTAAGGGAAATAGCTTTATCTATTAAGCTGCTCCTGTTGTTATTAATCATGTAACAACTCAATCTAGGAACTTTATGGCTGTCACTGCATCACATCCCTCAGTGATGGCTGGCCTTGAATACAAATCTCTCTATTTCTGTGGCAGCCCCTGGAAGGAGCTTGTCCATCAGGCAGTAGGATGAGATGCTGATGTACAAACAGATGCTTGTGGTGCTGATGGGCAGAAGGCCAGTGGAATATAGACAAACTGTAAACATTAACTACTGCCTCCTCACAGGCAGTGCTGAGCAGGGCTGCAGAAATGACTTTTGCATCAGATTCCCAAACCCCTGACGAGACAACTTCGGGACTTCTGTTCTGGTTTGTGTTAAAACAATACAGGAGTCTCAGGCTGGTGGCCTGAAAAACACAAGGGATGCAGCTACCAGGTTATAGAGAAGGCTGGAGAAGGTGTGTAGGGCTTTGCCTGTCCTAGGTGCCTAGAGTTAAAGCTCTTCTTGTTTCAGAGCAGAAGCAAACTTCTAACAATATAACACTGGGAAGCAATTAAGCAATCCCCCACCAAGAGCACCTGAGTCATGCCCCAGCACTAGTAGCACTGCTGTTACCAGTCTGAGGATATAAGACAAGTTGGTCTAAGGACATAAACCTGCCAAGGAAGAGCTGTCACAGAGGAATCCCTTAAATATCCTCAGTGGGCAACTCATGAGTATCCTTAACTTCACTGCACACACAGAGGCAGAGGCACAGTGAGAACTGACTCTGGATTTTAGTGTGCACACCAACTTCCCTGGCAGTATCTGATCTCTGTGTGCAGAGGCCAGATAACAGAGTATATGGACTGTGAACTGATTCAGTGCTTAAATCTCAACAATTAAGTAGCCTAGGGGCTTTAACTGCTGATGGTGGGAGCCCTCTCTTCAAATACTGGTGCTTCCTGCAGAGCAGACCTCCCCAATTCCCCACACCTCCCCACCTCAGGTTGGTTTGGTTTCTGCTTTTATATGTTCAACAACACAGAAAACATTTGTACAGAAACAAAAAGGAGCTCAGCAGGCTACCCCTGTTACAGCCACATAGGCTGCTTAGGCTTGGATCAGTCAACAAACCCTTGTCTCCCCTGGAGCACTGCGATGTGGAGAAGTTAAATGCTTCTCAAATGCGATGTGAAACCACTAAACCTACCCCTCTCACCAGGCTCCGGTAGCTAATAAGGGGCAAGGAGGCAAAAGCACATGTGTTAATGCAGCAGGCTGACAAACACAGCTGCTGACAGAAATGCAATAGAAGAAATCATCAAGGGAGCAGAATAATAACCTAGCCAGGAGATAATAATGAAAGCCTGATAGCATTCACACAGGTCTATCTAATGTATTTGTCACTGGACTCCTTTCTCCCTGGTAATAGTAATTATGAGTAATAGGGGACAAACAGCCTGCGTATTTCTGAAGAACACATTGCTATATAAACCGTGGGGGCTGGCCACTATGGCAATAATATCTCACCCACCTTCTTCAGCACAGCCATAAGCTGGTGAACAGCAAAGCACCTTATCCCAGACAGGCCAGCACCACTGTGAATCTTTGCCCAGATTCACCACTTCCCTGGGCACCCTTTGCCAGCTCCTCACCACCCTCACAGTAAAAAGCTTCTTCCTTAGCTAACCTGAACTTCACCTGTTTAAGTTTGAACCCATCACCCCTTGTCCCATCGCTCCAATGGCCACAGAGTACAGCAGCCTGCATGACCCTCACCACCACCACAAACACGATTTCCACTTGCTGAAGAGAAGGGATCTTGGAAACCTGGGAAATCTCTGGAGCATCTCAGGTTGATCAAGACCCTGTCTCTGAATATACGGAAATCCTGGAGTTGTCAGCAAATATTTCTCCAAGAGGCAGCCATCCCAGTGCTGTTTCCCAAGGCAGAGCATAAAGAAAGGACTGTCCCCTGTACTAGAGGAGCCGAGCCCAGAAACAAGCAAGACAGCAGAGTTGCTGGTGTTAGAACAAGGGTCAAATACAACCACTGCTGCTGTCTTGTGACTGGAAAGTATTCCATTTCCAATAGAAATGTGACTGGAAAGCATTCCAGTTCCAACAGAACTCCATCTCCAGAGTTCAGCAGCTCTGTGCAGAGCACATGTAGAGACCCCAGGCAGCTCCACCAGACAGCATCCACAGAACTGACACCTTGGTGCTTTCAATGAAGAGTTTCCAGCACCAGCATGAACCTTCGCCTCAAACTCAGTGCAAACATCAGCCACTGAAGAGATCTGCATCTGGGAAACCTCTGGCTTTTCAGGCTTTCCATGGTGACTGAGGCTCTGGAAGTGGTTAGAGTCTCTGCAGCATCCCCTGAGCTGCAAACCCAGCATATCTCAAGAAGGAGCAGAATCTAACACAAGTTTCCTTGGCCAGTGTTTTTGAGTGCTTCGGCTAAGCACTGAGGTCCTTAACCAGATTAGTGCTCAGAGCAGCCCCAGTTAAAGTTTTCCATAGGCTATACCAGCAGGCTGCAGGCCATGGCAGGAGCGACAGAGCAGCGCTGTGTACAGACCAGGGAGAGGCAGACACCGCGGCACTTTAACCAGCCAGAGCAGATTTATAGTTCAATACCAGGATTAATAACATATATCACATTTACAGTCCTTCATGTGTGTGGCCAGGCAGATTAGCGAGTGAATATGAAATTAGTGCCATAACAGCAGGCACAAATTATTTAGAGCCTGTTCTCCGTGAGTGAGCTCCGGGGAGGAGCTGTAAGATTATTCAGCAGACCTGACAATGTAGAAAGGGTGTCAGGCTGGTAAACTCTGCTCTCATTCCAGCTAACCTGTATTTTTGCTCCAGTCATTCCAGCTGAACCCAGGACAAGAGGATAAAGGACATTTGGTTAAGGTGTTGCGCACACAGTAGTAAACAGCAGACGCAGTAGGTCTGCAACACTGCTGCAATGTGAGAATGACCATATGTGTCTGCCTGATGATGGCTGATACACAGGGAGAGGCTCGAAGAAAGCGGGGAATCATGAAGTGATCTTTCTTCTGAAACCCTGCCTCACTTCGGGCAGTTGGCAAAGCTGTCAGAGGCTGCACCTGCACTGCCAGGTTTGACAGGCACCAGTGCCTTCCCTGCTTCACATCACTCCCAGGACGTGTTTATGCCTGTGATGAGGAGTTTAATTAGGCACCACAAGAAAAAGTACTTCTGCAGCACCGGACTCCACATCTTAGAGTGTTGTGAGACGCTTCTGCAAAGATCTCATGGGGTGCAATCAAAGGCTCCAAACTTCAGGCACATAATCACTTCTGAAACTCATACAATTAAACGGCAGTTCACAGAGAAAGATGGGAAATAAAGAATCACAGAGAGAAAGTATCTGTGTCTACGTGAACCTGAGGAGGATGTAATTAGGCACTGACAAGACATAAGGGATTGTCACTGGCTTTTAAAAGAGTGGACCAGGACCCCTTTGTCAGTGATCCTCGTTCCTGTTCTGCATCCCAAAAGTGAACAAGGTTAAGTATCACCTAGATTAGTTACCTAACTTGGAACTGGAATAATGAGCATGTGAATCTGCACCTCTGTTGTACATAAAACCTTGTGCAGACTGACGGCAGCATCAGGTTGGGCTTTTGAAAGGTGAAATATTTGCAAGTGCAGGTGAGGGCGAGCAGCAAAGCCTGGTCCTGGTGAGAGGCAGGAAGGGAAGTGGCTGTGTTAAGCAGTCCAACAGCACTCCTGATTAACAACTGTCCCCAGGCTGAGCTACTGAACATCAGAGTTCAGCAGGTCATCTGTTACGGCAGAGCTAAAAGGCACTGAAACGATGTGGAATGAGAAGGATTTATTTATTTACAAATCTGGTTATCTGCTTCCACTCTGGAGGAAAGGAGGTGAACGCAGGAGCACTAGACACGGACCCCAAAGGCATATAGGAACAAAGGCACAAAGGAAAGAGCTCACTGGTAAAAATACAGGACTCCATCCTTCTTTCAACACCCATCCAAATGGCTCTCTGCTGCTTTAATAATAGCACATGAAAACCAGCCCTGGCTGTGCTTATTAAGAGCAATCTACTCATCTGCACATCTCTCCTCATCAAGGGCTTCCACATGCTTTCATTCCTGCTATGTCTTCTAATGGCTCCCACAAACATACCCAGCCTCTAGAGATCTTCACAAAATGCTGCCTTTGATGGCTTGTAGCAAGAATACAGCATTAGGGCTGCACAATGGGCTACAGAAGCAGCTGCCTGCACTGCAGAACTGAACAAGGTCCAGCCACAGATTTTTATATATATATATATTATATATATATATTTTTATATATATATATAAAATGAACAGAACCTGCGTGCTTTTATCCATGTCAGACAACAATGCTGCCACTGGGTAGTAAGGGGGAACTGGGTCCCTGTTAGTGCAGCACTGTGTCTAGGTGAGAAATATAGCTTTGTGCATCACAGTCCTATCCTACTGAGGATGTCCCAAAGGTCATCAGGTCTGTCTGCACCTCCACACCATAGACTTGTGTTCATGTTTGAACCAGGCAGTACCTGTAATAAAAACATTCAGCTGTTATTTTTCAGTTTATGCAATGGAGAATCGTTCATTGTTTTTACAAGGTTGTCCTTTGTTAAAAGCACATACACCTTATTTGAAGTCTGAATCATTTATCCTGTGCTTTTAGTTTCAGATCTCACCATATTTATAGTATTAAATTTGCCTACATTATTTGGTCACCTTGGGATCACTCATCCTTGGCCTTCTCTTGGCTAAAGTTTGTCTGACTGAACTTCTGGAGTTATCCACCACCCTGCCATTGTGTCTGTATCTAATCTTTCCTCTGGTGCATCTCTAAATATCTCCTCCAATTTGGGAGGACCTTCCTTAAACAATGGCTATTATTAAACACTGTACTTCTGACTGGCACATTCTGTGGACCTTTACACTGAGCGCCGATTACACTCATGCCTTCCATGCCTCACTGCTTCCCATCACAGTCATGTCTCCACTAAGGCTATAGCCTTTACTCCCATGGGAATGACTTCATATCCATCCCTATTATTTGCATATGTCAAGATTCCCAAATAAGCCAGGTTGCCTTATAGCACTAATAAGATCGGTCCATCATCTCCCCAGGTCTTTCTGCCACCTGAAGCTCCATCTGGGACCATTTCGTATCTTCTCCTGGGTCATCAGCTCAAATACTATTGGTATTGCATAGAGACCATGTACCAGTCCTTGCAGGACATTGTTACAACACCCTTCCGAACCTGAGCATAGACTTCCAGCTCACAACTGATATGCGGAGAGTCATCTCCTCTAAAGCTTTCCATCTATTTAATATGTGCAATGTTGAACCTATAACACTGTAATTCCTTAATTGCAATTAATCTTATGATATCAAGGAAAATAACATCCCCACTGTCACCATGGTGCTTACAATGACAAACAAGCAACATGCAATCCCTTTGTAAAGCACATGCATAGAACTGCTGACAGCATTAAACTTCTAATTAAGAGAGAAACAGAGACACAACTAGAAGAACATTTTTGATGAGAGCTGAAATGCACCTTGCCATTTCAAAGCCCTTAAAGGAGTAACTATCTAAGCTACTTGTCAATTGAGACATCCTTCCCCTCAAGCTAGAGTTGGTTCATCAGAACTGATATCATTACAGGAGGCTAATAAAATAGGTTTTTATGGTGTAAGTATCCCAGGAGGAGGCCAGTGTTGCCCAGCAGGTTAAGTCCACCCTGGCAAGCCTGTACCTTGTCACTTTCTGGTTTCCTTCCCAGAAACTGCTGAACACATTTTCCTCTCAAATGTCTTCCTGGAATAACCTGCCCTGCCTGTCTCACTCTGAAGGAATAAGAACATCTGATTCAATGCAGCCTGAAATCAGTAATGTGATCTGCCACCCCTTCTGGAGGAAGAGGAAGGCAGGAGGAGAGCTGGAAGGTGAACATCCACTGCAAAATTGCCAGAACAAGAAGGAATATTCTAGGGAGGAGAATCAGCAAAATGAATATCAGGCTTTAGAAGCCAGATTGCTACTTTTCAGCTTTCTCTGCATAGAGGGAGCACAGAACTAGGGAGCTCCAGGCACAGGATTTGAAGTCTGAATGACAGCAGGCTAGAAACGCTGGGATAATAGGAACACCTCCTGAATGACCAACAACATCTGGAAGTTGCAGGAAGTTGGAGGAAAAGGAGAAAAAGCATGGAAAAAAAGTAAAAGAATACAGAGAAGCAGCTGGCTGGCAACCTACTGCCTTATGACCATGAAATTAAGGTGCATTTAGAAGGTACTGAATCTTACGAACGTGGATGATTCTTAGTTGTTTTAAGGAAAGCCCCACCAACCTTGTCATGATGCTTCAGATCCCAATGCCTCAGCTCAAATGTCTGTAGAGCAGGGAGAATATCTGAGCTCTACCTCCTGACAGAATGCTTCAACTTATTAACAGGATACTCAGCAGCAACACTTTGCATCTGTGCCAGTGTCAGGGGGAGACAACCACATTGATTTCTATTATCCTTTGCAGGGATAAGGCTTTATGTTTGGATTTGTTTCCTGCTTGCAATGTTCAAAACAGGTTAGCACAGCACAACTTTAGCATGAATGTCTTTCAATAAAGGTAATGAAGAAGGAATCCTTATTTCTTCCAGTGCTTGCATAAACTTCGTTCTTGGGCAATATGCCAGTGGGCAGGCGAGACCATAGGTCAGCCCCTGGGCTCACCATGCAGCTGGAGGAAATGAGCTTTCATTCCCCACACTGGTACAATACCACATTAAGTGCATTTTGGGAGCTCTTGAAGCAGGTGTAAAAGCCTCATCATCAAAAACTGTGAATTGAATTTATGGAAAAGAAACCCCTCCTTCTGCTTGAGGAGGGCCCTGACGTGAAAATCACATGAGACTGGGGGAGGATGTGCTGAGGAATATCTCACTCTGCTTGTATTCTTGCTCCTGTACTTTGCGCCAGCATCCACCACTGAACTCTGAGACTGTACCCAAGACAGATGGAGCTTCAATCCAGTCCAGTATGGCCATCCATGGGCTCCCCCCTCTTGTCACTGTCTTCACACAAAGGGAAATGCATGACATGCCCCAGCCAGGGGAGCTGGTAAAGAAACACTGTCAGTGAGTGGAGCTGTCTTGTTCCCAAGATGGGTTTCACCATTGTCCTGTGCTTACAAAGTGTGCTCTGAATCTGCCCCTGGCTAAACTCTCCAAGTCTCCACCCTCTTAAACGTGCATTAGGCTCCTGCCTTTGCCTCCCTGGGACCCCATTTCCAATGACACTATTTATTCCATTGCTGTCAGTGTTCAAGGCCAGGTTGGAGAGTTTTGGGTGACATAGTTTACTGTGTAGTGTCCCTGTCCACGGCAGGGGGGTTGGAACTGCATGATCTGAAGGTCCTTTCCAACCCAAAGTATTCTATGATTCTACTGTGTCCATCAGCTTGGTAACAAAATCCAGCCAATAAATTGTTGTCTGTCACCCCTTTGGAAAGCACAGAACAGGACCATTAGTCCATTAAAGACAAACACCTGCAATCCTGCAAGCTAGGAGCCATTCCTGCGTAACTCTCCCTGCAGCACTGGGGTTATGCTTTTCCTGTGGTCAGATGAGGGGGTCCTTTTCAGCTGTATCTCCACACCAGCACAGGGGACCCCAACAGATCTGATCAGAGCAGTATCTAGTCATGACTTGAAACAGCCCCCTTCCAGATGGATTCTGCGCAGGTATTTTAGGGCAGGGAGTGCCAGGAGCCAACTCACCTTTAGCCCTGCAGCTGTATGGATGCCCAGGGGTGGGCTTGTGCTCTCCATCCTCCTCTCGGTTGCCTGCAAAATGACACGAGTGTCGCCTGTGTAACTGCTGCTGCTCTTGGTGATCCCAGCTCACAGCATTCTTCTGGTGTTGGCTGCCAAAATACCCGGGGCTGTGCATTCCACAGAGGTAAATGGCTTCTGACAGGTGAGGAGCGAAGTGCTGATGTGGGTAGAGCACTCCCCAAGCTAGCCTAGCTTGCCTTTCTGTCAGCACATTCATGTTTGGAAGGAGCCAGCAGATGAAAGCATCTCTCATGCATAAGTACAAGGCTGTAGTGAGCAAGCATTTTGCTTTGCTGTGTCCTAGACTGCAGAATGAAATCAGCCCAGCCTGTTCCAAGTTCATGCCTAGGCTGGCTTTCTCTCTTGTTTTCCCATTGTGAAACACTCCTTGTTTGTTCTCTATGAGCAACATTGCTATTTGCATCTGATTGAGATGCAGTTAGCAGAACCTTCACTATGTATTTCCTCTGTAAATACACTTGAAAAATCATATTCACCGAAGCTACATGATTAGAAAAACAGGGAACACATCTACCTTTCTATAGTCATCCTTAGCATCATCTATTAGCACCCTGATTCACCTCACCACCAGGGCACAGGCCCAGGGCGAGAGCCTGGTCATTTAACCTTGGTCTGGCTGAGACCTCACTGCAGACCAAGCCTGCCCCAGCTTCCCCTGATCACATACCTCTCTCAAAGACACGTTGTTTCCCTGGTAATAAGTTTTGAGTGATAGAGACTTAAGAATTATAAACCATCCAGTTCAATTTCCCCAGTGAAAGCCTAATTTATTGAACAAAGAGAGTTTTAAGGCATGAGAAACATCATAGCATGTTCCCAGGCTTCTCCCTCCTCTCTGCACTGCACTGGTGCTCAGCAGAGCAATTCTTGCTAGCGTCCAGGTGCAGGATCACACGCGCAGGTTTGCCTTTCCATGTGACTCCAGGCACTTCACATTATCACAGCATGAGGCAGGATTGCTGGGAGCTGGGGCACACGTGTGCCAAAACTCATTAACCTTCTCCATGCTGCCTTCAAAGAACCCGACAAAGAGCTTGCAAACAGCTACTTTGGTGTGTGTTTTCCCATATTTTACTCCTCTCTATCTCTTCTTTTTGGAAGCCAAAGCTGGCATTGAGCAGCCTGATGCAGCTTTCTAGGTGGGAAATAACATGGTTACTTCCCAGGGCAGGTTTGCCAAGGGAGGAAGAGGCGATGGGAGATGCATACTTCCCCCTGTTAACACTTCTTAGTTACACTGAGACTTAGGCTAGACTGAGACCAGCTGCATCATCCAAAGAGGTCCCTGAATGCGGTGGTGTCTGCTGCATCAGAGATGGGTCAGTGTGGACTGGGTGCCCCTGACAATGTGATGGACTGGAGAGCTAAAATAGCAGCACCAGCAATCCTGTCTCTCAGTTTCCTGTCCCTGCTTTCTGCTTTCTGAAGCTTTTGGGTGCCCCAGGTCATTGTTTTCCAGCTTTTCTTTCCATTCTGGAGGCTCATTTACAAAGCAGTAGCTGGAGTTCAAAGTGATGCCTGGGAGCTAGGGGTACCAAAGTGTTATGGAGGAGAAATATAATCAGGAAACAGAGGACTAGTGAGGAAGTCAGCAACTTGTTACAAACCTATGCTAAATTCAGACCACTGTGCCTGAGGTGTAAACATCCATATCTGATTGCTGCATCTTCATTTCCTATTTTTGATCTTACTTTGTTTATTACAAGTAAGATAACAGAGAATGCATTATAGTGAAATGAGAAAGGAAAATACCAAGAGCAAACTGCTGTCACAGCCTGTTGTGAAACCAGGAGACCATGAACGGAATAGAAAAGGGCTGCTCCTTTTGGGTAATGTTGGTCCAATTTGCAGGTTGAATAGTGTAAACAAGATATAAGAACCTGCTATTATTAGTAGTCTATTTACAATGCTATTCAGACTCAAGGTCTAAATGGCCAACTTAATGCAGCCAAATTTCACTAAAAAATTTCAATGAAATGTTAAGATTTGCTGGTATTTCTCCAGTCTTCCCCTGCTTTGTTCATCCCCCCCTGCTCTGCAGAGTGTGGTGTTAGTGGTGAGTTTTCTTCCTCCTCTTTGCCAGAACTGTGAAGTTCACATTGCTTCTATCTTTTCTGTCTCAGTCTGCTTGCATTCGTTTTTATACATTTTCTAGACATCCTTTGTACCTTTTTCCTCCTCCCATTGATTTTCAGTTATTCATCTTTTCAGTTAATTTTGCTTTTTCTAAAGATGGTTTTACTGGGACAATGCAAAGTTGTTCTCCTGAAGTAACCACTGACCAAACATCATGGTGTGTGTCTGCAGCCTGGGACAGCTGATTCTGCATTCTGCCACCCCCATCTTGTTCTAAGCATAGACCACTCAGTCCATACAAAGCAGCTACTTGTTCTTGCACAACTACAGCAAACCCAAACCACACTCAGGCAATTATCTAAGTAATGACTATCACAGCTAGTACAATCTAATATCAGCTCAGATCACGACAAGCTCAGATGATTCCTGAGACCTTGCGTTGCCAGGTCAATACAGAAACTACGGCCTCCAGCAGCACTAGTAAAATCACAGTTATTGGTGTACACAATGTCCATTCCAGAGGGCCAGGCTGCTGCCTTTGCATCCACAGTGAAGCTCTGGGGAAAAGAGATTCATACAGAGTGGCCTTTAATATTCTTCATTCCTTGCTCACATCAGACTCTTTGCAAAGGAGGGACAAAGGGTCGAGCAGGGGAAAGAAAGAAACCATCAATGAACCTTGAACTGAAATATTGCTGTTGAATAAAGAATCATTTCCTTTTCTCTGATTCCTCAGTTTGACTTTGCAGCTCTGTGCACTACATCATTACAAGTACCAGCTGAATGCATCTATACCAGGGTGCCCATCTCTGCTTCTGAGCTTGTAGTTCTCTTTGCAGAAACCTTCCCCCACAAAGGTATGGGCTGTTTGTTATAGCTGCTCTGCTGGAGGTTACAACCCCACCTGCAGCACCCCTTGAGCTTGGTTAACTCCAGCAGTTGATAAAACTGGCTGAAACCCTTGTGTGGAAGTCAATGAGGAGCCCTGACACAGTCCCTTGCAGTGGCTGTGTCTTGGGACTGATGCCTTCCCCACATGAGTATGTGCTGCCACCAGGGCTGGCCAGATCAGTTGTATGAAACAGCTCATTACTATCAATGTAAATGAAAATAGAGATAAAGCTGAGCAAACACTGAAGGACAACTCTGCAGAATCTCCTCAAATAAAGCACTCGCTTGATTTCTTGTGCTCAGCTTAGATACTACTTGTAAGTGTTCAGGCAGTGATCAGTTATCTGACAAAGCCTTCACAAATCCCAGGATGCTTATCACAAGTGGATTGGCACCTGAGGACTCGTGCAGTGAACAGCTATTTTTAGCTGCCACGCATTGTTTTCTAGATTATGAAGTGTCACTCACCAAGCAGGGAGCTAGGAGGATGCTGAGCACCAGCCAGGCTCCACAGAGCAAAGGCGCATCATGTCACCTTATACAATGGCCATGGATCATCCTGCCCTTGACAGTGATGAATGGTGTGGTTAAAGGAAAACAGGAGGTGCTCACTGATACTGTGATTGACCTGGTTAAATCCTGGAATTGCTAGACAGAATTTGTCTCTGGATAAACTTTGAACCAAAGCCATGAATGGATTATTGGTTTATTTCTAGGCAATTTATTTCTAGCCTTGAGCTTTCTAAATTTCACCCTGAATAAGGATTTTAACCAAAGACAACAGTCCCGTGTTTCCTGAGCAATTATTTGTTCCCAGAATTGAGGGCAAATGTTACCAGCATCTCTCTTACAGAGTGCAATGCTCACACTTTATGGAGGTAGGACCTCACTGTAACCTTTCAACTTTCTTCAGGCCTCACAGGCAAAGATCCCTTTTCTCAGTGTAGTCAGAGAGTTCTGCGTGATAACCTCATGCTTGTTTGACATGGGCTGATTGTAACCAGTAAAACACATGAGATACGGTCATCAACACTTCTTTGCTTGGCTGATTTAAACAAGTCACAGAGGGTCAGAAGCTCTCATGTCTATGTTAGGCTGAGGTGGCCTTCCTAAAGTGTGAAGGATTGTTTACCTGCCTAGAAATGCAGTGTAGATGGAATTGTGTGTATGTTCAGGTAGGATAGGTATATAAAAATAGGTGGTAGAGGGAACAAAACACTTAAACTGATTTAGAGCAGGAAAAACACAAGATGGCACAAGTAGCATTTCAGGGATGCTCAGTAAAGTTGAGAACGAGTAATTCATGCACTGCCTTAAAGCCACAACCGCCTAACTGGAGAATACTAAACAGTACAATGGCACTATAAATGGGGACCAGGAAAGGTCCCCATGCAGTAGCTTGTCTGGGTGTCACTCAGCCATGGGAAGCACCCTAAACCTGTCTGGGCAGAAGCCTCAAATAAGGTATTTGATAACAGGGGGTGCTGCCACGAGTGCCTTCCTGCCCTGGTCTGCCTTGCAGTTCTCTGGGGACCTGCACTCACATGGTATGATCCAGAGAATCTCCCAGACGCGTGGATGCAGGACCTGTATCAGGAAGCATAAAGTGCACTGGTAGTGCCTGTTGCCTGATTCCTCTGTGAAATTCCTGCAGGGTCATATGGGAAGGTAAATGCGGATGGGTGTGAGGAGAATACAATGAAGCTGGGACTGCAATAAATATCACCTCTTTACTTACCTTCTAGCCAAGTGCCAAGCTGGATCCTTACCGAAGGCAGCAGAAGCTGGGAAGACTTGCTCAGAAGGTGTTGCACAGAATCAAAAAGCTGTATTTAAACCCAAAGCTACCTGCAGTGCTATCTGATGCTGTCCCGGACCGTGTCCCCAGGGCAGTCTGCCTTGATGCCTGCTGTGCCCTGGGACCCTGGCCTAGAGCTTTCTCACCACTCTGTCCTGAATGTGCAGCCACAGAGTCCCCCTCAAACCCTGGGTCTAATCCCTGGCGCTCTCAGGCAGTTCAGGACTTGAGGAGGAATTTGTAGCTCCAGCTTTTCTTTACATCTTGCAGTACTGGGATCAATCCTAGGAGAGCAGTCATCAAGAACAACCTTCCCGAGTGATGCTGCCACATCAGCTCTTATCTCTCCACCAGACCACTCTCTCCTGCCCTTTTAGTGCACCACAAACCCAATGCTTTCATTTCTTCATTGCAAAAGACATGCTGTTGCTGTTAATGGGAGCTTTGTCATTTCATCTTGGCCAAAACATTATCCTGCCTTCCCTATCAGAAGTTGGCTTCAAGTAAACTGCACATTTCCCTTTGCTTTGTGTTATTTGGTTGCTATATTTAATGAGAAGAGTTTTCCCACCCCTACTGCTATGCCTCTTTATTGTCTTCCTTGCACCGAAACCTTGATTTGAGATGCTCCCGCCTCCTCAGTTTGCCACCTCAAATCCTTTGTTGGGTCTTGTGGACCTCGTGTGAGGTTGGCACATGGGAACATGCACCTGTGCCTCAGCTTCTGGTATGTAAACCCAGCAAGAGCAGGTTTCTAGTGCCCTGGGCAGTGCTCTGCTGCAGTCGTGCTTCTGCAGTATTACACCTTTGCATGAATTTAAGGGGTTTGCCATTATAGAGCTCTTACTGAGCTTTACACGTTAATAGTGCCTACCTGTTTGAGGGGCTGAAAGGTGTTTATGAAGCAGTTTCCATTCCTGCTAGTGAACAAGTGGCTCATGATGCCACAGAACTCCCAGTCCCGTGTGCCAAGTAATCACAGCGGAGACCAGGCTACTACATTGCCCCAGCTTGCCCTCAGCAACCACACCAGAGGCAGCCTCAGTGCTCAGCCTGGATCTAGACAAAGGTGACAAATACATTTCTCCCCGGCAAGCACCACTGTGGAAGTGCCCTCACACATGCACTCAGGCCGTGCACTACCAAAATGCTGTGTACTTCCTCAGATACTGAACAGAAGACATCACTGACTTAATTGCAATATACTTCTGACTTAGAGCAACACTCATAGCAGTGTTCAGCGTTACAACCAGCGGAATGTACCTCTTTGTAATTAGTTTGCCTTCAAACTATGCGCTACCTTTGTGATGCTGTTCTCCCTTAACGTTGCTGTGAAGCTTCCCTAATTGCTTCTTTCGGATGGTGTGTAGTGCAGAGCTGTGCCAGCAGAGCAGAGCTGGAGCAGACGCGTTCCGAGAGCCTGAGCTCAGCAATGCTTAGGTGTGCGGGGTGCTAATTAGGTTGATAGCCCAGTCCCAAAGACATGGGATAATAATGAGTTTCTTCAGCAAGGGCCACAGTACATTGCCAGTTTCTGCCAGGTCCCTGCGCTCCAGGCCAGCATCCTGCCTCGCAAATCCTCTCCCTAAAGGGCAGCCCTCACCCCCGCAGCTCTGCATTAGCGATTATCAGGGGGCCCAGCGTTTGCAGGGAGACATGTGAAAATGTCAGCACAGATGGAGATTAAGCTGTCTTCACCTAACGTCAAAACTGCCATCTGCTTCTCTCCTGCACAGCTCTAATCAGATTTTCTCGACAAAGAACGTAAGCGAGAGGGATGGGAGGGCTCTGAGCACACAGGCAGCCGTGGCCTTTCCGTGCTTATCTGGAGAGGCCTGGGGAACTGAAAAGGGTTTGTCTCGACATTTCACATGGGAAGGCTCTGTTTGGCTTCCTCTGTCTCTTGAAAGGCAGGACCTGCCCCGAGCAAGGAGCAAAGGCTGCCATCCTGCTATATGAGTAGAGATATAGGAAAGCTCTTGGTAAAGTGGACCTTGACCTCAGATGGATGGTTTAGCTTATTTATGCAACAATCAGCAAAAGGGGTAAAGCTTTTACCCAATGAGATTTTAAGGGAAGCCTGGTGGGTTCCCCAGGTTGATTCCACCCTTGCACTCTCAAGAGCAATGTGCTTCAGAACAGAAGACAAGTGGGTAGCAAAAGAAAATACAGGAGAAATGGATGGTTTGATCCACAGTCACACCAGAATTTCAGTCTTGCCTTGCTTGCCTTTCCTTCCCAAGCCCAATATGTTCAAAGCTAAATTTGCCAACTGCTAAGTTGAGGATAAATTGTTTAAGAAATAAACATTATGTTTAAGGAACATAATCACTGGCTGAATATTAACCTTATGTGTCCAAAGCCTAAAAGATAAGCTATATGGGAGAGTTTCCTGACATGGCTCACAGATCACAGTTCAGTGTGTGGAGCAGGGTCTGTCTTTTCCCAACAGTGATATTGTTGACACTTCCTGAGCACCTGATCCACAATAAACTCAGAGACTTTCATTCAGATCTGCTCACCAGCAAGTTGTTTCCCATCTTAGAATCATAGAATCATAGAATGGTTTGGGTTGGAAAGGACCTTAAGATCATCCAGTTCCAACCTCTCTGCCATAGACAGGGACACCTTTCAGTAGACCATGTCGCCCAAGGTTCTGTCCAACCTGGCCTTGAACACTGTCAGGGATGGAGCATTCACCACTTCTCTGGGCAACTTGTGCCAGTGTCTCAGCACCCTTACAGTAAAGAACTTCTGCCTTATATCTAGCCTGAACTTCCCCTGTTTCAGTTTTAACTCGTTACCCCTTGTCCTGTCACTACAGTCCCTAATGAAGAGTCCCTCTCCAGCATCCTTGTAGCCCCCTTCAGACACTGGAAGCTCCTCTGAGGTCTCCACACAGCTTCTTTTCTCCAGGCTGAACAGCTCCAATTTTCTTAGCCTGTCTTCGTATGGAAGGTGCTTTAGCTCCCTTATCATCATCGTGGACCTTATCATCTTCATGACCCTAAATCTTGAACTCATAGAGCTGACTATTCCTTTCCAGATGTACCTACGCCTACCAAGCAAGTTCTCTTTTCTCCTTTCAGATCTTCTCCAGCTCAGCTCTGAATTTGTGACGTTCATTTGCAAATCTAGTCATCCAAAATCCTGTCAGTCCTTTCCAAGTGGTGGTGTCAGCCAGCTTGAAAATGTTTCCTCTGTTCCATCATTGGGACTATTAATGAAAGTGCTGAAAGCTTAGTCCATATAGTAAGCTTCCTATTTTGACAGTAATCTGTCAATGATTGCTCCATCTATAATTTTCTAACCAGTTTTGCAACTACCTAATAATATATTCACCTAGATGATATTTTTCTAGCTCATGAAAGTGTCATGGGAGACAGTGTTGAAAGCCTTCCTAAAATCAAGATCTATGACTTCGTCTGTTTCTTCTCTGTCCACAAGGCTTTATGTCATAAATGAAAATTAGATTGGTTTGACATATATGTTCTTGACAAATCCATACAGACTGTTACTCATCTCTTTATATTCTTCTGTGAGCACACAGATAGTCTATTTGATTATCCAGTTCAGTGTTTTCTGAAAATTGAAGTTATATAGGTTTGTGAGGGAAGCTCCTAACTCTGTCTTCTTATTTAACATTTCAAAGACTGGCATTTAAAGATGTCTACTGTCTTTCATGTTTTCCAGTATCTTACCAACCCTCAGTGAATCATTCAAATTAATGGCTGATGCTTCCAAGATTTCATCAGCTTGTGCCATAGGTACCATACAGTGAACTTCACTGAGATGTAGCCAGATAAGAGCATCTACCTTTTTGGGGGCACCCGCCTCTTGAACTGTGTTTCTCTCAGTATTTTCTGTTTAGGTGTTGAAGCTTAGGGAAACGAATAGACCACTGTGGGGACCCTGCTGCAAGCTGATGTGCAGTCGGGACACAGGACTGTGTTTCTTCCTACCCAGAGCCCACTTTAAAGCCTAAACTTCCGCTACTGCCTTTGATGCCTGTGCTGCTGAGATCTGTTTCACCTATGTGCAGAACTCTCAACAGTCATTAATTTGCCAGAGAGAGTCATATTTCCCTTCTGCTTTGTGGAAGATTGATGAGGTTTAAGTATCTTCTATTTCATAAACTAAGCAGCATGTCTATAAATTCTCTGTGCCTTGCACTTTTGCTTTTACGTCTGTATGTGCAGGAAAAAAGGATTGTGTAGCATTTCTAATGCAAAAGAGTATTTCTTGGGTTATATTGAAGTCCTTTGCCCATCATTTTCTCCTGATCAGGCAATGACCACATGAATCAGGATCACTCATAGGGTTGCCTTAAGACCAGTCAACATTCACAAAGCTCATTCCCCTCCTTTACAAACTATTTTGGTAACAAGAGTGCCTTAACAAGGCATAGTTCTTATGGATGTCATTAGAGTTCAATTAGGAGATGGAAGAAATTATCTCCATAATGAGAAAGAAAAGAAAAACAAGAACAACAGCAAAGCTTAATAGCAATAATGAGGAAAATAGAGTATTTACGAATGAAAAAGTACTTCTAAATAGCCACTCTTGCTATTTTAAAGAGTCCCTTGAAACCTGATTACCTGCGTTGACCTGTATCTAAGCTACTGACAAAAATAAGCAGGGACAATCAGTAGTCAGTTCGGATTCAGTTCTAATAGTCTGAATTAGATGGACCAAACAAGCTGGAATTATCCATTAAATCAGCAAAATCTGCTTGTCCTTCACTTTAATGCTTGATTAATTCTGACGACCAAAGGATGTGAAGCCATTCCTTCCTCTGGCCAGGCAGCAGGCTGGCAATGTGTTTGTCTGCTACTCAGAGACCCTGTGCCATTGCCATCTGCTGAGAAACCAGGGTGGGATTCCAGTATCGTGGGTTTTGTCTTGGAGCAGAAGGCTGCCGTGGGAGCACTGGCACACGAGGGCTTTGCAGGCTCACACAATCAGTAGCTGATATTTAAAAGCCTAATGAATACAAAATACTGTTTCACCAAGTGTTTGAATAATGCCTGTGTGATCATGACTCAGGTTGCTCTATTTTTTCACCTAAAACTTTCATAGACAAGCCAGAGATCCCTGGAAAAGCAGAGGAACAATCCAGATTTCAAAGAGCTGTTAATGCAGAAGGTCCAGACTTTACAGTTTGATCATAAGAAGTAAAAGCTAGAACCACAATCTTAAAGCTTGAAGACCATCCAGGCTGACTGCAGAACATCACCCTCTATGCCTTTTGCAATGAGCCCAATCCTGGAATCAGCTGCACTTCTAGTACTCTGCTCTAGAAGAAATGAATTTATTTGGGACATGTTAAATACAAATCATAAGATATTACTTTCCTGAGCTAGCCAGTAAAACTACACTGGTTTGGATCCTTGAGAGCTCTCAAACTAGACTCCATAGCAAAGCTGAAGATATGAAATAGTGCTGAAAGCAGTGAGAAATTACATGCTTCTGAAAGGCTAACTCCCTTTATTTCCTGCTCCTTTGCTTTCTGTTGCACATCTACACATATAAATGCAGACAGATCTTAGCCTACCCTACCCAAACTCTGGCTAGCTTCTGGCTCTCATTTCTGTGGTCCTGCTCTCAGTCTCAAATCCATGCTGGTGTAATGTGCAGGTGGGAAAACAAAGCTAAAATTCTTATCTCTTTCCCCCTCCACTGTTGCTTCCCAGCTAGACCAGACTGGATTCAAAGGGAGAGCAGTGACCATCTCCTCGCTACAAGAGAGACATTGAAGTGTTGGAGCAGGTCCAGAGAAGGGCAGCGGAGCTGGTGAAGGGCCTGGAGCACAAGTGTGATGAGGACCGGCTGAAGGACCAGCTGGCTGGTCTTTCTCCCTAGTAACAAGTGGCAGGACAAGAAGAAACGGCCTCAAGCTGCACCAGGGGAGGTTTAGACTTGATATTGGGAGTAATTTCTTCACCAGAAGAGTGGTCAAGCACTGTAACAGGCTGCCCATGGAAATGGTGGAGTGACCATTCCTGGAGGTATTGAAAAGATGTGTAGATGTGGCACTTAGCAATACGGTTTCAATGATTCCTTTCAACTCCAGCAGTAGGTCATGGTATCATCTGTTCCCAGAACCATCAGCAGAGCTCAAGCATGAAATAAAAGAATTGTCTGAGAGAATCAGAGTTAAACAAAGATTGTGCACAACAGGCAACAGAATAGAAACCGCTCTAGAAATAGCCCTTAACACAGACTCTAAATGCTTGGAAGTGAAGGGATCAGATTTCCCTGAATGTTTGCAGTTTGGCTTTGCATTTTTCAAAGCCTCTTTTTCTCTGTGACTCCCCTCGCTGTGCATTAAGCTTGCTCCTGCATGCCCTGGGCCATAAATGATTCAAATTACAGAACTTGTTTTTTTTTTGTTTGAATGGCCATCCCATCTCCAGGATGCTCACTTTGATCACCCTGTCTGACCCACTCTTCCTAGTGATACGGTAGGCAGATTTAAGTGGGTGGAAACCATTCTGCCTCTGACTACATGCTGCTCTTTTGGAAAAGAAACAGGATGTCAGTCCCAGTGCTGGACGAGTGATTGTGCTGTGCTGCGTCTCAGTTTCCAGACCTGAACTAGAATTATGGTGCCGTTTTGGTCCTAAATCTCTCTCTGGTGGGGCTGCAAGATGATGAAATGGTTGCCGTTGTTGAGAAAAAGCACCCCTCATTTCCCATCTATGTCCACATAAATTAGATGAGCAGCTGACGTGATGCAGCTGCAGGTCAGGCTCTAAGCTTCATCCTCAAATACTGAAATTTTCCATTTCTGGAAGGAGGGAGTCTGATCTTATTCCCTGCAGGAACAAATCTAAGCTGATAGTTACGGACTTGCTGGTTGATCAAGTTATTTTTACAACCAATTTCTAAGACAATTTTTAGGTTTCCTGATTTTGAAGGTGAAACATGGTGTTCATAACTCCCCAGTTTGCTCCTGCTCTGGTGGGAAGGGCTGCCCTAGCAGTACTGCTGGATTTTGCTTGTATGAGACCACAGACCAGGCTCTAGAAATCTGGATTAGCTGTGGCAGATAGCACAGAATTGTTGAAAAAGACGAGCTTCTCCTCTTAAAAATAAACACTGAATAAAAAACTACCCCAAAACATTTAAACCAGGAAAAAATGTCATTTAGAAAACACCAGAACTGAATGTTGTGAATAATTCAGAGGCAGAGATTACCAGATCTCACAGCACAGAGATTACCACGTACCTCAGTGTTGCCAGATACACACTCTGTCCTAAAAACAGCATGAAGAATTTAGCTCTTTCTAATGAAATGCTTCAGGACAGTGATTGTACCTACAGTGTCAGTGTCTGAGCTGGGATTCAGGCTCAGGCACCAATCTCTGCTGTGCTCAGTTGCAGCTACCCCCTCTCTGGTATGAGGCTGCACATGGAGAAGACAGGGAGCATGGGGGACAGAGCCAGGAGCAGCTCTGTGGCACAAGTGAAACAGTTTAAAGGTATTTTTAAGGCAGTTTGGTACGAGGCTCTAACCCCTGGGATTTTCCGAAAGGGTCGGGAAAACACCGGAAAACAGAGCTTCAGTGCAAAATGAACATGTGATTATTTGTTTTCCTTTGGAGTCTTCACAAAACTCCGTTCTAGTAGAGCTTTGAAACTGCATTTTGCCTGGGGAAGGCAGCCCACCACGTCATCTGAAGCACTGTCAGAAGCACCAGTGTGAAACCAGCTCTTGAGAACAAGCCTGCACGAGCCAGCATGGGGCTGGCAGAGTTATGGAGTACTTCATGGATAATGATAGTGATGGGGAAAATGCGAATCATAGAGTGAAGGACAAAGGAAGCCATAATTAAATATTCCAAAGTACAACATCAAAATTATAGTGGACTAGGAAGTAAGCAAATGACACACAGTAAGAAAGTAGCTGATCAGATGGATTCTGAGCGGATTATCATAATGTAAATGCCAACAGCAATTTACTCAAATCAGAGAGGTTTATTTGCAGAGTGGAAACTAGGTTTAGTCCTAATCAAAATAAAATCAATGTATATTTCAAAACAGATTAGTGCTGTGAGACAAAGCAGCCATGATTGTTATTCATTATCTTCATCAGCACCAAGAGGGAATAATTTATGCTACTGTTTAATTACATAGATGTTAACAATTAATTAAGCCAAGGTGGTGATAGCCAGTGATTTGGGAAATCAAGAAAGATTTTCCTCCGTTACTGTGCTTTTGTTTTCTCAGTCCAACTCAAACCATAATGCTGGTGACACTCCTGAGTGGTGACAGCCCATGGAAACAGAGGCACAGGCTGCTCAACTCATACCTCCCTGTCCCCCTTTTCACAGATATTCAGGCCCTTGCTTTTGAGACTCCCCAAGGGCCTCTTCCCAACCCATGCTGTCAGGTATTCAGTATCCTTTGGCTTAGCTAGCAGGGTTTGCATCTCTGCTCCTCCTAGGAACTCATTACAGAGTCTGGACTAAAACCAGCTGGATCAGGATCCAAGGAAACAAAGCAGGGCATGCAGGATACCTGCAGCCGCTGGGGATTATAGTGATGCTGTGCACCCTGGGTTTGCTCATGGCACCCCACTCCATAAACAGCTCAAGTTAGTGTCTGGTGGTAATGGGGAGCAATGAAGCATTGAAGAACTGTATTTCTTTCATCCAGATACGTTCTGGATGAAGCTGTCATTGACACAGCTTTGAGAGGTTAGGTCAGGAGGCTGATCTAGACCTATTTCATCATGCTCAACTATCCAGAAAGACTCCAGCCTCCGCTGCCACCAGCTGCACTGCGGTAATTCTGAAGGAAGGGCTTGTGTTCTTGGAGGAAAAGAGGGCTGAACAAGAGTTTGGTCATTCAGTCCAAATGTCAGTCTGATCCTGAGGCACATTTCCCTGATGGTGCCCCCCCAGAGCAAAAGACTGGCCCTGACACCCAAGATGCCAAAACCAAACAGCCTAAACTTCTCCCCTGCACGTGACATTATCAGCACCAAGGGCTGAAGACAGCTGGATTCAGGCTGCAAAGAACAGACAGCCCATTAACTTCATCTCTGTTGGTCCTCCCAAAGGAATAAACAGTGCTATTGGGACTTTGGTAAGTGATTTAAATGGGAAAATTGCCTAAAGATCCTCTTCAGCTCTTGTCTGCAAAATTGGTGGCCATTCCCTGCATATCAGCAGCTCATCTTGTTTGGGTTCGATAGGTCCTCAGTAGTGGGTTTGAGGGTCTAAGAAACTGTTTTGAACAGTATTTTCCTTCTGCTCTGCTCAAGGAAAAACGAACCATTTATATTCATTGCACCTTATAAATGTTTCTACCATAACAATTGCTCTTGATTATAGTGGACTTTGTTTTCCACTGAATTTAATGGCAAGAGAAAAATGACACGACACAATTTTAAATAACATTTTGCTCCCCTCCTTTCTGTTTCTTTTCTGAGCCATAATCCTTAGTTGATGTTGAAGAATGTTTTTGTTTCCAAATCTCTTAAATTACTTCTTTTCTTCGTTCTTGGGAAGGGGCAGAAAAGTGAATTAATGAGTTTGACTTTCCTTAGTGCTGAACAACTGAGTTTTGCCTTGGGTTTTCAGATATTTGGCAACTGAGGCCCAAATTATCTGTAGGCTAAGTTGGATTTTAGGGGACAGGAAACTGGCTGTCATGTATGCATGGGGATTTTATTTGATAAAGTCCTATTCAAGCTGTAATAATGCACCGAAAGATGCTTTTCAGTGCATCTTTCTCATCTAATTTCTTGAAGGAAGGTTGTCTGGGATGGTGGTCCCTTAAGGCGTACGTAGGTGTGATGGAGTCCTTTTTGACTGTAACTTAAAGAGAGGGGATGAAAGCACTGGGCATTACCCCTACCGGTCTCTCCTTATGTAACAGTCTGCAGTTTTGCCATTAACTTTACCGAGAGCAAAACCAGGCCACACTGAGCACATCTGAAAGTCACTTTCTTTAGCTAGCTAATGTATTTTATCCTTATGAACATCATGCAAATGTGTTCTCTGGATAGGAGATGGATGCAACTATCACCTTCTGTTACATCTCCTTCATTAGCCAGGGCTGCAGAGACACAACAGAGGCCATTGCCAGAGGTGCCGCATTTTGCATGTTTTGAAAATATCTATATGTCTCTCTAGAGGTGTCTGATTGAACCTCATATCGTCACAGATAATATCCAACACACCGCAGGTGAAATACATTCATATGTTCCTGTCATATGCCACTCATCCTGGTTCTGAACATGGATCTAGCGGCTTTCTGGCTGCCTTTCATCTGTATGCTTATAGTCTGCATTACATTTGAGCTCCTGTTTGTGCGTGTAAATAATTGTTCCTCTTCTGGAGTGACAAATGCTCAACCCCAGCACATGTAAGTGTTTAGCACATGCTGCACATCTATCAGGCGCTTTCTGTAACTCATTGCATATTAACAAGCAGCTCTCATTTTCACAGCAGTGAGTTCATTTAGAACCTGATGCACAGATTAACCCTGACCCCAGCTCCAGCCTCCCAACACTCCCATGAGCCACCCAAAAGGGGTCAATAGTGATCTTGGGGTCTGAACCCTCAGGACTCTGCACCACACTTGAAACACTGCAAGATCTGCTTCAGCGCTTCTCTGCATTTCATGAGTGCTCTGCTCATCCCCCAGGTGCCTTCCTAATTGTTGGTGCCAATTTGTGCTCCAGCTGCAGACGTGGTCTGGAAAGCCCGGGAGGTCTGTGCTTCAGCAAAGAGCACTGCTGTGTACAAACATCCATCCTGGGCTGTGTCGTTAATGACTTTAACCACCCTGAGACCAGTTGTGGCTTTGGTCTGGCACTCTCACAGCTAGCGTCTCCTGCCTTCCTGCCTTGGGGCTCATACAATCTTCCAGTTTCTTATTTTATGGCCTTTCAGGACCTGGTAAAACACATCTAGGTCCCATTAACTGCCAGTCAGTGCTGATTTCCCCAAAGCAATCAGCACAGGATGCAGAGATGCTAAAAGCCAGCTGTATGGGAGGTGGCTGAGCAGCTCTCTGTCTGTTCAACCTGCCCTGGTCAATCCAATAAGCTCATGCTACTTTACTTCTCCCCCTGCTGCCCACACTGCCTTTGAATGGGGGCTTCTTGCTGCCCAGCAAGTCCATCCCTCAGGTTCAGTGTTTTCATGGGGAAAAAGATGGAATTTGGATTGAGAAAAATGGGAGAGAGATCTCAAACAGCTTAAGCAGAAATAGGAACATGAGCAGAGAAGCCTGATGCCCTTAGTGACACATTTGCTCTCAGAGGGACTGAACTGTGTGGCAAGAGCTATAAACCACTCAGAAAACAGTACTGCTGCATTGCTGGAGGCACTGGCCTTTCTAGGGACACTGTCTGCTTCCCCAGAGAGCTGGTGCATTTGAAAACCAGCAGTGATTTTCTGCTCTGTGACCCACAGCCCTGCATCCTTCTGACGGTATTAAGAGTCCCTCATCCAAATTCACCACATGGGCAAACCTTGCCTGGAGCCCACAGGATTTACACTTGACTCTACAGGGTTGAGCAATGCTCTAGGCAATGCTTCTGGGCACTGTGCTTGCTCAGAGGCAGGTGGGAATCCATCACACCCAAGGCATGGGTACCAAGGGGGCTGTGGCTGCTGCTGATACATCACTGCCCTGAAAGGGGGACCCAAGCCACTCGTGCACTGCTGGAATGAGATGGAGTTTTCCCACAGCAGGTTGGTACCCGTGCATGGTGCCTACCCTGCAGTGTGTGCATTGACCACGATGTAGGAATGCAGCTGCCAGCTGGACACACAGGGAAATGCAGCATCGTTAAAAGATGGGGCTGGTGACCCCAGCTGCTCTTCTGGAAGCAGCTTGTGCTTGCCTTGCCCCTGTTTTTGAAGAAGGACCTGAAGGCTGTCTCCCATGACTGCACCGTCTTTAAGTATTTAGGTAGCTAAAAGCTGAGCTGTCCCATTCACTTGAGGTCAGCGATGTGTTTGTCAGTCTCTTTTCACTCTTTTTCATGCTTACTGCTCTCTGTTAAGTGTACAAGTAGTGGGAAGGCTCATTACAGGAGCAGGCAGGCTTTCTGCATTCAGAAGCAGCTAAACATGGCGATGCACTGTGTTGTCAGCCTGGCTGCAAGCCAGCAGTGAGGTAACCATGCAAGAGGAGCTCATCTCAGGAGCCCTATTCCTGGCCATCACTGCCACTTGGATCCCGCCGGATGTTTGGTGGCCACCAGCCATCACCATCTGCCCTTGGACAGCAGACATGCAGGGACCTGCCTGTCTGGTCTCATCTCCAACCTTCCTCCCTTTGTGGATGTTAGGGGACCCAGCTGAAGCTCCAGGCTGATGCTGCTGTCCGTGCATGGACACCTCTCGCTATGTGAGATGCTCTAGTTAACCCCTTTATGTCCAGATACTGCTCCAGGTTGCCACAGGTCTCCCTCAGAGCCTGTGGCTCATCTGTCAGCCCACTCTGCCTATGCAAGAGGCCTCTTGCATGTATCTGGGCAGTCCACAATGTCCTGGGGCACCATGGAAAAGACATAACAGGATCTTGCTACAGCTGGAGGCATGAGATCAAGCCTTGTAAGTGGTTAAGGTTGACACAGAGCACATTGCAACCACTCTGGGCTCTCAGGGGCTGCTAGCTGAAGTGTTTGCCATCCTTTTTGTTCTGGATGCTTCTCACAGGAGCGTCCCAGCCATAAACCTACAGGACCAGCCCAAGCTTGGGACACTGATGGTGTTTTGGGAATCCAGTGATGCCTCATGTCAGGGTTAGTCACTGTGAGCAAAATATTACAGCAAAGTGTAAGGCTTCATGGTTCCCCCGGCTTCACAGAGACAGTGCAGGACAATGCTCAGGGTCACCTTAGCAGAGTTATGGCTTGACTGAGTATTTCTCAGCTACTTTAAACATTGCTGTGCTAAGCAAGGAGGAGTTCAGTTTCGTCTGTTTAATTCCATTTTCTCCCCTTACTTGTACATCTCCTTTTTGTATCTCTGCTTTCTTCTGCTTGTGCTGACCAGCTATGGAAACAACAGGAGTTCTGCTGTGCAAGTCCCCCAGGGCAGAGCTCCCCCAGAGCCCAGCAGTCCAGCTGACATCAAAGGCGATGCCAGGCAGGCTGAGATAGACACAGCAGAGGATTTGGCAATACAGACATCGGCAATTTGGCAATAGAACATCTCAGTTCCTTCCATACTCTATGGGGCAGTCTGTGAAAGGGACTGGTTACTGCCCAGCAGTGTCCCTCCCAAACCCCCTGCTCCTCCCAAGCCAACCCTTCCCACAGCTCCTGCCCTTATCCCAGCCTATGATGGTGAAATGCTCCCCTTTTCCTCTGTGTGAATGCATGTCTGCGTGCTGTAAGGAGGCTCCTCTCGCTCCATACAAGCCCCAAACACATTATCCCATTATTGCACATGTTGCAGAGACCAGAGGAGAGCAGCTGCAATTTCAAGGCATGGGTTTTGCTCTTTCAAATGAAATTAATCAAACCTATGTAAAACTGTACACAAGGGTGACACTGGGTGTTCCAGAGCATCCCCAGCCTCAGGGGTGGCTGACTGGGGGGCCCCCAGGAGGAGCTTCCTGGGTGTCTGTGCACCCCCAGGGTGAACCCCACCTGGTGTGGCTGGAAGACAATGTAAAATGGAGCTGGGCACCCCTGTCCAGAAAGCTCTTTTGTGAGGTTGTGACAGCAGCCAGAAACGAGCAGCTAGAAAAACACCACCACACAGAAGGTGGTGCAGATTCGAGGCTTTTGTGGGCACAGCCATTTCAGGTGGAGAAAAGACAGGTCTGGACAATACATATCCTGAGCTCTGCAATTGTCTCCTGCCGCTCTACTGAGCTTCTAGTGCTCCGTATTGATTTTCTACAGTAAACTCAATACCTGAGACATTACCGTAGTTCAAAGGACAAGGCTGGCAGAGGTCCTGCCCTTCATCTCTGCAGTGACGGGTGTTTAACAACTCCCACAACATCCCACCTCAGAGCAGAACCCAAGGAGGCACAAGTAACACAACAAGAAACGTCCACAGGTGCCTGAACGCAGTGATGAGAGGCTGCAGCCACAGATGGAAACCTGCGGTGTAACCTGTCTGAAGCTTTGTTCTGCTACAGCAAAATGGCATTGCGTACCTGGGAGGGGATACCTGAGCTCTTTCTCCCTTCCCATGCAACACATATGCATCATATCTGAGATGTCCCTTTTCCTCCCATCTGTCTCCTTTCCCTTCAGCTTAACTCATTCCATCTTCCTATCTGACTCCCTGTGGAATCTCACCAGATGTGATGTAAACACTGAGAAAACCCTCCCTTGGCAGAGCATCCTCCAGCAAGCCTCTGCTCCCAGGGCGGCTTTCCAAAAGAACTCCACACTGGGTTTGTGCTGGAAGGGACCTTAAAGCTCCTTCAGTTCCAACCCCTGCCGTGGCCAGGGACACCTTCCACTAGAGCAGCTTGCTCCAAGCCCCTGTGTCCAACCTGACATGCAGAAGAAATGCAGCTTGGTGCCTTTGAACCCATGCTGGGATTCACAGCATGCTGGTAACCTGCTGCCCAGGGTGCCAGCTCTTTGCCTTTCCCTCCCTCCTTTCCTTCCTCCTCCTGCAGAGCTTTGCTCTGTCTGCCTGGGAATGGCAGAAATCAGGCTTGAAAATGTTCAGGGCTATTGCCCAGGTAATTACATTTACTTTGGAGTCGCTGCTCCTGGTTGTGCTAGGATAGAGTGTGAAATCAGGCTTCAGCAACATGGTCAGTGACTATTGCTGCATGAATATACCTGCAACTATGCAGTGACACTTGGCACTATTATCTACTGTGTGTTTTACCTTTGAAATTACTCTGGAAACAGGACACATCTTGCAGCCAAATACTATGGGTTCATTCCTTCTCCCACCATTTTCCCATCTCCTCATGCAGGTTTATAATTACAGATGGGATTTTGACAAGTCAGGTTCCCAGTAATGGGAAATTTAAACTCCCTGATGTGAATCAGAGGAAGCTAAGATGATTCTGTAATACATATTTATTAAGGATAGTGGTGGCTGAAGTCACTTTGCCTCACAAGAGCTATGTTCTGGCATTTATCTTCCCAGAAGCTTCATCTTTAAGGAAAAAAGAATTTAACTCCCTCATACACACACAGAAAGCAGCATAAACCCCATTGCTGTCAGTAAAGAAATACTCATCTGCTTGTAATGCAGAAGACACAACACAGAACCCAAGAGAGCCACATTACTGTGTTATCAAATGCAAAACTCAGAGTAACAGGAGCAGCAGTGACAAACTGTATTTTTGGCTCTACTTAACTGATGAAAGAGAACATCATTAGGATGAACCAGCCTCCTAGAACCTGCCAGCCTCTCCGCCACCATAGCCACATCCTGATACCTCTGGTTTAGCATCTCTGCAGACTCAAACACCTGTAAATGCCAAGACCCCTCCACATATGACTCTTCCATGACTGAACCAAACCCAACAGCAAACTTTTGTCCTGTACACAGTGTTGTCTGCTTGGCTTAACTTGACCTGGACACCTCTCTTGAAACTTTCTTATGCCTAAGTCTCAGCCATGGTGCCTGCAGTACATTGAGTCCTTCTGCTTCTCGATCTGTAAAACCTCAAAGGGTGGGCATTGAAGACACTCAAGCAATAAGGAACCTCTATCCCAGTCCAATGTCAGTGGGGAAAAGTAAGAATTTCTGACTAATTTCAGAAGAAGAAATGAACCTGCAGCTTGCAGCATGTCTTCCCACCGTGACAATTCCTGCCTAGGAGCAATCTTGGGCAAGAATGGCCTATGAGCCTCATTTCTTATAAAAACAGTGATAAAGATCATTTTCCTTCCCTAATGCTTTGCAGGTTTCATGTAGTGCAGCCTGATTATGGTAAAGAGCTAAAATTTATACATTTGAAACACTGTCTTCTATTTCCTTCTAATGGCATTTTTATCTGCATTTTATTCCACTTAATGAAAATGGAAATGAACTCCCTGGCTCACCCGGTAATAGCCCTTTTCCTGCAGCAGCGCTGGTTGGACCAGTGTCCCATTTCCATGCTCCCATCAAGGAAAGCTACCTGCTTGCTTGTTAGTTGCATCTAGGATATTTGCAGAACCCAATTAATGTTTCAGCAAAGCTTTCCTGGCACTTGCTCTGAAGGAGAAATCCCACTCTTGCAAACATAGGGCTCAGGGCAGCCACCAGTGTGCATGTGATTAGCCAGGGGGATTGGACCATGTGCTGGGATAAGGCACTAGCAAGGAGTGAAAAGCTGCTCTTCCTTATCACCATCTGACCCCAAAGTGATAATTTGCTGGGAACAGTGAAGGAAAAAGTAAACCAGAGAGGCATTAAGAGCCACAGAAGATTTCCCTGGCAAATGCCTTCCAGCATTGTTTCCGAGCTATGCATTTAGCCCTTTCCTTGCTCCTGGCCATGCTCACAGGATCCATCTGAGCCGCAGGAATCATTTATAAGAAATGAATATCTATATATTAATTCTACATCCTCTGAAGTGTTTTTACTAGGAGAAGGACACGACAACAGCAATTATGCACAAGACTGACAATAAATGATCTCTCTGCAGTCAGAGAGGCAACATTAACATCTGCAAGGGAATATGGTTTAGACCCCTGGGATACAACACTCTTTAACATTAACTGGCTTCAGTCTTCCAGCAGTTCACCTCTGATCACTCAGTGTAAAAACAGCGACTGTACCCTGTGTGCACACGAGATCCAAGTGATGGTTTTAAACTGATTTTGAGATGCTAGACCTAGTAAGGTCCCATTGCTCTAGCACACAAAGTGCTGCTACCCTGCAACTGGGAAAGAAGCTACAGGAAAGGGGAGTATTTAATGGCATCATTAAATCAGGAAATGAAAAAAAAAACCAGGATTTGGAAAACTGAGGCTTAAAAACATGTATGAGCTCAAAAATAGTTTGAAAAAGTTATTCTCTCTCTTTCACACTCAACTTTGGTTTTGGTGAGCCTGTCCCAAGCATTTCCCAGCAACAGGCAAACTCACATTTGTACATCATCCCAAAGAACAATAAGGAAAGAGAACTGAACCAGTGAATCTTGCAGAGCTCAGAGCAAAAGCAAAGAACATTATGTTTTAAATATTTGATACAGTAGATGGACAAAGAGAAGGCAGTGGCTTTTTTATACATACGTGCCTCAGTTTTAACAATTAAGTCTATTTTGATGATTTTACTTGTAAATCACATGACTCATATTTTCAGGGCAACCAAGAACAAAAGGAAAAAGGTCTAATTTGGGGGTATCTATTTGCTTGAAAGCCTTTAATATCTCCTGGCTAATGTTCTGAAATCAGGCCAACATGTCTTGATGTTTTAATGAGAGATGAGAGAAATGTGCTGCAGGAGCCTGTTTCAGAGCCTTGATTTTAAAGGTAAAACGCTCCCTGTTTGCCTCTTCAGCTTAGCTCTGAACACAGCTTTTCTTGTCAGCTTTGCTTTCCTGCCCTCCTGCCTGCTCGGTGCTCTGAGGGTTGCTGATGGAGGGGAAGCATCGCTGTCCGCATCTTCAGGCAGTCCTTTGCATCCTGACAGACGAGTAGCAATGCTTCGCCAAGCCTGGGTTTTGTTTCAGGTTCCTCTCGGTTTGTAAATCTGTCAGAGGATTTTGTGCTGTTTTATAGGATTTGCAAATGCATTGCAGGGGACAAAGATGCAAAAACACTTCTGGACTTACAACGGAGTCAGATGTTCTGGTGAAATCCCATGATTAGAAGAAGCAGCTTCTCAGTCTGGATTCTGAGGTAAAGATTTACCAGCAGATTTTACGAGTCAGATGCAAGTTGCAGAATGAGACCTCCAGGAAAGCAGTTTTCTGCCTCTAAACCGCAGCCTAACCACAACCAAGATGATTCACTAAATAATTCACTAAATAATCCTTGGGGTGGTTTTTTTTCCCCCTCCTACAAATGATACTGCAACTTTGCATCCCCAGCCTGTTTACTGAAGAGCTGCTATAGCAAACAGCAGGCACCACGTCTGCCCTATATCCCTGCTGTCAATGCCCAGGCACAGCCTTATGTGGCTCCCCAGTCCCCCAGTCTGGCTGTGCACTGGGAGGGACCAGCTGTGCTGGCTTATTGCTTTGCAGCCTTGCAAAGCAATCACATTAACACGCTGGTGCCCAGTGGTTCGGCCCTTGTGCTATTTAGGGCATGTTTCTCATTTGAACCTGGGAATGCACCCAGTGCTGGGATAGGCGCTGGAGCATCGGGAAGCCACGTTGGATCTGGGCTGTCGATGGGAGCTCTACCCCAGTGCTTATCAGTGTTGAGGGATGAGGCACCCACAAGCATGGGTCTGGTCCTGCATGTGCTCAGCTGCAGGGGGTTGGGGCATGGGAGGGGATCCCAAGAGATGACAAAAAGCAGAGTGAGTTATGCCAATGTGGTCTGAGGAACAAACTCCCTCCTCCATCCGGCTGCTGTCCCCAGGCAAACCAAGGACCTGTCCCTCTTTGGCCACAGCACTGGGGAGAAGGTGGTGTGAGCACAAGGGACAAGGTTCATCTGTCAATCAAAAGATGAAACTTACTTCTTTTGGGGGTGGGATGGGGTAAAATATAGTCCTTGCCCTCCAGATTTTAATCACAGCTAGTGATTTTAGGATCTTTACATCCCCCTGGAGACATGTTATACTGCCTGCTTTCCTGCGCAGCAGCTCATAATTCTCAAAAAGGTCTCCAAAATGGGTCACTTCTTCAAAGCATGAATGTGGAGCTGTTTTCAGTGACTGCTGTGACAGGACAAGGACATGTATGTTTTCACACAGCTGGGAGTAAGATAAAAGATGTTGCTTCACAGGCTCCAATGTGGAATTTAGTGGGGAAGGCAAGAAAGAAATAATTCTGAGATTCGCATTGGAGAGAGGTATGTGAGAAAGAAAGGCACACACGCTGAGAAGGAAGCACAGAGAGGGGGGAGAAAGTCCCCAGAAGAGCACAAAGTACATTTGTGGAAGGCTTCTCCATGCTAAATACATTAAAATTGGGGATTTCTACCATTGTTGTGCATCCACCCAGCAAGGCACCCAGCACTGTTTCAGTTCAGCCTTCATAAAACCTTACAATAAGGGGAATGTTTCCACATAGTTGTCAATCTACCTATTTGCCTACTTTCAGTCATGCAGTGTGTGTGAAAAGGGTTTGGGCATCTGGGACGGGAGCCAGGACCAGCCCCAGCACCCAGACACCCGGATGCAGAGAGCAAAGACCACCTATGGACATCCATGCAGTTTTGGTGTTAACCTCACATTTGGTGGCTTCAATTCAGAGGGGCTGCAAGTACACCATTTAGCTGCTGGGCAGAGGGGAAACTGTTGTCCAGGCTTGGGGGAGTGGAATGGCTCCATTTAAGACTGACTTTCAGAGATGCAGTTTAGTAATTGAGCTTAGACCCAGGCAACCGGTGGAGTGGTACCCACTTCTGAAGGGTGAATCCTGAAATGGGTGAATGCAGGACAAAGTGTCAGGCTCTGAGTGGCATTTACATGCAGAGGGAGAAGAGCAATCAGGCTGTGACCCAGGGGTTCACCTACAGCAAACACTCCACCAGATTGGTGAGCTCATGTGCTTGACTGCACCTTGGAGGCAATGCAGTGCCTAAAAGCCGCAAAACTGGGGTAAAATGAGGCTGAGGAGCAAAACCCAGTTTCCAGCAGACAACAGCCCCAATTAGTTCTTCTTTTTCACCAGTGCCTGGGGCAGAAGCACAGACCTGGGCACAAAGAACAGCTCTGGGGAGGTTCCCAAACACCTTCTGGACATTAGAGCCTTCTGCCACCCCATTTCCCATAGCACAAAACATGGCCCTTGAGAAGAAAAGCCTGCCATCTGCACCACAGCTTTCCTGCCAAGTCTTCCCAGCTTGCATTGTGATCCAGGTTCAGAGACTGGCCAATGTGCTTTAATAGCTGCTAAGACAGAACAATTAACTATTCCTATAGCTTAATGGCAATTATTTCCTATCAGGACTAAAGGTAAAATTGATCTTATTCTGCATTAATGTGAAAGTTGCCGCGTTAAGAAAGAAAACCAAAAGCTGTACTAAAAATGAAGATGATGATGGACAGGAGTGTGGCTGTCACACCAGAAACAGAAACCTTCTGATCAGTTGTGGGCCCTCCATGTCACTCAGAACATAGCTATTACTGGCAATGGCAATTTGGCTCTCCCATGTTCCCATTTAGGAACTTTATTTTAAATAAAGCTGAGGAAACATTGGAATTTCTGCAGAAGTGTTGACATATCCCAGGAAATAAAGGGGTTTGAAAGCTGCCATTTCAGAATTAACGTTTCAGTGTGCTGATAGAGATAACACAGTGGGATTTGTTGTACTCAGCTGGAAAGTCCAGTTCCCAGTGGCAAGACGTTCAGAATTTGCTGCCACTGAGCCCAGGCCCACATTAAACACTTGATTATAAAATCAAGCATTCTAATGCTTTCTTTTGCCTCTCAGAGCTTCCCAGAGATACTCCAGGGAAACCTGGCTGAGTCCCACTCATAGCACATGGTGTAACACTGCACCTGAACCAAGCAGGGACCAAGAGCACTGGTGCTTATGTTGTTGCAGCCAAGGCATATATCCTCCACATTCCCTAGAAAAAGACTGTTCTCCAGATCTGTTCATCATACCACAGGTAGACTAAAGGATGGGTATCCGAAAGCAAACTCCCAAACTGCTGTGCATGCAATTCGTGAGTGCTCAACAAGGAGATGTACCACTCATCCGGATGGGACAGTGCCCGTGACACCCACTGAAAACAGCCAAGGGAATTCCAAATGCCTTTGGGGAGCAAAACATGCTGCATGAGTTACTCCCAGCTCACACAGGATGAAGGAGCTAAGTCTTCCAGGCTCTCCAGGATCTGAGGAGAAGGATTTCTTCTTCCTTTGTTCTTCGTGCCCTTTTTACTTTAGAAACCTTGCTTGATAAATTACTAGAGGGCCTCATTAACTGCAAAGATTTGTCAGTTTTCCCAAAGCAATCAGGGTGTTAGTTAGACCAAAGGAGCAAATGGAAAACCGAAACGGAAGCCAAGCACAGCCCTATTAATTCTGTGTTATGGATCGACATTTGTCAACTCTATTGAAGTTTGTTGTAGCGAATAGAGCCCAAGAGACACTCAATTACTTTATCTCTGAGCAATTAGGATCCCGCTCTTTCAGGTCAATCTGTTAGCACAGAGGAAAAAATTGGATACAAGATTAGCAGTATAAAATCCACTGCCTTATGTTTTGGGGTCTTTTAGAGCACAAACCCCCAGAGATTTTCCCTTTCAAATGCTGGTCTTGAGGTATTGAGAGTTCATTGAAGCCAGCATCAGCAAGGGGCTCCCCAACACGACCATGTTCCCCAACATGTTGCCCTCTCTGTCTCTAGCCAAGCACCACTATGTCTGCCAGATGGTTGCAGAAGGATCAAGCTGTTCTAGCCAGAACCAACCCAGCTATGGTTGTAAGATGGAACACTGAGAGGTGTCCTTTAAAGAAGGATTGAAGGACTGGTGACAGTTGTACCAGATAATCAAAGCGCTGTTAAGGTTTAGGTTAGGAAGAGCATGAGCTACTTTCAGGTCTTTCTTAGCACTGTGAGAGTGAAGCATATTCAGTAGAAGAAAGTGGAATATTTTCCTCACATGTGCATTTTTCTGTAGCTCATAAATCATCTGCAGAAGGCACATACATCAAGTATCAGTAGAGTCACAAGTTTGGAAGAGTTTTTAAAAGGACACAGAAAAGCATAGGCTGGGAGAATGAGCTATGAATTTCCCATATTCAGGGACACTTAGATTTAACTTGAAACTTTCAGCTTCTGCTTCTGACCCTGAAAAAGGCATGGGTGTCCAGAAGTGTATCCTTTTGAGCAAGAGCATCTTGCAGTAAAGAATACTGCCTCTCCCTGAGAGCCTGCCTTTCACACTCTCATGACCAAAATGATATTCATACTAGGGAATAGAAACTAAAGCCAAGTCTACAACTGCCCCACAGAGTGTGCATTCAAGCACATTCTCTTGAGCTGAGTCTCATGTAGCTATTTGAGCCGATGGCTGTTGTGGTACCGTGGCTTCAGCTCTTGGGATGAGCCAACACTGAAATCTGCATTGTCACAGTTTGACTACTATTGCCATTCCAGGAGGATCGGTGAAAGCCAGGCTACACAGAGCTATGGGAACTGCAATCAGACATCTTGATGGCCGATACAGAAAGACCCTCTCCTAAATTTGCAGTGTGGTTTGGGTTTTGCATGGTTGCCCATTGAAGGATTCTTTTTTTCATGTGAAGCAGATAGTACTGAAGAAATGAAATGGCAAATATTTGTATCTGGGGCTGCTTGCTAGAACTACTGAGGTAATACAGAAAATAACAGTGAATGAGGAATGGGCAATGGAATTATCAGATTATCACCTTCGGGTTCAGGATTCTGTTTGACCCATTGGAGACTAGAGAGAGGGAAAGAAGTTTCAAAATCAAATCCCAAACACCCCAAAAATCATATGATAAATTGCTTTCAGTGAAGGATTCCATCAAACTGTAAAGCTTTTCTTTACTGGTATAAAAGATTGAAATTATGTTTTGGGATTAATTTATCCAGTGAGTCATGTTTGGTGACTTAAATCACTTCCCCACTTCTATCATTTCAGCAAACTGAATTCTTTCTGTTCATGAATCATTCCTGATTTCTGAGATTTCAACCCTCACTCTTAGCTGTTGAATGACCAGGCTGAATGAATGCATTTTCTCCTCTGGACTGTTGGTTCACTGTTCCTTTTTTATAAGGGCATGCTGACCTGCTGGGTTTCATGGTACTACTGCCTTATTCCTTGATCTAACAGCTGGGGTGTTTTAAAGAAAACAAGTATGGTTAAAGTTAGTATCCCCATCTACATCATTTAGACCTATCTACAGCTGATGATGCACATGCTATGTGCCTGCTATTAAATCTCCAGATATTTCATGAGAATAACACCTGAGAATCTCACTAGCCCTAGAGTGATGCTTTCACCTATTAAAGCCACGCACTGGCTATAATTTGTTTTAGTTTTTGTTTTCCACTTTACAGCTAGGGAACTACAACATAGAAAGTGTTTCTCCAACACAGGAGAGCTGTAGCAGACCCATCATAGGCAAGCCTATGATTGAGCCCACTTTCCTGTCCCCTTTGCCTGGGAACAACTGAGGGACATTAGTGCCTGACCCCACAAGCAGCTTTACACAATCTCAGCACAGTATTTGTGTAAGAAATGGCTGAGATCAGGACAGGAATACAAAGGAAAATCAGCTCATGTTCAGAAGGAGGGCTGGGAGTCCTTTTAGCGGGCCTTAAACTATCATCTCCCCATGCCCAGCATCCTCCAAAGCACTTTCCCACAGCACCAGGAGGGCTGCATTGGACGGCTACACAAATATATGGAGATACGTGCTGCCTCAGGGAAGCACAAGAAAGCCAGATACTGCTCCTGTTTGCTGAGAGCCCTGCCTGCAGGCTCCATCTGAACTGGAAACACCTCCCTGCTCTTGGGAGCCTGCTCTAGTCTGCTGGCAATGTGCATATACTGATGTGAGTCGCATTCTGTACCACTGCAATGAGACCACCCTCAAAATAAACAGAAATAACATACCTATTACTGATACAAAAGCCTTCCTCCAGTGTGGGTGTGAGTGTGTTCCACCAATACGGAGAATCCCTGTCTCCAAACAGCCAGGGACTCTTCCCTTCGTCCCTGAAATCCTATGGCTTTTAACATCAGAGAGGGGAACTGTGATCTTCCATCTCTGAAGCATACTTTCCAGCCCTGGTATGAAAAGTACTGTAAGAACACAGCTCTGTTGCAATGTGAAAGGTTGGAGTAAAGCCCTAGACAGTGGATTCATGGGATTAGCCTATTATTCTAGCCTTAATATTTAATACAGAGTAACCAGTTAACCTTCTTATTGCAAAGATAATCTGAAAAATGCAATTTTTACATATTAAAAAGGCCCAGAAAGCTGGAGGCAAATAAACAGATTATTTTTGCTTTAAACTTCATGACTTTTTTTAAGCTCTCTCCACGATGCCTGTGTATGCCAACACCGTGGACATAAAGAACTAGTGGTACGAATCCTCACTGTATTACTCCACAGTCATGCTGGGATCACTCTGCTGGAGTCCACAGACCTGCACAGGTATAAGTGCAGCACTGTATGGGGCTCTGAGCTGCCTGGTCTAGTGGAAGGTGCCTGTGGCAAGGGGTTGGAACTGGGTGAGTTTTAAGGTCCCGTTCACCCTAAACCAGTGCTGGATTCTGTGATTTCTGACTGCCCAGTAAACCCTTTTGCTTCTTACTCTCAGGCTTGGCCCACTTTGCCCAGCCTCTGAGAAACCCAGGCAATATTCATATATCCCATAAAATAACCTTCCAAAGAAGTATCCCTCTAGACGACTATCTGGGTCTCACTTTGTGTAATTTCAGATAGTCGGAGAGCTTTACATGCTACATTGCTCTCAGAAATAGAATTCTCCTCAAACACAGCTTTAAGCAGCACTATTTCAGTGTCTAGAATTATGCTAACCACTGCTCATCTAAATTATTATATTAACTGGAAAGGGGGAGCACACACAATTTAGCAGGGGAGAAAGAGCAACAAATCTAAGAAGAAAAATTGGTATTTTACAGAGAGCAGAAAACCAGGAATCCTGTGACTATAAAAGCTTTGCTGGAATTAAAGAACCTTTTATTGTGGGAATTTAAGGGCTTTTTCTTTTCAGGGTACACATTATGGAAGGTAATGAAGAGATCTGCTAAGGACAAGCATATTGGCAGCTGTCTAGACAGCAAGGCAGTCAGTAGAAACTGGCAGTGATGAAAGCAGCTTTTGGTGGACCTCAAAGCTATGGAGTACATCACCAATACAAGCACTGGCTCCATCCTGCCTGGGAAAAAGGCATGCTTACCAAAGGAGAAGTATCTGCTGGATTAGAGTCTTCTCCTTCCCCCATCTACACCAGGCTGGGCACAACTGATAATGAGTACAACACGGAGGCTGCTGTTCTGAGCTGCAACACAGCTCTGCTGTCAGCGGTGCTAATGTAAGGGAAGCCTCACTTAAACCTCCCCAGTCAGGGGGCAGAAATCATATTAAACATGTTTATCTGCTAAGAGTTAATGATTCCTGAGGTTGCTAATTCAGCGGGGGAGAGTTTTTGTGTCATCAAAGGAAAGCAAACAGGAATTGGAAGTCCTGGCTCTCTCCTTAGCTCATTTTCTTTTTTTTTGTTTTTGCACTGGAAAATAGTATTTAACCATCTAAAGACTTTTCTTTCTCATCTGGAAGCAGAAATATATGCACAAATTTAAGTGTGCCTGTATCTGAAAGGGGATAAAAGGATGCTGGAAAGGGACTCTTCATCAGGGACTGTAGCAATAGAACAGGTGATGGGTTTGAACTGAAACAGGGGAAGTTCAGGTTGGATATAAAAAAAGAAGCTTTTCCCTGTGAGGGTGGCGAGGCGTTGGCACAGGGTGCCCAGAGATGTGATAGATGTTCCATCCCTGGCAGTGTTCAAGGCCAGGCTGGATGGGGCTTGGAGCAACCTGCTCTAATGGAAGGTGCCCCTTCCCGTGGCAGGGGTGTGGAACTGGATGACCTTAAGGTCCTTTCCAACCCAAACCATTGTATGATTCTATATACAACACGTGAATATAGGTGTGTGAGAGCACTTGCCTGTCTGTATGTACATCATGTTTATAAGCATGTTTTACAGACTGTTGGGAATCAATTAATGAACACTTTTAAAGCAGTTTCAGATCTTCTGTTGGCAGCAGGTGAAGCAATACAAAGCATTATTAGCCATTTCAGAGCTCCTTTTTTCAGTGCATACAAGAAACTATTAAACTGGAGCAAATACAGCAACACATTGTATTTTACATTTCTTTGGGAGCGAGAAAACTTTATTTACTTGATGGTTTTCCTTTGATTATATGGAAGACTAGTCAAGAATATGTTTTCTTATTACTGTAGAGTATGTTGGCTGAGATCTCAGCAGCAATAGAAGGTATATTAATCATCTCAGAGCAGAAGGAATAGCTGCTACATACATAAACCTCCTTTAGACCCGAAGCAAACTTGAGGAAAGGGGCTCTGTGTCCCTGAAAAACTATCAGAAGACAATACTACCTCCTAAAGTTCTTAACCCTATCCAATGCCTATGTGCATGTATTGGTTTCTTATTATATTGATTATATTGCAGTGATAAAATATAAATTGGGTATACTCAGCAAGGACAGCTTTACTGCCTTATTGCACTGATCATTACAGAAAGCATAAATTGGGTCATAATTCTGAAGAGTCATCAGAAAATCGTGTGCAATTCAAAGTTATTCATTTGAAATAGTGCTTATGAGATCTTCAGGAGATCAATATGTGAGTGCATGTACATGGGTGCATGGGGAGGGCTGCAATACACACACAAAGGCACATGGACTCTCCTTTACACACCATGTTCCACACAGAGCAATGGCCAAGCCATGCATCAGACCTTCCCTGCTCCCACAGGTGGCTGTTTATCCAGGCGGACAGCACAAGAGAAGCTCTTTTTGCTCCTTCCTTTGCCCTTTCCCCCTGCCCTTGTGTGTGTGAGAGGTGGGAGCGCATCGTGATCACCTACAGAAACCGTGCTTGATGGAGGAGCATTGATAAGCAATCCAACGCTGTTCAGTGATGGGTAATCACAGTAATAAATGTTTCATTCCCCTCACTTCTGATGTAAGATCAGAATTTGGCAAAAATGTGACACCTGAGCTAAAGACCCAGTAGAGAGCACAGGACCAAAGCATGCCAAAGAGCATTACCAGCTTGTGCGTTGTCTTCTGTACACTAGCAGCTACATCCACAAATGAAAATGATTCCTGGCCATGTGTCCCTGGGATCCCTCCCTGAAACCCACGTAAAAAATCCATGCTGGAAAGGGAAAGCTATTCCAGTGTGATCAAGGCTGAGCAGATACAACACTCTCACTTGCAGGAGTAAGCCCTGTAGGCTGTATTTTGGCCACCTCTTCTCAAGTGCTAAACAAACACCAGCCCATCTCCTCAACGGGATGATTTCACAGGTGACACAGGGGTCCTGTGAAAAACAGGCTGTGCTTTTCCAGGCTCTGGTCCTAGCCAGGCCAGGGCTCTTCTCTGTGGCTCTTGCTGTCTGACCAACTGAGGTGCTCTGCCATAAGAATGAGTTCCAAACACACCACAGCTTGGCCAAACCTCTTTTAGTTATCCAGAAACCAGTGTTGGTTCTGAGAACAGCCCCAAGAACATATTCCAGCGCTCGCTGCAAACCCATGGTCAGTTCTGAACATGGAAGCTTCAGTGCCAGCTCACAGACCTTGCTCGTAAGAGCCAGAGAAGCTGTGGCTGCCATCTCCCAGCCACCATCCATGGGGCAATGACAAATGTTATTCAATATTCCTTGTGAAGTTTGACTGAAATGAGAAATTTGCCCACTCTAAGCCTCAGAATGAGCCTTAAATTTAGTGGTCTCCAACTGGAAGTGCTAAAAATCTGGTGAAGTTAAAGCTACCAAAAGACCACATAAGAGCTTCTCAATCTTAAACAGAATATGTAGTCTTCTCTTTTCCATTGTATTTTATCAATTAACCTTCAGCAAGCACAAAGGTTTCCCTAGATCTGGTGCTCCTGCTGGCTTCTGGAGAAAAAGATACAAATTGTACAGGTATTTTTTTTAAGGAGAATACTTTTAATAACCAAAATGTTTCTGCACTTGGAATAATGAGAGTGACTTTTCTCTTTCAAATGCTAAATTATTTCAAGCTGAGCTGTTGGAAACCATTAATAATTCAAGGAACTCTGCTTTCAGTAAGAACAACATCTGCTGGAAGGTGTTAAAGCACACGAAAAACCTGACTTTCAAAGTTATTTTACCATTTTTTAATTCTCTTTGTGAGAAAAAAGGATGCGCTGGTAAATTGTAGGAAGAAGCTGATAATATGCCACCTGCAAAACAAGGAGGGCCGAATGACTGCAGTCCCATGGGTATTAACGTTGGTCTACTTTGCCCTCCTTCCCTAGAACATCAGCTGCTTAGAGCTGTGGCTTTCAGTCTCTTCTGATCTGCAGACCCCTAAACAGGGAGGCAAGTTCAGACCCCACATGTCTATTTAAATCAGCCTACTGACAATAGGCTGGCCTTTGCCAGGTCCTTTTCCCTGTCTCTTTAGAAGCTATTCATGGGTAGGCCATAGTAGTTCCCTGGTTCCAGTTGATGAAGAATGAGACAAATGAAAAGCATGCACCTCTGGAGGGCAACTCATCTCTCAAGTGTAGGATCCCATAGATCACACTTTGGAGGTGCCAGCCTCTCTCCACTGATGCCAGGAAGAAGTTAGATGAGACCCAAAACGGAATTTGTGAGGGGTAAAGCTGAGCAACATTTTGTCCTCCTTCCAGAAATAAGTTAAAGAAACCAATGCACTTAAAAGATTAGCAAAATTTAGAGGACAGATCCACATGCAGTGCAGCATTTCAGGATCACCACATGTTTACAGATGGGAATTTGAGTCAGCTTATTGACAAAGCTGCTTTTCCAATATTCACTCCACATAAGGGTTTAGAATTGCATCTCTCAGCAAAGTTCAGGTATGGAATTATACATGACGCTTATGCCAAACCAGAACCCTCTTCATCCTCCTGCAAAACTCAGCTGGCAACCCAGTTCATGTAGAAGCCCTATTAACTATACTTCTGCATTATTTTCACATGGCTTACACAGAGATGTTGCAACCTAGGTATCACAGTTAATCCATCCTTACTCCTTCATCAAGTATTCCCTCCAGTTTTCATGACTTTCTACACAATTTCTTTCTTGAATTTTCAGGGTTTGGGAAAAGTGCATATAAAAGGGTTGTTTTTTTTTTGTCTTTTTCACTGCTATAAAACTGAATTAAGAGAATGCAGAATAGAAGAGAAAGTTTTTGTTAGAAAATGTGTCACCAAGCATCTGGGAAGTCATTCCTGATCCGTAGTCCTGCCCAGTACCTTAGAGAAGGTATCCTCTATCACCCTGTATGGACACAATCCTGTTTTAATGCATTAATAGTAGCACTGAATTTAAAGGAGTCATTGGTACCATGTAAGCAAGGCAAATAACTGCAGATAGAAATAGGAAACTCAGGTCTTTCATGTGTGTATCAGTGAATCTGCTGGAAATGAGCACTTGCATGTTGAGCAACTGGTTATTCCACATCAAGTCTGAGGCTGATATTAATGAAATACATAATTTTTGATAATAATTCCGTTTCAAGAAGGAAATTTCAAGAAGGAAATCTCCAAGGTGCAGGAGCAGCCACCCACGTATACCAAAAATCAAGCCAGAGGGGAAGAAAACCAGCCTGGCTTGAGCTTTGGCTGGAACTCAGTGATCTCATGAGCTGCTTTGGACCATATTTTAAGAGGTTCTGTCCTGAGGTCAAACCAGCTATGGGGTGATTTCCAAAGTAAAATTCCCAAGGAAAATTCAGCAGTCATTATTAGCACTGATGGCTACTAAAGGCACAATGATGAGCCACAGTTAGCATCAGCCCTGCTTGTTGCTCTGCTGGTGAGATGAAAGCTGCTGAGAGCCCTGTCTGATATTGCCCATATACAATGTCAGCACCAACCTGTCCAAGTCCCAGTCTCTGCCATCATCAGTAATCCTGGGGGAGACAACCCTTGGCTGTGGGCCTGTATCTTTCCACCACCTTCATTACAGCCACAATCTCCCACCATGCTGCAAGCCCACGTGTTGGGTCTGGTGTGCAGATGTGAGAGTGTGCGTTTAACCCTGACACTGTGATAGAAGGGGTCAGCCTCGCTGGTGGTGAAAGAAGCGTTCAGAACTAACAGGCAAATCAATTTTACCCTTGGCATTGGAGTAATGTTTTCATTTTACAGGACTCAGTAGCTGAGAAAAAGGGGAATTATCTCCTTTCGTTATCCTGACTTAGACCTAGCAAGAAGGTAAAGATTAATGCCATTAAAAGATAACCAATTGGTGCTTAAATGTAACATGACAGATTTACTCTGAGCACATTCTAAACTATAGAGTTTTAACAGTGATAATAAAGCATTAAGAGAGACACTGAAGCTTGAAGTAACAGCAGAGAAACAGTTGTGTGTGGTGGGAACTGAAATTAATCCCATTCGGTTTTCAGCCTGTATGGAAATGGTCTACGTGCTTAATGTGAGAAGCAGCCATTTATTCCCTGGGCTAGTTCTTACAACTACTTCAACTGCTAAGCAATTTAAAACCTATGCATTTTTATAAGTGTCCATTTTTTACGTTGGATGAAAATAACCCGTTGGCATTGGTTAAATTATAAATAGAAAAAGCAGGGGCGATTCATTGCCCGCATACCAATAAAACGGCTGCGAGGCACCAGCGGCTCTCAACTTTGTGACACGTTATCGGGTTAGCTCGGGTCAGAAGGATCACAACTACGCCCATGTAAAGGTGATTTCAAGTTTCAGAGCAATGGGTCTGGAGCTGCGCAGCCCTGGGGTAAATCCTGGCCAGCCTGAGGCACGGAGGTGCGGAGCGGGGTCTCTGCAGGGGAAGATGGGGACTGCAGGAGCAGCAGGGCACATCACGGAGTTAAGCTGTGTGGGAGGTACAGACAGAAGCCCGTGGTTTCTTACTGCTGATACTGGCTCAGTGGGACTGCACTGATGATGTGTGATCATGGTGCCTTTTCCCCCTCTTTTCTTAGTGCAATCATAAGAAATAGATTAATAAGAAAAGCACATGCTGAAACAGCTTATTGTGGTTACAATGCGGATTTGATCACCTCTTCCCTGCTTATTCCACCTCCCAGTAATTCATTCCAGCACTCAAAACCCTTCAGGACTAGCTTCTAAACACTCAGCTCTCCTTTCTCACGCTTGCGTAGGCTTTATGTTGCGCTGCTGCATACATATGGATGTACATGTACTCATATGTGCTGTGCAACCTCAATTCACCCCCTCGCATGCGTGCATCATGATACAGCATGAGCCTACACAGTCACCCAGACGCTGCCTGCAGCTCATTCAGCCGTTCACAAGCAGCAGAGCACGATGCTGCACCAACCTGCACTGCTCTGGGGGCTCTCGAAGTACATGGGGCCATTGAGAGACACCAGAACTCCTCGCCCAGGTCCCAGAGCCAGTGCTGGAGCTGAGGGGTTAAGGAGAGCACAGCCGCATCTTTGGCTGGCACGTACAGCACCCTTTGTTTGTCAGACCCTTCGTTGTTTAAAGACACTGAGAAATCGTATGTGTGAGAGGTAACACAGATGCTTGAAGCTGAAAACTCAGCTCAGCTTTCCCTGTTGAGTAGTAGGTGAAGGGATAATTTCCACAGACGTACACACAGTAAAGACAGAATTTAATCCAATTTTATGAGCCAAGTAATGACAAGAGAAAATTCAGATACTTCAAAAAAATCTCAGTGTGTAACACTGAGGAAGCGAGATAAGTACCTCTGAATAAGCCTTCTCTTGATATCATTTTTGCACTTGCCAGAGGTGGTGAGCAGCCTTGGAATGCATTAAAACCCAGATTTTTCATACACACATTACAGTGCATCTGACCTTCAACCTGGAAGTTTAATATTTGATAACTTTCCAAAAGGTGGACTCAGAATGGCTCAATGGCTTCTCAGAGCAGGTGGATTAAGAACTGACATAGAGAGAGAGCAAAGGAAAGATTTTTCTTCTTTTAAGGCTTTTCCATAAATGTACTAAATTATGAACAAGCTGCCACAATAACTCTGCATGGCCTAACCATGGGGCACCCAATCATTTACCCCTGGGGCAACCCTGCTGCCCTTCTCAGCCATCTCAGGGGATCCCTTTGGAATACAGAGGAGAGGTCAGGCTTCGACTACAAGGACTGCTTTGATGATGGCAACAGCCTATTTCCAGCTAGGTCCCATTTGGTTGGGTGGCTTTTGCTGCGGTCACTTAGGGCCAGTGGCAAAACTATGGGGCTGCCTGGGCTTCCCTGCCCACCTCAAAGCCATTGGACAGAGCAGGGACCAAGCTCTTTCCTGAGGGTGAGAGCAGGAGTAAGGGGATGCTCCATGTCCATTTGTTTGTGACACAGGAAGTTACTCGCAGGGGGACATCCCCACTGTGCTTTGGCTCAGCCCAAGCAGAAACGTGGCAGCAGGTGCCCACCACATTCTGTGGTTTCTGCTCCACCTCCAGAGTGAGATCCTGCCTTGTCCAAGAGCAAAGAGCAGCTCCTTTTCCTGGAAATGCATTGCCAGCCTGTGCGATAAGCTGGAGCTCATCACGAGCCTCCAAGGATGTATTTAGGTTTAATTTAGGTTCTGTGTGTGCTCTTCTCTGTTATTTGTTAGCACCCAAAGTGTTGTTACTTTCATTACTCTGATTTATAAATGTAAAACAGTGCCAGACAAATTGCACAGAGCCCACTGCTGGCACCACCTGAGCAATGAGGGTTTTATTTACTAACTTCTTTGCATTTCGGCCAGTTAAGGTGGTTGAAGTTTAGTCTTTATCTACACTGTGTGTACACACTGGTCCTCCTTGCCCCCTCCAGCATGATGGACTACCCTGGATCCCTGACCTAGATCCATGTCTGTCAGTTATCTTTTTCTCTCAATATTCCCTCCTCCTGACTGAGCCCTTTCATTCCTCTTGCACGTGCGTAGGTGGCCTGGCTAAGAGGTGCTGGGAAGGAAAAGGGGCTCCCACACAGCAGAAACCTGCTGCAAGGGACCTGCCTTTATTTCCCAGACTGGGCTCCTGCACAGGGAATGAACCTGCAGGGCACATCCAGGGACACTGCCCTGCCCAAAGCTGGTGTCCCTGATGAGCCTGAGCCTCTCATCACTGCCCCTGTGCAGGGAATCACTGCACAATCCTCCAGCACCATCAGGCAGTAGCACCCTCTCAGCTGCTTGCATGGCCATCCCCCCACCTTGTTTTAGTCCCTCACAAGATGGTCTTGCAGGCAAAAGCAGGTACTAAAGCTGTACCTGCACCCACATGGACACAGGCTTGTTCTCTGATGCTTATTCCTTTCTCACAGAGTTAAGGTTGCTCCTTCAAAATCTGCTCAGCAAGCAGGTATTCTTTTCCAGAGACATTCACTGAAGCAGAACAGAAACACCCAGCACGTCAGGATGCTGAAGCCATCTCTTAAGCCTTTAAAACCTGGTCCTCTGTCTGCCTCCAACCACCAAGCAGCATCCCTCAGGCAGCTTCCATTTGTCCATCCCATCCTTTGCTCTCTTATTTTCCCATCTATTTTTCATACTATCGTTTCCCTCTCCCAGAGAGCCCATGACTGTGTCTTGCTATGGGCATCTGCAGGTGCCAGCACTGTAGAGTCTGATATAAATCAAGATTCATAAAAATAATATCATTAACTTAAGTGCATGATAATTATAATTATACGTTCTATTATCAAGTACAAATACGTCTGTGTTTCTGTGCAAGGCAAAGGCCTGGGCTGCAGTAACAGAGGTAACCAACTTCACAGCTGCTACGACTGCTGAAGACAAGGGTGGTTTCTCCTTTGGTTCCTTTGCCCATGTTTCTTCCTTAGGGGATTTTGGTAACCAGTTAAAAGGGACACAGGAAGGGCAAGAACTAGAGGAAAAAAAGAGGGTTTATACAGGTCTGAAAAGCAGGGAAAGCAAGTTTTGCTAGAAATTCATTTCTTATTTGTCCTGTGAGACCTGGGGGAAACCCTTACAGATGCAAGGCAAAGGAGGAGGAAGGAAAAGCAGCTTAATGCAAGGGATGACAGACTGCAGCTTCAAACTCCTTCCCTTTCTTTGTGTGTTGTGCCAGCCTCAGGGCTGTGCAAAGAACGGGAGACAGAATTCACAGGGGATTTCAACATCCTCAAACTTGGCTTCATTCCGAATCAGAGCAGAATGAGAAGTCTTTGAAATTATCTGCCGTGACAAGGGCACATCCGTGTTGTTTGTGCACATTTTGCTCCATAGGCACTGTGCTCTTTTCCTAGGAAGGAGGAGAATTTGCCTATGTGCCTTGCCCTTATTGTTGGATGCTGGGCCAGGGGCACCTTGATGGGAGAAGGGTACAAAGCACAGGGCTGGAGGAGCAGGGAAAGAAAGATGGGGTGAGGGCACAACCCTGAGGACTCCTGCAAAGAGCAGGAGGCTTCAAGGAGCAGACCTGCATCCCAGGTGTGAATTCTTGTGGGACTGCTACAACCCAGCAAGCTCTGAAAGCTGCTGGTACGGGTAAAACCTTCCCCCTAAGGGCACGCTGCTTGGGGAAAGAGAAGGAAGATGAGCTGTTGGCTTTTAAAATCTGGAGTGCCTGCCTTGAATATCTATTTTAAGCTGCAAAGTGCATGCATTTCACATTGAAATGAGACATTTTGACACTACTGTGGTTGGAATATGTTCCCCAGAATTAAGGCAAGCATGAAAGGCTCTGGAAGAGGGATGTGGGCTGCGCCTTCAGCACGTCTCTGCCAGGTCTGCCCTGGACAGGTCCTTGTACTGGGCAGCCCCAGAGGAGGGAAGCTGCTTTGTAACTTGTTCTGGGTTTTAGAAAGTACTCACATTTAATTTGCATAGGCTCAGATATGAACTTGGCTCCCAGATACAACAGGGTCACCAATGCTCACATCTGTTTCCCTTGTTTTGCCTGCAGGGAAGACGGAGAAGACTCCCCACCGCTCACAAGCACTTTTTTTCTGCAGCACTTATGTGAAGGGTTTCATTATTCAGACTGGTTACAGCACGAACAGCCCAGGATTTGCCTTGAGGAACAGACAGCAGTGGGCAGCTGAAGACTTTGAACTTTGTTTTCGCTTGGATCCTGCAGTTCCTGAGGGACGCTCACCTACACCTTCCACCTGAGCATCCAAAAACTCCCTAACAAAACAAAAAGAGGAATGTCTCAGGGGAGACGAAGCTCCATGGGGCAGGGGAAGGCGGGATGGCCCAGTGTGTCTCGCACTGCCTGTGGGTACTAGGTAGTCACTGAACATACCCAAGGGATGCACCAAATGCAGCTTTCACTATTTCATTCAGGACCACTGGATCCAGGATGTAAAATGCAGAATTTTTAGTACCTTTAAATATTTTACTGAAATACATAATATTTTCCATTAAAGGTATTCTTAGGTGATAGAGTCACTCGCATTGCTCTAGAGACCCATTATGCAAGATACAGTAGAACACTAAAACAAGTCTTTGTCGACACAGGTGAAGTTGTACCAGAGACACTTTCTGTGTTGATCATGGAAGGATTTTAGAAGCTGTGATTTTTTTTGTTTAAACTGGTTATTGAATCTTGTTCGAGCATCATCATTAAATAGTCATGGTGAAGATCTCAACTGGAGAGAGATAGAAAATATTTATGATAAGGGTAAGAAGAGAAAAGCAACTCTTCAGGCACCTTAATCATCCTTCTCTAGGGAGTTCTACTCATCCTTTTAATTACTGGAGGGTGTAAGATTCTTTCATTCTTTTCGTTTTGTGTTTGTCATGATCCAGAGCTAAAAATACATTCAGTTGCTCACTGCATGTGTTTGGGAACCCACTTGTGAGCATTTCTCTTTGGGGGAACTAAGCTACGGACAGCAGAATTTCCGACTAGCTCCATTTGAAAGTTAGCAAAGCTTTCTAATGTGGAACAAAGACTTGCATGTTCGTATGTACATCCAGCACCTCAGATAACCTGAGCCTTTGCAGAAGTACTCACACGTGGGCAAAAAGTCATCAGATAACCCACGCTCAGATAATCCCCCATAGAAACCGAAGAAGAGGAAAGGTGAGATTGGAAAAGCAGGAACTTTTGGGACAGAGGGAGCAGGAATTGACTTGTATAAGGCTATGGGAGAAGGGAGACTGCTGGGTCCCTCTGCACAGCTTGCACCAGCAGGAAGGATGCACTGCTCCTCCAGGTTTGAAGCAGGAAGGGAATGCATTGCTGGAGGAAGATGCCGCAGCAGGGATCTGATCAGTGAAGTGAAGGAACTGCTCTGCAGAAGAGTAAGAGAAACTGAGGACACTGAAATCAGAATGGGTTTTCCAAGGGTTATTTTCTAACCTTTGCAAGTCATTTAGTGTTGGTAGGTGTGGACTGAGATCCACAACAGGGGTTGTGCAGGCATGGAAGGAAAGGAAAATGCCAAAGGTACCTCAACAGACATCTGCCAAATCTCTGTCAGCGAGCAGAGAAAACCTTCAAATCCATTGAAGGTATTGCCCTGGAAATACAGAAACCTGGCTCACAGCCACATATTCCTTCATTTCCCAGAGATGCAAGTAGAGGGACAGTTCTAACTCTCCTCTTCCTCCCCAGCAGGGCTCCCTGTGCTACACTACACATTATGTTTGATGCTGATCTATTATCGTGCTATTGAAGAATTTCCTGGATGTGCTCCTTTTTTTCATACCTCTGCCCCTTTTTAGTCACAATCAAATGGGGAACATCCAGTCCTTTGTTTCTTCCTCCCCTGAGACTGAGGGTGATGATTATCCTTCCAACACAGTACAAACTCTGAGAAATCTGGGGGAAACTGGCTGACGAGCCCAACTTCAGCAGCATCACACAACTCAAACACAACTCTTTAGATTAGATGTCATCAGCTCCAAACAAGTGCAAGCTGGCTGTTTTGCTGAATACCTTTTGGGACAGAGAAATGATATGAGTGAAAACAGATGTCCCAAAATTATTCTGAAGGTGTCAAGTACCTTGCAATTCTCTCACTGAAGCCACATGAATTTAACACCAAACAAGAAATCTTTCCTAGTGATGAGTGCCCTTCTAGGAAAATTTAGTGTAATAAAATTCAATCATAGAATCCCAGACCGGTTTGGATTGGAAGGGACCTTAAAGATATCTGGTTCCAGCCCCCTGCCACTATACCAGGTTGCTGCAAACACCGTCCAGCCTGGCCTTGAACGCTGCCAGGGACAGGCAACGTGTTCCAGTCTCAACACCCTCATGGTAAAGAATATGAGTGATCTCATGGAAATAGTGGGTTACAGAATCTCCTACCAAGTTGATTATATGTACACACACACTCCCAAGCACCAAGATATACATATCCAAGTGAGGGGACCAAGAGGGCACGTGTCACACAGAGGACAAGGAGCCTTGACTGTCAATATTTCTCTAGAATTCCTTTACTGTACACAATTTCTCTCACCCTGACAGGTTAGGGCTCTCCAAAACCTCCTACAGTGCATACTTCAGTGTATGTAGACGAGAAGACCAGAGACACTTTTGTGCTGACCCCTCTGTGCCACAGACACCAAACAAAGTCAGGTTCAAATTGGAAGGTCAACAAATGCATCAACATGGAAGTAGAGACCTGGTGAGCAGGTCCTGAAGGCTGCATTCATATGGGGGTTATGATATCAGGAGGACGAGCGGCCAAATTCCTATCTGTTTTGGCAGCCTGCTCGGCCCATGTGCTGGACACACCGTGCTGCTTCGAGTCCCAAAGAGTCCAGATGGTCACATAAAGCACTGAAGGACTTGGGCAAGTGTTTCCACAGAGCTACTAAATGAGGCTGGTCAACAGCAAAAGAGAGCAATCAATTTTAACTCTCAGTTGTTGCTCCTGACTGACCAAACCATTGATCAACCTCTCCCTCTGTCCACCACCCTTATCCTTAAATCCCAAATAATCTCCATGTGCTCCCATGGGCAACTGTTCTCCCCTCCCCTGCTCATGTTCAGTATGGTTTGAAGATTCTGAGTCACACACAAGCCATCAAACATCTGTGGGCATCATGTACCAACTACTCTTTGAGGTGCAGCCAGTTAGGAGCAAGTCAGACTTCTCCAGGAAAGACACCATCCCACCTCCTGGAGAGCAACAGAAGCATCTGCAAGTCTGTGTTATGAGCAAGGGCTTCCTGTGTACTGATGGTGCTGATACCCAACAGCCCATCACTGGTCCATATCCAGCTCTCCAGATGGCTCTGGTGGGTGCCAGAGGATGCCAGTGCTCAGCATGTGATGATCACCAAGCCATCCTGGCAGGAATAGGGGACCCATCTGCTGCAGCTGAAATTTGGGGCTGACCTGGAAGCACAGCTCTTGGTTAATCAGTGAATGCTGTGTTCACACAGGTGCTCAAAACCTAGGCTGGTTTTCTACAGGTCTCTGGAGCAGCTCAGCTGCAGCACCAGCCATGACTGCAGGGGTGAACAAAGCTGTTGGTATCAAACCCACCCAGAACTGTCTGCTCCTCATACTCCATGCAGCCCCCTCTGCAACCCCTGCGCAGCTTGTGCCCCATGGGGTGCAGGCTGATGAGCCAGGCACTGCCAGTGCAGGAGGTGGTTTTGATGTTAAGGACATTTGGCCACAAGGGAACTGGCCTGAAATTGCCTCCTCATTTCACACAAGCTGTTGAACAGCCATCTGATGGTAATGACTTCCCATCTCCACTGACCTGGACAAGATTGGAGCCTGGCAATGAAATGCTCCATAGCCCATGGCCAATCCTCTTTCCCATACCTTCTCTTCATTGCACATAGTTCACCATAAAGCCCCAAATAGCTCCCACCAACAGCTCTAAGCTGGGATGCACTTTGTGCTCAGTCTGAAGGAACTGGTGAGACATACTGCTGTCTCTTCAAAGACAAAATACTTTCATGCTCTAGAATACACTGGTGACTTCTGTGGGTCACTTAAATGTGACAGCGCTCAGCATCCTCTGTGGTGATCTGTGTTTGCCTCTCTGTGACCTTTCCCAGCCCTTGCAGAAGAAAATTAATTAGTTTTCTGTATTTCACATCAATCCAATTACACTCACCTTGTTCCTCACTTATTATGATAATTTTGCTTTGAGGAACTTTGACTTATTAAAATGACTACCTTGTAGTATGTAAAACTTGGTTGCTTGCTGCCTTAAAATGTTCACTCGTGTGTCTATCACTGGAACTGCAAGTGAAGAACAGACTGAAACTGGCAATAAAAACAGGGCTTGTCATTTATGTTGTATTAAGGCCTAATTGAAGAACATGAGGACCCTTCTCCCCTTCTACGTTAGGCCCTACATGATGGCCTGTTAAGAGCTAGGCAGTGCCCTGAACCACTTACAGTCTGCAATGGATAAATGCTGCCTTATTAATACCATTTTGCAGAGGCATAAAGGAGACAAGAGATTAATTATGCTTTTGCCAATCCTGAGCATCCTAAAATCATGAATCAGTTCATTCTCCCCTTCAAATTATAAGTGATTTAAAAATTACAATATGCTTTTGCTGCTTCTTAGCATACATTTGCAGGTTTTTTTTATTTGCCTGCTATCCTCCTAACCTTCATTTACAGTTTTACATTTCATTTACGGTTACATTTCAAGCATTTTGTGCAATGACAAAGACTAGAACATTACAAAACCGAAAGCTAGGACTTTCACTTGACTCCAGATGATGGAACGTCAAACAGAGCGATAAATATAAAAAGACTCAGCAGTGTAATGTAACTTGCCTATGATTATGAAAAGAGCTAGGAGTTAAACCAATACCTCCAGTTACAATGCTAGTGCAGTGTCTCCTTATTCAGTGCCCAAATCTTTCATAGTGAAGAAAATTCAGAGAAAATATCTTCTTTCACCTCATTCCTTTTATCCCCTGGCTTTGGTGCAGCACTAGCTCTTAGCATCAGGGTCTAACACAAGACAGCAAAACCTCTCCCAGTGCTCAGAGCTGACTGTCTCCCCAAAAGGAGATGGTACCTCAGATAAACATACTAACACTATGATTCCTCACCGTGAGCAGCCATGGATGATCAGGGGCTGGAGCACCTCCCGTATTGAGACAGGCTGAGAACATTGGGGCTGTTCAGCCTGGAGAAGAGAAGCTGCGTGGAGACCCAAGAGCAGCTTCCAGTATCTGAAGAGGGCTACAAGGATGCTGGAGAGGGACTCTTCATCAGGGACTGTAGTGACAGGACAAGGGGTTGTGGGTTCAAACCTAAACAGAGGGAGCTTAGACTGGATATAAGGAAGAAGCTCTTCACTGTAAGGGTGGTGAGGCTGGTGTGGAGGTGAGGTGGAATGGGTTGCTCAGGGAAGCTGTGAATGCTCCACCCCTGGCAGTGTTCAAGGCCAGGCTGGAAAGAGCCTTGGGTGAGATGGTTTAGTGGGAGGTGTCCCTGCCCATGGCAGGGGGTTGGAACTGGATGATCTTAAGGTCCTTTCCAACCCTAACTATTCTATGATTCTATTAAGGATCCTTAATGCCACATGGCATATGTGCTCCACCAAAGAGAATACGAGCAGGCACAAAAAAGAGCTTCCTATTTACACAGCTTCCTTTGCAGCATGGCCATTACCTCCCCATTGCTGTTAATGACTCTGAACGATCCATTTTGCTGCAGCTCTCCAGTATAGAACAGCAGCACTTTTCCATCGGGAGGTCACAGTTACGCAGCCTCCTTCATTACAGGCTTTTTCATCACAGTTTAGTTCAGTATCAACCTCCAAACTCCCAATGGTGCCAACACATGCAGTGATATTAATATAGCACAGCCTGGGTGGTACTTCTTAGCATGAATCACTCTGACCAGTTTTGATGTAATAGTGGACCATGGCACTGAGAAGAGCCCAGTGAGCCTTTAGGAACAGGAGCCCTCTTCCAGAGGCAGTTTCTGCTTGTTAAGATGGCTCCATCCTCCTCTTTCTCTCACGTCTAAGCAAATTAGAATAAAGTTTCCCCCTGCCTGTTAATGTTTTCCAGTTCTTTAAAGATCTGACATGTTTGAAGATAAAAGCCCTATTGAGATGAAAGACCGATGACATGACAAGTGGTATCTACAGGAGACAAAAGTAAGAAGTGAGGTTTTGGGGGTTCTTGCTAACAGCATAAAGAGAGAGTTTGCACTGACTGCAAAGCACCAGTCTTTCTTTCTTGTTTATTACTTATACTGGTTCCTCACCCAAGAAGTCCGTATCACAAGTCAGGACTCCCCTGCACTGGCTCCTGTGCTATCAAATAGCAGCCCATGTGGTACTGCTTCCAGCATACCCATGGGGCCCAGGGATCAAACTCTTGTCAAATGGAAGAAGAGTCACCTTAGAGCTTCAGTTTCAATATGCCCTATGCTCTGATGACAAGTCTGTCATATAGAAGCCAAACAAAACTACATCCCTGCAATTCGTCTCTTGACAGTGGGTATTATGGATGCAGTGGGGATGCAGAGCAGCTTGCACAACTCAACAGTCAGTGGAAGTAAACATGGATTTCCTCTGCTCACAGCCTCAACCTCAGTTATTGAGCCACTGCTCACACATCAGCAGTACAAAATGGTCTGATGGAGCCGGAGACAAATGTGTTTCCTGTACTCATCATGCTAGGAGGGATGTGTGTGAAATCGTGTGCTACAAGGAAAGAAATAAGAGATCAAGATAAAGAGAGGACACCCCCAGGAGAGTCTCCAAATTGATCGGCTTTTCAACATGAGGACAATTAAGTGTCAGGGCCCCAGAGGCCTCTGTATCGCATCATCTCACTCCTGCTGCTAGTGAGAGAAAAGAGCTGGTAAAGAAGCTGCTCTTTCTTTGAAAGCAGCTCCTTGGAAAGCGCTTAAAAAGGCTGAAAACTTACAGGGCTATGAGTGTACAGATGACTTTAAATTCTTCTTTTTGCTTCTGACAGTCAAACTAGCTGGAGTATAAATTAACTACAGAGCCCCTTGCCCGCTCCGCATTGCCACCAGCCAAGGGCTTGACCAGAGGCGAGGTGGCAGCACACTCTGCTGCCAGTGACAGAGGCCATTGTAAATAGCTTCTTAGGTTTAGGTATGTCCCAGTTCTCAGTATTTAGAACTGTGTAAATATTCACTTGTTCAGCACAAACATGCACTGGGGACTTCCTCAGTCCTCTGTAGAAGAGAAGCTTACTAACCTGTAAACAGTTGCCCTTCCACTGTTTACTCACACACTTGAACTCGGTGAAATGGAGCAGAAAAGGAGCATTTTGCAGTGCCCTGCAACGAGGTCATCCCAAACCCTCTTCTCTCAGGGAGCCCTGAGGTGTCAGTACCTTGAGCTTTAGCTGCAGAGGTTGGCAGCGCCTTTCCCTGCTTCAGTCATCCTTGTCTGTGCACAAGGGATGATTGCACAAGGGAGAAAGCATGTCCCAGATGTGCCCAAGGCTACACACAAACACTATATGACCGTAATTTGCTGAGCAAGGACCAGAATGGACCACGTGTGCCTAGGGCAATAGGCTTTCAGATCAGGATGCTCATCACTGAAATCTCCCATGACCATAGTAAGACGGCTGGTAAAATCAAAGCATATACTGAGCAAAATTATATTTAGCCTGTTAGAGCAGCCCCTGAGCAGCTGTATCACTTGCTTTTGCACATGGATTAAATATACTGTTAATTAAAATCCACAATTACCCTGGAAATACCAACCTTGAGCCATGTTCTCCTCCACTGTGAAGCCTACACTTGCAGAGGAGGGCTCTGGGCTAAGACACTCTCTGGAAACATTTAGCTCAAGAATCTGTTTTTTCAGCCACTTAAGACTCCATGAATTGTTAATAAGCATGTAAGTGCAATAATGAAGGATGTATATACACCATTACAGAAGCAAAATTATTAAGCACTGCAAAACTGGTTGCCAGGAAATAGTTCATGGCCTGGTTATTTTGTGGGCAAATAAATGGTTTCAGAAATGAGCTGAAAAGAGCAATTTCAAAGCAAATAAGAGAAATATACAGCAGATCGTGTACAGTAACTGTGGCATCAAAATTACAGCCATAAATAAGAGACAAAAAGGAATAGCTTGGTGAGGCAGATGGATGAAACTAGGAAGAAATCACTGCAAATGGTATTTTCTTGTGCATATGGAAAGTATGATGAGCTCTCCACCTCCACAGATTGGCACAGTGTTCCTGTGATCCCATTAAAGTGTCTAAATAGGTTTTCAATAGATATCCTATCAATTAGAAAATATCGTGTCTGTCTTTTGTGCTGACTGAAGCTTTGTGGTGTTAGATTTCTGGCAGGGTGGGTGGGAGAAGTATACCAGGCTTCAAGCCTTTATTAATAAAGCCCTTGCTCTGAGGGCTGACTTTGTGGTGTATGTGGGGCCTTTGCTTCCCGAGACAGCTGGTGTCAGGCAGCTCCAAGGGGCTGAATGTTAACAGTGTAATAAAGCAGGGTTTAATAAGTATAAAGCAAACACCACAGTTGCTTGATGTTAACTGGTATTTTTATCTGCCCTGAAATGAGAAGGTTGCATGGTAAATGGCTTGGTTGAGAAGGAGAAATGCCATCTGCAAACAGAGGGCAGTGGGAGGCCAGCAATCACAGCTGGTGCTGGGAGGGCAAGAGCCATGCTCTCCTGATCTTCCCCTGGTAGGGCAGGGTCATGGGCAGATGCAGATGGGCATCATTTAAGCCTCTAGAAACACAGCAGCTTTTTAGAGGTATATCACCAGATAACCCCCCCTTCTTCAGGCCCACAGTGGTGCTAATGTCTTCTGGTGATAAGTGTACTTAAAGGTCTGTTCCCATGGTCCCAAGCCATGGTTTGGAGTTGGACAGGTCCACAGAGATCCCTATGGATCCCTTCTGGACAGCTGGCCTCCCACCGACATCTACATAGACAACAGGATTTTGGCAATGGCAGATGCCCTCACCAGCTCCCAGACTGGAGGCAGGCACTGGTGTGCACTGATGGCTACACTGGCCCTGCAGCTGAGCCTGCCCTGGGGATGAAGACCAGGGAAGAGCTTTGTGCAGACAGTTTCCTTAAGCTGCTCCGGGTGTATGCTCTCAGCAAAATAAGATGCCAGGCAGAGGGACAGATACAGCTCAGACACCAGAATAGTCCAACTGGGGCACCCACTTGCACCCAGCACCGTGGTACAGCTGCTCCAAGCAGCCACTGTAGCTGTTTGAGAGACTTTTCATGGTCCTGTATTGTAAGCCGTACCATGGTGGTGAGATCACCTGCCTGGTTTGAGTGCAAGACTCGACAAGAGTGTTTTCTGGAGTCAGAAGCTGCCTTCTGCTGTCATCAGGGGCTTTGTGGCAGCCCCAGCACAGGGCAGTCTTAATGCTCAGCACTACAGTGGGGTCCCTTTGGTCATGGCCAAGGCTGCAGCAATACAGATCTTCCCCTGCAACATCATAAACCTGCGTGTTTGGAACCACAGGGAGCTATTGTTTATTACAGGAGCACAGGCTGCCAGGACATCAGCACAGAGGGCTCAGAAAAAGCTTCCTTTGGAAGGCATTTAACAGTCCTGTGGTGGATTTGCATGGCTAAGGAGAACAGGAAAGAGCTCAGATAACTTCTGGGCCCTTGTCCATCTCCACAAATGCTCGCAAAATAAGCCTCAGACAGCTCCTGACATATAAGGGTTCATTTTTATTGGTCATTTCTTAAGTTCAGTATTTCATGGGAATAGCTGGTATCTCAGGGATTTCCTGTGGAAACCAGCAAATACAGATATGAACTGAACAGCTAAAAAAAGGAAAATGATTCAAAAGAACCTCAAGTTTAGAGGGTTTCCACACAGGACAGTGATAGAACTTAAAAACCCCCACTCTCCTCTGCTTGCCACCCTGCTGAAGTTCATTGCAGACTCTGTCAATGCATCACTACTAGGAGGCTCCTGACAACCAAACTCTGTTTTGTTCAGTCTTGGTTTGCCAACTCACCACAGGTACCCAAGCCTCAGATTTTTCAGGGAACTGCTTCAGGAGCCCCCCTGATGCTCTGACATTCACGAGCACATCTGATCATGGAACTGCCAAACTTCAGGAAACACTGCCCTTCCTGACTGCGGGACGTTTGTTTTGCATCGTCTTGTTCAGCCTCCTTCCCCGTAGTCATGCTTCAGCTTCTCAAATGATGGCAGGGGGACATCAGCAGCTGACACACACTCGCTTTGATGGGAGCTGGATGGCTGAATTTACCTCTCACTTGTGACATTTCAAACTGGGAACAGTCATTTCTCTTTAGAGAAAACAAGCGCTTTGATAACCCATCCAGAGTAAATACCTCTCACCCTTTGAATAACAGCCTTTCTGACCATCCCACATACTTCTCCCATACCCCTATCTGTGCTACCTTTAAACCAGGCACTCAGCATCACATCTGGAGAGGACCAGGCCTGCAAAAGCAGCATATATTTTTTAAATTGCCTGATTCCCCACATCCTGTGTAAACTGCTTATGATTTGCCAAAGAGCCTTGATCTGGGCTGCAACTGCAGGCAGCCAGTGCCAGAGGGATATTTTTAAGAACAACTTCAACAAAACATGGGCATTGTAAAAGAGTGGTGACATTTTGCAAGCCTGTCAAAGTTACCAGCTCTCATATGGTCAGTGGAGACCTGAGTTCTCTGAAGCTTTGCTGTGCATTAACCACGGCCCCATCACGTCAAGAGCATAAACAGGTTACACTGGCCAAGACTGTAAGCAATGAAACCAAGAGGTTTATTATGGAGCAAGAATGAATACCCTTATTAAATCATTTTCTGTCATATCATATGTAGTGATTGCTGTAGCAACATCAAATTTCAGCTTGGGAGGTGCAGAATCGATGCTGAGGAAAACATTTGCTCCAGGAGGATGGTTGGTTTCAGAACAGGGCAGCACAGAAACCTCCATCCTTGGAGGGTTGCAAGATTCAGCTAAATCAAGTCACAATCAATCTGCCATTGGCCAGGTCCTCTCAGGAGGTGTCATGGGAGCTCATGCTTAGAATCTGGCAGAAACGTTTCCTGTTGTATGTTTTTAGAAGCGTAGAAGTTCTCACACTCCTTTGAGGTGGCTGAATTACCCTGTTGAGAGCAGCCCCCGGACAAGATTCGTTTGAGCTTTGCTCTTCCCATCTGTCAACCACATCTCACTTTTGTTCTCTAAACTGGAGAGCTGGAAACTACAATATAATCAGTGATCTTTAGCCTGTCATCAGCAAACACAACTCCGAAGTCCTCGGGAAGTGCCTTTTGAAAGCCATGATTATGCGCTGACCTCCCCATTTACTGCACATGCCCTAATTCATTGCAGTTTCTACAAGACTGTCAGAAAATCAATAAGAATTTGCATTGAGAAACTCTTTCTCACAGCGAACATCCACGGTGGGTGTTGCCTGAGCTGTATTTATGCCTGACTCTAAGTTTATTTGTTGCACAGATCTTACAATGCTGCTCCATGTTTAGTAGGCATTTTCACTGATGTGGCAATCTCTAGTGCATGCTTTAGGGTCAAGGCAGCCTCTGTAAGTATTCATTTTCAGATTGCTTTATTCTAGAGTATGTACCTATAGAGTGTAACCCCTTTGCGCCCCTAATGTCTCTTTATATTGGCAATGCTCCACTAATCCAGCCACTTTATTTTGTTGCTTATTCAGAAACTCTGCAGCCACTCATGCTTCAGGCATTGGTCATTCTATGCAAACGTTTAGTGTTGTTGGCTTAATAGTGCTATTAAACTGCACAGCAGGCTATAAGCTCTATTCTTTGCTAGAATGAAGAAAAAACCCAACATTTTTTGCCTGTCACGTCCACCACTGAAACACGTTGTTCCGGTTTCCCTGTGCTACTGGCCAGATTATTAGCATGTTGTTAAACAGGTCTGATTTCCCCCAGGTTTACCCAATTTCCTAAAAGAAAAACTAAAAGGCACCCCATGGGACTGTGCTATATGTCAATTCCTACCCCTTCCAGTGGTTTTTCAGCTCATTGGCTATTTATAGTTAAATATGAAATAGGCTGAGTGTGGAATGGGAAGAAGCAGCCAGTACAAAGACCAGCAGTCCTTAGAAAACAGCCCATTTTTGAGGGCTTCTCTCCCAGTGGAAGCTCCCCCCAGAATTCCGGTTTGTTTGATCTCTATTGAAGAGGAGTCAGGACTTTTCCGTATCATCTGAAAAACATCGCACACATCTGATTATACATAACCAGGTCAAGCTTACTGCTATATAGCGTTACTGTAGCTGGTTATCCTGCAACTACTTCAAAGATGCTTCTAAACTACCTAAATACTCCCGTGATTCCTGCTCCTGCCCAGATCACCATGTCATCTTCTGTGACAGATTTCATATCCATGCCCAAAGAAAGCCAAAAAATTGCTGGTTTGACACCCTGCTGCAGAAAAGGCACGTTTGTCTGGGACTCTTCTGTTGCCGTTTTGTTTGGGAAGAGAGGCAATGACAGCACGCACAACTTGGATTAAAGTTCTTATGAAGTCAGTGCCTAGCCTTTGAGGTTTTAGATCGGGAGTCTATCAATGCTATCCTGCAGGTTCCACAGGTTGTCAGAGTGAAGCCCCTGTTCATTGGTTTCAAGGGTGTTTGGTGTTTTTGAAAGCAAATCAGTGCTCACACTCCATTCTTCTAGTTTTGCACTCCCGAGCCTTTTCCAGCCTATGAAGAGGTTGCAAAGGAATCCTCAGGGAGTTATAGTTCACGGTCTCAAACCATCAGATTGAAACTATCAAAGTATCATCTGCTCCCTGACATCATTAATATTCTTACCTAAATTTGTGATGGGATCCATGAATTTGTTATCACACATCTACTGGATAGGGGAAAACTATTGTCTCTTTTTCAGTTCACCACTTCACTTCCCTGTGTCTGCTGGATTAATGAAGCGGTGTTTTACCAGGCGAATTATCAGCTCTAACAATCTGGGAGGGAAGAGGGAGTGAGAAATCAAAGATTAATCAGTGAGGGATATTAGGGAAGGCAAATATCGAAGGGAATAATTTTCTATTTATTGCAAATAGAGAGTAACAAGTTAATAAGAGAGCAGAATGGGGTAATTGCCATCGCACTGCTGAGATTGTCTTATACACACTGACTATATTTGTTAATGCCATAATGAGATATACTGGAAAATTCTGGAAAATGTTTTGTGGAATTTCAATATTAGCAGTTAGGAGCACTTTCACCTTGCCTTTCTGGCTGCCAGAATTACTTCATTGACCTGTATGATATTTGTTCCTTCTGTACCTTAAAGAGTAGTCTCACACTACCAAGAGTCACAAGCTGGGTTTCTGGAAGATCTTACTGCTCTTTTTAAGGACAACCCTCTAGTGTACAGCACCTGGGCATCCATCCTGGTATCTGAGGCCAGAATCTGAGAGTTCAGTCCCCAGCTGTGAAACATGGCTGAGGGTTTCTGTAAGAGACATTGGTCTTTTGCAGGGAGGACAGTAAAAATGCACATATTTAACTGCAGAAGCACTGGAGAATACAGGTTGATGCATTTTCATTACAATTCTTTCTCTGAATTTAAGGTAAAGAAACAGGTTTGGTAGCATTTGAACTCTCCTCTAAGCACTTCAGGCACTGCTGGGACTTAATTATCTGCTAAATAATTTTAGTCAAAAAACTCAAACAACTAAACGTAATAAAAATATTAGTAACAGGGTTTTACTCATAGGCTGGAGCTGACCTTTCGTTAGCATCAGTTAATGCCTCATTAGTATTGAAATAACAGGTAAGTCTTGTCCCTTTGAAGTCAAATGTTGGTAGAACTGCCTTGTAGGCGTGATGCCAGCCAGAACAGAACAACCAGCAGACACAGTTGCTAACCCCTAATTTGAAGATCTGCCATTTGCAAAAGGATGTCTGAAACATTCCTGACACATTAGGAAACACATTACAGTTTCATGAGACATGCTGAAACTTTGATGTATTTGCAGGTGGTGATTTGCATCAAAAATGTCCATAACGAATATTGCTCCTTTCTCATCTCACCCATGCACCTTGCTCTTGTCTGGCTAATAGCAGTACTGACAACTCCGAGCACTTGAAAATCATTGTTTAGGTCTAAAAAGCAAGAGGAGGGTGGTTTGAAAATCATGGTACTTCTAAAAATAGGACAAATGGGGAGCTGTTGAATTTGCTGTCTGAAGCCCAGCAGGATGAAGGTGACTAATGTGCACTTATTTGCATTAAGAGGCAGAGACCTCTTTAATCACTCTAACCTTCATGGCTAGCAGCTTGCTTTTCTGAGAGATTCCTGCATCCTGACATGGGTTGTGCAAGACCATGAAGCTTCTGATCACTGAGTTAGCACGTGTGTAAGACATAGCCCAGCTTCTCACTTACTTCTCATGAGCAATGTGGTTCTCTTGTATCATTGCCTGATCACCAACAGGTCTGCACCACTGCTAGAGATGCTGGAAAATCCAGAGTGAAGCAGCAGAGATGGCTGGAACAACCAAAATGGGTTTCTAGAGACCCAGGAGCACACAGGGACACAGGTTGGGCAGTGCCAGGCCCTGTCCGGATCAGGGGACTGGAAGTGTTGCGGTGCATGAGCCAACGAAGGAACCCAATGCACAACAGAACTAGGAGGAATGCTGTAAGTTATTCTTGCCTGGCAGTAGATACAGTTTGCCAAGTTCATAGAGTTTTAGTACAGAAAAAGAATGCTGCACAAATTGTCCACAAATATCCTCTGCACTGCAAAATCTGAAGTGGTGACTGAGAACAAGTCTTTAATGCACTCAGGGGCAAGATATTGAACACAGAGGTCACAGGTGAATGCCAGCAGTACTGCTGTGACTCTTCTATCGTTTCTAAGTGCATTGAGGCCGAGACAGACACAAGCAAGCTCTCTAAAAGATCTCAAATAGATGCTGGGGATGAAGGGGCATAGCAGATTGACAGACGTGCTATAGCCATTTTGTACTCAGCTTCTGGCTGAACAGAACACCTGGAAGACTCTTTTTTTCAGGTTTTTCCAAGTGGAAAAGCATGAAAGGCAGTGCTAGCACAGCCCCAACACTCTGCAGTTCCCAAGTGAGGTATACTTCTTGCATCCTAAGGCTTTTCTCCATGCCTAGGAGCCAGGCTGTGCTAATGGAGGTGCTCTTCAGCAACTACAATGCCCACTACAGTAAAAGAAACTGAGGTAACACTTTTGGGGTGCCCTGAAGACTAGCTGTGCACCTATCCCACCTCACTGAAGAGTAGATATGCTTCTGGAGAGCTGCCATCAGACCCTACCTGTGACCATTCCCAGAGGATCTCCTGCACCTCTTTGGAAGATGGGATGGATCCTCTGACAACCCAAAGACTGAATGCTGCCACTTTCAGAAGCTTGAAGCACTAATTTAAACAGTGTGTAGGCAGAAAGACCTGAAATAGCAAACAAACAAGCAAATCAAACAAAACCAAGTGAAAACAAACATTGGCTGCGCTGCTTCAGGAGAGCCCTGTCTGGGGGATGCTGTGCAATGCTCCAATTTAGCTGCAATGCATCTGAAGAAGGAAGATGAAATGTGATCACAAAGAAGCATTTAAGCCTGGCACAAAACCTCACCTTTGTGTCTGGCTTTCCATCTTCATTAAAATTGGCCTCATATGGGTTCCCTGTATGTGTTTTCATATTCCTTGGGCTTTTAAGAGCTGTAAAACAGACACTTCATCTTGTGCCATCATCTTTGATCTTCTTAGGGCTCATTAACAGAGCGCAACTGGTTGGATTCATTACTTTGATCTCTGCCATGGGAGCTCTGAAGAAGACAATATCCAATGGCAATACCAGGTTTTTAAGCCCTCTCAGTGGGACAACTCTGGAGATGAACAAGTCACAAGGCAGAGTCATCAGATTCAGTCTCTCTGCCATGCTGTGGATCTGGCTTTTGTAGCTTACAGAAAAGCTTCTGTTAAAATGAACTTTTAGAGATCTGGCCCAAAACTGAGCTGAAAGGGGACCAGGTAGATCATGCTTTTGAAGGTCTTATTTTTAAATGTTTCTCCAAGAATGGATATTCATTATTGAACCTCTCCTCTAATATTTGATTAATCTCACAGGAAAAGGCTTCTGGTGGTTTCAGATTTGTGCCTGTGGTTTAGATGTTGCTGAAGCACAAGTTATAACTGATGTACGAGATCAGGTACAGGTTCTGCCTGGTGTGTTGTACTAATATATAGAGGGGTCTGGTGCCGCTTTAATGGTCACGATTAATCTCTCATTGTGCTCACTGCAGTCACTGAATATGTGTGCAGAAAGAGGCACTAGCAGCAGCAGGGAGGCAGATACTTCCTGCCTGATACATGAATAGCCACCAACAAGCCAGCACCTCAAAGCTAGAGCTGGGCCAGCTTAGCGTGAATTGAGGATGGGCTCAGGGGTCTGGTGTTATTCCCACCACCAGAGGCACCAGGGGAGCTGCTTAGCAGAGTTTTAGAACCATACCTGCACTGATTTGTCCTTTGCAAGCACAGGGAAACAAAAAGCTCACCTAGCCTGGCTCATCCACACGTCCCTATTTAGCTTTCAGTCCCCTTGAGCTGGCTTCTGTCCCTCTGCTATGTGGTCAGGCATCCTCCCTGGCAGGACTAACCTGGGATGGGTTGGAGAGGCTGCAGGGCAAATCCCAGGCAGTAAGGGGCTACCCCTGCTCACCCTGCTTAGGGGAGCCTCAAAGGCTGTCACGCTGGCAATGCCACAGCACCTGCAATCACAGTCTCTTCTCTCCATCCTTCCCCCACCAGCAAACTAACCCCACCAAGTACTTCTTCCCAGCACGTTTTGCAGGGTGTTTGCTGCAGCCAGCTAACAACCCTTTCTGAGGCAGTCTAGTGGAATAACAAAGCACAGAAACAATTCCCAAGCTGGTTTTTATTGATTGGCTTCTCAGAGGGCTGAGGGGTGAGATTGCCAACTGCCTGGCAGGGGGCTGTGAGCTCAAGCTAAGTACTGTTTATGCAGTGTAGCAGAGGGACCAAACACTGTGTTGTGTCAGAAACATCACTCTGTTTTCCAGATCTGATTTGGAGCTGCAGATCTTAAAGAAGTATGAGGTAGTGCTAAATGTCTCATCCAATAAAGCATCTGCCATGTACCTTCCTACAACTTTCACTTAAAGTTATCTGTAATACAAGGTTATGTTCCCAGAGATCCTGGGAGCCGAACGTCCATCCTTCATTATTACTTTGCACAGATTGTCTTGATGGTTTGGTAAGTGAATTATGTAGGAGCCATTACACAGTGAAGAGCTGACCTTGTCCTTAACCTCAGCACATTCTTCAATTAATGCCCCACAAGATAAATTAATTCTATTAATCCAAGGAGGCCTCTAAGCAGCAGGGCTGGGATTTCTGCATTTCTCACTAAAACCTCTTCTCTTTCCTTTTCCTAATGAACCTTTGCTTATAATCGATAGCTGAAGATTTGGTGTTATTTGAAAGCAAAACCAAGCAGACTTGTACTTACAGCCTGGTTGCCACATGAAACCCTGCTGTGAAGGAGTCAGGATTCTGAGAAACTGAGATATATCTTTCTGTCCCCAGCTGGTTCTGTGGCTTTTCCTTACATGATTGGTATTACAGAAGCCACACAGAGCCTTTGCATGAGTAAGAGTCACTCCTAGGACAACCCACATTTGCTTACTCTGCCTGGAGCTTTCAGCAACGTGCTCTGCTGTTAGACAGCACTGCAAATAGAACAGGTGGGTCTGTGATGATTTTGGGGTGGAAAAAGCAAAAGTCCACGTTTTAAGGACTTCCCAGTGAACTTCCTCCAAGGTATGTTCCCTGCAATGTAATTCCCAGTCCCTTTAAACACATCTTTGTGTGGCTTCTCAGGAGCATGGGAGATAGAACCATGATTGGAATCTTGTCCTGAGGATTGAACATTGGAGTAGGGAGTGTCCTGGAGAGCCTGACAGGGGTGAGCTGGAGGCAAGAAAGTCTCATTTTCAGTGCACTAGGGAGAGACTTCACATAGGGAAAAGGGACTACAGCAAGTTGTTACTATTCCAGCAACAAGCAGCCTCCTGCACTGCCCCCTACACGTACCACCTCCTGACTCTCAAATGCTTCTATGGCTTAAGCACAAGGACCTTGTGAAGACCATCACTACCACTAGCATGCTGAGCACTTGTTCATTGAGTAATCTCAGTGTTTTGGTTTATCTTATTGTATTTTATGGGCTAGATGCAGCAGAGAGTACTGTCAGTATCTAGGATATGTCAGTGGTAATGAGGGAGACCGTTTCTTATGGCACAATAACAACGATTAAGGATGGTACTTTTCAAAACCCATCAGGGAAGTCAACGAGAGTCAATAAGAAGTGGGAGCTTCATTTCCTTGAGGGGCTTTTGAAAATCCTAGCCTAAAACATCGATATTTCATACGGACACATTTAAATCTGTGTGGGAGAAGTCTCAAATCCTTTTTGAAAAGCGATATGCATATTGTAATTGGAACAGATTAACTACGAATAGCTGCAGCAGCTTAACCTTTTATTCTCCTTATTTAAAACAACACAGAGTGTTTTACTCATAAGCAACTGTACCTTGCAGTTAATAACGGGATAAATCCAGGCATGTCAGCTGGCACGGCTGCCCTGACTTGAGCAGAACAATTCTGATCTACCCCAGCCAGGGATCAGAGGCTAAGTATGAGAAGTAACCAGAGCAATATTATCAAGTTGCAAATGTATTCAGAGAAGTGTGTGTTATCCAGTGCTCAGCATACATAATGTCTCTGTAGGCAACCAACATCCAGATAGAAATAGGGCACACGTTTCTAACAGCGAGGGTAATTAACTGTTGGAGCAACTCAACCTGGGAAGACAAGAGAGGATTCTCCATGGCACGAAATTCCCAGGCAGGGATGGAAAAACAACTGAAAACAGATGCTCTATAGCAAACAAACAGGGTGCCAAGTGCAGTGATCACGAAGGGAAACCTGGTTCTGAGTAAAAGATGAATTTAGACTTGATTACCATAGTGTGTTTGCCTCTGTGCTGGATGTACACGTTATCTTGCTGCTAAACAGGCAACCCAGCAGCCCAGCTTCTCAGGGCACAAGTGAGTTTTCCTGTCCTGAGCAATCACTTGATCACATGTGTCTCATTTCATGTCTGACGAAACCTGAAGTCTCAATAGGGAGCCCATGGAGAAAAGCTGTGTTTCACCTGGTGTCTGCCACACCAGGACTGTTGCAACCAGCCAGGTTCATCTGCTTTCTGTTTAAGCTCATCAAATGGCTTGAGAGTGTTCACAACTGACTGTCCCCATACTCTTTATTAGAGCCCCCAGCTTGCAAAAACCCCTCATCCCAAATGACTTACCTATAAATATATATATGGGTTTTGACTCTTTAACACCACTCTGACAGCAAAGACTTCTAACAAGCAACTTGCCACATGATACATCAGTAAGGAGAAGAAAGGAAAGGAAGAGACAAAGAAGGAGGATTAATGAATGCTGAGTGAAAATGGATTTACGTTTGAATGCTGCCTGACTTACAGCTGCTGACAACTATAACCTATGCATTTCAGAGGGCAGTGTTTCATCAAATGCTCTTCAGGTACTCTGAAGTGAATTTATGCAGCAGGCAGTAGTAATAGAGCACAAAAAAGTGAGGTAAACAGGGTGGAAAGTAAATCACTAACTTTCTCTGAGTAAATAGAAACTCTTCATGTTACAGCTGGCACACGCAAATGGGGAGAACAGAGGTATGCGCGCTGGTGGCTCATCCTTGGAGCTGAAGGGCTGTGTCTGGAGCTGAGCGGGGTGACCCTATGGAGTGGGAAGGATGGATCAGGACTCCCTGCAGAGACCTCTGGTATTGGTGCGTATCCCAAAGCACAGCTCCCTGAGGGTTTTCAGCCTCTCTTAGGGACGGTGGGAGAGTAGCTGAGGGTGAAAGGTGCTGTCCTGAATGGGAATGTCTGGGCTGTGTCACACAGAACACACTGCCCTGTGTCTGTTGGGCACTGTGGCGACTGCTCAGGGAAGCCCTCCTGAACAGGGCAAGCACATAGTGATGCTCTTCGGAAACACATGGCAATGCTGCAGCTCATCCTGCAGCATGATGAAGTCCTGGGGAGTTACTTATTTGTGTGCTTCAGGAAAAACAAACTGCTCCCTTCACCCTTGTGTTCCAGCTGAGCATCCCCTGAGGCACTGAAAAACGGCACCACCTCAGAGCTGAACCCACTGGATCTCTTACAGCGTGCCACCTATCTACTCCCCCTCCTCATGGGCCGGCCCTTCAGACACTCCAAGCACTGTAAGTCGTGTTCCAGCCGCTTGACCAAGCTCCTGCTGTCATCAGCCCCAGGTTAAAGCCACCAAGACTCTGGGGACAGGTCTGTGCTGTGTTCCATGGGACACCAGCCATACATTCCCCCTGCTTTGCCATTCCTCTGCAGCACAGCAGAGACAGAACCTACTCAGAGTGCAACTAGAGGAGAAAAACCTTTAATGACTACCGAGAAGAAATCGGTTAAAAAGCAAGTCCTAGACTGTAAAGAGGCCAGAGACTGAACCTGTAGATGAGCCAACCCCATGTGAGCACCATGAAAGGCAGCAGACAATCATGTATGACCCGATTTAAATAGCAGTGATGCTGTTGGGAAAGCGAGACAGATCCTTCCTCTGCTTTTACATCAGGCTGAGCTCTGGGGACTGGGTCATGATTTACTCCAGCATCAGTAAGAACAGAGCCAGGCCAGGAGCTTCATTTCTGCCTCCCTTTCTCCTTCTGGGTTTGTCACTAGCTGAAATACTGGGGGGCTGTGAGAACACTCACATTATGTGTGTATCGCTAGCTTTTTCTCTTTGTATTTATGATTTAATAATTTCTGAATCTGTCACAATCAGTGTTGAAAAAGCATAGCCAGATATAATGGAATAACGTGAAAAATGCCAAGTGCAGCACAGTCTGCGCTATCCTCAGCAGATGCAAAGTGAATAATATTTAGGGACGTGTTTATAAATCAGTACACTCTTTAATTAAGCAAAACATTTTGCTAAGGAAGAATTAATTAGCAATTCATGGCACAAGGCCTGGGCTACTATCAAAGAGCTTGTACAAGATAAAGCACAATTGCTTCTGTGTCTTTAGAGCTAATTATCAGTAACTTGTTTTACTTTTATTTCAAAGCTCCTTATGAAGAGACAAGATAGAGATCTACATGAGGAGTGGTGGGCTGGTGGCTTGCCTTTCCCTCCACTCTCTTTCAAGTCTGTACTGATTTCAATGGGCAAAAAGGAGTCCGTGGTTGGTGTGCAGTCCTGGGACTTAGGGGTAAGGGATGGAGGGTCTCTAGTTCAACAAGAAACAACACTGGGATCAGCACTTTGCTGATACAGGCTCATTTTACAGCTCCACATAAGTCATTTTAATGTTTCATTTTCTCATCTGTACAGTGAGGAGAACAGCACTGCTGGCCTGGTGGATGTTTGCTGAAGGTGAATGTATGAGGTTGAGAGATATTTGATGCTGGGGATGAGGCAGAGAAGAGCCATGAGTAGATGGGAGAGAGCAAGAAGTGATGGTGAGCCTGAGGACTTCCAGTGCAGCTTCCCATCATGCAGAGCCTGAGGCACAGGAGAGGGCTCACCCTGGGCTGCAAGAACAGGAAAGCTACCTGCTCCATCAGAAATCCAAGAGAAATGGCAAAAGGGGCTTCAGATCCTATGGCTGGGAGGAGGAGGGGGGTCATTGCCATAAAAGCTTACACATTTGTGTGTCTCTTGGGCATGCGCCAGCACAAGAGCTCAAACACACCACAGTGGCACAAGTGACAGGATTATGAGCAGTTTCAATCTGATGCAGATGGTCTTCCCATTTGCTTCCTTGTTTAAACAGCAATTTGGCAAGTTTGTCATTCATAAAGCTTTTATAGTGCTACATACGCTTCTCCCCTGTGGCCCACTAGGAGCTGGCTGGATGTTTGTCGATGCCTGGAAACACGCATTAGTCTTTAATGAGGTTGTATTCATATTGTTTCCTTTGGTCAGAGGAGCCTTGGGAATTGCACACGATAGAACATATTTCCATTTAAAAACTGCAGCTACTCACCAAAGTACTGCTCTAATGCTCAACCAACAGCACTGCTGACCTAGGTATCACAGCCAGCAGATACAGGGAAGAAAGAAGAGCTTTAAGATCTACCATGGGCTGAGAAAAAGCCACACAGAACTGCAGGTGTTGCTCAAAGCAATGGATTCGGAGATGGTTTGAGACAGGGGGCCAAGAGGGATGCTTTGCCATGGGTAGCTCTCAGCCCGCAGAGAAGGAGCAGGTAGAAGGTATCGCCCTTCACGGTTTGGGAAGAGCCGCATCAGGGGATGATGTGGTCCAGCTTCACGTACCTTGGAGAAGCTCTCCTTTAATTAACTAGGCAGATGGACTGCAGAAATATTAAAGGGCTTTGTTTGCCCACAGCCGCTATCTGAGCAAAGCACAATGGAAGTCTAATCAATTAATATCTTTCTGTGGCTTTGCTGAGTATAAAATAACAAGGCATCATGGTTTGCATTGGCACAAGCTGCTTAGATCGTAAGGCAAGTAAATATTTAGCCAATAATTCAGATTTTTTTTGGCAACAAACTGCAGCTTTGTTCTTTATCTGCTTACTTGTGTTTTTAATTGCAGGGATAAGACACAGTAGGCTATCAGACTAACCCAACCTCTTCTGCAGTAGGACATACAGTGGTTTTGTAGGAATTAGGAAAGCCTTTGGCTTCAAGACTTCTGTACAGTAGATGAATAACTCTGTAGCTATCACCTCTAGAGCTGCCTGTCCTCATGCAGGTCAGTAGTCCTTAATTGCTGTGAGTAGGACCTGTTGCCACAAGTAAGGTGTATGGACTCATTTATTTTGCAGTCCCCTCAGTCTCCCCACCCTGTTTTACTATGGATCAGTGTTATGCATATAATTCTAGGATGAACCTAGGATTTAACCCTTTGCTTATCTGGATGTAATCACTCAAAAGAGTGTTTAATGCACCTGTAAGACAGAAGAGAGAACAAAGCAACAGGAGGGGAGGCAGCTGGAGGGGCAGGTACCCATAGACTAACATGCTGTAGGACCTCAGACTATTCATTTAACCCTTGTGATCCTGTTTCCTCAGCATATTAGGAGAAGATAAAACAGCCAGGAATAGTGGGGGAGCCCTAAGAAGCAATTAGCTAATGAGTATCGCATGTTTCACTGAGTGACATTGGTGTTGGCAGTTAATCCAAGTTCATGGCAGGGTGAGCTGGAGCAATGCTTTGCCTCTGGAATCCAAATCAGCCCATTTTGGAAGGTAGCAACAGCTAAGTACTGGGTAGGCTTCACAAGGAGATAAGAACGATAGTGCTGGTAAGAGCAGCCAAAGATTTATCCACTATGCTGACCCCAGCCATGGCCATGACCAAAGACATGAAAGCAAGGGGGGTACATATTGCACTTCCAATCAGTTTCATTTCAGGGTCTGTCTGAGCTGGAGCTGGAGAAACTCCTTGTCAGCCCTGCATGAGGGAGAGAGAACCAGCTCTCAAGCAGCCCGGGAGCTGGGACAAGTTACTTGTATGCTGGTTTAGGTGCAGATGTCCAAGGCACCAAGGTGCAGTTCAGTGGTGTGGCCCTGAGGGATGGGGGTGTTTTAGCACAATTAGTGATTATAGCTCAAGGGTGGCAGTTCTGCCATGGGTGGTTTCCAGTGTGCCTGCTTGATCCTCTGTTCTCTGCACTGAGAGGGGCTGGGAAGGTGAAAAGAATTGGGGAAAGCAACTTTTTCCCACTGATATACAAGCTACTCACAAATTCACATCATGGCTCTGGCGTGCCTGCTGCCATACAAATGTCTCTCTTTCCTTGCTCTGTCTTTGTATAGCTCACAGGGAATGTATTATCTGAAGGATGTATTGTGACAGTTTTGCAATACTATCCTTTGTATCATATTCCAGAGCATCTCCCTGACAATGGATTTCCTTCACGTGCAGCTCCTGTTATTAGTGCTGTGTGCCCTGCCCAGGGAGACATTCTTAGGAGTGATGGGTTTGAAAAGCAGTGACAACATAAAAGTTATAAAAGGGGACAAGAGCCTATGCAGTAGTCTTAATGGATTTCGGTGGAGACAGGGTTGAAAGTAACACAAGTCTCCATTACTAGAAAAACATAGCCCTTGAATTCAGGCTTGGTCTGTGCACTCTCTTTTTTTACATGCTGTTTCTTCTCATTTGTGTCATTTACCCTGAAAGCAAATTTGGTTAGAAGGTAGACTAGCTCCAAACTCTTTAGAGCTGCTGAAAAACCATGGTGTGTCTTATTCTTGAGGTGGTTTTCTATTTGAATCTTTTTCTTAAGAATTTTAATAAGAACCTGCAAAAAGCACAACCCAGGAAAGCCATTCACTAGCCTTGAAGTCAGCTAGACATAGCATGTTTGGCCACCAAGCATCACACACTGCCTAGTCCACAGGTAAACAAGGAGCCCAGTGAGTATAAGGCATTTCTGGAAAGCAGTGATTAAAGACTGAGGTAAATGAAGAGATATGAAAGAGTTCCTTGGGATAGCATAAGGGAAAGAGGGTGCATAGCTGAGTGGGAGCAGAGGGAACATGAGTCAAGGGATGGGCCCTTGCTGCGTTTTCTCTGCAGCCACAAGCACATCATTGCTAAGTAAAATCTAAGATGCAAGAGTGAAAAAAAGCATATCTAAGCGCTGAGGAGTCTAAAGGTCACCAGCTAACAAAACCCAAAGCCAATCCATCATAGGACATGGGAGGAGAATAATCTCCAGCACTCTTCAGGAAAGACAGGTCCCCTGACCTGCCCCATTACAGTGTTGCTATACACCTAACCGTCTTCAGTGTTGTATGCTGTGCTGTCAGTGTTAATAGCTGGGTAAAGAGATGAGGTATTTTGTCATATTGGAATTCAGTTTCCTTTGCATTGCCATGGCAATGCAAAAAAAATTTTGATCACTCGCTGAGGCATTTCAGTATATATTAATACAGCTTTTGCCAAGGAGAGTGCTGAATGACAGCTGTGTTTGTAAGTCTGACTTGAACCTTCTGCTTTTTATGCTGTATCAAAAACCATGCAGAGAAAGTTGAAAGGGGAGGAAAAAATAGATCTTACTTACAGCAACTTAAGAGAAACGCCTGAAGTTGAAAGAATACATTTAATTCCCACTAAATGGGCATCAACATCTTTAGCTGACTGCAAGGCAAGAAAGTCCAAACTCCCTCAAGCAGGCAAGTTCTAAAATATCCTACTGCAGCACTTTGCTGTCAGAAGTTCTAACTCATGTTTTGACTCATCTGTCTCTCTAATGTCTTCTTGCTCACTGGGGCAGGAACTGCGATTCTATCCCTTATTTGTGTAAGGTTGACATAATAAGAGCACCAGACCGATGTCTGAGGCCCCTCAGGTCAAAAGCCTACTAACAGCTGCAATTTGTACTTCTAATGGATTTAATTTTCCCTGTTCCTACTGTTTTATAACTAAAAGAATGTTCATTATGTGCCTAATGAATGTTTTTAGGTCTGAGCGGGGAATGCGGGTGCTCGTATCAGCAGCCAGCTGTGGAAGGAAGCAGAGGGTGGCAGGAAACCAGGTTGAACCAAAAGGTCATGAATCTGCTCCCTGTATGCCCAAACTCAGTCTAACATTTGCCTTCTTGTTGTTAAGGAACAGGGACATGCCAAGAGTGGTCTCCTATTGCCAGTTCCCCCTGCATCTTAAAAGCTGACCAAGTCGCATGTGTTTTCTGAGAGCCTGTGTGTATGTCTGTCCGTGATGTCAAGGAGTCAGAGGGGATGAGAAGAGGCAGAGCATCCACTAGGGCTGATAAACACCACAAGCAGCCAAGGAGCTCAAACGGTCTCAGCAACCTGAGCTTGAGTAGAACAGTGCCAAGGAAAGCTCCCACCACAGCGCAGAATTCTGCTCCCCAGTTATTTTAGAGTAATCGAGGCTGGCTCTACCACTGGGGGCAGAACTCCTCTGACAGTAAGATAACGTGATTCCAAAGCTTTGGAAAGGTCCAGAGTATGGTAAAGCCAATAACACAGGTTGACAACAGTGTGGGATGCAATGTTTATACCCACAGAGCTATCCCTTTGATCATAAGGGTCAGGGCTAACGTGGCAACTGTGACACTGCTAACAAAAGCCTCTAAATGTTTTGAATAGGAACCATTTGAACCAGTGCCTACCACTGAAGATGTTTCCTTGTCCTCTGTCAGATCAGGTAGCTCTTTACCCCATTTCTTGCTGACATCTTTGGGTTCTTCAGGCAGAGCACGCCAGGATCTACAACCCAGTTCGCTCATCTGGAAGAAAGCCACGGTCTGTCCAGCCCATAACTTAGCAGCTGTGACAGAGCTCAAAAGCCAGACTGACACGTCTTGAACTCAGATGCACATTCATGTCAGCTCTTGTAAAGTTTGCACACTGGGGATCTTTCTTTATGCAGATGATTCGTCGGGGTGAATAGACTTCAGCCTGCAGACTCCTGCCAGGGCAACAAATACAGTGCATTTTCTTCTGATACAATTTCTTTTTCCCTGCTTAGTACTTTATTGCTGCAGGAAGTGTTCCATAAGGCCACCACGCTAATTTGAAAGGTAATATCTAGATGCTGTTCTGAAATATATGCATTTGGAATTGACAGCACATGCAAACCAGAAACGTGCATATGTGCATCTCCAGCCAGTTTCCTATTTTTGGCCATGTGAGCATATTTTCTAGGATCAAGTTAAGACTCTGATCTCTAATTAGTGTGCAGTACTAATATGTTCCAAGGGAGTCGAGTTGTGAAAAACGCATGTTTAACTGCATGCTCAGTACTGCCACGCACTCATCATGAAGTCACTGATCACAAAAGTCTTTGTCCATGTGTGTTAGAGGTTTTTTGATTTACCAGCACAGCCTCTCATGCAAGTTAGACACTTATGCATGTGTATAACCAAGTCCCTTGAAAAATCTAGGTCAGACACTGTACACAACATTTGGGCTGACTTCTGTATCCACACTCTTTGCTCTGTAAGAAACTGATTCTAAGCACATTAGAGAAGGGAAGTGGCAAGAGCAAGTTCTGATCAAACAAAATGGATTTCAATCACCCAGTCTCCCCAAAATACAGCTATTGAGAGTTTCTTAAGAGAAGCACTTCCCATTCTGTTCAGCTCTATTAAAATGGAACCAAGCAGTGCCACCACTGTAGCACAGTAACACAGCCCTGCTATTTGATATGCATCCTGCTGCTTCTCTTAGAGGTTCAAACTTGAGGTTGTGCCTGCTTGGGGATTGATCCAGTTTTCCTACCTTGCTTTTCTAAAGAAGTGCCTGGGTACTTACACCCTTAATTCAGAGTTATCTTTTATTCTACAGAAAGTTCCTCAGCTTTACTTGGTGGAAAACAAATAGATGCTGGCAGACACTACCTGATGGCAGCTGAAGCCATCACCCTGTCCTTTTCATGCCAAAGCTCAGCCTGAACAGGTTTGGTGGGAAAGAAATTGCTTCTCTTTTTTCACATGCCCAAAGTTTGAGGTCTTTAATAAAAAGACACCTGAAACCATCTAATTTTGCTCAGCCCCAATATGTCAAGATCATAGCAGCAATTTGTAAAGGTAACTGATTGATGAATCAGAAGTCTTTGTTTGAAACACAGAGGTTTCATAGGTATCTTCAGCTTAGTCCAAGTTGATAATGTCTAGCAGACAGACAATGTTCTCTAAACTTTGTTGGACAGTGATCAGCACCAATCATAGTTAAAATGATTTAGGCTTTCCCATGGACAGGACCCTGCTTGTCACTGTGTTTAGCACTGAATAATGTAGATAAAGTGGAGAGCCACAGACACAGGGACTAAGCCAGTGGATAGAGATTGACAGGGTCATCTAGTACAGCAATCCCAAGCAACCATGGTGCTGACCACTGCTCCCACCAGCTCCAGAGGCCTTCCCCTCTACGCATTCCCACCGCTCTAAAACATCTTTCGGGAAACACAGGAGTCCCAGTAAAGAGATCATGACAGAATTCCCTGAAACAAAAAGAATGCTGAGTATGTCTCACCCTGTCTGAAAGACACAGCAAGAGCTTCTCGCTTTCTCTGCTTCTTGTATCAACATGTCACACCATCATTGCAAAGTGCCAGGAATAGGTAGGTAACTATAGTGCTCAGGATGCATTTGTCTAACCATTGTTTCTGATGGCATACGAGACAGTAACTAGCTGAAAGGAGGAAGTCTCTGCCAGCGAGAAGGGGACTGTTGAATAGAAGTATGTGCCATATTTCCATGAAAACACTGTAGTTAGGAGAAACACAGCTGTCCAAAGGGAAAGCAATTAGAAAAGGCAAATTCAGTAGTAAGTAGTTTCTGCTTGAAAGGCCTGAAAAAGTGTCTCTACGTCATTGTTAGTGCAAAGCTGGTGTGTGGCAAAGAGAACAAAGGCTCATGGGGATCCAGGGCCACCAGAAGTAAGGGAGGACCAAGGGGAAGAGCTGGCTCTGTGGCAGAGAAGGGCTTTTCTTACAGAAACGTCAGCTGTGAACTGTCCTGAATGGACATGCTGCATGACAGCAGAGATCTGAGCTAAACTACAGTTAGCTATTAATAGTCAGTTTGATTATTAGACCTCATATTTTGCAAAAGGAAACTTGCTTCCTCCTTCCCAGGCTAATCCAGTCAGGAGGAATTTGAGGTCTGCATGCAGCCACAGAGCTATGATCACACTAAGAACAGAGGCACACATACACGATCCTGCCTTTACAAAGGGTCCATCATCTACCACCACTGAAGCAATCCATAGTCACCCTGTCCAACAGTTACCTCGAAGAGGAAAAGACAAAATGAACACAGAGGTTGCAAACCCAGTATTCACTTGAAGGCCAGTCCTTCTCTTCTCCCATCCCCAGGTCCAGCTGGGGTGTATGGCAGAAGGCAAGACAGGAGCCTGCAGGGGTAAATAGCAGACCTTTGAATACAGGTCTTTCATTGCAGCAGTGAACTCCACACAGGCAATAAATCAGGTAACAAGCAAGTGTGTCAATAGATCCTGCTAAGTCATTTTAGACTGCAGCTGTTGGGGCTTTTCTGTAAAATGTTGATGTATAAATTTGTCCCATTAGAAAAATAACTTCATTTTCAACCACAGTTTCTGTAATGGAACAATTCCCTACTTTATTGCAGATCTCTCTAGATAGCAGACTAAAGTACATGAAGCTTGGCTCTGGTTAGAGGTGTAAAGAAGCGGGCACTGCACGAAAGTATTGCTCAGAAGCCTGGCAAGAGAGCTCAGCCTCTTCTGAAGGGCAGAAGCAGCACCTACAAAGGCCAATTAGTGGAGACAGCAAATACAACACCATAATCCAGACCTGGATGTGTGGACTCAGGTTTCTGTGAAAACACAGCCAGGCCAAGCACTTGTGTGTGGGGGCAGCGGATGGAGCACAGAGCACACCCACATACAAGGGCAGCTACAGCCAGTACAGCTCAGCTCCAGGTTGCTCGCTCTGCTCCTAAAGCCCCGACCCCCAGTTTTAACACTCACCGAGATGACATGTTGGAGGAGACAGTGCCCAGAAGCTGCAGAAGGGCTTTATGGCTTCCTTTAGCACATTACAACACTCTAGTATGGACACAGCTCCATTGATGAACCAGGACTCAGTTCATGCTCTGTGGTACAATGTATGCACCTTGCTTTGGTGCTGTATCAGCAACCACCCCTGTGGAAGCAGACTTGCTGTGTGATTCATGGATGAGCAGTGCCCATCCTCATTTCAGCCACAGCAATTATAAGGGTTGATTTCTTCCCAGCTCTGTAGGACAAATCCAGACCTTAAGCTGCATTATATCCATTTGCACAGGGGCTAGAGCGTCCTGTCTGACCTGACCTGTAGGTGATGCCAACATGGGATGACCATCTGGAGACATGCTGCCATCATTGAGCCCAGCATCCTTCACATAACTACCCACCTCATAAGAGCACCACAGGGGTGAAAGTAGGAGTAACACCGAAATAGTCAGAGGCAAAACTGAACTAAAAGACAAGGACTGAGAGCATGAAATACCCAGTCATCAGGCACAGCCAGCGTGACTGGGAGCCCCTTCAGTGAAACGCAGTTCCTTCCCAGCCTCCCTAGCATGGCCTTGGGAGATGCTGCTGACCATTTTTCAAGCCTAGGACAAGGCAAAGAATCATTTGGTTGAAAAATGGCCTTTAGTAGAACAAGAAAGATCTTATGAAAAACTATTGGCTTTTTAGAAGTGCTTCCCTGGTTTTGATTTTTTTTTTGGGTGACATCTTCTATCAGTCTTTTTTACTGCAGCATGCAATGTAAACCAGCCTGTGGGTTTGCTTCTGGAATTATTCTTATGTTAAGATACTTTTTCAATCAAAAACCTATCAAAATAGTTCATCTACAGAAAATCTGCTTTTGGGAAGCTGAAGCTTGCATTTTCTGGAGGCAGACACATAGAGCACAGGCATTCACTTCTGCTTATTTCAGTATGCAACAGAGGTACAAAGCAGACTGCTCCCCAGCCTGCCCCCATCCAAGCTCTGCACCCACACCGATTTTCCCGTTACCAGGTGCCAATCTACCCCACTGCAAACAGATTCTCTCATTTCAGCAGCCAAATTCCCTCTTCTTTCTCTGCTTATGAATTTCTCATGCAGCCAGTGCAGAAGCAACATCCTCCTCCCCTACAAGTTTCCAAGCCACGTGCGCTGCTCTCCAGTTGTTCCCTCCAACCTGAGCCTCCCCAGAGCTTCAGGCAAAGCAAAGTTGTGTGCAGGATCCCCAGTCACCCTGGAGAGCTGAAAGGGGCCAGGTTGTTATACCACAAAAGGCCTCTTTGGTTAATTTTATTGAGCACTGTACAGATGATATTTTAGGAGCAGTATCTGAGAAGAGATTTGAAGAACCGCTTATGCGATGGTTTTGTTAACGTGGTGAGAGCATGCACAGGGAAGATTATTGATTCCCTTTATTGGGCAAAATTTGCTTTCTAGAGTTCAGAGCCACGACTGCAATACCAAATCACTGCGAGCTGCCTGTGTGGAGGAACTGCTGAGAGTCACTGACCTGAACAAGCTGCTTGAATAGCTGCTCAAGCACATCAGGCTACACCTCTGACCCACTCAAAGAGAGTCAGGAGAGAGCAAAAGGAAGCAAAAAGAGGGAGGGATGGGGAGGAGCTCAATCACAGTCAGCCCGCTGTCATTCGCGGAAACCACATACCTCTTCATCCTCATGTATTCATGATAAAAAAAAAAACCAAAGCAACAAATTCTACTGTTTCCTCATCCTGCAGGCCAACCTCACAAACCAGTGGTAGCAGCTCAGAAGTATCTGCTCTGGACCCCCTTGATACCATCCCACAGAAACTGCCCAAATTCACCTGCACACACACAGATGACAACCCCCCTCAACCCCCATCGCATGCTTTAAGGATGCTTTTCCCCCTACTCTGCAGCTTCTACTCTCTCACTGAAAAGGGTTGCAAGTGCCCCAATGTGCAGAAAGAGCTGGATAAGCCCCCAGGGTCCCAGTTTGTGCCAAACCAAAACCACATCACACACTGTTCAGCCCCAAACTATGCCGCCCTCTGCTCCACCTCAACAGATCTGCATCGCACCTCCCCTTCACAGCAGCTCTTACCAGCTCCTTCACTGATTTCTCTACCACATGCCCTGTACAGCCCCTTGTAGAAATGCTCCTCTACCCTGATTCGGAGAGAACTCCGGGAGCAAACTCGCCAACAGAGTGTCAAGCTGACAAACGGGTATTCTTTATTGAGACGCCGGGAGACACGGGGGAGAGCTCCTCCTAACGCGTGTCCCCGAATTGCTCTAAGGTCATCCTCATAGGGTCACTGAGCATATTACATCGTTTTCCAAAAAGTTTCCGGCATGCAGACAAAAATGGGGTGGTCTTTAAGGGTCGTTTACTGTTCCCAACAAGCTTAATTAACATTACAGACATAGCAATCATCCTGGCCTCTACTTATCAGTTAGTTTAACTGCTCTCATCCTGGACATCTGCTAGTCCAGGATACTCCCTAGTAGATGCTTACACCAGCTTAATGGGTTTATTAACACCCCAAACATAGCAATCATCCCGTCCTTTCACTTAGCAGTTAGTTTATCTGTGCCCACCCTGGACATCTGCTGCTCCCAGATACTCCCCATTCCCAGGTCCTGTCCTTCTATTCTGCTTTTCTCACACCTTTTGTACTCAAGTCCCGAGGGCCTGAAACTATGTCAACTACCTTCAAGCACCGCAGTTATTTTCCATTACAAAGCCATCAAGCTTAACGTTACTTACAACTGATTACATTTTGTACTTTTGTGCCTTCTCGTCTCAACCCCAAGGCCAGCTCAGGAAAAGTCACGACCCCCCTCTCCCAGGTTATCACTCACCTCCTGGAGCCACGGCTGCAACTTAAAAGCATTTACAAGTCTTCAGGCTGGGGACCTGAAGAAACTTGATAACAGCCTCTCGACGGTGCTGACTTCTCAGCTGGCTTGCCCGTGAAACCTCACCAGTACCTTATAACTAATTCAGCTGGGGTTTTCCCTTTGTTTCTAGCACAAGTAATGCATTTTTTTTAGCATTACTTTTTATACCTAGGGTGATCCGCCTTCAGCAATAGCTGTTAAGTGTTAAACCGTATCTCCCCTGAGGAGCCACCACGTTCATGAGGAGCAGCTGAGCTGGGGAGGGGGAACTGATCACGTCCAGGGCTGTCCCCAGCCCCTCTCAGCACCTGGAGCAGTGGCAAACAGTTTGAAAGAGGCAATCTGATTGCCATGTTTTCTCTGTAAAAAGGAACATTCACACATTTCAAAAACTACCCAGCGGCCCAAAGCTGTTCAGCAGCAAAAACTCAATGGGGAAATGTGTGTGTGTTTATGTACAATAGCTGGTTTGGTTGCTGTAGCTTCTCTCTATTCCACCACAGCAGAGGAAAACAACCAGAGAATACTCTAGAAGCTAAACTGAAAAAAAAAAGAAGTACCTTTAATGAAAAAAGAATTAAGAACACAACGTATCCATCCCATCATGTTATTAGAGGTGTGCACTGGTTTTACATTTCTTGCAGAGTGCTTGTATTTTAATCATTTCAAAGTTAGTTACAAAATCAGTGTGTTGATTTTGAACTGAATAATTTCAAGGTAAAAACGATGCCTGAGCTGTTGTAAACATCCCCCAGGCTAGTACTGGGATTCAAGGGACACAAGAGCAGGAATGAGAACCAAACACGTGGGTTCCTTCTTCCCTGCATCCATAGTACCTGTATCTGTGTCCACCTCCTACCTGAGAGTACATTAGTAAAATGTGAAAACAGAAACAAAACCACGTTTGGTTTCTTTAAAGCTCTGTCAGTTCAGTCTGTAGAATAAATATCACCTAATGAAAATGGAATGCCCCAATAGAGGGAACATATTAAGGACTACAGTCCTTAATCATAGAACGGTTTGGGCTGGGAAAGACTTTAAGGTCATCCGGTTCCAACCCTCCTGCCACAGGCAGGGACACCTTCCACTAGAGCAGGTTGCTCAAGGTCCTGTATGTCTGGATGTGACATATTTTTCTATTTTCCTTACATGTAAACTTAACTCCTGAGTTTCTAATGCTTATTTGTGCCATAACTGCAGCACCCCAAGACATGCTTTAATTTTAGTTACAGATAAGTGGTATTATCCTTAACTTTTCCATGGTGTTTAAGCAGAACCAAACATCATTTCTTGCTCAGCAGTGGCCTGTCTGCCAGTTCTGTTTCCACAGATGCTCCCCATTTCTGTTCTGCAGTGTCACTCTGCTATTTCATGCAGTAGTGCAGTATGTGCACAGAAGTCCTGGCCAGATGCTTTCCAGCTGTGAGTAGCATCCTTCAAGGACATAATAAACAGGATTCCTAAGAAGGGAAGATTTAGGTTAGATATAAGGAAGAAGTTCTTTACTGTGAGGGTGCTGAGGCACTGGCACAGGGTGCTCAGAGAAGCTGTGGCTGCCCCATCCCTGGCAGTGTTCAAGGGCAGGTTGGACACAGGGGCTTGGAGCAAGCTGCTCTAGTAGAAGGGGTCCCTGCTCGTGGCAGGGGTTGGAGCTGGATGAGCTTTAAGGTCCCTTCCAATACAAACCAGGCTGGGATTCCATGATTCTAATATCTTGGGGGAAAATCTCCAAATTTACTACTTTTCCTGCTCAAGTGAAGTCACAATAACATGTGGCATGTTGTTACCTATTGTTAAAGACTACGTTTGTGTTACTTCATTTTCACGGGATTGTTTGAATTTTCTTTTTAAAATGGAACTTTTGGGGCTATTCTTCCCCAAAACTGAAACATTGAAACCCTGTGTCCTTCTCCTTCCACTTCTAGGTTTTGAAATCTTCATTTTATGAGAAAAAGAATCCCATCTTACTGTTAATATTCATAGTATTGAAAAAACAATACTTGAACGTTTTGCTAAAAAGATATAATAAATTCATTTTTCCCTATTCATGTTTTTCTGAGGGAGAAAACAACATTTTCAGCCATGTGGAAAATGCTCTCATTTGGGTCAGGCTGCTATTTTGATTGTAATCAAAGAACTGAGAACCATCTGCAATTATCATCCACAGACAATAGGATGAATGTTGCTGCCCAAAAGGGCAGGTCACTCACAGCATATTTTACTCATTGGAAGTAAAGAAGAATATGTTGCTGTGTCACTGGTACCTTCAGCTGGATTGGCATGCTGAGCCCTACCTCTGCACTGGGGTTGTGCAGGTAGAGACTTCTGTCAAAGCAGAGCCTTAGAGGAGGTGTAATTAACAAGCACATCTTCATCCCATAAATAATAGGATTCCAGGATGACGGATGAAGAACCTGAAGCTGCAATGCATCTTCATATTAAGAATTACAGTGTTCTGTCTCTACAGCTCCTAACTGACTTCAACAGAGTACCAGTGAGCTCTCTGAATGCAGCCTAATACTTCTGAAGATTGAGGTAGGCAGGGCTTTGCTCTGAAAGCCATGCCCATATGATGGGAGGACTGGTGGAGGAGGTGGGTGGAAAAACATCTTAGAGCAGTTTCCAGGTCTTTTACTGACTTGTGTGTTACCTCCATGGAAACATTTGGTTTGTTTGAGTTTACCTGCCTGTTCAATAGATGGGTGTTTTCAATATTTGCAGTCATCCATATGGACATGAAACCCAAAAAGACTGCCTTTTCCCCAAACTACCCTGCTGCCTGGGTAATTACACAAGCCATGTGTTGAAGTCCTTCCATTGGCAAGTGCCCTGCTGCGGTCAAAGGGATGCTGCCAACATGACAGATGGGCAGCACAGAGAGAGCACTGACCAGGATGTGTGCCTGGGGAGCACACAGAAGTGCCTTTGTGCTCATAAATACAGAATTGATGGTGCTCTGTCTGTATCTTGCAAAGTCTGCAAGTGCCTTAAGAGAGGGCCTTTGAAAATGTGTCCCGGATGGATAAACTCAGGGAGATGGAAATTTCTGCCTCCTTTCCACATCTTAGGGAGATGCTGCTGTGACCTCCTCTGGCTACATCCTTCCCATTACCTTACTGAGATTCACAGATATAGGTACCCACACAGATACATATACAAATATATAAATATATGCTTACACACACCTACATGCACATGGACATCTCATGTTTCTATATCTGTGTCTAATCTATATATCTATATAGCTATCTCTATACATGTCTATCTACACATCTCTACATCTATATCCCTACACATCTGCATCTATCCATACATTTATATATCTATATATTTATTTATCCTGCCATTTAGAAATTATCAACCTCTTCATAATACATTATTATTCTATTAGGATCACTTCAGCTAACAAACATTCAAGGTACAACTGCCTTGAGGTCTCCTGGTATGACGTACATTAAAGTTTAATGCTCTATTGATGTATGCATTGTGTTGTATATGAGCCAAGCTGTTCCATTAACTATGTGCAAAGGGCTATAAAGTTCTAACTTTTATCTCTCCAGAGCTCTGGGTTACCTTTCCTGTTGCATGCCTCCAAGGCTAAACACCCAGTCCTCAGTTTAAGTCAAGCTCTTAAAATTTTCAAGCCTTTGTAAGTGATGAAGAGCTGATCGATGTAACTGCATTTCTGTCAGCCTGGGCTAGGGAGGAGAAAGAAATCCTGGCGATTTTCCGATGGTCATTTATTTCCTATTTTTTTTTTTCATATAAAGCATGAGTTGAGTAGAAACATGATCCATTATTAATAGGTAAATGTTTTATTGACGGTAGAAAGAACACAAAGATTTGTAACTTTCATAATCGAGATTCTTATTTTCCATTTTGTAACATTATTATTTCCTGAACAACGGGGAATATTTCTGAGAGGATCACAGTTAGGCAGAACCATAGCAAAATGGATAACCCTGTGCTATCCTTGGGAAAAGATTCCAGCTGACTAAAGAGCATCCTGACAGGATTTTCTTCTAATAATTTTAAGGATAAATTTGTCACAGGCTGTTTACAATAGCGCCTATGAAGTTTCAAAGGGAAGTCCTCCTCCTTGTGCTGGAGTCTCCTTACAACCCTGCTCACATATTCTGCAAATTCTTCTAGTTTCTATGTTAAATCAAACTACTTCTTTAGCCTTTGCTGTGCTACAGCAGTGAGAACCACATTTTCTCTTCCCCGCACGGTGATCTGTTGCATTCATGTGACTGAGTGAATTGAAAGAGGAAAAGGAATGTGATTTTTAAACTTCATTTTACTCTTCCTCCTTGGATTTCACTTCATGGGCTTTGTTTCACATGGTCTTCTTGTGCTTCTCAGACATCGCAAGGGCTGTGTGAATTTAACTGATTTCCTAAGAAATATGTTGGGTCTGTTAGTTCAGAAAATGAAAAATCTGACCAAAAAAACCCCAACATTTGGACTAATCTGATGTTTATTTTTAAAAGTTCACAATAAAATATTAATGCTTATGTTTGACCACTTGAAAAAGGTGGAAGGGTTTCGCAAATCCATGTGGTTGAAAGAAGAAAAATACATCAAAACTTGCAATTCTATATTCAGTAATTTCTGTTTTCTAAAAAAAAAACTTTCTGGGTTTCTCTAACTCCTTTTAAGCCTGGAGAAAATCAAGCAAAGTGGCATTCTGCAATAGCCAGTGTTCTACTGGTGACCAAACCTCATTAGACACCCAAAACTTAAAAGATCTAAACTCTTCTTCCCGATTTAACCCAGAAACCTCGGTATGAAATTCCTAAACCCCACGTTAGAGCTCTTAAGACCAAATCCTTGGCAATTTCAGGCTTCTCCTCCGTACATTTTAGTTTGTTTGTTTAATATCGGGTGTGAAAGATTCCTGACCAGATGAGCAACCTTCCAATATAGTTACCTGTATACTCTGTTACATCTACTCTGTTACCTGAGGTCTGTACATACACACACACTTACACTTCAGTATGTGCATATGGGCTATATTCAAAACCCAAATAATGGAGAATTTATTGATAAAAACAGTAAATAAATTTTTGTTTGCCATTTTCTAGCAGAGATCTGTCCGAGGGTTTTCTATCAATCTTTTCCACTGAGTAAATACCAGTTACTGAAACAAAAATCATTCAAGGGAAAGAAGTAGGAGGGATGGAACTGAATGATCTTTATGGTCACTTCCAACCCAAACCCGTTCTGTAATTCTATGACATTTTCAATTAGTGTTTTCAATCACATTTACTGCAGTATATTGTGAAATGACAAAAATACTGTATTTCAATATTTTCTACACAAAAATATCTGCTTTTTTTTTTAACATGATGAGTTTTTAATGGCCTTAATTGCAAAGAACTATTTGAGACCATCTATTAATTATTTATTAACTGTTAACCATTCATTTAACTACCTACTGTGAGGTGTCCCTGCCCATGGCAGGGGGGTTGGAACTTGATGATCTTAAGGTCCTTTCCAACCCTAAGTATTCTATGATTCTATTAAACCATTTAACCACCTATTTAATCAGATATTTTAAAACATTTCAACAGACCTGATTGCAGGGGTCTTTCTCAGCCTTCAACTTGCAGGAAAGGTGATGATATGGGGTGTTATTCATGATCCAGAGAGGACCATTCGGTGGGTTTGAAACTGCAGGAAGTCCCATGGGATAATATGTCGTAGGCGGCCATGGCAGTTACCCATAAGGAACTCTAGATCTTGCAAAAATCATGAGAGATTTCATATTCCTTCCAACAAGTAAAAGAATCCACTGTACAGACAGGGCTGGTAGCTCTTGTTTTCATAACCACAACTATTCCCTGTCTCTAAATGAACATTACTTACATGGCTCTTAACCTACCAGGAGATTATCCGAGATAGCGAGTCAGACTTGTTTTGCACATTGCATTTCACCACATACTACCCAAAAATTGTCTTTGAACACTGACTGGCGTTGTGAACAGATGCTCTGGTGCATGGACACACCATGCAGCATACAAACATACTTTTGTCACACCCTGGACATTACACGACGAGCAGTGTCGGTGGCTGCTGGTGTCTGCCAGTTGTTTGTATTCTACATGAAAAGTGAAACTGGGCATCCTGGACAAGTCTCAAAGTTCTCTCTGGACACAAAATTGTAGGTCATCCTCAACCTATTTTGCTGACCCATGAGACAAATTGTGTTTCTATTAAATCAAGCCTTCAAGAAATATCTTCCCTAACTTGACAGTGACTAGTTAGCCTGGCTTGCAGCAAATAACCGTGGAGCGACAGGCATCTGACAGTGATTTCTCAATGCCTGGGCTGCAGTTCTCTCCCCTTTGCCCTGGCGGGTTGCAAGCAGCAGCAGGATATCGGTGTGTGCTTCAGGCAGGCAATTTCTGATTTCAACTCCCAGCTTTTCCTGGGAAAATATTTCTTGATAGCACAGCTGAAAGATGTGGAAAGACATCGTTGTTGGCTGTAAGAAGGAGAAAGAGCTGCCTGCTCTACACAGCATGGAAACAACAGTTAATTAGCCAGTAATATTAAGAAGCTTGGTATGTTTACAAACTATGAGTGAAGAAATGATTGAGATGTTAATGTATTCAGTAGGTGAACATAAAACCTCAGTGGCAGCAAAGGATTCCCTGAGCTTTCCCTGGTGGCCCTGTGACTCCAAACCACATTAAAAGCAAATGAACCAACAAAGAAACAGGCTGATGCTTTGATGGAAAAGTGTTGTGTTGAGGTCAGGAATAAGTGATGTCAGTTCTGCCTCTTGCTTCAGGAGCATCTGTGATTTTCCATAATCATTTCAAAGACGGCAATCTAACCAAAAGTAGTGTTAAGTGGTCCCTCTCTACTCTTGGACTAACCCAGTGTTGGTGGTTTTTTGTCTACTACCACTGCTAACAGTAAATTTTGCAACATGCTGCTGGTAGGTTTGGTCATGCTAATAAATGTTGGTTCAAGTGGGAATTCCTTGTGGGAGCTGGCATATCCTACACCACAGCCACTGATTTCATTGAGTTCCAAACTGTTTCTTAAAGCATTGCGAAAGCTGGTCAGGGAAACCCTGTGCATTGATGCTGTGTAACCTGGTATCTAACCACAGTTATTTCGTGATACACATAGATATTTGCAGGTAGAAGAATTTAACTTTATCTGCAATGAAGAAGTGTATCAAAACCTCCAGAGATGCTCTTAGCAATCTTAGTAAACCTTGAGTACTGGGATATCACAAACAACAACTTCAGACACTAAGCCAGCAGGCAAAGGAAAACAAAAACCAGAAAGCCAGTAGGAAACAACGATGAGGTCAGGGAAGACCTGGAGCTTGTTTCTGGAGAGGGAAAGCTGGGACTGTTGCAAAAAAGCAGCAGGGCTACAGCAGGCAAAATAATCCCTTACCCTGCCAGTCCTGCCTGGGGCTGGGGTCCTGCTGCAGGCAGAATGGGGAGGGGGGTGGAATCACTGAGCATCTGCTGTTGCTCAAAGATTCCAGTCCAAGTGAGCCCCGGTGCAAGGGAAATCCCAGTTTTTCCCATTGCGCGCAGGGGAAAGATGCAGAAACAAACAAAGGAAAAAGAAGGATGAGGCTGGTAGAGCTCGCTTAGATGTCGTCAAGCAGAAGAGATTTCAGGGGTGAAAACAGGTTGGTGACAGGTCAGTGCTCAGCTTGATTGCTCCTTCCCTCCAGCCCACTGCTGGTGTGAGGGTGGAGGGTGCTCCAGTTCCTGTGTGCTGGAAGTGCAGGCACCGCTGCCACCCACCACATCTCCTCAGGGAAATCTGTTCCTCCTCCTCAGCTCCAAAGCAAACCCCTTGCTTTGACCTTGCTGAGGTCACAGGGATGAAGAGCAGGGACTTTGCAAAAGCTTCTGCCCCTACTCCTGATGTGAGGGTCTGCAGAAGGCAGTTCTACCACATCCCATTCCCCATTCCCTCTTAAGATCTCAACCTTGCCTGATCCAACAGCAGTGATGCTGGTTAGCCTTCAAATGTGGGGCCAGGCAAACCCCCATGCCTGTGTTCATAGTATTGGCAACCCCAGGTATTCAAAAGCTCTTCACCTGGGTGTCACTCAGCTTTGCTGTCTCTCAGATGCTTCTTTTTAATTATCTTCTTGCTAATCCCATCAGTAATTACTCCAAGCCATTGCAACATAGCTCCAAGTCTCCGAGTGCAGATGCTCTCACCATGAGCCATATGCCTGAAACAAAGAGAGATGAACCTGTTAATATCCAGGCTTCAAGAACTCTTTCACCTCTTCCTCCCCTCTGTGGGTTATCAAACCCATCAGCTGAGCTTGCTTTCAAGGCCAGATACCATGAGAGACATGGTACTGTAGGAGACAGGAGAACTCCAGGGTAACGCATGGAGGTTTTCAGCTGCTGACATTGTTATGGGTCTTCCTGGTGTTCCTGCAAGTTTATGACAATGGTAGCACTAACCAGAAATTTCCTCTTGAGGGACAAAGTATCTACAAATGCTTTACATACTGGGGGTACAAAAAGGGTTAACACCCCCTCATCCTGGCATGAGCAGTAGCTCTAATTCCCTTTTCTGCTGAGATCAGTAGGGTGCAATTCCAGCTAGGAACATCCATGGAGAGCAGAGCAGGAATTTAGTATCTCTAGCTGAAACCTTAGGAAAAAAATGGTCCATCCTTAACGCATGCTCTTGACTGTTATCAGGTTCATTTCATTTCAGTTCAGAACAGAATTGCTTAGAGCCAAAACTTCACAATACCTGGATCTATGGACCGACAGGGACTGGGAAAGAGCAGTGCTTGTGCTGGAACTGCATAACACACCAGAGATATGCCTGGCGGCCATAGCCCAGGACAGAGGCATCAACACTTCATCCACAACCCCAACAGTGTGATTGGGCTGACTAGTACAGCCCCCACGGGGAAGAGGCAATAAAGCCACCACTGAAAGAGGATGAAGAGGATTTGTCATGCTGAGCAAGTGCTATAAAGGTTTTTATTGCCACTTGTTGGGGAAGTGCCTCACTCTCGACAGTGATGGAGTCCTTCTGAACTGAAGATATTTATCCACAGGGATAAATCAGGACTGATTTTACTGAAGAGCTGGGACCTGATCTCAGAGCACAAAGCAACCAAGTGCTCTCAGGGCTCCTCTTGTATCAGCTCAAAGCCACCTCAGCCCCCACTTCAGCAAAGGCGGTTTGCAGGAGGAATGGTGGCACAGCAAAGGGTCCTCATGCTTGCAGAGCTCCAGGGGCAGAACTGCTGCCTTCAGGCCAGCACGGGGCAGAGACTGGAGCTCTTCACATCACATCACACCAGCTACTTGCTCTTCACTTGCTGTTTAGTCACTGCTAACGCAAAACACCCAGGAGCCTCTGTCCTGGCCAAGAGCAAAGCTGCTCCTTTACACCCAGAGGATTCTTTTGTGCTTCTTAGGACGAAGAACCAGGCTGGTCCCATCAAGCCTGGTCAGCCCCACTGAGGCAGCCTGGTCCCACACAAGCATGCTGTCATCTCTGCTCTTCAGACAAGTCTGGCTCAGGAGCAAGGTGAGAAATCTGGAGCCAGAGCTGATGTGGAGCCTTAAGGCTGCTTTTGCTTGATGTGAAGTACCTCAATGTACATCTTGAAATAGGGATGCCCAGGATTAGGCCCAGAGGAGCTCTGTCCTCCTTTTACCTCCCTTCCCTTGCCCCACTTTGTGCCCCAACTTACAGTAAGGCAGCAAGTGGCAAATGCAGAAGTGGTGAATTGCAGCCTGAAAAATGCCAGAATGATTATTGTTCAGGAGAGAAGGATTAATACAGCAGCCCAATGCAAGATTCGTATTTTGGGCAAAGTATTTTCATACAGATGAGAATCTACATCCATTTTCTCAGCTACTTGATTCATAGGAAGAACAGTGCTGAAGAAACAAGTGGAGAAAAAGGAAAATAAAGGCTCAGAGAACGTTTTATCAGTTATCAGATTAATGTGCAGCAAGGTACCAGTGGCAGGAAGAAGATGATTTTCAGGGCATGTTAATAAAAAACATCAAGCTGATGTAGAGGATCTGTTGCTTATTTTACCCTTTCTAAACTGCATCTTCTCAGACTGTCAGGAATGGCTTGGGATCCAGGCCAGCAATTTCCCTAATAGGAAGAAGGGAGAAGGGGTCTGTTAAAGCGTGGATGGTGTGCTGCTACTCAGCTAGAGTGAACGTGATGGATGGGGTGGCTGCTCAGCATCAGGCAGGGTGCAAAAGGGCCTCAGTAACATCTATTAAAGCAATCCATTTTCCCCGTCTCATCTGGCACTCACTCTTTGTCACCACACTTGTTACCTTTTCCTGATCGTAAATGCTGGGGAGATTCAAGGTATTTGAGCAGTCAGAGACGACAAATCCCTACTAAGAAGAAAGTGTAAAACAGCAGGAGAAACATATTGGCTTCATCCTGAGTGAACATTAAATACACTTCACATTTGTCTAAGGAGACAGTTAATGGGAAAACGGGTTCTTTAATTGAATGGGCTGAGGGTTTCACGCAGCTGCGTATAACAAACGCACAGGAGAAAGCCATTTCTCTATGCAGGGATCCCAGCCTGGGTGAGGCAAGAGGGAGCATTTCTTCCAGAGAATTAACAGCAAATGCAAGTGGCTGGTGAGGACAAGCTAGCGTGATGCTTTTCACAGTGCGGCTTTATTGAAAGGAAAAGATAGGGAACTTGGATCAGACATTTAGCCCAAAACTGGCCTAGGGCAACACACAGCAGAGGGTTATTCTTGCTGTGGTTTACAGCTGTCTTGAAGCCCAGGGCATGCCAGCTGGTACATTCAACTTGTCTGGGTCATTGGAGCCTTCTGCAGAACAGGGTTTTTCTCACTCAGTGATTCAGTGACAGCTTTACTCACCAGGATGTAGCTCTGCAGCTTGTGCCTGTGTTAGTGCTGCATCTTCTGCCCATCCTTCCTGGACCAGTGCTTCTCACCAGCCTCTGAAGTACAAGGTATTGACAACTGTTGCACAAAGGTGCCAGCCACAGCAGCCCAGAAAATACTCAAAAACTGTGTATGAGTTTTATAGCCTGTATTTCCCCTGACATGTGCTGCATTTGTCCGTTTGCAGTCACATCAATCTTCCCGTCTCTTGAACATTCCTTCCCCTTGCACAATCCTTCAAACTCACTCTCCTGCAGCATAACCACTTCACAGTCTAAAGAGCATCTCAGATCCTGGGATTAACTTGAATATTATTTTCCTTTATTTACCAGAAATGTTTTTCAGACACATAAACCCATTACCTTTCCAGGGTGTACAGAAGAGCATGGCAGGGCCAGCAAAGCAGCCAAAGCAGTGCATCTGCTTTCATTCTTACCATGTTAATTAATAACATAATTAAATGGTGAAAGCCACTAGTGGAGTGTTGAGGGAAGGGGCAGAATAAGGAATGTAGCAAGAAAGGGATTGAAGGAACCTCCTCTGTTGCCAAGTCCTCTTCCTCTGATCCCCACCAGCTTATTAAACCCAAAAGTAGTAGCTTTTCCCTTGCTCCCTAGGGGAGTCTGTAAAGACCTGACCTTATATATCAAGGAATCTCCTCATTTGCAACTAGAATTTATACTTAATCAGTTTATTCTTGTTCTGTAGTTTAAATTCCCTCTCCTCCGTGGGGCTTATACAGCTCCAACAGGCTGTATGAGCATCCCCTCCTTCAGCAGCTTCTTTTTTCCCTGTATCCTCACCACTCTTCTCCATACCTGTAAACCTCCCTCAGTCTGTGCAGACATCAGCAGATACGTGTGCTTTGCCAGGCTGTGAGGACAGCAGCAGCTGCTGGGACAGCCCAGAGGTTGGTGGGGCTCAGCCCTGAGCAGGGATGCCTGAAAGGATCTGGCACCAGCAGGGTTCAAGCAGCTACTCCAGGTCATTTGTTCTAAAGGTGGGATTTGCTTGAGCATACATGGGGGCAAACCAAACTATTCTACTCATTGCAGCTGCCTCTGGACAGGTACCAGGAGGCAGCATCATACCTGGATGTTAGCAGGCTTCAGGAGCCTTCTCCTCAGCAACTACTGCCTCGAGTCCTCCACGCCATACCAGGACAGGTTTCAAGGGGCAATATCTCCTAATAGCGGTAACACAGATCTATTTTCCAACTCTTCAAGGCTTTTTTCCTCCTTTTCCTTCCCTCTTTGGTTTACCTGAAAGCTGGGGACATCCATAGCAGCAGAAAGGCAGCTGACAGGTTTTCTATCATATTAGGGACCTGGATTTGCTAATTCCCAGAGCAGCATCATAAACAGAAACCCTCATCAATGCCAGGAAATTCTCTCATTCTTTGTGTGCTCATTAAGTGCATTTATTTAGCAAAAGGGCAGATGCAGGTCTGAGGTTTTAAAGGCCACAGGGAGCTGGCTGGCTGACTGGCTGGTCTCACCCTGTTAACTGTGTTATCCCAATAACTGCTGAACACACAGATGCCGTAACTCTCCCAGTCTGAATCCGTGTTGCCCCATTGCCAGCTTTTCAGCAGGACTAGGAGATCAGATGTGAAAACTCTGACTTGGTAGGCTGAGTATAAGAAGCACTCAGAGGACCTCATCTTCTTCACAGCCCAGATAGCGTTAGGTCACATTAAACACCTTTCCAGATCCTTGGTATTCCTTTCTTACCCCAGTACTGAACCGAAAAGCCAACTTCAGTTACAGACGATAAATGGCCAAGAACCAGTCTTCCCTGCCTTCCATGCAGGACATCCCCAGAGAAGGAGGAAGCCACTTACCCGGGGTGAGGAGAAGCTGTTGTTACAGAAGTGGGAAGCCATTGCAATGGGAAAAGAGAAGCTGGTACTTTATTCCCTGTTGTGATCACTCTGCCCAGGTGACTCAGTGCTGTTCAGAGTTTCCTTGTGGGGGTTGAGGAGGTTTCTGTAAGTCCATGAAACTCCAGCAGGAGACAGCCTGGGGAAGGGCTGTATCTGTCAGGGACATGGGCCACAGCTTAACTGGTCGTACTTAAGGTGCAAGACCTCAGTCAAGGACTCTCTGTCTCATTTTCCATCAAAAACAAAAAAAATAATAGGTCACTCATAGGCATAAGAGTTAAGTCAGTATGTTTTGCTTCATCTTTAACATAAGGCTGGGAATATTGTTTCCACTAATAGAGGAAGAAGAACAATTAGTCTTAGAGGGTATTAACATGTTGAATGTGCAATGTGATACAGATTTGTATGACAAATTGCCTTATAAGACTGCAATGAAGTGAGACTGGGTTTTCCAAGGTATTTGCAATGCTAATGCTTGGCAATGCCAGGTATCTGGTGACACTGCATGACAGGGAGGGCTATGGGTAGAGCATTAACCAAAAGAATAAGGGTTATTAAATGTGATATAAGGTACATAGCAAATGAGTAATTTACAAATGCATGTGACATCAATGGTTCAGGAATTTAAGAAAGGGTTTTCTTAGAGGGTGAGCTGTTCTCTTGGGAGGACATCTCTGATCTCTCCTTATCTCATCTCTACTAAGTCAAAAGGGTTGGGAGTTTGATAAAAAGCTGTCAAGATTTCCCTGCTAGAAGAAGTAATATTAATAAGAAAGTGCATTAAACATGCCTCTTGTAGCTTTTGCTGTTGAGGGAATAAAATACTTCCTTAATAACCACTCTGTGATTGTTTGGAAGGACGGGCCTTGTTGAAAAACAGGTATTTAAACACCTCATCTTTACTTAACAGTTCATACTCCCCGGCACCTAAATCAGTAAGCTTCAAAATTGTGATGTTTAGTGGTCCTTGTGCAACATGACAGAAGGTGCCAATCCGGAACCTATTAGACAAGTGGCCACACACTGCAGCTCACAATAAAATCTAGCTGCTGTGATGAAGCCACAGGCAAGAGTAAATGTTCGCTGAGGAGTCTCCATCCTGCTGTTCGTGGTGAACAGAGTTTGCAGACATTAGAGCTAACTGGGAATTTTCCAACAGACCATGTCTTTAGTGAAGAAACACGTTACAGGATGCCAGAAACCCTGGCCTCATGTCCCAGATTGCGTCCTCCCCTCCCCACACAAGAGCCTGGGCGCCAGGGAAGTCAGGGAGCCTCAAGAAGAAGTTTTAAAAAGTAAGAAATGAGACATCTGGCTTAATATTTGTAAAAGCACCTCATTTCTTAGAAATCAGCAGTTTTCTCTCCGCTTTATAATGCCGATACGTTTTAAGTTACTCCAGAAAAGCAACCCCCGCCTCCAGTCAGCCATAGTGGTGTAAAGATGTCTCAATGGGCTCTCCCTGGCAATTTTCACCAGTAGTAGTTTCCAGAAATCAATTCAAACCCCATTGAAACCAATTGGCATTCAGTTTAATAAAATCCTGACCTTTCCTTAAAGAGGAAATGAAGTTTTACTATTACTAGGAAAAGCCAGCCCCTTACACCCCACTATGTACTTCCCCCTTGTCCTTCCACACACAGAACTGGAGTCATCCAGGAGGTGTTAATTATTTAGTTTATGCATTCCCTTATCCCTTTCCTATGTCAGTGGGAAATTGTATTTAAATGGCATTTTCTTCAGGCCTGTTATCACAAATATGCTGTAAAGCAATTTGGCTTGCCCTGTTTCCAGAGGCGTTAAGAGAAACAATTTATGACTCCACACTAGTGATTGGTATTGTGGCTCTGCTCATGCTTTACTAAACTAATGTCTGCAGCTCAAAAAGAAAAGGAACCTGCCCACAGATGTCCCCAGCTGGTCTCATTCACAGAGCTGGAGATTCATGAACCAATGAATGCTCCCAATTTGCCAAGCAGATGAATTTGAACGAGTGTGCAGAAGTTCACCCCATAAACTGGTTAATGGGAGCCACTTATTGTGCTTCTAGCAGTAAATGCCCCCAATTTGCTGCCACATGAAAATAGCTCAAACCTTTCATTGCATCTGTGCTGAAGAATAGGGTTGTGTGAGCTCCAGTCACTGGTGACGCAGAAGTTTTTGTCCATATGTGGCTGCTTTGCAGCTTCATACCAGTGACTCTAATAGCCAGTTTTTGCTGGTCTTTTCAAATCACTACAATTTGTATGTGCTACTTAATGAGAGCGTCAGGAAGCCCTCCTTCCGTGATGACCTCCAATTCCCATCTGCCCATGTTCCCCAGTCACAGCCAACGCTGAGACACAAAGATGCTGAGGCAAATGCAGATAATAGTGCTCCAAATTTTAGGTCCCGTTTCTTTTCAGAAGGGTTATCTTTCCCTTCTGTGGGATGTAAAATTAGAAAATTGTGCCCTCCAAGTCTCCTTCTCCAAGGCACAAAGGAACAGCCTGGGCAGCTTCTGAATGTAGCTCGTAACCTTCTGATCCCTCCTCTCATTTTAGCATCATAAAATATTTGTAGTCTCTGTCCCAAACCACTGCGTAGGAAGACAAAATAGAGTTAAGAGCTGTAATTTTCAAGAACATGGGATCTTTAGAGCTGTTCAATACAGGGACACATCAAGATCTCTTGAAAAAGGAAGAAGGCATCAAGTAATGGTGTTTTTCCTTTGTATTTTCTTCCAGCTTGCAGTGGTGCACGACACAGCTGAGAACAGTGGGTTGCACTGGCCTGGCCTCACATCCCCCGCTTGGCAATGCAGAAATGTGGCTAGACACTACCTCTAATTAGGAAAAAAAATGGTGCATGAGATTGGTTTTGAAAATGGTCTTCAGTGCTGCAGAATTGCAGCTCCCTGTGATTCATGGAGCAGCCCTGGCTCACTGATGTCTACCCATTAAAAAGTGGCTGGATTTAGGCCATTGTGGTACAGAAAAAACAGAAAGAAAGACTCAGAAGAGAGAAATAAATCCAGACAGAGCCACCTTAGTCCTGCTCTTCGCTTTATTTGTTCCTATCTCTAATATGTTTCATGAGGCAGGCTCAACAGTAGAACACTGAGCCAAAATCATGTTTCACAGTGCATCCCTGCTACTAAAAGATGGAAGGAGAGAGATAAATATTGGTGAATGGAAAGCGAAGGCAGAGACACAGAAGAAGGGAGGGCAGGAGAGGTTTGCTTGGTGTATGAAGTGAAAATGTGTGAAGAAAATGTTTTCTGTCCCTGAAGAAGAAGTGGTAGTTCTGGTCCAGTGATTTTCTCTTTCTCAGTGTCTACACTGCATTTTAGAAAAGCTTTATTACTGCCTATTGGTTTTCATACCAACACACTGGAGGCTGGATTGGGGGTGTCCAAGTGCACCCAGAAAGTAAACCAGGAATACTGAGGGAACACTTGGTGTGTGAACAGGCTGAAGTACCCCACACTTGCCCTGGTCGCCTCAGCATGTTCCTTCTGCCTTGACAGCTAGTTAAAGGTGGTCAAGATCTTCCAAGGTCCTTCCTAAAACCACTGGGTGCCATCAGGGAAGGCAGGCTTTCCAGGCAGCCTGTGATCAGTTGAGGACAGGATGGATGCATAGAGCTGTTCATGGAGGCATAGCAAACATCAGCCTTCTACCCTGTCCTGATCAGATCTCGATGATCCCAATTGTCAAAACCAACTGTTTCAGGTGGAAACCAGGCCATAACATCACCCTGCTGTGGTCTGGGCTCTATGCAGAGGGCATGCCAGGCTGCCTGTGCAGCAAGGGACTATGATGGACATAGGAACAGAGCTCTCTGCTTGAGCTGCCTCTTCACATCACTGGCAGGTCTGAGGAACCAAAATCCAGACTGGTCTAGCAAGATCCTAAAGAAGAGCCAACTCGCTTTATTTGAATTACATGTTGCATTTAATCTGGAGTGAAACGGTTCATTTTGATCCTTGAGGATTTGGGATAATGGTGATGATGAAATTGGAGAAACTTTTAATATGAAAATTATATTCAAAGGGAAAAAACCTCAAATCTTTGAGTCTAAAAACATGGGAATGACATTTTCATCTTGAGAGATTTCTCCTCCCCTTCACTATTCTCCTGCTAATGCACATCTTACACAGCCAGAAAGTAGATCACAGAATATTTAAGTATTACTGCATTTTCATCCTTTGTCAGGAAAACATTATTAACCAAAAAGGAAGTTTTCAGGTGAGACACATCCTGGTCTCTTGCAATGTTTCCTGGTAAAAGAGCTCCCTTGTTCCTGTCGCTGACTGCACTTGCTCTGCCATCAGTGCTGTAAACATATGTTGAAAACCTCCCCCTCAAACCCCTCGGGTGTCATCACCTATAGAAAGTGCTGCAGTTCTGCCTGTAGGTGATGCTTGAGATGAAATCCTGGTTCTCTGCACTCACTGATAGAAAAGCTGGTTGGTGCAACCCAGCTTTCACTATTTCTCCCCCCACAAAGGTACATAAAAGTCACAGCTTCTCGTAATAGGTAAATAAATGTTTTTTAGACCAGATGGGAGTCTATAAGGGACGTTTTTCAGCATGAAAAGCATGATGTTGTCCAATGCCATTTTTTACAACAGCCTCTCAAGAATCTTTCCAATGTTTTTCTGCTCAGAAGCATCTCTCCACAAGAGAACAGGAGCAGTCCACTGGAACTCATCTCAAAGAAATGAGGACAGTGATAAGAAACACAGGAAATATCTAAGAAGCCTGGGGGAAAATGTAGTGGCAGACTGATGATTTTGAAACTGGCCTTTTCCTTTTGGAAAGCCATTCTTATGATGGCTGCACTCTGTCCTGCACATTAATGGTCCATTAAACCTTTAGAAAGGACCCAATCATCTGCCATTAAACTTTGGGCTGAGTTTTCCAAAGAGCTCTGCGCATTCACTGTACATGGAACAACTTTCAGCTCTGGATATTGACCATTATAATTCAGCTTCAAGATCTTGATATTTTAAACCTATACTACCAAAAAAGAAACCACCCTGAATGAACCTACATTTATCTCCTACTGTGCTCTAGGCCCACTGCACCATCTTGACAGTGCTGCTTAGTCAGAAACTCAATTTAAGTGGTATATTATAAGGTTACATACAGAAATTTCTGTCTCTGCCTGAACACTCACTAAACATGTTTTGTGGTTCTCAAAGTCTTGCCCTTTGTCTAATATCCATTGTCGTTATAAACTGGACTACTTCCTTGTACATTTTCAGCCTACAGTAAGAAAAATCACAGGAGAATGTGCTCCTTTTCCAAGCAGAGCGCTTCCTTCGTGACAGCAGGTACATCTTCATATTACCCAGAATTTGCGTCAAACTTATCATTTCATAGAATCATGGAACAGTTTGGGTTGGAAAGGACCTTAAGATCATCCAGTTCCACCCCCCCTGCCATGAGCAGGGACACCTCACACTAAACCATGGCACCCAAGGCTCTGTCCAACCTGGCCTTGAACACTGCCAGGGATGGAGCATTCACAGCTTCCCTGGGCAACCTATTCCAGTGCCTCAGCACCCTTATAGTAAAGAACTTCTTCTTTATACCCAATCTAAACTTCCCTTGTTTAAGTTTTAACCCATTACCCCTTGTCCTGTCACTACAGTCCCTAATGAAGAGTCCCTCCCCAGCATCCCTATAGCCCCCCCTTCAGATACTGGAAGCTGCTCTGACGTCTCTACGCAGCCTTCTCTTCTCCAGGCTGAACAGCCCCAACTTTCTCAGCCTATATCCTCATTCTTTCATTTCATGAAAGCTCAGCAAGAATACAAAGGTGCACAGGGCACAAACACAGATACATCGTTATTCAGAATCTTCCTGCTTGCAGGTCTATATTCCCACCCAGTTCTGTTTCTGAACTTGCCATTTGTTTTCTTCCTTGTTTGTTTCTTTGGGTTATTTCAACATATCACAGCAGCTTGAACCCAGAACCTCAAAAATAGCCCACAGTGATCAAAATTTTGGAGGGAAAAGTAAAACAAAACCAAACAAAACAACAAGTGACAAGCAAATTTCAGCCTTCGAACTTTGGTGACAATGCAGGGGTTTTTCTTATTTTACGGAAATAATTTGTAACGTCATTAATTTGAATGAATTTGATATTCGGGGAGCACTCTTGTTTTAGAGGCTTTTCAGTGGGTCTTGGGTCTTTGTTGGAAATCTGGGAAAGTAAAAACTCAAGCCCTGCTGCAAAGATAAGGGTGGCAAGTACACGCTGCTTTATTCCCCCCCAAATAAACACTCGTGTCCTTATCCCACATTTTCTCCACCTGGAGTTCCTACCTTCTCCCTTTCCCAGCTGCTACTGGCTCAACTGACACCTCCCTCAACCCCCAAAATTCTGTTTAAGGAGAAAGGCAATCATGCTTAGAAGAAGCATTATTGTATTTCACACTGTCAGGTATTAACTTCTGAAGACGCCTGAATATTCAAAGCAAATACTCAAATCAAATCCCAAAGCACTAGAGAGGGAGTCATGGCTGCTTATGCTGGAGTGTCAGACCCAAAAGTAAGCAAGGACCTCAGCATCCCAGCAGATGCCCAAGGACTTGTGTTTCAGCAGGGCAGCAGCCACCCTTGTGTGCTCCATCCCTGATCATCAGCACTTGCCTAGAGCTTTCCAAGCCAACCCAGTGCATAGTGATACCCAGCACAGTGGATAAATCCAAACACACGGTCCAGCCCATCCTATTTCCCTGGCCACTTGTTTTACACAAAATCCCACTGGCAAAGGAGAACTGTGTTTGCTCATGGATAACTTTTCCCAGAGCTCTCATCACCATGGCAACAAAGCAATTCGCCATTATTACTAGAATTAGCCTTCCCACAGAGGTCAGTGCTGTACTCTTCCAGCCCAGGGCAACCAGCAGCTATGTGAGAACTGGTCCAGCCTCCTGTGCTGGTGAGCCCCAGGCAAGTGACTGAAGGCCAGGGCCACCCTGGTGCTCTTGGAGCATCACTGCAAAGGCTGCCTCTCACCTTACTCCTATTCACCCTTCATTTTTCCCTGTCCTCCATCACAGCCATCCACCCTCTAATCCAGCCATACCACAACGTGACCACCCATTTAGGAATGGGAAGCTGAATAACACGTGACAGCAACTGCCACCCTCAGGCTCTAAAATACGTTCAACTTTCTAAAGGATCTCTGATCTCCACACCCCCACAGACATGGAAGCAGAGCTGAGCATTGCCAGGGGAAAACATCGCAGGCAGATTTATACAAACAGGTTCAATTTTATCTATAGGTATCTATAGGGGGGGTCAATTTGCCAGTCTGCACTAAGAGGGTTGGAGGGAGTCACCTGATTTCTGCAAAGGAAAACTTACCCTGACCAGGACTACAGAAATCCAAACCACCTACCAGTTATCACACACACCATTCCCACTGCATGGCTTCTGGACAGCTGCAAGTGCAGCCCTGACATCCAGCTTTACTTCCTCCATAAGCTACTCTTGGGACCAATACTGCACCAGGCTGTGCAGAGCAGTGGTGGCAGCAACTTGCAATCCCCCTTGGTGGTGATCCCTGCTGCAGACACTCAAACTGTAAAGTTCCTCCTTCAATTCATACACAAATAACTCTGTGGAACTAACAGTGGAGCTTATGTCAAAGGGAAGTATTATAATACAATGGGTGTGACCACATCGGTTTGACTATCAATTGAACAGAAAGACTTAAACAGCAATTACTTTACAGCAATGCTGGAAAGCATTGGCTTATAGCAAGAGGAATGAACTGGGAAGCCAATTGCTGTCCAACCTACTGCCCAATCTTACATCAAGTGTATTTCTGGCTATGTATGAGGACTGCAGGCTAAGAAATCGGGATGTTGTGCCACAGGTATCTCCTTCCAGTGCTTCAGGCAGTCCCACGTACATTGCCCTCTAGCTGGCAGAGCACTCCCTGAAGGGCTCTGGAAGATGCTTATTTAAAGTTTCTCAAATGTGGTTACTTCCAGACATTCTGTTTTGTGGAACAATAGGGAAATATTTCTTCCAGAAGCAAAACCATCAGCAGGAGCAGCCGTGTGGGAACAGACACACACCACAGTAGCTTCCAACTGTACTCCAAGCATAGAAAGTTCAACCTAAGAGCCATGGGCCAATTAAATAATTCAAAATACACAGTAAAGAATCATTTAGGTACTCGATGTGCAGCAACACTGGTTTAGGTGGCTTGAATTGTAACTCATAATCTGAGTCGCCTGCAAGTTAAGTAATTCAGCCAGTGGCACAAAGACAATACTGATGTGCTGAATTACCCTCTGTAGCAAGACATCACAGAGAAAAAAATCATGAGAGCTTCAGCTTTTGCAAGGTGACATTAGCATAATAGGAATTCTTTTGTTACATTAACAAATTACAGTAATTGTGCCTGGCGTTCCTTTAAATAAAACTCATATAGCAGCTTTATATATCAATAAATAATAACAGGCATTTTCAAGCATTAGTGGACACATCCCACTTTATTGAAAAGTGATATTAGCTGCCTAATGCAATCCTAATAAGATCTTGCTCTTCAGCAGAAAAATCTGCATCGCAAGCAGCCAGTCATACTTGGCCAACGGTGATGATTTTTATTCTTCCTTAGAGCACAGATTTCTCTCAAGCTTTCCACCTTCCTCACTTTTTTGTCTCTCTTTTCTCCATTGAACATTGGCAGAAACCAGCGTCAGTCCAGGAAGAGAGCCCCACGAGGACTTTTTACAGTCAATGAAGAGAAACTGGTAATTTAGTGCAGTCGTCATAACCGGCTCCTCTGACCCATCCTCCAAAGTAACCTGTGCCTCTCAAGGCCTCGAGGTGAGTATTAGCTGCTGGGACTGCGTCTCCCAGACTGAGGAGTTGTGGCTGCGGAGAAAACCTCTGCTTGAAGAGGTGTGACAGCCTTGAGCGGTGGCACCGAGACAGGAGCTGCGGCAGTGAGGAGGGGCACCAGGAGGAAGCCCTGAAGACATGAATTGCCCTGAAGGTGGCATGCTGAGTGTCAGTAAGAAGTGTCAGTTGGCAATCTGTTCTTATCTCACCTATTCGACATGCATGCAAGAGCAAGAGACACAGTCCTGCCTGTAGATTTAGATTAGATTGTGATTTTACGGTAGATTTATATTAGACATAAGGAAGTTGATCTTCCCTGTGAGGGTGCTGAGGCGCTGGCACAGGGTGCCCAGAGAAGCTGTGGCTGCCCCATCCCTGGCAGTGTTCAAGGGCAGGTTGGACACAGGGGCTTGGAGCAAGCTGCTCTAGTGGAAGGGGTCCCTGCCTGTGGCAGGGGTTGGAACTGGATGAGCTTTAAGGTCCCTTCCAACACAAACCAGGCTGGGGTTCTGTGAAGTCCTCAAGGCCAAACATGTCTAAGTCTGTTGGCTACAGGAGTGACCAGGTGAACCCTACCACCCATCACACCTAAAAGGACCACAAGGCTTCCCAGTGTCAACATCACATTCGCTTTTAGCTCTTCTTCCAACAGTGCCAGGTATGACACTGCTTTTGATGTCCCCACTCATTTCACCAAGGCTCTGCACACGTAGCAGACAATACAGAGAAGATTTCAGATGCTGCTGGCCAGGAGCAGAGCTTCATACTCCATTGCCAATGTCCTCTGCTCCTTGTGTGCCTTCAGGTGCCATGGTATGAATACGTTACTATCCGAAAACAACCTCTAGAAGCTTTCCATCAAACAAGACAAGAAACACAGGGCTTTATAGCATCCCAGCTCTACCTTAGCAGAGCAAACAAAATAAAGCTTTTCTGCTAAATAAATGTTCTGGTCTCTTTATCAGTACCTTAAAGTAAGCAGCAATGTGGATCAGGTATGGAGATGTTCTTTTTTTTGGGGGGTTTGCTGTTTAGAAAGGCTGTAATTGATATTGGTTTGGTCTTTTACCTCATGGCATCACCTTGGAACTTGTTCTGTAACGTGGAGGCTGATTTTATGAGAGATGTACAGGCAGACACCTTGGATTCTTTCAGTTTTCATTATTTTGATTCCTTCCAGGCAAGAAAAGGCTGTAATAATGCGATAAAATGAGGGAAGCAGTGACATTTAATATCATAAAAGAGCATAGAGGGGGGCTTGGTGTTTTTAAGTGTCACCAGCACATTTTTTGGAGACAGCCCAGCCCTGGGAGTCAGAACACTGAAGTAATTTCATCTGTGCATGATAAAAGGAATCACTAGAAATAATTCACTCCTTGTCTTATTGTTTATAGACTAATTTGGGAGCTCATTATTTATTTGGCAAGTATTTAGCATAACAAATCAATTTCTAGTGACACCTCAGATGAGGTAATTTATACTGAAAGTCAAAAGAAGATGAAAAGGGAAGATTGAACTTTGCTGCTTTATAAGCCATCAGCTGCCTGGTGCTCTGACACTGCCTGAGGTGGCAACACACATCCCTGCCTCTACCTGCTCTTCAGCCCTTCACCAAAGCAGGGGCAAGAAGCCCCATCTGTGCTTCAGGGTACCCAGGAGCCAGCTTAGATGCTGGATACAGCAGTGAGGCATGACATGATTTGAGCTATACATCCTCATAGGAAGACTTGAGTCTTATTTGGACACACTCAACACAAAACAGTTTGGCTTGGAAGGGAACTTAAAGCTGACCAGTTCCAAACCCCTGCCATGGGCAGGGACACCTTCCACTAGAGCACCTTGCTCAACTTGTCCTCAACTTACATCACTTTGTATATCCGTTCCTGGTTTTGGTTGCAGGAATCAGATGAACAAAAATACTTTTCTGCAAGCTTAATGTTGGTGTAAGAAAGTTTTTATGGAGACTAAAAGGCAAAATTCAGATGTCTTCCAAATTTGGCTCAGTAATGCAGGAGGGGAGTGGTTTGTCAGGCACAGATCCCCACTAGATTTTTGTATAAGCTTGCACAGAACCATAGAAGAGAGTGGCAAGATGTTAGGTCACTGATGTCCCTGAAGGTAGCAGCAAACGTGTTTGAGTTTCATTGGCTTCTGCTGCTGCCACCCCAAAAAGGGAGTTCAAATGTGTGGTGCACTGGTTAGAAGGAGCCTGAGAAAACTGGAACAGAAAGAGGAGAGAAAGAGGGTGGGTGGGGAAAGGAGGAGACACTCAGCAGGAGGCTCAAGCAGTAGATGCCCTGCAAGCTGAGAGGGGGTGGGATGTGTCCTGACACAGCATTGGGTTTGTGCATCTGCTTCTGTGCTTTTATTGCGAGCAGTCCTGAGCAGCTGCAAAGGGCAATACTGGAACACATGGAAAAATGTATTCCCAGTCTGCCCTTGACGCAAGAGCCTGGCTGAGAGCACAAAGAAGGGCTCAGATCCGTGGCCAAAGCACCACATCAGAGAGAACCAATTCAGCAACCCATCCTGCTGCATGATATTATAGGCAGGAACGAGCAATGGGGGTGTTTTTCTGCTCAGTTATAGCCAATTCAATCAAAGTCAGGTTTTCAAAAGGATCAGTGCCACTCGGATTTGCATTGCACTGGCAAAACAAGAGAAACTATTTGCAACTGAAACTTCAGCAGATGTTTTCTAGTGGAAACTTTTTCCTTTTTGTTTTGGGTTGATTTTTTCAAATGAAAACAAGGAACATTCCAAAATAAGATAAAATTTCTTATTAAGGGGACACAGAACACTTGGGGGTGACAAAAACTGTTTTTCAGAAGCCAGTGGCACTGTGTAGGTTTTAATCACTGAAGAAATAGGATCATTTTCTGGTTGTCTTTGGTCCAAACCTTCCCTCTCCTCTCTCTCTCTCTTATTATTTCAGTTTGGAAGAAGGAAACAAACCAAAACCCATCGGTATTTGTCTATCTTTAGAGACATCTGGGAATTCACAGTCAACCGTGAGGCGCCTTTTGCCCAAAGATGCTTACAGAGTAACATCCTTAGGGAGCAGAGAGCACATAACGTGCTCCCCTACGGCCCTGCTCCCTGCCCACACAACATGCTCTGCACCACAGGGTTACAAGCTAACAACAACCTGGAAACGTTCAGCCATGAAAACCCTCTGCATCGATTTCCCGGTCCTGTTTGTAACCTCGCAGCAACAAGGGAGAGCTACATCCACCTCTGCCTGTTTCAGTATCCTGTTGCATTATTAAAACAGAATAATGATGCAACTTTCTGCACCTGACAGAACACCTGAATCTGAAGCCAAAGCAGCCAGAAGCAGTCCAGGCAAGCAGAAAGGGAGCTACTTTTGTGGAAAAGTTATTTCATTCTGGTGGGTCCAACTGAAATAAGTAGAAGATTACATTGGTAATTGGTCTGGTAGGTGATAAGCCCCAAAATTAATTGCTATAACCAGGATATGCTTTGTGTTAGTTTTGCCATATAGATAAACTGTGAAAGTGAAAGAAGCACCAGCCAAGGGTCAGCAACATCAACATCTGGTACCCACCCCTTCTAGTGGGGCTGGTGGTCTCACCTGACTCAGAGAGCATCTGTTGCTCCCTCTGTAAATCCAGCAGCACCTTCTGCTTTGATGGAACATCCCAAGGTGTCACAGACCTTTCATTTTCATAGGTATATTTGTCTTGTGCAATCTCAGAATGATGTACCGCAGGATATCCAAGCTATGCCAGGGAGACACAAACGGTGCATCTCCGCACCAGGCAATGCTGATTTTATTCTCCCTTTGGAAAGGACAGCTAAAACTATTTCCAACCTGGGCCCAGATCTCAGTGTGAACCACTCTGAATTTGAATTATCTCCATTCCTGTGCCAAAAATAGCTTTAGTCCGTTGACTTAAGGGATAAAACTGCACCCCTGCTTAGTCAGCCCCTCCAGTTGCCCTGAACCCCATGCACACTTAACTTTGCTGCAATTCACACCACGTTTCAGGGATCTTGGGCAGGAATTTGCCGAGATCCAGATTTCACTGGGTCCTGCTGGTCTTCAAAACCATGCTCCTTAGAAGCAACACCCCCCCCTCCTCCCCCCATTGCCAGCAGTCCATGGGAATAAGCTTCTTAAGGCAAGCACAGTGATCATTGTTTGTCAGCAGGGACATCATTGGGGCTTGTAGGAAGGCACAGGGGTATGTATGTGTGTGCACCCAAATTGTGTGTTCTCACCTTCTACATATTTGCATCCAGCTGTTAACAACCATAGAAGCTCTGCAAACATTGAAACAGACTTTAAATAGCCATGGAAACACGGCTGCAATGTGAAGCATGCACCTAAACAATGTAATTAGAGTATCCATTACAGAGCCTACAGCAGCACAGTGCAGCCCTCCCGGGCCCACAGCCACCCTCCCAGTTTCCCACTCCTTGTCCTCATGTTGCATCCTCATCACTCTGGAGTTCGTGATTGCCTGTTCCTGTCCTTGGTAAAGATTCAAGTCTGCTTCCCACAGCTTCAGAGGGGGAAAAAGTCACCATGATGGCTTACAGCTCAAGTGATCTCTTTTTAAATAGGGGTGGCTTGTAGATGCCTCCAATTTCTGCATCTGCAGCATGTATGAGGGGATATACACTCTACATTTGTTAAAAAAGGCAGAGATTTTCCACATCAGAGATGGACAGAGTTAGGGCTGGAGAAGCACACCCAGCCCTGTGCACTGAGAGAAGCCCCAGTTAGAGAATGCGCTCATGCAATGATTACATATGTTTAACCTCAGAATGGGTTACACGGACAGTCTGTTACACAGACCTTCTTTTTGAAGGCAAAATCAAGAGGTAAAAAGCAATGCAAAGAAGTGCTGATTTGACTATGCCCTCGAGAGACATTCCTGTACAGCCATTGAGCCAGTGTAACACTGACAGTAGCAGTAAAAGCTTTTCCAGGAGCTGACCTCAACATTCCCTGTTATATCAGCCGTCTGCTTTATTCAGACCGCCTGCTTGTCTGACTTGCCAAGACCACTTCATGTAAGGTCACCAAACATCCCCTAACAGGAGAAACTTGTGCTCATGACTAACTTGGATTAACTTCAGTCAGAAGACCCAGGGGACAAACCCATCAGATTTAACTACCTCCGGTGAGATAAATTCACCCCTAAATCTCATTGTTAGTCATCTGGATCATCCAATTCCCCCAGCTCTGCAGATGAATCAATCACCCAAAAGCCCACATAACCTCCAGCAGGCGAGTCTGGAGAGCTGCTCCTGTGCCATTATCCCTTTGAATCTCTTTGGGATTAAATGAGCCTCTCCAGTAATACTTCTGAGAGCCATACCTCTGTATTAAGCCCTGTGTTATTTTCTCACACTTGTGTTTATTTGTTTAGTCCTCCAAATTCAGAATACACACACCTGCCTTGGCCCACCCTCTCTGTTCTTATCTCTGGAACATGGCCACGATGACAATGCCCTGTAGAAGAGCAGAGCCAGAACCTCTCCTGGGGCTCCATCCTCCACCTATGACAGACCACTACAGTAAAACCAAGTGCCTAACAAAGTCCTGCACATCAGCTCCTATGCCCAGGGTGCCAGATTTCCTGACAAACCCAAGAAATAGCTCCAAGTGATCTGTTCCAGTGCCAGAATTTCTCTTTATTTTGCACGGAGCACTTGGTAACTCCCACCCTGCTGCCTGCCCCTCCTGATCGCGCACATCCCCCAGGGTGGCTGTGTGCAGAAGAGACCACAGCTTTAGAGCTGAGCCCGAAAGGAGGCTCAGCTGAACACTCATTAGCCTGTGTGTGCAGGATAATTAATCACACCAGGTGTGATAATTAAGAATAACTAGTCACATATCTCCTGGTAGATAAACATGCAGGCTCTCTAGGTCTGATTATGTCTCCCCTTTATTATAGCAGGTACACTGCCATTAACAGCGTTGCTCCAGATACAATCTGAGCCTTCCCAACGCAACAAGCAGGTTTCCCATGGGTCTCCATCTAACTTTAGACATATCTCCTACATCTTTTAGTGGAATTGAGTTAGCAGCACAAGCGTGACTTACCTCCCTTTCTACCGTTGCAGCCCACAGCACTGGGTAATCAGGGATGGCCATGGCAGATGTGTCATTACAACACCCATGCTGGGATCATGGGGATAGCCCCACACCAATGGAGGTTAATTAGGTGAAAGAGCAACATGAAGAGGGCTACTTTGGTACATCCTTAGTTGTTTGTGTCAAGTGACACCTCATCAGCTCCTGAGGAGGGAGAGGATAGGTGCAGAACAGTCTATTAATGGAGGTAACAAGGAGCAACAGCATTTCAAAAGGCAGCAGTATTTATCAGCATCTATTTGAAGTGGAACTATCTAAAACGTGCAACGTTGTTTTGTAGAACTCCAAATGCGTATTCTTGCAATTGTAAAACACATCAGGATCCTCGTGCTGCCTTTAATCAGTCAGTTCACCTTCAAGCATTTAATAAACTCCTCTAGGTTACAAAATGTTTTATTCAAGACAAACTCTGATACTATCATTTAAGATGTAAATCCTAAACTAATAGAAGCTGAAGCGGATAATAAAATAGCAATTAATCCACGTTGAAAGTAACAAAAATTAGCAAGCTGCTGTTCAAATATTTATAGCAGGAAAGTTTTGTTACTTGCTCATTGATGCAGTTTTGAAGGCTGACTTTGAAAGTACAAACCCCAGCCTTACGTCAAGCAGAAGGTTCTCCCTTAAGGAGATGCCTAGCATTTACTGCAACAGGAACTGCCCCAGTGACAGAAACACCTACCTCCAGGGGGAATATGGGAGCATTCATTTTTAATCTTCCCAATTTTCCTCCTGCTGTTTGCTACCCTGAATATTTAACCTCTTCTCTTCTCCATTACAGATGGAGAGCTGGGGCAGGGAAATGATTCACTGAAGAGCTGCGATTCTGCAGCTGGTGGGTACCACATACACTTCAATGCACTTGCCTGGTCTGACTTTAAAATTTGACATGCGATATATCCTGAGCAGTTTTCTAACCCTGGTGACAGACTTTCCTCTTGAGTTTTGTAAACTCGGGGGAAAGAAAAACCAGCAGGAAAGGTGTACATTTCTGTACAGTAAGGAGATGATCCATGGAACCCACAGTCACATCGTATCACTAAATGGAAGTCATCAGTAACAGTAGATACCAAAGATGTGGAAGTATAGTAAGAAGACCATAAACTGGGAGGGCTAGAAAGGGTCTTGTTTCTGTCTGCAAGGCAGATCTTGGCAGGACCAAGAAAAATCTTCCTGCACAGAGAACTTATTCAATTTCTGAGCCATATGCAATTTCCTTCCAGAAACACTTGATTCACAAAGTACTGTCCTGGAAATAGCTGCTTTGGTTACAGAGGTGAGCAGTGAAACCTCACAGCTGCTTTTCAGCGCAGCATTAGCAAGACACACTGCAGCAGTAATGGGATGGAGAGAGGGAGAAGAGAGAGAAGGGCACTGCTCCTACAGTCCTCCCAGCAAACCTGCCCTGAGTAGATGGACCACCAGTCTCAGCTGCTGCATTTATTCCTTTGTGCTTCCATCTGTATTATACATTGTTCAATCCAGATCTCCAAGGCATTAAGAAAAATCACCTCTATGTTCCCAGCCCCTTCCACAAAGCCCTCTGGTGGAGTCAGGCACCCAGAAAGAGGGAATAAAGGAGGTGTGTGCACACATCTGCGGGTGGCTGCTTACCAATGCATGCAGCCATTTTCATCCTGACCAGTTCTGCCAAGCCAAAGTAAAAATGAAAGTTGGCATGTCACTCTGCAGGCAGATGTGTTTCATAATGCATGGACAGGATATATTTTATTAACTCTGGGTTTCTGTAGATCTCTGTTTGCTTAAGTTCCACCCTTCCATGAAGCTTCTTGGCTTTGTGGGTTGTGTGCTGGTTTTTTAATGTTTTTTTTTCCTGTGGGATGCTGTTACAGGCTGATCTGGGGATCTGAGCAGACCCCATAGGGCTCTGCAGATGGGACCACAACAAGAGGGTCCCAGCTGCAAGAATCAGTCTGTGAAGATTCCTCTTATAGATGCGTAGGGCCTTTAGGTACAGTCACCTCTACTAAAAAGCCAGTTTACAGTATCCTCCCTTGACACTAACCTAAAACCTATTTCAGGGTATTTAATATTTTCTTTGAGTAAGCCTTTTGGAAGTATCATTTGCTTATGGGATCTAACTGCTGAAGGGAAAAGCAAGCATTTCAGTGCTGAATGCCTGCTCTCCGTGTTAACAGATGTGTGCCAAAACCCTGTTGCCTATGAGGTTGCACTACTCTCCCCATCCCCACTGCAAAACACATTCATTATATTTAGGTAGCTGGCAGCATATCAAACTTTTAGACAGTAGAAAAGCAGCCAGGAGGTGGTAGTAAAACTGATGGGGTCAAGGGAGAGCCCCACATCTGCTCCTTGCATCACTGCATTGCAGCACAGGCTCTCGCATGCGCTGATGGTGCCAGAGGTACCCCGGATTTGTTCCAATGCGAGTACCCAGATGGAGAATCCCAGCCTATTTCCAGCAAAGCACCGTGCTGCTTTTCTGGATATTCTCACACATCTTTTTTCTGAAGTCTTTCAAGCAGTTTCCTCCACTCAGCAGGGAGGCTGGCTCATCCCTGTGACAACTGCCTGCTGCCCTGGGCAGCCAGTTTTTCCCTTCTGAACCCATCACTCCAATTCCCATCTAAAGGTATTTTCCACAGGTGAAAACACAAGGTGAGAAGCACAAGTTAATAATGTACGAGCCGTTTGGAAGCAAACTGAGAATGAGACCATTCACCAGCGGTACCATCTGAGGAGCACACTTATTTTACATAAGGCATTTCAGGGCCAAGCTTTTGTGAGCTGAGCCTATGTGGGTTATTTGTGGAGCACTGTTTCTAGGTGGGGTTTGTTTGGTGAGGTTTTGTTGCTGGTTACCCCCCCCCTTTTCTCTTCCAAAATCCTTTCAACCACCTTTCAATAGCTTCAATGTTCAAAAGCATGGGCTGAAGAGCACAGGGTTCAGCTATTCTTTACTTGTGAAACTGCACCATTTCACAAGGTCAGCCTGCAGGATGTGTACAGAAATCTTCCTGCTCTCCCTTGAGGGACATTTCATACCAAATAAAGGTACTGTCATTCCCCTTCTCTTAAGAAGGACACTCAGCAAGAAACACGTGGCAGCTGGTGGGAATGCGAACAGACTCAGATAATGGCAAACCTGTGCTTGGGGCAGGCCAGGATTTAGGGAGAGGCAAAGTCCCTTTCAGATCCACAAGATGTTTTCAGGGTTGGCTTTTTACAGCATTTTTAAAAGAAATTGAAGGATATTTCCTGGGGGAAATGTCAAACGTGAAATCATCGGCATCTTATTTTGAAATAAAATCTCTTTCTTTTTTCATACTCCATTTTTTGACTTTGAATAACTCAGATTTGTGAAATATCCTAATGGAACTTCCAATGGAAGTTGATTCTTTTTTGCCAGGAAAGGTTTTGCCCCCCAAATCAGAATCTACCACAAACCTCCTTTATGCTGTTGAATGATTCAGAGCCAAAATACACGGGCAAAATGGAAAAGAAAAAACCAAAAAACAAGACATGCTGAACAAACAAAGCAACACAAGCATGTATAGAAAGTTCATACAGAAATATATATATATTTCCTTCTACATAAGTACATACAATACTGAGATACATGAAAACAGAGGCCCTGAAATGAACTCTTTACAAAACTCAATGCTTATTGCCAAATCTAACTTTTCAGACTACAAGCTGGGTGACGCACAGTGCCGAGGAACACAATGGTGCAATACTGCAGACTTAACAGATGCAATGTTCCTACACTGATCTCTTTCAAACACAAGCACAGGGAGCCAGGGGCATGACCAACATAAAGTCAATGTCAGAAATAAAGTAGATTGATCATAACATTAATTAGACCTTCAGACAGCTTCATACAGTGAAATCAATGTCGACTGTGCAGATAAACTCCATCTGAGCAAGAAGAAGTGAAGTGACAACAGGTTACAAAAATCCATAATCTTCTATGCTGTTCTATCCTTTACCTTGAAGATGTTTGTAGTGGATGGGAGGCAAAAGCATCCCTGTTTGTTCATTCACCCCCTCTGTGAGTTAGGGTGGGGAAATGTCCCTTTCTGTCAAAATGCCATTAAATTCTGGCCCTGAGCAGTCAAAAGCTGTTTGTTTGATTCACCAGTGCTGGGGTTTCACACTGCATTTTAGGTGCTGCTGGAATATCCCGGCAGCAGCATCAAGACAAGGCAAAACAAAACAACATCCCTTGTTGTTATGAGCAGCACACGCACGTGAGCATCTTCAAGACCAAAAAGACATTTTCCCTGACTTTTTAAATGCAAAAAGCTACTGACTCTGCTGTTATTTCACATTCAACATTAAAGAGTGAGGCTTGCTCAGGCCAAGATCTTTTCTGACTCCTAGTGCTGGCTGGCTATCAGTATTCCTCCAGTGAATAAGATCATGGAAATACACTGGTAACCAAGGCCATTATTTTTGAAGGACATAAAAAAAACAAATAAAACCAAATAAATAAGAAATCCAAGATAAAATTCTGATTTCAAGGCAAGTGAATATTCAGGATTCTGCACTTCCAGATAACCTTAACTTAAACCAAGAAAAAGCAAAAACAGTGAGGAAACCCCAAGCAGTTTTTACACAGCTGTGTACCACAGCGCTGTCAATAAATGCACAATAAACCAGTTCTATCTGTTGACAATTCAGCCGGTTTTTGTTTTGCTACAACATCACATGCAAAACAAATACCGGGGTGTGTTTGAGCATTTCTCGTTCTGACAGATCCTGAGCTACAAGCAGAACATTCCCAGAGGCTGAGATCCACCCCAAGCAGCCGCTTCAACTTCGTTTGTGTGCTTAAATAAGACCTTACCTAGAGGACGCACTGCCCCAGTGTTCTTCACGTGGAATGTTTTCGGTACAAGTTAAACCAGCACCTTGGCATTTAACCTACCTTTTATTGTTACCTGGTAACAAAGGCCACCCTATTTCACAAGAACCAGGTGTGGATGGAAACAGCTTATCACAGACAGATTTAGCTGCTCTGTCAGCCCTGTGCATACACAGTTAACATACAGATTTCATTTACTGCAGGAGCCATGTGGCAGGTGGAACAGGAATCAGCCTGCTCAGGAGGACTATTTATGTAGTGAGAAATGAGAAATATTGATCACTGTGGAGTTCCCTTAACACCTTCCTGACTGTTTTTCCTAATCTTGTTAAACTTCCTTCAGCTGTGACATCTCAGGTGAGCTCCTGAGCTGGTGGAGCCCAAGCAGAGCACAGATACTGCTTGTGCTTCACAGGGTTTTACACTGAGGAGCTGATGTTCAGATCATTTCAAAAGGAAAAGAAAGTTCTTTCTCTCTCTCTCCATGTGACTGTGCTTCCTGCAAAACACTGGCTGGATCCTGATTCATTTTGCTATTTATTAGACACACCACCATTAGTATCCAGAGGCGTTAGAAGATAAGGAATGGGTGTAAAGGAAGAATGAGGAAACACTTCTGCCCATTTGCAATAGGAGCTCCATTTCCTGGCTAACACATTCTGCTTGACTTAGAGAAGCTAAAGAATGTGCAGTCAGACTATTGATGGGTATTGACTGAAGGAGAATGTTAGCACCACACAAGCAACAGCATCTTCATGTCCTCACTCTGCCTTTGAACAGTTTTCCTCCCTGGGCTGCTACTGGGAGGGACGATAGCTTTCTCCAGCCCACTCACTCTTATTTTCTGATGACAGCAATTGCATCCAGTCAGTTTTATGCTCAATTTCACAATTTTTAAATGACTACAAGGGAAATAAAATGCTTGGAAATACAAATTTTCGTGCACTCATTTGCTAATACACCATGTGGATCCAACTGCTGCAAACAAAAGGCAGATTTAAGAGGCAAGTATTTGTTACATAAGTTCAAGCTTCAACATCTTCTTTGCTTATTTCCAGTCCCTTTGATTTAATTACTTTATTTCAGTTTATCCATTAGCAAAACTGAAGAAAAGCAATTTCTAAAGACAGAGTTTTAACTTTCAGCTACAACTCCTGTTTTCCCTAATTGTCCCTATAAATCTACGCCCCTTCCTATAATCAGTAGGGTCTCTCTTAACTGCTAAAAAGAAGGAGGGAGCTATGTGAACTCACCTAGTAACTGCAAACACAATAATATGCACACCCAAGTGGGGATTTGTGCAGAGCAGCTGGGGCACTTTCATGCACAATTACAGTAATTATAAGCACTGAATTAAAGAGTATCTACACTTACAGCTGTCCCTGCCCACAGTAGGGGGTTGGAACTACATGATCTTAAAGTCCTTTCCAACCCTAACCATTCTATGATTCTATATAGCTGTCTTGGAGTGGGGAGTCTTTGTCCGTCTCCTTCAGTTTCCATCTAGACACTTCCCAGAAAAGCCTTGACTGGTATTTTGTGCAGGTTTGTGGAGAACTAAAGCCTCCTGCAGGGAAGTTACAACCTTCAATGAAGAAAAATAGACTTCTTGCCTGAAATGTCCCTTTCCTCTAGAATTGCTGCTGGCAAGGTTTTTACAGCAGGTACCTATGGTGAGCTGACAGAGAATAACCAGATTTTGTTTAAATTATGAGAATGTCCTGCACCATTATGGTCCTTCTCCACATCGTGGCTTTTGGAGCCATAGAAGTGTGAATCCATCTTCTCACACCAAGACATTTACACTTGAACACATTAGTACTTAAAGTAAAAACACAAGAACTTGTCCTCTCAGGGCCTTTATCACTGAAGAAATTGAAACTTCCTGGTAACCAAAGGTAATGTTTCCTAATTCAACACCCTCATTCTAAGGAGAGTTTATACACATAAAAGAGAAAAGAGACAGCATCAACACTAAATCAAAGTCCACACCTCCCCACCACCCCAGCAGCAGTTGCTGGTATGTGGAACAAGGACATGGACTGGGGCTGAGGCCAGAGCCTAAGAAGCAGGAAAAGACAAAGCAGCTTGAAGAAGAGCCTCATGCACACAGAAAAAGAATGGTGTGAGCTGAGAGCGTGTTTAATGCTCAATGTCACGCTTATACCTCCAACAGCTAAAAATAAGACTCTATTAGCAAGGCTGTGAGAAGAGAGGAGTGAGGGGTGGCTGAGGGGGCTGCTCATAGGTGGGAGCACAGCTCATGGGTGAGGGATGCTCAGGACTGCACAGCTCCAGTGCTCAGACCTTGCTGTCCTGCAGGACTCAGCTCTCTTAAGCGAGAAGTGAAGGTCACTGTAGGAGGGTAATAGCACAGCTTCGCTCGGCAACCAGCCCTCTGGGAGAACAGAACATAGGCGGTTTTGTTCTAATTCAGGTGCTGGGGATTGTTATCCTTTTTATCTGCCTTCTGGGCTTTTCTCCCTGTAACAGAAGTAGGTTTGTGAAGTCTTTTGGGGCAAAAGGGGAAAACGCACTCAGTGAGCACAGGAAAATTCGGTACACTTGTGCCAAGTTTCAGGGTGTGTGCATGGGAACTCAGTCCTTATTAACAGTGATGTGAAAACTCTCACAAGGATCATTCACAGCCCAGACTTATCATTCACTTTCCTACCCCTGTCAAGCCCATGTTTCACCTCATTGTTTTCCCCGTCTGAAATGCTGCACAAGAATAAATACATCAATTTCTTTCTTCCCTCGAGTCAGAAGAATTGCCCCCACAGAAGAGGAAAAGGAAACTCAGAGCACACAGGATGTCCAATTGTAAGGACAAACTTTGGAATTGTACTTTTTTTCCCCCCATTCACATGCAAATGGAAGAATTGCCCAAGGTGATAAAATGGGAACTTACTTGGCATCTTCAGAGGCTTCCATTGGATGCTTATAGATTTCTGTGGCCATGGACCACAGCATGGTCCACTGCTTCAGTCCAAAGCAGACAACAGACGATTTCATTCTTGCTTTAGCATTTTGAGGTTACTTGCAGCCAGCATGTGAGAAGCACAGAAGGGCTGTGGAAGGTACCTCCAGAGACTAGGCATTGCCTTGATCCCAGCAAGAATAGTTTTGTCGTCTATCCTCTCTGGCAGCAGGGTTTCTTCCATCTCACAGGTAGGTATTAACCTTATGATCCCAACAGGGCTCCCTATAGTTCTTGCCCCATAGGTGAAGTCCACCAGGGCCATGTCTGGCATCTCCCATGGATGAAGGGATGCTACACAGAGGTGGTAGCAATGGCAAGCCCCAGACATGGAAAATGGCAATGATGTCCCTCTGGAGTGTGTCTGGGAATGCAGTTACCAACAGAGCCAAGGCCCTCACATGTGAGAAAGATATTTGGGGTTTCCCTTCGGAAAAGGAGTGAGCAGAAAAGCCAGGCAGAGGTCCTTACCCCTGAGGAAGCTGGAGATACTAAATGTAATGCAGTAGCAGAGGTGGGACATATCCCAGCTTCCATCAACTCCGTGGAACTGTTTTGGCTACAAGCTGCCAGGATTCCTCAAAAGACAAAAGCACAATTTCCATAATTTCCATGACAACACAATGGGATGAGAAAGGAAATCCTTATTTTAATGGAGAATGGTGAAAAAAATAAAAGCAATGGGTAGTATGATAAGAAAGCCCCTATTCAAACACAAATACCTCTTTCAGGAGGAGCAGAGAATGGCAAGCTCAGCAAGTTGCTGCACAGCCATTTACATCACAAGCCTGAGCATCACAGAAACATGATTAGACCATATATCCACCAACGTAAAACACTGGAATGAATGAGGGTCCTATGGCAAGTGCACGGAATGATTCATCCCTCCCACAAAAGTGACAAATAAGGATAATTCTACCTCATTTCCAAGCTGACTCTTTGGCCTGGCTGCAATAAAACTGTAACAATTGTGATAGCATGGGCACACGAATTCTCTTTTGTGGAATTACAAACCTCTGAGGAATCAGGTATTTCATTGTAAATATCCACCTGGGTTTTATTTTAGGGCACTGAGTGCAACACAGGATGGCCAAAGGTTTGCCAGGCAGCACACACAAACCAAGTGAGAGCAACCATGTTTTCTAGAGCAATTGACTCAGTGGGAAAAGGGACCTGGGCCATAATTCAGCCTTTATTCATGGTATTGTCAACCTTTCTGCCTTAGAAAACATTTGTGATAAGGTTAAAGATACCTCAGACTGTTCTTACCTTCCCCTCACATAAATTTGCAACCCCAAGGACACCTGTTAGGAGGAGTGAAAATAAGAAAGGACAGTCATATTTCCTTATCTGGAGCTCTCTGCTTTATAGCACTTCAGCTTAACAGTACATAAGGGTCATATTCCCAGAGAGAACATCCTCATGAACTCCAGGAACAGCTTTCTAAACACTCAATAGCCTCCTGAGGAGATAGTAACTGTGATTCACACCTTTAAAAAGGGACTCCTACCCAGCAGAAGCACAGACACAGACAGAAAAGCCATGAGAGTTCATCCAGCTCCCCCTCCACTCCGTGGGGTTTCCCATGAGGTATAAATACTCCAAGCTTGTTTTGATCTTGGATACCATCAAAACCCAGACTGCCCTTCCAGGCTCTGGTGGAGGCCAGAGTCTGGCTCTAAGATTCACCAAAGTGAGTACAATGGCAAGCCAAAACGTCCTGCAGAGCCTGCTGCTGAGGGAAATAATTAGGTAATAGGAGCAATATCCATTGAGCACACAAAGCCACACGAGTCTCAGCAGGAAGCTACATGAGCTGCCACCTCTTTGGGTTTTGAAACAGTACCTGTTTGCATGGCTGTTTGACACTGTGCTTAATATATTGTTAATATATTCTTTCATTATAGCTGCTCTTTATACAAACAACAATTAGGTGTGCTCCTCAGCTTCTCCGACTTTTGCTAAATTTGGGGTTGGGGTGCAATCTAGAATTAGTACTTAAGCAAGGCTGGGCAAATGCTGGAAGGTTAAAATTAGATGACGGAAAAGCTGTGTTTGTGAAGGCAAGATCAGACTTAAAACATCAGGAAGATTGAGGTTGTATTCAAACCTTCTTAAAGATTATTATTCTATGCAAGTAATTTTGTTTCCCTTGCAACAATAGATACATAATTAGAATTGCCTCCTATGCTGAAAACCACAAGGTTCGTTGCCCACACAGCATGTCCTGCTCTCACAGCACATATATTAGATGTACGGGATGCGTGGCAGGGACTTTTCTTGATCCATGAGGAAAACATGTCTTCAGGAGGCAGTGCAGGTTCTGGGTGGACTCTCTGTGACCCACTGGAGAAGCTCTCCTGTCCAGGGAGATAGCAGATGCTGCAGATGGCTACACAGATGCCTCAGATCAGATGAATTACTCGATAAAAGGAGCTGAGCATCCTCATTTTGAGGTATAGAAGATTAAAGCTTAGTGAAAGAAATCCTGCTGTTAAGGTGACTGCGCACATCCCTTGCACTTCTGATACTCTGTATGCTGTGACCCTGCAGCTCTTGGTCATGTCAGACAGGACAGCATCTTGTGTTCCATTCCCTTGAATTCAGCCAGTAACTCTCCTGTGGGTCCTAAGCATCAAGAAATGTGGAAGAGAGCACATCATGGTCTGCACTTGGAGCAATTTTAATGGAAGAGGTGGCGAAATTCCCAAATAAAAGAATGTTGAACTGACTCCATCAAATGACTTGCAAATAAAACCAATCTGCAGGCTCCCAGCAAGGCTGAAAGAGCCTTGAGCTTGTGGCAACCCTGCAGCAGGGTTTTCATTTGTCCCCACTGGATGTTATTGCAGAGATGCTGTTTCTCCACCTGACACCCACAGTATCTTGGGCTTTCTTCCACATCCTGGGGAGAAAAAGGGCTCTAACCTGAGAGTAAACTGCCCATGGAGAGGCACTCAGTGCTGCCAGGAACAACCAAATCACTCTGTAAACACCAACCACATGCAAAGGGCATGGACAAGAGCCCATGTCTGGCAGCTCCCAAAACATGATGCTCTGCCAGCTGAAATCCCTTGACAGACCTTATATCCTCTGAGGACAGATCAGTCAGAGAACATCATATTTCTATTAATGTACCCAGTACTTTGTGTACATCTGACTGCTAATTCTACAGTAGATGTTGTCACATCAGCAGATCCTGAGCTGCTTAACTCCAAACTTTGAACAGAATGTCAGCTTCCTCAGAGCATCCATGATGAGCAGTTTCTGAAATCCAGGATTGAAAATCTTATCAAAACTGAACCAAGACTGACATTAGCTAGGCATAGAAAACATGGATTCAACTCCCATCCTGTCCAAAATTATTCCTCCTTGATTCAGCTGAGGTTCCTTTATTTTTCCAGTGCTACATGAGTTACTGCTACAAAACACTGGGCTAAGGCTGCCCTTTATCTTTGAACATCCTACAAGAAGATCTAAAGTATATTGTAGCAGTAAGAGAAACTGAAAGTATGTTTCAGAAGAAAGGGGATTTATGGTAAAGGCAGTGACCTAAACCCAGGTTTCCCTGTGCTTCAGCCACTGCACCAATGACCATTGCAAAATTTCTCAGTTGTGTAGGTCTCAGTGACTGGAAAAACATATTTCCTATCAGTTCTGCTTCAGGTCACACTCCTAGCTCACTGATTGACTCATAGATATTGCCAAGTCATCAGAAGATTGAAATGAAGTTCTATGTAGGGAATTGCATTGTCTTTTCAGATCCTGAGCAAATTCACTCTAAATCTTGGCTACATCAGACTGTCCCTGGGAACCCTTCCCAGGAAAAAGCTGGCTGAGAAGCAAGTAGAGGTGAATCCCTGATCTGAAAGCTCTGCTTCGAGGACATCTAGTTCTCATAATAGTGTGTTTGCAGGCAAATGTTCTCACTGCATTGTGTACGATTGTTGTAAAGACATTCAGACACATGCCCCCACATGCACACCCTTTGCAGTCCAGATGTTCTGACTGATAGTCCATCACTGCAAAGGTTCTAAGCCAGCCTCCTTTCATGCAGGTAAGCTGCTTTCAACTTGCCTGTGTTTCAGGTGAAAAGGGTTGGATCCTGTTTGTAATATCTGAACAGGAGGAGAAAGAAGGAAAGCAAAAGATAAAGGGGAAATCTCTGCTATTTGATCCTCTGAAATGAAAAGTCTAAAAGCTCTTCCTTGAAGTGCACAAGGATGAAAGGAACAGGAGCACAATTTGGCATGCTTGTTTGCTTGCATTTTAAAATAAAACTGCAAAGAATGGTGTAAAAAGAAAAGTCCTTTTGCTTCCCTTATCTGAGGACAGAATGAAGACAGCAGAGTTCATATTTACCTCTCATTTAGATTCAGTGAATGTGTCCTGTGAATACACTTTTAGAAACTATTTTCCATAGAACCATAGGATGGTTCGGGTTGGAAAGGACCTTAAGATTATCCAGTCCCAGCCCCTGCCACGGGCAGGGACCCCTTCCACTAGAGCAGCTTGCTCCAAGCCCCTGTGTCCAACCTGCCCTTGAACACTGCCAGGGATGGGGCAGCCACAGCTTCTCTGGGCACCCTGTGCCAGCGCCTCAGCACCCTCCCAGGGAAGAGCTTCTGCCTAAGAGCTCATCTCAGTCTCCCCTCTGGCAGGTTAAAGCCATCCCCCCTTGATCTTCACTACATGTCCTTGTAGAAAGAGGGTTTGAATCCCTTCCCTTGACCTGCTGGTCATGTTGCTGCTGATGCAGTCTGGGACAAGCCTGGTTTTTGGGCTGCGAGGTCACGTTGAGCTTTTCATAACCCAAGACCTCCAAGTCTTTCTCTTACGGAATCCAGTTTTTTATTAGCTAATTCTGCTCAATTTGTGCTGTTTTTCAAAGAACTCATGCAGCTTGTAGGGACAAACGAAGAGGAGTGATTCATGACTCACTGTGAAGATCTCAGTTTTCATAAAGCCTCATCAGTCAGTCATTTCACAGGTTTTTAAGCCCAGATGAACACATTGGCATAATTGTGGCCTGTCTAGAAATGCACTGGGAGCAGACATGGGGATATACAACCAGGTTTTGCTCAGGTTGGAGGCAGACAGAGACAATCAGACATCTACAGGTTGTGCAAATCCTTTGTCTTTGACTCCAAAACCAACGGAGCTTTCCTTCCCCCTTACTTCTCCACTGTCCCTCCTTTCCCATCAGTATAGCCCATTGGCTTATAGGACAAATTTAATCAGGTACTGGTATTTTACTAGGTCATTCACAGGGTCATTTGAAGGAAAACACTGTTTTTTCAACAACAGAACATGTTTACTGTTAGCATCTAAAAGGCAAGGCCAAGCTGGAAACACCAGAGGACAAAAGCACAAAAGGTGTGTTCAGCTCCCCAGTGCACTCAGAGTCGCATTTCAGCCTGCACAGGAGCCTTGAATTTCTCCTTCAGTGATAATAACACAGCCACACTGATGTATAAGTAGATGCTCTGCAACACATATTATCCATACAAATGCATTTTCTGCATAGGGATATATGTGAAAAATATTCTTGTGGGAAATACAGACTTCTCCATCTAAAGACAACATTCTGGACCGCAGAGCTATTTGCTCGGTTCTGCTAAATGACTTACTACTGAAATAAATCTCTAAATAAAAAAATTCCATTTTCTTTTCCTATTGTCCACTGGAGGGGGGAAAAAGCAAAAGCAAAACCAACCAACCAAAAAAAACCAAATGAAACAACACAAAACCACCCCAAACATGTGAAAAGGACTGAAAGCAAACAGAAGAGACAGCACCTCCTGCTCTACCTACTCCTACCTAACCGCCATCTGGAGGCTGGAGGACACTTTCCTCTTCCAAGTATTTCTGCAGACTCCCAGTATACAGCGAGGTCACAGAAATGGCTTTGGTGGAGCTATCATGAGCTCCAGCAGCCCTAGGGGATCTGGGCCCCTGAGTTAAGTGTAAAGTTTCTTCAGGAGGGAATGACAACCTGTGAAACAAGTGACGACATGCCACAGATTGCAGCCACGCTCCCCTGCCCACACAGGGATGGGCAGAGCTCAGTGGAGATGTGGGAGCAGGGGAGGAGCAGGCAGGAGAAAGCCTGCAAGCTTCCCACAGCCTTTGAATTACAAGATGGAGAAACACATCTTTTCTTTCCTTTTTCTTCTCTCTCTAAGATAACCCCCCAAACCTAGAGATACTTAAGCAATAGCTCATGTACTAAATTGCTTCCCTTTCCTATTCACCTTGCTTGTAAAGTGTTAAATTGCATCTGAGGAATGTTCTTTTATTATCCTTTGAATTAGTTTGTAAAGGGGTGTAAATGTGCTCTTTTTCCAGAGGAAAACACACACAAAAAGAGCATTTAGAAAAATGCCAACTTGCAGAACACAAACTGCCCTACCTGAGGAAAACTGCAAAATAGTCATTAAAAAGAAAAGAACAAGGAGGGGAGAGCTTGTTGCAGAATTCAGTTACAAGAAGTGCATCTGCTCAGTTGAGACCAGTTGCTTTCTCAAGACTTTTCTGGTATTGCAATTAAGGAGCTTTTAGAAGTACGTGCACATTTTAATTGTTAAATAAATAAATGGAAGGCAACCATGCATTGTGATGATTGAAAGGCTGATGTAATTTTGGGGGGGAGGCAGTAATTATGTTGTATTATTTCAGAGAAGGTGTAATGCAAAAAACGGGGGCTGAATCTGACAATGGCTGCTTTTGCTGTGCAGTCACTTAGTCCTTATTCCTTTGTAAGGAATGAGGTTCAGCAGGAGCAGTGATGGGAAGGTGGGCAGAAGGATGCGCCAATGTACAAAGCCCGTTAGGCAAATACTACTACTGCAATTTAGCTTCCTGTTTAGGAATTTAGCTGGTGAAGCAGCTACACACATCAGTTCTTTTCAGTCAACAGCTATAGACGTTGTGGGTGTCTGGCCAAGCAGGGGTTTTATTTTACCAGCTCAGTGGTACTTCAGTCAATTCCCATGAGTGTACGTGGAAGCTTATTCCTTTAGTCACTGCAAACACACTGAAAAGTTTTCAAGAGAGACAAGAGCACTCGTCAGTAGGAATATCATCACCAAACAACCTTAGTAACAGATAAATATTCTGACAATGTCACTTCATAAGACAAAAGGGGCCTAGATCTCCCTCCTGCCTGGGCTCTCAGAACACTGGAAGGGCTCTTCCTATATAAATTATCACAGCTTCACTTAAGTCAAAGGAAGTAGGTCACTCTCCAACAGTTCAAGACCTGCCCTCCAATGTTTAGCACTTGGGAAGAGTAAGTAAAAACATTTAACTTCAAGTTTACTCCAGCTCCATTTCCTCAAGTACATAGACAGCGATGCAATGGGACTAGAGGGAATTTCACTCTAAACTGCAGCTGTGATTTGCACAAGCAAAGCTCCCCTAAGTGGGAATAAGAGCAGTTATCATCTAACCTGCTTTACACTATCCAGTATCAGGAATTGGGCTGAGGGTGCTGTCACTTCTTGGTCTGTTGTATTAAACCTTCTGCAATAGATGCAGATATTGCACAAAAGGGTGATAAAAGGTTCTACCTGGCAGGAGATTGTGCTGGGATAGATCTATCAGTGTTAATGGGAGTTCTTATAGGAAGTTCTTCTTGGAAACAAAAGCTATTGAAGTCCTCAGGCAAAACCTGCATTTCTCCAGTTTCTCAAGTACGTTGCCTTTGATGCCAACCTTGTCAGCTCCACCTCATTATAGCTGTTGACCAATGACAGCACCACAATTTGAAAACCAAATGCAGTACATCCTAGTCCTGTGGAAACAGCTTTTCCTTCACCTTGAGCTCCTTGAACAAAGCTGACTGAAAAACTATGTTCTGTAAAGCAATAAGGGTTTGATGGTCTCCCTTATTCTATGTCACTCCCTTTTCTCCAAAATGTATTTCTCTAAGCAAAGATCAATGATGGGAATGCATGTAGAGCCATACTGGCTTTCCAAATGTTACACTCCAGCTCTACACTCAGTTATTGCTCGTCTTAAGGTCAAGAAGGTGAGGGTTAGACATGAAATAATAATGTGGGCTATAAAATGATCCTGAAAGATGGCATGGCTAGTTGTTCTTTTTACAATTGAGCTCTTGTGATAAAAACCAAGCAGGAAGCTCATAAGATTTGCTCATTGAGAGTTAAGATTGTGATTTTCCCCATGGATGCTTTTCTTCACAGATGCACTTATCCCCAGGTTCTGTCAAAGGCCAAGTCTGCCCACACCTTGCATTTGTGTTCTCTGTCTTATCCTCTTAGTATCTTCTTTTTGTGACTCTTTGGGTCCTAGCAGCCCTTCATTTGAGCAGAAGAGAGGCTTATTCAGTGACATTCTCATGCAACTGCCCTGAACAAATGGATCTCAGTTTGGTTTTCTTTATGCATCATTTTGTTTGCAGTGATGCTTGTGTACTTAATTGTGGATGCTTTAATGAGTGCATGCCATCAGTGGTGCTGCTCTCAGGTAGCTATCCAGGACGAGGTTGTTACCTATATAGCCTCAGAGCTCCTAACCAGAACCATATACCCATTAAGTAAGATTGTAATCCTGATGTCCACTGAACGCCAGGTTTTAGACTAGTGCACCCATGACACATCAAAACTTCCAGTTCAAGGGTTCCTGCCCCGAGGACTTGGTAGACATGGTAAATCCCATGGGAGCTTTTGATGCAGGATTATGAAATACTTGTGTCAGCTCTAGCCTTTCTTTCTGAATGACTAATGCACCGCTGATGCCAGATGGCTAAGGCCCCAGCTACCTGGAGGTGAGGCAGGAGGAACAAGGGGAGGATAGCAAGCACGCTCAGACAGACAAACACACACTGTTGATGCTGGCATAAACTCCAGAAGGGCTCCAGCCTCCTCTGAGTATTTCAAACATCAGGATGGTCAGCTCCTCACCAGGATACATATGGACAAGGATGGTGGGTGCAGGGAATCTGGCACAAACCCAAGTGACATCCTACAAATGCTAATCTTAGCTAGCCTCGCATGGCAGATTAGCACTTGGCAGCACTCTTCCTAATGTGAGATGATGGTCCCAGAAGCTCCTAACTAATTTTATGATGTTTCTCTACTCTTGTACCCTGCAGGCTACATCTTGAGATAGGATGAAAGATGCTTTACTTAGTTTAATATAACTCCGAGACAAGGCAAACCAAGAACAGAAGGCAAGGCAAGCTCTCTTGTTCCCAATAAATGAGAGAGCTAGACTGGCTTGAAGCATGGAAGTTACATGAGCTTTTTCCTTGCCAGAGTTGAGTTTAATTTCCATAAGGAAGTTGCAAAGAAATGTTTTTGGGAAGATGCAGGGGACGAAGGATTTATAAAGTCACATTTTCTGCTTCGGTTGATGGATGCCTCCCCACCAACCTCTTCTGTACTCGTCTCTGTGCCCAGATCTCCTGCTTTACTATGAACTTCTGTGCCAAGGTAACATCTCCTGTATACCGCAGCATAGATAAGCACAAGCTTAACAAGACAGAGTACACAGACAGGTACATTTACTACTATCACTGGTCTTCCTGGCCAAAGGAGGGATACACATATCTCACCTCCCAGGGAGAGAGATCACCATCAGGTCAGGGAGAGCTAAATAGACACTGTGAGCTGCACAGCTGCAATACGGTTGTTTTAGTAGGTCTCAGTCTTGCCTAAAATCACTTTCTGGCCTACATCTTGCATCCCTGGGAGAGAGGAGCTGATGCCAGCAGAGCCAGCTCCAGAGAGTCACTGCAGACAAGCCTCTCCCTTTTTTCCTTCCATGTAGGTAAACCCCAGTGGTAGATTCAGCCCTGACAGAAATGAACCGTGCCCTAAACACGATTTGACAGAGGATTAAGTTTGCTCTTCCCTGACTCACTTTTCTTGTCCTTAAATGCCTTCCTCTCTCTTCTCCCACATGAAGAGCATTTCCAGGAGAACCGAGCTCCTGGGCTGTTTCCTTCCAGTCAGCTTCCAGGGCAGCTTGAAATTTCCACACCTACCTCTGAGGAGCGAAAGGAAAGGTCACCAGCAGCAGGTTGCCTTGCCTTTTTTAAAAATAACTTCTGGCTTCTTGGGTTGCAAAGACCTTGTCAGAACGCTTGGGGACTGAAAAAACGGGAAGGCAGAGAACACAGCAGAGTCTTCATCAGATTAGTCCCGAAATGTCAGAATTGTATTATAAATAAAAAGAAATCGTTTCTCCTTTCTTGGGTGTGCAGATTTAAGAGACTGAATAAACGTTTCAGCTTTTAATAAAACATCTCTTTTCTAGTCTCATGGTAGCACAGGGAATTTGGAATCACAGCAAATGTGAAAGCAGTCAACTCCAAGGTTAGATCAGGTCACTCAGTGCCTTGCCTGACTTTGTTTTGAAAGCCTCCAAGAATGTACATCCCACAACCCACATGGGCAACTTATTCTGGTGCTTCACAACTCCAGGGGCTGAACAGCTTAACCCAAGACAATACTAAAGGTTCAGAAACCTGCAAGAAACTAAACAGAAGCTGCAGAATAAATTGCTTTACAAAAGCCTCATGAATACAGGAGCCTTCATCAAAATATGGGTGTAAATAGAGAGATGGCAAACCAGTCCAAACCGATTCAGTATTGCTCTATTTTTACTCTGCCATTAATAGCTCCAAAAAAAGAAATATCTGGTTACCTCACCAATTTATGTGCTTTAACAACTGGCTCTTCTACAACATTTAATTTTCTTTTCAGCCTGTCTCATCTTCACAAGTTTCAGTGGCCACCTTGCCATGAATGTCTTTGGAATACTCACATGTACCCTCACTTTTGGAGAATCAGAGAATGTAAGAAGGGTCCAACTTTATTCTGAGAGGTCCTTATCTATCTACCTATCATCACAGGGCTTCTGCAGAGGGTCCATTCCAACCATCAAGGCATCTACTGAAAGGGTTTACTGGCCTGAGACACCTCTAGATAAGCTGCAGTAGATCTCATCCTGCTGGCAGCCATTCCATGCTGCGGTACCATGCTCCACAGTCTTATTATGTTCTTATTAATGGCTTTGTTCTTTCACTTCTCAAGCTGACAGTTCATTTTCCCTCCTACAGGTTCCTGCCACTGCACAAGAGAATATTTACAGCCATCTATACCCTGTCCCCATGCATACTGCCAGACAACTGGGTCACGAGATATGCGCTCTCACTGAAGGGAGAGGTGCAGAAATGTAATTTGGATTGAGGATGAGGCTGTCAGGGTGCAAAGTCTCCTTGTGATCCCTGTAATTTACTCCCAGCCTCTCCAGTGTATCAAAAATAGAGATCCTGCACTACAAGGGTTCAAAAGCTGTATCTAAAAAAAGCACCCTGCAAGGGCCTGGCTGCTTTTAACAGCCAGTTCTGAGATGGTGCAGCTGTAACCAGGTATCAAGGAAGGAGCTGTGAAAACCCTTGTTGGAGCCACCCACTTTGCTCAAGCCCTTGTCTTTGGTCCCTGCCTGGGCCAACTACAGCTCAGCCTGCGTTTGGCCTTGGATCTTGCTGATCCTGACTTGGCTTCATGGCTGGACCAAGGACCTGTCACTATGAACCTGTCTGGAAATGACTGGCTGCCACTAGTGACTGCTACTGGACCCATGCCTCTTGGTGAGGTCCTGAGGGACTGCAGCAGCACGCTGCCCATGCCTGCCTTCTTATCCACCCCTGACTTGTATTCCCCTGGGGAGCTGCTTCTCCCTGGCAATTAACAACTGACTGTGTCTGCTGGAATGCACAATGCAGAGAAGGGGAGAGGATCTCGCTTCCTCTTGTTATCAACCAGAGGAAGTTGATCCTGGGTTTGCAGAACCTGTTGCTAATATTTTACTTCCTGTGCTTTTCCCTTAGTCTCCTCTATTCAAACCAAAAATTTCAACCATCTTGCTGGAAAGGAGCCAGTTGCTGCCTGTGGATTCACACTTCAGTCTGCCTGTCACTCTGTTGTTGTCCTTCTAACTTGGTAATTGGGATGTGCTGGTTCTAATGCAAGGCAGTGCTGGAAAATGCCTGTTCTGCTTGCAGCAGTGACAGGTGCTGGCATACAACATACTTCTCAGTTGTCAAGACACCTCAGCCCATATCCCAACCTCTCTGTTTCTGCAGATAGGAAGAATGAACTGATGCTTTCTGCAAATAGAACATTAATTTTGCTGACAGGATAACAATAAAGCTACTAAATCAGTACAGGGATTCTTAACGTTACATACACTATTTAAATTACATGTCATCTTTACAAATTGTAAACTAGACGAATGACTAGTCAAGTGTTCACACATGTGTCTTGCAATTGAGACTTCATAGCCACAAAGTGGCATTACTGAAGAAAAATGTGCTGGACAGTGATAGCCCTCAAAATACAGCAGTGGGGCAACAGGATAAGTCACTCATGCTGAATAGGAACTGTCTCTTCTGAAGTGCATTAATGCCAAGTTCAAAATACAATCTCCTGAGCCACAATTACACCTACAACAAAAGATGAAAACTAGGAAATATGCTTACGGATCCTACTTTTTTGCAGCTTGATATTTCTTTTGGTGCCCTTGGAGGGCATTACATGAAAGATTTATGGGGGCAACACAAAGTCCTTTTCAGTCAAGTGGGTTTTCTGTCTATTTAGCAGCTGAGCCAAGTATTCAGGAGGAGGCTTGCTTGAGAGAAAGAGATGTTTCCTTCAAGCCTCCCATCTTAAGCTATATGAAAGCAGTAAATGTAGTGAAAAGGGTGACCTGCTCCAGCAAGCATGTCTTTGGTAACAAGGCCCTGAGTTCAAAGAATTTGGGCAGGGCATGACCATGACCAGTGGTGGCAGGTCCCTCTCACGTCCTGCACAAGAACTGATTTCAAGATTCTTATGTGGATAACACCAATGCTCAGTTTAAAATACTTGGAGCTGTCAGAGGGAATGGGGGGAATCAATTCTGGGACTAGAAGTTACTTGCGAATGATCTTTTCACCCTTCCCCTCCTTATGCTTGCTGGTTCCTTGCCTTCAGGAAAGATCCAGGATGTGAAGTCCCCTCTAGTTTTCTGCCTTGCTATGCCACTCTTCTATGTGTGACCATGCAAAAGTCACTGTCCTTTCCTGTGCCTTCAGATCCCCTTTCCCATTGTACACCACATATAGACTATTTGCTCACCGGGCAAGGACTGACTCAAACATACAGAACCACAGGGACTTAGTGTTATGAAGTGGAGCCCTTGGCTGTGCATCGGCAAATCATCCCTATGGGAATCACTTGATGGTCCCCCTTTTTGCTAGATTAAGAGATCCTGACACAGCTGCCTCTTCTGAAAGAAGGGATGCCATGAAAGTGAGTAATACTATGAATTCATATGGACCTAAGACCTTGCTCTTTTGCTGCCTGTTTAAACGTTGTCTCTTTATTAAGCTGCACAGCACCACATTCACCAGCCTTCCTGGGACATTTCAAAGGCTTCTTGCTTCTAGGCTCATGCTACGGCAGCATTCTTATTCCCACCCAAGACTTTGGAGTTCAGAACAAGGTGAAATTACACAACCTGCATAAAAATAACACCACAGCAACAAGCTCTACTTTTGTCAGTCTCAAAGACAACCTCTTATTTGCTTCCAGGAGAAATATCTGCTTAAATTGTTGGTGTTAATCATGAGCCCTCTTCAACCGCAGATTGCAGGTCCTAGCTAGGTCTGGCAGTTCACACAGTAAAGCAGCAGTGATTTTTCATGACCACTCAACTGCTGTGCTCAAGTTGTCTGTAAAAGTACATTGCACTGGCTGGTACATGAGCCTCTACATGTATGTGTCACCTCAGAAGTGGTCTGCAGTGTGGTGGCCATGGGTGGCACACAGAGCTGAGGCTTGGCTGTGCAGCATATTAGGGATGGACTCAGTCCAAGGGGAGCACTTCCCTGCTAGCAAGCCACAAGGAAGCTGAAACGCTTCAATAACAAAACAGACTAAAACACTGAACAATGCAGCTTCTGCACAGAACAGCCACGAGCACCCAACTGGGTTGGACAAAAGATCTCCTTGCTTTTCCTTTTTATCTTCCTTCTTTTTCCGCCCCTTACATGCAGCTGTTTCACTATAACAAACTCTGCACAGCTTGTGCCTTTCAAAGCACTCAGCTCAGCCCAAGCTCCTGCTTGCGTGGCATTTCTCAGCCCTCCCTCCTCTGCCAGCTGCTCCCTGTACACAGACTAACACGTTCCCCGGCATCGCAGAATGAATTGGGCTGTTACTTACGTGATCATCATATTACAAGCATTTGCAATGGGACTGCTGGCACCTCAGCTGTTGCTGGCTTAAAATAAGCAGCGTTGCTAGGTCTGATGGCTCTGCATCTTGCTATGACAGTAACGTATTAAAGAAAAGGTCCCAACAAGGTTTTGATTCTGCTCTCAGCAAAACACTGCAGAAGAGCTAAACTTAGACATCACTTAATCACAGTTTTATAGACCTCTTAAAGCACCATGAAAGAAATACTTTCCATAGTCAAGGTAGTGTATTTTATGATGCTCATCCAACAGCATAACCTTAGCTTAACTCTAGGTTAATGGAACTTATAGTAGCACTAAAGGAATGGAAATTGCCAATGAGCAAAAAGAATCCTAAATCTACATTTTTCAGAAGCCAGTTCAAGTTGTACAACCTCAGATTTGACCTCAGGAACAGAGCTGCAAAAGCAAAAGCCAGCTGAACTGTAAGCTGCTGTGGAGAGCCCAGAATTATGCTGAGTATAGCCAGTGTTCTTGAGCATAGACTTGTCTTTCACTGTGTAATAAAGAGTTTGTAATGAAAAGTGCATTTCCCCTCTTCTACATCACAGTGGTGGGCAACAACTGCCTGGGAAGCATGGTGAAGGCCTCAAGTCCAGAACTTAGAGTAAATACATTCACTCCTCCTTCCCTAAAATACCGCAGAAAGACTTTTCTTAAGAAATGCTTTAATGGACACTTTTTAAATGAACAAAGTTCATGGGAGCCATCAATTGTTGCAGCAGCACACTCGTTGTTTGTAGAAACCTGCTTGTTCTTGTCCAGGCCACATGGTGACCCAAAAGCTTTTGTAGTTATAGGCATGAAACCACATGGCTTCGTATCCTTTCTGAGTCTCTTTCACCACTGCAAAACATGTACCTACTCAAGCACAACAGCTTGAATGCCCAAAGCTACTGAATTTCCTGAAGCAAAATAGAGGCACACAGCACAGGAAAGCATTCCCTACCTTCATGCTAAGTCCTGGCTCAATACTGAAATACTGAAGCATCCCCATGATGTCTTTCCCAACCATTCCTGCCCACAGCGTTTTACTTTCCATGCCTCTATATCCTGGTTCTTCCCTAGTGCATCTCAGAGATCCAAGACTCCAGAGCTCTCAGCAGTCCCCTCCTGCAGTCCCACATAATCCTCTCCTTGGTCACTAAAAACACTGGCCTCAGCTCAGCTTCACAGCTGCATCCTCCTCTTAGGAGCAGAATGATCATGGTCTCCTTTATGTCAGGCCATAAGGACAGTTTGTATAAGGGGACTTGAATTCTAACAGACTTGGCTTGCAACTAACATCTGAGCCCTGTGGCTTGCTGGAAACGAGAACCCCTTGTCTCTTCTCTACCATGACATTTCCCGAGCACAGCAGGAATGCATGGCAGACCTGTAAGTTCAGCTACACTCATCGGGCTGTGCAGGAGGTGCAAGAGTGCAGATTCGTGCAGAAGATGGGAAGGGAGGGAGGAAGGCAGGGAGACACAAGACTTCCTGCCTAGTTCCTAGGCAGTAGTGCAAGTCCCCTTTTTCTCTACCTGATGGTAAGTACCATGGAGCAGAAAAGGAATCCAGCTCTGACCTGATGGATGCTGCTCTAAGGTCTATCATGCTGCTTATGTAAACAAAAACCCTTTACAAATCCGCAGGAATCCTCCTTTCTAAGTCATACTAGTATCTTTGTTCCTCCCCTGACAGTGCAACCCTCTTCAACCAGACTAACTATGACCCTCTTTAGGTGTATTTTCTTTGTAGTAGGTAAATATGAGCCATCAAGCCCCAGGATACATGATGAGCTCAGTAATTAGTGCGCACTGCTTGGCAGGGCAGAGGATGGGGCTGCTGCAGCCACCTGGCTTCCTGGCAGGCAGTGATTTTCTACAGCGCTCCCAGGGTCCCAGTGAGAACAAGGGCTGGACAGCGTGGCACTGGAATCAATGGGAACTGAGCTCTCCCAGCAAGCAGATCAGGGCTTGGGGATCACAAAGCACTTCCATTTCCACAAAGTATACAGAAAGAGGTAAAGGGAAACGTTTGCAGGAATATGATCATTCCTGTGGGTTGGTAGCATCTGTGAGCAGAAGCCAAACCAAAGCCATAAAGAACAGAAGTGCCTGACCTCTTTTCTCCTGTTGTTTTTAATTCTGTCTGAATTGTTTTCCAGACAGTGGGAATCAGCTTTACTTTTTTCTGTACATGAGCAGCATAAAATTTGGAAGGATGATGCTTGCTACCCAGCTGAGTTCACGTATCAGGGGGAGGAAGGTCATTGGTTATGTTCACCTTCACATTACAGAAGGTCAACCAAAATCAGTGCTCTATTGTGCTAGCAGTAAGAAATAAACTGAGCACAGAGTTTACAACCAATACATGAGAGAGAGCGCATTTACCATTTTATAGACTAGAAACAGAGACATAAAGAGCCTATTTAAAGCATATTTAAGCTCCCGGAAAGACTCTCCTTGACTTCCCTGGGTTTTGTATCATGCTTAGGGAAATTAAGCAAGTTGCCAAAATGCACACAGTGAGTTTGCAGGAAAGCCAGAACCCAAAAACTAGATCTGCTGAGCTCCAGCATCCTTCCTCAAGCCAGCTCGCTGCTGGAGGTGCTGGAATGGCAACAACAATCTGCTCGAGTGTGAAATCCTAGCTGCCAACCTGGCACTGCTTTTATTTCTCTGACCTATTCCATTGCTCAGATCCAGGCTTTTACTTGAGCAGAAAAGAATTACAGAGAAGAGTCATCATCATCACCAGACAGGCAAAAACACATTCATGGTAATGCATTAGTCACAGAGTAAAGGGAAAGAAACTCGTTTTCAGGAATTGAGACATACATTTGGGTCACCAGGGTACTTAATTATGAACCAAGGATGCAGCTTTATGCAGCTCAGGTACCCAGATTTCTAGGCTGTGAACTCTATGATGGCTTTGCCTTCCTGAAGGCTGGATCACAAGGATGGCTGCTTTTCTGCTTGACAGCTACAAGGATATCTGGTCTTAAACGGTCAGCCGCCATTCTGCCTGCTCTGGTGGCCCACATCCTCACTCACATGCAAGAGAATAAGTTGATAGACATTGCCCAGGCAACATATTAATTTCATTACAGCAATTTAGTCCTGAGATTTTCCTCCTCTTTCATCCACAAGTGAGTCTGGCACCATTTTGTTTGTTAAGCTTCACATTCTAGCTGAGGGGCTTTCCCGAAACAAAACCAGGTACTGCTGAGGACAATGGATTATTTGGAGTCATTTCATATATTGACAAAGTGCAGCAGTCTCAGCAGGGAAATGCAGCAGCAATTTAAGTGCAGTGGCCAGGAGTGAAGACAACTACACCCAGTGAAAACGGCAAAGAAAACTCTATATACATATGCCCGTAGAGATGTTTTATTTTGGCAAAGGTATTATAGTCAGTTGTTAGGAAAGCATCTCTAATGGTTTTCTGACTGAATATCCTTTTGTTTTGCATCAGATAAAAACATCTTCTGGGGAGAAGGTGAGGTGGGGAATCTATCTGAAGCAGCAAACTTGAAACTAGTATATTCTGAGGGGTTTTATTTAAAGATCTTCTTGACACAGTAATAGGCTCTGAAGATCTATTTTTATGCCTTTGTTTTCATTTGAAAGAGAACACATTATTCCAACTGCCCTATGGCTACCAAAGAGGATCACGAAAAAGAAAACAAATGTGCATTTCCTTCTCCTTTTAGCCCAGGAATTTGCATGCTATAATAATGGATGTAAATTTAAACAGATTTTAACAAAGCTGAAAGCCCAGACATCTGCTGAATGTGGTGGTATCTCCCACACACCAATTTGCCTTGTATGGAGGATGCAAGAGATCAACAGGAGCACTTGAGAAAGGGCATGTGTTTGCCAAGAGTGTGTTGAGATTTGAAACAAGCATATGCTTCAGAATCCCAGCCCTGCTTCTTCTTTACAGGTCTTTCATCTTGATTTTATAAAGATCTGGGCCACATTGCAGATTTCAGCCATTGCTCAAGCCAAGCTCTGGGTATGTCGGTGTTTTAATTTCAATGTGGCTGCCCAGCAGAGTCATATTAAGACAGTTTTACAATCACTCATTTGTATGGTGTACACCACGTATGTGTCCAATGACCTATTACAAGTTTTACCTTAGCATTTCATCTTTTTGGCTCTGTGACCAACAGGAATTTATGAGGGTTGGTGGAGTTGCCCTTTATGGCAGAGAACATACGGAATGCCTGAAGCTCTGTCTTGGAGCAGATAATAAGTCGAGAGCGCATGGGTCAGGCCTAAAGGGCAGACCAGCGAGGGTGACACTTGTGGGTGTTTCCTACAGATCAGGAGGTTGAAGATGAGGCCATTTACAGACAGCTGGAAGAAGCCAATCACAGACTGTGGTTCTCATGGGGTTTTCAACCACCCTGACATCTGTTGGAGGAACATCACAGCCAGGAACAAACAATCTAGGTGGTTCCTGGAGAGCACTGATGATAACTTTCAGACTCAGGTGATGGAGGAGCCAATGAGGGAAGGTGTGCTGCTGGACATGACACTAACAAGCTAAGAATGATGAGTTGGTGATGTAAAAGTAGGCAGTGACCATGGGATCATGGAGTTCAGCATCACGTGAGGAGGAAGCAGAGCAACAAGTAAGATCACAACCCTGAACTTCAGGAAAGCTAACTTTGGCCTCTTCAGGGACCTTCTTGGAAGAATTCATGGGAACGAGGGTACAGGGGGCCAAAAAAGCTGGTTAATATTCAAGGATCACTTCCTCTAAACCTGAGAAAGGTGCATTTCCCATGGGCAAAGAATCAAATAAAGAAGGAGACCTGCATGGATGAACAAGAAACACCTGTCAAAACTCAAACACAAGCAGGAGATATACAGGAGGTGGAAGCAGAACAGGCAGCTTAAATGAATCTGAGGATGTTGCCAGAGTATACAGAAACACAACAACGAAAGCCAAAATTATATCTGGCTAAGGATGTGAAGAACATGAAGGGCTTCTTCGAATACACCAAATAATGAAAGGAAAATTAGAGAAAATGTGGGTCCTCATACTGTGATTCTGTAGGTAATGAACAGCAAATGTCACGAAGCAGTACAATGCTCCTACACGAAAGAGCATCTTAACCTCACCAGGACACATCTGCTGTCCACCATGCCCTACAGCCATACAGAACAGCTAGGATTGGCTTGGCAGAGATTCAGAGAGCAGTAATGGGAATGATTTATTTTCTTCTCCCAAAGAAAGAGAAAAACACAAATTTCCTTTAGAAAGGGAATGAGCAGCAGGTTAATCAGAGTCCTGAGAGAGGTAGGAAATAGAGAGCAGGTACTTGTCTGGAACAAGTTAAAAAAAGAAATGAGTGAAATGCTAAGTGTCAAACTCAGGAGGAGACTGTCCTCTCCCAGATGACAGCAGCTCTGTGGGAGTCTCAAACTCAGGATGTCCAAGGCTTTGAACTTAGAACAGACTCAGTTTTTTAATGATGTCTGAATATTCAATATTAAAGAGATTACTTTTTATACTAATGTTAAAACTTGTTTGCAAGACGCAAACAGCCCTCAACTATTCAAGTGGAGGTTGAGGACTTCATGCAGTGGGTTTAGACTCACGCTTTCAGGGAGACAGCCTCAGACATTCCTTTTTTTTCATGAGGATAAGATGAAACTGAAGCAGCCTCACGAGTTACCAGGTTGGGCCAAACCAAGCAGTCGCTAGATGAGGTGGTAAGGCATGAAACTGCCGAGCAGAATCAAGGCTGCAGCAGCACAGTTACATCGTTGGTTGGTGTCAGCACATGACCTCTTTAAAGTTTTCAGAACAGAGTATCATTTGCCTTATCCTTTCCTAATACTCCCTCGGGAAGCTGGCCATCAGTATCACTGAGAGCACAGCTGGACAAAAGCGTTTATAGCCACCCAGGCTATACAAAGTGATCTGTCTAAACCTGCCTCCATGCACACGCGTTGTGATTCCATAATGTTAATGCACTTTAATTATCTCAAGACTCCTAGACCCTGAGAAATAGGTTGTTTCTTTCACATGGCTGAGTAGTCTTTACTCTACAGCTGAGCAAGAGCAGCACTGTAAGCCTTGCTTATGTCTCAAACAGGAACTCTGCAGGTAGAGAATACTGTGTTCCTCCAAAAGCACGCCCAGCCAATTTCTCATCCTCACTCACTATATTCAACATGACTGAGCATGGTAGAATAATGGTGCTTAATTCCTTCTGGCTTGCTCATTTTCTCCTTGAACAAACAGAATTGCATGTGTTTTAACAGGGCAGAGGAAAGCCAAACCACCATGAGTGCAGGTCTTGCTATAGGCCAGAGAAAGGTGCATTAGAAGGTGGAGACAAAAGTTGTTCTGCACAACCACTGCATACACAGGTGTGTGTCCATAAGGAGGGCATAATACATCCCTTCCAAGCTCAACCACCCTTGTGCCATTTGAAATCCACCTGATAAGACACAGTTTGACAGGAAGCTTCCTGACTCACTGAATCCTTCTGCAAGAGGCTGGAACTCTTCCTCTTGACTTTCAAACAGGCTACTTTCAAAGTAGCAAACTTTCAAAGGGCTGATGAAGCACAACTTAAATGATTCATTCCTTCCAGTTCTGCAGGGTGGATCAAGGCTTCAAAATGAACCCGCTGCTGGTCCTTTTCCACTCCTCTCCTGCTATTTCACAGCTGGATAATCAGCAGAAACTAGTGCTTGATGCAGAAATGGGATTGTGATGGTGAAAAAAATCAATCTACGTGAAATCTGGGAAGGAAAGTGTATTCCCAGAGGTAAGAGCAAGGAGCTTCCTCAGGGAAAAGCGAAAACAGGGACTGACTTAATGTACATAAATTACAAGCAGAGCAGTAAGGAGCCAGTGCAGAATCACTCTGGGCAGCTCTGGGGACAGAGACCACCTTCACTGCTGGAGCAGGACAGCAGTATCAGGCACTCTCAGAGCATGAACATCGAGCCCAGCCCCACTCAAATCTCTTGCCATACTTCTGCATCCACCAGCTTCCATGTGCCAAGCACAGCCCAGGAGGCCAAGCTCTCCGGCACAGCCATCTACCTGCTGACAGGGGGTTGAGTGGGAAATACAGAGTTAAATGCTTCTATGCACACAGCCCTGAGCTCTGGCTTTCCTCCAGGCTTTGTCAGGAATCACTCTGTGCTCTTTCCCTTTGTTCCTCTCATCCTTTTGCTGAGATTGTTCCAGGCTGAGGACATGTGTTTTCTCTTGTGCAGATACACCTGGCAGCCTCACATGGAGGAGCGGGGAGATCTTCAATTGGCAGCCCTTGTTTCCTTGTTCTCTCTGAGTGCTCTCATGTAGCTCAGCTTCACTGAGGGAAAACAGTATTGCAGATTCTCTTATGCAGTTTCTGAAGTAGGGGAAACCAAAGACTTTCCAGTATGTAGAATAAAGACAGATTATATAGGAGAGAATGAAGCAATGAGAGTGCCCCAGAGCTGAGGAAGGAGGTCAAGATCCTGAGGAGTCAGAAAATAATTAGACAAGACAGCAAAATCAGTTGACTCTCCCAAGGAAGCTACTGTGTTTTTGGACATACAGATGTCTAATTTAAACAGGTCAAGAATTCAGAGAACAGTAAAAGACCTAGAAAAAACAAAGGTAAAATAAAAAGAACAGGATCATGGTTCAAAAAGACAAATAATTCCTTTGTAAATATTTTCATTTAAGCTGGGTGGGTGCCAGTGAATTGGTAAAAGTAAGCAGTTCTGCTGTTTATTATCCATGAAAGAAAACAGTCCAGGAAGTCAAAGGTGGGAATGCTAAAGGAACCCAAAGTCTCTGTCTCCATATCTCATCCCAAGTGAGTTCAAGCACAATCAACACTCACCAAGACAGGAGAAACCTTAAGATCTGAAAGCAGTCTTGACCTTTACATTGATAGAGACTACTCAGAGGTATCAATTACAGTAGTATTGTGCAAGGGGTATTCAACTTTTTTTATCAGATCTGAAACTAATTGTTGAAGATATGAAAGATGTAATGTGCGGGTGAGTTCTTCCATATCTGTTTCCATTAAATTCTCATACTTTGAAGCAGCTACTTGGGGTTTTAAGTCACAATAGGAATCTAAGCAAAGTCTGATCCAGCATTCTTGGTCCAGGACAGAGCCTTTAGATACAACCATTAAGCAAATTATTCCTGACCAGCCCTCTGTGAGAAAGTCAGCCCTTCAGATTTGCTTAGTTACATTGTACTCCGTGCACTTCCATTAATAAATAGTTCATTTCAGTGTTGCCATCTAGTTTGCTTTTCAGAAAAGGGAAGTCCAAAATGGGATGTACAAAAGGCTTTCTACTCTGCTTGCCTTTTTCTTTTAAACAGTTATCGTTCTGTGGAGGCTGCAATTCATTTAGAAGAAGGCTGGCTTGAAAGCCCAGGACAAATGTCAGGCATGGCAGAGGAGAGGTGACTGATCTGCTCTGCAGAGCCTCCACGAGCACTGTTTATTTGCTGTGCACACTAGAGCTAGTTCTGTGCTCCATCACCATGGCAGCTTATTGACATCCAGGCATCTTCACAGACACACTCATTGCATCTTCCCATGACTGCAAATGAGAGGAACAGGGATGCCAGAAGACATCCTGAGGAGGCAACAGTGTACAAAGGAGCCAGTCTAAAGTGGGAATACATCCAAAGGGGTAGGGGGAGTTATCTCAGCACCTATAGCAGACCTCAACAACCAACCTCAACTGCAGAAAGAAAACAAGTCTTGGACATGCTACAAGTTCCCTAAAATGCAAAGAAACCAGCTTTATTCTTCTGTGGCAAATATCAGTCACATCAGTCTTAACTTCTGCAGAGGAGATTGGTGCAAGGGCTAGTCATAATCTGACATCTGTCCTGTCAAATATGTGAGCACATCACCCATAGAAAGCAAAAGAGAGATAGTGGCCAGGGAAGGATTCAAGCACAGCATTTCCTGACCTTTCCTCTGCACATCTGCTATCAAGAGATGAAGCAGGAAGGGCTGAGCAGAGCCATGAAAAAAGAACCAAGGAAGATCTGTCTGCAGGTTTGCTTCTTTTGAACAGAGACAGACACAAAAGCTTCCATTTGTAAAAGCACCAAAGCTATAATACAGAGAAACAAATTTCCCTGGTGACACAACAGAAGCCATTTCAGTTGCAGAACTTGACAGGAAAAAGCCAAACAAATCCAGTTGCCCCAGTTTTCAAGGCAAGACTCCCCATTTTCTACCAGACCCCAGCTTTATCCTGCCAGTGGCCAAAGCCCAGAATTATGAACACTAAAGCCACGGTAATACCTCAAAATGCTGCCACTTTCTCCCCAGTCTGACACATCTCCTGTGATGCAGAATGTAGCACGAACAGTTCAGAGCTCCTTCAAGAGCTCTCACTGAATCGCTGAGCCCCCTGCTTGGCCTGCTGAGTTGTGAGAGTACCATAGCTGCGGAGAGGGTTAACCATATATCCCAATAAAAGCTAAAGAGCAGCCAGCCCCGAGGCTGGAAGCCAACACCATATCTGCCTTGAGCTGCTCCCCAGCAGGGGTAACACACTCAAATACTTTGGCCTCCAAGATGAGCAAGCCACAGTTTCTAGACAGGTTTTGAAACAGCATTTTCATAGAATCACAGAACAGTTTGGGCTGGAAAACAACTTAAGTCCCAAACCCCCTGCCATGGGCAGGGACACCTCACACTAAACCATCTCACCCAAGGCTCTGTCTATCCTGGCCTTGAACACTGCCAGGGATGGAGCATTCACCACTTCTTTGGGCACCCTGTTCCAGTGCCTCAGCACCCTCGGAGTAAAGAACTTTTTCCTTATATCCAGTCTAAACTTCCCCTGTGTCAGTTTGAACCCATCACCCCTTGTCCTATCACTACAGTCCCTGATGAAGAGTCCCTCTCCAGCATTCTTGTTTACCCCCTTCATTTTCACCTGCTCTTAACCATAGCTGATTTCAGTGAGTCATTTATCTGAGAGCAGGCACTATTTCCTTGTCAACGAGGCAAATTGGTCTGGGTTTGCTATTCACTGAATTTCCAGACAGAAAGCCCTTAGGTTAATGGAGGAACACAGGCAAGGCAAAGGCAATCAGCCTTCCAGGTCTCGCCAGGATCACACGGCTTACTATGGCCATGTCATTTTGACCTGCCACCCTTCTGCCACCTTGGCATGAGTTTTGCATGGCCACTGACAGCATGTTGCACCTACACTGGTACTGCACCTATTGAGGAAAGATTAGGAAAGCAGCAGGGACTGTCTGCATGTCAGCAGGAAAACAATACATCAGTTACAGTGTCTGAAACCAAATTCACTGCTGGTTCAGCTCAGATTTGTGGTTTCCCAAGTACCTCTCTTCACCTGAAGGAAAATAGCAGATCTCTAAATATTCCACACTGGATCTTGGGAGGTGGATCCAACATAGCCCTGTACGTAAATCATTCCTGGTTTGACTGATGTTTGGACTGTGTACAAAACAAGGAACGTGGAGGACTCTGCTTGCTGTCTGGAGTCCTCTTGGCTCTCTTGCTGTGTACCACATACACCATCTGTGGCTCTGCACACAGTGCAAGTCACACCAGCTGGTCAGCACTGCTTCTTGCTTGTGCAAGTCCAAACCTCAGCATCTGCCGTGCTGGTTCATGGAGGAGACCAACCTCAGGACCCCCCAAATGCTCACAGGGTCTGGCATAGAGATAAGCTCCCCATGCTGCAGCTGTACCACAGTCAGCTCTGAACAGAGTCCGGTTAGGCACAGCTTGAGCACCACTAGCACCAACACATGCTTGTCTATTATTTGTACTATTTAAGCAACTGCAAAGTAGACCTCCACTGGCAGCAGCACCCTTTGATGATGCTTAACAGATTTGCCTGCTTCCCACTTGAATGTCACCAGTAATTATTCTGACTGTTCTTTTATTTATACCTTAATAAGCTTGTTCTTCCTTTTAAGGATAGCACTGTGGTGGTATCTTTTGTCTCAATACCCCCATATACCACCATGCACCACCTCGCTGGGTTCCAGTCCACAGAAATACAGTCTTCCCATCAGTCCCTTGCTATTTCCTCCCTCAAACGCGTCTTTCCTCCAAGTCCTTCCCACCCCCGTTGAAAGTGTCATGAAGGACAGCCAAAGAGCTACCCCCATCTCAGCAAACCACCACTGCTTCCTGGGGCTCCTGCAACCTCCTGTGCAGCTGTACCAGAGCCAGAACTCAGAGGGTTTCCCACTGCCCCCTGAGCATCAGGAATCCCAGGGGACTTACACATACGGCCCCTGTGTTTTAAGGGAGTTGCCTCTGCTAATCTTTCACTCCCCTGAATTCAGTTTTGCAGATTAGTGTAGTTAATGAGGTACTTTGGGTGCTGGCTTTCTGAATCTTTGCGGAATAAAGGAAAAAGAAAAGCTCAAATCTCGCCATGGATTTCTGATTCAATTCTGAAACCAGAGCAGTAGCATGGATATAAAATGCAAGCAATACTGAGGATTAGCTCACCATCTTACTCTGCTATTTATTCCTCTTTGAAATGACTCAGCTCTGAAGTTTGACATCTTCGTCGTTGGCAAACACAAGCACTGCATCCCACTGATGCCTCTTGTCTCGCTATCATTTCTGTATTAGTCCGCATGACAATTAGAGGAACACAAACACATTCAGGCTCAGCCACGGCAGGAGATGTGAAGGAAGGAAATCTCCCCAAACCTTTCTGAGGCAGAGTCTGCTCCTTGCACAGCACAAGTCTTTACAAGATCCCTTCTCTTTCATGCTTAAAGTTTCCAAGGTCGGTGACCTGTTGAAAATAAGGTCAGCTGCCTTATTTTGTGTATGCCTATTGGATGTATGTATGTACATCAATTCCCTTCCACTTGCCTCCAGAGATTTCCCACCCTTATCCCACAGAAAATGCTTAAGGCAAGCTTTCACATAGCCTGTTTGAATACAACCCAATGCTTTCAGCACTGCTCACTTTGTTCCTTGCTGTGTGACATAGACAGCAAGGCAGAAAGGTGAGCTGAGCACTTTGATGCTCACAGCACAAGAGCCATCATCTGAGCACAGCAGTCTACATTGCCACATGGACTAACTGAGGCTATAAGAGTGAAGAGTGCCCAGCCAAGGGAAAGGATCTTGCATAACATTTGCCTATGCTCAGTATCTAAAATCATTGAGAAGTTAGGACCAAAAAAAAAGAAGTAACATAGAATTTGAACTAATCTCAAACCAAAACACAACCAAGATGACTAGAAAGTCATTTGGAGAGAATAGGAAATGAAGAGAAAAATATGGATTTCATACTTAATCATGGTCCCAAGGGACATTAAAAGATATGAAAACAATTTTGTAAAGAGATAATAGAGACAATGACAGTCCTGCAAAAGTTGTGTTTCACATATATCCTTTGGAATGCACCATGTAGACCCAGGTATATTTTGGTCTCCAGTACTCCTGCAGCATGACTGCAGTAATCTGCATTGCTGGGCAATGTTTGACACCTATAGTGTGAATTAGTTATTTTCCCTTTCACCAAAGTCACTCCATAAATATAACTCAACTATTCTTGCTCCAGCATGGAGCAGAAGACCAGACGCTAATCTGCTTGTTTAAGGAGCAGAGAAAGCCATGGAGGGAGACCATTGCTCAAGGCAAGACCATAGGAGTCCCTGCACCACCGAGCAGCTCAGCCCAGCAGGTCCTACTCCCTCCTGTGCCAGCAGGCTACAGATAGTGCTAATGCAACACAGAGCCTAACTCCCCCGCTCAGCCAGGCTGTGACAAAAATACACCAGCAATAGGAAAGGAAAGAACAGGATCAGCAGAAACAGGTCCCTGCAAGAGGAGTAGCGCTGGGAATGAGAAGGGAGCAAAGAAACCAAGGTGCAAAGATAGAGCTGCTGAGCAGTGAGCACAGAGGAGCCACCGTGGCAGCTGCACATGGACACAGGAGTTTGCAGGCAGTGTTTGCCTGCTTGCTCCATCTCTAGTCAAGCAGCACTGTGTTCAGAAAAGCCCTGGCTTCTCTGTACCATCCATTCCCTCGCACATACAGAGAGCAGAATAGAGACTTATGGTGGTTGCTGTGGACACTTGGATCATAACAGCAGTGGAGGCAGGGGGAAGTTCCCCCAGGTTAGGGAGGGACCCCATGGGCACTACACGAGGACAGGCTTTTGTGGTTTTAGCACATAGGCAGAGGGTCCCGAGCCTGTCCGCCAGGCAGCAGCACAGACATAGATAGCCCTGAACCCACAATAGTTCCACAGCCCTGACAACCCATAGGAGCGCTTTTATATGCATAGACTACCCCATGCCCAGGCACTGACATGTCAGCCAGCCATGATTCCAGTGAAGTGACTTGGACACGAGTGACCCCTGTGGTCTCCCTTCACTATAGAAGAGACTTGCAAATCCTTCCCAACATGTCTGGATGCGTTTTGCTCCTCGCAGACTCCCGTGTCCCAGCAGGAGACTGGAGCTGAATGAACAACTCCCCTTACGTTTAAGTCTTTTGATGAGGAAGATGCTTGCCTGCAGCTGCCAGTCAGTACATCAGGCTCTTCATTATCTTTTAAAATATGAAATAAAGGAATTGACTGAAATGTCAGGCAGCAGCCTCTTGTCCTGCCTTTTATGAAAGAATAAGTTTAAAATAATAACAGGTAATAATAAAGCCCTGTCATCTCTGCAATGCTCTCCATTATGTGTAACTGAACGTGATAAGAATTTACAGAAAGAAAAATCCAGCCAGAGGCAACAAGGCCTTACCAATGGCCTTTGACAAACCCTTTATCACAAAGGGACCTACCAATACTCTTTGGCAACCTCTTATCACAAGGGCAGCATGCAAAGAAACACCACTGCATCCCTGGGGCCAGTAGAGACAGGGGCTTGAAGAGTTTGCTCAAGTCCCACAAGATGCTCTGCCCCCATGAGCCAGCTCAGAACATGCTCCCTGACACAAAGTTCAGAGCAAGAGAAATTGCTAATGTCTGGGTGAGGTTAAACTGATAAAACCCCCAAGAGAGGAAATTAGGCAGCACACCACTTACAAATAGCCAGGATAATTACCAGCTACTGGGACAGGAAACCAAGTTCACCAGCTCCATGCTTCAGAACACAGGCTTGGCAGAATCTCCCTTTCTTTGCTTTTATTTCAGCTTAATGAAATGAAAGACAATTCAGGAGGCCTCAGGGCCTGACCCTGTAGTGTTGCTCAAGAGGAACATCAGGTGTTTTGCAGAGTTAAGGAAGTAGCCTGTGGTTTAGACATCTTTTCAGTCAAACAGGAGCTGTCCTTGATTAGCTTTGACAGAGGAATTAAGGTATTGGAGGTGCTGGGAGCAGATCTGAGATACCATGAGCACTTCAAGGGCTCTGAATTTTGCGTGTTAGTCTAGAATTCAAAGCCCTAAAAACTCCTTAAATCGTTCAAATTACCAGACTGTTTAGATCAAAAAAATCAAAACAGCCAGTTGAGACAATTTAACTTCTTTTACCCTTCATTTCAAAGTGCTGGGCTTTTCAAACTGATAGAATTTAACCATTTGAAATGCCAGCTTCATGCAGTACAGCAGAAAGCCATGCCAATTAAAAGATGAAAAAGGTGTTTTGTCATTTTTCTAATGATATCAGAATAGTGGCTTTTTAAAGAGAAGATGATCCAAAACAAAAACATCATCAAAACAGCAATGTGGTGAAGCATTAAAATTCTAGCAGAACTGCCTTTGGCTACAGAAAGCACCAGAGCTCCTCCTGCCCAGCCCTGCTTTGGGAGTCTGCTTCTTAGAGAAGTTCAATGCCAGACTCAAGGTCTTCCAGGGCAAGGATCTGAATAACAGATCAGCTTCCCTTTTGAACTGGATGTCAAGATTTCTTGGCTCAAGGTAGATGTTGATAAGCACGAACCTCAAACTCACCAGCCATCTGAAGAATGAGACTGAAAGTAAGGCTTGGAGGCAAACGCTATTAATCAGTATTCTGTATAATTGACCACTGGAATTCCCTGGGTTCTCTGCCTTCAGTGGGAAGATTCAGATTTGCTTTGGTTTAACTATCTTATCAAGAAGACAACCAGGATAATCAGCAGAACAGGTCAGTATTGCCAGCAGTGACAGATGCCTGCGCAAAGGCAAGAGAAGCCTGACAATTGGTAAGATTTGGCTAGATATGACAGTGGTGCAAGTACAAAGGAATGTCTGAAAATAGAGGGGAAAATACTAGCTTAAAAATTGCTAAGCTTTGCAACACCATGCATGAAGCTGAAAACAAGCAGCAGTGCTTGCTCCTAGAGTCCACTGAAAGTAGGAAAGTTGTCAGTGCAAGGAAGCATCTCTTTCATTGGCATTATCTAGCACTGGTTGGGCATTAGCAAAGGGGGAAACATTTTCTTCCCCAACTGTATACAAGTCCCATGATTTATATTCTTTACAGCATTTTTATGAGCTTCTTTAGCACATCACCCAGTGTAATAACAGTATGATAATTGTGTTGGCTGCATGTCCTGGCACTTAATTATAACGCTGTCATTGTCATTTCCCAGCTTGTCTAACAGAATAACTTGCCATGTGGTTGACATCCAATTAAGAAAAAGGGGGGAAAGAGAAAGAAAAAATACAAATATGACATCAACATAAGACACTTGCTTGATGGCTTTGTGATAAAGTCCCTAAGTTACAGATCTGCACAACAGTGTCCACTTTCATCTGCAGGCTTCTTGCACAGGTTCTGTATGCATGAGAAGGACAGCCTGTAATTCAAAGGCTTAGTTTTAAGATGTCTTCTTCCTCTCCTCTGGACCAGCACAGGTCAAGCTCCAGCCTAGCTCTGACAAACATTTGCTGTCTTCACATGACAGAGATTTTTCCCCTTTACTAGGTGCAGGTACAGCTCCAGCCCCAACCTTAAGCTGTCTGAAAAGAGCTTGTTGAAGATGCAGAATCCTTGCTCCTGCAGCTAACAGAGCTGATGAGGCTGGCACCCTCCTCCAGTGCATCCTCACTCAACAGCTCCCACCCAAAATCCAACTGAGAAAATTTGACAAATCCTGTAACATCTCATCTACCACCTCCAGGATACTCAGAATGTTCCAAACCCCAAATCGGTCCTCAAGGCACTGTTTCTTAATCAAAGCATCTGACATGCAGTACTAAATTTACTTTGCTTACCCTGGCTGTCCTTTCTAGCACGCCTGTTTCAGGGAAGCTTTCTCTGGGATCACTAACACAAGCAAGTCACAAGTAATGGTGCATAGACAGTGCTACTACCACCGTTCATTCGTACTCTTTGCTCACACATGGCCTCTTACAGTAGCTCAGTTCACTCATGGTAACTGATCCGTGCTTCACATGTTAGCTACACAAACCCAGGATGTCCATTCTAGCACAAATGGATCCAGTTTTTCATACCATCATAGCCAGGTATTAGAGGCTTATGTGCATTACTAAATGATCTTTATCCAATCCCATAGTTGAGCATCACAAGAACTGAGACACTGCAGCTGCTTCACAGCTGTAGGAATTCCAGCCCTAGGGACCTCAGTGAATTCAAGATTGCTGTGTACTCTGTGTTCTTTTCCACAGTGATTATTTATGTAACTAGGATTAATGGAGACACAAAAAGAGCTCTTGACAAATAGCATACCTGTGAAATAATAAACTACAGTGCTGTCGCACTAGGGTTCCTCACTGCTGAGCAGTTAGACACAAGTCTGCCCTAAGAAATCTCTATAGCTTTTTCAGGAGAAGGTTTCCTCTCCCCATGCTTCTTTCCTACATGAGCAAGAGGTGTGCACAGTGATGCTCCTTTCTCTCTTGTCTTCTCCCTGCAGCTGCCACCTTTCAGCAGTGCTGCACCCCATGGTCTGTCAGGCTCTTGGACACAGACAGAGGAGTGAGCAGCGAGAGCAGCACTGCACTGGAAATCATGGTTTAAAGGTTCAGTAATGTGTTGTGCCTGTATTTATTCTTCCCAGACTGCATTTGTTGGCCACATGGAGCCTCTGCAGGTGGGAGCTGGAGCAAATAAGTGCCCTTTTTTCCTTCTTTCCAGGCCTTATCACAGCTTTGTTCTGAATTTTGGAGCATTTCCTTCTCCCCCCAAGAAGCCATAGGAAGTCATGCAGTCTGGGAAGTAGTTGGGCTGAGGTGACTGAGAGGGGAAAAGCCATGCAGGGAGGTTTAAGTTAATGGAGTGTGGCAGAGAGAAGAATGGCTTGTTTTCCCCCTTTCTATCCAGAAAATCTCCTGAGGATAAAAATCACTGAATCAAAGCTGGACTTACAAGAGACTTAAGGCGAGAGCATTAGGATTTGGGGAAGAAAGGTAATCAGCAGCTTGCTCTGCCTAAGGCAAAGCTGATAGGGTCACACCTGAGATGAAAGGATTAACACCTTATTGTAGCTTGTAGTGGGACACAGTGGGATGCTTTGGGGCACTGACCAACAGGGGACCTGCGGCAGCAGCTCCTGTTGCTCTACTGAGGAAACCCGAGCTGAAAGCAGAAGGGCACAGGTAGGATCCCTCACCAATTGCTGCAAACAGCTCCTCTCTCCGAGTTTCCCCCAAGCATCCAGGGCTCATCTCTTGATTCCTCTTGATTCCAGTGCTTGGGCTTGGGCTTCTCCTTCCAGCTCCCACTGCTGCACAGGTCCCCTTCCCTACAAGATATCTCCACTCAGGATTCCACACTGAGAAGCTGCATCAGCAGCTACAGTGCTGGAGCAATGTGCAATGTCGCAGGGCATCTGCAAAAGGTCACTGAGAACTGTTTTCTCTTGAGTCTTGTTTTTGTTTAAGAAGTCTGGGGAAGTGCTTTTTTTGGAGGCTGGGAGGGGGAATTGTGCTGCTTTAACATAAATTTCACTGAGAGGCTACAACTTGCATTTAAATTGATTTATGAGCATGCTCGCTGAGGTCTGCACCACCTTAACCGAGGCAATTAAAAACCTGATGTTAGCTTAATTGGTTCAAGGTTTACTACAAGCAAACCTTAAATACTGAGATGCTTTTCCAGAAGAGCACACTGAGTTATTTGCCTGGTGTTTCAAAGGCATATGTCCGTGCTAATGTCCTTAGTCCTTGTTGAGCAGATCACTACAGCAACTGACCTAGACACAGCACTTCTATGTCACTATGTGAGAACTGAGGACTCCTCCCAGGGTGATCAAGGTCTGTAAAGCAGAATTCAACTTATTCAAATAAGATCCATGTGCCTCAGTTGGAATCAGTTCACCTATGATGTGACCCCCGGTGCCTGCTCTTTCTAGCTGTTATGTTAAAACCTCATTAGCTTCTGCAAACACAAAGCCAGGAGATGGTTAAGATCCGAGTTCATTAATACCCCCACAAACCTAATGTACAGAAGCTTCAACAAAAGCTTTTGATTTAGCCCATCTTTTGAGTTTCTTGTTCTTAATCAATTATTTCTGTCCTGCAAACAACTTCCCTTTCCCCTAGGATAACATCTTAATTAAATGCATCTGAACTGAACCACATACCTGCTAGCAAGGGTGACCACACCAAGCTGGGAGAAATTACACCTCTTGCTCCACTGTTCTCATGCTTATTTGCAGATCTAAATAGGAGCCAAGCCTTCCACAAGCATGTCTTTACTGCTACTTCACAGGAGTTGCTATACAGTAATATAGTAGGTGAAATCACTAAGCAGGCATTTCTCAACTGCAAGAAAATATTCTGAACCTTACAATATTTTTACCTGTGTAGGTAATATACAGCCTACATGAGACCATCTCCTACCATGAAACACCTTTCTTTGCTAATTAGAAGTGTTTTCCTGATTACTTGATGCTAGTGGGTAGAAAGCAGCTCTTAGCCCTGGTCAAGTAAAACAAAGGCTAAAGAATACTTTATTAGTGCCAGATTTCATCTGATCTGTTAGAACTCCTCCATGAGCACTGTCTGATAACTATTTCCTTTATATACATTTCCATTTCATGAGAACCTTGTCTGATTTAACTCTGCTTGGGAAGACAATAGTTGCATGCTAGTGAAAGCAGCACTTTGCTTACATCCAGACATGATGAAAAATGAAATAGCTCTTAAGGGGCCACTTCTTGAAATACTGCTACAAGTCCTTAAAAATCTCCAGCTCTTGCAAGATTGCCCCATTCAAATTGTATGGTCTCAAGTAGCTCAGAAAAACCACTTGTTTTATTCCATATCCTGTTTCATGTGTTGTTCTACACCATGTATTTAGACATCTCATATGCAAACACAACCTTTCCTCTAAGTACTCCTTGAACAGAACTGCATATTTGGCATGAGCCAACACATTTGCCTCAGTTCCATATAGCAACCAGCAGCATTAATTGAAACACCAGAGACCTCAACATGTGCACTTTGCTGAATCAATTTATAGGCACTGATATAAGAAAGAAGAAAAAGAACTAAAGCAACTGAGGAGGAGGAGCAGCCGATCACCCAGGTAAACAAGCAGCCCAGGTAGGCGAGGATACAACCATTAATCACCATCCAGATAATGCCAGGAAAGGACAATAATCCATAACAAGTTTTGTCATTCCTTTGCATTGTCTCATAATAGGAGAAATACAGCAAACAATTGTCAACAGTTGTTCACAATTATCATTTCAGCTTTTGCACTGAGGTTTGGTCTTACGCGTTGAGCCAGTGCCCCCTCAATGTTCATGAAGTTCTCCTTACCCTAAGCTAGTGTTGAAGATTCATTGTGTTTCTGCCCCTTTGATGTTGGAACTACTGCTAGTCCCCAGCACCATTGTTTTTCTTCATCCTAGTTATTTAAGGGAACTTTTTCCACCTGACCCAGGCAAAAGCCTTTCACGTGGCAGCTCGAGATCAAAGTTAATTTGCTCATACCAAAGAGCTTCACAAACACACAATTAAAAATACAGCCTCCCAGTTACAGTTGCATTCCCAGAACTGCAAAGAGCTGAGAATGAGCACAAGTAACCCCTACACCAGATCCCTGTCTGATGTCCATCCAAGGCTGGGAACCTGCCTCCTGCCAAGGACAGCACGCAGAAAAAAAGCAGAGGAGACTTCTGCAGGAAAAGAACCGAGGGAGATCCCCTCTTCATGCAGAGCACACTGCACGACCCTGTGTGATCACCTTCCGTTATCCCAGGTTTATATTCTCAGATATGTTGCAATCACTGAAATTTGACATAAGTGCTATTGAAAAGGACTATATGCAGTATGATCACACGCTATGGAATCCTGCTTACTAGAATTACTTACAAAGCTATCAATGCGCTGCTTTTTTAATGTTTCAAAATTAGTCTTTTATTTTCATTTCAATCCTGTTTTGCCTGCTGTTACACCATCTGAGAGCAGCTTGGTAAGGAAACCTCTGCACAGGTGAGCAGAGAAAACATTATCAGAACTTGCTTATCTTTTTATGCCACAGAATCATGACCATCTCCATAATCTATCTCCCTTTGGTAACCATCCATATAGCTAAGAGGCAATTTCCAGGCTTGAGTCCAAGCACAGAAGGCTTAACACTTGTGTTAACCTTTGGCACAGCTCTTACTATGCTGCACTTCTCAACTCTCACAGTTTTCCACCAAGACACAATCTCCTGCATCAAGAACAAGGAAAAAGCCAAACAAACCCAAGTCCTGCTTCCTTTCAGGCAAAGCCTGGGACTCTTCCCACAGAGTTCAAAGGCAGTTTGAGCACCATCTTGAGATTTACAATCACGATTTCACAGATCTCCTCATCCTTCATGGTCGGGAATGATCTCATGGTAGTTCATTTTTCCTAAAGAAATACTTTCCACTTTATCTTTAAAAAGGGACTTTGAATTCTTTAACTTTTAAAGCTACTTTCCAATTTTGTTCAGAACGCTCCATCTAGCATTCAAGTGGAGCACTCAGCACAGATTTGGCTTAAAACCTCCCTATTCCAAAAACATTTTGTGTCCAGCTTGACATCTAATGTTTAAAAAGCTGCTTTGGCAGCACATGAATCAGAGGAGGAGCTGTAGACTGGGAGGTAGAATAGGAAGAAAACACACCAGTGTCAACAGTATGTCCCTAAAGCTGTCACACTACCAAGAGAGACTTTGTCAACTCGGCTTTCGCCAAAGGACACAGTACAAAGCACACCTCTTGAGGTGATAGTTAATCATGGTCCATTGGTGCATACTTTGCATTGATGAACTGTTAGAGCCTTTGCTAAGATATTTTTAGCCTAGTTTCCTAAGGAAAGTGGACCTATGTAGCTATGCTGCCTATGCTGATCCTTCCAGCCCAATTTTCCACAGATCTCTCAAAACAGTTGTCTAAATTTTAGCGAAGTTTGACAGCGGAGTAGATGTTTGTAGGTATGTAATTACCTCTTTTCTCCTGAAAATCACAAGCAGGAAAGAGAAAAACCTAGAATCCATGAGAAAAAACAAGCCTGAACTACCTGTTATCCCCGTTATTTCACCAGTCGACCAGCAAAGCCACACTCAGAAGCAGCCTCTTTGGTTTGCTAATAGCTACAGGACAAAGGACAGTGCTGGAGCTGTCAGGAGGATAAGCCCGAGAGGACATTGAGTAGGGGTAGAATCATGTGGACACTCACAATAAAAACAAGCTTCATAAGCTTCAGTGTTTCTACTACCCTGTGGTATGATCCCTTTGTCATAAAGCTAAGGTTTTATAGAGTCACATTACCTCCAGGACCTGTGAAACATCAGATATCACAGGGTTCACCAAGACAAATGACAAGCACTGCCTAGGGCTAATGTATTTGCTTATCTGCACTTGTTTTCCTCTTTCCCTTTGGGCCTTTCAAAGACAAAAATTAAAGCTGCAGTGGCCCGCCTTGCATCAGCTTCAGAAGAGCCATGAGTTCAACAGCACTGGCATTAACCTTTGTAAGTGTTCTCTTCATGAAGGGGCATGAGGCATATAAGGAGGAGGGACGGATGTATCAGGTAGACTTCAATCTGCATGACTGACAGTCTGGCCATTGGATTCCCTTCCAAAAATCAGAATACAGATATACATTAGGTACCAAGCTGGTTTATGACTTATTCCTTAAGGACTGTTCATGAGCATCCTATAACAGCTAATGATGCAAGCATGCTCCAACTATTTGCTAAACACTGTGCACAGGAGAAATGGAGCACTGATTAAAGGAATGTTCGGCACATGGAAGCTGTCTTTTTGTCATTGAATACCCCTGAGCAATTCATGCCACCTTTGCATGCCTCAGTTTCCCTCTTGGTAACTAGAAGTTATTAACAAGATCTGAGCTTAGTGTTTACCTTGAGGAGTGTTAGAGGAAATCTGCATCAGTCTCCCATAAGAACTGGGTCCTGATAGAAGGGAAGCAGCATACAGACTACAGGTATAAACTACTATAAGCTAGTCATGGGTAGGCCTGCTCAAGCCCCCAAACCAGCGCATTGATGGTATATCATGAGACAGATGTTTCCCCCACATTTACACATAGCATCCGCCAGTATTTCTGTGCTCCCCAGCTCCTGACAGAAGTCCCTTCAATGGGGATAGCAAAGCCAAAGCACAGACCTCTCCACCACTTCCCTTTTCCTCCAGACCAACAACACTTGGACTGGCACTTCTGCTTCTTCCTGGGCACTTGCACATGTACTTTCATGGACAGTCTGCTTTCCAGAGGCAAAGAATCAGAAGCTCTTTCTTTAAAATGAAATTTTCACTTCTTGAATGCTACTGTGGTAGCTTGTGAGAGAGAGGAACCCTCCATGCACTGCTCCACTACAGAGAACAGCCGTTCACACAGTCCAGTGCAGACCATTTGCCATGTTATCGTCACAGCACATGAGGAGAGTCCCCGCTCTGGGTCAGCCACTGATGGACACCAGCTAGTTGAGAACACTGAGCTCCAGGAGAAAGGGACATGGACTTATCCTCAACTATAGCTCTCAAGAGACGCATTGCTGATGCTTTGGAGCTGGGATGGCTCTAAACCATTCCCTCATCCTTCCTTGGGCTTCGGTTTTCTGCTAATTCCCAGCAGCCTATTGTGTTAACGCGCCCAGCTCTCCCCCATAAAGAGTGTTTTATGAGCATTTTGCATAATCAATACAATTTTCTGTTTCTTTCTAAAAGACTTGACCAGCATCACAATGAGAAATTGAGGTCAGTTCACCAAGTTCACCATCTATAGCAGAAAGGCATCATCTGCAATAAATATTAGTGTACAGTGACTGCTCTGGCAACCTCTGTTGAACTACTATGGAATTTACAGCATGGATTTAATTTGTAAGTTTGTCCATTTTCCCGTAAGGCTTTTTAAATAGGTATCTAATATTTATATCTGCATATACTTTGCTGGAAGCAGTTAAGCATTTATAATGAGACAACAATAAAATGCATTTACTTTAGTTGCTGTGCTAATTATTTCCTCTTGAATGATTTAGTATATATTGTAATTTCTGTTTATAAACAACACTGTTGCCAGCCCCTGGGAGTTTGTTCATCAGTTACAACAGGTTATCGGCAGGTATACACAGGGAATTCTGAAAGTGCTCCCTGTGTGAGGCAAGGAGAAGGAATAAGGTCAAGATGCTCTTGCAGGGCTTCTTATGGAAAAATTTGTTGGTTTATGAAAGCCATAATCCATGCTGGGAACTTAGCACAGCTCTTCAGACGCACCAGCTCCTGAGTAAAAATAAAACACCCTTGCCATGCATTCGATGCCGTGCACACAAACATTTGTGTGCATGAGCATTAGAGCAGTTCTGGCCGCTCTGGGGGCAGAGGTGGAAAATCGCACCCTGCAAATTTTTCTGTTGATAATACTTCCTCTAAGCAAGAGAACGGCATGAAGCCACGCAGCTCACCAGGCCACTGCATGGAACCATAACACAAGTTGTGCCTATTGCCTGTTATCACATGTTTACTCAATGGATTGATCAGACCCTAAAGCAGAAGTAGGAAAATGAGTGAACCAGAGGCAGGTCATTCAGGTGCTTTAATCCCTGCGCTTCTCAACTAATGGCAAAGACATAAGAAACTAACAAATAACTACTAATGTTCTACAGAAATCATGTTAAAATCCTACATTATTTAAGAGCATAAAGTAGAATAATTTTGGGGGTGATTCTGATTGATTGATTCTGACAGATTGATTTCATGGTAGATGAAAGAATTTCTCCATGGTTTTCCTGAGCAAGGACAGGAGTCCCTAGAAATTGCCCCATTACTAAAGAAGCCCATTGTGGGCACAGATTTCCACAGGCTCACAAATAAAGCCTTGCTCCTAGTGCTGCTGCACAGAGCCTGGAAGATTAGGACATAGGCTTTACAGGGGCACAGAACATAGTAGCAGATGCTTGTAAACAGATTTTCCACCTTTCTTTTTGTACCCATACAACACATCACATCACAATTAGTCATTCTTTCTTTAAGAATGCTCAGGACAGGATCCTAAATACAAATTCCCACACTCCAGGACATTTGCAAGTCCAAGTCCCAGGCTTCTGCTGCCTGCTCTTACCTACAGCCCTTTTCTTTCACTTCTCCTCTGGATTCTGCTTTGCCAGGAATTCTGCAATCCTTTCCCTCTTCCACTAACTGCACCTCTCCTCTTCCTGCTCTAGGACAAGAAGCCAAACAGCTTGGCACAGCCAGCCCCTAGTGAACCTCCTTATCTCTGGCTACAAGTTGGCTCTTGCCCCTCAACCAGCATTATGAAAGTGTAATGTAGAATGCAAACTCCTCTCTTGAAGAAGGGAATTAGGACAGTGGGTTTCACAGGTCTGAAAGAAGAAAAGAAACAAAAAGGAAGAGGTGCTCCAAGATGACACCGCAATTCTAAAGCGGGATGGAAGCAAATGTCTTGTGATAGTGACAGACACAGAAATAGAAGAGCATTGGAGAGGAAGAACATTGGCAACAGAGACAGCTAAATGAAGGGGTATATTGCTCATGTAAAAAGCAACTTACAGGACTGGAAGTAAATGTTATGAGAGAAGCTAGTCCAATAACCAGGTTTATTTATGCCCTGTGGAATTTCCCTACTATTTCCTACAACACAACAGCATCAGGGAGGACTCACAAGCCAAGCCACACTTACACAATTCACCCCAGTCAGCCCCTGCCAGCAACGTGCAGCTGAACTGCCGCTGAGCCTGGGATCTGCTCTACAACCTACCTGGGGATAATGTCCCCCTTTCCATTCTTTGTATGGCAACTGCATTATACAAGCACACATGAAAACACAGTAACAGCCACTGCAGTAAGTGCTGACACCAGATAACTGCTTGGTTCATTTTTTATGAGGATATCTGCCCAGGAGTGTTTATTCTAAACAAAGGACCCTTAGGAGCAAGGCTTCAGGAGCATATGGCCATTGTAAAGCGTTAGATGCTTTTTGCTGAGACACGTATAAGGATCACCTTCCTCTGTCCCAGAAGCCAGCTTAGCCCAGTTACTCCTGCCCCAAAGAAATACTCATTTTAAAACGTATGGCAAGGCAGATGATTTTTACAGACAACCTGCAGTTAGGTACCAGCATCCCACAACATGTCACTGGGAGATGGGTTTACGATGCCTCTGCCTAATCTCTGTATTTAACCTTCATGAGATTTACAAAACATGTACTTTCTCCTAAGTACCACTTGGCTTTGTTACTTTTTAAAAGGAGCAGAGCTCATCAATAGCAGACCCAACATTCTGTAATCTAAGCTCCTAAAGAACAGTTTTAAAACCACCCTTATTTCACAGATTTCAGATGTGTTTTAAGACATTCTGCAGATGAACATTTTTCGGTTACCAGGTGAAACAAAACGAAACAGCTTGAGTAAAAAAAAAAAAAAAAAAAAAAATCACAAATACGACAAACAACAGTAACTGTGTCTTCTATTCAAATCCCCAAAGGAAACTAGAAATGGACTGAAAAAGGGTGAAAATGCTAACACGGACATTTCAAGCACAGAATATGTCTGATATGTTTCAGGCACAGCAGAGTATTGGACACAGAGTATACAAAGCTAGAAATAAGGACAACTGAGAAGGGACGATGTTCCCTTTTCCATTAACCCTTGCAGAAGGTCTTTAGGATGTTCCAGAAAACGGAGCATCCTCCATTTGGTGACTTCAAGGGGAGTATTACATGATTCAGCTCCTGGAGTCCAGTGATTAAAAAAGCTATTCTGCATTTTGCCCACACTTATTTTCCAGTGCTTGCAACTGTGCAAAGAAACCTTCGAAAAGCATTTCATTTTTTCCAGAATACTACATCTGCCTCCTTGCAAGTCCACAAAGACTTAGAAAACATCCTATTCTGTGCCAACAGTTGTAAGTAATGTACGAGTATTTATGTATGTGTGGCCAGATTTGCCTGGAGCCAGCAAGCAGCCATCCTGCCCACAGAGCTTTGAGATCCTTCCAGGTGGTAAGTGTTAATAAAGCAAAGCATGGTAACATTATCATTATTTTCCACTTTAATTCTTTAATTTCATGCTTCACTTTTGTCAGCGTTTCGTGCACTGGAACATTTGTAATCATTCATTATTCTGGTTGAGAGAGAATGCATAAGGGTTTAGGAGTGATATGACATTTACACTCACTTATGAGTTATTAGATGTCTTCTTATATGGGATGAAGAATGTCAGATCTTGGCATCTTGTCTTTTGAATATCAACCAAGTTTCCTCTGTAGCTTCCTCTCAGTTATTCACTATCAGTACTCTTATCCTCAGACAGAAGCAATCACACATAACATGTACAGAAACAAAAATTACAGCATCTGACCAATACCTTGCATGCTGCATTTGCAATACAGATTTAAGAGATGATTCTGCATCTTTGTTTATGTGACCATTGTCTTTAAAGTCAAGGAACCTACTCCTGTGAGAAAGTACTTCTCAAAGTTGTAAAACCAGGTCTTGAATGTATTTTAAAGTATAATTATAGTACTATTTAACTCTCAGTTATAAGCTGGAACCTACAGAGTAAGGAAAAGGGTTGCTCACTTAATAAAATATTGCTGTCATTACCAACCCTGAAAATGGTTATTAAAAACCTTAAGCACCCACTACTACCTGCAGCCTGCTGCTCACAGCACCTCCACATCCAGTGAGCCACTTAGCACACCCTGAAAACTTCTAGTGCGTTCTTCAGTGAAGGATTAACCCCAGCACAAATCAGTGCCTGGTGCTGTACAGGTGCTCTGTGGGGACAGGAGCCGTTTCCTGAATAACACACTGCCTCTATTCCTACAAGATGCAGCAATGAGCTTCTGTAGGAATTAGACATCCTACAGATATTTGCATGCCAACCTCCCATCCCAAAGTCTGGGAGGTGACATTAGAGTGTTTCTAGGTGTCATCTCTTATCCCTGCCAAGAAACTTGCTTCTGAAAGCAAGTGAGATTTCCAGTTTGGTCCCATGTCCTTTCAATTGTGTAAAAAGCACTGAAGACAATTTCATATGACCTGTCTGTATAGCGTCTGCCTTCCCTATGGGTTAAAACTGCATCCAATTTTCAGCAGAAATATTTAAACACACAGTCATAGGAAGGAAAGCCGCACACAGACGTGGCACACTGCTCCTTTTATCTCTCTCTGTCCCTGAACAGTGCACAGAGGAAGGAGCAGCGTTTCAAGTCTAATTGTGTATTACGCTGACTCTTAGCGTGACTGATAAACCAGCTCAATTCACATCCTCGCTCCTGAGTGCTAGAAGACAAGCAACACTTAGACACAAGTCATTTTTCTATGTCAAGCAATTTTCTACAACCTGCTCAGCTGCTACACATCTTTGATTTAAGTCACTGCTCCTCCTAAAAGCAGCATCAGAGCATCCTCTTTCAAGGCCGTGTGATGCTGTAAGCAGTTTCATGTCACATTCGTCATAGATACAAACATGACAAACTATGGGATGAAAACCATTGATGAAAACAGGAAAATAAAGAACTGACAAAAAGAAGGAGTGCACAAAGGACGAAGAAAGAAAAGCAACTACATTGGATAACATTCTTGTCAAGCAGGGTACATCCGAGCTTGCCCTTTCACTGCTATTTAGCTATTGAAAAGGCTTTTCTCCCCACGTCAGCATTCGCGACAGCTCTCCCTAATTTTGTACCAAAAGGTGGCAGCACTCCAACCACCTTCAGCGTGTCCCTCTTCCTGCTTCTACTTCCCAAGGAACTGTAGGGCAAAGGACCCATGAACCACAGCTTTCAGAGTCAAGCAAATATTTCCAAATCCTTATACCCCATTGATTTTTTCACAACACACCCACAGACAGCAAACTTGGAGCCTGTAGGTTCAAAGACAGGAAGGGTGGGCTATTCAATAAAGGAGCAGAAACAGTAATGCGGATAAGCTATTAGCGCTCTTTCAGAATGAAATGAAACAAATCAGTTTTGGTCACCACCTCATTCAATATGGAAAAGAAGTCCACGTATAGTTTAAAACAAACAAACAAACCCCAATTATTTTGACAAATGCACTTCAATGGGAGCATGCATGGATCCGGAACTAGAGAGCAGCCCAAGCTGGTTAAGCAGAGATCTCACTAAAAATCCATCTCTAATTCAGATTAAGCTAGAAGCTCAGAAGCAACCCTGTGCAGTACTGATGCTTAGGGTAAAAGGATTAATAACACACAGATTAACAGAACCTTCACTACTAACAGCACCTCATCATCAGGATGATCACACCACTGCCTATGTAGGAGAGGGAGGGGGATGAAACAGAAACAGTAACTCTCTGGTGTCAGCCCATCCGAGATTCATGCAAAACAGGAAAACAATCCTGAATTCTAAGCAGCTGATTTCTATACTTATATTAATGCAATATCTGTTCAGAGAGTCATTGCTTCGCCCTATTCATTTTTATTTCATTTTCTACTTGAAAGCAGCAACAGTCCCAGGCACAAGTATAAAATTCTGCACAGTTGTGCAGTCACAGGAATAACCAATACGTTTGGTTCTGTTTTGTGGGCAAACTGCGTTCACAAGTTGTGTTTGAAGAGTTGCAGGTGAAAACCTGACATTGTTGAAGTCAGTAGGTGTTATTTCCACTGCCTACTCCAACAGCCTACAAAAATTTAGATTAGTAAATATACTAAAATGCATATTTACTTCTGAACTAAATGTTGCAGGCAAAAAAGAGATCAAGCCAAAGATTTCCCCAGAGATCATTTAGTTTGAATCTTAGCTGCTTATTGCCTGGAGGGCTTGATCAGTCACCCGGTATTATGTTTGTACCCACATTTGTCACTAGAGATGTTGCAAAACTGCACAGTCTACCAAGACCCCATGACAGGCATATTTTGCATATACAGTTGCATGTCAGTTCTTGTAATTACCATTAATGTTCATACGCTCCTTTTCTTACAGAAGTTCTCACAAACAGTTTCTACTTCTGTGAATGCTGATGAGGAATAGACTGAAAGGATCAGAAATAACTTGCTGGAGAATTTGTTATTTTGATTGGAATAAGTGTTCACACATCTTTCGATGTTCTTCATTCAGGTCCACACTTGCAGAAGTCATCCTTTTTATTATTAATTGGTTTTGGTTTTCTGTGTTTACAGAAACCAGATTTTACTTAGCAGTACAAGAAGGAAGTCAACATGACACCATTAGGAATAATTACAACTCTGTTTCTGCACAGAAGTAACTTATTACTCTGGCAGCTGAAGCAAAATATGTCAGTCAGATAGTCTTACTTCCAAGACACTGCAACTTTCCTCATCAAAAGTATAACAGGCAGGATCCGACTGCTGCTTGCGGTGGAAGACTGGCAAGGGATTCATGTTATCACTTCAGTAGCAACTGACGATACACTGCAAAACATCTTACCCTACTCTACATCCCTCTGAGATCATCACCCAGCCACTTCCAAGCAAGTCACTCCTCTCAGGTTGCTAACACACAGTTAAGGGCTTCCAAGGGATCACTCAGAAATAAAGGCCTGTGCAGCAAGATCATTACGTTTCAAGAAATCAGAGGCTGATTAGGAAAGATCATCAGCACTTCTAAGCAGGGACCTAACCTAACCCATGTGCTGGGCAGGCTTCCACTACATGTACTATTTGACAGATGCTTTTCCAATCGTCTCTTGAATAACTATAATTAATAGCAACTATTTTACTCATCCTGGAGAATATTAAGTTACTTAAATCCTCTGGGGCTCCAATTCTGAGCCATCTTAGGACATGATTCTCAAACACATTTTGCATGCTGTAATAGCTGCCAGTCAAAGAAACATATCTTGAATCCCAGTTAATCAGCCATTAACCTCATGGTGCCCAGCCACACAAGAGAGATGATAAACCAACACCTGCAGGGCCCACAGTGCCAGGAGCACAGGGAGGGAGCAAAAGCAGCTGCAGGTCAGCTCTTGCATGCACAGGAATCGTTCATTAGAATGAATCGCATCATGCTTAATCAGAGAAGGGAATTTAGGATGCATAGAGGGTGCCTCCTTTTGAGATTTTGACTTTGCCAACTTAACCAATGCCCTCAGCTCATGGATCCTTAAAAAATTAAAAGCTGAGAAGAAAAAAAAATACCCTACAGTCCAGCAGGACTGAATTTCTCACATTTAATCAGCAGGATTCGGATGTTCGCATCCACAGCCCGTCCTTCAGTTAACCTATGATGAGGAGCAGTAGGAAGCTGTTAAAGATCATGTGGACATCCAGTACAGAGGAATGGAGATGACAGTTATCAGTTGCTTATGAGACAGCAGATATAAATCCCCGATTAATGGTTTCAGCTCCACATGCATCCCCAGGCTCTCCCTAAAGTCCTCTTTAGCCCCTGTCCATCTCCTCATCTGTCTCTCATCAGCTTGTCCTAAACCACCTCCAATACCTGCTTTTTCACCCACAGCTCTTATTCTCCCTTTTTGTCTGTTCTTCCTCAATAATCAAACCCCAAGAGGCTGATTTTCTTGGCAGCTTCCTCCACTAGCTGGAACAAAAGTTATCTCCAAGTCACCCAGACGCATTAAGTATAAAATGGCTCTCCTAAATATACATTTAATCTATTCCTTGTCCTTTGTACAACACAAATACAGCCCCCTTTGAGAATGTATTGATTCTCATGCACCTGTCACAACTAAGTTGGTTTATCCACAGGCTAAGCACAAGCTTCCACTCAGTTCATGCTGTATTTTAATGCTATATTTGGACAAATCTGGGTCTGCACGTTCTCCTCCTGTACAACCCCAGGGGTCTTGCACCGACTTCCACTAGGCCTTTGATGGAGAGCAGCCAGGCTGCTCATTAGTCTGTTAGGAAGCTGCTCATCAGTCCCATTCCCAAACTCCCCATTACTTCCGTGGAATAGCTGCAGTAATTGGGCTGCCTATTTGTCAGGCCCGGATTAGCATTGCTTCAGCCAAACACTAATGGTGCATCCTGCAGCGTGTTGCACCACGTCTCCTCAATGCCAATGCAGTTGTGGTTTTTGTCACTGCTTTTGGGTCTGTCCTGTTTAGTTGTCAGGCAAATGGAAGAGTTTTAACAACATGCTCAGTGACCTCTGTTCTCAGCACTGCTTCTTGCCTGCTCTGGAGGAGGGTGAGAACAGGGATAACACATCCTGCTTCTAGAAACAGTCCTGGGAGCAACCGAAGGTCTAGACAATGATGCCAGAGAATTAAAAGCAAGATTCAAACCTGGCCAGCAAATATCTGAAAGCTTCAAATATCTGTTATAAAACCAGCTTCATGTTAATGGAAACGGCATGGGGAGGATTCTGCCATTTAAAGAAGCAGCTTCTTCTCTCCACTTGTTTTGGAGCACTTGAGGAAGCACTGTGAAGCAGGCTCTTGCTCCTGATCTCAGCATACACCAAAGAAAAGCACTGGGATCCGCAAAACAGGCAAGAGGCACCAGGAGATGGAAAGGAAATAAAGGCTCTATAAATAACTCTGATGCTACAGAGAGCGGTAGCAGCAGGAGAGTCTCAGTAACAAGGTGTTATTCATGGTGCTTCTCGCCTAGGGAGTGGGGTCCCCTCATCCCTGTGCCTCCAGTATGTTAAACTGTGTTCAATACTGCCTAGGAGGTGAGGGGACAGCAAGCTTAGAGCTGCCTAGGCTGACCCACACCCTGGGAAGCACAACATGAGCCAGGAAAACCCATCTCCTGTAAAACCAGTAAAATCAGAGTTACCAACCCTCACCTCCAGCCCATTTGGGCTTAAGCTGAGAGCTGACCTAACTCTGCACAACCCATCTGGTCACTTTTACTGTTTGCAGATTGTCCATCAATGAGAAGATGGAAGCACCTTGCTCCTGGCTGGTTTGAAAAGGAAAACCACAGCTTGTAATGGGACCCAGCACTGTGTGCCTGCTGCCACAGAGATGCAGTTGGACTCTAAGCATTCAAAATGCTTTGACCAAACTTTGTTGAGAACAAAAAACCCATCTTCCACAAATGATTGGAAAATAAGTGGAAAAAGCTCTGAATCCTAGCTCTAGCATTATGCAGAGCTGGTTCAAAAGAACATTCATGAGTATTTCCTTTATACCACAGATATCCAGGTCTAAAACTCACAAGTGAAATTCAGCCATGTATCTTTCCATGTGGAGAAAAGCAGCAAATTGTCTGTGCTCCATGAGTTCAGGTATGTTGGAGGGTCACAAACTGAACCAAGGAAAATTAATGTCTAAAAATCTATCAAGCTAAAATGAAAATCCTTGCAGGGATGCTGGAGAGCTGGTCAGAAGCAAAGACCGGAGCTGTGGAGTTTGCCTTTTCCCCTGCAACTACACTAACAATAGGTCAGAAAAGGAGGAAACAGCTTCCAGCGCCTATTCCATAATGCTTCCGTATGTCTGTCTGAATACCCTCTGGGCTTTGAACCTTAGACTCAGCTTGTGAGCTGCTCGGGCTTGTCAGCTCCACTAGTTCTGAGGCAGTGAGCTCAAACCTGCCTCCAGAAAAGATTTCCCTACAACACCCAAGAACATGGAAAGACAAGAAAGCAGCCACTGAGTGGGACAGCCCTGGACCTCTCATGAGCCCAAGAAGCAAACTAGAAAGATTAAAGTTCTTCAGTTTAATCCCCACTGAGCAAGTTGCACTCCTTTATTTAGTAAGAAATATGCTGATCGCACTGATATGTCTCAAGATACAGAGAGAAACTGGGTTTGTTGAGCTGGAACTCTGCTGAAGGCATATATGCAAGAGCATAGCAAAGTATCATGGATACTTTCATACATATTTGTTAAAATAATCCCAGTGCCTCTCAGCCCAGCAATACTAGCACATGGAGGGCTCAGAGGGTAGGATGCAGGGATATGGAGCAAAACTGCCCAAGAAAGCAGCACTGCCAGAGCTGGTACAGTGCAAAGTCACCATGGATCTGGAACAGCTTGGTAGGTTGGATGTTATGTTATGCTGTGCCTTCCCAACAGCAGTGATTCAAGGTACACCAACGACTTTAGGCTGCATCTAACCTAACAAGCCCATTAGCCTGCAGCCTATTCTGTGCAATTTCACAGCTGCCGGAATCCCACCATTAGCTCCTTGCTGTTTTCCTTGGCACACTGCTTGACTGGTCTTGAACCTATGAGCATATACCTGCTCTGCAGCCAGGAAAAGAGACATTCCCTGCTCTGGAATGCCTGCTTCCCAGCCTACCTCATGTGCCACTCAAGCACACTCCCCTGAAAGTCTCCCAAGCACGTGAAAACCACTTCAGCACTTCCCCCCCACACATATCATAAGGGGCCTAAGCAGAGACAACAGTAGCACACAGCAGACAATGGTTCACCCTCTAGGAGATTGTTTTGTACCCAGGAACCTCACACAGATTAAAAGGTTAAAGATACAGCACTACACAACTACACCGCACTTCACCACTCACCTTCAGAGGGGACGTGTGCGTTGAAAAGAAGTAACAAACTTCTACAAAGCACATTCCTCTGACAGACTGCTCATACAGAAAGAGAGGAAACACAAAGCAGGGGAAAAGAGGTGAACTGATGCTCAAAGTTCAGGCAAGATGGTCAAGGAAGCTTGATAAATATTACCCATCATAGCACAGAAGCACATGAATGAAAAGGACATTATCTGAACCCCAGCCATCCTGAATACAGCCAGAGTACTTTATGCAACTCCTATACCTGCTATATTTCCCAGTTTGCCCAGTGGCGAAGGAAAAGCAGCTTTCTCATCAGGTACTTCGCTTATCCTCATAAGCCCCTTTTCGAACATCACCTAGTTCCCTTCACTGTCAAAGGGACACAACAGACAAGTTCCATTGCCCATGTTTCTGCTTTTCCACCAACAAACCTCACTAGAAAAGGTCCCCTATGCCTAAAAGCAATCCTCAGTAATTGCCCAGCCTGTCTCTGGCTACACCTTGTTATTAATCTCAGCTGACCACAGTCATTAGCAATGTCCTATATGGGAATGTTCACCAGCTGCCCCCTCTCCACAATCTCTCTAGTAAGAGGAGGGGGTCTGTGCATAGCAGACAGTTATAAAGCTATCTGTTCATAGTCCCTGGACAGAGGTACCCTGGCAAAACAATGGTGTAACCAGGCAAGAAGGGCTATTTGACTGCGTTGTCTTCACTACAAGCACCTGGAATGGGGGTTACTCATTCTCTGATGTAACATTGGCTTCGAGACAGAGGTGAGAACAAGAGGCAAGTGAAGATGATAAACAGCCACCAGCATCACCACGAGATGCCTGGGGAGCTTCCTGGCCTGCAGCAGGGAGCAACTCACAGCCAGGAAGCAGAGGTGACAGAGGAAGACCTTCAAGGAGCTTGTTTTGATCTGGAAAGTCAGGTCTAACCTGAAAGGATGATTAGTTTTCCTGGTGGTAGTTAATCTTGCCAGTCTTGTTCTAATTCATTACATTGTGTTCTGACAAAGTGTAGCCTTGGCCATTAAGAGCCTTTGGTATTTTTTGCTATGTTCCTTTCAAAATGAAAAACCAAACAAGAACTTAAATGTTCCAGCCCAGGGCTCTGGGGTTGCTGCTGCTTGCTGTGCTGAGCACCCACATCCAGCATGGTACTTAGCAACTAGCTGTGAGCGTGGGGTCAGAGCCATGCTAGTGATTAATTTATCCTGGTACTCCAACCTGAGATTGCTTTATGGTAGCACACTTGGTGCAAACTTTAAGGTGTGTTCAGGCAGCTTTCTTCTGAGGAAAAACTGCAGCATCTTATGGCTAAATGTACTCCTCAGTAAGGAAAAATGGTGACTTTCTGTCCCAGGGCTGTATTAACTATACAGTTACAAGTAACTATACAAGCTATAACAGCTAACTTGACTGTTGTCTCTAGATCTTACAGGCTTGTCTGCTCTTCCTGTATGGAATAACTTGGTTTTGCAGAACAAGGTATTAGCACTTCAGCATGAGGTCCTCTTCCTCTGTCTAGCACTGATGCAACTGCTCAATGTAAGGACCAGCAGAGCTCTTTGCTTCAGCTTCCTCCCCCGGATGGGGAGCACAAGAGCCACCTTTGTGGTGCACGAGCAGCCAAAATGGTCCAAAGGAGCCCAGCCAGGGGCTGGTCGTGCCTCCCCGGAGATGCCCAGTCATTATTCTCCCTCAACCTGGAGCCAGCATCTCAGCAGCTTCCAAGCATGGGAAAGTGCCCCTGGCCTTGGAGCAAGAATCTTTCCCATGCCTGGCAGGACACCAGTGGGTGCTCCAAACCACTGGCACCCCATTTCTTACGGTTGCTGCCCCTGGCTCTGCAGGGGATGAGGTCAGTGAGCTCTGCAGTGCTTCTCGAGAAGGTATTCCAAAGTCTTCCCACCGCTATTCAGCTGAAAAAGCCCAATGGCATTGGGCAGCTTCTGAAGCTGGTGGTTTTCATCTCCTGAGGAGCTGCTGCCAGAAGGCTGAGGCAAGAACTCACTCCATCAGGAGAACTTTAAATGTGGCCCTGCCAGGAGCTGCCCTTGCAGCTCCTTGACCACCCTACAGCCTTCCTCCCTCTGCCTTCTCAAAGTAATTCCACCAGCAACTCAAAGACTTCCTCTGGGATGTCACTGTCCCAGCAGTGAAGCTGTGCAGGCTGTCAGTGGGGCACAGGAGGTTGTGCTCCTTTTATCCCATGCTAGGGCATTGTGACTGCTGCGGGCACTGTGACATGGGGGTTCTACCACCCCTCCACCCAGCATCCTCCAGAGGAAGCCTTTGGGGTGCTGGTCCCAGGCAGCCCCTGATCCCGGGATGCTCAAGGGTCTGCCCCTGCCCTTGGTGGCCATTTCCCATAGGTTGGGGAAGGCAGTGTCAATAGACCACCACGGAAATAACACTGACCTTAAAAGCACAAGTGAGGAGAGGTTACAGTGCTGAGGCGGACAGGGAGGGCATTTTCAGACCGAGAACATTTGCATCCATGCCCAAAGCACTGTGAGATAAACAATGACTCTTCCAAACTGTATTTGCCTGCCTTGATTTGTGGCAATATGTTCAGATCTTATCTAAATCCCTGCAAATCTTTTTCCTTTAGGATTTAGTATTCAGAGTACTGACAGAGTAAGGAAGGTACTATTCTTGCCATTTTGTAGGTTGGTGCCAAAATTGGTACGTATATTCAGACTATGTGAATAAGGGCATTTATACCATATACATTCAGTTGGTTGAGGTGATGCCAGAGGTGAAAGAGAGGGGTTTAGTTCATATGAACTTTGCAGACATAGCATGCATGATTTCCTCACCATTCCTTGCCCATACACCAGCTTCTCTTTGCTACTACACTGTACAGTGAGGTCATCTTGGAAAGAAGTCCTGAATTGTTTTGTGGTTTTTGCCATATTTTCCCTTACACTTCAATAGCTCTTTTCCTCCTTTGGCCTTCATCCGTTGTTCAAAATGCTGCATACACATTTGTCACCGAACACATTCCCTTGTTCACAACCCTAAGCTCCCACTAGGCCGGACCTCTGGCTGCTCCTACACAAATGAGCTCCTTAATGAACAAAGCAAAGCACCCTTTGTGTCCTGAAGCTCAGCTATGCTACGTGTGTGAGCAGCAGAACACCATCTCCTACAACCCCAATTACCTTTTCAGGCCTCTCTGTACAGCCCTGCTGCAGACTGGGTATCTCAAGTCTGTTCTGCTGGTTGGGCAGGGGAACTTGTTCAAAACCATTGATTTAACTGGAAATCAATATGCTGAAAATTGAACTATCAGTTTCTGCAAAGTGTGACATATAGCGGCATTTAAGGCAGGGCTGAGTGGAATTGCTTCTATTGCATGGCACAGAATACTAACAGGAATTGATTTCACCCTGGGAAGGCCTGGGTTTGTTTATCTAGTGGCTAAGGGTTTTTTTTGTGGCTGTTCCTGATTTTGAATGCTTTGCCTAATCCCATGTTTGAAGCAGATGGGAGGGAGAATCAGGACACCCTGTGTAAAAAGCATGCCAAGACTGAATGGGCAAGGAGGATTCAGCTCCAAAGCAGTGTTAGAAGCTGGAGCCCAAAGCAACTTCTATGTTTTATCTCTCCCTCTGCCAGCTCAAAACGCTCTCTCTGAAGTGAGAGCTGCTGTGGTCAGCTGTACAAAGCAGGAGGACACCCTTGTTTTATGAGTGCATCACAGAACAACACACTGGAAGAACACATGCACTAGCCAAGCTGCTCATAAAACCATCAACCTGGCACTGCGTGTCCTGGGCACTCTGCTGGTCCCTCAGGCCTCCTTGTGTGAGGTGGCACTTTCATCCTCACCTCTTCGAGAATTTTCCTTCCAGGATGCTGCAGGCAGGGTTTGACAAGAAAATCCCACATAAAACCTGTCTGAGATAGATCCTTTGACTACCAACCAAAGAAGAGGATAAATGGCTGCAAATGACAACACAAACCACACGCTCAGAAAATGAGCAAGCCACTACCAGTCACTGGGCTCAGAGAACTAGGACATATAGTGATGCTATTAGTTTTCCCTATCACAATGGCTTATCTACCTGGCATTCTCTGATGTCCAGGCTGAGAACTAATTGAGAACAAGATGCCAGACTCCCATTTTGTTGAGGATTAAGGTAACAACTCAGGTGCACAGAGGCAGTCTGATAGGAAGTTCGGATTGCTGTTGCTGTTATCCTATTAACCAAAAAGTGTAACTTCACTCAGTAGGCAGGGGAAGGAGATGATTGTGTCTTGAGATACTTTTTTCTTCTGCCTCATCTAATAATGATTTGCTCATCCTTTTCTTTTGTTCAGGGAATGTTCATTAAATACAGAACAGAAGCAGGTGGCAGCACTCTATTTTGGCACATGCTGCAATCCATAAGGGACCCATGTCTTTGCTCAGTAAGGTTTATCTTTCCCACGTCACATCTGTTGCATTGTGTCGCTTTGTCCTCTAATGCTGTAGGTGTAGGGGCTCTTGGGTCCATCACTAACTGGTTCAACACACAGCTAAGACTTAGTCACAGGTTTATCTCCTCAATCTGGGTGTGCTTAAATCTCACATTAAATGGATGTCCTTATCTGTGATTATGCACACATCTTTCTCCTGTATTGCAAGACTAGAGGAAAACATGGCTCATTTTTTGCATCCCCTGAGGCTGGAGTCTCACATCATTCACACGCAAAAGCCAGGAGCTACTCCATTAGTTAGAGTAATTCCAGCCTGCCCAAAATCAGAGGGGAGCCAGGCACCGAGTGGGCTGGGAGCATACTTCTGCTGTCAACAGCTGGAACAAGAGAAAATAATGCACTTCATTGATTACATCCCTAACATGATGCAAGGCAATAATTTGCCATAATCTTGCTTGGAATGTTTTCCTCAGACACTCTGGTGTGAGCTGCTGAGCTCACCTGCTGTCAAGTATTTCCACAGCTCAGCTCTGCAGAAGAGACATTAGTGTCAGTGTTGAAAAATTCATACTCAGATTCACTGCTTTACTTGCCAGGGATTTTAAGGCCAGAATGGACCATTATGATTATCATGATCTTCCTGATAGCACAGGCAAGCAAAGTTCACACCAGGGCTTCTACATCAAAGCCAGTGACTGGCAGCAGAACAGTGTTTGAAAAGGACACTGGACCTCAGTTCAAAAGACTCCATATCTATCTCTCAGTAACCTGACTCAGTGATTTAAGTACTGCCACTGCCCCAATGTGAACTTTATTTCTATTTGAATATATCTGGCTTTTACCTACAGCCAAACTCCTGTTATTCACATATTTTACAGGGTAACTTCTATTAAGTTACATAATTTCCTGCAATAACAAATGGGCCTAATGTTTTAGCGGTTATGGATCATACCTACTTGTCAAAAAAGGAAATTAGAAGGCTTTTCACCTGACAAAAGATGAGTTAGAATGCAGGTCGCCCATGCCAAGTGCAAGGACATTGATACTTAAACAGTGGGAAGTGTAGGAACAGTGGGTTTATGGTTGTTGTGAAGATCATGATTGATAGAGGTGCAAACCGATGGAGGAAAAATGATTGATATGTTTATTGTCTGAAGTTCAAGTTCCAACCATTTTGACTCATCATTAAATGCATTAGGCTTTAGTGCCACTTAAGGAAGACACTGCTCAGCTAATTGCACTTGGAGGCTGCAGGCTCTGACTTTGAGTTTAGAGAAGGTCTAGCTCCAAGAAGTATGGAGTTCTTCCCAGTAAGAAATGAGGCTCTACAGTATCCCAGGCTGCTTCTGTAATGAATAATGTGCAGGACCACGCAGCAGCAGTTCCCTTCTAAATGGGAGATTGGTTCAAGAACAAATTGAAACAGAAAAAGCAAATCTCGGTTTCTACATTTGTAGGGCTTGTAAGCCAAACAATCCACTACAATCACTATCAAATGTTCTGTCACAACAAAACTGATTCTCCACAGCAGGAAATAAAAGAGACTTGGGTTAAAAAGGAAACCCCACAAACCACCTGGCAAAGGTTAAATACCCTTTTAATTTCCCACTGCTCTGCCCTCTGGGCCGCCAGTCAACACAGGGTTTAGCAGCTGACCTGCCTAGGTTTTTCAGACAGTCCTTGAGGAATTCATGATTAATGAATAATCTTCTTCATGAAGCAGTTCCTGCTGCAACACCAACGTGCTCACAAAGGTTAGTCAGCTAATGAGACTTCATCACAAACCTGTGAATGAAAGAGAGGAGGGAGATGACTTACGCGGATAAATGGCTGCAAACAAAAGAAGGCATCTTCAGCAACTCCTTTATGTGCTCACTTCTTAGGAAAAACTTCAGGCTCTTTTAAGGATGACAGATCTATGACAGGATTTCTTTTAAAATGCTATTTTGTTCAATAAATCATGTAAATTCCAGCATGTAAACTAGAGCATTACAGACAGCCTTGTAAATAATTAACTGCTCTTTTGCATGAGGGGGGAGGAAATACCCAATTCAGCAAATCAGGCAGGAAGCTGATTGTTTATCCCCATGAGGAATAAAAGGTTGGTCCTAAAGAGCTTGTGGGTTTGCTGGTGTGGAAAGAGAGATGTTATTTTGTTCAGGATGGTGGTTTGAGATGGGGAATCTGGTGTGTTTTGAGCTGACTGGGGAATCTGGTGTGTTTTGAGCTGACTGGTAAGTACCCTGCTTAAGCTTTGCAGGGTGCTGATGTTAGCTCTTTTCCTGCTCATAAGGTTTTTTGTCTGGGGTTTGGTTGGTTGATTTTTTTCTGGCACCCTTTAACTCAACTTTCCGCTTTGGGAGTGATGGAGTAGGACACATGAGCAGCAAGGGGGGAAGATTCTGTCAAGTGGAAGCTAGTGATAGTAAGAACAGAACTGAATATATGTAAGAATTATTAACAAATACATGAATCTCTGCAGTCGTCCTAGACTCTGAGACCTGAATGTGTCTTCTGGGGACATCCTTTAGTAGCTTTAGTAAGGAAATTATTGCAATTCTCACAATGACGGTGTCTTCAGCAATGAAAGCATCCAGGCCTTCAAAGAAATCTCTGTAAGAAAAGCTCGACATACTTGTCAGTATCTCAGAAAACACTAAGACCTTTAATAGGCTTGAATTTCAGGAACATTGGGTTTTGGTAGTGCTGGGTTAAGTGTTAAGTCAGTTAATGCTAAAGATAAAGTTTGCAGTGATGCTGGATCTTGTTCTTTCCCAGTTGAAGCTTCTAGTCCTTGAAACTGTTTTAACAGTACCTTTTACTTGGACACTAAAAGCAACTAAATAGGGAGTTACTCAGACTGCAGGAAAAATGTCAGCTTTGCCTTTGCAGGGCTTTCTGCATAAATGCCTCTAGACCCATTAAAGTGAAATATGCCAGCCAAAGGTGCTACCTTTGTGGTTAAATTGCTGTGATGTGATTTATTTATCAGAATCACAAGGTTCAACCAAGCCACTTACTGTAATATCTCTGTGAGAATAACAACATTATCAAGAAGCAAAACACATTACAAAGAAAAACTTACTGTTGCCTAAAAGAGTTCTTGGCTGCCCCAGCTCTTTCTGACCAAACACTGGCGCTGTCTCTTAGATAGCAGCTGATGGTTCTGTAATACATGTACATGTTATTTGTACTATTGGAAGCTGGATGTGGGAATGAATTGTAGTATATCATGCCAGGTTGCCTGTAAAATGGGTTGTTCTTGAGGAAAGCAGCATCTTCAATGTATCTTTGGTGTAAAAGAACTGTATCTATCAGCATGACAAAGTTTCGCATTCCTGCAGTGCCAAGTAACAACAGATTTAAAGGCAGTATCTAAACATTTAGTCTGTGGCTAATTATGGAACAGTCTGGTAGGTCAGTGTTACTAGCTGCTGCCTTTGGAGGACAGAAATAGGCTAGTGAAGTGATCTGGGGATACAGCAAATACCTGGCAGGGCTGGGGTAAGAGCTTATACCTGCTGACGCATGGTACATAATCTGTTCTCTACACACCTCTAGCTGGAGGGCTGCAGCACCTGAGAGTGCTCCTCTGCTCCCAAGGTACCTGTAACATGTCCCTTACAGGCAAGGTGGCACAGCAGAGGAGCACAGTGTTGGGATCCCTGTGCTGTGCACAAGCAAATCAAAGTGAGGAGATGTGATTTGTCTCCTTACCCCCAGTCTAAGGAGTTCACAGCATCCTCTGCACAGCTTTCCTGGTGAATTCCCTTTCCTTGGGAGTTTGGACCTGCTGAAGCCTAGTTCCCTGTTGCATGAATACTTGTATCAGCTTCCTTATAGCATTTTGTGCAGGGTTGTGCTTTCTCTATTCCCTCCTTCCACCTGCTCTTCCAAAGGGACCACAGTCCTGCAAGTGAGATCAGTCTGTTGCTATGGAAATCTTTGTCACAAATGAAGACTTCACAGCAAGGCAGTGGTATTAAAACCAGACATTTACATATGCCTCTGGCTCTGGAGGGATTTGGGTCTCACCACTGAGTGCAGTGGAAGATGCAGCTGCTTTCCTGGTTCACCCAAGGTGGTGCTGGCCTGGAAGACACAGGGTGGTGGAAGGACCCTGTAGAGGTACCCAGGGAAACCTCCAAGCTGTGTCCTGTGCCTTTTGCATTGGCCTGCTGGAATATGGGTTACCAAGCACTCCAACAGCATTAATACCTCCTCCTCAAGACGCACTTCAGCTTTCCTCTGCAGTGCTGTGCTACAGAGCAGCAATATCAGCAGCTGAGAGAGTGAAGCTGAGGAAGAGTATTGGAAACGGCTATGTAGGGGGGACAGTGTTGAACCCAGCCATGCTGTGGGGGCATGCAGCCTCCTAAACGTCAGAGAGGGGAATTAAAAGTTCCCCCTGGGAAGGGAGCTGGGGTAAAAGGAGTAATCCAAATGTGCCATCTTCACATTACTTCCCCCTAAGCGTTTCTAAGTTTAGCTGTATCGCTTCCAAGAAGAACTGCTCATCTAAATCCCAGGGCCTGGCTTTGAAAATTTCAGCACGTCCCCTGTACTGCAAAATCAAAGCTTCTTCCCTGCTGAATACACCTTTGATCAGAACTGTGAGAAATATTTGCAACCATGTGAAACTTGAATGATTTGGGGTTTCATTACACACTTGAAACTCAGACCATTTTCATCAAAGGCATTGCTAAAGTTCACCAGCCCTCTAACAGAACCTTTGATGGTTTATGGCTTGTGTTTTGGGTGAAACTCATGGGTTTGCTTGACTTTTTTTCAAGTGAAACTAGCTGAAAGTGGCTTTGACTGCATTTTGAGAACTTTGAGTCATAGAAGCAGCAGCCAGCTGAGTTTTGTTGCCTTTACAGCTGCTGCATGGTGTTATCTTGCCATAAAGGGTAATTCTGCTGAAAACCAGTAATCAGGGTTTGTGTTGTACCTGGCTGAGAAGGTGGCAGAGAATGCTGGTAGGGCTGTGCTCCGCTCTTGTTCCTTCTGGCTTGGAGGCCCCATGGCAGCAGCAGAGCTTGGCATATCATGGTGCTAAGAAGCTTGCCATTTCTCAGTGCTGACACATAAGCTCGTCCTCAACCAGCCTGTGGGGCTGCACGCAGGGAGATCCCAGCTTCTGGGAACATGGGACTTCAAGGAGTCCAATCTATTCTTATCCTGGTTCTCAGTCCCAGCAGGGTCTTCATCCTCTCTGATGGTTTGGTCTCCAAAATGCCCATCCCTTGCTCTCTTGCCTCATTAATAGTTTCTGCACCTCCTCTCGCAGTCAGCTGTAGCCACCCTCCTATGGCTGTGAGCTGTGACCTGCTGCTGCTTGCTTAGAGCTATGTTCTCTGGCAGTGAGGTTCCCTCCCAGATTGGCAGCTGGGGCTCTTGGCTCTGCTCATCCAAAAACCGGTCTGGTCCAGGCAGAATGGGTTCCTCTTTATCACTGCAAGGGAAGAGGGATCTTTCACTGAGAGTTACATGCTCAATATACAGAGTTGTCCTGGTCGGATGCTTGAAATTCACTCTCCTGCTACTCTTGGTACACGGCAAAGAGAAGCATGAGGGGAAAAGCACTGATTTATAATAAAGGGCCAGAGTAGGTGAATAAATGTTATATTTTCCATTTGTGCAGGCATTCGCTCTGTGTGTGGATTGTATTTTCTAGTCTGAGTTCTCTTCTGTAAATCACTGACATTTTCAGAGCAGCATTTCCTACCTGCAACCATTTGCAACCCTTCAGAAGTCAGCACAGTCAGAGCCTCTGCTACACGCTTCCATTTCTCCATTTCAATTCCTTTTTAACTTCCCTTTGGAAGAGCTGGAGCTTTGTTTTGATTAATCCTTGGTCCAAAGGCATAAGCTTGAGGAAACTGCGATGTCATTCTTCTGGGTTGGAAGAGAGATGGGAAAGTTACATTTGCATTACTTGTGTCTACCTGAGAAGTTTTTTCATGTTTGGATGCAGACTTTTGGATTGAACTGACATACAAGCTTTGGAAAATCATATGTGTGACTGCAGCACAGCAAATGATGGTACATTGCTGTAAGCGATGCTGAGAGTGCCTCGAGGGATTCTAGAAATGTCCAGCACATTGTACTCACTGTAATATGTAACTTCTGTGGCATGGAACTTGACCCTTGGCAGGGTTTCCTTATCTTCCACAGCAAAGTACTGGTACTTTGTTTTAATTTGGGCGTGCCTAGCTTGACTCAAAGCATCCTGCTTTGAAATGCAGCGTTTCGTTTCAAATGTGACCTGAAGTGGTACTTCTCTGGTTCTGATAATGCTGTGGGGACACTGTTTGCTGCTTTCTCTGCCTGTTTCTCCAATTGTCTGACCACCCCACCCTGCTTCTCGTCTCAATCAGAGCTGCAGTGCGTTATGGCACAGCTCAGAGTACTTGTCCATAGTGAAGAGCAGAGCTGTAAATAAAGCCCTGGGGAAGCACATCAGCAGATTGGATCATGAAATAGCATCCTCTGAATTTGGGCTCTCCACAGTCCCTTTATCTTATAATTAAAAGGCAGCTGCAGCATGGACATGGTGCAGAACCCCCTTGGACACACAGCAGACTGCCTCTGAGATATTACCCCAGCACACAGGCTGCTGCAGCAAAGGGAGCTATTGAGTTCCAGGGCGAGCTGTAAAACCTGCACCAGCTCTTGGTGCTCATATCCCTCATGGTTTTGGCATGCTCAGGCCCTGCTGCTAAGCCCTTCTTCCTTAGATGTGTCTGAGTGCAGTGAAGCAGGCACCCAGATTGCTCAGGGCTACTGGAGCTATCTCTAATGAGGGCATTAGGGACATGACCTCCCTGTTGCTGATGTTAACATACAGAACAGACAGGAGCAAACCTGATTTGCATCAGCTGAAGTGACGTGAGAGCAAAATGAAATCACATGTCCTCATTAGGAAGCTCAACAGATAGGGATGAAAGTCATAAGGGACTGCAAACTCTGCAGGGCTGGTTTTGTTAGCATGGTTACAGCCTGCCTCTCCATCTTCTCTGTGCATGTCCTTCTCTCTCATTACAAGAATGCTTTCCTGCTTTATGCTTTCTTCTTGTTTAATAAATCAGAAGGAGAGCTGCACTGATTTACTAATCTAATCCTCTTAGACTGACTCCTCTCAGCACTGTACTTGTGCTGTGAGTGACCACTGCTTTGCCTAATAGCCAAACATCACGAACAAACAACACGTGAGCCGCAAGACATAGGCAGGTCTTACACTAAAGCAAATTCAAGGCTGGATTTGTTAAGTCTGCATTGGACTAGGCAGTCAGGAAACATCATTTCTATGTTTGTCCACCCAGGGCATTGTAAGCCTGGTGGATCCCGAGGAAGGTTTAGTAACAAGCTCTCTCTACCTCCCTAGAAGCAAGATCAATGCTATGCCATGTGAACATGGCCAGAAACTTTCTCTTGGGTATCCTAAGGAGATACAAGCTGTCAGGAAACATAAATTATTCTTCAACTGCATCTGAATGACTTCCCCACTGCCCACTTCCAGCTGATGTTTGAGGACTCTAAGGTGAGGTTTTCAGATGCTGCCTGTCCCCAGCAGGTCTGCAAAGTTGCACATAGCCAAAGCTAGAAATGTGGAGATGCAGCAGCTTGGGAGGGTGCTGTTTGTGCATGCAGTGTCCCTAGGGTGTTGAAGTCTTTGCCTGTGATGCCTGTTGAGCACAGGTTTGGGGAGATGCAGCCTCCGTAGCCGAGGGCTCTCTGCACTCCTGGCCCATTACAGCCACGCTCTTCTGCCTTAGAGACATAGCTTCAAGAATGAGGATTTGTGGCAGGTGTCTATACAAACTGCACTAATGGTACTATGGGGGTGTGTTTTATGTGTGGATGTAGGAGTTAGACCAGGATAAATGGTTCTGCAAATCTAAGAGCACAGGGAAATGCAGGCAGCAAATGTAAGACTAGAATGAGGGTCAGTTATCATTAGTCAAGCTGATCTGAAGTGGTGAGATGAAGAGGGACAGTTTCTGTGTTAACTCCAGGGCGCTCTGCATGCGTGAGGGAGGGCATGCTGACAAGGCAGGCTAGAGACGTGAGGGCATTATGGGCCTCTTATCCTGGCAACAAACACTAGCAAAAAGGCATGGGACATGGTCTAGTGACCCAAATTAACCGAGCAGTGTGGATTCTGGGTTTTCAGAATGCACAGAAGCCCTTGCTGTCACCTATTACTGTGGGTGTTACTGAGCTGGTGAGATCAAAGCCAGCAAGGGACTGGCTTCCCCAACTGCATTCCTGCTAGATCACTACCTAAAGTGTGCTTTGGCGAAGCAAGGGCTGAGCAAGTAAGAAAGGAGGGAAGGCTGTGGAGGAAGGGAAAAGGTTGTGTGACGGAGGGAAGTGGTGATGCCAGTGATGATCCCAAGACATCTGGGGTGCCAGGAAGGGTGCTAAGACTGATTGAAATGAGGATGTGATAGGAGAGGATTTCTGAGGAAGGTTAATAACCTAGAAAGTGCTAACATTTACTGTCAAGGCTGTGTCCCAGAATAGCAGATGTCTGTGTCAACAGCAGCAAGAGGCAATGAAAGGACATTGCACAATGTTGCATGCATGCAGGCTGGAAAGTGGAAGAGGGCAGTGAAGCATGTTTTATCAGCTGCTCACACAGTGCTGTGCAATCCCATATGTGACAGTTCAGGATGAGGGCACTCCAACTGAAGCACACAGCGTATAGCTGCAGCAGGTTTTCTGTGGGTGTGCACACACAACGTGTGTCCAGATCAGCTGCGATGTGTACATGTGGCTGCTGACTAGTGTGTGCAAACCACATGGCATGTGAGAGCAAGTCAGCGCATGCATTGTCAAGGGAGAGCAATCCTCCCCTCTTACTGCGAAGAATTTGTGCTTTACCTTATGCCAGGGGAAAGAAGTTCAGAAGGAGCGACGAGAAAAGCAGCCTGTCCATAGGGAGATGAATGCCTGTCAGACATGGGGATTAAATGGAAGCACGACAAATCTGGATTGTTCATGCCAAAACCAACTTTGATTACTCTATAATTCAACATGTGTTACCAGCTCCTATTATTAGAAAGCCAAACTTCCTCCACTGTGGGAAGAGATGAGATGGAGCTTTCTAGCCTTGTAAGTTAATTACAGTACACATGTTAAAAGCAGCATCTGTCTTAGTCAATCTAGTTGATTATTGCAGCACTTTATTTTTAGTTATCATCAAGGTGAAGGATGACACTAATGTAAGTGGAGAACTTCCCACAGATCTTGCTCAACTAAGTATTCTCCAATACCAGCTATGTCAGAGCTGGTGGGTCTCCTCTTCTGGAGCTGGGTCAGATGAAGCCCTTGGACTTGTCTGTATAACATGCTTTTGACTACAGAGTTACAACAAAGGTACTGAGACCTGGCTATTAGAGTCAGCTGTGAAAATGCTATGGTTGTTAGATATCTGTGGTACTCCAGTGGCCAAAATGTTTGATGCTCCACTTCTATTCTGAGCTCTCTCTGATGCAAACGTTTCTGGTCTCATGACTGAAATGCTTTGATTTATCACATAATCACACCCTGTTCTTTCCTTTATGTCTAATTCTCCTGCCTGGTATCATTTCAACTCTTGGAAAAGATCTACAATGTGTGAGTGTCGGGGTGACTGACTAAGCCAACAAAAGCATGCCAGATGAGTTTTCTTTGTAAGTGTGGGAAGCTTCTCCCAAACAACTGAGAGGTCTTGAGGCATGGACTTGGCTGAGAGCTCAAAGTATGGCAACAAGTCCTCCCTCCTGCTTTAGGGCCAGTGGGTGGATGTGGTGCTGGTGTCACACAGGAGGTATGGAGTTAGCATTCATGGTATGTTTAAGTGCTCTTGGCTGCCACAATACTGATGGAGCTGGGAGGCTGGCACTGACACCATTCCTCATGAGCTGCAGGCCTGGGGAAACCTTAGTTTGCTTTTCTATTCACAGCACAAATGAAAAGAATTTGTTTCCTTCCCAAAATCACATGAATAGGTAAAGGAAAAGTGAGAAATCTTGAGCAGCAAAGCCCATTCCCTTTGGATTTGAGAGCAGCAGTCAGGCAGCCCAGCAGCACTTGGAAAGCCCAGTTAATGAGCAGTGTGGAGAAACCACAGTCTGCTGGCAATGACAATCTCCAGGGATGCTCTTCCTGGACCTGATTTGTGATCTTATGGTTAGGGAACCTAGTTAGGTGGTGATGGAATGGAAAGAGCATTAACAGATCCTCATCAAATCTAAAGCAGTAATACTCCATGGACCTGTGTTTATTTTCATAAGAACACTTCTCAGAGGTCTTTGCTTTCCAAGCTTGTATTTATCAGAGCCTGCTAGTAACACAGCCTGTGTGTGTGGTTCCAGCAGAGGTATTCCAGGTGCCAGCTGTGGTGTTTATGTGACAGATGTGTATGCAGACACCTTGTGCAGCAGATCTGGGATCTGTTTAGCAGACCAGAAGGGAATCTGAACGGGCTGACTAGCTCTATGTCCTGTAGCAGCACAGGAGGGTGATGCTGTCTGATAAGAGATCACACTTCCCTGGGTTTTGTGCAAGGACCATTTCCAGTGTGAGTTTACCATTCGTGTGATTCCCATTTGCTTTGCTGCTCATCCTTCCAGAATTGGCAGAACAAAACATAGCTAAAAAAGGCAATTCCTGACTCTTTACCATGAAGCTGGACTTGAAATGTTCAACAAGGGTCATCAAAAGGTGGCTATGATTCCTGATGCTTCCTCCACACCTCATCAGAAGGAAACTCCCATCATCGCTGCTCCTCCAGAGCAGGAGAACACAGGCCTGGGCACAACCACCAAGGGGTTCTCGCTTCTCCAAGTCTCCATGCAGGAACTGAAGCAAGAGCAGTGTCATGCTCCATGATTATGGTACTAGCATACTACACACGGACTATGTTCACTTTCCAGCTGTGAGCCCAATATGAACTTATTGCTCATGTGTGATGGGGCATGCAGTTTGCTTACAGTAACAAGTGATATGCCTGATACCTTAACCAAATGTAGTCTCCAAGAGAGATGAGAGGTATGAACAAGCAGGTATTAAGAGAAGGTCTTTGGGTATTTCTGACTCAGCTGGAGTCCCAGCAGCTCTTGAAATACTTTGAGGAGCAATCATGACACACTTTGAGGAGCCACCAGCTGGTTTTCCAGACAAAATGCAGACAAATTAGGCTGGTTGGGAGGGGAATTAATGTCCCTTGGGACACCAGCAACATGACATATAGTAGTCCTGTCCCCTTAAGTCCTTCTATTTGAAGCGGGCCTGGGCCCCACACAAGGGTTTCTCCAGGATCAGTCCCAGAGGAACAGCTGGAGCAAAGCAAACTCCATGAGCAGTGGAGCCGTTGTGTCCAACTCCCACCGACTGCTGAGGGAATGTGTTTATTATGAAACAATTAATGGTTGTGTGATTACAGAGAACTATTACTCAGTGGAGATAACTTCAAAAGGTCACAGTTGCTGTGTGTTTACTCCCAGGAGGTCTCTGAAGCCACTGTGGTATGAGGGGTGGATAACACCACGTACTTGCTCACTGTGGGGAATGGCTCCCACAGCCTGTGTGGGGCTCATCTTGCTGCACCTCCTCATCCAGCTCTGCCCATCCCTCCAGCCTTGTGCTGGGATGACCTGAGCATGAGGGACAACTGTTCTTCCCATGGCTCAGCTGTTCTGCAGTGAGTAGCCGTAGTGCAAAGGGCTCCTGTTGGTGCTGGAGCCCCTCAGCACAGCAAGCATCCTGGGCAGCCAGGGATGCAGCTGCTGCTGGCATCGTGTGAGTTCACCCGCGCACAGCCAGGGTATTAGACTTGACTTTACTGTTCCTGTAAGCCAGGAGGAGTGACTGACATGGTGAAAATGCCTCTGCTCAGTGTGAGCCTTTGTAGTGCTGCAGCCCAGGGATAAAGTGTTCAAATGAGCACCCTGAGGGAGCCTTCTCCCGTCTTACAAGAGCCGGAGTTATTTGCAGAGAGTCCTCACCTGCGGCTGGATGCCTGCCCTCGTCCTCGGCTCCCCACAGCAGGGAAGCACTGCCAGGTGAAAGCAGATGAAAGATTGCTGCTCATTTGGTAACAAATAACTTCCAAGCCCATCCAAGAGACTTTCAACTTAACTGCTCTCTTTGTTCCTTTTATGTCTTCTCTTTGTTTGGTGAGTGCACTAATGCAAGCTCCAAGTAAGCATCTGTACTGTAAGACAGGAACAAATAGGGAAAGGATAATAATATCCAAAGGTTTTACAGGAAAGGTTAAAAAGGGAAGCAGACTACAGAGACTGCTGAATAGTGGTTTGCTTGACTGATGTTACAAAGGCAAAAGACAGAAGAAAAAAATCCTCGGAAAATGCCTCTGAGTGGTGATTACTTTCTCAGAAGGCCTTGCAATTAGGCATGAAAAGAGTCCTTCCAAGCTTCTAAGATCCATTAAAGATGTTATGAAATAATTAAGCTACATGGAATAACCTGAGTTTGACTCGGTCCCCTACCTCCCTATCTGTTGAGGTCTTTGAGGCAATGTAACAGGTCTTAGCAGCCCTCAGAACAATATGATGGTTCTGGCTCCCTGCTGCCCTGTTCCAACTATCTGCAGTGCACACTGTCCTGCCTAAACTGGACAGGAAAGGTGAAATGAGCTTTGTGTGTTAATAGCAGCATCGTAAGCTTACACAGCCAGAGCCCTGATAGCACTGACTCCTGACCTTGGGATCTGTCTATGAGTTCAGTATGCATAAGACCTGCTTGCCCTTGGACCAGTTACTCGCTGCACACGCAGTGTAAGGGACACCCAAGTATACTGGTGATCAGCATCTCTGTGCTTCTCCAGGGGTCTTTTGTGTAGAATGAGCATTGCTGAGGACAGAAGTGACAAGACTGGAGTAGCTCATTTTTAAATCCATTCAGCAGCTGATTGGTATCTCCTATTCATCTTTTCCATATTTACTCTGCTGCTGAGAACTAGAAGCCAGTGTTTTTTCAAGCAAATGTTATATGTGATTGTGTGTTTCTTGGAAGCTAAAAGAAAGATTCAGTAGCGTGAAAGCCCATAACAGTGTCAGTGCTGGAACTGACATATTTATTAGAGTAAGGCTTTCCTTTTCTCCCTCCGTTTACTACACACTCCATGGAGACCCACTGTCAGTGCTGGCCTGGAGAGGTTGGTCCAGAGCAGGTCCATTGGTGCTGCCTGTGGAGTGTGAGTGGCTGCAGGCAGCAATGCAGGAGCCGTGTCCCCACGTCAGGCTGCCCTCAGAGCTGGGACTCATAAGCATGGACATAATCCTTCCCACTGTCCTCGTATCTGGTCAGCTTTTAGACCCGATGCAGTCAAGCCAGAACTCTGTAAATGGCCTCATTTGTCGACAAAAGGAATGAGTAATACAGTTGCACTACATAGCTATAAACTGACTTACTGAAACTACAGAAGCCCCATAAAACCAGTGAAACAGCAATTAATAACACTTGGCTCTGGAGAAGAATTAGGCAGGGCACAATCCTGCTTGGTTCAGAAAGGCAGGGGCAGCTCTCTCCATCCCACGGAGTCCATGCTCTGGGATTACATTTGTGATTGTTGACATTCCTTATATTTCCAATCTGTTACGATCTCTCTTCTTTCTCCCCTAGGCCAAGTGTTGATATGCTCCTGGAATATTGTTATCCTTAGCTTAGTCTGCCTCGGCTCACAAGTGCTCCCACCTTTCCACCTATTGCCAGAGGTGCCTGTACAGTGGAAGGTATCACTGATCGCAGAGATCATCAGTACTTGCAGTGAGGCTGAACTGGCACAGCTCTCATGGTTGTGATATTAGAGATGTCTCATGGATGTAGCACTGCTGTACTAAGTAGAGGCTCTTAGTTTCATGTCTCACTGCAGCTTCCAACCCTCTCCTTTTCCTTTGCTATGGTTCTGCTTTTTCTTGGAGACTGGAGTAGTTTCCAGAGTCACTTCCATTCTATCTATCTATCTATTTATCTATCTGTTTGGAAAACCATCATCTCCAGTAGCTACAAGGTCTCTTCAACTTATCCGTTCCTCCAAAGGATAAAAGACTCAGCCCTGCACAGAATCTTGTGCTACTGCTACAAAAGCCATGAGCTGCTGGTGTGAACACCAAGCCAAGAGCTCAGTGAACCAGCCATCAATGCTACATCTCTTTTCACCAGATGGATCCTCCTTATGCTTGTGTCAGCCAAGTACCTAAACACATCTGCTGTGTGCCTGAGGAAGCAGTTCTCCATTGCTGCTCCTGCACTCAAGTATTTTGCATCTCCACCAAGAACTGTACTGGGGTGATGGTCTTTCCCAAGTGCATTCCTATTCAAGTTAGTGGTGCGGAACCCTTGGTCTGAGTGAAAAAACAGGGTTTGACTCTGAGGGTTTTACTTGGGTGGGGAGGGAGGGATGAAGAAGTTTCTTTCTGGGATTGGCTGTTGAGGAGAGGTGTAATGTATAGGAGTTATGGACTAAAGATGTGTAGGTTTCCTGCTCCGATATTTGCTTTCATATCTTAAACTCAGTTGAACTGTGTATATTGTCAAACATTTCTTTTGGAAAAGCATGGATTAATTAGCTGCAGGACTTAATAGAAGTCCTGAGAAAAACACTTTGTGCTTTCTGACGTTGCCTTTAATGTAAAGTCTGTTTGACAGGAGGTTTTCAGGAGCATGTGCCTGATGACTCATCTAAAGCACGACGGGGAGCCTGCATTCCCATTTACCTTGGTGGGAAATGATACATACCCTCTTGTTAGCGTGTGAGCACTGTCTGATTAGTTTCTTTGAAAGGAAATTTCATCCCTCTAGAAGATCTTAGGTCTTTTATAGCAGGACTTGGCAATCTAAACTAGGTCCAGCCTTCTTCACATCAGCAGTATGCTCCCAAGCCCCACTGATGGGAGCTGGCCATAGCACCTCATGCATTTCTAACATAACAGTCACTGTAGCCTTGTGCTTGGTCCACTGCACCCTTTGCTGAGCTGCTCAGTACTGCTGGACCACTGGCAGAATTCCTCAGGCAAGACTGAGATGCTGCCTGGTATAAACCATCCTTCAGGACAGTTCTGCTGTCTCGGGGGATCTTCTTCTGCAGCCTCGAAGGGAAAAGTCTGTCTCCAGGGGAACAGGAACCAGGTCCTGGGGGAGGCCTGTGAGAGAAGAAACACCTTATCTTCTCTTTAACCCTATAGGGATCCAAGCAGAGGGCAGCACTGGTGCACAGAAGCAGGTCAATGTCCTTCCCACATTGGAATGTGATGGAATTAAGGACCAGGCACTCTGCAGCAGAACCTGTTGAGAGCTCCGGGTGCAATTGGGACACCTGGGACAGAGACAGTGATGGAGGGGCTCTTCATCCCCGTCTTGTTCACTGAAAGGAAATAGCACAGAGCTCCTTGGCTATTCTGCTTTGTGCTGGGAAGTGTCATGAGGCACTGGGGTGTTGGCAGGCTGTCTGATGTCGTCAGACGAGAGGACTGATGTCCTGCCTTGGCAACTTGTTATTCCAAGGTCCCAGAGTCAGAAAAGGACAGAAAGCACATCCTGAGCACAAGTAGCTTGAAGGCTTGGTGTTAGTTTGGATGGAGAAAATCAGTTTCACCATCGGAATGGCAAGAAGCCTTTTTTTCCTATTTTAACAAAAGCTGCAAGTCTGAAGCAAAGAATAAAACCCAGGGGGACGCTCTAAACCCTCCATCCAGATTTTTCTTCCATGCTTGACCATTTCATGTGCCTCTGTCAGTGCAAAATGAATGAAAGGTTTCAATCCAGCTCCTGGTGGGAAAAATGCTCCCATCACAACTGGCACTAATTGGCTCCCTTGTTAGCAGCCTTGGAGAGAAGGCAAGGAGCAAGCTGCCACGTAGGCTGAATCTCCTGCAAGCACCAGCAAGACCTGAGCTCCTGCCTCAGCAGCTTGTACAATGGGCTGGGAAGTAGGGAAGCAGGTCCTGACGTTTTGCCTCTTTTGAGGAGTGTAACATCAGAGTCCTCTTTCTAGGCCTGCCGACTTAGCGTTAAGTTCTCTTAAATGATGTTTGTGATGGAAGTGTCACCCTGACAGATTAATTGAGCTATAACATATGCAAAGTAATGTGAGAAAAGAATGCAGTTGCATTACCTAGTGTAATGCTGAAAATAGGCGCTGCTACCTGCAGTGATGACTGTCTGGAATGCTAAAGGATTGTAATCCTGGGTGCAGCAAATGAGGCATTTTAATGATGAAAAAAACCACAAGTTGAGGCTCACCTACAGCTGAAGGAAGGAGAAACACATCTGGGAAGTGGTTCTGTGGTGAGTACAGTGGTTCATCATATAAAAATAACACACTAAACTGGCTTGCATATTGTCTCCCAATGAACAGAAGACAGACACTGAGTTCCATGTAATTTAATTTCAATTAGTGCATTGGAGCTTTTTAAAGAATGGACTATATATTCTTCTACAGTTACTCGCAGACTATTAAACACAATGCAGAAAAATGACTATGCAAATGAGAATTATCTTACTGGTTTTAGTGTCTTTCTCCCTCTTCCTTTCCCAGGTAATTGGGTGGGTAGGTGCTGGGGAAAAAAATGGATGATGGGAAATGTGAATAATGAAATCTCTGCAGCACTCTCTCCCCTTAGATGCAGAGGCCCAAAATATATGTGTGTGTCAGTTTAATTTAATTTGCTGTTAATTATCTTAAATAGTAGCCTTGCCTGCCTTTGCTTTCACTGCATTTCTGTCCAGGCTCTCATTAGGCAGCGTGATAAAGCAGGTGCTTGTTAAAAATACCCTAAGTGCCTATTTACATTACAAAGCTATTCCTAGCACTTGTGGTAAGGGAAACTGAAGTCTTGTCCCTGGATACGGCTGGTGGGAGAGGGGAAGCAGCACCCTATTTTCACATACTTAAACCCCAGAACATTAATTCACTGTACTAATAAGACCAGAATTTAAAATCTAAGATGCAGCAGCAGCCAGTAAATAAGTAGGTGTGTAGCTTTCTCCAAAATAAGATAGACAACAGGCATTCAGAAGTCTGCCTGGAGGATTTAGGTGTTCAGCTCCCACCAATTTCTAATGCACGTAAAGCACTACACCTATGCAGGGATGTGAATGAATGACTTTACCTATACAGGGATGTCTGAATGAACATCATTCAGAAAAGAAGTTCCCAATTATTTAGTTCAGGTCAACACAGGAAATGTAAAATCTATGGCTCGTTTTTATCAGCATGGAAAAAACCTGGGAGAGCGCAAACTGTGAACAGACAGCGAAGAGAAAGAAGAGGTGGGAAAGAGGCAGCAGGGATGGAAAAGGGCATGGGGAAGAATTCAGCATAGGGTAGCGTGCTTTCAAATATTGATACAGAAGGCGTATAAATAGAAACAAACACATAGTTGCGGAGCCAATAAAGGTCTTGTTTACAAGTGAGCAGAGTGGTTCAGTAAGAATGGGAACAAGCACCTGCTCTGAAAATAAGGGAAATACTTAATGAAAGCACTGGGAGAAGGAAAGTGATGTGAGTCCAAGGGTGCCCACGGAAGAGACGAGTTCAGCACCTCCCATGGTTCACCTTGGTGCTTGTCAGCGGCGTACCCGCTCTGCCGGCAGAGGGGCTCATAGGAAAGCAGGCTGCACTGGGGATGGCACCGGCAGCTCAGTAAGGGAGTATCTGGTTCTTGGTGCTTTATTCCAAGCTCTGTTAATTCCAAGGGAAAAAAAAAGGGGGGGGGGGGGGGGGAAGAACCCACCAAAAAAACCAAAATCTCAGTTCATTTCTCATTTTCAATTCAGTAACTTCTCCAGTTCCTTCTTTTCATTTTACTTATCTCCAGCAAGAGAGAAAATACAGGCAGGGAGCAGAATATGAACTCCTGGTTCCATTTGTGGAGCAGGCACCTCTGACTGCACCTGAGCTCTGCAGGTTCAGGGGATGAGGTTGCTGTGCTGTCAGATTAAATCCTTTCTTGTCTTCGTCTTCATGAGGACCCAGCTCTTTAGATGTGCCCCTCTTAAGGAGGCAGGTACATTTGATGAGGTTGTGAGACCTCAGCACTGGCTGAGAAGGAAAGGAGATGGTCAAATAAGCACAGAAATAATTGTGGGGGTGATGATGGAGGGTAGTAAAAAAGAACTTAATGTTCTCTCCGTTTTTTATCTCACCTCCCTCCAGAAGAGACCTCTGGAGCCTGCGCACCATCCTGTTGTGGTGGCTGTGATGGACCCCGGCTCACTTGGCCTGCACCCTGCTGATCCAGCACCATGGTGCACACAGCTGCACAAATGCAAAGAAGGCATTTTCCCAGCCCAGGTCTGTCTTACCAGTGCAAGGAGGAATTGCAAGGGTGTTATTCAGTGTGTTAGAGCTATTTTAACTGCCTCCAAGGTGTGCTTAGCCACAGCTAATGCTAGTCATTTATCTTTCTCCTCCTCAGACAGAGCTGCTATTCATCCCTCTTCTCTTTTGCTTAGTAGGAGTTGGAAAAAAAGTGTGGAAATTGTCCTGGTAGCACCATGCTTGCTGTGGGACCTGGTGTGCTGACTGCCCAAGTGCTTTCTGCATCTTGCTGTTGGGAGCTGCAGTTGCTCTGCAGCACCACTCCTAGAACTCCTATTGCTGTCACCTGGAAAAGAGGGACTTCTCTTGAGTTTGGTGCCAATGAAAGACAAGAATGTTCTCCTGTTACCTTGGGAAATCTCTTTTTTTCCTCCCTGACAGTGAGATCTGCCTAGTACTTAAGAGAATAATTGAGTCTGAGTCCTGGGAGAGCTATGGCTGCTCCTGGGATGATAGGGGTTTGAAACCACCAGTTGGCAAACCAGGCTCTTCACCAGCTCACCTGTAACCTAACATTTGGGTGAGGATACTCAGGCTCCATACTGGAATAGCAGCCTTGAAGAAAGGACTTGCTTTCCATGGGGAGTAATTCAGCAATCACTGGAGGCAGGCATTGCCCTGGGAGGGCTGTCTTCCCATCCCTTAGTTCTTCATGCACTCGGGACAAGGAAGCCCTTAGCTGGCCTCTGCTGGCTTTTTGGCTGGGTTCAGCTGTACCAGCCCATGAGGTTTCCAAAAACCCTTGAAGACCATTGCAGCAGATGTATCTACACAGACAGTTTAGCACAGGTTTGATCTTTCTGCTGGGACCAGAGCATCAAGCCCTGAAGCTCATGCTAAACTCCTGCCTTAGCTGGAGCTCTGCAGGGGGAGAAAGGCCCAAGCTTTGATCATTGGAGCTACACTGACAAACTATTGACAAGGCTTGAAGTACTCCAGACTCATCTCTCTTGGGCTTGTGCTTCCCCTCCTAGTGCAAATACCCCCAGCCCGGCAAGCACACAGCAGCGGTGGGGCTTGTCTGCTTCCCCCCTCATCTTCTCCTGGGTTTGCTCTGACCACTGCAGGGGTGACTGCCTGTCTTCAGAGAGAGGAGCAGCCCTTCCCTGCCCCGGCTCTTGGCACTGTGTATTTACACTCAGGGTAGAGAGGGGTTTCTTTAACAGCTGTGTCTGACACTTAGCACAAAGTGGTCCTGATGTTTGTGACAGGCATTCGCCCTGTGTCTGCTCAGCAAAGGGATCGCGTTGTCACAAGCTGTTAGGAGGTGAAGGTGGGCTTGGCCTTCCTATATGCTCCCGTCAGGGATGGGTTTGTAGGGCAGATGGACACTGAGCTGCCCTGGTCCCCCCTAACAGCCCACTTTTGAGGATGAGGCGTAGAACCCATTTGCTCGGTCTGTCAGTATGATCTGATTTCATCCTCTGCGTTCAGCAGAGAAGATGTTTCCCCTTGAGCTGTTATGCTCTTTGTAGTTACTTCTTTAAAACGACTTAGTTATACATTTGCTACATGTTATTTTGAATTCTCTTGGAGATCAAGGACGCTACAGAGCCAGCAAGATAAAATTAGCATCTGAGCTGTAGCCTTTGCTTGGTGTAAGAAACACAGATCAGCTTCACTTGCAGTGAATGCTGGAAGGTGAATTTCATTCGCGTCTTCCTTTCTGCAGACCTAGTTCTGCCACCCTTGTTTGTTTTGAGTGCCACCACAGCCCATAAGCTGCTCTGGTAGTTTCTGTAAGGCTGCTCCCAGAGAACAGCATGAGTGTTGAACTGGACCTCAAACTGGCAAGAAATCAGTTAGTTCAAAATCAGTTCTTACCTGCTCACAGCGTGATCATGGGGTGTTTCAATAGGGAGTTAAGGGGGAATGTTCAGGCTCATTTAGGTTTGTGCACAACTCTTAGGCACCAGCACTAAATACAGCACCAAGCCCGGGGCTGAAAAGGCTGTTAGAATGAAGAAGAGCCACTGATAGGATGTAAAGATGGGAGAAGCGCTGTGAAGTGAGGGCTGTAATGGCGCGTTCGAGTTGTGTCAAGGCTCATGAGGTATCTGATAGTGGTGAGTAAGTGCTCTCAGAGGCAGAAAGCAGTGGGTGTTGAAGGCCACTTCAGTGTAGCAGAGAGAAGCTGAACAGTTGCTGGAGGAAACAAGGCACACAGTTTAAAAGTGAGACTAACCACCAGGAGGGCTGACCAAAACGGTGGCCTAAAGACCCTCTCTCAATACCTTCTTCTCAAGGCAAGTTTTTCAGGTGCTTTTCAGGAAGGCAAGTTTCATAGAGAATATCTCAAGGTGGAAGGGACCCATAAGGATCATAGAGTCCAATTCCCTGCTCCTTGCAGACTACCTTGAAGTAAACCATATGGCTAAGAGTATCATCCAGATACTCCTTGAGCTCTGACAGGCTTAGTGCCATGACCACTTCCTGATGGAGTGGTCAGCAGGACCAACCAGCTTCTCGGTGAAGAGCCTCTTCCTAATGCCCACTCTGAACTTCCCTGATGCATCTTCATTCCATTTCCTTCTGTCCTACCACCAGATACAGGAGATCAACACTTCCTGCTCTGCTGAACCCCTAGCAGTTTAACCTTATGCAAGCTCTCAGTATGGCAACAACTGAGCAAGATTCCATTTCATGTACCAGACATCGGACAAGGCAATCTACAGCCTCTTCTACTTTCAGGATGTCCAAGAGTCTGGCTTTCAGACTCGGGAGGGAAGGTCAGCCCTGTGTGCCCAGCACTGCTCTGGCACAAACCCACCCTTGCTTTCAGGTGCAGGGCTGCAGCAGCTTGGGACAAGAAATGCTGGGCAGAAATTCAAAGTTTAGGTCCTTTGTTTTTCCCTTTGGTCACCATTTTGGCCTTCACCAAATCTACCCTCCTACAGATTTGCTGGTGGTGGACCCTGTTACCCTTTTGAAAACAGGCCTAAAATTCAATGGGCCTTCATAGCACTGCCTTGGCCCTATTCACCAGGCTATAGAATGGTTTAGGTTGTAAAAGACTTTAAAGCTCACCTGCTTCCAACTCCCTGCCACAGGCAGGGACACCTTCCACTATAGCAGGTTGCTCCAAGCCCCATCCAGCCTGGCTTTAGATAGAACATTAGGTCTCACAGATGAAGCGTTATCTTCTCAAGCTGGACCAGGAGGTGACTGGAGGTACACCTACGTGATGGAGACCCAAGCTGAGCTCTTTAAGCTTCACAGCCTTCCTATCCAACAGCTCAGGAGTTAGAGCATTGACCCCAGAAGCAAAAGCTGTGTTTGGTACACCCTAATCTTTCATTCATGGTGTGTCACCCATGGTGACAAAGAGTCAAAAGAAGAGGAGGAGAAGGAAAGATTAGAATACAGAAGAGCTGCCTGGAGGTACAGATGGGATCTCAGAGGGGTTGGTCATGATTAAGAGACCCATTTTCAAAGCTGGCAACTGACTGCTGTTGCTTTATATTTACAGATTCTGCATCCAGAAGCTAAGGAGCCCCATATTTCCAGTGATTTAATTCCCACTGAAACAAGAGATACATTTTCTGTCTCTTTATTTGCAGATATTTCAGAACAGTTCTGAGTTTTTCCACTGTATTTGAGATGATTTACTGAGGAAGATCTAAGTTGGGCTGTAAGTAAGCATAAACGAGTGTTGGTGCCTTGATCTTTATTGATTTATATCTACTTATGCCAACACAGGATTACTCATTCAAGAAGGTGGCTATGAGTACCCAAGCTTTAAAGCTGAAGTTGTTTTAATTGGAGAAATAGGTAGAGTGTTTCATGTTTCCAAAGTGGATACTCAATAGGATGAATTCAAAGGCACTTGCACAAAGTTATGGATACATGCTTTAAAGTAGGTGTTTCTGGGAATATTGTCACTTATGCCTGTGTATTTATGGCAAGGCAACAAGAAGCACTGCAAATGCAGTCCTTCTGGAACCACTGGAATTAGCATCCACTCGATAATAGCAACCAGCCAGACCTGAATACTTAAATAAGATAATGTCATATACTACCAAGCTGTTGACGAAGGTAATGTTGTGCATTCAACTAAAGATAGATTCGTGCCACAAGCAGATCCAGACCTTAGAATATGGGTCTTTGTGTCCAGATTTTGATGTTTGCCCCATTAGAAGAAAAAGACCAACAGTGAATTTTAGTTCTGGAGCCAACTTGTGCAAAATCTGAAGGAGGTGGGAAGGTGGATTCAGGCTGATGTCTGAACACACTGGACCACTGTGCCCTCATTCAGAAATCCCTATGCCATAGCTCAGAGAAGATGTTCTCCTCGTGATACAGTCTTGCATTGCCTCTGGTTACAGGACATTAGAACACCAAAATGAGGGCCCAGAGGAGCAGAGCAGGATGCTGCTCGTGGCCCAGGAAAGGCTGGTCACCACTGCTCAGCTTATAGAAGGATAAGCTGTCATAGCAAGAGGTCAGTGTCCCAGCATGGAAAGGACTGGGAGAACTGATGCATTGCTGCTGGTTTATGGATTTCTGTTGGAACAATCAAGTCATTTTTGGTTGTTTTTTTTTTCCCCTAGGGAGAAGGATAATATTCTGAAGGATCAAGGATGACTGGAATTCCCAAGAAGTAGTAGTAGCAGCCAGCAGCCTGTTTTATGCTGAGCTTAATGTTCCCAAATAAAGGACAAACAAGAGGGAGCAGGTCATGTCACCTTGCACTGTGCAGGACTTTCATTTGTGAAATGCATAGAAAATTAAGGAGCCAGCAGTTTTCACAACTAGTTTGCTTGCTTGCCTTCTCTTCCGATGGCCATGGTGAAATGAAAGACCATGAAGAGAGGGATTGTATTTCATCTCTCTAGCAACTGTCTAAAATCCTCCTGAAATGGTTTGCATGGTTCCCAAGTCACTCTCGTTTGAGGCTTTACACTTTTCTTCCTGCTGCTGTTTTACATTTCATTACCTCAATGCTTTCAGATAAAAATAGTTTCTACTCCAGCAAATTACTGGAAGTGCAAACCAGATTGTTTCCCTGCTCCTCCTCAGCATTCAGCACACCGCAGCAGCAATATGCCTTTCATTAGGTGGACCAGGAGCGCTCTGCATCCTCTGTAATGGTTTCCACCTCAGATGATGGGATTGATGCAATGGCAATTTCTGTGAATCCTGTTCCCTGTCGTAACACAAAACGCACACATGTGTGGGTACATCCACACGCTGTTTTTCACTGCCTGCTTCCAAGCTGATGTGGAAGCTGTGTGAAAAAGATGAATGTTATTTGGCAATTAGGCCTGGTAATTACAGGATGTGTTTTTCCAGAGGTAAAAAAAAAATATTGTTTTCACTTGCAGTCTTTGCAATCTGTTTTGAATGAGGAAATGCTCAGGATTAGAAAGTGTTTTCTCGTTAGAACAAATGTCACAGATTTAAAAACCTCATCATTTAAATTCCTCCTAATGTTCTTTGGCTTGAACAAGTGAGCTCTTAATGTCCCTTTTAATTAGAGCGTTTCAGCTGGGCACTTAATGACAGCCCGTCACTGAGTAGTAGACATGGTCCAACTACGAAGGGGAACTCCAGGGTGGGAACTTAAGCAGAAGCTGTCTCTTTTTTGGCTTTTTTAGAGAAAAGTGCTAAAGAAAGCACAAGATATGTCCAGAAAAATGATCCCTCACTTGGAGTGGGCAGAAATAGGGCATTGTTTGGGAGATGCTGGCTGTGGGTGCTGGGTGCTGCAAAGGAGTTGATGTACATTTCCCTGAGCCACTGTGAGTTTTCCTCTCTTTGCTGCTGTATCCATTTGCAAGTCCCCAGCACAGGCAGTGGCAGCTCAGCAGGATTGCTGCCCGCAGGCTTCAGCACCCTGCCCCTGCTGCCAGAGTCCTCCTCTCCCCCATCCCCTGCTCCCAAGAGTTCTCGTTTCTATTCAGGTAAAGGTTTGGTTCTTCCCCCATTTCCCCGCGCAGCTCCTACGATGCTGGATCCATTCACCAGTGCACACCAGGGACTGCAAGGGAGAAGGATCTTGGTAGCTTTCTTGGGAAATAAATCCTTTGAGATGCCAGGGATTGGGACAAGGGTGGCCGGGCAGGTGGCTGATGGTTACAGGAGAGCAATACATGAAGTGCTGGAAAATCCAGCATCCTTCAAGCACATCCGTGTTCCTTTCCTACAGCATGGAAATGGCAGAGGGAAGCACACTGATGGGAATCGAATTATCCAGCCACTCAATGCTCTTCTTCTCTAGCTCCTGCCTGGTCAGCACCTGTGCCCCCACTTGGCCCTTTTCCCCAGGAGCATCACCATGCTTCTGCCATCCTAGGTGGATTCAAGGGCAGGAGAAGGACCTGAAGGCCAAGAGCAACATGTGGCCAGTGCTCCTCCATAGTCAGCACACACACACTGAAAGAGAAACTAACTGTATGGTCAGCTCTCACTGATGGCAATCAGACAGCTCTGGTGAAGTCAGAAGCTTCACCTGGGTTCACACCAGTAGTTTCTGGCCCGATTTCTCCCTCCTTGAGTGATGAATACATCTGGAGGCTATTAAGATTTAGTCTTTGTTGTTCTTGTGTTTCTATCATTTGTCAGCTCACGTTCCCTATTAGTGGGTGAACAATCCAAAGCTTGGTGAATTCTGCTTCACAGTGACAGGAAGAACCGACAGTGAAGGATCAAAAAGCAACATCGCTATGAATGCTTGGCCGCCACAAGCCAGTTATCCCTGTGGTAACTTTTCTGACCCCTCCTGCTTAAAGCCCAAAAAGCCAGAAGGACCGTGAGGCCCCGCTTTCACGGTCTGTATTCATACTGAAAATCAAGATCAAGCGAGCTTTTGCCCTTCTGCTCTGCAGGAGGTTTCCGTCCTTCCTGAACTCACCTTGGGACACCTGCGTTACACTTAGACCGTTGTGAGACAGGTTAGTTTTACCCTACTGATGATGTGGTGTTGCAATAGTAATCCTGCTCAGTAGGAGAGGAACAGCAGGTTCAGACCCCTGGTGCGTGCACTTGGCTGAATCCCGCCTAGATGTAGTGATACCGCAGTGCCGCCGGCGCCTCGGTGGGCTCACGATAGCGGTCGCTCGAGATTGACCCAAGAGATGACAGTGTTGTTCAGAATGCGTGGGTTAAAGCCCTTCCTCAATCTTCGTTAGCAAAGACAGGCCTTCCTCATAGGAGAAGGAAACTCCTATCTTCAAACCCGGGTTGACGGAGCTCGTCTAGCCTTGTCAGGTCTTCCGTCAGAGAGAAGGACACTCTTACAAAACCTACGACCTGCGGACTTTGCTGTCACCGTCCTAGCTAGCTAGGCTGTGGCAGTTAAACCTCAGGTGTAAAGGATGGGGCCAGTTCTGTGCAAGCTGCCCTCACCTAAATAATCCACTGCACAGGCTGGAAGGGCTCACTCCCACTTGTCTGTATGGACAGGCACGGGTCTAAACGGTAGGTGACAAGGTGCATGGGAAGCCGCAGATCCAACCTTGCATGTGGGTGGACCAGCGCATGGGTAGCTTGAGTTAGCTCAGGAGATGACAGCCCTGGTCGGACACTCCCTGATTGCCTAAGCACCCTTTTCCAACCAGATTTGCATATCCCACATGCCCTTGGTCATCGTGCTTGTAGTAAGCGTGGTTAAAGCCCTTCCCAAATCTTCGCTCGCAAAGCCAAGCCATCAGTCAATCAATCATTTGTCAGGCTCTCAAAGCAAACAGAGGAAATGTTGATTTGGGAAACCCTGCTGATACCCATAGGGTAGCAGATTTATTGGCACTTGTGCCCAGGCACCATCCAAGGGAGGAGGAAGGAAGAAGTGCTACCTGGACAGGTGTCACTGACATTTCTGCTCTCTTCCCCCAGGACAATCATTTAAAGCAGTCACCTTCGCTTGATAGCTCATAAACTACCACTACTGGAGCTGGGCAGTGTGTCTGGACCAATAACACCTTGACAGACAATGTGATATTTTCAAGGAGAAAATGTTGTCAGTGTTGTCAGCTTGATTGTTTAACCTCCAACATTAGGGCAAAGAGGTTCATTTTGGATGATCCTTGGCACTAATATTCTTTCTTTGCTTCCCCCTCCCCATCATGTTGTTTTTCATTCTTTTTAAAGGGAATCCTGTTTGTGCTCTTCCTCGTTCACAGCTTACAAGCTGCTGCGTACCCTGGAAGAGGTGCAGTGAGTGCTTAAGAGCATATCTTTGATTTCCTCACTTCAACAGCAGTAAGAAAACATATGACAATAAGCACAGGCTTTGTTTTCAGCCCTTCCTCAGCTGCATGTACTGTGTAGTTCCTGGAAGAAAAAGCACTTGGATATATACAGGAACAAAAAATGATGCCAGTATTAATTTCACACTGTGCAGGTGTTCCTGCACTCACTGTGTGCAGGAGGCGTGAAACTGTAGCCCTTCCCCAAGACAACAGCTTATGTATACAGCAGAGCCACGCTAGAGACAAATGCTTTTTGAGATGGTGTTCACTGAGTTTCTCCTCTAAGGTGAACTCTGACAAGCCCCAGCTCCCCCCCCCCCCAACATCCTTTTATTGCTTTTAGACCAACTTTGAGATGGGGTGGAAGAAAGAGATCTGACAGAGGGAAGTTCCGAGGTCAGCGCTGCTCACCCCTCACTGTCATCCCACTGAGCTCACAAATTGGTGTTAACACCTCTTGGAAGAAACAACAAACATAAAAGGAGAACTTTGCCTGCCCTTGGAAGCATCCCTATTACTGGGGCAGCCGCTGCAGAGCCTGAGGCCAGCGGGGCTGCAAGTGCAGACAAAAACCAAAGCCTGTTCAGCCCTGCTGTGGTGTCCAGCCCCTGGCAGCATCCTGCCCAACTGCCAGAGCAAGGAGGAGAAAGCTGCTTTCTCAGGCAACTTATTTTCTTCAACCATCATAAAGCACTTATATGTTTTTTGTTCCACTGCTATTAGAAATCCATTTTTCCAGATTGATCCTGTTTCTTGTGTTTAAACAGCTCCTTATAACAGGTCCTCATGGTGTGGAAAAGAGAGTTAGGAGCCTTCGAGATGCACCTCCACCCCCTCCACCAACAATTCTCTTTCATGGGATTCATAAAATCTATTCTTGTTGTTGCAGATTGGCCACGGTGTGACTGTAGAGAAAATTCTTTCGATGTTGACACTGTTGCTTCATTGTTATTCCTCCTGTACCAGTGGAACAAAATGAAAAATTCATTAAAAATGGAGGGGAAAATAAAAAGGAAATCAAACCCACTGACATTTCTCTATCTCCTAGCACAAAAATCAAATGTAGAAGGTTGAAATCAGGGCAATGGGGAGAGTGGAGTGACAGGGTTAAATGTCTGAGGGACCATAGCCACATGCTTAGTGCCCTGACAAACATGCTGATTAAAACGACCTGTTACTTCTTTTACAGGGTCCCAGTAGCAAATCAGGGGTCACAGAGGGGTCTCACAGGAGGACTTGTTTTCTCAGGAGGTCTCAGCATGCAGAAATCCCTTGGATTTGGTCCAGGAGCTGTGGTGGCCCCATGGAGCTCCCAAGCAGTGTGCTTGGCTTTCAGCCCCTCTCTCCCAGTGCGGCAGGTCCCCATGCTCTCTCCTTCCTGCCAGGCTGGCACCCAGGTCCTAAATGGCCCCAGGTTCCCAAGGACATCACCTCCAGTCTGGTCTGCCCCATTTTTCCAAGCAGGGTAGCAGGGAGAGGACACGCCAAGGAGGAGATGTGGAAAACCAAGGCATGGACAGAGGCTGCTGGCAATGAGACCCCAGGACCAGCTCCTCCAGCATACAGCTCATGGGGTCCAAGCACCTCCTTATCTAGCAATGGTGTTGGTAATGGGGGGACTCTGCAGGCAGCTGTGCACAGCCCCATGTTGGCTTCTAGAGCCTGACTGAATTTCATGGTCTGCAGTCTCAAGGACACATTCTAGGGCCTGGAGGGACTGATCCTATCACAAGGCACAGACAAAGAGGAGCTCTGCTGTGCCCTGGAACCTTCCTCACCAGTGGGACCACAGCAAAACTGCTCTGTGTTGGTCCTTCAGCCTTAGGACCAGTGTGTGATTTCAGGGCAGACAGACCAATGTACTTGGAACAACAGGCCCCCAGATCAGAGGACCAGAGTTTCCCCCATCCAGCCTTTCCTGGAATGAGGTGGTCAAGGAGCATTGTCCTAGTGACAGAGGTGGGTGATAAGCATCGTCTAGTGGTCCCTTACACAGGATCCCACATCACCCCATTTACCTTGGGGCTGGCAAGGATTTTGGCATGGGCTCCTGGCATCCAAGTTGGGACATCCCAGTCTAGATGGGTGGCTCCAGGCAGGTTAGGGGTGGGTTGTACTCCACCTGGAGGCCAGTTACAAAGAGCAAGACATCCCGTTATAGAGGGAAAGACTCCACAGTGGGATTTTGTGGCTTTTCAATTCTCTTCCCAAACCTGCTGCAGGTTTGCTCTGTACCTGCAGCCCTTTATGCTGATGACAGCTCTCAACCTCCATCATTACCACCACATTACTTTTTCATTCCATTGAAGGGGACACTCCCAAACCTAACAGTCTAAACCTCTCTAAAAAATATAATTATGAAAGAAAAACTTTCCCAGGATTTCTACTCAGAAATGTCACAGGGGAAAATGATTCTTTTTGTGATCCAGAGACTTCAAAACATCCACACTGCAGGTCTCTGTGGGGCACCTTTCTTCAGGGTTATTAATAAGAAATAATCGCTTTAAATGCACAAAAGTATATGTACTTTCTATTCCCTTCCAAAAGCCCTGCATCGCTTGTCCTTAATGAATAATGAAAGATGCTTTTGTGTTACTTCCCACCCATAGACTTTCAAGTGATTGTTAAGCAATAAATAGGATTTTAAAGAAAATCAGGGTTTGATGAAAACTTAATTCTGGACTAATATGAGACGCACCTGCTTTGGCAGCGGCTTACTGGTGTTACTGGGGATTATTGTGTGAGAATTTGGGTCAATGAATGTCCCAACACTGGGAAAACATCACAAAATTGTTCTGAAATGCTACTGTGTAGCTCTAGGAATTAGAATATGGTGCCCTTTGATCTTCCTTCTGGAAGGAAACCTGGAGAACATCTCACCCAGGATATGCACTCTGACACCCTGGAGGCAGGACTGATTCACTGCCTCCCCTCACTCTGGGTGCTGATTTAGCGTGGGAAGCAAAACCCAAGGAGGAGATAGGTTTCTGAGGAGTGAGGGAACACAACATCCCATGCCAGACTGGGGTATGTGGATTTCAGTGGGAAAGCCAATGTATTCCACTGGGACACTGATGTGGTTTTGACTCTCAGCCCTTTTTTGGGAAGCTCACTCTGCAGGGGAAAAACTGAAGCTTGGAAGAGATGTGTGAGCTGCCCAAGGAAAATTAAGCTGAAATAACAGTTAATGCTTCAGGTTTGGCTTGGTGGGTACCCAGAGATCTTGCCTCCAGCCCAGGGTCAATCAGGTCTTGATGCTGGTGAGAGTTCATCTCATTTAGAGATCTCCTACTACCGAACAACCCGGCCTTTGGAGGCATCTTCTGAGCACCTGATCCTCCCACCAGCCTCAGCAGGAGTGAGCACTCTGCTGGGTAGTTCTGTGTAACTGAGCACTTAAAACACCACCGTGGTTACGTTGGGATCAATGGAGAGTTCTCCGAGGGGATATTTGCCTCTGCCTTGATCCCCAGTTGATCACCTGCGCTAGGGCGAGATCTCAGGAGCGCTTGAACGGGGACATGCTGGAGCGTTGCAGCGAGAGATGCTGCAGTAAATGTCCCAGTGACTGGAGCGTGCTGGGACCACACGTGGGTTCGTAGTTCAGCCGGTGCTGCCTTATTCCTTACAACATCTCCGCGTGGGTCTGTCCCAGGGCTGTTACCGTGTGAGCACCGAGTGAGGAAACGACTTTAGGTAGGAAAAAGTCTGATTCCCGAGAGAACGGTTTCACTTCGTGAGCGCGGTGCGCAAACAGAGCAAGAGAAGCCGACCTGGAACCACTCCGTCACACAGAGCACCGGGGCCGGACGAGCGGCAGGGCTGGAGCTCCAGCGGCCGCCCCCAGAACCCGGCGCGGGCAGCGGGTAGGAGCCTGAGCCCAGCCCGAGGAGAACGGGGTTTGCTCAATAGAGGAGCGCGCTGGTTCCCACCGCGGGACCGGCACCGACCCCGCCACCCCCGGACCCGCCGCGCCCCGCCACCCCGCCCGGCTTGGACTGTTCCACCGCGCCGGCTGCCGAGCGAGAGGGGAGCGGGGAGGGGGCGCTGCCCTGTGCCGAGGCCCGGCAGCACGGCACGGTACGGTGCAGCCCCGAGGGACGGATGCGCTCAGGCAGCGCCGCGGCGGCACCGGGGAACGGGCACCGGCCACAGGCACATACTTCCCCCTCCTCCGGCGTTTGCTTCCCACCCCGCCGGCGCGGCGCTGTGGTACGGTCGGCGGGAAGGCGCTGGAGCGGCGGGGCGGTGCGCGGCACTGTGCCGGCGGCTCGCGCGGGGCCGGGGCCGGGGCTGGGCCGAGGCCGCTGTGCTGCGGCTCGGTACGTGTCGGTCCGCAGCGCTGCATCGGGACCCGGCACCCCGCTCGGGGAGCGCTTCCCTGCCGCGCACACCGCACCCCCCGGTGGACGGGGCTGCCTCTTGAGAGACGGAGCGAGCTTCCCCGGGGCTCCGCTGCCGGCGGGCAGTGAGTTATTGCCTTCTTTATTAATGTTTTACTGCAGTCTTCTCTTTTTTCCCCTGCTATTCCATGGATTTTCTTACGTGTGTTTTGCTGTTTGTGGGGGGTTTTCCTTTCTTTCTCCCCGTTTTCCCCTATTCGCTGGGAAGCGGGGAGGAAGCGCGAGGTTGGCCCTTGCGGGATGGGAAACTTCCGCGCTTGGAAGCGGCTGCCGGGTGAAATCCCGTCCCCGCCGCTGCCCCGGTGTGGAGCTGGCGGTGCCCGCTGGCTCGTAACGCGGGTCCCGGAGGAGTCGGTGCGGGGGTGTCGCGGGGGGACCGGAGCGATCGCGAGTTACTTGGTGTCTCTTGCGGAGCTGCTCGGGCCGGAGACGGGGGCGAACTGGTGGGACTGGTAGCACTGGTGGGACTGGTAGCACTGGTGGGACTGGTAGCACTGGTGGGACCGGCGCCGGAGCCCGAGGGCTCGGAGTACCCACGTCTGCTCCCCGGAGCGGTGGTGTTGAGCCCTGCGAGCTCAGTTTCTCAGCGTTTCACAATGTTTTCTGCCGCGAATACGTTCGGGTTGTCAATTTCTGTGTTTGAGGTGGTGGATGGAAGTCCCGTGTTTACTCCGGGCTGCTGTCACAATGCCATATGCCAAACCGTCAGGGTGGTCCTGCAGCTGAGTCCTTCTGTGATAACAGAGCATAGAGGCTGAGATAGAAATTGTGCCAACAGTGTGGATGTGCGCCTCTATTTTCCTGACTCTGCTGCCGAGTGTGAAGCTCAGATTTGTTTCCCAGCATGGGGAAGATTCGGGCAGTAAGGCTGAGCCAGGGAACAAGCCTGCACTGGCTTCGTGTTCCCCTGCTTTCCCACGTTCTCCAGTAGCTCTTCTCTGGGGTTGGAGTGGAGACTGGAATCAATAGCATCATGATTGACTTTGGCTTACTTTTGAGGCCAGAAAAGAAAAAGGACCCTTTTATTTCGTATTAAGGAAGTCCTTGTTGTCTTTCCCCTGCAGATAAATACCGTAAGGTATCGGTAGCTGATGCTAGTGTTTGACAGGGTGAGCAGTGTATGTCTGCCACTGCTGGTGGCTTTTGCTGGGCTGGCAGGGGCCATGTGAGCATCGGGGCTGGTATTTACTGTGGACCTCGTCGCCCAGGCTGAGCCTGTTTTCTCTGGCTCTGAGCAATGCTAGCCGTCATTTCGGGGGAGCAGTCATGGGGAGGAAGGTGTAGGCTTTGCTGCAGGACCTCTGGACCATCCCTGCTGCAAAGAGGAAACCTGCTGGCTTCTACAGGTGCTTCCACAACTGGTTTCTATTCCTCAGTTGAGAAGGGGGAAGTGGCAATTCCACTTGCATTTTGTCCCATCTTTTATTGTGTGATTTGCTCTGATTTATGCTCTTTGTGTTTAATTCTGTGCTAAAGGATAGGGAAACAGTTTGTTTTCTAGCAGCAGAGCTCTGGGATGAGGAGCCTGCACTGACGTGGTGCAAAGGATCTTCACGGGTGGTAAGGAACCTGTGTCATGAGCAAAACCTTGGGTTAAGCCACAGCAGTGTTGCTCTGTAGCATCCTTTTTGGGCTGCCTACTCTCAGTGACAGCTTGTCACAAGGTTTATCGCTCACATTCCTGGGAGCCTTTTTATGACCCTTGTTTTTGGTGAGCACCATTTGGATCAGCTGTGTGTGATACCCTTCTTCAGGATGTAAAGACAGACACTCATTTAGCTCACTGTGCTGTGCCGTGAAGGATTGCGGTATTCTGCTTGTGTCAAGCCTAATGTTGCAGATGGGCTTCAGGGGAATGGCAAAGCAGAAGAAGGTGGGTCTCTTAAGAACCACTTTCTTTAGAAAAGGCAGATAATAGGCAGCAAGTTCTGGAAGGATGTTTTATTTGGGGATTGTAAAGAGAGGCTTAGAGCTCTTGCCAGTAAACAGTTTATGTGGCATAAGTGAAGAGACTTGATCACTCAGAAAAATAACTCTAACACATTCCCAGTGCCAAGAGAGCTTTCGGCTATCATTGTCCCGAATTATCAATAAAAGCAACAGAACTTTTGATTTGAGTTCTTTATTGATGGCTGCATAAGAAGTTTTCAGACCTAGATGTAAACTTGCATCTACTCAAAGAAAATGGCCTATGGATATAAAAAGCTTTGATATGCTAAAAGTACTGCAGAGTTATCCAAGATGTTAATTATGGATATTAGAAATAGCTCTGTTTGAAGAGATTTGCAGCTTTTCCTTCCTTGTCCCCTCCCATTAAGTTACTGTCTTGCCCAGCACAGGTTTGTATCCTTGTATTTGAAGAAACACAGAGGTATTGATTGCAGAATTGCTTAAGTGAAGAGGGGAAAAGAAACAAGAATCATATTTGGAGCCCAAGTTTTGATTCCAAAATGAGCTGCTCATTCTTTTCACAGCTTGAGGTTTGTGGTGGAAAGGTTGAAAACACCCAGCAAGAAAAGCATGCTAGAAAAAAATCTGAAACAAGCTAAACAGAGTGAAATTCAGGATGAACTGTCATCAGAGTGTTTATAAACCTACTGGAGAAAAGGGAGGGGGGAAGCGTTTGGATCAATAACAAGTTCCTTTTTATAACTGTAGCTCTTTAATCATATAGCTTAAAAAAAAATCCCCAGTCCTAAATGTGTGCTTTTTGTACCTGTGTTGATAGCTGAGGCTAAATCTGCAGCGTTCATGCTGATGTGGGTAATCTGAATCAAGCTGAATAGTAAAGAGGCTCTTAGGAGAATCTGAAACCCGGGAGGCATTTTTCAGACCTGAGTTATGTCACTTTTTTTAGAGGTGCCTCAGGCAACTGCATTTTAAGAAGACAAAGCTTTTGTTTTCAAGCTGGCCTAGAAAAAATGCCAAGGATGAATCCCAAATAAAGGCTTTCAGAAGTTGTCATTTGTGATTAAGTTGATTTTGCTGTTGTGCACAGAATGCTGCCGCCTTCCTCAGCGTGGTGTCAACTCTGTCCGTTTTTATTTTTGCCATCAGTCCTGGCCTATCTGTTTAATTCAAGTGAATAATTTTACATGGTGGTTCTCACCTGAAAGTGTGTATTTAATGGGGAGGTCAGATGTCTGCTAGCTCCATCATCCCAACATAAAATTAATTGTATGTGCTTTGCCAAAGGCAGAATTGAGGTGACACCAGGGCAGAGATTGACTCCGACCCTGCGTTTTGCAGAATTAACATCTGCTTGCAAGTGTCTAGTTTTGCATTTAAGCTGCTGGAATTATCAAAGCCACGGCTTGTAACGCTGAGCAAAGACTGTTTTCCTCTGCATCTCTTAGGAAATCCTCAGCTCGATGCATGCAAATGGTGAATCTAAAGCTTTTCTTGTGGCTTCTCATGTTTCTTGTGGCTTAAAACAATCAGAAATAGTATCCTGTTGTTGCCAGGGTGTGGGCAAACAAGAGAAGCTACTCCTGTGGAGCCTGAGATGGGAGATAGTGTGCATGATACAACAGATGATGCTGAAGCAGGGATGTGGAAGAGTATATTGCCTGCAATCTATAGTTTTGTAAGCTCCCAGTGAGGTCCTCCTTGCTTAAGGAAGGTGGAATAGTGGGAGTATTGTAATGACTTCCTTTTCTTGGACAAAACAAGAGCAATTTTTGTCTTAAAATCTGACCACCATAAAGCAGCATTGATGTTACTAACGACGACTGAAGCTGTGTCGCCTGGGCAGGAGGTATCCCTGGGGTTAACCTCCCCCTGAGAGACAACTGCTTTCTGTGGCTGTGCCTGGCTTTGTTCTGGATATCCAGGGAAAGGCTATAAGGGCAGCGTGAGTCATCTTTTTGGCTCTTGTGTAACACTGTTCAACACAAACAATCCTGTTTGTTCTGCTTATTGAGGTCTCTTCTGTCTTCCAACATGAGGATGTAGATGCACAGTCTCCAGGGGACCTGCTGGGCTGTTGAGGCTGTTCCAGAGTCAATCTGGCACCTAATAATGATGCTATCTTTTTTAAATAGCAGACCTTAAGAATATATTGAAACCAGATACTGACATAGAGCAAGATGTGCCAAACTCAGTTTCAGGAGCACTGCTACAGGGTATTTCCTTTACTGACCATCCATTTGTAGCCTTTGCCAGTGATACTGCACTCTCCTTTTTTTTTTTTTTTTCCCAAAATATGGTTTTAAAATAGAAAACATAACCCCTTCTCTTTCCTCTAAGAAAACAAGAATGATGTAAACAGCATAGGCACCTCTCGACTACATCTGTGTGAATTCATTGATTCCCTGGTGAAGTCTGCAGCATCATCTGAAGGTGGTGTGTGATGGTCCTGAACAATAGGCACTGAGAAGTGCCGTAGCTTTATCTGATGCTTTTCCAAGCAGCTTTTATTTCTACATACACAGCCACAGTGGGAATGAATGTGAGCTTATCTTCTGACTGCTGTTACAAGCAGAGGAAGAATGGTGAGGCACGATGTATGAGCAGGAGCAATAACTGGGGCAGTGCAGCTCCAGCTCCTGCTGTGTCAGGATTAAGTGCCTCCTGCTGCGTCCCAGCTTCCTTGGAAGGAGAACATCCTTCCATGTGGGGGTCTGCCTGCGGTGAGAGTTCCTGAACATGGATATAGGGAAGACAGTTTCTGCTGGAGAAGATAGTGTGGTAACGATGGCAGTGGACACTTGTTCTGGAAGCTGGGAATAGATCCATGGCATTATTCATGTTAATGCATGAATTCCTGAGTTCAGGACTAGGCAGGCAGAGGACATAAGGTGGATAGAGGTGGCAGTTTCAGATGTTCCCCTCCTGAGCTCTTGATGTCTTTACTAGGCTGAATCTCATGCCTTTCTTCTGCCTTCATTTGTGGGAAAAATGCTTCCTCTAGAAGGATATGGGGAGCACTGGTTCTGCCTGCCCTCCTGCACAGGGAGAGAGTACCTCTGCTTGGAGGTGTGAGGGGGCTGAACTCAACTTGTGGATGAAAGTCAGTGTCTGGGAAAGATACGGATGATCTAGTGCTCCAGTGAAGAGTTTTGGACTTCGACCATGTGGGGCTGCATGGTGGCAACAGTGGATATCGTATGACTGAACTGGCAGGCAGTGCTGTCCCTTTCACCTGGCCTTCCCTCTCTTCTCAGTTGCATCCTAGGCTGGCCAGGAGTTCAAGGTGACTCTCCCGGTCCAAGATATGGCTGCTATGTAAAGAGATTGCAGCTCGGACATAATTGCTGTGGGGTTTTTGTAGATAGATGTGAGAAAATCCGTGCTTGCTCTGGGACATACCATTGCAGAGCTGACGGTGCTGCATGGCCTGACGGAGCACGTTCCTGCTGGAAGGGCAGCATTGTGGTGGTTTGGTGGTTCAGCAGCTCCTGGTTTCTGTCCCTGGAGCTGTATCTGCTTGTAAAACAGGTGTTTGCTTGTGACTGTTGGTTCTGCAGCCATGCGCAATGCTTAGAGGTCTTACAAGCTCCTGAAACGCTCTGGGGAGCTGGTGAGAGCTATGAGCGCTGCAGGAATCCTCTTGAGCTTTCTGGTAACTTAGGTTTACTTTTTTCTATTTATATTTTTAAACTTTTACTCCAAAGTTTAGTGTGCAACTGTTGCAAATGCATTTCAACAGCCCAGTCAAACTTTGCCCTCATCTGTGCTGGAGCTGAGAGGCCCCATGCGTTCTCTCCCAGGCTGGTACCCAAGCCTAGGAACAGACCTGCAGGCATCGTTGCAAGCAGGGCATCCATGCAGACACAGGTATGGGTCGCTGTAGATCACTTCACAAAGATGGGACCTAGACTGTGGACCTGGCTTTGAAATTTCAGTGCTTATAAAACTACTGAAAGATCCTTGATACAGCTAATCTCATGCAGTCAGCGTTTTTTCTTTAGCTCCAGTAGCATCTTGGCACTCACAGGGCACAAGTGATGGTGAAGAGCAATATCCGACGGTAAATTCCTCTGGAAGGATGCCCTGTGAAGCTAATGCTGTTGAACAGCTTCACGAGCACATGGGGAATGACTGCTGCCGTTGCTACACATCAAAGGTGGGCTTTGTGGTTTTTCTCTTAATTAGGAATGGAGTGCTTTCCTCCAGATGGGCTCCCCAGCCATTTGATTGTGGCATAAACAGCTTTTTCAGGGAGGGCACATTAATAAGCTGGAGTTTGCTAATACCTCCTGTGAGCAGAACCACACCTCGTGGCAGGAGAGAGGCAGGAAGGGCTTAGATTTTAAGTAAAGTTGTTGTGATGAAGAAATTAAATCTGGTCTCTGGCCCTGCTTGTATTAGGAGGGGAGAGCTCAGCCTCCCTGAACCGAGCTATTAGCCACCTTCTGTTTGCCTAGGAAAAAAGGCAATTTCTTTGTCAGCTTTTCCCCTGGCTCCTGGGCCCTGTTTGCTTGTTTGTTTTCAGCAGCTCCCCAAATCACTTTGAAGATGGGCTTAAACATTGATCACCGCTTACAGTCTTTCAGCAGGCGTTATAAAAGCTGTCCTAAATTACCTCTTTTCCCAAATGAACGGGCTGTGTATGTATATGGCCCAGAAGAGTACAGCTCTTTCAGGCACAGTGTACATCAGCTGATGTCTCTGCTCCCAGTTCTCTTGGATTCAGGTTCCAGCCTGGTCTGGAAAGAAGCAGGCATCCCGGAAGGGAAAAACCAATGTGCTACTAAATTTCAAGGTAAAAGCTACTTAAGGGTCTGTTTGCTGAGCAGGATCCTGTATGCAACAACTTGCTCTCCCTTTATTGCCACAGTGGGGTCTTTTCTTGGTTGGAGTGGTGGGAAGTCTCTGCAGGGTGATGCTGTGCAGCTGGTGGGATGCAGCAGTGAAATGATGCCTGGCATTGGTAGCTGCTGGCAGGCTACTTTGGAGGAGAAATGTTGGATCTCTTCCTTCCTTTCCCATTTGAGCACTGAGACCCGCCAATGATGGGAAAAAATACCCCATAACAGCAAAGTATTAATTCTGTATCAAACAGGCAGGAGACAGTGGAGGTGGCTAATTCAGTGTGGAAGACCCCAGAAGGTGCAGTTTAAGAGGAAGCAAGATTTAATAACTTACATAGCACTTTTCTGATGGCTGCTTTATGGCTGCAGATACATTTTTGTTAGCACTTACATGGTATCAGCTCATACCTACCCCTTTCCTGAGTAAACCTGGGTCTTGAGTACCAGCCTGGAAGAGAACTTGGGAGTGCATAACTGACTTGTTATTTAGGTGTGTTATCACCCTTGTTCCTGTAGCATATTCCAATATACTTGTGAGAGGAGCTCCGGGAGGGCTTGGGGTGCAGATGGGTTTGTCCGGCTAAAGGTTGCCAAGGAAATGGGTGCTGTAGCAGCCTGAGCAGTGGGGGAAAAGGCTGTGTGTGGACTTGTAATAGGGGCTGGCCTCTGCATTCATTACTTGTATTATCATTTCCTTCTGCAGTTCAATTTGCAGATGCTATATCACCATCCAATTTTGTGTGCTTCCAGCTGATGATGTATGCCTGCTCAAAGACTGATTTGCAAGAGAGGGGAAAAACGCTGTGCTTATGACCTCAGGATTAATAGATTTTAGCCATGAATATAGCATAAACATCTATGTTTTATAGTTTGTTGTGAGGTACTGGTGCATGGGATTCTAGTTCTGCAAGTCATGGGCTTTTATTCATCAAGTTATGTGAGGAATTTATGGCTTCCCCCAAGTCTTCACAGCTGGGTTGGCAATCTGTAGCATGAGGAGTAAATATTAGTTTGAGGGCTAAGCATTGTATGTTTACACAAGGCTTCTCTCTAAGTCCCAAAAAGGAGGATGAACTCAACAGGCTGCTCACGCTGAAAAGTTGCCACGTCTTGGGGCAAAATGCAGTTGGACAAAGCAGCCCAGCTGTATCTTATGAATATAGACACTTCTTTATTTCTTGGTTGTAATGGAAGAGGAGCATTACCAAGCAAGCATGTCTGCAACCTGTAATGATGCAGCAGTGACGTGAGGGAGAAAGCTTCGTGCAATGTTGGAAAAGAGCCTTTAGATCCACTGAGTTACTGTTTGAGAAAAGAAAATGCTTTTGTAAGTTCATGCCCTCTGCCTGTGCTGAACTGATGCCCTTATGTGGAAGAAACAGGCTGATGCCCACAAGGTGCTCGAGCCCAATTGCAGGGAGTGAGGACGTCTGCTTCTAGTGCCTGGTTTTTAAATACCCAGGTAAGAGCAGGCAGTAAATTTGGATTTTTTTTTCTTATCCTGAAGTTTGTCAACTTTCTATTTTGCCATCTGAGCATCCCAGTCATGAGCAAGTAGACTGAAGACTAACACATAAAATAGATGTAAACTCATTTGCTTTATTCTTGTTTAGTCCTTGAATTTAGTTTGTGTCAGTTTGCTACTCGGAATAAAGGAGAACAGGAATATTGGGAAGGCTTCCCGGCCTCTAGAGTCACCAGCATCCTGGTTCTTGTCCCTTCCCTGGTAAAAAGATCCATATTTTTAACACGTACTAAAAGTCTGGAGGACTTGTTCACCGATCCTTGGCTTATTTCTTTATCAAGTACTTCAGATACTTTCATAGAGCTTCAGCTAAACCCCAGTGTGATAGTATCTGCAGCTCTGTGCACATAGCTAGCGAGAATTACTCGCGGCTCCGGAGCGAATGCTCTAAATATATAAAAGGTAGGAGGGCATGTGACTTGGCCTGACCTTGGGTGGTGGCAATGCTGGGAATGAAGTCAGTTTCCTTGCTCCCAGTTTGCGTGCTCAGACGTTAGTTTCTGTGCCTCTCCTCCTGCAAAACCTGCCTGAAAAACCAGACTTGCAGCCGAAGTGGTTGCCGGTGTCTCGCGTGCCCGAGCCCAGCCTGCCGCCTCTCCCTGTGCACAATTCCCATTCCTAGAGGCTTTTCCCTGTCACAGCTGATTTTCTCGCGGCGGGGCTGGACTCTGGGAAATGCATGGCATGTGGTATTTAGCTCAGTGCAGGAGGTTACAGCCATTTCTTCAAGGCTTAATGTTGGCTTGTGAGGAGGTAACCCTCTGCCAGGCACCTTCCTTACTAGGATCTTGGCAGAGCTGGCTGGAGCGCCTTCATTTTGTTTCGTGTTGCTGCATCTCCTTATTTTCCTACCTTTTATTTTGTCTCAGGATTAAACTCTGGGATTCTCTTGCGACAGCAGGCACTTTATGCACTTGAGCTTTTGATGGGTCATCTGCATGCTGAGGATACACAAAGCTTATTTGGAATAAAAAGGTTATGTGCACCAGTGCTGGAGGTGATTTAGTGCTTGCCTGATTCAGCAGGTCCAGTTCTCTTGGTTCCTGTGCTTGTACCATTAATTGTCATGCAAAACTACAGAGTTGCTTATGGGACAGATGTTGAGCCTTCAGGATCCTGCACAAAGTTACTGGTGCTTTCTGTCTTGGCAACAAAAGCTGTGTCTTAATCTTTAAAATGTTCCACTGGAAAGTATATTTAAAGGAAAGATGGATGTGGTGATATTCCGGTCTGAAGCCTGATGCAGCACTCCTGGCTTTTGTTCCTGCACATCTCCAGGCAAAGCAGGTGGTGGTTAATTTCTTTTGCATTAAAACCCAAAATAAATCTATGGCATGCTATATGAGGCTACTCACATCTGTGCGCTCTAAGTAGGTCAGATGTGTGCTCACTTCTTTATGGAGACTAAACTTGACAGCGTTTCCTTTCTGCAACCGGGGAGGGAGAAGCACAAAATTCACATGCCAGCTCCATAAGGAATGTCTTCAGGGAAAGACCCCAAAGGGAAAGTGTGTGCAGGTGAAGTAGCTTTGCCCTTAGCTTCAGGTTTGTGACAATGAGCTTTATTGATGAAAGATTTATCTAAGCTGTGTGTCCAGGGCTGAAGGAGTGTCATATCAGATTAGCCTTACAGGTCAAAATACTAAATGCTTCCATGCCATGCTTCAAGCAGATGCCTCTTTCTTTGCTCTCACTAAAAAGCCTGTTTCCTAATCTCTGAAGCCTGTGTTTCTACTGCTGTATTTCTTAAAATGCAAATTGCTCTCCCTGCTGCTTCTTTCCTCCCAGCCAATCCTGTTCTGCTATTTCTTGACTTGTGCTGACTCTGGCTGTGGTGGAGGATAAAACGAGTTGGAAACAGACAACCTGTCTTGCCCAGAAGCATGTTAGGAACCTGATCTATCACCCCTAAAAATGGTTGAGGGTCTCCCTTTGCTTGATGGCCATGGCCTCAGATCCAGATGTATTTGGTCTTGTGGAAGATGCTCTACTAGGGTGAAACTAGTGTGGCTCAAAGACACAGTTCCTATTAATCTACCTACTCAAGTGTGGTCCTCTGATCTCCTTAGTTTGACTCTAGTATATGGAGTAGGGAACCTAAACTCATCTGGCTGGTCTTTACACATTGGGGATTTTCTTTTTCTTCAGTTCTGAGATTACATGATCATGTAAGGACTTTTTCTCACAGGAGGAAGCTTTAGAGTGGAGAGACTTCAAAATGTCACCCCTTGGGACATCCATTGAAAACAGATAAATGGAGGATCTAGTGTTTATTTGAAAGCCAGAGAGGGAGCTGGCTCTGCTACCCGACTAGTTTCTCCTTAGCTTAGATGACCTTACGAGCAACCACAATGAACCAGTGGCAGAGGAGGATCGGAGTAGATGAAGATGGATGTGCGCATGTCCTTATGCACTGCAGCGTGGTGTGGGGGATATTTCTAGTGTTACAGCTGATGTGCCTGCTCTACAAGGCTATCAGGAATCATGTGAAACCAAAGCAGGGCTGCACCTGTCACCTCCTCCTTCTGCAAAGGGCTGGCATCTGCAAGAAAATGAATGTCATCTGCAGCTCTGCCTTCAGCAAGTGAGCCATCATCTATGTGCACTACCAGCCTCCTGAGGGACTTGAAACTGGACATGAAGCTCTGTGCCCTGAGGCGGCTGGATGAGGTGCCAGAACTTCTGGACCTCATGGCAATGAGCAGATCCTACTAACTTGAACAGTAAATGTAGTAGGGTGTCCACCCAAAGCTGCTCTGGCTTTGATTGACCTATGGATATAGGAGTATTGGTCTTGGAAACTGGGTATGGGTTCTACCAGGCTTCCCGTGAGGGGAAGTGGACTCTGACTTCATGGAGTTGCTCAAAAGTTGCTTGGAAAAGAGCCGTACTGGAGCACTTGAAGGGATGTTGGAGTAAAAGATCTGTCTGTCCTATTCTGTCCTAGTCTGCAAGTGTTCTAGCAGGAATCCTGCCTGATTCTTGGTGTGTGAATATGTGTGAGGACATCTCGGTACAGATGTCTTCTCAACTGGAGAGATAACCTTCTTCCATTGCTGTGCTCAGCAGGAAATCAAGGGATGGGATGTTTCCTATGCCTCCTCTTTCCTTTCTTCCTGAATAAGATGCATAGTGCGTTGTTAGGGAAGCTCCTGAGTGCAACCAATCTCTTAAGTCCCTGCTGACCAAATGAAACTAATGAAATCCCTGTTGTCACAACGTATGTTGGTTTAACGCTTAAAAGGAAAATGTGCTGGCAAGTCAGGAGACCCGCCGGGAGATCTCTGGCTTGTTTTGGGCAGAAGGTGAGCTGAGATTCAGTGGTGACAGCGGCAGTTTAAAATGAAGGCAGAGATAGAGCAGTGCACAGACCTGCTGTGCTGTTGTCCCTGGTTTATGCATGAGCACAGAAGTGGTGTCCCCAGAGCTGTTGGGCATCTCTCAGCTATTCTGATTAGGAAGCTGATGTGTTTTGCAGTTTACTCTTCACTTGGTTTTAAAACCAGTCTGTAAACTCCTTATTTTTGGAGAATAAAGGAGGGAGGAAGAATGCTGTTCCTTGCCCTGCATTTACGTGAGAAGCGACTATTTCTGCCAGAGCAGTCATTGTGGACATTTTCATGGCAATAAGTCCTTTTGGGAAAGGTTTAGATGAAGTTTTTGCTTCCAGGGGAGTGAGCCTGGCTGAGCCTTCCAGCAGCTCAACAAAACCTTTATTAATTTTATGTAAATTCATTGGGTGGGAGAGGATGGGATAAAGCTGAGTTCAGGTGCCAACAGTCTCCAAGTTTGGAGGAGAAAAGGGATTTTAGTAGGTTTGTACATTCATTGGGACCTCTAGCCATGGATGAGGGACCGTTGCTTACCCGGTTGGGGAAGACTCGATTTTCAAATGTTGGTTTTCTCCTCATAGAGACCTTTGGCTTGAAGGTCTCGCTTAGCAAATGTACTAAAGCTCGGGTGCTGGAGAACACAGCCTTTGGTGTACAGACACTTTCAAGTCATCAGTCCCTTACTGTGGTCATGCCACCTCTTTGGCTCTGCTCTGGATCTGGACGAGCTGGTGAAACCCAGCCCCATGCTGTTGTGTTAGGAGATGGTGGCACACTCAAGCTGTAGCTGCCCTTGAGGTGGTGAGCACCATCTTCCTTGGAAGAACCCGGTAACCAGAGAGTCCAGAGCCCCTCTCCCAGCCCAGGGGCTGGGCACAGTTGGTCAAGGTGCCAGTCCTGTGATACCAGGAAAGCATCAAGTGTAGCTTTAGTTCCTGGGTGGCCTGGCCTCCAGGACCCAGCTGCTTCTCAGGCAGCCCGTTTGTTCTCTTCCTCCTTATAACTAGAAGGAAATCAGCCCTGTACTTCAGCTGCTGCAGTAATTTCCCTGACAGCCAAATATGACATCTCGGGTAGAGCAACAAGGGCCATGGAGGTCCTAGGACTGTCAGAAATCTAGCAAACTGTGCCCTGTTCCCACCAACCCCTTTATATGCCTTCTGTTCTTTTCTATGGAGAGGAATTTATTAACCTTCTGCAGTTATTTTCCCTCTACCTGTTTCTTGTCCAAAGCAGCCAAGGCACTGTAAAGCTGTGTAGGAAGCAGGGTGAAGCTGTTGCTGCCCCTGGAGCTCTCTGGGACTCACTCTACACCCTGCCTAGCTACCGAGCCTTTGCATACTCAGCTCTCCATTGAAGCTGAACACATCCCTGTTGCTGATTCAGGAGCAAACCATCACGGTCAGAGTTCAGGAGGCACTTGTGTGGCTCCAGCACTTTGAGGTTGTCCCCATTAGCTTGTACTATTAAAAGGAACTAAAAGTTCACACGTGGTGCTGGGCTGGGTGCGCTGCCTGCCAGCACTGTCTCACTGCCAGCCCTGCTGCTCACGCACCAAGCTGTGACCAAGGGTATGCTTTGATTTGCCTCTGTGCACACATAGATTACTTTGATCTTAAATCATACGGGAATGCCGCAAGAGCTGGGAATCCTGTGTCCCCTGCTTGCTCCAGTTTACTGAAGTAACACATTCATAAACTATAACTCTTCAAAGCAGTGTGCTCCAGAAGCTGCAGTGCTGCATCATGTATAAAACATGAGCCTGTGAAAACCAGCCTGTTCCCCTGTGGGCAGCTTGTAGTTCTGGCCATCCTTAAAGTAATGTTCAAAGCAAGGTGTCTCCTCTCCGTCTAGCAGAGCCTGATGCTCCTTTTAGATAAGAATATGATACTGGGTGTTGTTGATGAGATCTTATTTGTCCCTTGGAACAGGAATTATTTCCTTACAGATGTCAGCAGTGCCTCCTACACTAAGGGATTTCGCTGCAGATCAGTGTGAGTTACTTGATTTGAAAGAAGAAATACACGAGACCAAGCAATGTGCAGAACTTTGTTTTGATCTGTGTTGCAGTGACAGGAAGGAGCTCGGCTGAAGTTTTCAAGTGCTGGTGGCTGTGTGCATGTCACCCTTTCCTCCTTGGAAAGGAACTGAGGAGATGGGAGAAGTGACTTTTTATGCGTGGTAAAGAGGGGAGAAATTTGATATTTTCATGATGACTGAATGATGTGAAGTGGGGAGGGCTTAGACATAAAGTGTGGAACTTCATCGGGAGTCCTGCACATCTGTACTGCCCCATCACAACTGCACATTTCCCTTGGGTGGGATCTTGGAAAGGCAGCATGTGAAAATGGTGATGGTAGCTGTAAAAACTTCATAACCACAGTTTCAGGAGCTTTGCTGGGGTGTCAGGGCAGGGCGGGAGGATGCATCCTTGGCCTCGCTCTCTGTAGGACCACTGTGTAGACCAGTATGCTTCAGCATGAAGTGGCCACTTTATGGGCACTCCTTATACCCCCGCTGCCCATTCAGTTCGGCTGCACACAGCCTCTGAGAGACCTGATGACTTAGGCTGGTGCTCTGATAAGTTGTGCAGACCGAGTTGGCATCTAAAGGCTGAGTTTCCCAGCTGAGCTGATGGACAAGCCCCTCTGGTGCTGGAGGTGCAAGGTGGCTGTTACCACACTGGTGTCGTGTTCTGACTCAGAACGTTGCTGCTGTGGGTATAACAAATGACTTCAAGAGAGTGACTAAGATGCTGTAGGCCTGAGGTCAGTCTTTTTTCCCGTGTCTTTGCATGGGGCTTCACGTGGCAGTACAGGAGCAGCATACATAAAAATGGGTGTAACTTGGCATTAGGAGCAGTTCTCATGTCAGGGTGCTGTTTTAACGGGAGTTGCACAGGACAGGGTGGATAGCTGGAGAACACACTAGCTTTGATCCAGCCACAGCCACCACTCGTGGTACCCTCTTTGGCAGCACAGCTTACTTTGTTCCCAGAAAAGCAGAGGAGATGGAAAATGGTGCCAAAGGCTGTGTGATGGGTTTGTGGGTGTGATGATGTCTCCTTTCAGAAGACGCATCAGTGAACACAGTCTGATGTTCATCTTGGTCCACACCTTAGCTGAAGGAGTTGGAGGACTATGAGGGCTTTTCGTACCAGTGTGTCTTTTTGCGTGTAGTGGTACCTGTACTGTGCTCCTGTCCCACTCCACAGACCTGCAGGATTGGGATCCTGTCCGACTGGCACTAGCACAGAAATGGCAAAGAAGGTACTGTTTGTTGAAGATGTCTGCAGTTGCTGCCTGTATTTCTCTGGCAGTCCAATTTGTCTTCCATACTGGCAAAATTCTTGATCTTCATGGTGGCAGTCTTTTCTGCTCTGGAAGAGAGGTTTTCAGGCCAGGTTTGTCATTTATCTCCCTCACATGTTCCAGCAGATAGCTCGCTGGGCAAGCCCTGTTAGTATTCCAGGGAGAATCTTGGCTGTCTCCATCACTTGCTGCCTGCATTGTGGGCAGGCCGTGATAATCTGCACTGCTAGTTCATGTGCCCTAGGTATGTGTTAGATGTTGGATGGACTGGGAGGCCCAGTGCTCATCCCCAAAGGGCTGTGACCTGCTGCTGCAGGCAGGGTGTCCAGCCAGGCCAAAATCCAGCTGGTTTCAGGCTATCTGCAGAGGTTATATTGACATGGGGAGCCATGTACCTAAAGAAGTAGTTCCATTTATCAAGATGATTTTGCTCACTGTGTAGGTTTTTCATGCAGAAACACAGTTACTTTGCTGGTATTCTGGTGCGAACTGTCAGCAATTCTGATTTTGCTACAGCTGGTTTTATATAATATAGTGTAAAAGAAGAATGGATCCTTATGATAAATAGCACCTTAGTGGGGCAAGAAGGGAAGCAGACAGTCGACTCGTACCTTCTAACATGATGAGGTAGCTGTAGTACTCTATTATTCTTAGGAGAACCCAGTTATCTTGTATTCTTTCTCCCCTAAAGTCTTGTCCAAAGGTTTCTCTGCTCTTTGTTGTAGGCAGGTTAGACCTTGTATTCCAGAGGCTTGGGTAGCTACCAGCTTCTGGGGTGATCTGTGTGCCCCAAGTTTGTGGGGAAGTCAGCTTCATCACCTCTCCGAACTGTGTGAGGCTGGTCCCAGCTCACTAATGAAGGGAGCTCAAGGAGGTGACCCACCAAGGTGGGCATCCAAGCCCTGAAGACAGGGCTGAAGGTTGGCTCTGCTGTGGGATTCATGGAGCACAGCCCTACCAGGCTTTGGGCGCATGTGCCCTTCCAGGTGTTTATTGCTACAATGCTGCTTGTTCTCCACTCAGATGGACTCATCCCAAGTGATGTTGTACCAGCAAAATCAGTGGCACTTCCCAAGCCTTTATTTTTGCAGTATTACTTAATTCCTTGTTTTGAATGCATTGGAGGCATGTGAGTCTCTCTGAGCCAAAGCTATTGAAGCCTTTGGAAAGTCTCTCACTAGTTTACTGGTTCTTGGATGCAGTTCTAGCTGTATATGGAAAATTTGAGGGTAGTCTGCCAAGCTGGTGCAGATTGGCCTGAGTCCACTAGCAGGCATTCTCCATTCCTTCTGGTAAGCTTCACCCACCAGCATCTGTGAAACCGCAGTGGTGGGGTTAAAGCACTGTGTTCTCCAAGTGCTTCCTCTTCCCTTTGGCATCTCGGATGTTTTCCATAGTAAAGAGGGTCTGCACTTAGCACCAGCAGCTTTCTGATGAGCAGAATCTCTGGAACGTGAAATTCAAGAATTAAATCCCTCCGCATTCCCAGATGCTCCTGCCATCCACCCAGGCCAGCTCTGGTCACAGACATATTGCTGCTGCTCTCGCTAGCATGTAATGTTGAAAATCCTGAGCTATGTTCTGCAGCTACAATTAAACAAGGCGGAATACTTGATTATTTTCTTAATGTAATACTCACCTTTAGGGGGGAGAGGGCTTCGTGAAGCTCCGTTTCTCTGGGTGCCTTTGTCCTGTGGCTGGTAATTATTTTTAAACTGCCCATCACGTTGTGAGTTGGGTTGTTGGAGAGGGGGTTTTGCAGTTGTCAGAATGTCAGTTCTAATGAAAGTCTCCGCAGACACGCTGTACCTCACTGATGTAAGCCTTTAGGCTAAACAGGCTGCTGATAGCATTTTCAGATGAGTCAGAAAGGTTTCTGCGGGCCTCTTTTTTTCATATGTTTTTGTTTGGTTGCAATGTTTTCATCAGCATGGGTTGAGGGTTGGGGTTTTTCTGTTTTAAAGGCTACGCTGCTGCCTGTCAGCTCGCCACAGAGCTGTTTGGAATTCAGGATCTCGCACGGCACTCGCATCAGGGAAAAAAGGAAGTGCCTGTGTAATAACAATAATTGAAAGTTAATAGTAGAATGAATTAATACACAATTAGAAACATGCTCCCTGTGAACAGCGGCTGATTCCTATAGGAACCTCGTGCGCTGGGGAGGTGTACGGCGCTTTCTCTGGGCCCTGTCTATTCCAGCCTGCAGATCATTGAGGCAATTATAATTTCACAGAGGTTTGATCTGGAATTGATTTCTTTGTGATAATTCAATTTAGAGGCCTGCTTCCTCCAAGGTAGAAGATGACAAAAGATGAAGTGTATAAACCCTTAGCCCTGTCTGTAGACATTCATAGGACTGGCTCCCAGCCAGCGAGAGTTTGCTCTGAAGAGTAGTCTTCCTTTGACCGCCTGGTTGGAGTGTTGGACCTCCTAGTGCTTCATTAGGAAGTGATCAATATCAGCTTTGTGCTGGGCTGTGCCGCAGTAGATGGGAGGTGTGTACGGGATGTATCCTGGGTTTCTGACTCTTCATCCTTGCTAGGGAAAGCATGAGAAAATTCTTTCTCATCTGTTCCACAGCCTTTGGAAGATAATTCATGAGGGTATTCTTCCATGTGAGCCAAACTTGGTGTTTCCCAGCCTGTCAGCTGCTTTGCGCTCATCCTGATCAGCAAAACCAAACATAACCTTGTCTGTAGCTGGTAAAAGCAGGACGGTTGTACCCAGTGATGCAGGGTAGAGCTCCAGCTCCTCCAGAGCTAGGACCACTGATTCAGAGTGGCTTCCCCTTGCTCATCGAGGTGTTTCTTTTCTGGGTCTAGCAGGAGCTGGATTCTGCTGGCCAGTGCCTGGGGTGGGACATGCTCTGCTGCCCTTCCCAGGAGCAGGGAATCAGGGTGCCTCCATGCTGAAGGATCATTGGCCAAAGCCACTTTTAGGTGTACTTAAGAGGGCTTTGCAGAGGGAGTGCTGGTCTCCTGCTTCCCTGTGGCTCCTTATGACTGCCAAGGGGGAAATGCCTGGTATTTCCAGGCACAAGGGGAGGGTGTCCTCTCTGTGACAGTCTGCTCCAGGCCTGGCAGACTGTCCCAGAGGTGATGTGCATGATGGAAGAGGAGAAGCCATGCAGGGAATGAAACACTGTGTTACATAGCCCATGCTGGAATGCCACATGTGCATGCACTGTTGGCTGTGCCACTCACAGCAGCTCCTGCCATATGCATTGATGCACATATAGTCTGATCAGATAAACAGTGCATGTGTCTTAAGGCTTAATCTTTCGTTTGACTCTTGCCTCTACACTTGTTGCCCAGAGAAGCTGTGGCTGCCCCATCCCTGGCAGTGTTCAAGGCCAGGTTGGACACAGGGGCTTGGAGCAAGCTGCTCTAGTGAAAGGTGTCCCTGCCCGTGGCAGGGGTTGGAGCTGGATGGGCTTTAAGGTCCCTTCCAACACAAACCAGGCTGGGATTCATGGATTTGGAGGCTGAACGTCCGCTAACATAGAGGTCATCTCTCCTGGAACCCTTTGAAGGCATCTACATCCCCATCACCTCAAAGGCTGCAGCTGCAGAGCAGAGCAGTGCCCTGAGCTGCTGCTGCTGGTGAAAGGTCTGTGAGCAGCACCCCACCACTGCCTGCACAGGGTGTCTGGAAATGGGAATTTGTCTGAAGAGATTCTACTGCTCCGGTACCTGGTGTTCTGACAAACTGAAAGTAGGAGTTGCAGAATAAAAACAAATCCGGGGAAGTTGTTTTCTACTTCACTGTTGGGTTTTGCAGTACCATTTCCTGAACACTTTGCTGGCGACATCAAAATAACACAGAAAAATGGGGGTTATTGGGATGTTTGTTTGTTTGTGGGTTGTTTCTTTTTTTTTATCCATTATTTTAAAACATTTTTTGTGCTCATGTTTCTCATTGGAAAACCGCATAGTTGGACGTTTTCTTTCAGGAAAATGGAAGCAGTTTTGTTGAGGATGCTTTCATTTTATTAAAGCCCCCAGTTGTGGGGGGGTTGCTGCATGCCCAGGTGGTGTGACTTGGTCTTTCTCTGATCTGCATCATTTAGCAGTAGTTGTGATTTCTTGTTTGACAGATCTGGCATCATCACTCGCTTTGCTCTGTGCCTGCTGCTCTTTCCCAGGAAATAAATAGCTTTATTGTTCCTGCAGTTTCCTCCTCACCTCATAATCTTCTTTTACTTCTGGGATATACTTAATCTCCCCAGAGCTTCCTCCTCTTAAAAAGAAGAGGTGAATGTGATACAGCTAACGTATTTACCTGCTATGGCTAAACATTTTGACTGTTCCTGGTGACTCATAATAGAGCTGTTGGGACCTGAACTAGTGAGGTGAGGTCTGCTGCACTTGCTGTAGATGCTGTCACCTTTCCTGAGCAGTTGCCCCCTCAATCATAAAAAGCTATTTTGCCTTTCTTGGTGGTTTTGTACACTTTTTCATCGAATCCCAGCCTGGTTTGTGTTGGAAGGGACCTTAAAGCTCATCCAGTTCCAACCCCTGCCATGGGCAGGGACCCCTTCCACTAGAGCAGCTTGCTCCAAGCCCCTGTGTCCAACCTGCCCTTGAACACTGCCAGGGATGGGGCAGCCACAGCTTCTCTGGGCACTCTGTGCCAGCGCCTCAGCACCCTCACAGGGAAGAACCTTTCCCTGATCTCTAGTATAAACCTACTCTCTCTCAGTTGAAACCACTGCAGTAGCTTTTCCTGTTCCCTATTCCTTCCACTCTTCCAGTGAAAATAAACAGAGCACAACTGTTTCTTTTTTGGGGGTGAAATGTGTCTATAAAAGGAATTTTGGTCAAATTCGGATATGTTACTGATTTTAACATGCTCTTGGGCAGTAGTAGCTCTGTGGCTGCCCCTGCTAGCGTCAGGGTCTCTGCGTGCAAAGGGCATTATTTTGTTGTGTTCTGAGCAAGTTATACTTGGGGTAGGTGGGATAGAAAGAGGTGATGAGTGTCTACAGTTTTTCATCAACAAGCAGTGGAGACCCAGGGGTTGTTCCTGGTCTGAGGATCTCCTGAGTCCTTGGCTCTAAGTTCAAGGCTGGATCAAGGCCTTCATGGCCTTCATGTGCTTGTCCCCACACAGTGTTGCCAATCAGTTCATCATCTTTGCTGCCCGACACTGGCTAATCTGTGTAGCAGCCCAGCACAGAAGAATGGCTGATGCAGTTTGAACTGGCACCGTAGTTTAAGACTAAAAGCTGTTTCGTGGTATGAGTGAGAAATCTTGCAGGTCCACATGCAAGGATGGGTGCTGATGCCAAAGGACTACCAGGTTTTATAGTATGACTTGAATGTGGCCAGTAGCCAGAACATGGCCATTTAAACCAGAAAAGAGGGAAGCAGCTGTAGTGACTTTAAATATTTCCATTGTTCCAGTGCTTTAAGTGAAGCTTATACTCACATGCACTAGAAACACTGGTAGGTTTCAGATCTTCTTTTGTTTGGGTTTGTTAGAGTAGAAATTAGTTGTATGTCCATAATTGTTATTCCTCCTGCCCATACAGCCCAGGAAGGAAGCCAGCCTTGAGCTGCAGTGGCAGTTGTGTGTAGAAGAGACTTTGTGCCCAGTGAACAGATGAGTTAAAGAACTTGGCTGAGCATAATGGCTCATGGAAAGCTTTTCTCATCTCAAGAGGAGGGGCACCATAGGTGACAGCAGGACAGCAGGTGGGTGACAGGGATGCTGTTGCGGTGCCACCTCTTCTGTGGTGCTGGGTAAGGTCAGCTCTGAGCTGTTGTGGAGGATGTTGAATAACAGTCACTTTCTCAGTTCAGATATGCTTCTCCAGGTGAAGATAGGGCAGCATATGTCATGCTGGCAAAGTGTTTTGGGCTCCCTTGAAATGAGAGGCATAATATGAAGATAAGTGTATTTCATGTATCATGTTTAATGGCAGGACTCTCTGTGAGGCCCAAGTATCTCACTGACTTGCATTTCACTTGCTTAATGAATCCGAAGGGTATTTGATCACTTGCCTTTCCTAGGTGCTTTTGAAAAGCCTAGCCTAGCAGCCAGAGGGAATGCAGAAGGAGAAGCCATGTGTAATGCCAGCAATAAAGATAGTTGCTGAGCCCTATATATAGATATTTATCATATAAAGATAGGTGGCTCTCTCTCTCCTAATGTATTCTGCAGTATGTTTCATATGATCCAGCTTTAGTACCAATAAAGTTTGTTTTAAATTGGATTCTGGGAAAACAGGCAGAAAAGCAAACATAGCAACAACCTGCCCTTTGAATAGTGATGTCCTGACTGGGAGCAGGCATGTTAGCTCAAGCCTGAAACAGGCCTATGGTCCTGCCTGCCCCTTGAAAGCACAGCGGCCTTGGAGGAAAGGTTCTTTCCCCACACACACAAGTGGGAATCCCAGGCTGATATTCCTGCCTCAACAAGACCTGTGCATTTTCTAAACAGCTTAGCTGCATGAATCAGAAATACTCTTCCAATCTGTTTTCCTCTTCCCCAAAGGCAGCAGGAATGGGAAATCAATTTAGGACAAATTGGGCTAAGTCAAACTAGGGATGATGCTTTTTGAAGTCAGGGAAATGCTTATCTGAAGTGGGTGGCTGCCAGGACCAGTGTGTGCTGGGGATCAGGTCTGGGTGGTGGGTGCGTGCCTTGGGCTGTCCCCTCTGTACACCCATCTGTCTTGGCAAGGAGGAACTGTGTGTGTGTACGTTAGTAAAGTGAGCCGGGAGAGCTCTGCTGAGGGCTGCTGAGCAAGCAGGGGACAGCTTTAGTTAGTTGCTGACTCCGGCTGAACTGTCTGGTCCCCTCACACACCACTGCTTCACATCAGACAATGGCTCACCTGCGGGACCTTCCCAGTGGAGAGCCGGATTGGAGCCATGGAGTCACTTTTGCTGCTGGGTTCCTCAGTGTGAACCGTCTGCAGTTTGCTAACGGGCCATGTAAGCAGCTTGTGTTTGGGATTTTGTGGGGGTTTTGAGTTGCTTCATGGGTGCTGCACCATGCAGATACCATGGGGGTGGCTGGCGTGATTCCTACTGCAGGGCTTGTATTACAGATAACACACACGGTATGCTGAAAGAGGGGCTGATGTTTCCTTCAGAGGTCCCTCATTCCCCATTTGCTTTCAGAAGCATATTCAGGTAGGGGGACATTTTACTGCCATTCAGAAAAGCCATTCATATTTATCTCTAGAGAGTTAAAATTCTCTGCTTGTTTGCCTGCTGTTCTGCAGAGTAAGGACATCCAGGCATCTCACGACCAAGAGGAAAGTCCTGCCATCCCAGTGCAGTTCTCCTGACCTCTATACTGAAGCAGTTTAGGTAGGAAGGAACCTATGGAGGCCTCTAGTCCAGTCTGAGTTGTCACAGAAGCTGTAGGAGACATGTCTGGACTGAGGAGAGATCTGGGAATGGTGGTGTGGGTTGGTCTTTCTTGCTTGGATGGGCTTGTCTTTCACAGCGTACTAGCAGAGGGCCGCCTTGTGTTTGACCCATGGGATTCCTCATCAGGCTTCTCTATCTCAATCCCAACGGTCCTTTTCCAAGGATCTCTTCCAGAACCTCGCTCTGAGCTCTTCTCCTGTTTTCACCCTTCACGCTGTAGCAAACCCCCCACCATCCCTACAGACAGAGGTCCAAACCTCGGAGGCTCTTCATCCCCCACATTGTATGTAACTTCAGAAAGCAACACTGTGATGTTCAGCAGCTCCATCGTTCTGGAGCTGTTGCCAGCTCCTCCTGTTTGTGCTGCAGGATGGAGCAGAGCTGGCACAGGCTGGTTTTGGCAAAGCGCGCGGATGAGGCTTACACAAGGTAGATCCTGCAACTGGAAGAAGACACGGACAGATCTCACACAGCTTAGAGTAGTGAGCAGCCATGGGAATTGCTGGTGATTTGTTTCCAGCACAGTTTGCAATAAGAAGAAAAAGCAATTAAAAATGAAGAAAACAAACTCCTGAGTGCACAGAAACAACAAATAAAAGATGACCTTACTGGGCAAGGGTTTTGACAGGGATACAGACTAGAGAGACCTACTGCGGTGGCCCTGTGGCACTGTCATTCTACACCATGTGGGATGTGCTGTTGAGAGATGCATTCCTCCCAGAGTGTATAAAAGCTGTCCTCTTCTAATCACCACCCACTTAGCACCTTGAGGTAAATCAAGACTTACGCATCACTGTAAGATCATTTCATGCAGTCAGTCAAGAAGAGATCCTGAATGAGGAGGTCTAACTTTTTATATCGTATTCGAAATGTTTGGGGAAATATTGATGTGCCAGGAAAACTGCTGAGCGCGAAAGTGTTCCATTCAAAAGTCTGATTTGAAGATCCAACTTTTGTTTCAAGTTTCTGCTTGTGATGGAATTTATAATGCTTATTGCTATTATTAGGACATCATTGGGAATCCAAGCAGTTTGTGGAAGTGACCCTTTATGGTTTTTGCCTGACCAGGGCTGAATGCTTTATACCAGAGGAAAAGCAGAAGATTCTTTCAACATCAGCAAGACATAGAGTTTTGAAAGTTTGAATAATCGCTCTTCATTCCTAGGTGTAGCAGATATGTAAATTCATGTCCACTCGGATATGGAACTGCCTGGATGGTCACACTCGGAGTTGTGGTCAGTGGCTTGATATCCAAGTGGAGGCCAGTGATGAATTGACAAGTAGTCCCTTCAAACCCAAACCGTTCTGTGATTTTGAGTCTCTCAGCTTTGCAGATCAGATCTCTACTGAAATCAATTACTCAGCAGTGATTTGGGGTTTTTCCCCAAAGTAATTTCCACTTTCTTTCTTTCAAAGCCTATCACCTCATGTTCTGTAGACTGTTTTGATAAGTAGTTTTGGACAAGTGAAATATTTCTGTCTTTAAGTGAAGTGAAAATGGATTTCTGTCATAAGTCAGTTTATACCTTACTCTATTTACTCTACGAATACCTTCCTCACATTACTTCTGTACGCGGTGCCCATTATGTGGGGTTCAGCACTGTGATTCAGGTACTGTCCATATTGGAGGGTGCATGTTCTCACTCACATCTTTAACTCATGCTGCTGCTGCCCATCTTTGTAGCTTTAAAGGTGGGCAGTCCTGTCCTGCCCACCCGAGAGGATGGGTCCTCTCCCAGCAGTTGGTACCTATGAGGAGCTGGCTGTGCATCAGTCAGCCAGGGTACCCATTGAGTACAAACCCAGTTTCTCATTGCCCGTTGGGAGATTTACTTTGTGAAACATCTTGTTCAAGATGTATGTGGTCTTATTTGGAAGACAGACAGACTTGGAACAACTCATCTCATGGGTGGCTGCCTGAGTTCTTTGGTACTGCCCTAAAGCTCAATGAGCACTAGTTACCAGGAGGAAGACATGCCATGCTATGAGCAGCCACCCCACGCTGTAGCTCCTGATGGATGCGGCTTCCTCTGCTGCACCAGCCACCTCTCCGTACGTGAGTTTTCACCCAAGCTTGTTCATCAGAGGGGCTTGATGAAGAGCTCTCAGAGTTCAGCTTCAAAAATTGGTTCACATTCAAGCTGTGCTGCTTATTTGTGATTGGCCTGAGAAGTTAGAGGGTTTCTAAGAGTCACTCAGGGCTGTGATTGCAATGAGCACTTCAAGCCTGAAAGCTCGCAGGTGGGGAGGAAAAGTTCTACTCCCATGAGCAGGACTGGGAGGAATTTAAGTAGCAGGGGCTATGTACATAAAGGAAAGCTGCAGAAGAGGAAGAAAGCAAGATTTTGACTCTCACCTGGTTGTGCAAATAAACATTTTGTTTAAATTAGCTCCAGACATGACTGCAAACATGTATTAGGGGTCCTTCAAATGTTTGTTAAGGACTTTCTTTAAAGTGCTCCTTAATCAAATGCTCTTACCATTGTGAGTTGTTTGCATAACTGGTTCCTCCTTTTCCCACCCACCAGCACTGCTGCTTGAGAAACAGTTTAATGGAAAAATTCTGAAGGAGAAGACTCTGATTTTAGAAGCTTTGTAATCTCCACTGATTAGAGTTGCCTTTCTTCACCTCTTATGGCTTTGTTCAAATCCTGCCATAGCCTCTCACAGCTGGAGCCAAGCCAGAGTATAGATGTTATCTTCTCAGAAGCTATGGGCCATTTGGCTACCCCAGGAGAAGGTGTGGACCACCTCATCACTAAGCAAAGCCTTGCCACATTCTGTGCTACACCATTCCTTGCTTAAGTAGAAGTTACTGAATGTATGAATTCTCCTCAGAATAGTAAGGCAGTGGTGTGTAAATGTGCTAGTACATCTGGCTGTTCTCTTGCCAGTAGCTAACTCTGTGGCTGAGGGCTATTTCTTGTCTTTGCTTGATTTCCCCAGCTGTAAAAATAATCTAATGGGAAAACATCAGGCTGAAGTCTCATTGGAGAGCATTTTCCTGTTCCTTTCCTGAATGCTTTGTGCTTTTGGTGTTCTCCTCTGAGGTGCAGGGAGCACTTCACCCATTACAGGTGCTTGGTGAAGGGATGTGCCAGCAGCTATCACAGGAGAAAGAGCTTGTGGAACGTTTCTATGCTGCGATGCTGTGGGGTGAGTCCAGATTCTGCTCCTGGCTATGCCACAGGATGCTTGGGGTGAGTTAAAATGACTTTGGGTTTCAGTGTCCACCCTGGCTGGAGTGCTAAAAGCATCTGTGTTACAGAGCATGAGGAGATGTCTAGGAGGACCATGTGCTGGCTCTGAAAAAGGGACTTATGATGTGGCTACTTGATTTGTAGCATCTCCCGACCTTTTTCCTGCAGGGACACTCTGTCCGTGTCTGTGCATGGGAAGATGTGGAAGCAAAATCTGTTTGAGTCAAGCAGCATTTGCTGTCGGTACAAGATGAGGTGCAGTCTTTATCAAAATCAAAGATGTTCCTTCCAGAAAGAGTGGATGTAGGGGAAAGCTCTGTGTTCACGTATGTCCGAAGAAGAATGATTAGGTACACTTTTTATACTACAACGGTTTTGTTTTAACTTATTTAACCTGTAGTACCTGGGGATCCACAAGAGAAAGAGAAGAATATTGCTGTAAGGAGGGGTTGCTTCTGGAAGGGCTGTGCTGAGATGAAGTGTAATAAGATGTTTCTGACAGGAGGCCATGAGGGAGCTCTCTTGTGTGTAGACATACACATGGGCTCCAAGATATGTTTATATATATGAGTAAATAGCTGTTCACTCTCTGAACAAACCTTAAGCAAATACCACATTTGTTGGAAAAAAATGTCCTCTTTCTTCCACCTTGGCGATAGGATTTGATAGAAGGAGGAAGGTACCTATTGTGCACATGACCTTGGGGAATTACTTTTTCTTTTCTGATTACTAATGCTATAAGATAGTAAGAACCAACCAAACGAAAAGAAACCGAAACTCCAGACCCCCCTCTGTTTTCCATCTATTTGAAACCTCTGGCTGGCAGGGCTAACTTACTTGTATATCAGTAGCAGTCTCACAGTGAATACTTGTTTTAAGCTTGATCTGTTCCAGGACACCTGAGCATGCGTCTCCTTAGCTGTCCTGGGTTCAGCAGTAGCAGTCAGTTTTTCTCCTTCTTGGTAGCTGGTGCAGTGCTGTGTTTTGACTTCAGCCTGGGAACAGTGCTGATAATACCGATGTTTTTGGTTGTTGCTAAGTGATGTTTACCCTGACCAAGGACTTTGTGAGGCTCATGCTCTGCCAGGGAGGAGGGGAAGGCGGGAGGAAGCAGAGATGGGATGCCTGACCCAGACTAGCCAAAGGGTATTCCATACCACAGCTCGTCATGCCCAGGGTGTAACTGGGAGTTTCCCGGAAGGACACGGAGTCTTCTGAGTGGGACTCGTTTCTCAGCAGGTGGTATTGTATTCTCTTCCCTTGTTATTTTCTCTTCCCATTGTTGTCGGTGGTGGTAGCGGTGGTGATTTGTGTTGTACATGGGTTGCTGGACTGTTCTTGTCTCAACCCATGGGAGCTGCACTCTCAATTCTCCTCCCCATCCCTCTGGGAGTGGGGAAGAGGACAGCTCCCAGGGTGGGGATGGGGATGGGACAGGGGACGGGGACACGGACCTTGACTGCTTCAAGCCCCTCACCACTCACTGGGGGTGAGTGAATGAGCTGTCTGGCTGGGTTTAAACCACGACATTAGCTCCAACGTAAAGAAAGAAATGAAAGCATCTGTTCTTATATGGCAGCCTCATGCCTGTTGCATCCCATGGTCAGGACAAGTGTGCTGACACTAGAACCCAAAAGGTGTTTCTTCTAGCTGAATGTTCATCATGACAATGAGGAGGAGCTAGAAGTTATCTCTGACTAAAGCAACCAACCAAAGCAAGCATGGCTGAATCAGCCCCTTGCATTGCTGCACACTGGGCATTGGCTTGAAGAACTGCAAGGGAGCCCTCAACTTGAATAGTCTATTGTTTCTGTCTCATAAATGGTCATAAATAACCCCAAACCAGCAGCTTTATCTTGGGAGAAGAGATGAGGATCAGCACAGCCCCTCTGTGCTGGTAGTTGAGGGCCTTATTGCTTGAGCTTGTTCACAGCCAGCTTGTAGCCATTTCTCCATGTTGTAGTCTCTCCTTTAGCTTGAATGACTTTCCATCTGGCCTGGTGCTTGTCCCTGGGGAAGGCAGCTGTCGCACCCCTCAGCTTTTGTTGGCTAGGATAAACAAGCCAAAACCAAGCAATCAGCTTGCTTGATGCCTCCCGTTGATGCTTCCCAGGTGCAGCAGTGGAACTGGATCTGAGTTGTATGGGTCTGTCTGGTCCCTTGGAAAAGTCTTCTGATCCGTCAGGCTTTCTCCAAATGACCTTCACTGTATTTGGTATATGAATGTCCTGTTTGTGTGTCCAAGCTGCAGCAGTGACCTGGGGACTTTCCTTCCTCCTGGCCCTGTACATCACAGTGTGTCCAGCCGGGTGTCTGGGGCTGATGCCTACAGTGCAACACTGGAAGCTGCAGCATCAACCTCCCAGTTACCCTAGTTGGGCATCATCATCTCAGCAGGACATGCCAGTAGGAACTGGTTATGACGTTTTCCATTTGCTGTTGCCTGATTTCTGCCTCTTAGCCACGAAAAACCTGCCAGAAGTTAAGCATTCTGCACACCTTGAGAAGGTCTCGAAATCGAAGATGTCATTTGTTTCGGATTATCAGACAGCTCTGGGAGCTACGGAGAAATCTGTGTCGATGTCTTCTATAATCCCGTCCAAGCAATATTTGTTCCACTGTGTGAAATAACTCAGTGACTTTCTAATTACACAAATCTAATTAAAGGCTGAATGTAACGACTGTGCCTAATCATAATGATACACCCATTTCATTAAAAAACAAAAAAAAAGAAATTGCTTGTGTACAACAACCCACCTAATTTAGTACAGAATTAATATCTGCCTCCCTGGTTGGGAGCTGTGCAAGCACCAGCTCGCGTGGGCACCCCAGGGAGGTCTGCACAGCCACGCTGAGTCTCGTGTAGCTGTGTTAGGAATGCTGGCTCCCTTGTAAAGGGGCTCTTAAGAGGTGTCTGTGTGAGATGGGGATGAGAAAGGACTCTCCCAGCTGGCCAAGGCTTTGGGGAACTATGGTCTTGCCCCTGGACCAAGCTTTCAGGTGGCCACTGAGCTGGGTTTTAGTGGATTTTGTGTCTGAAGCTCAGTGGTGGTAGGGCAGCAGAGGTGCCTTTGCTTCATTTTCATGTCAGCTCTAACTGATCTGGTCTGTTCTCAAAGAGCAAAGCAGCCCACGCAATTATTTATCTCACACTGAAGATCTTTCCTCCTGTGGCTTTCAGTGCACCAAAGTCAGGAGAGGATGGCACTGATCTCATGAAACCCTGTTGAGTAAAACTTCTCAGACCCGCTTTTCCTGCAAGGTCTTTGCCATCAGCAGTGAGGTAAAAGCATAGAACCACTGCAGTGAGCAGAAAACCAGCACCAGCTGCACTGTCTGGGTGCCAGGCAGCTTGTCAGGCCTCTGCTAACTGATGCTCTGGTCTATTGATTCTTCCTTTCAGCTCTAATGCAGTGCCTGCTGTTACAGGAGCTCCAGCGGCATTCCGATGAGGAAGAACTGGTTAGAGCAAGGCACAGACCTTAATCCATGCAGTCGAGTACAAGTTATAGAGGGAACGGCTGCACTTAGAGATCTGGGATTGTCTAGTCATATTTTTCATAGAATCCCAGAATGGTTTGGGTTGGAAGGGACCTTCAAGCTCATCCAGTTCCAAGCCCCTGCCACAGGCAGGACACCTTCCACTAGAGCCGGCAGCCCCAAGCCTGGTACTTGGTGCGGTACCTTATTGCTGAAATCACTCTTGTAAAAAATGGCTTTATCCTTTCCTTGCCTTGCTGAATGCAGGAGGAATTTTGTCTTGCAGCATGGAGACTGTACTCAAATTTATCAGATCTGCAAGAATTCAGATGTCAGAGGAGAGCTAAATATGGGACAGAGGGAATAATATCAGGGCAGTGAGGTTAAATAGATAGATAATTGATTTTTTCAGTGATGGTCTCGGGTGTAAATCCATTGAGGTTAATGAAGTAAGGCAAATTGAATTGAAGAGCCTTGTATGGAAAGCTTAGCCTGGCATATAGCAGGTTTCAGAGGCTCCTTGTGGTGCTCCCATGGTGGTTTTTATGTCTGCGTCTTGGTGTCAGCATTTTGCTCATTTACGTTGGCTGAGGGGAGCTGAACTCTAATGGCTGCAACCATTTTAACTTGCAAGCAGGAAAGGAAACCCCCTTCTTGTTTCTTTACTTAAATACATGGTATGTGTGTTGCAGGGGTTTGTTTCTGATGTACCTGCAGTTATTTGGTGGACCTCTGGACCACTTGCTCTAGTGGTGTTGCACAGCCCTGAGCTTGCTGCATCCCAGCCCTGTGTTTCTGCAGTTCTCTTGGAAAAGCCCTCTGAGGCATTGCAATTAGAAGTATTTTTGGGATGAGACATCAAATATTTGTCACAGAAGCACTCGTGACGTTTTGGCAAGCGTTAGTTCTGGAACCTGAATTAAAATGTGATACGGATCACTGTATCCTGACCTGAGTTGAACTGGGGATGTGTGTTTGACTTGGGATGTGGATGCATGCTGATTGCAGCCACACAGCTCAAGTGGGAAGGGAAGGGAGGTCTGGCAGTCTCTGGATTCAAAAGCCCATCGGGATTTTGGTGGGAGGTGATACACAGCATACAAGGAGGGTTTGCTACAAATGGCACATCCAGCTGTGACTTAGGGGACAGAGGAGATGCTCTCCCTGCCAAAAATCTGATGCTTGAGCTTACAGGCTCGTGTCATGCCATGCTGCTTGCTTCTGAGAGGGATGGGTCCCAGCCCTGGGAGCTGGCACGCTGGCGCACTGGCACCAACACATGCTGTGACCTTTTGGTCCACAGCTCTTGTGGCCCCCAACTCTTGCATACCTTGCACCCCAGCCGAGCATCCCCCCAGCAGGACCTGCCCCCCATGTGCTGTAACACCCAAGCATTCTGCAGAGGACACTTCACTGTGGCAGTACGAAGGCTGTGCCTGGGTTTCCTATGGAGGTGGCCCACAAGAAAGGGTTGACCTGAAGTCTTCTCAGGCCATAGAGATGATGCTTCACTAATTTCTTTCCTGCTGGCCTCAAAGCTTGTGGGAAGGACACGTCTCATTACAGAAATGTGTCCGAGGGTTCAGCCATGAGCAGAGGGTCTCCGGTCCTTTGCATCACTTACGCCTGGCCGTTGTTAAATCCTTCATGTCTGTCATGGGTAATAAATTACACCCTGCCCATTCCCTGGCTGTTGGTGCACTGCTCCATGCAGCTAATTCAGCAGGACCCTTTGCTGCTCATGGCCAGACTTCTGAAAGCTTCTCGAGTCCTCTTAGCTCAGAGTTTGCTGTTCTAAATGATGCTGACAGTGAGCAGGATGCCTCATCTTCCCTGCAGCCCCAGCTGCTGCTTCCCAACACCCGCTGGGCTCTGGCACAGCACTGTTTAACCTTGGTAAATGAAACTTTGCAGGTGTTATTGGAGGAGAGGACTCTGCCAAGCAGCAACCCCCTGGGTCTCATCTGTTCTTTGGCTTTCCTTGTGATTACCTAGACTCCTCTAACAGCAAGACAGGAGCAAAATCAGGCTGAGAAAACCTTAATCTTATCATGGCCTTTTGCAGCATTTTTCTCAAACTTGGAAATTGGTGGGAAAAACAGAAGAAAGCTTTACAGACCACAGCTTCCACCCTAGGTAAGCTTCAGTGTCAGGCCTGGTATGCACTGGGATACTGGTATACAGTTACATATGCAGCAGCTATTGCAGGGAAGTCAGTACTTGAGAGACGCTGTCCCAAATGCAGCAAAATATTCCTTCAGGCATATTTGAGTCTTTCTGCCTTTTGTAGTGAAGGATTTGTGGTGCAGCCAAAATTCTCATGGCAGGGAATCCACGTGGCTTGGCTGCTCCTCTTGCTCCGGTTTTGAGGGATGCTTCATTCCTGTGTGGTTGATGCTTGTGTCTTATCAACTGTGGCCATCCACGGGCTGGTTGAGCAGTAGTCATAGGACATGGCTATTCCAGAGTGGGCTGTTCTTTAGGGCTGCCACCTGCCAGCCATGCCACCGTGAAGTTGTATCCTGCTGCTTTTAGCACTGGACCTTGTCCCTGGAGCTCTGGCCCTTTGGGCTGATGAAGAACCAAACCTCATCTGCAGCAGATGCCCACATCTGGTGTAGGGCAGGACCCATGAGGAAGGCACGGTGGGAGCACTTTGGGCTGCACAGAGCAGCCCAGCCCTGCACCAGTGTAGTACATCTCCCACCCACCTCAAGATACAGCCTTTAGGAGAGATTTTCTTCTTGGATCCCAGAAACTCCACACAGTCTGAGTATAAACCTGATGACACCTGGATCCCAAGCTCCCTAATGTGGTGGGGAGAGCCTTTACCAGAGCAGTGATTTCCATCCCTTGTCGTTCCCCTCTGTTCCTCTGCATTACCCTGCTTTGTGCGGCAGCTAAAATTAATTGAATGAAAGGTGTGAGCCTGCAAAGAGGGAAGAGAAAGGGAACCCCGAGTCTGCCTGAGAAATTGGACTCCTACAGCTGGTAGGAGCCTGTCTGTCACGCAGGCAGCATGTGTGGAGGTTTCAGCCTCCCTTGTTGGACAGTCACTGGCTACATAAACAAACAAGCTGTGTTTCTGTCTTCGGTCACCCTACCAATGCCTCTTGCTAGCCTTGACTTCTTGTCTTGTCTCTGTATTTTTAGCTGCAGAACATCCTGTCCCCACAGCCGGAGGGGACCCGAGTTTTCTCATACCTTCCTGAACGCGTGAAGCCAGCTCTCGCCCTTCTCTGTGTCCCAATTTAGAAAAGGAGAGGGTGGCAGTGCAGTTTCTTCCCACTTGTACTGGTGTAGCTGAGCTGAGGACCTGAGATGTGAATACCCACTTGCCTGGGAGCTTATTGGTGGTTGTGCTGAATAAGAGTCTTTGTGAAAGGGGGAGAAAGGCGCTTAGGTGAGATGGAGTGACATAAGGCAGGGGAGCCTTTGAGTGCAGTGGTCTGTGGTCACAAGGCAAGGACCCAAGAGTAGGGTACAGACTGAAACTGTTCAGTGCAGGGGCTTCTGCACTGCACTTATCTCCTGCAGTACATGTCCGGGTATCCGCAGGTCTGCATGGAGCAGGAATCACGGTGTGTGTGCTCATCCAGGAGCCAGTGTGAACCGTGCTTTCCTTCTTGAGCCTAGCACTGAGGGGGCCCAGTGTGGTTTTTCCTTCTATCTCGTTCATATACAGAGAAATGGAGGAACAAAATAAACCCCCACACTTGATTACACTCAGCAAAATGCAGTGTTTCTTTATATCCTACTGAGAGGGGGATGAATTTAGGAGTTTATTCTCCTTTACTTAAAAGCCCAAAATGATTTAGCACAATGCAGACTGAAATGTCACTTTGCATAAATGATCAAATGTTCTTCTGTTTGGCAAATGCTGGCCTGAACACATGTTTATTTTATGTCATTTTCAGTCATGCTAAATCCACCTTTGCATCCTTCTCGACTCGTGTACCAAAATTCACCCTCTCAGCCCTTGCATTTTCCTAGTCCTGCTTTTGGACCCCCCCTGCCCTGTCTGAGCATCTCCATCCCAGTTCTCACCACCAGATTGGTGGGGCTACAGGCTCAGCTCCTCACCATCCTCTTTACTCCCTGTTTCTGCACCGAAGGCCTTACTCAGGTGCTCACTTAGGCATGGACTTCAATTTAAGCAGCTGAATGGCTCCCTCGATGGAATTAAGGCTATTTGTGTGCTTGGAGTTAAGTACACGCTGAAGCACTTTGCTGGATGGAGGCATAAAAGCGCACGAGCTCCAACCGAGCAGTAAAACAGGTTTATAAGGCGCTGGGGGCTGCCAGCCCCATTCCTTGTCCCAGTGGCTGCTGGTATAAGATGTCCTGGGAATTGTGTAAGCTCCCTGCCCTCCGCTGGTGCAGACTCAGTGTCCTGAGGCCTGTTGTGTGTGCCACACTGATGAGTGTCCCTGAAGGATTGTATGAGCACCTTGTACACTGGGTGGGAGCCATTCAAGGTGACAGGCTGCTTTCTGTCTGCTTGCTAGCCTGCAGTGCCCGTGCTCGGAATATGTAGCTGCAATATAACAGAGGTGCTGTTTTGGCCCATTGAGGTGTCCCAAAGCAGGCAGGGTACAGGGTGATGGAATGAGTCCCAGCCAGGGTGCCCCGGCATGCCCATCCCCATGCTGCAAGTGCCATCGTGGGAAGCGCCACACAGGGATTATTCAGTCAGAGAGATAGAAAGCAAGACTAAGCAGATGCAGGCATAGGTTTTACTCAGTGCAATTGGGCTCATGTGGGTCCAGCTGCTCCCCAGGTCCCAGCAGATGGATCACGCCATCACATTCTGATCTTGCAGATTTGGTGGCGATGGCTTGAGCTTGCCCTTCTTGTCCTCCGCCAAGAGAGGGTGGTGTGGGCTTATGTTGTTATCCCGCTGCAAACCAGGCTGAGAGAAGGCACTGCAGGCTACACAAGGTTAGCTGGTTTTCAATTAAAGCAGAAATACGTATTTATTTTGCAGGGACAGCCATGCAGATCCTTAACAAGAGGCTGCTGCTGGATTTGCAGGGGCGCTATTACCTGACCTCCCTGTGCAACTGATGCTACCCAAGCTAATAATTTCCTGTCCAAGTGCCAGTCTGAACAGCTGAGATATTTTGCATTTTTTTAATGGCTCTACTGTGCCTGAATTAATGGGAAAAAATGGACTGAAACTACAATGAAGGTATTGAAGGGAGAGAATGACAAATTGGCTTTAGAACATGGCAGCGGCAAGCACTGTCAGGGGTTCATGCACTGACCTTTATCTAAACAGAGCTGAATGTAACAGATAAGAATATTTAACAATAATTAATGTCACATCAATGCAGGGAACAAAATGACTACATCAAGAAGGCAAGAAATCCACTGCAAATTACTCAAAAGAGAAATGTCAGCTTTTTCATATCTCTGCCTTGCCTTGTGCTGGAATTAGACGGGAGGGCACGCGAGTAAAGAAGCTATTAAGAATGATTTAGGGACTGGATCACGCATACATAAAAGAGCTAGAGAGGCAGAACAACAGCAGGTCTGCTGGACCAGAGCTGTGTAAACTCAAACGCCAAACTGAGCTGATAATTGGGTGTGGGGATAAATGTGTATAAAGCACTTATCTCTGCTACTGAAGTTTTGACAGGCAGTTCAGGGTTTCCTTTTCCTTTCTATCTCTGGGTGCGTCAGCAGGCACCTCTTGCCCTGGTAGCTGAGCCCTGTGTGTTTTACAGATGGTGAACTGTGGCTGGCCAGAGATATTGAGATGCTTTTCATTCTGTTGCCACATTGGGGTTATCCCAGGTTCCCAAGGGGGCATGTGGAGGTTGGCATGGGTCTGGAGTTGCTCTGTCCCCTGCCACAGGCAGTGTCAGTGCTGGGCTAGCAATGGAGAGAGAAGCAGCTTGGGCTCCAGGAGATGCCTGTGTTCATGTTGCAGACCAGGGCCCAGTTTGCAGTTCCTATTTAATTTAAAGGATGGTCAGTGGCGGTCCATTCACCCATCCGTCAGTGGTGGATTTCATCAGTCAGTCCGCATGGCAAAATAAGCTGAGTGAGGAGGAGTGGGAAAGTTGTTTCAGGGAGAGTGCTGGGCATCTGCAGTTCCATAGAAATATTTACTGCTGACAACTGGCAGCAGGTGATGGGAGAAGATCCTGAGCTGAGCATGGGATCGTCACCTTGCTGCACATCCTTTATTGATAGCTGCAGGTCATAGAATCCCAGCCTGGTTTGTGTTGGAAGGGACCTTAAAGCTCATTCGGTTGCAAACCCCTGCCACAGGCAGGGACCCCTTCCACTAGAGCAGCTTGCTCCAAGCCCCTGTGTCCAACCTGCCCTTGAACACTGCCAGGGATGGGGCAGCCACAGCTTCTCTGGGCACCCTGGGCCAGCGCCTCAGCACCCTCACAGGGAAGAGCTTCTGCCTAAGAGCTCATCTCAGTCTCCCCTCTGGCAGGTTAAAGCCATTCCCCTTGGCCTGTCCCTACAGGCCCTTGTCCCAAGCCCCTCTCCAGCTTTCCTGCAGCCCCTTTAGGCACTGGAGCTGCTCTAAGGTCTACCCTTCAGGAGCCTTCTCTTCAACTGAACCAGCCCAGCTCTCTCAAGCTGTTTTCTTTCTGGTTGTACCTTAAAGGCCAGGTCTGTCTGCAATGCTTCACTCAACCTGCAGTGCTGCTGGCCACTGATCTGTTCCGTCTGCTCTGTAAGGTGCCTCTGGATTAGCAGGGCTGTGAAACATACCTGTCCAGTTGGCCTGGTGACCTTTTGACAGCAGGAGAGAACTTACAGCCAGAAGATGGAGATGTTGTGGTTTAAAATTAGAAACAATGGTGACCTGTATCTTTGCCTCTTGAAGTGGAACAGGAAAACTGACCATCCCTGATCCCATCTCTGCCTAAAAGCTACGGTGCCAAGTTTGGCTCCTCTGATTCAGCCAGTAAGAGTGTCTGATGCGCTCGGCTGCTAATCAAACCTAGCCCAAGGTTGAATGAGCAAAGAAATTCCAATTAGAGGATCTGAATATTGATTCACCGGGGAGAAAATATGACATTAAAGGATGACTTGAAGACTAAAGCCAAACTGACGTATTGCTTAAGCTGAAAGGCCATGAATTTGCATCAGAATGTAAGTGCAGGGCTTTGACAACCACAGGCAACAAATTAAAGTGCATCAGTTAAACAGAGTTCATCCCTGTTTTACCTCCCGTGGTCAGAAGTATGGAAAAGACACTTGTTAGAAAAATACGAGCTATTTAAATCCCGAGTGTTAGTGGTAACAGCCAGGAAGGCACAAAAGCGCAGACATCTCTGCTCTGCATCGGATTTCAGGCGTCTCATTTTCAGGAGTGCACAGTCCTGTCAGACCAGCCGAGCAGACAAAGGAGCCTGGGAACGCTCATGCTCCGAGCTGAGCTGCTCTGTGTTTGTTTTGAGGTGGAATGGTTTGGTTTCTCCATGTTCCATGGTGTTCTCTCCTAGTACTCCGGTGGAATTCCCACCTGCAGATTTTGGAAGGGGATTTCAGTAGAAGAGAGGCTGAGGCACAAGCAGCTCCAAGCTCTCGTGGAAAGCCCATGCCCCACAAGATCTCAGCATAGAGGGATACATGTAATGATTCTGATTTTGGCTTTCCTCAGATGGAAAAGCCTCAGTGGTGGAAGAAGCTGGTTTGGGAAAGCAGCCCTAAATCCCATGGGGACTCCCTAGAAGCTCAAAGGATGAACTCCAGGCCTCCTTTCCCTTGTAACAAGCAGCATAACCCATATACACAGCCCTCCTTGCTCTTCCTTGATTCTGCTCTGGGCAGAAGGTTGACTGAAACTCTCAGTGTTAACTTGACAAACGTGTTTCGTTGCTGAATGATGCCATTTCTTCTCTCCCATTCCAAAAGGAATTGTTCCTGGGAAGTTTGAGGGAACAAAGGAAGGAAGGAACCAAAGAGAGTTTTCAAGTTACACCATCTGATTCTTCCTGAGATGTTCTGCTGGTGTCAACCTTTTCTACGTGCACACAGAGCTGGTGCTGTTTCACACCTGCTCCACGCTTGGTTTTAAATGACACATAATTATGACAGGCAGTGGAAAGATGAAGCTTTATCCCCAATTAAATTGCATTTTCTGACTCTTCATTTCCTGTCCTAGTTGAGGAGGAAACCCCTGGAGAGCAAGATCTTTAAGTTTAATGAAGTAGGAGGTGCCTGCAGAATTAAATTAAAGGTGATTTAGAAGAAAATCAGTGCTGATGTGTGGTGTTCCCAGAGTATCGTGATTGTGTGTGGTGCCCTGGGGAGTGTTTTGGATTGCTGGAGATGCTGATGTTAGAATCTCAGGCCATCAGATGAGAGAGTGTGGAAATGTATCTATCCCTATGGCAGCACTGGGCTGGTCCCTCTACCTTTTCTGGAGTCCCTGATGGATCCCACTGCTGGTGCTAGTGCAATGGCTCATGTTTGGTACGTGGCCCTGGGGGGAAAGACGAGCGGCACCAGTCCCATGGGAACATCCTTGGTGGCCCTTTGGATGAGCAAGGACGCATCTCTTGTTCCGTACAAAATAAGTTAGAAACCCCTACAACAGATTTTCTGGTTCCAGGTCTCCTGCCCTTGGCTGTTAGCAACTGGTGCAGAATTGTGGCTTTGGGGAAATCAGAAGATGTTTTCATCAGGGTCTTCAACTCTGCATGGCAGGGAGGCTGCAAGTGCGGTGCTGGGGTGACATTTGCTGTGCTCTGAGCTCTGCTGGACCATGAGCACCACGTTCCAGCCCCACTGCTTCACCGGGCAGCTTCCTTTGCTTCTTCATCAACATTCAGCCCAGTGTGTCCAGTCCCCTGCCCTGAGGACAAGTCTTGGGTATTTAAGGGTCTATGATCTATCTTAGTCAGTATCTGCACTATTTCATCCTTTATGCCTTCCCCCAACTTCCTCTGAATGCCATCCAGCCCCTGTGATTTATTACCCTTCAGTGTGTTGCGCTTTTTGTTGGAGAATTTATATTTAATTTTTATGCCTGTTATCATTCAGGGAGAGAAGGGAAATGCTTTGGGAGCCCAGAGCGCAAATAAAGCAGCACGTTTTAGTGCAGTTACTTTGTTTGAAAGATGCTCTGTTTTGGCAGGGTACTTTCCTCCTTCCTCCTTCACTTTTTGCATTGTGGGTTGAAGTGATTCTAGAAAAATCACAGCATGGTGCACTCTGGTGATTGACTCCAGCCTTGCAAGGGCTGGAGTCTGCTGCTCCTGCTGCCTCAATCCAGTAGGACTCATACAATAAAGAGGAACTGAGTATGAGGCAGGACAGTTTGGTCTTTCATGTCAAAAGGAAAAAGAGGGATTACAGAGCAGCAGAGGTGGACTTCCCTGTTTTAGCTCCCTTGATCTTCTAATGGTGAGGTTTTTCAATGCCACCTCCTGTACAGCTTCCACTTCAGGCTGTCAGTCAACTTTGTAGATCTCACCTAGGTCTAGTTTAACATCCCAAGGGACACAAAGAGGTGCACTAATTTGGCGCTTGGTCTCAATGAGGTGCGCAGTGGAGCCAAGAGTAAGACTCAGATGCTCTTTGATGCCCCATGTCCATCTTCCTCCCCCATATTTCCCCTCCCTTTGCACACTTTTGAGTTGTTTTTAACATCAGGAGAAGGCTTTAGGAGCAAGATAAGTGGGCTTATAGCCTCCAGCAGGCATGATTAGAGCAGGCCATGAGCCATTTGCTTTTCCATATCCCTTACTGTCTCTGAGAGCTGATGTTAAGGGGCTCTGCTCAGTGTTGGTTTGATCATGAGTTTCACTTATTCTGTGCTTGTTTTGCATCTCTCCTGCATGAAGGCCCATTCGCATGGCCTTGCTGCACTCGTCGTTGATTCCAGCACTTCTGATATTCTGTTGAACTTCTGAGAGATGCTGCTAGATCTCTGGAGAAGCTCAATTAACTTGACTGATGGGTCCATTTAAATGGGCGGGAATTGGGGAAATAACACTGGGAAGTTCTGTTGTGTTTTTGGATGATGGAAATGTTGGCCATGAGGCAGTGTCCTCTGCTTTTAGCCTTTGTCACTGTGGTGACCTCTTCATGCAGGCTTGGAACCCCTGTGCAGGATGGATCATCAATGTGCAGAGGCTTCTGCTGTGAAAGCCAGTGTGTCACCTCTGCTCAGCTCACTAGATAGCGTGACCTCATTGTTGCTTGAAGCCCAGTGCTTCATTTCTCTCTCTTTAGTGCTTTCTCTGTTATAATTAAAAGCTCCATTCCAGTTTGACCTTTTGCAGTGCGGTGGCGTAGCTGAGACTGAATTGAGCCTCTAAGTAAGGAGGTGTCTCCTGGCAGGCTGGGTGGCCAAACTATAACCAATCATCACCCTAATGTTTATGATGACTGACAGGAGCCCTGACTGCCCCTCCTGCCCTTCCCATGGGATCAGGCATGTATCAGCACGTATACCAGAGTTGTTCACAGAACAGGGTGGGAAAAGTATTGCTCTTTCAGTAAGATCCATGGTTACACAGGAGACATTGCTTGGAAGGCAGGGGTGGGAATCCTCAGTTTCGAGGAGATTGGAGAAAGCAGAGCAGGAATCTCAGTGATTTATTGCCTCTGTTGTAGATCAGTAGCCTGAGAAGTCTGATTTTAAGGAATAGATTTAAATCACTGGATCTTTTTAGTGGCTTAGGCGCTGGAGGGGGGTATGGAGACCTGAATCAAGTTTCCATCAGCTATGGACTGTCTCAGCCCATGGCAGGGAAGGGAAAGCACCTTAAATTGAAGTCCCAGGAGGTATCCTGGCAGCTTGGGGACTTAAAGAAACTGACATAAAGCAGAACATTTCAATAACATCAACAAAATGTTTCAATTTGAGTTTGTTTAACCCAAACCAAAATTCTCACTTTCAAAACAGAAAAAAAAACCAACAAAACAATGAAAAATGTTCTGTTTACAGTGGCTTGAAGAAAACCCTGTTTTCAGGGTTTTCAGTTTGAAGAAACCCCGTTTTCCCTGAACAAATCCCAGCCATCATGACCAGTAATTGTTGCCTGCTCCTATCTGCTGGATGCCTTGTTCTCTGCGAGTATGAACACGATGTTCAGCAGTTCCTGTGGGATTTCTCATGACCAAGCCAACCCGGACCACCTCCTCAGCAGCTATCCCGAGCACTGAGCCCTGTGAACACAAGTGACTGTCTGCGCTGGGTTGAGCTCCTTGCTAAGCAGCTCAGAGTCTTAGCTCCGAAAGCCCTGGGTCTGATCCTTGCAGACAACCAGCCAGCAGCTTGTCTTTCCAGTGCAGCGCACCCTTCCCTGCTGAGGGTTAGAAAGTACTGGATTATCTGCTTACCACCGCTGGTACCAAAACCTCTGTGTCCTGATTCTTGCAGGGTGAAGCTGAGACCACAGAGAGGTGCTGTGCCTGCTCCCAGACCGGTGACGGGAAGGACTGACAAACCCCAAGTGCCCACACCAGTCCCGGTGAGTAACTGTGTCTTGAGGTGCCTTTAGACATGAGGAACGGCAGGAGAGATCCCTGTAATTCCCTGCTGTTCTGTTGTGCGCGGTGTGACTCGGTGGTGAGATTAGGGGCAGCAAGGGCACCTTGCTTGAGATGCTGAGTTGGAGGAGTGGCCTTCATGCTGTATTTGGGCTGAAGGTGTTCTCTCTTAGAGTGTGCTGAAAGTGGCCTCGTCTTGGCCTGATGTAAGCGTTCAAGGAGTCAGAGGTTGATGGATGTGCTGAGAATCTGCCATTCCCTTGTGTGCTATTGGCAACAGAAACAGGATTGCTTTAATTACACCCTGATGAGCAGATTGTGAGTGTTTGGGGCATGGTGGTTTCAGCATGTTTTCATTTCTGATTTATTGCTTGTATTTCTTCTGAAAGTTGTAAGTTTTGGTTTGCTGTGAGTGAACACGACTATGAATGTGAGCTCTGGGTAATGCAGAGGTGGGCTCTGCTCTTGACTTCCCTGATGCACGCACCAGAGCAAGAGATTGCGAGGAGCAATTGGGGAGAAGTGCTGTGCACGGAGACACTGTGCTTGGGGCAGACTCAAACCTTGCAGAGCTGGTGTGGTGGTGAAGGAGGTGCCCTGAGTTTGATCACAACCCTGGTGCTGCCTGTGCATAGGGTAGGCGAGCATTCTCTTGCAGATGGGCTGGAGAAAACACACAGGTAGCCTGAGCTGAAAGTAGCTCTTGAACGAAAAGGTTTTGTGGAGGGATGGGAGAGGGTTTAGGGATCATGTCCAGTGACAGCATGACCTAAGTGATGGGAAATGCTGGTCCAGGAATCACTGTGGCTATTAGAAACTTGCTGTGCTTCCTGAGCAATGGAGTTGGTGAATACCTGAGCTGGGAGTCTGGTTCTGGGGGAGTTTTGTTTCAGTGAGAATGGACTCAAGATGAATAAAACTTGGAGTTTGCTTCCGCAGAGGGTGAACGAGTCATTGTCCTGTGCACAACTCATGACATGAGGATGGAGCAGTGTGATGTTTTCAACAGTGGACTTCCCCTCCAGAGAGATGAAAAGAAGTCCTCAGTTTCCAGTTGAGCAGGGTTTGCAGTCCTGGTGTAACACATGGGTTTTAATTGGTATCATGGTTGATTTTTTCCTTGGGAACTTACACGGGAGTGAGAAAACCCAAATGTGATCAGATAAAACTTGTCGTCATACAGGCATGAGCTCTGCTGTTGCTTGGTGGACCCCAGCAGATAGCACATACAGTAAATAGGATCCAAGAGTTTTACACTCCTTGCCCTATTTGGAAATCTAATCCAGGAAACTCCGAATAACAGAGGGGAAAAGATTGACCTGAACTTTTTGAAACCTAAACCAGGCAGTTGAAGGACAAAGGGAATTTGTGTCTGCTTATAATTTGTCTAAAATCATTTTCTGCTTCTAGTATAATATACCTTCCCTTAGTAGTGGTGAGAGTATCTTGACATAAAGTAGGACTTAAAGCTTCTGACATTCAGATATGTTAAACAAATGAGCTGACTAAAAGGTGTTTTCCGCATGAATAAGAGAACTCCTGTGCCCTCATTCCGTAGACCAGGATTTAACTCAGCAAATAAAATCATGGGATTCAGCAGCATTGAAGAATTACCTTATTTTATTAATATTCAAAACGTTTAAAAAGGAGGAACACTGGCAGTTGTTTCTAAAAGTTTTGGTTTGGCTGTTGGCATATTTAACAGTGCTTTGCACTATGGAGCCTTCTTTTGTACAGGGTACTTACTGTAAGTGGAGGAAAGTGTGTGCACAGGCTGCAGGGCGTGAACTACAGCAACTTCTTCAGCGCATGAGCTCTTCACTTTCATGAGACTCCTGAACTCTTGAGTGCTGCTGCTTGATTGTTTGCCTTTTTACATTCCACTTCTCCCTCCAGTCATTGACAGTGCACAGAAGAAGGGCTGGTTCAGAGGGGGCTGTGAAACTACCCATTTCTTGGGGGATGCAGGAGAAGCTGTGAAAGTACCTGTCATTGAGGCAGCTGGAAAAGAGCTCTGAGGGTAACTCTGGGGAGCTGGGAAGGCTGATGAAAATGCTCGTTATTGCAGCGATGCGGGGAAGATCGCAGAAATACCTGTGGTTGAGTCCACCCGTACAGGGTTGGAAGTGTCTCGTAGTGAGAGGAGGACATGGAGCATCCTAGGTAGCTCAAGAGAAACTGGATGGATGAAATCATCTGTCTTAGAAAAGGCACGGTGCTGGAGTGTGCCATTGCAGTGTCTAATCACACGTAAAGCCAGGCTGTAATCGCTTGCTCCGGTCATTTATCAGCTTCAGCAGTTCCTGTCCTTCCAGGATTAGGATGGCACTCAGTAGCCCTTTAAGCTACAATCTGGTAGTGACCTTCTGAGCACCCTGTGGGCCAAGGAAGGAAGCAATGTAACAGGTCTGCTTAATTTAGAAAAGACAGTGCAGGTCAGGAGGAGGGTGCAGGTATCGGGGCCCAGCCGATGCTGTAGGTGCGGGCTCTGGGTGAGGGCTGCAATAGCCGGTGTGGAGGAGGCTGCGAGATATGAGTGGTGCCTCGCAGGGTTCATCATCAGCTCTAAACAAGCCCCTCTGTGCCTGGGATCCCTTTGTCAAGGAAATGAACGTGCCGTAGGAGAACTCTTGTATCTCACTGTAAAGTTGTAATTCATTCCAGAGGCTCCGAGGTGTCACAAACCATCAGAAAACAACCTCAGCCCTTTAGGAGCAGCAGTGTGCAAAGCCATGAGAGCAGGGGGAGCCTCCTGTTGACTGCTGGCTCTCCTGTTTGCAGCGCTTGCTTTACAGCAATAACATTTCTAGAAGTGTGGGCAGGTAGTGTGTGGCTGGTGCAGGCTGGCTTTGCCCTTTGTGGCTTGTTTTCCTTTTTTACAATATAAAGAATTTATTTCTCTGTAGGCACTTAGATGGCAGGATTTCTGCAGTGGGGATTCTGATGTGTGCATGCACAAGTTCTTCATTTCTTTTCTCTTTGGAAGACTATTGAATGCAATATCTCATCAGCAGCATCCCTTCCCAGCACAGGGATTACAGTAGAGGACCAGGTGAAGCTGAAATACCCAGTAGTTCAGAGCAGGGTGCAGCGCACTTTGCTTTCTGAGCCCTGTTACCAGGTCCAGATATTTCTGACTGTGACTTTGTGAAATTAAAGTAATTACAAGAACACAGTAAAATTCAGTTGTCTTTGGTGGCTGACTCTCACTGATCTTTATCTACAGTAAATAAATGCAAAGACCCAGTTTAAAATCCTTTCTAAGTAGACTCTCTAGAAGGATTGCCCACATGTCTCTGCTGGAAGTAATCTAATTGCATGTACAATACTTATAAGCGCCTGGCTGGAGGATGTTCCCAGGGCTGGTTCATCTGGAGCAGGTTTTGTCTGGAGCAGGTTCATGCTCGCCTGTGAGCTCTGCCTAGCAAACACAAGGTGAGAGGAGCACTCTCCTCCCACAGAGACCATGGTCCGTGACCGCTATCTGCAGGGAAGCAGGTGAATTTTGAACTAGGAAACCCATGTTCTCGGCGCTCCGGTTTGTTTTGAAAGCCGAGTGCGTCAGGGGTTGTTTTGATTGAAGATGATTGCAGCTGCAAGCGCCAGGTCTGTGGTCTGCAGGCTCAGACCCTGGTGTCAGCCAGCTCTGAAGTTCTTTCCGATGGAGCCATCCCCTGCCTTTGCCCCCATGTGTGTTCTGCCTGTGCAGAGCTGAGCTTAGCTGGCTTTGAGTGGGAACCCGGCAGCTCCGATGAAGGATCAGGTTTTCCAGTGAGAGCCAAGTGCTGACAGACCGAACCTTAAAGCTCATCTAGTTCCAAGCCCTGTCGTGGATTGTGCATCTGCAAGCAGAAGGTTGTGTAGCTCAGGCATTCCTTGTTAGATGAGAAGAGCAGAGCATTTGCTGTTATTTAAGGACAGTAAGGCTGAACAGAAAATCAGACCTGCCTTCACACAGCATACATGATCCAGTGGATTGCCCTGTGCCTGGTTTGGGATTTAAAACCTCGCAAGCCCAAAAGACTCAAACACATGTCTAATCTGAAACCTATACATTCAGTCAAAACTCTTTGGCTCAAAGCAAGCCGTGGATTAATAACACCTTCCTGAGCCAACACTTAATTTCTAGGTCTGATCTGGTTTCCTGTGATCAACCACAACTTTTAATTCTTGTAAGAGCTGAGCAAGCAATTCATACTGAATACTGTATCTGACAAGTAAGTTTTCTGCAAAACTCGATCTTATCAAAATGACATCTCAGTTTAAATTATCTGATTGGGGGATTTTTGTGGGTTTAATTCCTGCATTTGCTTCTGGAAATGACCAGTTTCTCAGAGCTTCTGAAGACTTGAATTTTAATTCAGATTAAGACAGTGCACTAGCTGACAGATGATCATACGAGTCATAAAGCTCAAGCTTTATGTTTGCAGAATGGAACCTTAGAAGTTTCTGCATTGCTCCAGAGGGAAGTTCAGAGCTGCCCCGGGTGTTCATGGTCTATCATACCTGTGTTCCTGTCCGTGTATATGCGTTCATTGCTGGAGTGAGTTTGTGAACTCACGGGGTACTTACAGGCTTGGAGTGCAGTGGGTTGCATTTGTTAACACCTTAAATGCTTCTCAGAGGCACAAGCTGACGGCCATAAGGACTAGGGATGGGTTCTTCTCACCTCTTTCTGAAACTCCAGGTCCTCACCATTTTGGTTTGTTTTCCCCATCACCTACAAGGTGGTTTCTGCGTCTCCTGTCATGAACCAGTTGCTGCCCACTCGAGCAGTAATTGTGTATTGTGGAGAGAATGGCCAGGGGACGGGATTTAATGCTGGATGGAGACGTGTTTAAGTGTCTGCCTCAGGGGTCAAGTTCTCCATCACAGTTTTCCCAGGTTCTCTGGCCAGTTGGCTTAGGGACTATAGTGATAGGATAAGGGGTAACGGATTAAAACTTAAACAGGGGAAGTTTAGATTGGATATAAGGAAGAAATTCTTTACTGTAAGGGTGGTGAGGCACTGGAATGGGTTGCCCAGGGAGGTTGTGAATGCTCCATCCCTGGCAGTGTTCAAGGCCAGGTTGGATGAAGCCTTGGCTGACATGGTTTAGTGTGAGGTGTCCCTGCCCATGGCAGGGGGGCTGGAACTGGATGATCTCAAGGTCCTTTCCAACCCTAACTATTCTATGATTCTGTGATTCTATGAAAGATTTCCAGGCAGTGTTGACGAGCTGGGCCTGAATTTCTCACTGCTTGGCCTCCAAAAGGCAATGGTCTTTCTGCTCAAGAACTGATGTTATGACCATGAAAACATTACTCCATGAGGTCCTCAGGCACTGGGGACAGGAGACAAGTGACTATCTTGGTGGTGCTTGTTCACTCTGTCCTCTCCTAACCAGATGCAGCTTTTTGGCTGCATCTCTGAGTACCAGAATTGGAAGGTGAGTCAAAAAGCAGGAGTCAAGGGGATGCTGTAAAATGAAAATACAAAAATAGATCTCTGGTTGCACATCTCTTCTTGACTTCCCTTTGCAAGGCTGTATCGGCGCGTGCTTGATGGGGGATGAAGGCTCTGACCTTGTCAGATGCATCAAATATGACATGAGAGCATGGAGTGTTTATTTTTTTTTTTAAAGGAGAGAAATAAGGGTTAGCAAGAAATGCAGAAAAGAGAAATGGGCAAATGGCCGCATTCCTTCCTCGGTAGAAATCCAGGCCTGAGATTTGCTTCTAGCTTGGCTTCAATTGGAGATTTCAGGAAATGAGCTCGAAAGTTGCTATTTTACCATTCCCCTTCTGTAGCATTTCATTATCATCCGTGCTGCTTCTGTGAAGCACTGACCTTTCCCTGGCAGCGGTGCGACAGAAAGACACAGTGCTAATGTATGGGCCCTTGTGCTGGCTGCAGAGGTTGTGCTGGGGTCCTTTCCCCAGTGTGCTGTATCATCTGGAGGATGTCTAGTGGAAGGTGCCCCTGCCTGTGGCAGGGGTTTGGAACTGGGTGAGCTTTAAGGTCATTTCCAACCAAAACCAGTCTGTGATTCTATGCTGGATGATGCCGCGTATCCTGTGTTGGTGATGTGTGAGGTAGGGACTTGGGGGTTTTATTCTTCTAAAAGACTCTTTTTTTTTTCTTTCTGAGGGTTCAACTGAAAAAAACCCAGGGTCAATGGATCAGTAAAGGTGAGCTTGGGATGTGCTGGGTATCCTTGGAGCTTGGTCCCCAGCTTTCTTCTGGTAGACGAGCTCTATAGGGACAAGCTCTTGGTAGTAGGCTCTTCACAGGACGGGGACAAATAGGGACGATGGCAGCCTTGGTCTCTTGCCCATTCTTTTTCTGTATGCTAGGGGAAAGCCTTATAATCAAACCTGATTTCATTCCTCTGCATCTTCCCCTAAAAGCTTGGTTTTGCCAAGCTGTTTGGGAACCAGGGCATGGTACCTGCACCCCACTCACCTCCTGTGGGTCATCTCCTCCTCTCCATTCACCTTATCTCATTTCCTGCAGGCTGTGATTGCAGATGGAACACATGCCTGGGTTGCTTTAAGCACAAAACTGAACCTGGGGTGTCTCTGGGGTTCCCCCAGGCAGTGGCACAATAGCTTGGAGCAATGGTGTCAGGAAGCCTGAAAAGGGTTGTTGGTGGCAGTGGTCCCTGCACTTCCCACCTCAGTGTGCTTGGCCATGGGGTGGATGTATCTGTCATACTTGAATTTCTTCGAACACATCCAAAACCAGGATATGCAGAAGATTCTGCCTGAATAACAGATTTCTCCTTTAAAGGTGCTGCATGCAGGGCAGTCTCAGGCCTCTCTGAAACCGGGTGAATAGGGCGTGTTGTTAACACCATACAATGCCTCTTCGTAGTTGGGAGGGTCAGGAATTAGTGGTTTAGCAGGCAAAAGCCTTATATGTGGTTATATTCAGAGGAATAACTTGTGAAGAGAACATTGTCCTGCTCAGCAGATCTGCCTCACATGCGACTTCGGGGACATTACACAGCATCGTGTAATATGGGTTTGGGAGAAACATCAGTAGCAGAGTCCAAGCACACTGGTAGAGTCTTGTCTGAAAGCAGCCGAACAAGTCACCACATTCCAAGCTGCACTGAGTGGCTGTGTGCTGACACCCGCTGCGTGTTGGTGGCCAAATGATGGGCTGCAAGTGATGCGCTGGGGAGTGGTGAACCACCACCTCGCCATAACCCCACAGCTCTCACTCCCTTCCTCTTGCCTTTGTGTTAAAGAGCAAGGCAGCTTTTGGTTGTGCACCAAATCACCGGCTGCATCTCAGCAGCAAAACTGGCGGGAGTGCTACAAGAGGTGGGAGATGGCTCCAGGGTCTGTGTTTGCAGCCTGAGTTCATTACTTTTAAGGCAAGGACAGGCAGTGGCTCGTGGAGTGGGGTCTCGGGAGCAGCATTCTCAGCTCTGGATCCAGCACAGGCTCCTGTGATCAGAACCCGTCTTCACACCATGCTGAACTCAAACTGGTATTTTGTGGGGCTGAGCCCTCATACCTGTGTGTGTCTGCTCTGGTATGTTAAAAAGCAGTAGAAATACACCCTTTTCCTCCTCTGTTTATGTTACCTCAGCCACTCTGAGACATTACCTGCTTCTGATTATGCAGAGGGTACAATGCCCTATTGCTTTTTTATCTATAGCTGGGTTCAAACAGACCCAGAGAGAAGTTTGTGAGGCAGGAGGTTAGGAAGCCCATTTAGCTTTCTCTATTGTGGTTAATTATCTCTCATTTTTTGTCCTGCTTCCCTTACAAGCATTCACTGAAGTGCCTAACTGGTGGCCACTGAGACCAGTGGAAGTCCCTGTGCTGTCTGCTGGGTGGGGTGGCTCAACCCCACGGTGATGCTGTGAATCTATTCTTTGCCCAACTTTGGCTGCTGTTGTCAGTGTGTTGATCTTGCTTATACCTCTCCTGGCACATCCAAGAAGTCTGCTTTATTACCTTTTTTCATTTGCTTGTCATAGCTTTGACTGCCTTTATTATTTCTTCTTCCCTCTTTGGCATAGATACCTTCTGCTTATAATCTTCTTAGCTGTCTCTGAGCACTGAGGCTTCCTGTTCATTTCAGAGAATGCTGTTTTAAAGGAGGTGTGATCCAGACTTGTCCAATTCTTTCTTTTCTCCTGTGATTTGAAGGGCCTGAAAATATTCATGTAATGATTTCCCCCACAGATGCCCCCAGACACTCTTTGGCTCTGACAAAAATTGCATCCCTGCTCCTCAGGAGAAATCCCCCAAAAGCAAGGCACCCCCTGCACTACAGCACAATTAACAGCCCTCTAATGAAATACGGATACAGGCAGCTTCGCAGTGATGGGCAGTAGCAGCTCACAAATGAGCACTCATTGCTCATACTGCTGTGGAGACTGGAGGAGGCTCCTGTGGTCTTGGGCAGCCCCGTGAGTGCACCAGCATCCTGGGCTGAAAAGACAGATATATTTGAAGCCAGAGGCCCCAGCCCATGTCTAATTTCTGCCTCCCTGATGCACCTGAGGCCCGGAAGCAGGCGATGGACCACAGGGGTTTGGGCTGACCCCATGCAGCACAGTGCCCAGAGCAGCAGCCTCAAGGTCCCCACTGCACAAGAGCTTTGGTGCCTTGAGACGGGTTGAGCAAGGAGCCAACAGAGAGCTGCTTCGCTCCTGTCTCACAAAGGTGGGCAGAAACAGGACCTCGGGGAAGTCCAGGTTCCCTGGTGCTCGGTGAGGTGCCTGACTTGCCAGGCTGCAGAGTTGAGCTGTCTCCATCCACTCCCTTCTCCACCTCCGGTTCTCCCAGTGCATGTCATTACCTTGTTCAAAGTGGAACAGCTTCAGTGTAAAAGGGTAAGGAGGCTCACCCCAGGATAATGCTCGGGGCAAGCAGGATACTCCCCTGGGCAGTCTGAGACCTAGCATTCAAGTCGCCAGTGGAAAATGAGCCCAGCCAGAACTTGGATGTAAGTCTGCGCTTGCCACATAAATCACATAAATCCTCTGAGGCCAGGATCTTGTGACCATCACCCAAGATCTGCCTGTACCATGAGCCTGACAAAGACAACAGGGTTCATCCATACCAGGGATGAACTGAACTGCAGTGGCTGAGATGTTGGAGCTAGGGGATAACTTCAGACAGGGGGCCTATAGGGATGCTGGGGAGGGACTCTTCATTAGGGACTGTAGTGACAGGACAAGGGGTAACGGGTTAAAACTTAAACAGGGGAAGTTTAGCTTGGATCTAAGGAGGAAATTCTTTCCTGTTAGGGTGGTGAGGCTCTGGAATGGGTTGCCCAGGGAAGCTATGAATGCTCCATCCCTGGCAGTGTTCAAGGCCAGGTTGGATAAAGCCTTGGGTGAGATGGTTTAGTGTGAGGTGTCCCTGTCTGTGGCAGGGGGGTTGGAACTGGATGATCTTAAGGTCCTTTCCAACCCAAACCATTCTATGATTCTATGACTGCAGGGCATCTGTGGTTTCATTTTGGAGAACCGGGAGGAGTCCTGCTCACCCCTTTCCTTGTGTCTCAGCAGGCATGTTTAAGATACCCACCTAAAATAACCCATTTTCAATGCTCCACCCTGCAGGCAGCACCTGCCCTCTCCTGTGGGGACAGAGGGGTCAGCAGAAGGAGACCTTGTACAGGCAGATGGGGGGACTCACTGCCCTGCTGCATTTTGACTGCAAAAGCCAAGGAGTGGAACTGGGTATTACCAGCACCTCTGCACAAGTAACCTCTCACCGCTGCCTCCTGCCAGATGCTTACTCTTTTCTTCAATGGGTTCCTCCTTCTCAGAGTCTTGAAAATGCACCTGCATTGTTTATCTGACCCTCACACATGGTCACAGCCTTTGCAGCCTCTGCCTTGGCTGTTACTACGCTTTCCAAAGCCTCTCCATTGCCTGAGCCCTCTAGTCCTTCCACCAGCACCCATGGTTTATGCCTTGGTTATGCCTACCTTCCTTTTAATTGATTTTTCACACTACTTTGCTTGTCCCTGTTGCCCTCTTTTATTTAATTTATTGCTCACTAGCCATCATAGCACCTGGGCAAGCCTTTAATTTATTTCTTCCCATGTCCCATCACCACCCTCTGTCCTTTCCCTTTATTGATTTCTCCAGTTTGTTTTCACCCTGTGCTTGCCAGCATCATCTCCTACTCTTCCCCTCCACATTGCTCAGCTGAATTCCTCCCCCCACTAGTGACCTTGCTGCCTTGTAATTCCTGTCACAGCAGGGCTGAGATTGCTGTTTGTTGCGTCCCCATCACCCATTGCTTGTGCTCAGCTTCCACCCCAACCTCCAAGCATCTCAGAATTAACTCTGGGTAATCTCTGTCCAAGTTGCTGCGATAAGGAAAAGGTCTTTTTCCAGTGAGCCTCCTCCCAGTGTAAGAGGTTCAATGGCCATAACCTGATGTAGTTTCTCCTTGGAGTTACCTGCAGGCAGGCAGTCACCCCCAGGGGCAGGGATGGACTCGTGGGGTCAGACTCCACCAGGTTTCATCCCTGACCAAGGAGAGAAGTTTGTGCTCTCAGCAGCTCTTTATTCCTGCTGTTATCCTGGACATGAGAAAGTGCAGCTATTCCTGCCCGGAGAGACTTGACTGCTCACAGCCCAGCTCTCTGTGACAGAGCTTTTTCCTGCTCCACATTGAGACGGTGAGGATACTGTGGAAGAAGAGGGGATGTAAATGACTCTTCTGTCTCAGCTGCCACAGCTCAGCTCACAAGGGCTGGTTGCCCACAGGCTCAGAAAAAGAGGGAGCCCAAAGTGGGAGAGGGTCAGAGGTAGGAGTACTCACAGCAAGGCAGAGTGCAGAGCTATTACCTGCTTTCCTGTGGAGCAAGCATAGGACATCAGCATGCTGTGGCTCCAGATTGTGATTATCTACACAGTTCCCTGTGCTGTCCATGCTAAAAAATACTCTGGTTAGGTCTGTGCTTGTATACGTGGTGTCCGTTTCATGGGACGCTGTGGAACTGAGCCAGTCATGTCCAAATGAAGGACCTGAGCATGTAAAGGATGAGTTTGAAACTGTCTCTAGCAAAGGACATGTTTGGATTTATCTCCTTCTGTCTCTCAGGCCATCTACATTGGTAGGCACTTGAGTGTATCAGCCCTGGGATATTAGCATCATGTGGGAAATGGGGAAATACAAAGGGCATTGCATGGGCCGTGTCATGAAGATCTCAGATAGGCAGCAGAGGATGGCTGAGCTCCAGGGCATGGCGTGTGTGGACGCCAGCATGGACCCTGGCGAAGAAAGTTCCTGCAAGGTCCCCATGAAGGTCTGTTCTGAGAAACTAATTGAACCTTGCTGGTTTCATTGGTGGGTTGGTTATAAATACTTGTAACTCTGCAGTGAGGTATTGGCACGGTTATATTTTGCTAGGAAATAAAATGGAGCTCTATCATGGAAATTGTCTGTGCCCCATGTGAAGCTGACTGCTGCATTCAGCAGGTGTGTGTAGGATGGGTCCTGAAAAGTGGGAATTCAGCTCCAGCCTAAGGCAGACCTTCCTCCCACCAAGTTAAATGCCGCAGCCCTTAGCTGGACCAGTTTCCTTCGTTGATTTTATTCTAACAACTCTCTTTTATTCTCTTTTTCTCTTTAATTCTTCCTATTTTCCATTCTCCCTTTTTCTTTTAAGCTTGATGTCATAGATAGGATCACCCTATAAACTCTGCAGGTCACTTTCCTGATGCTTTCAGGGAGCTCTGTAGGTGTCTGTGAAGTGCTGGCCATTTTTCCAAATTAAGAATCTCTCCCTGCCCATCTTTAACAATTGCTATAATTGCATGCGAAAGCAGACCAGCTTCCTTCTACCTCTGTTGCTTTACATGCACAGGCACAGAAACAGCGTTTTTTCAGTGTAGGAAGGGCTCTCCCCACCCTACCCATATAGTGCTTTATGGCAGTTTGGCTTGGGAGAGGTTTTTTCCTGACGTATAAAATGAAACTTTTAAAGATAATGAAGACCATTTTGGTGGCTGTTCAGTGGTATGACTGTATCCATTAGACGTGAATTGAGATTAAAACTTAGATGTGCCTAAATAGCTAAGGAAATAGAAACAGACCCAGCTCCCTTTGTCACTGCAACTTGGACAAGCTCAAAAACTGGAAAATAGGCCTGTGTGTTATTCTTTGATCTAGAGAAAAGGGGCTTTTGCTTCATTTTTTGTGAAGTTTGTATTGCAGTAACTGACAGACAGGGATGCGTAACTGCTTGGATAATTTACCTGTGATTCTGAATTGTGGTTCTTTTGTGAAATACCCCAGGCTCCTCCGCGTGGTGATTGATTCAATACATCTGCCTTCCCCTGTGAGTGACATCTCTTCTTGTCTCCGTAGGCCCTCTGCAAATCAGGAGCTATAAATAAACAGCAATATCTGTATTTGCAGGGGGTGGAAAGCTGCGCTGGAGCTGTTCCTCTCTATGTTGTAAACAAGAATGGGTGATTAAGGGATGCTGTAAGTCAAAGCTGTGCAGAAACAGGGAACACACACAGAAGCTTCTTTGTGGCACATGAAACCTGCAGCATCGGGAAAGCATGGGATGCTATTTTGTAGTTTGGGGGAAAAGTGTGTAAGGGCACAGGAGGTTTTTAACAAGGAATGGCTAAGCCTTTCAGTGAGCTTTTCCTCATGCCCGCAAGCAGAGTATAAATGATGGCGTTTGTGGGCCTGGGGGTTCAAGTCTTGATAGTCTGGAAAAGCAATGCATGAGGTGGGGTGAAAGTTTGATAAGCAATGTAAGGTTTTGGGGGTTCTCTGATTTTTGGCTTCAGGACTCCGCGGTGAGGGAGCTCCTGCAGGCACCCACATCCTGTGGGTATGGCTCATAGGCACCCTTGGTACAGGAAAGGGGTTTTTTGGCTCACTCCCAGCCAGTGCACTGTGGCAGTTCCCATTGGCTTTAAAAGGATTTCCCAAGCAATGGGTTATGAAAACAGCCTAACTTTGTGTAGAATCAGCCCACAGTTGTTGCACTGGGGTTTTCCAAATGAGGATCAGATGATGTTGGTGGCTACTTTGCAATGAGCTGCTTGGCTTTTCAGGAGTGCTGCTTGCTTTGCCCTGCAGTCACAGATGCATACCAGCTGCTTGTGGATGTGGATAAGTCAGTGGTAAATGTTTTAATCAAAGGGGATGGCTGGTCTTCTGTCCGCCTTGGTATCTGGCATGTGGGTTTTAGTACAAAAGCTGAAGGTCAGAGGCATGTCTGGCTGTTCAGAATGTCCTGGATTAATTCATGGCACAAGCCCAAACATTGAAGCCATCTGACTGGTTGTAGTGGACCTAGGAAGTAAAACCACACAGCATTGGTTTTATTTCTTTGAAGAAGTAATTGAAAGCAAGCTTAGCCCTGTTTGCCTCAAAGCAACTGCTGGTGAAGATGCTGTGAGCAGGGTTAGGGCAAGCCTCACAGGATGAGTACATTGGAGTTGTCCTGCTGCTGAGTCCCTGGTGAGCCATTAAGAATCTTTCTATGACTTTATGGGGCTGTTTTTCTAAGAGAAGTGACCCTAGAAAGTGGTTCCCTGAGCTTCTCTTTACATCGGTGGCATTTCTTCCCCATAAGCATTTTTCCACAGAGCTGTCTCCTTGGTAAACTGTAATCCATAGATCAGAAGCTCCATCACAGAGCCGCATGTGGCATGAAAATCTTTCACCATCTCTTATCTAATTCAGTTGCAAGAGAAAACAAAGCCACAGGAGCGGCTCTGCCAGGCGCTTGCTGTCCTGTTTGCCCTTTGTATGTCCTTTCAGTCCTGCTTTTTAAACTCCTAAAGATGGCATCCTGAGAGATGTCACACCTATTGCAGGCAGGGACCTGGCCGGTGTCAGCTCTACCGGCAGACTGGTAAAGCATCTCCTTGAGGCAGCCCTGCGTGGGAGCACAGCAGACCAGGCACAGCACCTCAAATGCAGGACACAGTGACCAGCATCATGGTGTCTCCACTGGAAACCTGTCATGAAGGCAAGACAGAGTAGAGACGTAGCACCTGCCGCTGGTGCTTCCCATGACCTCTCCCCATGTGAGCTGTAGGGAAGCAGGGAGCACCCTGATGGTTCATACCAAAGTCCCTCCACCACAAAAGCCTCTCCTGGGACTGATACGCTTCAGCATCCCCAGGGATGGCAGTGGGGCTGAAGAAGTGCAGGGGGTACATCATCATCACCAGACATTGCCTTGTGCTACAAAAATAGGGTGCTTCTTATTGCACCACAAGCTGGCTTCTCATGTGGTCAGTGCCCAGACCTTCTCACGTATGCCTGCCTTTCTCTGTTACTCAATCCCCATGGTCTACCTAACCCAATTTCACTTACAGAAGTATTTCTGTGATGCCTACAATAGCGTATCAGTCCCTAGGGCATGTTTTGGGCTTCTTTGCCTTCGTCTTTTATAACAGCTGTGTTCACTACCACAGTGCCAGAGCTGCTTCATTGGTGCAGTGGAGCTCATTCTCAGGCAGGAGCATTGCTAAACTGGAAGGACATCCACCTGCATTCAGCTGGTTTGTATTTTCTTCATCAGTTTTGGTATTAACATCAAACTTGCAGAAGTGCAAGGTATTAGGGTTTTATAGAGATACTTCTCTTTGTGTCATGAGACAGCTGATGGCGCTCTTAATACTGCGGGTGGTGTGCTGTCAATCCATCTAAAGCTGCACTGTATTAGCACTCTCATACCAGAAATATCCCTCCTGATATCAGAAATACCCCTCCAACAGAGAGCTTTGGAAAGCAGAGTGCATTACCTTTATGCCTGGGCATGTGTGTGCACGCTGCTTTCCTGGCTTCATGTTTGAATTTGCGAAGAATCTGTCACATCAATAATGCCTCCTATGAATTTGGATATTGGTGTGAAGAGAATAACATCCCCTTTCTGAAAATGCCAGGTTGCAAGGCAGTTGCTGAAGCACGTGGAGGGGACATGGCTGAGGTGGCCCTACACGGCTGTCCCCTTTGGGTTGCATCTGCAGAACCAAGGGACACTCAGTAACTAGCAGCCTCATCCTCTTCAATATTCCTCTTCCATACCCATCTTCTCCCTTTTCTGGTGCAAGACAAGACCATGGGCAGATGTGGTCATGGTGATTATGGGGTCCTGCGTTTCCCCAGAGGTTGGGGGCCCTGCTTGGCTCGAGGATCTCATATCCAGATCCTCTTCCAGGGAAGGCAGTGGAAGGGAGGCATTGAAGTGAGTTTGGGCTGGTAACTACTGGGGTTTTTTTTTAATACCAAGAATCTATTTTCTGTTGGGCTTCTTCTGTTTGTCAGTTCTAAAAATAACACAGAACAGTAGGCAGGAAACAAAAAGTGTCATATATAAAATGAAACTGTTGTGGTTATTGTGGACAAGAACATTTTTAGGCAATTCTTTCATTCTTTTCTCACTGAAATTCTCCATAGTGGACAAGCTGGATTTTCCCACCTTGTTCCAATAAGCAAGCACAGCTTATTTCAAGGTAAATCCTGCTCATTCCTCCATGATTCATCATTCCCTCCCCCTGTACCAGATCTATCACTTGTCCGAGTCTTTGAAGGCAGAGGCAAGGCTGGGATGGAGGGCTAGGCAGGGAGAGATGTGTCGCTTTCAAAGCTCTGGCTGCAGTGATGGAGCAGCATCCAGTGTTGTATGAGCAGTCAGGACAGAACATGCGAGTGGATAAATATGCAACATGTTGCATGAAGTAACTTGGTGATTCTCAATTAATACCCTAACGGCCTTTGTTTGAATTATTGACTCCAAACTGACGAAGCTGAGTTGCAAATCCTATGGAATATAAAACTGAAGAAACTCTTTATTGACAGTTTGGAATTACAAATTACGTTCGTTGTGAAAAATAACCCAGAAACCGTCTGTTTAATTGGTTGTAGGTTGCAATTTGTGTGCACTTAGGTAAGGAAAATACAGCTCTCTATGGGATTGTTAAAGATCACTTTCCTTTGAGTCAGCAAAGTTCAGAGCTAGGAAAGAAGCAGATCTATATTCTATAAAACTTCAAACTAACAAGTAGCTCTGTCCAAGGGATTGCTCTCGGTGGAGTGGGAGATGCACTGGCTCTGGTGGGCTTTTGGTGGGATGGACAGAGAGAGAAGGGAGAGCTTTTGGGGTTTCAGAGTATCTCCTAGCTGAGGTGGCCTGACCTTACTTTGCATTACCTTCTGAAATGTGGGGTGAGCTCCCTGCTCAGAACTTTCTGGCTGCAAACAGTAAGTTGGGATCCATCTCTCTTAAAAAATACATGTCAAAAGCTGACCTGCTTATCCCGGATGTGTCTCTGGCATGTAAGTGAAAGCAGTGATTCCTCCCGTCTTGCATGGATTTCCCAGGAAACTGCCTTTGCCTAATGCAGGTCATAGAATCATAGAATAGTTTGGGTTGGAAGGAACCTTCAGAGGTCATCCAGCCCAACCCCGTGGGGATAGTCAAAGCCAGTACATGGAAGCTGTGATGCCCACAGAAGGCACTGGAGGAAGATGAGGTCTCTGGAACAGAACTGCCTTTGTCCAGGTGCCCCAGTGCCATGGAACAAACAGGCATGTGGTCTCTGCCCTCCAAAATAGCTTCCCCAAGGAAGGTAACGTGAGGCTGGTGTCTTTCTGAGAAAGCCCTTGGTAAAACCCCACTGAAATCCTGCTAGTGCAGAAAGCTTTGTTAACACCATTAATTAGAATGAAGCTTACACTCCAGGTGGCAAAAGCCCCTGGAGATTAAAGATCAACATTCAGCCTAAGAAAGGGCTTTGCTCTGACTATTTTGATGAATCTCAGTATTTGGCATGGGATTTCTTTGCAGAGAAGGAAATCGGGGCTGCCCAGTGTCAGCATTTTCCATTGGTGAGGAGGAGGAGGAGGGAGATGCTGAGGGGTATGATGGATGTAAGAGCATGACAAGGGATTAATGTAGGAGCAGAGCAGTGAAATGAGGGAATGTGGAGAAACAACCTGAGGAAAAGGTGTACGTGAATAGAAACTGGTGTCTCGTGACTGCTTTCCCCTCTAGAGCACGTTGCCTCCTTGTGTCTCCATACTAAGGGTGTCTTCATGTGCCATGTGGATATGGCAGTGTCCTGCCTGCATCTCCTGCCTGAGCTGCATCTCACTGCAGTGCAGACGTTCTCTCCTGTGGTTCGCTAAATGCAACAGGAGGTTGGGTGGCAATCATCACCTCTCCTGGTGAAAATCAAAGTAATGCTGGGGTAGAAGCCCCTCATTTTCAGCTGGTGTCAGTTGCTATAGGCTTTGCAGCATGAGAAAGACAGAACTACCCTGCCTAAACCCCTGCGGTCTCTGGAGTGGTGTCCCCTGGCCCCTGAGGCTGCTGCAGATCTAAGAGCTTGTAACTGTAAAATGAGTGGTAGTGTTGGAGCACAACAGGAAATGTCAAAGCTATAGCCCTGCATATGGTACTGTGCCATAGCCAACACTGGGAGATGCCACTGGGCACTCTTCAAAGAGGTGGAACGTGTGATGGAAGAAGAGGTTGCTCATACAGTGTGCACCAGCCTTCTGTTTGCTCACTGATTGGTTTTACAGGCCTCTTTGGGCTCCGTTTCCATGATCCTTCTGGCCATCTCTGCATCTGTCTGAGTGCTGGGGCAGAGCATCACCTGTGTACAGCTGCACCCGATGCAGGGGGCCACAGAAACATGGAACCTCTGATCCTACACCCCGGAAGGCAGAGGGCTTTGCCATTGGCTTCAGTGTGTGCTCTATTGAGCCACAGATGGAGAGTGTTAAATCTTCACCATCCCACTGCAGCTGCCTTTGAAACAACACAATTAATAGCAATACCTCCTGCCTCAGGCTGAGATTTAGTCAACAAGTAAGTGTAAGTTCCTCCTGTGATTTTTTAATTTAATTTTATTTGTTTTAGCCAGTTCTCATCAATGCTATAAAGTAGTATTTATTTATCATGGGAGCAGCACAGCAAGGAGTCTATCACACTGCAGTTTGCTGACCAACGCTGTAGATAATCAGCATTTTTCAGTCTCTTTGAAGGGAAGTCCTGCAGAGTGTGATACATCAATAATGCAGTGATCTTAGGATTTGATGGGAATCCACCTTTCCTAGATTTCATAGCTCTCCGCAGTGGTAACATTGGGGTTTTGTTCTACAGAACAGAAATAAAAAGGGTGAGTTGTAATTCAAGTTTTTTAGGTTAAATACTGCTTTCTTTTTTGGTGCAGATTGTCATAGGAAGTACTTTATTAGGAAGCTGTCATGGTTTTAATAAGGAGGATGAAAGCTGTAACATTGACTGAGAAACAGGGAATTGTAACTTGGGGTTTTAATCTAAGAAAAAGGACATAGTGGGAATATTTTCTACGAGCGTTGCTGTTTCATTTCACATATTTCATGGAAAACCTTTCCACATCCTGACCGGCTGCTCTGGCCCTGTCAAGCAGGGGGTAATTTTCTAATAGACTTGATAGGGCTCCTTTGCAAGGCCACGCTCTGTGCATCAGCCCTTTGTCCTGACCCGGGGTGGTGTGTTTTGCTCCCCAGCGACTGCTGCTTTCCTTCCAGCCAGCACTTGTGCATTGCATTTGGAAGGATCTCTTTTTACAGCATACGCTTATTCTTCAAGGGCAGTGTTACTGTCAAGCCCCACCAGAACAGCGTGGGCTGCTGGAGATAGAGACAAATTGGCACGCGGGGAATAAACTTTGGGTCCTTGAGCACCATGGCTGTAGCCGGCTTTTCCTCGGGTGAAACACAGACCGGGGCACAGCACTGCCACAGGGCACAGCCCATTAAATGTCCTCCTTCAGGTGCTGAAAACATTTGCCTTGTTCCCCTAACAAGACGGTTCACCCTGTGCCCTCCATCCTCAGTGCTGGGCCATGCCCCTGCAGCCTTTCTCCTCAACCAGTTCCTGTTTATCCACCTCCTAATGAGCAGTTACTGCTTTGTCTCTCGGGTGGCTGGGTTGGAGTCCTCTCTGTGGCTTTCATTCCTATATGGCGTGGGCAGGAGCCTGGTATTGAGCAGCCCGTGGTGGCCAAATCCGGCATCTCTGGCAGCTCACACCCCCCCGGGACAGGGATGAGCAGGAGTGGGCAGGAGCGCTCCCAGCCATGGGGAAAGGGGATGGATCCAGTTACTGCATTTCACAGGAGTGGGAGCAGCTGAGTTCAGCAGAGACCTCTCCAAAACCTGCCATCTGACTCCAAAAAGTCTTTCCCAGAAAGTTTCATGGTTTGTGCCAACAGAAATTTTTTTTTAAGCCTCCCACTTGGAGCTGGGCTTTTCCAGAAGGGAATTTCTAGACATTAGTTGTGTCCTCTCTGCTCAGGGCTGGATTAGGGGAATCCCTACAGCACCCTTTCATTAGAGACCAGCCCTGTGGCAACAAGGAGCAACCTCAGGCTCCCTCAGGAGGGTGCTCCAGAGTGTCCCCAGGCATGTTCCCCCTTGTCAACACTGTGGAAAAAGAGCTGCTGGTCTTTGCCATGGCTCTGGCTGTTGAGGAGCAGCCTCAGACGTGCAGCTTCCTATTGATCCATCTCCTGATGTTGCTCTTTGCAGTCGGTGGGACAGCCGGGGTGTAACACACAAATATTTGCTCTGTCAAGAAGCACTTGGCAGCCTGTGGGTAAATATTATCAGTGCAGTGAATAGCAGTGACTCTATTAACACAGGCCCAGAGATACGGGCGCATCCTCTGCCAGGATGAATGAGTCCTGGGCTGAGCAGAGGATCAGGCTGCCTGGTCCCGCACAGAGCCATGCACAGTCCCTCAGTGGGTGATGTGTGTCCTTGGAGGTCAGACAAAATAGATCTGCTTGCTGCTTCAGCCCTGGAGAAATAACCACACCAGGTCTGCATTACCGCTGGAAATGGGCTGTAGAGGGGTTAACCTCACACGTGCTGATTTCAGCATGCAGAGCTATGTAGGAGTCCACAGAACATCACTGGGGCAGAGGGTGGCAGCAGTGTGCAGCAGCTCAGCGCGGATGGGATGCTGGATGGTGAGTGCAGAGGACTGGTGGTGACCATGCATGGACCTCAGTGGGAAGCCTGTGCCTGCTTCCATCTCCACCTGGGAGGACCAGGGAGCTTGTTCAGTGGCAGGGAAAGGAGAAGCAGTAGGGAAGGGCTTGCACGTATCTCACTGTAGTGGTCACATCAAAGGAGGAAACTCAGATTTAAGTGAGAGGGTTTGCTCTATCTCTGTAGCACAGAGATCGATAATGTGATGTGCAGCAGCTGCTATCAGTAAAGTGTGTCGACAAGCCTCATTACCATTGGCTTATGAACGCAGTTGAGTGTAATTGTTCGCTGTACTTAAAAACCAGAACCAGGAGAAATTGCCAGAATATATTTTCCGGGTGTGAAATGCTGGAAATAATAGAGCCGAGGGCAGGCATTCATGTTTAGAGCAGTGTAAAATAGCAGGGCTGTGATTTAAGGAAGCAAATAAAACATTTCACCTGGTGCTGCGGTTTTACACACCCAGTCAAGTGCTTACAGCTTCTTCTGCAAAGCTTTCAGTTAGGGCCGTGTGGCAGAGAAGATGGCCTGTGGCTGGGCTGGGAATCCCACATCTGGGCCCACAAGCTGGAATCCAGCAGCAGGCTGGTGTCTCCCACACATGCAGTGTTAACCTGCTGCCTCTGAACAATGGGAAAGTATCTCTGGGAATGGGTTGCCCTAAGAGGAAGGCTGGAGGGATCCCGTGGGTGGTAGCATCAGCACATCACCATCACTCCACCATTGCTTCTGCCTCCTGGTGCTCACTCACAATCTAACATGCGTGTGGCCAGGATTGATCCTGGGAACCTCTGTGTGATTAAAGTAGCTCTTTCAAAAGAAATGCAGTTAAGAAGTGAACAGTCAAAAACTTCCCTGCCCTCTTGTCACTTGTGCCAGTGGTTAATCATCTCCCTGTTAAAATCTGTGCCCTTTGTCTCATTTGAATTGATCAGGCTTCGGCTTGCAGCCATTTATTCCTGTTCTGCCTTTACCCTTTTGATTAAAGAGCCCTTTCATAACCAGTATTGTCTGCAGGTGAAAGTTCTTACACATCACCTCCCCATCTCCTTTTTGATAAGCCAAACAGAACAAAGTCTTTCATCTTTTCTTTGTTAAACATTTTCTTCAACCCTTGAGTCCTCTTTGTGGCTGTATTCTGCACCTGCATTTTTTTCTAAGATCTTTATAATGTGGATGTTGAATTAGGTGTTTTAAGTTTTCAAATCTGAAGAGCAAAAGTCCTGCCGAACCTCAAGCCCTGAGCATGGAGACTTACCCATCAGACCACAGCCTGGTCTCTGAGACCCTCCCTTGCTTGGTGCTTGTCGAGCAGGAAGCCCCCAGATGCCTGGGATTTAGGATTCCAAGGGCTGGCAGGAGGATGCAGTACATGTCTGAGCAGGGTCCATGTGTTCAAACCAGCCATGCTAGAAGCTCAACTCCAGGCTGCAGCCTCCTGCTGTGGCCTTTATGCTGACAGGCACTCTTCTACCCTGCAGGCTGCAAGCACAAAACCATCCTTTTGCTGGCCACCATCTCGTGTGCAGGAATGAAGGATATGGGAAGATGCCTGGTGTTGGCTTTGCCGGGTGGTCATTCAAAGCCTGGCTGTTCTCCAGTCCACCAGCGAGCAATGAGAGTCTCACTTGTCCATCTGTAGAGCCACAGCAAGTGCCATGGAGGTCCATGTTGCTGTGTCTTGCTGAGATCAATATCTGGCCCCACCAGCCTGTGCCGACCCATCAGTGTGGTTATTTATCACACGATCACACCCATCGACCCATTTGGATGAAGAGTGCAAGACGCTGCCCAAAGCAGTTCTTTGCGGTGAGTCTGAGTCTGGATTAACAGCTCAGCACTGACCCTACTCCAACTGTGAAATCCCAGAATGTGCTCCTCCTGGTGAAGGTGCAGGATGAATTTCAATTTAAAATAACATCGACCCATTTATTGTTGCCTTTGTGAATAAGCCCCTGGAGGAGACGGTAGGTCAACATCTGGTGCAGTTTGGGCAATATCATTTTGAACTGGGATGTTCTTAAACTAAATCAGCATGAGTTCATATCAGAATCACCAGTTCGTATCAGACCTTTTTCACATGGCAAAGCCAAGACAGATACAACATCTCCTTTCTGGTGTGGTGCCCCACCAAGCTCCCCAGCAATGTCTCTTTAACCACTCTTGGAAAGGCCAGCTCAGGATCAGGCTAAATGCAAGTGCACACTGGTGTTTATGTTGATCTGAAGTTCATTTCTCCTAGCCTTGCTCCTGCTTCTTTCCCTTGGCTGGTCAGAGGACACGCTGTGCTCACAAATGTGGGTTCAGATTGGGCAGTGCCATCCCTAATGTGTATCTACCAAGCTGGAACCACGAGACTCCCTGTGCAGTGACGCACCCAAGGCCACCATCACTGAGGACCAAGGGCACCTCCAGCTCTACTGGGGCATTTTGTTTTCTGATCCTCCCATCAGACTGTGCAGGGGAGAAAAGGAGAGACCCAAAGTGACCCAGATTTTCTGAAACTTCCTCAAAGCTGCCACAATGGCTTTTGGTCACCTTCCAGCTCCTCCAACCTGATTCATCCAAGAGGAGCCTTTTTCTGCTGGTGAAGACACCCAGGGGAAGTGGACTGGAGGATGCAGTACGTCATAGTGCAGTCATCATAGCAGATGGAAATCTGGGATATCCTCTTGAAATCAAAGAAACTGTGTGACTCTTCAGCCACTGAGGATCAAACCCTTTAATAAATCCTTCTGTCACCATCTCAGAACCATTCCAGAGGTGGTGCATCCTCATTTCTTTTCAGCAAACCTTACAGTGGACCCCAGGAGGGGTTCTGTTTGCATAGTCTTCACTTTCATTTTATCACTCTCTCATGATATTTAAAAGCTCAGATACCTGAAACACTTCAGCTCTGTGTTGAGTGACTTATTGAATTCCAGAACCCGGCTCTCTTAACTGGGCACTTGATTGAAAGTCTAAATCTGAAGACTCGGGTATTGACTACAGCTTTTCTAAGCTAAGGTGATCTGCTCAGTGTAGTTCAAGCCACGCCAAGCCAATCTCTTTTCTCAATGTCCTTCATCCTTGCTATTAAACAGGCATCACAGATTGCTGGAAAACCCTCATGTTTCTACTGTGGTGACTGGAGAGAGTCTCTAAGATTTATGTTAGCTCTTGGGCACTGTTGTCACATGAGTTTCTGCTGCAGTTGGTGGTTAATAAAGACTACCTCTCCATTTAGCAGGCAGCATTAGTGACCAGCAAGAACTTTGGTTTGAATGCTCAAGCATTGGGTTTTTTTGGTGGTTTGGGGTGGTTTTCAAGTACTGTGCAGTTGTTCAGGTATTTATATAACAAACAAGGAGCCCACTGTCAGATGCCAACTTGCTTTTCATAACTGCAATATAGGCTTCAGTATTTTTGTCTGACATGGAGATATTTAGAGCCAGTCTCCCAGAGAATACACAGGTTTCTAGGTGGGAGGCAGGTGCTTACGGCATGATGAACCTGACCCCGTGGATCATGCACTGGTGCTCCTTTGTCCAGGCAGTCACAGGGTGTGTAGCAAGGACCCTGGACAGACAAAAGCGAGCACCATGGTTCACTGGCATATGCTGCTCCTCTACCCTGCATTGCTGCTGCATCAACCACAGAATGAAGCCAGCCAAGCCAGAAGAGCTGATTGGAGATATGGAGGGGAGTGAAGGACAGAAGGTCTGTGCTCTGTGCTGAACCTGCACTGCCAGGCTGTGAGGAGGAGGCAGAGGAATACTCCCAACATGAACTTTACTGACTGCATGGTTTGGGCTGGAGAGAAACGGGTGCTGTGTTGGAAGGGCATGGTGCAGAGCTCCCAAGAGAGAGCAAGGCTGTGCGATTGGAGACCTCCAAGGCAATGAATCTCAGTGAGATGTTTGGAGGTGGGTTTGTTGCCCCCCCCCCCCATTTCCATCAGCGACATGCCAGCAACACACTGACCCATCACCCAGCTTTGGTATCTGTGGCAACACCTGAAGCAAGTGCCATTTCAGGGGCAGCTGCAGGCACTGACTCCAGCTTTCTGCTTCCCAGTGCTGCTCAAATCAATCTGGAATCTGCCTGCAGATTGCCAGGTCAGGTTGTACTGCTCATCTTGCTGGGGACTGCTTAGTGCTAAGCCTGTCTCACACTCAGTTTTGAAAGGAATGATTTTTAAGGTCTGTTTTTCTAGGCTCTCCTTGTCGATCTCAGTTCCTTTCTTTAGATTGTCTCTTGCAACTGGTATGTTCTAGCTGCTCCAGTACCTGCTCTAGGTTGCACATCTCCTGTCGCCAGTCCCTTGACACACAGCCTTTTTCCTTCTGTCTGTCTCCTCCCCCCAGCTCATACCAGCTTGCTTCACTTAGTTGCCCCAGGTGGACCTTCCTTGGCTTGCCCATTTTGTCCTGACAAAGGCAGCAATCAAGGTAGACTGTAATTTAATTGAATTTTCTTCAAAAGCTTTAAGTGGGATAATCCTGAAGCTTAGTCTTGCCTCTCAGTCACAGCTAATGGCCTTGCTCACTTGTGAGAGGGGTTTTCTTTTAGCTTCTTGGTCTAATCAGCATCCATCAGTCTTCACTGTCTTTGCTCCTGATGGATACTTCTCACGTGTTTATAGGCACAGGATTGATAAGACTGCACATCTCCCTGTCTGAGTGGCCCTGTGCACCTGTGAGCATAGGCAGAAAGATTCAATTTAGAGGTGAAAAATGCCACTACTCCATGCAAATGTGGCATTTTTATTATCTGTTCATCTCTGCCCATCTCCACGTTTTAGAGCGCGTTAGAAGGGACAGTGATGCAAATGTGTTGTAAAGTACAAGTGTGCACAGAACTGTGTCCAAAGTAAAGTAAGAGGGATAAGCCCCTGATGTGGTTTTGCTGCTCACTTTGTACAAGACTTTTCAAGGTAAGATCTGGTGTCCCTCAAAGAGGTGGCAGGGGCATACAGTCATAACTGGTTAATGAATTAGCAGTGGACCGGCGGGACATAGCTGCACTAGCTCCATTTATGGATGGGAATTGAGGTCCAGGAAATGTTAAATAGCTGCCAATGAGGCCCTGAATGCAGATCCCCACACTCTGCTCTCAACGTCCCCAAGAGCCTGCTCTGCCACTGGGCTGCTGGTCCCAGCGTGTGGGGCAGTGGGGCAGGATCCCCGGTGCTGCAGCATTGTGGGGACACGCACCAGTCCAGCACTTTGGAAAGGATGAGCTAATGGAGGTAGATGATGTAGAAAGTGGCTTGGGATGAATGAAGGACTGGCAGACAGATGAGCTCAGAGCAACAGAATTTGGTGAAACATGATAGTATTTATGTGCAGGGCTTCTTTTCCATTTTAGTGCGTAGCCCTCACAGCAACAGCCTGTTCGAAGGAGGCAGCAGCACAAACCTCCTATAAACTGGCTGCTGATAACAAACCCCAAAGACAGCAGTGGTGGAAACATGCAGGAGGAAGTTGCCATCTTGTGGAAGCTGTAATGCTGCTAGTTTCCAGCACAGCCAATGCCTCATCCCAGTGGAGAGGGCTGGATATGGCGCATCCCTGCCCTACCACCCCACCAAGGCAGAAGAAGCCATTGGTACTGTGCTGTAACGCACCCGCCACCTTTGCTGGTCTTTGGGATGCCTTGAGCTCTACTGGTTTGGGATGTTTTCAAGTTCTAGTCTCCATAACTTAATCTTTGGGAAATCTGTGGGGTTATTTGACATGGGGTTTGTTGAGGCTCTCAGTTTGCTGGGCTGTGCACATGGGCTTTGGCCCATGTGTTTGGGGCTGAGTCTGCTGGGTCTGTGCTGTGTTCACAGCTTTGCTGATGGCTGGTGATTACCAGGTCACTACCACAGCTGAAATCTGTGCTGCTGTGCAGGCTGAGGGAGAGATCAGTAGTTATTTTGATCATTACAAGCATACAGCTGGGAAGTCAGGTCTGTCTGTTGAAGATTTAATTCATATGGGGAAGGCTGGGGAAGAGATAGCTGGGGAGTTGCTGGTAGACTGAGATAATTCCCCTTTACCATCCTGCCTGCTGGGCAAATTCAGCACCTCCAAATTGTGCAAAACCCCATCTTTACATGTGCAACATCTTTCCCATGTGCTTTGTGTAGCTCCAGGTGAGGTTCACAGTGGAATGGAGGTGCTTCTGCTCCCCTGGATGCGCTCGGTAGGCTGCAGGGGTTACTCCTGGGAGGCAGCAGCTCAAGGACCAGCTTTCTGCTGGACCCTTTGGGGCATCCAAAATCGATTGGAAAGCCTCGATCACACAGTCTTGTCCATCCTTTGAGCAAGCACAATCCTTCGTGTTTTTTAGTTTTTGACTGAAAAGATGAGACAAGGTTGATTCCTCTTTAGATTTCATGTCAATGCGGCACGGTGGGCTGACGCGGGAGAACACCATGGGCAATGCAAATCTCCTTACTTAGTTAAGGCTATGGCTCGCAGCTTTTTGGAATATAAATTGTAAACCAAGGAAGGCATTAAATAAAGGCTCTGTTTCTCCCTCCCTCCTTCCCTGACAGAAGAATTTACTCAAAATCCCTCTGTATTCTGCACAGAGTCCCTGGCTTTATAGTTTATATTAAGGAGCCGGTCCAGCAAAACACTTAAGCTGGAGGGGTGTCCTGTTGCATGTAATAAGGCTGCTCGTGTGCTTGGATTTAAGCAAATAATTAACTGATTTCCTGGATCAGCGCCTTGCAACTCTCCCTTCTTCATGTTGAGGAGTGCAGTATTTCACATGGATCACATTAGGCCTCTGCTCTGTGCACCCAAAACCTGACACCTGTTATCCTTTCTTCCCTGGTGAGCACCGGTTTGAAATCCTTGATCCACAAAGAAATCTGAGTGTGTAGGTAAGTCATTTGTGATTAGTTACCAAAATCACCCTGTCCAGTGGAGATGGAAGCATACAAGAGCATGAGGGCATGAAACTTGTGATTTGCTTTCTGCAGATCTGTTAGCTCACAGAGAAGGAGATGAAAAGTTCAGTCATATTCAAACGTTTCACTTTGCTCAACCAGCTCCTTTCTCAGCTCCTGCTATTGGACTGAAGAATATGATCTCAGAATCCCAGCTTGGCTCCATCCAACAGTCCCCAGCATCGCACACTAATGGGAAGTGTAGTTTGCATCCAGCCCAGAGCAGAAGAGCTTGGATTTCATCATTGCCATGTGGATGTTCAGTGAGCTGTGTTAAGTAAATGGCATCGTTGCAGTAGAATCGTGAACATGTGTTGATCCGTATTTATAAATTGGAGTTAATCAATATGCTCACTTTTGGGGTTTCAGGAGTTGTGATTTTAGTGAACGCTCTATGGACAGATTTTCAAAAATGCCTGTGTTTTGGGTAATAAGCCAGTTGAATGGTGCATTTTCTGGATGCAAAGCCTTGGAAAACGTCAGTTTGAGAAATACATGAAGTGAGCATGTGTGGGGTACAGGGGAACTTTGGAAAGAGCCCCTGAGTGGGGTGGGTGAAGCCGCTGCGAGTTCCCATTGAAACCCAATGGATGGGTTTCGATGTACATGTGGATCCTGGTGCTGTGGCCATCTTCTCTGATCATTCTTGCTGTGACTATTTGGCTTGCACAGCAATGCCTGGGACTAGAACATGGGCAGGTGCTCTATGTTTTGTTTCCAGCGCTTCCTTCATGCAATGCAATACCGTATTGCACTGTGAAAGGCACATTTGTGACCTGTGTTGGTAAGACCGCTTTCTGTAGGTTCTCCAGCAGGGATCTCATACCTTCACTTTCCGGCAAAGAGCACTTTTTACCCAGACTACATTGAACTTCTCTATCTACACAATGTGCCTGCAAAAATCACTGAATCGTTTCAGAAATGGGTTGGAAGAGTTCATTGTGCAGGACATTTATCTTTTTTCAGTTGTAAGTGATAGCATCAAAATATCTATTATAAGCCAGAAAGAGAAAGCTGCTCCTCAGAGCTTTCTGCTGGGGCATTCAGCACCTTATCTGAGTAAGCGAAATCACAGCTAAGCAAACACAGACAGGGTCAGGCAGCGTATGGAGCTGCCGAACGAAAGCCTCTTTACACTCCCAATAAATTAGTCCCATAGGAATTTTGCTTTGAAATTATAATTGACCCAGGGAAGTAAATTATTTCATGGACTTTGAACTCATTAAAAAACTCGATCATTCATCTACAGTTTATTCCTGACACTTAATCAAAAGAAATTTAATGATCTTTCTAACAAACGTAATTTAACATTGCTGGGAATGTATATCCATTCCAAAGTACATGGCACTGAGTGTAGGAGTGGAAGGTGTTTATTAGCTCTGTTTGCCGCAGCTGCTAAGCACCTCTCAGGAATTTCATAAGTTTCCCAATTAGAAACAATCATTTTGGAATCTTCTTTTGTGCATTGGTGGAATTCCATCTTCTGTGGAATTTCATAGCTTTAAAATGTTTTTTACAAATGAAACATAATCTATAGCAGTAAACCCCAGATTAAGAAATATTTAGATGGGGTTTTTTTAATCAAACTTTGAGTGATGGTTTAAATCAAATTTTGAATGTATACATTAAATTACAGGGTATTCACAGCACAGCAGGGTATGGCTTCAGCCAACAAACCCTCTAATATGGCCCTCATGTAGGGAAGCATTTTCTTATGTAGCCAGCTTAAATCATGGACTCACAGACCGGTTTGGGTTGGAAGGGACCTTAAAGCTCAGCCAGTTCCCATCCCCTGCTGCGGGCAGGGACATCTTCCACTAGAGAAGGTTGATTGAAGCCCTGTCCAACCTGGCCTTGGTGGTGGGTTGTCTTCTTGAACAAGTGATGTCAGACTGTATGTGGTTGTGCAATACCCTCGACTTTCAATAACTGTCATTGCCTCTAGTCAAACTACCTGTATGTCTCGGGATGTAATGTTTAACCTCAAATCATGCTGCTGCACTAACTCTGACATTACAAGGCATTTTGGAGAAGGTGGCTAAAATATGTACCTGCTGTGTTCACTCCTCCTGAATATAGAAGGGTTTGTAAATCCGTTAGTAATACAGATGTAGTGATTTTTTTAACTGAGCATTGCCACCTGGCAGTGTTTTCCAGAGGGTGAATAACAAGACATGAAATCATCCTGGTGTTTCATTAGGGACAAATCCTGCTCCACTGAAGTTAATGTAACAGTTGATTGACTTCTGTGAGTGCAGGGCAGAACCTGGCGTTTCACAAGCAGTTGGTGCTACCAGAGTTCATGCAGAGCAGCTTTTGATCTCAGTTCATGAACTGTGTCCAGGTTTCAGCATGAGCTGAACTCTCCCTAGATATCAGCAGGTCTAAATGGGTATGATATGTGACTGTCCTAATGGTAGGAAGCGATTCAGACCTTGCACACTGCCAGGCACCAGAGAGTCTGTGCAGGAGGAAATGTCTGCCTGAGACATGGATTTTCTCGTGTAAAAAAACTCAGGCTGAAAGGTTTTATACAACAGAATTGTTCAGAACCTCCTACTCTTCCTTGTAACCTCTCTGATGTCTAAGAAGGATTGTGATGATGTTATGGTCTTTCCCAAGAGGGTCTCTTAAGACCTTGTTGGAGGTTTACTCTTCCCAGCCAATGATTTTTTATTAAGCTTGTAGGAATTTGCCTAAGATGCAGTACCAGGAGCAGCTTTCCGATTTGCCAGGGGCAGGTTCTCTGGTCCGGATTTCATCCTTGACATGAGGTTTTCCCCCTCCCCACCCCTCTCCAGCCATGGTCCTATGGGAGCCACTGTGTTCAACATATCATAGCGATGACAATGAGAGGTGGTCGAGGGAAACCAACCCAGCCCCTGGAGGGACACAGCCCCCAGCATCTGCTCACCCTCCAGTGCAGGAGTGGGTCAACACTCCCACCTTCCCAGGCATACAGAAGATCTCACCATGCCCTGCAGCAGCTCTGCCTGCCCTGACTGTGCCGTGACTCACCAAGAAGCACGTTGTAGAGGCAGGGGAGCATCCTGCACAGCCCCGGGAACAAGGATGTGTGAAAGAGGATGGGGTTGGATGTGTGTTTGCTTCAAGCCATATGTTGGATTTCCTACATGTGACTGTTCTTGATCTCCCCCTATCACTTGTGGGAGCTGCCCTGTTGTGAAAGATGCTTTCAGCTCCTCAATGCACATGCAGGTGTCACCATGATGTGTCTGGCCCCAAATGCCATGGGGACCTCAATAGGTGTGTTTTACTGGGGTATACAGGAGAGGGGTCTGGTTTAAATCTTAATACCTTTAAAATCATAAAATCATGGAATGGTTTGGGTTGGAAAGGACCTTAAGATCATCTAGTTCCAACCCCCTGTCTGCTTGCTGTTAGTCCTCAAGCTGGGTGTCTGCGAGTGCACGTACAGACATGAGGCTGGAAACCAGGTCAGTAAATAGAAAATTACACTTTTTTGTAGCAAGAAGTGCATAAATTGCCAAAGGTTTCCTTCCCCTCCCCTGCCTCTAAATCCTGCCTCGCTGGGAAGCAGCAGGGCTCCCCTCCGCTCCTAAGCTTCTCAAAATGATGACAATCCCTCAGTGGCAAATCCTAAAATCATTAGGGGAGAGTGTGAACTGTTGATCAGGTCCAGATTGTCATATGCAGAGTCAGGAGGTACCAGGGATTTATTCTAATGTCTGAGGGAGACATTAGATAGATGGATATACCTGTTCCTTGAGCATTGCTGAAAGAGGACGTCTTTAGCCAGCATCAGCCACATGGGCCCAAAAAGCACATCAGCCAAAATGGGCCCATGCAGGACATGTTCTGTAGCCCCTGCCCTGCAGAGGAGCACTGCCATAGGCGATGGCTTAGCAGCTTCTTGCATTGCAGCGCTCCCAACCACAGAGATGTGGGGGACTGCTGAGCTGCTCTGCCACAAGCCCCAGGGTCCATGTCCCCGTGCAGCCACCGAGGGGGTCAGCAGATGCTGCCTTGCGGTTTAAACCTGGTCATTGCCCCACAAGACACATGCTGAACCATGGGGCTGGTGAAGGGCAGAGCTGCTCCCTGGCAATCCAGTGTTAGAAAGGTATCTTCTCGAGGACATGGACATGGAGATGGGATTGACCTGAGGAATGTGTCTGGGGGAGTCGTTTGCTCTCCCTCAGAACAGTGATGCCTGATTTGTTTTGATCTCTTCTCTTTACCCAGACAAATTAATTCATATTTTGGCTTTGCACGAGTGTGACTGATTCATCCGAGGAGCCATTGAAGATAGCGCAGGGCAGAATCAGATCGGAATCAGGCTGATGCTGACACTGATGTGGGCTCTGCCAGCCTGTTTTCACTGGGATGGAGTCTGTTGCCAGCTCGGTCCGCTTCAAAAATCCCGTCATCTGATCCCAGTCATCCTGTAGGAATCCCAAACCACTTAGATTTTCCCTAACTGTAGCCATTTCTCAAATCCACTCCTCCCACTACAGAGCAGTGTAATTATCTGTGTGTGGCTTGTGCACAAACCCCTCCAACATATTTGAACATCTGACATTTTCCCAAGAATAAACAACAGGATAGTTGTGAAATGCTTGCAAACGTCTCCTTCCCACTTCCTAACCTCCAGGGAGCAAGCAGGAAATAGGCAGTGCTTTCATTTGGATGTTGAAAGAAAAGTATAACAAAACAGAATGATGCTGTGACTCTGTGTCCCTTCATTCTGCCATCTCCGGTCACTTTGTTCCTTTCATCTTGTTGAGGGGTTCATCCTTTTGTCACATGCTACTGTTTCTGCTGGTGGGTTGAGAACCTGAACTGCTTTAAGCAGTTTTTACTCTGATCTTTGCAGCACAGTCAGCCTGTAGTGGAGATGTATGAGGGAGGAGTGGTACAGAGTAAGGAGCACAGATCTGGATTGAACTGGGGATCACTCAGCCCTGTAAGAAAGGACCTGTCCTGTCCTTGTGCATCACGTCCCTTGTGCCCTCACATCCCTTATTCTGGCTCCCAAAACCAAAAACACTGTAAAAAACACCCAGCACTGAACTGGAATGTGGTGCTTTTAATTGTACTTTTGTTTTAAGATAGCAGTGCTGGACACATGTATCTGCCTCCTTCTCAGTGCTGATCAGAAAGGAAATCGATTTTATCATAATTAGATTCATACCTGCTCCAGTTCTCTGGTTAAGAGAAGGGCCATGGAGATGCTCCAAGGGCTGGAGCAGCTCTGCTCTGGAGCCAGGCTGAGAGAGCTGGGCTGGGTCAGCCTGGAGAAGAGAAGGCTCCTGAAGGGGAGACCTGAGAGCAGCTCCAGTGCCTAAAGGGGCTGCAGGAAAGCTGGAGAGGGGCTTGGGACAAGGGCCTGTAGGGACAGGCCAAGGGGAATGGCTTTAACCTGCCAGAGGGGAGACTGAGATGAGCTCTTAGGCAGAAGCTCTTCCCTGTGAGGGGGCTGAGGCGCTGGCACAGGGTGCCCAGAGAAGCTGTGGCTGCCCCATCCCTGGCAGTGTTCAAGGGCAGGTTGGACACAGGGGCTTGGAGCAAGCTGCTCTAGTGGAAGGTGTCCCTGCCCGTGGCAGGGGTTGGAGCTGGAGGAGCTTTAAGGTCCCTTCCAACACAAACCAGTCTGGGATTCTATGGAGAGAGTCTCTTCTGGCCCCAGTTTGTACTAGAAAATACTGTCACTGCTGTCACTGCTAGCTTTGATTTTTCCTCCTGGATTCAGCGTCAGAACAATGGTCCCAGCAAACATATCCTGCCACATGCAGCACCTTGTACCGTGTGGCACTGGGACCAGCAGCCCATGGAGCCTGTACCACACAGCCCATATATCATGTGAGGTGGTGCAAGCTGTAGGGTTGAACATCTTTTCTCTTTCTCACATCCAGGCAGGGTGCTGGTGCTGGTGCAGGTGCAGGTGACGGTGGCTGTGCATCCTCATGTGTAGTGGTACAATCCGGGCTGTTGCTATGGTTTCAGTGGTAACGGATCAGGTTGTAGGAGGCAAAACAACCCTTTAGAGAAATAAATCAGTGCTGCTTTGGGAAGGGGTTATTAAATATTATTTTGTTATTACTATTGCTGCTTGTTTCGTTTCTGCAGCTGCTGGGTTTTTGTAGGGGTGGTGATTACGGTTTGTGCCATGCTGCCTCCAGTCCTGTAACCACTCTTGGGCAGAGCCAGGGACTGGCTGATAACAGTCTCTGTGACAAATTCCCATTGGCAATCCCATTCCTTCTCCAGCAGCTGAGGTTAGTCTGGCTGCAGGTGTTACCCCATAGGAGGACAGTGTCTTCAGCCCATTGTACAGAAGGGAAAACCAAAGTGCAGAGCTGCCAAGGGACTCACCAGGGCCTCCAGGGGTTCAGAGGCAGAATCAAAAGTCAGCTGTGTGTCATGAATCTGAAGTCAGGGCTGTATTTGTTTCATTCAGCTGAGCATCTCTCTAGTCTCTGTGTTAGCCACTGCCCTTAGGTGTAGTTCACAGATTTAGGCTGGTTTAGCCTTGGAAGAGTTTTATCCAAGATACTTCTTCACACCTTGGCTAGGACCATGGAGTGGTCTGGCCCAGTGTTTCTAAGTGGGAACCTTTAATCCAGCAGTAAATGATGCATCCCCGCAGCAGCCTGTCACTAACCCTCTCACTGCTTATTTACCTCCATGTGTGCTTATGAAAGAAAAATAAATGCTAAGGGATTACTCCCCTAACGCACAGACCCGGGTGTGCATGCATGTAGTGCAGTATCTTACAAGTCCATCACAGTAGTTTTTAGGTCTGAGAATGAAAGTTATAATGAGTAAAATATTGATTTCCCATAAAAGGGTTTTAATCAAATGCCCTGACACCCCAAGGGGGACAGAACTCTTCTACAACACCAAATTGCACTTCATACACCATCTATTTTTCAAACACTGTATAAATGAGCCTGCCCACTGCACATATGAGAGTTCCCAGATGTCATACATCACAGGCAATGGGGAGAGCTCTAAGGAGAGCCAGAACTGTCTGGCTCAGGAAGGGAATGGTCTGGCAAACCACTGGGGAGCTATGGGGAAAGTGGGGCTTCTTATTCCCTTTGGCTGACCTGCAGCCCATGTAGGGGTATGACAGTGAAGTGCTTGCTCAGGCCTTTAAAGTCCTCATGGCCGTGTTTCTCCTGAAGTGAGGATATTTGGTTTTCCTTGTTGGGCACCAGCCAGGCTTGCACTGTGTGAGGAGCAGGAGCAGTGTGGAGGGACATCACCAGTGAGTGCTCCACCACACTGGAGGTGCTGTCACCACCAGCATCGCCCCGCAAGACTCCTTACTTCCATAATGCATTTGGCAGAGACCTCAGGATGCAGTGTGTAAATGCCGGCTGGTAAAGGCAGGAGGAGAGAACCCTAAAACCCTGGGGCATGGGGTTTCCCTGCTGTTGCCTGACAAAAGGGTTCCTCTCTGCATCTTGTCTACTTAACATCTTTTCATATTAGAAACTTGCTGTCTTGACCCCTGGCCCCCGAGACCCAAGGCAGGTGTGCATTCACACACAGCAAGCCCAGTAGCCTGCACATGCGGCAGGTTTCTGAGATGTGTGGTTCCAGGACCCAGGGCTTGCCTCACCTTTGCTATGAACTCTTAAGATCCCTTTCATTTATCTCTTTTCTTTCAAATATGATTAAATTTTGATCTCCAAGATCATAAGACTCCACTTTTTGGAAAGCGTCCAATACGCTTCTTTACTGATGGAAGTACGTCTGTGCTGAGTTCAGCTTACACTGGAAATCTGCTGCCAGGCCAGTCCTAACCTTATACAATAGCTGTGCCCCGAGTTTTCTGCCAGTGTGAATTGTCATGACACAGCTCAAGTCACCAGAGGTCCATCAGCTTGCATCAGTAAAGCATCTGATCCACAGGTCTTGCTGCTTGGATTTCTGGTAGGTTTCTGTTTCTTGTCTTTTCATCCATATTTTCATATTTTTATTAGAATTATGAGAATCGTGTGTTTTGGAGGGGAACTTTTTAATAATAAAGTTCTGCTAGAAGCAATGTTTATTTTATGAATAAATGATTGTAGGGTAAGTTATGCAAAGGGAAGTGTCATGCTGCAGCCTCAGTCTCTTGCAGGGTTTGCCAGCCCTTGCGGTTCTGCCATGGGCCTCTAGTCTTAATTTCTTATAACCTCAGTTCTTACAGGAATATCAGTTGTGAACATCTTCACTTGCAAAAGATCAGTAGTGTATTTCTGAGTATTGGAAATTCACCCTCAAGTGGCAGAAGGCCAATGCAAACAACTCAAAGATATGTTTTTAAATTGATCAGGAGTCCAAATTCATCATGGGATTTCGGCTTGTGGAGGGAACTGGGAGATGACATGGGATGGCAGAGATGGATCTGCAACCGTGTTGCACAAGCAGGCTGGGAAAGGATGTTCAGCATTGTGTCACTTCACATGGCAGACCCGGGTATGGGATTGAGGTTTCAAAATGAAAGGGGCTGTTTGTGCACTGTCCTCTCCTCGTCCACAGCTAGATCATGAGGGCTTGGGCAAGTCACTTCGGGTGAATGTGGCAAAAGAACATAGTGCTCAACATAGGTGCAGGTTTTGTTCCTAGTCATGGGGAAAGGCAAAACATTAAAGAGCTTTTGCAGCAGGAGCTCCTCTCTCCCCACCTAGCATGGTCTGTTTGGTTCTTTGCTTTCTCCAGGAGGAACCAAACAGACTTAAGATCCAGCTGGTTTCTGGAATAACTGAAGGGAAACAGATTCAAAACATAAGGAAAAATTTCAGCATTCAGATCACTGTGAGCTTTCCAAATGGTCTGATTTAGACTCAGGTGGTGTCTAAGTCTTTGTTGTATGATCTGAATGGAGATCTGGATCTCTATTTCAATAGTCATTTCCTAGATCTTGGATCTTCTCTGAACCTGTTCCCCCAGTCAAGTTTTTAACAGGGGCTACTAACTGATCTCCAAGTAGGGATTATGGCCTAACTGCAGACTAGTTTGGACTGATAACCTACCCTCTCCTTCCACCATAAGAAGATAAAATCCTCTCTGGGTCTGGGGTTTGCTCTCTGCCAGCACAGTGGCAGAAAGGAGTTCACTGCTGCTCAGGGCTCAGCTAACTTGAGAGGAGCTCCAACGTGATGCTGTTGACCCCGAGGTTCACACAGCAGGAAACAGTGCAGTGGAGATCCAGATGAAAGCTTTGCCATTGGGAACCATTTCAGGCATTTCTGGGAGCCAGCCATTCTCAGCAACTTGCATTATTAGCTTTGTTTTCATTGCTTCTGTATTTTCTTTCCACCCTCTTCTTCTGCCTCACCTCATCTACAGTTAGGAAGTTCCCACATATTTATGATGCTTTGACTTAAATCACATCACCTTGCCTTTGTAGAAGGGAGCCAGAAAATACTAGCGCTGGGGAATCAGTATTCTGGAGGTGCACTGCTTGCTTTTCGAGTACTTATTTATGCATCCTGGAGGAGGGGAGGGTGCGCAGTGTCCGTGTCTCCTCGTCCTGCCAGGAGCATCCTCCCAGCTCAATATCACCCTCCTCATGGAGCTGGGTGCCTGTGACAGGGCTCTTCCAGGAGTTATCTGCTGTTGTTTTGATCAGAGCAGTTTGTCCTTTCCTGTCACATAATTTCTGTTATGATGGCTCATTTTTCTTGGCTGAAAATGGAATTGCAGAAAACAGGTAAGTTGTCTTGCTCTTCCCCACTGATGAATCATGCTGCCTTCCATCCTGTGTCCCGCTCTCTCAGTTCGCTCTCGCCTCTGCTCCACAGTAAATACTTTCCTATGCCCAGAGCTCTGTAAATCTCACCCAAAGCTTGAAAAGTTTTATATGTGCTCTGCCAACTCACTCTATCATTACTATTAGTGCCAACAGAGACTGTGCCCAAAGGAGGAGCATCTCAGCCTCCTCTGAATCAGTGTGTTTCTCTGCCCAGGCTGGGGCTGAGCGCTGCTGGGTCTGTGCACATACCCAGGACACACTGACAATGGGAGAGGCATGAGAATCACCCCCAGGGCTTGCGCCCAAGGGAGAAGGGGACTCTCTGTGCTCAGCCAGTGATGGTCGGTGCCACTTGGCACTTGAAGTGGGGACACCGTGTTCATCTCACTTGTGGTAGAGGGTGCTGCCCCTCTGAAGCTAGAGCCTGCCAGCACCCATGGTAGAAGACCTCTGCCTTCACACCACTGTGCTTCCCAGGAGCCACCAGCAAGTCCTCTGCAGCAGTGGAGGCTGCTTGGAAAGCAATAGGCAGCAACCCTAGAAACAAATCAGGAGCAAGTCCTGGAAAGAGCAAAGTTATACCACTTCCAAAATTAGGGTAATGAGAGAGAGGAGCTCAGCTAGGGCATGGTTATAGTGATTATTGATTGTTCTGCAGGAGTGAACTGCAAATCAGACCAGGAATTACAGCCCCTTTCTGCAAGGCATAGTATAAGTGAACCAAGGGACAATCTGACTCCAAAAACCTTATGACCAGGTCAGGCTGTTGGGAACTGGAAGCCTCAGTGGAGCACCCTTGTTGGCTCTGTGGCTGGGATTTTGTAACTGAAACACCTGAAACCACTGAATTCCATTAACAGCCCTAATCTCTCTTAATTTCTTTCAACTTCACCTAGGGTTTTTGAAGTATAAGTAGATTAACAGGTTTAACACTCCAGTTCATACCCCCTGGCATGGACCTATTTTCATGAGGGTTTATGATGCTGCAGGGGAGGCTGAACTGTGTAAAATGTATGTCACAATTTACACCTCTCTGCACCCCTGTTGCTGCTTTAAAATAGAATCTAAATGATCTGTTTGTAATGGGTTGGTTGTGTGGGTACACAGCTGAGAGACAAGGGCATCAGTGTGGCCTTGAAGTGCTGAGGGATGTTTAGCTCTGCTGCTGCTTTTAGCATTGGTGCTGTCTCTGACCATCAGTGGACAGGTATTTCCCCTTGGTGGGACTGCACATAACACACCTATGATTTGCACCAGGAGACTTAATGCTGTGTTAACCACATAGGCTGTTTCCCTTTTGATGTCCCATTTGGTGTTTCCTCTGTACCAAAGTATCTGGATGTTGGGTGTTCTTTATTAGCAGAACGTGTGACTCCAGTTCTGCTCTTCAAGGAGTAAGTTGGTTGCAGCTCGATACACCAAAAATCAGTTTAGAAGGGTTTTTGCATGACCATGACACAGCACCTCTCCTCCTCCTTATCCAGCCCTTGGAGTAATTCAGAGGAGCTCTAGGACTTGTAGATGGTCTCAGTGCCACCACGGCAGTGCTTTGCCTTGGGACCATCTGCCCCGGGACCATCTGCCCCATGGCACAGAGACTCCAGATTCAGTTGCACATGATTCACGGCCCAGATTCAGTTGCACTAACTTTCTGTGGCCTGGGGAAATAGCTGCATTAGGGGACAGGCCCTTCATCCAGGCAAACCTGGTTTCCATCCACTTTGCATCTCACAAGGGTGGATTCTCCTTTCTGATGCCAGTATCGTGTAGCTTGAGCAGAACAAGTCACCTGTAGTATTAGCCCTGTATGTATTAATCTCCCTCTTACCATCTTTGCTTTTCATGACAAATGCGAAGGAGGCTGAGCTCTCTTCGGTATTAGGCTCATGCGTGGTGGTGGACACCAAACTCAGAGCATCTCTTCTGCACCAAGAGGTGCGGGGCTGTCAGAAGCACAAGCAGAGCAGATGCCTGCAGATGTTGGAGCTCCTTCAGGCTGGCTCAGAGGTGTTGCAAACAGGGGTCTTGGTGCTGGGGTCTGAAGTTTTGAGAGGGTTTCTAGGAGTGCTGTAGCTGTGCACAATCTTGGGCCTTCTTACAGCTGTGCACAATCTTGTTTGTAGAGACAGCTCTACAAACCCATGAAGATGAGGCTTTTCACGCTGCCTGGCTTCCTGGTGATACAACATTATTTGGGGTGCACAGGTCAGCAGGGACTGAGGATGGGGAAAATCATGCTTGAAAGAGCCAGCATGGAAAGACACCTACACTGGGAATCGCTGCTTCTTCTGCAGGAGCTGCATTCAGGGCCAAGGAGAAACAAGCCTGAGTAAGATGTCCTCTGGGAGGGTGTACCCAAGACAGGAATCCTCCAGCCTCTTCAGGCTGCTCAGCGTCACCCATCCTGCCCTTCGCTGATGGATCTGTGCCTCTGGAGAATGGAAAGGGAAAAGCATATTCTTTATTGTAAAGCCTACTTTGGAAAGCCTTCAAGGGCTCTTTCCATTCCCTGCTTTTTATAGCCTCACTTTTAACCAGGGCAGACCCAAGCTATCAGCTAGCATGGGAAACAGCACAACCCTCCTGGGGCAGGGATGGGAGTGAAAGCCAGGAGAAGGCTCAGCAGGGTGTTGCCAATACTGAACTATGTGTGTGTATGGAAAATAAGATACCTGCACTTTACTCCTGCAGGTGCTCCAGTGGGACTTTTTGCATGCTTTGGGAGTAGTGTTCAGCCTACCCCAGATATAATTTTTAATCAATGAACTACTCATGTGGAAAAATGCTTCCCAGCTTTACTTTAGCAGTGATTTTGTTGTTGTATTCATAACACCATATTCTCTACCTATCCTACTAACCCTATTCACTCTCTTCACCTAATTTGTAGAGGAGCAAATGAGGGATGCCTTTGTCTCTGCACTGTGTAAAATACACATTAGTACTTTCACATGGAATGAGCCAGCCACTTTACTGGTCAAATAACCTTGCTTCAGAATAAATTTTCCCACTTTCCTGTGGGAGAGAATCCTCACTCCATTCACTTTTCAAACATCCTTCTAAATGAAGACCTTGGTATTTTTTTAAAGCCTTTCCCTGCCTCATCATCTGTAAGCCTCTAATCCCTTTAATCTTTCTAGTCAGGAGATGTCCAGGCAGCAGGGAGCTTTGTAAAGGTGTGGAAATCTCACCAAATTCCTGTGTAATTCCCTGCTCCATGCTCTGGGTTGAGCTTGATTTAGCCTCTGTGGCTCCCAAACCTCTCCTCTGGATCTTGCCCCTCCTTACCTGCTCTCAGACTCTACATCAGGCCTATAATGCAGATGTTTAGGTGGAGAAGACACTGTCTGCTCCTGCTATGCATGGCACAAGAGACCTGTGCCATTCCTTGCAGCCCATTTGTATCTCAAAGAGAAATGACTCTGCAGAGTACACATACTGCACATGCTGCTTCCCAAAAGTAGGGCAGTGATTGCATGCAGCTTGATATCATTGTGTATTTAGCACTTCATCTTCTGCTCTGCAGCCAGGAGGAGCCACAGCTGAATTGATCCCAATGCAGGACTGTGAGTGCAGGAAGAAATGGCATCACACAAGGTTTCAGGCAGGAAAAAACCCAATAAAGTCATAATGGTAATTCACATATCCCCACTATATGTTGGCTAGTGATCTCAATGGAGCAGTGATAGTTAATTGCAGCAGGAACCAGTCTCTGTGTGTGCATGTAGGAGGGGAATTGTTCACGAGTCAGTAAAGGATCAGCTCAAAGCACCCATCTTTATTGCATAGCTGGCCACGTGAAGTTTAGTTAAGCTAGCAGGGTTTTGTTCATGCTGAATGAGAACTGAACCCTGAGTAAACACTGGAGTGTCTCTTCCCTGCTCAGTTTTAGTGATACCAACAGCATGACTGGGGCTGGACTGAAATCAGGATTCATCTGGTGATAGCGACTGAATGAAAATGTGGATTTCATTTCAAAGAGAGTTGAAAGTAAGACCTGAACATCTTTTAAATGGGGAAACAGCCAAAGGGGTACATTCTCGTCGACTTTAGGACTCTAGGTAAAGTGTTACAACTAACATTACCTTTAGCAAGGCTACCGGATCACCTCCTGCCTGTGACAGCATGTCCTGGTGGTGGCGAAGGGAGAGCTCGTCTGGCAGTGAAACAAATACAGCATGTGCGTGAGCAGTCATGTGTGTGATAAGGTGCCGAATAAATTTATTAAATCAAATTATCCCTTAATCTGACCACCTATATAAATCAGCCCCTGGGGTGGCTCTGGATGCCGTAATGAACTAACACATAAACAGCAGCAGGCTTTTTAGGAAAAGAATCCACCTTGCTTTAAAACCAGTACAAGATCTATCAAAACAAGGAGTCTCTCAGGCTGATTACCCACAGCATTAAGCATTTGTACCTTGTTTATCATCTCAGTTTGTCTAGTAGCTTCACCTTCAGTCACTGGCTGCTGTCATGGCTTGGTCCAGCAGATTGATAAGTTCTCCTCTGCGCTTGCGCTGTCCATCATGGCACTCACAGCCCCTGGCCAAGCCACCAGGTACATTATTCTTTGTCAAGAAACAAAGATTTTGTAAAAAAAGAGTATTTTCCAATACTTGAGTAGCTCCAAATTGTCTGTGACTTCCTTGGATTTTGACCAGGAATTAGCAGGATTATCTGCCTTCCGAAACCAGTACCCGGTCTGATCACCCCAGGACTTTATAAGCCCTTTGGGTCCAGTTAGTTTTCCACAATAAGTTCAAAGACTTTCCATAGTTTCTGTGTCCAAAAGAGGGTGCTTCACCATGTGAATCTAGCCCATGTGCTCTGCTTCAGTACCATGCATTTTGCTGTGACCCACTCTGTTATTCATCTCATCTGCAGACAGCAACACTGATGGTTTAATGCCTTCCTCCAGATCATTAGTAAAGACAGAAGACAGAATGGGTGCAAAAACCAGCTATGATGGGGCCTTGACAGCAGCTGTGTGATGATGGGTGGAGAATTCCCTGTTTAGCCAGGTCTTAATCCAAGCTGGTGTTTTACTGTTCAGGTTTCTAGTGGAAACATGTGCCCCAAGTCAAACATCTGAAAGAAGTCTGAGTTTATTGATACTATTATTACCTCTATAAACCCAGCTTGGGATCTTATTGTAAAGTGATCTCATTTTACTTTGACAAGGTGTATATTCCATATATGTGAGCTGATTGGCATTAATGATCTTCCAGACGTTATATATAGCAGCTATCACTGTCATCATTTGCATTTACAGGTTGCTGTTAGTCAAGGTAATTTGCAGCCATGAGCAAATCTTCATGACTTTATATTGAGCCCAAAAGGCAACCCCTTTATGCAGATGTGGACTATGGCACATGGAGGTTAAAGATCATAGTGTAAGAGAGGATTTCTCCCTGCTTTCCTATGTAGGTTGTTCCTGTGGGTGCTTCAAAGGGGAAGATTTTTATCTCCTTGCATGAAAGATGATCAACACCCTTTATACAGAGCCCTCCCAGTTTTAGCTGTTGTCCCCAGCTGGAAGCCGGTTGCAGCGTATCTGAGCCATTGCGACAAGTTAAGATGTTAAATAACTGTGAAGGAAGTGACTGCAGTGATATTTACCCCTCTGTGCTCAGGAGCCAGAGGTCAGCTGGGCAGGTAGCACTGGGAGAACGCCTCAGCAAAGCCAGAAAAAAGGGGGAAAAAAAAATGATGTTTTGAATAGCCTCAAGTGATAAGAGCTGACTTGATGCCCCATAAGCTGCAGGTATCAGAAAACAAGCCATCCTTTTTTCCCATCGCATCTCTGGTCCTTCCCAAATGCTCCCGTGGGGCTCATTCAGCATTTACACATGAGAACTAACTAGAGGAATCAAGTGTGGGTTGGATGGCCAGGGTTTATCTGTTTGGGTCAATAGCAGGTTTCCTGGGGAGGGGTTCATCATCTGCCACACTGGTGAAGCCCTGGGCATCTGAATGCCAACACCAAGTCTTGAGCGGGTGTGAAAGACGCACGGCGCTCTCTGCAGCAGGAGCAATGTGGTGTCTGTGTTCTGGGGGATGAAAATAATGCAGGCAAGCTCATCCAAGCAGGGCAGGGGGAGCTCAAGGTTATGAAAATGAAATCATTCTTCTTTTGCTTTTCCAATGACTGCTACTGTTAAAATGAGTAATTGTGGAGCAGCCGTGTTCAGACAGATCTGTTGCTGCTCACAGTTCTTGGTGATAGTCAAAGATGTCCTACACAGCAAGGAAAGCAAACAGCAGCTGAAAGTCACGCTGGCTCGAGTGAGTGTTGGTAGACACAGACCCAGGCAGCCAGTTTTGCTGATGAAAGATCAGATTTGGTAGGGTAAAATAGGATAAAGTATGGGTAACAGGATAAATGCCAGCCTGCATGGTGAGGGAGGGTAAATGAAAGACAATCAAGCTTTGCATGTGAGGTTGTCAGCCACATTCTTCAGGGGACCTGCAGGCAGTTCTTTGCACTGAGTGGGCACATTAGTCCTCTGCTGGTGTTACAGGCAGTGGCTAGGTGTTGGCCAGTGCCAGATGCAGGACACAAGCTCCAGACACAGTCATGACTGCGGTCCCTGCTCTGGTTTGGTTCCCGTGGCACACCTTCAGTGGGGTCTCATAGAGAAAACCCTGGGGAGAAGCCCATCTCAAAGATTTTAGCAATAGATATTGTTGCCTGGGAAAGCAAAGTTTGTCACTGTGAATGCTCCCTCCACCATGCCCAACAAATTAAAGCCACACAGGCAGTAAACTTCCATGGGCCATTACCCCGCTCACATGGAGGTTAAGTGTGATGAGGGCCAAATTGCCATTTAATGTGATCTAATTGATTTTATAAGCTGTTGTGTTAACAAGAAGCTCCGCAGTGTTTCGCTGGCATCACCCAGCAGTTTGGTAACACCCGGTGCGTGCCATTCCCCTGCAGCGGATGAGCACTGGGAGTCACTGACAGGCATCGGCTTTGTGTGTAATCTGCACACTGGGGCTAGTCCCCAGGGCCAGGACTAGAGAAAGGATGCTACAGAGACCTGGCCAAGGTTGTACTGGGCTTGGAGCAAGCTGCTCTAGTGGAAGATGTCCCTGCCCATGGCAGGGGTTGGAACTGGAGGAGCTTTAAGGTCCCTTCCAATACAAACCAGTCTGGGATTCTGTGATGACCTGAAGAGCTTCTGTCTTCCTGCCATGACTCGGGGGCCAGTAGCTTACCTACATGACTGAGGGGAAGAGTGTCTGGTGCAGAAAAGCTGTTCAGCATCCCATGGGAATGGAAGGGTTGAGCAGCCCATGCTGGTGGGGAGCTGCAGGGTCCCCACAGAGCCAGGGAGTTTTTGGTGCCAGCTTCATGAGAAGTGGCAGACAAGGCAGCACAGCACCTGGCACTAACTGTATCCTTTGCCACTGTGCTGCAAGCAAGAAAAATGAGCAAGCTGCTTGTTTTATTTTGTTTCTGACTTGACTGCAGAGCTCTTCTGACCCCATCCTACCCCCCAGTGCTGGTCATGTCCCAGTAACCCTAGCCCTCAGCTCCTGCAGCCCTTCAGTCTTGTCTCCTGCTTGGGAAGGCAGGAGTTGATCCAGCTCCCCAGAGGTTTGCCCAAGGCAGCATTGAGGTTGATAAAAACCCATGCAGTAGCCAGTGATGCCCTGCATGCACTGAAGTGGTTTTAGTCCTGACTCCCTCTCAGCCTGATGCCGTGAATCCCACTGGCTCTGACTAACGGTCCCAGCAACTGTGCAGGATACTCAAGTTGCTTTTCATTTATGGATTCAGTGGGTCCCTGGTAATTGGAACATGGCAACTTCTAACACATAACAGATGATATGGTGGTGGAGAGAATTTGTCATTGCTTCACTCCCCTGCAGCAAGAAGGGCTCATAAGTCACAGCTGACAAATCTTTTAATGACTTCTAAACTTCATTTACAGCAAAGAATGAGCATAATCAACAACACTGATGGGGTACTAATCATCTTGTATTATTAAAAAAGGGGTCTGTGTCTTTAGCCTCCTCTGTGGTAGTTTAACACTGTGATAGGAAGGGTGATGCCCTCCTGGAGAAGGGCTGGCAGAGTGTGAAGGGATATAAATGGCATCAGCAGTGAGCCCCAGGAGTCCACACAGTCCTGAACCATCACACATAATCACGGTATGCAAGAGTGGCATGAGGGTATTGATGAAGAATGAGAGCAGTAGATGAGGTACTTTCATCTCTGGCTTTGACCCAACACTTGCTGACGTCAGTGGGAACATCACCAGACCATCAGTCACCCCTGGGCTTCAAGTGAACTGATGCTGAGGGTAGCACAGCACATGGGAGCGGATGTACCCTCCATAAATCCAGGCTTTCTTCTACTCTTTGCATCTGGAGAACTGGGGAGGCAAAGACCAGTAGGTGGGGAGCAGGATTTATTATTTCTCAAATGGGAAAGGAATGGCTACCAACATAGGTCTTGACATAGTGGTCATCTCAAGCAGCTCAGCTGCTTTTCGGGTGTCCCTGTTCCATCCTGCAGGCTCCATCCTTCCCATATGAGATGCTTTCCTTGGGTTGAGGGTCCCTCCCCAATTACTGTGGAGCCTTGGAGGTGGTATTTAGACAACCAAACCTCAGCAAATCCCACCGCAAGTGAGGCAGGAGCCCACATCTCAGCGGCTTGACTTTCTGTATCATAATCATTTATGTCAGTCTGCATATTTAGTGTCTGACATAATTTTTAAAGGCAGTCAACTGCTAATTAACTGAGAGAGGAAAGGAGCATGTCAGAAACCTCAGCTGTTAAAGAACTGAAGGCTAGTGTGCCAACGACCAGCAATTTTCTCTTGCTCTGCATCCCTAAGGCTCCCCATCCCCGCTTCAGCTCCATGGGGAGCAAGCGCCCGGCTTTGGTGATACCCATGACCCGAAGTCCGGTGGAGGTGTAGGGACAATCAGCTGGTTTTCTCTGTAGGAAACACGGACAAGTGTTTTGGAGGAGCAGTTTGATCTGGGTCCCAGAGGGACTCCTTTGATCTGCTTGTGGTGACTGCACTCACTGTGTCCTCCCCAGCTCTTGGCTTTGCCAGGTCTCCTGGCACTTGGGGCTTTACTGAAATCCCCAGCAGCAGGAAGCACGTGGTGATGTGGAAATCCCTGATTTCTGCTCAGTCATTCAGGAAAACCAGCCTTAGCCCTCATGGCTTGGAAGAGGCAGGGATGGCCCCAGGAGCCCAGCACAACCTTTGGGATGAGCAGGACCAGCTTGGCTGGGATCAAAGTAGTGTTTGTGTGTTAAAGGGGCTGTGGCATCAAGGTGCAGGACTTGTGCTTAGATAGAATGGCTAAATACTGAGAATTGCATCAGTGAAGCTCCATCTGCAGCAGTTCCTTTTGGAAGCTGGGTGGCACTGGCAGGTGATTCAGTTACCTAGCGGTGGGTTGGCAGCATGAAATAGGAGCCCGCATTTCCCCCCTACTTCTGGAGGCCCATATATCCTCACAGGAACCTGTATCATGTAGGTTGGACAGGGCTTGGAGCAACCTGGTCTAGTGGAAGATGTTGCTGCCTGTGGCAGGGCCTTGGAAGTGGATGATGTTAAGGTCCTTTACAACCCAAACCAGTCTGGGATTCAATGATTCTATGCCCTATTTAGGCTGTGACATGGCTCAACGCTGGATCTTGGGAGTGCTCCTGAGGCTACCCATTAGCCATGGCCAGAGGTGTTTTGTATGAGGAGCTGAGCGCTGGGCTCATGGACCAGAGCAGGAGGCGTTTCTGCAGCCAGCCTGGAAGCCCCGCTTTCCCACCACTCCATTTTCTCTCTGCCATAAGCAGGAGCTGCAAAAGGCATCAGCAAAGATGCCAGTTCATTAACAGCTCAGAAAGTTCCCAGAAAGTTCACTTGCTTTTCCTCATAAATAAATCATTTGCTGTTAAAACAACATTTGGTCTGGTGGGGGGAGTTGTTCATTAAGGAACATCAAGTCAATAGGCAGTTGATGAGAACCCATCTCCACTGAGTACGAGTGGGAGAGTGGGGGATGGAAACATTGTGTTTTCCTATTAGGCTGCGAATGATAAAGAATTAAAGAATAATTCTCAAGAAATTAGTCATGGCCAGCCATTAATGAACATCTCAGAAACACACTAATGAGCTGCCTTCAGATGCCTGTAAAAAAGGGCTTTAATTAGATTAATACGTGTAGCATTGTCCATAGCCCAGTAGGTAATCATCAGGATCTGCACGACTGGGATTATGGATGACATTCTATTTAATTGCTGTTTCCTTTTCATTTTCTTTCCCCCCCCCTTTTTTTTTTCCTTTTAAAGATTCTTTCCTCCAAAGAATTTTGTTTCTGTTCTCAAACATAACCTAAACATTATCCGTGGAATTCTGCATCCGAAAGTGCTGCCAGGCTGGGCTTATCTGATTCAATTGACCTTTAAAATTTATTTTGCTGCTGTCAAAAAGAATGTTAGTCTGTTCATGAGAGATTTCCAAGGCGATTAGAAGCAGGCTCCTGAAGTCAACTTGTTGCATATTCTGCAATTAAAGAATGATCCTTTTTTGAGGTTTTTTTTTTTTTAGGAGAAAAATGCCTTCATTTAAGGAATATTTTCATGGGAAAAGCAGAGTCTAGGAAAGTTCAATGAGAATGGGGTGTTCATGTTCAAGTGCAGAGGAGCTCCTTCTTGTAGGGTGAAACCCAGCATGGTGATCCATGTAGGCTTCAGAGGATGCTTTCATTCGTGCTCCTAGCACACTGCTGATGGTGGGGTTTCCTTTTTTTTTGCCTCGTATGCTGTCAGGACTCTCGTGTTTTAAATGCAGTGTTGTTAGCTTTGGAGTGGAAACCCAAATTTAACCCACCAAGGTCGATACCTGCCTGAAAATCGTGGTCAGTGCATGACACATCCTTGTTTCCAAAGAAATGGATCTCTGAGCTGTAGGGCAGGACTGAGGGTCAGGGGCACTTTGAATGCTCCTTGCTGTCACACTGCGCTGCTGGTAGGACAGGGTTTGTCCATCTTTGGCCCAAGGAGAGACTTTGGCTTTACAAGCAGGTGGGAGGAAACACTGCCTCCAAAGCCAATGCAGATCAGCAGCTTTGGTGTAAAGGTGATGATCCATGATCATCATGTATATGTGCACACCTCTGGTATCTGCCTTATGGGAGCCATGTCCTGCCCCACAGGGAGTCCTCTTAGCTCCAGCATGACCCCACACATGTGTTTGTCCTTTGGAATGAGACCCAAGTTTGTGGAGACAGGCAGGGTGAGGGGCAGTGCTGCTGCAGGGGCTGCTTGGATGCATTTCAGAGGATCCAGCTGCAGGTCATCCCTTTATCGCAGTTACTAGACAGGATTTAAGGCACTAATGAATAGATTTTTAAGCTTTCTGTAGGCATGAATAATATGTAGGACAGACAGTTACGAGCCACAGCTATAAACTGTGTGCTGACCTGACAGACTTTGTAACCGTTGTACCTTTAGCAACTGATTAAATACTTATTAAACCAGCTATTGATTATTTATGGAAGGATTTACCAGTTGCACTGCAATTTAAATCAGAGCCAGCTGGCAGGATTTCTCCAGTTCAAAATGGCTTGTTGTTTTAATTAAAAATTAAAAAAGGAGGCTGTTTGCATAGCAAGATGGATAGTTGAAGGAAGATTATGAGAGATCTAATTCTGTCCATGCTGCTGTGTGCTCAGTATCCGCTCATCTGGGCAGCAGCACCCTGCATCAGAAGGGAGTTAATCCCAAATCTGTGGAGGTAGCACTCAAAAATAGGTTATGGAGTCCAGCTCTGCCTTGCTCGCCTCTATCCAGCACAAAGGCATCAGCATCCCCATGCTTGCTGGTCCCAGTGCTTCAGCCATAGGTGACATAACCCAGTGTGTACTGGTGACACAGAGCGGCTCTGGGAGAGGATGCGCCGGTGTAAATGAGTGTCAGAGGTGGCAGAGGGTAAGATGGATCAAGGGAACAGACCAGCCCCTCCTACCAGAACCCTGTGAAATGCAGAACTCAGCATCTGCCGCAAGCTAATAGTGTCAGGCAGGATTATTTGCTTACGTCCTGCAACAAACGTGCTTGAATCAGGTGTGTCTGATGTTTTCTCTCCCTCCTGCTCAGTAGCTTTGCTCTCTCCTCTGTGCTACCCAGGTGCACAGGATGAATGCAGCCACCATCTAAACAGGGGTGAAGGAGACCAGAGGTGGGCAGCAGCTACACCCTGTCCTTCACCCACCCCATAAACTGAGACCTGAGTGCTCGGTAGGGAGCAGGCAGTGAGGGCAGGTTATAAATACAGCTGACCCCGAGCTCCCCAGGAGTTCCCAGTGTGCTCGCAGAGGGAGTAATTGCTGGATGCTCTCCTGTGACCCTGGGTGGTGCAGGTGCATCACCACATATGTCATTACAGGCAGTCACCATCCAGAGTTGTTACAGCAGCAGCGTCTCCTGCATGTCAGGTGTTAAAATCATTTCATTCTACCAAGGAAAATATGATGTGCAGGGTGGAAACTGGGCTGAAACTGGACCTGCAGAGTGTGTGTGCTCGGGAGGAGGAAATAGTGTCCTCAGGCACTTTACAGGGGGGGAAAGATTTGCAAAGGGAACCCACAGCTTCACAAGAAGTTCGTCTGGCTCCTGCTGAGCTGATCTCCAGCATTCTGGCTCTGCCGCCTCTCTGAGCAGAGCAGAGATTTCCCCAAAAGTCAGCCCTGGTCCTGCAGAACTGGTCTAATAATTGTGACATCTTTGTCTGTATCCTTTTTTTAATAACTTTCTGGTCCCTTAACAGTCACGTTTGAGAGAATCGAAGCTGTTTCCCCCAGAAGCCCCAAGGACTGGTTTCCTTCCAGTTTACTCCATTTATTGAACCATGGAACAGTGAACAGGGTCTTTCTGCTCTCCGGGAGGAGGGCTGAGCCCCTCTGGATTTCTGTGCAGGACATGCTGGGGACTCAGGAGTTATTAAAAACATTGCAGGGCTTGTGTTGGTTATTAAACTAATGCTTTGGAGCTCGGCTCTGGCATTTGGGGACTCACTAGCAAATTACTTGCAGCTCCTGGGGGAGGAATGATTGGCACCGGGGGTAGTAGGGACTTTGCTTTTAAATGCATGTGCATTCCTGTGCTGTCAATGGTGCTGCGGCAGTGCAGTCAGTGGAGCTCCTCTGTCTTGTAGCTGTCTCTGTTTTGTTCTAAGACTCGGGGTGTTTTGGCTAAAAGAAGGACTGTTTTAGTCAGAAATCCCTTAGAGATGAGCATCTGGGTTGATGGCTGCCTGAAGGGAGATGCTCAGTGTCACAGCCATGCCAGTCTGTGCTGGGGCATGTTAACTGCCTTGTTCCTCCCTAAAAACCATCCTTCTTCCCACTTGCAAGGAAGATGTTGGGGGTGAAAGGAGGTGGGCACCCTCCAAAAAGCAGTGAGGTGGTGCAGAGCTGGGTTTTGTCCTGTGAAAGAGTATGGTTAAAGAAGACCTGAATCAAGCTGTGTCATTCAGGCTTCCTCCAGCATTGAGCAGGGGTGCAGCAGCCCTGGGGACCCCCAGCTCTCACTGGAGCATAGTGCACCATAGGCTGCAGCATCCATCACGTGTGCTGGCAAGACACAGGTTTGCTGCTGCTTTTTTCAGTACTCCAAATGCCAAGCCGTCCCCAAACCTGGCCCTGGTCCCTGCAGGATGTCTTCATTTGTCATCTGGCTCACAGTGGAAAGCCACTGAGTTGGGAAAACTTGTTACTGGACGGAGGATGAAAAACCACATCTCCTCTTTTGTGAAGAAGCGTGATAAGAGGAGAATGAGAGCCCGGCTGCGTGTTGCCATCACGCTGAAATAAAGAGCTTTCTGCAAGAGAGGGTGGTGGGGCTCAGTGGGTTTGCTTTGCCTTTTTCTTCTCTGACAGTTCATCACTAAGACAGAGGCTCCTAGGGATTTCAGACACCTGGCTCTCAATTAAACAGCTAATCTGTGAAGCAAGGCACTTAAAGCAGGGAGGAAAAAAAGCAGCCCTGGCCTTGGGCTGTTACCAGATTGAATATCAGTGTTTTGAAGGGATTCCTGGATGTTTGTGGCAGCAGGGACTGTGACACTCTTTCCAGCTGTGCTGTCCTAGGACAAAGTGCTAGCGGTGGGTATCTATGCACCCCTGAGTGCTGCAGCATCACTGGGGCCATGTGCAGGCAGGCACGGGCTCTCCTTAAGCATGGGAGCTGTGTGGGACCTCAGAGTAGTCCTCACACCTCCAAGAAATGGCACTGGGGATCTTTGACTTCTTGGGTACAAAGCTCAGTCAATCCCATGCTTTCTTCTCAGTCTGGCAAACAGGTTTCCTCGTGCCATGCATAGCAGGGTGGTGAATCCATGGAGAGCTGTGGTCCTGGCATCTGTGGTAGGGGTAGGCTGCAGGGGTGATGGTCAGGGGATGGTGGGAGAGCCCTGAGGTGGCACAGCATACCTGCAGATGGATGTGTTTATGGGGTCACTGTGGTGTGGCTTGAAGGAAGGAACTTATGACAATCTCATCCTTAAATGTCCAAAAGTCTCCTATGTCATTGGGTGCGTTTGGGAGCGGGAGGTGTGGTTATGATGTTTCTGTAAGCTTTGATGAGGCTGGTGGCACACACCCTCCAGACCTCTCCTGCCTGGGCCTCACTTTCCCTTGCAGAAAATCGCAGTCATCTGTGCTTGGTGTTCTCTGAGGTTCTAAAGGTGAAGGACCCCTGTATGCATTCGTCTATGTCCAAGTGTTATTACTACTTGCCTTCTGTCTTGTTCTCTTCCAACCCAAGTCTGTCTTGTTGCAGTTGTGCTTGGGGCATGAAAGGTAAAATAATAGCTGTGAAAATGCATCTACTGAAGGCTGATAGTTATTAGAATATTGATCTATAACCAGTTATATGTGTCTCTGCTGTGTGTATTTTCCTATTCAGGCATGTCACTCATGTCTGAGTTACTCTGCTCTGAATCATGCCCACTGGTTTTTATATGGCCTGTCAAAGAGACGATGGCATGAGAAGACACTGTACTTCATAGCACTGCTCTGGTGAGCTGTGCTGTTTCGCATGGAAAGGACACTAAGCCAATGTGCCTGATGGTTGTGCTGAATGTAATCTGGGCACGACAAAGTGCTCTGATGGAAGGCAGTTAGTTGGAGTATGAAATATTAATATGCAATGATTAAGGTGTCCTTTTTCAGTTGTTACAGTAAGAGGGGACCAATGAGTGATGTGAAATGAATATTGTGTGTGAGAAGAAGCCCCGTATGAACAGGACAGAGGAAGCAAGGGAGGCTGCGTTCTCCAGGGGATGCCAGGCTTGCACAGGGCAGCAGAAGAGCACTTTGCACAGCGGTTTTGAGCAGTGACCAGTGGTTTATCAGCTGCAAAGCGAGAGGAGTGCAGGCTCTCTGTTAGGCTGAGGACAGTGCTGGTGGTGCTCCAAATCTCAGAGCAATGCTGTGCTAGGAGCTCAGAGTCCCAGCTCCTCGGCCTTATGCAGAGCTCCCTGCCCAAGCCCCGCTCCCTGCCTGGGCAGGGACAGTGTCAGTGTGCAGCTGGCACTGGGAGAACACCTCATCTGCAGAGACACTGGGGCCTCGCTGGCTTCCTCCCAAGTCTTTCCCAGCAGCGTGGCCATTGCCTTGCTTGACCTTGAGCTTGCCACCTGGTGACCCCATCCCATCACTCATCAGGCACAGGCACATCTCCTGTGCAGACCCGCAGTGTCCTGACATGGCCCCAGAGCCACTGGGACTTCCACCAGGGAGCCAAGGGCAAGGCTCTACCAAGGGAGGTGGATGCTGAGCTCCCCACTCCATCACTGGTCCCTGCAATGGGTGGTAAAAGTGACTTCTCCCATTGCCAGCTTCTATAGCCACAGGCTTTATGAGGCTGTAGGGATGCAGCATCCCAGGCGGGGAGAAGAGGAGACAAGCACGTGCTTTTCCAGCTGCGGGAAGCAGTGGGGAAGGCCACAGGAGCCAGACGAGGAGGGTGCAAGGTGGGACAGGGAGCAAGGACCTGGGAGAAGTGCAAGTTCCTCTTCAGCCCCCACCTCCGTGGCGACCAAGGTCGTGGAGGAAAGGATTTGGAGAAGTCTTTCCCCAAGGGAAGATCCATCTGAGAAACAGCTCAACTCCATCCAGCTTTTATTTTTAAGCAAACCCATAGAGCAAAGTGTCCATTGACAGCAGCAGAGCTGGCTCATGCTGCACCTGACGAGAGGCTGCAGACACTAGATTTGGGGGAAAATCACATGGTTTATGCCCCACACCCCTCCATTCTACCCAAATCCCCCAGACAGCCTTTTCTGTTCTCATGCACAGAGGCAGTTTAACCCGTGTTCCTCCTACACAGGCTTAAGGAGTTCAGTGCCCTGGTATACTTGGTGTTTGCAATGGCAAGCAGCTGGTCAGGGGTTCTGACTGTTGCAGTAACGCACATCTGGGCTGGTGAGGGTTCAGGAAGGGTTTGGGCAAACAGCAGCCTGGCTTTTCCCTAAGCTGGGACTGGGCGGGATAGGAGCAGTAAAACTCTTCAGTGATGGGGTGTGAAGACAGAGACAGTGTAGTAGTATATTTGAGCACTAGGTTTTGTTTTGAGGAAGAAGGCATTCTCCCTGCCTGCGTGTGGCTGGGTCAGACCTGGAAATAGTGTGGGTCAGTCTTCTCTATTGTCTACTTTCGAGCTGGACTGAAGTTCCAAAGCCTGGAGGTACAGAGCCAGTGACAGGAGCCCTGATGCTTGTCTGTATGGGTAGAAGTACCCTCAGACAAAATGGGACTATGGACAGGAGCAGCCCCTGCTGGGTATCACAGAATCATAGAATTAACCAGGTTGGAAGACCTTTAAGCTCAAGTCCAACCATTCCCCTGCACTGCCAAGGCCACCACATGGCACTGAGGGCCTCGGCTACACGGGGTGTGAACACTTCCAGGGATGGTGACTCCACCACTGCCCTGGGCAGCCTGTATCCCAAGGGGCATCACATGCCAGAGCATCACATGCTGACAGTGTCAGTGCCTCGGGCAGGCTGGGCTGCGAGCAAGGGGCTGGGGACTGGATCCACGGGAGCTGCACCTATGCAGATGGGCAGCTGCCACTGTCCCCAGCTTGTACCCAGACAAACTTGGTCTTTAAGCCTAGAGAGCCAAAACCCCAAAGGCAAATGGTGCTTTAGCTCTGCCCAGTGCCAGGGCAGATGCTGGGGACTACCAGGGAGGTGATACCATGGGACTATGGTAGCAGTGCATCCCCTGTGCCAGGCTCAGTGACCACCTGGAGTTGAGGGGACACTGGTGGCATTGCCCAGGTGCTGGGAGTACCTGTAGGTGCTGCTGAAAGGAGCTGGGAAAGAGCAGCAGCACCTCCATGTGCATCATAAAATACCTTCCATAGCTCTGAGCTGACTTTTCCCAGGTAACAACCACATGTTATGTCTGGATCATACAATAGCGATCCTAAAGCATCCCCTCTCTTTCTGGAAGATGAAAATCAAACCGATGTCTTTGGACAGCTCTGATTTTCTCTGCAGAAATGCAGTCGGGCAGCCAGAGTAGCTTTAATTTCACGCAATATCCAGTCCTGTCCTTGGTCCTCTTAGTCCTCGGAGCTGAAGCCTATGCTCAGAGGCTGCCTACAAATACCCTAGGCAAGAAACTTGGAGGATTGTGCCTTACAGCTATGGGAAAGCGGGTTGGAGTGGCTTCCAGCTGATCTGGCTGATGCCTTCGCCATTTCCAAGCTAACAGTGACACCTCCTGTCAGCGCAAGATTCTGCTCAAAGCCCAGCATGCAAATGCACAGGCAGGCAGAAGAGAGCAGATACCGGATAGAAGCACATGGAGCTGTTTGCCACTTGCATCCAGAAAACTCAAATCCTTTCCCAGCTGCAAGTGCGGATCCACAGGGACGAGGCTGTCCCTGTGCATGGTGAGAGCTGGCCTGTGCTGGATGGTACTCAGCTCAGGAAAGCTTGGTAAGGTGGGCATGAGCAAAGGTGCTGAGTACAGACTGCTTTCAAAAGAGCAGTCCTTTGAATTGTAATTAAGTATGGAGAGGTAGAAGCTTTTGTATAATAGTATTAAAGCTTTATGTAGGTGTAAAATGCATTTAAATCTTGTTTTGGCCATTAAAAGCGACCAGCTTGCACCCAGAGTGTCAGCCTGATAAATAGGTTTCCAACAAGAGCTGTGACAGTCACCTCCCCAGTACACAGGGGGTCTCTGGAGATGGGACCCCCTCAGCTGTGACTTGCTGATGTTGAGGAACTGGTTCCTTTGCTCCAGGCTTACTGTGAGATTTATCCCTCACCCCTCTGTGTAAGACTCCAGCAATCCCCTTAACACACCTCCCTGACCATCGGTTTGTTCATTCAGGTGTTCAAGATGTCGTTGAAGGTGCAGACGAGCAACATCACGAACAAGAATGACCCCAAGTCCATCAACTCCAGAGTCTTCATTGGCAATCTCAACACAGCTGTGGTCAAGAAGTCAGATGTGGAGACCATTTTCTCCAAGTACGGGCGAGTGGTGGGCTGCTCGGTTCACAAGGGCTATGCCTTTGTACAGTACTCCAACGAGAGGCACGCACGTGCTGCTGTCCTGGGTGAGAACGGACGTGTGCTTGCTGGCCAGACACTGGGTAAGTTGTTTCTTCAGCTATTTTGGGTGTCCAGGGGCAACGTGACTTGGTTGCTCCCCAGGGGATGGTCAAGGGATGTCCAGTCCACAGTCAAACTGGGACATCGATCTGCAGATGAGGGTCAGGTCCAGTGATGGTGACGTTGGTCAGACACAACCCAATGATGACTGAGTGGGTCCATAGTGACAAGGCAGGTCTGGGAAGTCAACCAATGGGTCAGGATCAACAGGGTCTACAGCAAGACAAAGACATGCTGTGACAGAGCTGGAGACTAGCGCTACTACAGCGCAGCTTGGGTAGGTAGGGGCTGAAGGCTCCTGGGTCCCATGTGCATATAGGTCACAGCAAGGCTGGTTATGGCCATTCAGAGAAAGTATCCTCAGGGCTGTGACACTGTGGTCCAAACCCTCGTGTTATGGCTGTGACTGTGGAAGCTAAAACACAGTTCTGAATCATCCCATGTCCTTATCTTCGATATGGTGAAGAAAAACAAGGGTGGGAAAAGATATTGCCTGGCTGTCGAGGGAGAAACATAGAAACGTAGAATGATTTGGATTGTAAGGAGTCTTCAAAGATCATCTAGTCCAACCCCCCTGTCACTAGACCAGGTTGCTCAAAGCCCCATCCTTATAGCCAACCTAAACCTACCTTTCTTCCATTTGAAATCATTACTGCTCATCTTATCATTCCAGGCCCTGATAAAGGCTCCCTTAAGCTTTATTATAAGCCTCCTTTATATATTGAAATGGTGCAGTAAGGTCTCCCTGAGACCTTACTTACACATAAGTTGCCTGGCATATTTGAGTATTTATAATTAGAGAGGTGATAGTCAAACTCAAACTAGCTCAGACTAACTCTAGCCAGCTGATGTTAAATAACTCGCCCCCTCAGAAACATGAAAGTCTCCTGTCTGCACTGCTGTGTGATAAGAAATAACAAACAGAACCACCCCAGCTGCTCCCAGCTGCATCCTTATTCTGCAGATTGCTCTCAAGTGTCATATGCTGAGAAGCTGTTGTCACCAGCTCTAAGCTGAGAATTGGAACTGGAGACAGTATTTGTAATGAAAAATGGTTATTTCCAAGCCTGCTGCGGGCAGTGGCTGTTGGGCACCCAGGAAAGCAGTTTGCAGCCCATTCCCACCCTGCTTCTGGCACAGCAGGCTGAAATAAGAAGTCGCATGCTAGGTCTGATCTTTAGGACTTACTCAAGCGTGAAAAACTTCTTTCACTTCTCTCATGGTCCAGAGAGCGGAGCTGCAGACCAAGGCCAAGCGCAGTGTGCCAGGGGTACTTCCAACCCAGGCATTGCCCGCATCTGCAGAGTCCATAGGTAATGACAGAGTGGGCCTTGAGGAGCGAAGGAGTTCGTTGTGATGCTCCAGGCAGATAAAAGATATGCAGCTAAGAGCCAGGCAGCACTTGCCCACTTAGCTGAAGAGAGAGATGAAAGGTTTGCCATGATAGGAGCCTCTTATTCGCAGTGCTGGTCCCAGAGTTCTGGCTTGCAAACAAGTCAAAAGGACCATATTATAGCTGGGAGTCCTATACATGTACTGGGTGAGGTGCAAATTGAGCTCCCTTTTATCTGCCTTCCATTCATGGGCCAGTCTTGCCGCAGAAGAGCTCAGCAGGCTTTCCTTTGCTGTTCAGAGACCACAGAGACACTCCCCTTTCAGGAGGACCCGGCAGAGGAGAGCTGAACAGTGTAGTTAGCAAATGTCTTTGCACAAAACAAGGTAGGAAGTCCCTCCCTAGAAAAAGAGGAGGTGATGACCACATAGGACCATGTGTCCCCAGTGTGAGCAGGACAGCATCCCTGCCTGAATCCAGAGCTACTGGGCACAGCAAGCACTTGCTGTAATGAGTCAGCTGTATCAGTCCCGCATGGCACAATTGGAGTGAAACTGCCTTTCCTGCCTCAGCTCACATGGGAAGGAGAATTTGCACCATCATGTAAGAAATGGGAAAACCTCATAGTTTTGCATGTGACATGAGTGCTGTGATTTGCAGGTGACGTTTTCCAGCACATACCAGAACGAAGGAGTATGCAGTATCTTTCTAGCTTGCATCTCCTGGCTGAGGTCAGGTCTCAAGCTAAGTGGTCTAATGGCATTTCTTCCACTTTTTTCTCTTTTGTTACCATACATGCAGACAATCGATCTTACATTTTAATAGATCAGCAAGGTGCTGATGCATCACCAAATGGAGGTGTTTGAAACCCGGCTTAGCCCATCCTGTACTGGGACATGGACTGCTCTGCCAGGCAGGTCCTGGCAACCTCTGTGCTTTCTCCAGAGGCTCCCAGACACCCCAGTCATTGCAGGAGGCAATTACCATGCCAGTGGAGGAGCTCTGCACTGGAAGCTGGATCTACACCATAACCTCACCCTACCATGTTGACTACACAAAGCACAGTCTCTCCCTTTAGTGCAATCAAGGTATCAGGATATGGGCAGGAGGGATAAATACTTCCTTGGGATGGGCAGGTAGGTTCTGTGTTGCAGAATGGGAATAATGCAAAATCTCTCCAGACTGATGTGCACGGTGAGCTTTTGTCTCTCCTTGTTCACTACTATCAAGAGAATCCTGAAGGACCTGACTGCCCATCACCACTGTAGGGCTCTCTGCATGCACCAATGCAGGCTCCACAGTAGTGATTGGTACCAGAACATGGAGCTAATTGTCATTGTCCACCATTGGGCTTTCATTATGTGTCACTTGGAGGGTGTTAATGAGCATGGGGCTGTCATTAGCAATCCAGTTGGCAAGAGAAGTGACTGGCAGCTGGCAAGAGGCACACTGACAGCAAAAAAGGGTTCACGACAAGGGAACTGCGGCACAGGAGGGGCGTGTTCTGGGATACACCATGGAAGAATTTCACTGTGGAAGAGTTTATTACTCTCTGTAGTGAACAGCATTGCCAGAAGCATTGCCTTGCTCAACAGACTCAGAAAAGGAACCAAATGCATAATGTTCACACTGGCAGCAGTTATCCATGGACCTGTCCCATGGCCATGCATGTCCTTGCTAGCGTTCAGGCTCAGTGCTCTTCTGCATTCCCCTTAGCAGCTGCGTATGATGGAGGACAAAAGGCAGCAAAGAAAAATGCACATGCTGATCTGAATCTTCCTCCAGAGGAACATTCAATGTAATAGCTGAGCAACACCCTAATACCACACTTGTTAGGCAAGCTTATGAATACCCCAGTTTGCAGTCACAGATCCATGAACCCCAAGCCCCAGAGCAAGCTGCTCTAGTGGCTGGTGTCCCTGCCTGTGGCAGGGGTTGGAACTGAATGAGTTTTAAGGTCCCTTCCAGCCCAGACCAGTCTGGGATTCTGTACAGAGCTTCAAATCCACCTGCACCTCAGGGGCTGTGACTTGTGCCACCAGCTTAGCACAAGTCCCAGTGCTGTGGGGCACCTTATGTCCAACCCCATGCGAATGGTGCTTTTGATCTACATAAGGAAATCCCATTTTGCTTGACTAAGATCCGGCATGTCCGGAGGTCTGACACCTATCTAAAAAGAAAGGTCCTGCAGAACAGGAAAAGTTTACAGCTCATTACAGAAGACAGCAGGCAATTTGCTCACTCCTGGGCCAAGAAATGAAGAGGTGAGGCCTTGTGCTCCCAATAGCTCACCTCACTGTGGTTCTGGGGCCACACTCAGCGTTAGATTGCCAGGCTCTCAGCAGCCTTCATGAAATTGGCTGTATCACATTATTCTCACATCAAAGGCACCGAGACCAAGGAGAGAAATTTCCTCAGCAGATTAGAAGAGCTCATTCGCACTTCCTCTGGTAGAAGATGCTCCTCCGAAATCAGGTGGGGTGGCTGCAGGCATGTGCCTGCACCCTGTGCAGCATTTAACACAGCCCAGACCACAGTGATGCCCAGCTGGCTCATGCTCAGCATTCAGTTTTGTCCTAGAAGGAACAGAGGATAAATTGTTAGCAGTTAACAGCATGCAGCAGTTTCATACATTGTCCACGCCTTCCCATAACAGCACCGAGTTCTCCTGAAAGCCTGTCCTGAATCTGTGTGCTTGGGTTAGACCATGTGCAGGGCTTTGACTTAAAATATAAATGGCTTTCTAAAGTAAAAGAAAGAGGTTTGCCAAGTGCAAGAATGTATTTGCCTTTTTGTGGGGCTCCATCCGGGCCCCAAACATCCTAAATGCGAGTGGAAATGTGACTGGAGGTGTGGAGGGGTTCGTTTCGCTGACGGCAGGGCTGTGCACAGCATCCCTTGCTCCATGGGCAGGTCTAGCTGCTGGTGAGCATGGACGTGCCATGTCACAGCTGTGTGTCCATTCATTGCAGATATCAACATGGCCGGGGAGCCCAAACCCAACAGACCTAAAGGGCTGAAGAGAGCAGCCTCCGCACTGTACAGGTAGGTCTCCATCGCGCCACCTCCTGTGCTGAGCTCTCGGGGCTGGTGTTTGTCTTCTGGCTATGGCTGATTTTCATTTCCCCCCCAGGCCACTGCTGCACGTTCAGATCTTGCCCCTCCATGGGATGCTGGGCCTTTGCAATGCCCCTCAGTGCTAGGCTGTAGGGAGGGGAGCCAGCAAGAGGCGGCAGCAGCAGAGCCAAGGCTGGCCAACACTTACGGTGTTGTGGGACTCTGCCTGGGCATGGTCCAGCCTGTGAACTGTGTTGGACCTGGAGGTCATTGGAGGAATGCAGGTAGTGCCTGCTTTAACCACATCAGAGGTCATGAAAGAGGTGTAATGACGAGCCTCCAGCCTCAGCTTCCCCAGCCGGGAGTAGGAGTGAGGCACAGTGGCACATGCTGGTTAGGGGAAAACAGGGAGCAGGGATAATTTAGGGAAAGATGCTGGAGAAAGGGGCATGAGAAAACCAACAGGGAAAAGGAGAGAAGAAAGAAAGAAAGAAGGTGGGAAGCCCTGGGGGCATCAGATGGAACTGGACTGAGGAGGTGGCCAGCGGAAGCCCCAAGGGAGGCTGTGCATTGCAGCAGTGACCAAGGGATCAAGGGAATGGGAGGGACAAGTAGGATGTGGACTGGGTTTGTGGGAGATGTGGCATGTTACAGATGTCAGAGTGAGCTTTCAGTGCCACTGTTGCCAGCTCTAGAGACCTGATACTAAGATTTTTCATAAGAAGATTTTCCTTTAAGCCCAGAGTCTGGACTTGTGGGAATATGGGAGAAAGTTGTGAAGTTCTTGCTCCTGTGCTTGCAGAAGGGAAAACTTGCAAAGGTATTTGGGGAGCGCCCTGCAGGTTCAAGAACCAAAACCAGATAATAAGATCCCCAAATGTGTTTTATTTACAAATTCTCATTATTTTTAAGCCAGTCTCATGGTATGGAGGCTGGGGCACTGGTCAGGATTTAGAAGGTGTGCTGTTGCGAAGAAAAGACTAAAATTAGTGTTGTTGATGGATGTAATAAGAAAGGAAATCGTGGGAGAGCTGGAGGGTTTTCTGCTAAGAGAAAAAGAATGTGAGAGGGATAAAGAGAAATGAAAAAAAACCCTATGATTCCGCCTCAGCCTGGCCACAGAATGGAAAACCTCAGTGGTGGCAGTGCTCTTCTGGCATAGATACCCACCAGAGCTACAGCCACCTCCCACCACCACCCGCATCTGTGAGACCTTCCACAGAGCTCTCAGCTGAGCTCTTCCTTTGCAGCTTTCACCAGGCAAAGTTTTCCTCCCACCCTGGGCCAGCTTGGACCCTCACCAGAACTTGGCCCTCTGGATTCACAGAGGAGGCTGCATTACCCGTGCTGATCTATGGAAACAGAGATGACACAAATCTTTCTATTTAGCTGCACATATACAGCTTACGTGGTGCTGTTAGCCATAACGCAAATCAATTCATTCCATACATCTTGCAGCAAAGAGCATTTCATTCACTATTTGTCCATGCCTTGATTGCTAATCCATTTTTGCTGCAATGACCAATATTTCAGACTTCCAGGCTGCCATGTAGATGAAGAAATGCAAACATCTCTCATTTGCTGCCTCCCACAAAGACAAATATGCTAAAATACAGGCCAGAGGACTACGGTATTCTGAGCTTTAAGCAGTATTTCATCCCAGATTGGCTGTCAGATTGAAACTCTGCCATCTGGACCAACAGAACTTACAATATCTTCCGGGCAGCAGGGAATCCAGGTTTGCAGTGAGCCATGGTGATAGCATCCCTAATCATCATAAATTTTCCTAAATGTTAGACTTAAGAATCACAGCACTATAATTTACAGGGATGCTGTCTTAAAGCACGTAAGATTCTTTTTTTCAGAGGTTGGGTTTTACTTTGCCTCACTCCAAGTCTGTATGAGAGGGTCAAGGGGAAGGGAAAACTCATTTTGGACACAGAGGAAGCAACAGTCTTGACAGCCTCACTTGATCCACCGGCCCAGGGGTGTATCTAGGTGTTTAATAGAAGTCCTTAGGGATGTAGCTTCCCATCTACCTCCAACAGGTAAAACATGCACTCAGGTTCATGCCATCATATATTTTCTTAGGTCTCTCCACACGAGATACCTTTAGTTAACAGCAAACCTTGCTCTCATCACTGCTGTCCCTTGCTCCCTCTGGATCTCCAGGGCCACCTTCCCTCTGCCTCTGGCATTTGCCAGAGCATCCCTTTGCACATGGGAAGTCCCCTGAGTGCTCCTGCCTGGTACCACAGCCACCGCTGCTGAGCACAGACATACCTGGAGATACTGCAGATGAGTTAGTGAGGATGGCTGGAAAATGAACTTGTGTTTTGACCATGCCCCCAGGTATTCACATACCGTGTCTCAAAACCTCCTACGGCAACATTTTTTTTTTGCCTGCATAGCAAATGTCTGGACAGGATTTCCTGGGGCGTTTTGTGCTGCATTCAAGTCATTGCCAATGATTTTCCTGTGCTGTGAGCTGGGAAGGGAAGGTGGCCCCAGGGCAGTGGGGGCTGACAGCACTGCAGGTGACTTTTGGAAGTACAAATCTCTGCCCTTCCCCATAATGTTGCTCTGTAGCCAAAAGGACAATGAGGACAACCTAAGCAAGAACTGTGAGAGCAACCAGGTGTCAGGTGTCTGGCAGCTCAGTGGCCTGAGGAACTGTCTCTGGAATGGTGACAGGCACAAACCACTGCTGACTTACTTTCACAGCCTACAGATGCAAGTGGATGATGTCCTCCTTCCAGCTCAGGTGCCGTTCACATCCCTTGTTATTCCCATTACAATCCCTGCAGAAAGCTGGTGTCAGCCCATCCCCAAAGAGATCCATGTCTCAGCAGCAGTGGTGGGAGCAGTGACACCCCAGCAATCCCCAGTGCCAAATCCACACAGACAGGGCTGAGAAACAGCCACAAGGCTGAGGAGGAGATGGGCAATGGTATCCAAACCCAGCAGACCCAACAGTGGCAGTAAGGATGCACATACTGTCCCAGCCTGCAGCAGCCCCACTGCAGCCCTGGCATCTTGGAAATGCCAGACTCCCTTCCCGCATCTCTCCCAGTTTCCCACAATTTTGGCTATTTGCAGGAAGGAATCTCACATCAGATACACAAGAACAGAAAACTGATCAATGCCATAGTTTCCTAGTAGCTTTCCAACAGGTATTATTTCTACTGCTGCAATAATGAAGGTTGTGCAACCATGAGTAGAAGGATGTTGAGCTGAGCACAACGTGTTACTTGTGATTATCAGCGCGGGGCTGTCAGGCAGTAGTTAAAAGCTCAAATGTAAGTTTGCTGTTCAGGTAAATGCTCAGAAATGGCACCACAAATGTCATGTAAAGCCAGCACATGTGAACAATTGCCCTTCAGTTATGAATATTTGGATTTTGAACCTTTGTGAGTCATTAATAAATGTTCTATAACTACTGAAGAAAAACAAAGCAGAAGAAATGCATCAGGAGGTGGAAGCATCATGTTCCTTGACGCAGCCTTACAGCCTTCTGCTGCCTCTCACTCTGACTGTCCCTTCTCGATTTTTAAGGGGTGCAGTGTCACTCACTGATTGAAACACAGCAAAAATGATCCCTATGCACCAAGGAAGACCTGCCAGGTCACTGACACATGATACATCAGTCTCAGGAAGGTTTAGCCTGTGTGCAGTGAAATTATCAGGCACACGATGTCCAGATAGATCACCCACACTAGGGCAGTCACTTTCACTCGGGTGTTTTCCTGCATGCATATTGGAAGACCTGATTTTGCTCAGTGCCTGACTTCCAAGGATACTGGTAAAAGCATCCTTCCACTGCCTCCCTTGGCCTGACTGCCATGTTACAGCAGGGTCATACAGTCACAGGCTGCCGAAAATCCCTTGTTTCAACCTGCTGCCTTCCTTGAGGGCTGTCGCATGGTTAGCATGGTTAGCAGTGCTTCCAGAGGCTGAGATCAGAGGATTTGCAGTCTCACATCACGCTGAATGTGAGGGTGGATTCATCTCACCTGAGTTCAGCCCTCTGTGCTGTCAAGGCTTTTACATGGTCTGGTTGTCTGCACTCCCCTTATGCTTGCTGGATAAAAGCAGTTCTTCACCTGACAGTGTTTTAGATGTTTGCCTTTAGGTGTGATGTACCATGACCTGAAACTGCCTCTTTCGCCCATGGCATGAATTTATATCTTTACATTCCCAGTGTCTGAAGCCAAATGGGATGAATCCCACTGGTTTTGGGAAGTCTCTCCAGGATAATTATGCCCCTAATTCCTTTTGAAATGGATGGAAGTGTCTTCTGAGGACTGGGGGCTAAGGCAGGAGTCCCACATGCACCCTTTTGCTTTTCACCCACAAATATCAGTAGATGCTCTTGGACCCACTGCCCTGCAGGTCAGGCATGTTGTAAGCCAGCTCCACTGTGAAGCTGCAAAACTGGGCCAGTAGCAGCTTCCATCAGGAAAACACAAGGCTGCCCAGCTTTGCTCACACATCCCTCTGCAAACAGTGTAATAACATTTATAGTGTTTAGTAACGACTTCATGTCCCAAACTTCTGTTTTGACTAAAAGGCTTAGGACTTCACCTGAGGTTTTAGGCTTCTCCGTCCCTCTCTAGCCCACACCAGGTTGGATCTACAGTACCTGAGGCCAGGCTTCATCCTATTGGTGCTGGAGTCAAGCCCAGGAGTGAGGCATTGGTGCCCAAATGCTGCAGCGCAGGGTCAGTGCTGGAGATGGAGGGTGCCCATCCCATGCAGGTCTTCATTCCTTGTTTCTAAATGCAAGGCTTCACCTGGGACGGTGCTGACAGCAGCAGGGCAATGCCCATTCGATGGGGTTGGAGCTGCAGCTCCGCTCCATCCCTGTCTCCCCAGGGAGCCAGCCATCTGCTAAGCCCACGGTGCCCACAGCTCTACCAGCAGGGCTCTCACCAGGGAGCTGGCTCGGAAGAGAAGCAGCTCAGACCAGGCATGTGAATGGGGTGAGAAAAAAGGAGTCCGGGCATGCCAGGATTCTGCCAAATGCCCCCAAGCTTCATGCTGTTTATGAGCAAACAGTGTAAAGCTGCCTCATGGTCTCCAAGCCACAGCGAACTTCCCAGCAAGAGTCACAGCCTGTGGAGGAATTTTTGCCATGGATAAAGACATCATTTCATCCCACTTGGAGTCTGTCTGGGTGCTGCAGACTGATGCCACTGTTTGTTCTTGAATGTGGCTACAGTGAGCATTGGCTCCAGGGCACTGCTGGAGGTACCCAGGAGCAGTTCCCCAGAGCCTGTATTACAAAATAGCAGCGATTTCATTTAAGTTTCATCTAAAGGTAAAAGAAACAAATGAAGAGGGGAAGTCTGACAGTGCAGAAATGCCTTAGTTCCATTCAGATTACTTCCTATTTTGACTGTGTTCTGTTTGTGGTGATCAAAATAGATTGGCAGGTTGAGGAGAGCTGTGTTCTTGGAGAATTTCTGTATTTCCAGGTTTCATCCAGGTTAGAACAAAAATCAAATTAGCAGTTATGAAGATCTCCATGAAAACACCTTTGTTCCTTCCATACTGCCCATCTCCTCTGCCGCACAAACAGCTGGTGATATTCCAGCAAGAGCTCCTGTTCTCTTTCCCTTTCAATGTAGGAAAGCACACAACAGAAAAACTGCAGATCGTGCAGTGACTGGGACAGAAGGCTGCCAGGATATTAATTTCTCTCCTGTGAGCTCAGCAGAAACGTCTGTGAGTCAGATCAGAAGGGGAGGATTCCAGGGCTGAAATGATGTTGAAACTCAGATCTATGCTGCAACTGTCAGCAAAATGGCTCTTGTCCATCATGGAACTGAAACCAAAAGGCTTATGGTGGTAACACCTCCATAGTCACATCCTACCACCACCACTCTGAAAGTCACCATGGCAGTGCACAGTGGTGGCAGCAAACCCCACAAGAGGCAGTAGGTGCAAGTGCTGATTTGTTGCCCTCAACCCCTTGCACCGTCTTCAGCCCCAGAGGACACCTGGTTGGTGTCTCCAACCATCCAAAGTGTGCTTCAGGTACCCACGAGGCATAGGCTGACCCTCCACATGCTGCCACGGGCGGCTGGGGAACCCAAGGAGCACCCAAGGGCCACGGGAACAATACATGTAAGAAACCAGCATTACTGAAACATCCGGTGGGAAGCTCAGTGCCAGCAGAGCCAGAACAGGCGCCCTGGGTCAAGCCTGGAATTTCAGGTCCAAACCATGCTTCCCACCAGCCATCCTGAGCAGCCTCACATTCTTCCTGTCACTTCTTGCCTAAGATGCAGGACACCAGATTTACTCTCAGCTACATACTTGAGTGCTCATCCTTTCCTCTCCCCATGCTCCGGTTTGTTCTGGCTCAGAGTCCTTCCTTCTCCCCATCAATCTTTCTTTCTTCCTATTAGATTTTCTTCTTTTATTTTTAATACGCCACTTCAAGTGGTTTCATGATGCTGGACAGACTCTTTGCTTTCAAGGACTGCAATAACCATTATCTTTGTTCAGAGAGGAAGGAGCATCAGCATAACGTCTTATTTCACCAGCATTAATTCGGCCAGCAGCACACAAGGGAACCACATGCTGTGTTCAGCTGGGGGTGGCTGGTACATTCAGCAGTGCTGCTCTTCTTTGCACTGCTGAGAGTGTGATGGGGCATCAGGCAGCACCAGAGCAGGTCTTGTCTCTGAAGAGCTGGGGTTACCCACTCTAACCAGCTGGTTTGTGTTGCCTCATGAAGAACCAGCTGCCACAACAGAGAAAGCTGTTGCTGGGTCTCCAAGGCATGGAGAATGCATTGCTCCAACTTCGGGTTAAAATGCAATTAAAGCTTAAGAAAAGAGGATGTGGGCAATGTCACGCTGGGTTTAAACATCTTCACTAGCAGAGATGTTAAATTAATAAATGCCCTTTTCTTCCTGACATCTCCCTCAACAATTCTATATTGTATGAAAAACAAACCGTATGAGGGTGGCAGCAGAGCAGTGTCTGCCTGCTGCGGTCCTGCTGTACTAAACACAGGATGGAGGGATGTCAGCAATGCCATGAGAACATTTCAGATGCCACTGTACAGACACAACCCTTTAGCTGTGCTTTCAGCATCTCTGTGTGCCTGCCCGGGGATGGAGGGCTGGTCCCTGCTCCCCAGGCTTGGAGCTTGTGGGCATTTCTCCCCACGTAGTTTGTAGGTTTTCATCCACTCCACACCTGTGGCTCTGCCTTGAGATAACCAGGTTAACACTTTGCGGCCAACATCACCCTGTCCAGTGTGTTCAGCTGCCCCAAATCACAGAGTGGTTTGTGTTGGAAGGGGCCTTAAAGCTCATCCAGTTCCAGCCCCCTGCTACGGGCAGGGACAGCTTCCGTTAGAGCAGCTTGCTCAAGGCCCGTATCCTTCTCCTGTGCTGAGTCCACCTCCAGCCAGCTGGAAGGACTGGGACTCCCCTGTGGAGGGGGAATAAATAAAGGACCTGGGAGGCTCAGCAGGCAATGAGGGGAATAATAATGGTAAATTGCCAACAGTAATTAACCTGTGCCAGCAGTAATTAACCTGTGCTATCCTGCCTCTGTCTCTGCAGTGGTTACGACTTCGATTATGACTATTACAGGGACGACTTCTATGACAGGTGAGCAGGGGAGGCATCAGCCAAAGGGGTTTCCTATGGGGCAGGATCTTCCCTGCAGCGAGGTGGGGTGGAGGGTGGTCCAGCCCAGGGCAGTGGGGTCCCATGGCCAGGCTGTGCCCCGGCTCACCACCAGCACTGCCTGAGCTCTGGTTGTGCCGCCCAGTCACTGGCACTGCTGCGGGTGCTGCAGGGTTCTTCAGCCTCCCCCCCCCCATGCTTCCATCCCACTCCAGGCTCTTCGAGTACCGGGGCCGAGTGTCCCCGGTGCCCAGGGTGGTCCCTGTGAAGCGGCCGCGGGTCACCATCCCGCTCGTGCGGCGCGTGAAGGCCACGCTCCCCGTCAAGCTCTTTGCCAGGTCGGCTGCCATCGCCAACAGCTCGGCCAAGCTGAAGCGTGAGTATGTGCGTGTGGAGACCGGTGTGCACACGGAGCTCCCATCCCCAGGCAGATGCTCCCAAAGAAAACCTTGGAAACCCCCAGAACATCTAGAAACAACAGCCCGAGTGAGGACTTGAACACACAGGCTTTTTGGGGTGCAAAGGACCAACTATCTCTGCCAGTGCCATAACAGGGAGCAGGGCAGCAAAGCGATGGAGGAGAGGACGTTGCTGCTCCATGCCTCTGTTAGCTGTGTGCCCTGACCACCCTTCCCATGGCTCCTTCCAGCACAGACAAACTCAGATACACGCAAGCATCACCACACATTGACTCCAGGGATGCAAAGAGTATATTTCTAGCATCGGGTTTCTAGTTGAGTTTTTAACCTGCTCAGTGAGGTGTCCCAGGGCTGCCAGAGGGGTGAGGCAGGCACTTTGGGTGCTCTGCAGAGTTCTAAATGCCTTTTTTCTCTTCCTTTCTCCAAGTGAAGTGCAGCGAGCTGCAGACAATCAAAACTGAGCTGACGCAGATCAAATCCAACATTGACGCTCTCCTGGGCCGACTGGAGCAGATCGCTGAAGAACAGAAGGTGTCCACAGGTCAGTTGGGTGCACGCGGGTGCCTCAGGGTCAGTTTAAGAACAGGCAAAGAGTGCAAGGAAGCACCCTGCAGAGCTGGCCACCATCATGGCTTAGAGCATCCTCAGGGCTCTGACGGTGAAGTGTGGAACCCCAGCTTCCAGGGTACAATCTCAGCCCAAAAGTACAGGTTGAATTTCCCAGATTATGGAATTGGGTTTTAAAATGGTGAGATATTTTTCTTTCTTTTGTCATATAGTTTGTATTTTTTCAGTTTTCTTTTTTATTTTATTCTGTTCTGCTCTGCTCTATTCTATTGTGTTCTATCCGCTTCCCATACCCACACCAGAGTGATGCAGACTTGCTCTGCCCTCTCCAGGGTTACTTTTGGGCAGCCTCCTCAAAATCAGCAAGACTTCCCAATACAGAAAAAACAGAAATAAAATAGATGCATTACTCCCCTCCCAACTAAACCTGGGCTCCCACTGGGTTAGTGTCATCAGGCTTCCCCAGCCCTGAGCCAGGTGGCTTGGCTCTTGCTCTCACAGAGGTACGGAAGAAGGTGGAGAGCAGCAAAAGTGAAGTCTCGCAGGAAGACACAGCATCAGAGGCAGAGGCCAACACGGAGGAGCCGCTGAATGGGGACGAGGGCGAGGAAGAAGGTCTAGCACGGGATGAGTGTGAAGATGACCTGGTGAGTTCGGATAACACACTCCTCCCCAAACAGAGGAGTTAAGTAATGGACACAGTTCCACTGGAGCTTACTAAATCCCCAGAAAAATAGTTTCTCATTCAAGAGAAATGGTTGTGTTTAAATCCCGTGATTGCTGACAGCTTGTTCTTTCAAACAGTTCTGCTGCTTGCAAAAGCAATGACCTAGCAGATGCATGTGGAGATGCTGAAGAAACATGGTTGGCTCTTGAAATTCAGACCACATTTATCCTTGATTTCACAGTTTTTAATTGATGATTAAAACAAGTTTTTCTGCTCCCAAGTAATTCTCAGATGGATTGGAACATACGGCAGACAGGCTGTGTTACACTAACCGTACTCTCCTAACAATGCACATTTGCAATGCCCTGTTGACTGAACAGGCACCAAATGCCATAAACCTAGTTGTAAGGTCCGAGCAAGCCACAGCTCTGTGCGTGGAGCTGTACATCACTGGGAGGGCAGCACTCAAGCAAGGCTGGCCTGGTGTCATGCACACATCAGTCCCATTGGCATTAGTCCCACCCTGAATTAAGGACATTCCCAGTGAACCCAGTAAGACTCCTCTGAGAATAGGATCAGCTCCAGATCCAGGCAAAGAGCAGCAGGGTGCTGGGGTGCAAGGGCAGCCCTGCCTCATGCCTCTTCTGCAGGACTGCAGCCCTGGGAAGCTGTGCTCGTTGGCACAGCTCTCCTGCTGAGGTCTGGGGATGTCCGGGCAGCCTCTGAGCCTGCGTTGAGTGTCCCCTGCAACAGCTCTGTGCATTCCCCTTCCCTTCCTTCTGCTTCCTCACTGGTGGCAGCAGAAGTGAGGATGAAGCTCAGCATCGCTGAGGTGACCGCCCCACATTGACATGCACAGCCTTCCTCTTGTGGCCTAAAAGCTCCTCTAACTCAAAACGCTTCCCAGCTTTTTTGTAGTCTTCTGCTCTGCCTCACCTTAGTCATGATGGGATCTAAACGTGGTGTTTCAGCTCTTCTGGTTTCTGGTGCCTCACAGCTGAAGTCCATGACCCCTAAATTGGAGAAGAGCTAATTAAGGGGAGACATCATAACAGATCCTATAAAGAAAAAAGGCAAAAGCTGGCCTCCATCTCTGTGTCACTTAGGAAAAGGAAGGCCAGGTTTGAATTACATCAAGGGGAACAAATGCTAGCAATCGGGAAACTTGCAGATACTAATAATGATAACACACAGCCTGTCAACAAAAAAATGTGGATTTTCCTGCAATTAGTGGGATAAGGAAACAGAGTGGACAGACATCTGCTGGCAATGATTTAAGAAGAATGGTCTTCATTAAGAGTAGATGAACAAGATGACTATTTCAGCTCCCTTTCAACTATTTTCTGTAACTCTGTGCTCCTAAAGTGGTGTTGAGATCAGAAACATTTTACTGCCAACATCAGACAGGCTCACATGTGCTCAGCATGCTTAATGTGTGCAGTTCGTCTGCAGGGATGTTCTCTTAAACGATGCAAGGTGGCTCACAAAAGCCGTCCTTTATATTCTGCTCCTGACCTTACAACACTGAACAGATCTAAAGTCTTCCCAGTTCCAGGGGAGCACCTCTTTTATCCCATGTCTCTTTGGCTTACAGACAGCAGTGTAGCCTTCATCACTTGCTGTTCATGGACATGGTGCTCACACCACTCCATAAAAACATTATCTACCCTTGCATCATAGGAGAAGAGACAGAGGTCAGACAGATCTGACCTAGTAGTCAGTTTATTGAGATGTAATCAGTAAATTTAGGTATGTAAAATACTTAATAAGTACAGTTGGACTGGCAGTCAATACTCTACTGTATACCACACTTACAGTATGGGATACAAAGATAATGGTGTAAACTTCTTATATGTGTCTTAAATGTTGCATGCATGCCAAAAATGTCACTTACCAACCCATCGATGCCAGGTGTCAGGTAAGGGATCTGTGAGACGTGAGGGGTAAACTTGAGAGGTGTCCCTGCCGAAGCGGAGATCCCTGCCCAGTGCTGAGGAGGGAGAGCTCAATAGGCCCTCGTGGCTGCAGATATTTATAGTGTGAAGTGGTTGATTCCTAGTCCTATACTGTACTGCCTTCATGTAGTTCTGGCCATTTATCAGCCCAGTCTCCAGCCAAACCATTTCTGGGGGCTTGGTGCTGGGTTCTTACGCAACAGGATTCATTTTCTTCTGCCTAGACCCAACTCCAGCACAAATGAGAAGGACACAGTTTGTGCAAGGCAGGAACCAGACCTGCCAACACTTGGGCTGTACCCAGCACAAAGACTTCCCCACCTTGAACCTCTTCCCCATGGTGACAGCTAGGGAATATCCAATTGGGCTTGGGTCTAAGGTCTCACCTATACCCCGTAGGCAACTGGAGGATGTCTCCTGGCAACCAGCAGGCCTGAGCATCCCTGTTTGTAGGGGAGTTCACCTCAGCCCATATGAAAACGCTATGGCTAAGCAGGGTGCTGTTTCACAGTGCTGCTAGCCACATCTGAGTGAGGGGAAGCACTTTAGACCTGGTCTCCTTTGCCTCCAGAGCAGTGTCCCATGGGCTTTTGCTACGCAGATCCCTGAACTACCCAAAATCTGCTCTCTTAAATTCAGGGGTTTGATTCTGTTCTTTATCTTGGTCACTTCTTTCACAATACTCAACTTCACAGTCTCATGGTGGCTCCATCTTCACACCTTCGACCAGCTCCTCCTTGGCCATGAGCAGCAGTCCAGAAGAACACCTCCCCTGCAGAGCTGGTCAGTCGGCTGTGTCTAGAAGTTATTCCTGACACTTTCCAGAAATCTGGGTTGCTGCACCCAGCCCTGCTGCCTCCCACACCTTGCAGGGTGGTTGGTGTCCTCAGGTGTCTAGGGGCCTGTGATCAGGAGGCTTCCTCCAGCCTTCCCCTTCATATCCGATGCTCTGTAGCAGATACCTGCCATGATGGCTGGCCCCTCATCCTCACCCACTTTTCCAAGGCAAATCCCTGTGATGTGGGCTGTTCCTTTTCCCAGAGCACATGCCACCTCACCTGGCTTTCCAGAAGAGCCTGTTCCCAGGGCGCTGCCTGCTCTGTCATTACAGGGAAGGAGCCTTTATTCTGTTGCCAGCAGTCATAAGCCTCCAGACTTCCTTCTCTTGGGAGGCTCCATCCACAGCTCCTTTAAGCCTGGTCTCCAGCTTTTCTTCTTTCATGCATTGCAGTCCTGAGGCTTTTTGCCTGCAGGGTCTCCCTGTCTGTAAAAATCTGTATCTCCCTCAGTGCCCTGTAAACCAGGCTGCTGCTACCAGGGTTGAGGCTGGGTTCCCTTGCCTTCCCTTTCAGATTACCCGTCATCCCCTGCAGGCATCCAGATTCATTTCCATCTCTAAAATATTCACCACAAAATTTGGCTTGGTCAGGAGATAAATTCCTACTGCTGAGCACCTAATTCTTTTAAATTATGCTGCATTGCAGGGTGGCTCCAGGAGGGGGTACTTCCACATGCTGTGCTTTCAAAACCACTGTTGCATGGGGAGTGGTTCAGCACATCAGCACGGTTATTGTGGCCTTTGAAGTGAAAAAGATTATGAATGTTATCATTCTGGATGATGAGTTCTGCTGCAGACTGGGACTTCTGTGTTCAGTAGCAGTTATTACATTGTGCATGATTTGCCATTGCAAACTGGCTACCCCTTAGTATCACTGGTCAGTTCCAGTGATGTGGGAATGCCTGTTCCCTGGTGTGTCCTAGGTCCCAAATCAACTTCTCACAGTGCTACAACGAGGTGTGAGCTGTGCAAGCACATGCAGTAACGTTTATGAAAGTGCTGAGCATGGACTTAACCTGTCTTCATTAGGCATCCAGTCTAACCACACAGGCTCAGGACTTCTCCTGGGACATGCCCACTGGAGGTGCAGACTCTGGTGTAGCCCAGATCAGACACCTGGCTTTACACAAGGGAAGCTGGGCTTAATTTCATCCTAGTCCCTTTGAGGCTCAGGAGAAGCCAGACTGCAGACTCCAAGAGGGAATCACACATCCCAGGGCTGTCTGGCAGAGACCTTCCAGAATAAGGAGCCAGAGGAAGTGTCTGGGTTTGCCTGAGGCTGTGTCTGCCAGAAGCCACAGCCGCAACACCCAGTGTCCACATCAGGTGTGTTTTGTAGCTCCTCCACCGCTCTGAGCAGCAGCTCCCTGGTCTCCCACAGCATGGTACCAGCTGGTCACCACATGTGCGGTGGTATCACAGTGTCCCAGGCAGGGCAAGAGGGACATGTGATGATTTACTGTTTCTGGTTCCCTTTTCTCTCCAGGAGAACAGCCATTACACAGATGTGGAGGATGCCAGACTACAGTAACCAGGTATCACGGTATCACAGTATGTTAGAGATTGGAAGGGACCTCAAAAGATCACCTAGTCCAATCCCCCTGCCGGAGCAGGAACACCTAGATAATGTTACACAGGAACATGTCCAGGCGAGTTTTGAATGTCTCCAGGGAAGGAGACTCCACAACCTCCCTGGGCAGCCTGTTCCAGTGTTCTTCACCCTCACTGAGAAGAAGTTTCTTCTCAAGTTTAAGTGGAACCTCTTGTGTTCCGGTTTGTACCCATTACCCCTTGTCCTATCATTGTTTGCCACTGAGTAGAGCCTGGCTCCATCCTCGTGACACTCCCCCTTTACATATTTATATACACCAATAAGGTCACCCCTCAGTCTCCTCTAAACTATAGAGACCCAGCTCCCTCAGTCTTTCCTCATAAGGGAGATGCTCCACTCCCTTAATCATCTTCGTTGCCCTGCGCTGGACTCTCTCCAGCAGGTCCCTGTCCTTCTTGAACTGAGGGGCCCAGAACTGGACACAATATTCCAGATGGGATCTCACCAGGGCAGAGTAGAGGGGAAGGAGGACCTCTCTCGACCTACTAACCACCGCCCTTCTAATACACCCCAGGATGCCATTGGCCTTCTTAGCCACAAGGGCACAGTGTTGGCTCATGGTCATTCTGTCGTCCACTAGGACCCCCAGGTCCCTCTCCCCTACACTGCTCTCTAACAGGTCATTCCCCAACCTATACTGGAACCTGGGGTTGTTCCTGCCCAGATGCAGGACTCTGCACTTTCCCTTGTTATATTTCATCAAGTTATTCCCTGCCCAACTCTCCAGCCTGTCCAGGTCTCGCTGGATGGCAGCACAGCCTTCTGGCGTGTCAGCCACTCCTCCCAGCTTAGTGTCATCAGCAAACTTGCTGATAGTACACTCAATTCCCTCATCTAAATCATTGATGAATATATTAAATAATACCGGTCCCAGTACTGACCCTTGAGGCACTCCACTAGATACAGGCCTCCAACTAGACTCAGCCCCATAGACTACAACTCTCTGGCTTCTCTCCTTCAGCCAGTTCACAGTCCACCTCACTACCTGATCATCCAGACCACACTTCCTCAATTTAGCTGTGAGGATGCTGTGGGAGACCGTGTCAAATGCTTTGCTGAAGTCAAGGTAGACCACATCCACCGCTCTGCCATCATCCATCCGCCGTGTTATTTCCTCATAAAAGGCTAAGAGATTGGTCAAGCATGATTTCCCCTTGGTGAAGCCATGTTGACTGCCCCTCATAACCCTCTTATCCTTGATGTGCCTTAAGATGGCACCGAGGATAAGGTGTTCCATCACTTTCCCAGGGATGGAGGTGAGGCTGACCGGTCTATAGTTACCCGGGTCCTCCTTCTTGCCCTTTTTGAAGACTGGAGTGACATTTGCTTTCCTCCAGTCCTCAGGCACCTCTCCCGTTTCCCAAGACTCGGTAAAGATGATGGAGAGTGGTCTAGCAATGACTTCCGCCAGTTCCCTCAGCACCCGCGGGTGCATCCCATCTGGACCCATGGATTTATGGATGTCCAGATTGCTCACACACTGCTTTTTAGAGGCTGATTCTGAGCAAAAGCTTTTGTTCCATGCATGTTGGGGTGGTTGCTGCTTCAGAAGACGTTCTTTCTCACTGATCCTCGGTGTTTTCCTAGCACTGAGCCTGGCTGCTCAGCTGGGTCACAGATCAGCCCCCCACTCCCTATCCTAAATCACAAATCTTTGAGGTGCAAGGAAAATGATGTACCCTCGTCCTGCCCTTCTCTCCTTGCAGCCCATTCAGAACAGCAGTGAGCAACAGTGTGAGGAAAGCACGAGGCTAAACCCTGTCCTGGCACGTTGAGCAAGACAAGCTGAATCGAAGTGCTGCTGTCATCTCTACCTGGCATTCAAAAGGAGAAACATGGCCTGACATCTTCCATCCATCTGTAAAGCAAAGACAAAGAAACCCCATCATCCCAGTGAATCCCCACTACCCTGTGCAATGGATTCAGAGCTCTGCAAATAGGAGAGGCAGGGTCCAAACCCTGCACAATCCAGAACCATCACTGACCAGATAATGGGAGAGGAGTTGTGTCACCAAATGAGTCAGAGATGTTATGTTAGTGAGTCAGCTTTTTGTAGGAGAGGAGGGAAAGCTAAGCCTAATCCAATAAAGACAATTTTTCCCATGCTAGGTGAGAGCAAGAGCATTTGCTAACTGAGGGAGAAGTACTGTCTCAGTTTGGACAATTTGAGTTCTCACTCTAAAGATCATGCTGAGGAAGAGGGTGTGGGGTGAGCTGTCCTCCCAGAGCAGTCACATCCAGTCGTGTCTTTTACCCCATAAGCTGCTGTGAGTACAGGGTGAACCCCAGGAGTCAGTGCTGGTGCATGTGCTATGTCTGTGCATCTGCTTGAAGAGAGGGGAAGGGGAAAGGAAGCTGCCTGCAGGAAACAAGTGATGCCAAGCAGGAGACACAAAGCGTACATCAGCTTCAGTGATCCAGAGAATGGTTTGTCTCCTCATTCTCCACTGGGAAACCACAATGTAAAGGCTGGCAAGTTGCTGCAGAGTGAGGGGGTTCAAGTGCTATGTGGATGAGACCCTTTTCTTGGACCAGCTGCAAGGGGTGTAATCCAAGCACTTTTCCAGTGCCAGAGACATCAGCCCCTTCCCCAGGGTGCCCCAACCTCTCTTTGTCTTCACACTGACCTGGCACACTGGGAGAGCATGCAACAGCTCCTGCTCCTGACTGCAAAGGCATCCAGTCTCCATCACCAGTCTCCCATCACTGGTCTGATGATCTGCACAGTGTGACAACTGGCCTGAGCATAACGCAACTGGTAACGGTGAATACCCCAAGCATGATGCATGTGAGCGTGCAAGCACCTCCCCTGCCTACCCAGATTCAAGCTGGTTTTGATCCATGCCATGTCCTGCAAGTAGAGGGCTGCAGCAGCTAGCATGCAGCTTGTCATGGGAACCCCCTTACACCAGGTCTCTCAGCCTTTCTCTTCTTGTTCGTTCCTCCTTATCCAGTTTTTCTGAGCTCCAGAATAGATGGGACTGAAACTCACACAGCACTTTACTCAGCCACTCAGATGTGTCCTGCCCATCTCTCCTCTTCCCCTCCATAACACATACATACAGGTCAGTGCTTTGAATCCAGACCAGTGTCCACACCTCCTCCGTGGTCAGACTCTCCCACAAAACATGTGCCCCCCCCCGGTCTCATAGAGTGCTCCCGTGCTCAGAGCCAAACCTCATCTACAGCATCCCTCTTCAAAGGGTGAAGGGGAAAACAGGTCCTGGGGGCAAAGCTTCCCTCCCCTGAGGGCCATTGTGGAGCAAGCATGGCTCTTGAAGCACAATGTTTTATTTGCATTTCTTAGTTTCCAAGAATTCATGAGGGATTTAAGGGATAGCCGTGCTTTCCCCTACCTTTTTCCGGTTCCTGTACAATTTATCCACTGTGTTGTACTGAGCCGTTGTAGAGCTGTTTTCTAGGCTTTGAGAGATGAGCTGCAGTTTTTGCTATGAACTGACTGTGATGCTGATGTCTGGGAGAAAGGTGACCTTGTACATACAATCCTGTATAATAAAAGAAAGAAATCTAATTTGCTTCTCTCTGTGTCATGCGTACACACATACATACATACACACATCCACGTATACATACACACACATGTACACACCTACACACACACCCCTACACACATACGTACACATACACACCTATACACACACATACACACCTATATACACACATACAAGTGCACATACATACACACACGTGCACACACATACACACGTATACACACGCTTACACACACATACACAGCTATACACACACAGCTATACACACATACACACACATACATCCAAACATATACACACACATACACACAAACATATACACACACATACACACAAACATGCACACACACATACATCCAAACATACACACATACACACACACACATACATACAAACATACACACCTGTACACACACACACACACACACACACACATACTTTTTTCCTCTATTTCAGAGAAGTCTTTTCCCTTCCTAAGCTTTCACTCTGCCTGCAGGATTTACTTTCCATTACACAAGGTATATCCCACTGGGCTGAGCCAAACATCTGCATTCACAGGGGCTCTGGGACTCTTCCTCTGGAGGCCTGGGAAATCATTTGATGCAGGAGAGCAGGGTACAAATCTAGGCCCTTAATCTCTGGACTTTGTATGGGCTCAGCTCGTAAGAGACTGGAAAAAGTAAGGTTGCTATTCCAGTTTGCACAAGGCAACAATGCTAATAAATGCTCCTTAAACACAGTGTGTTCTGGCTGTCTACCCAGTCCCTTCCTCAGCAGAGCAAAGCTCACAGTGTTGCCAGCTGCGCGTGTTCACTGTAGTAAACATCCAACCCTGGCACATTTGGTGACTGAATTGTGTTGGGAGGGCACCAGGGACCACATGGGAGAAGCCAGATGATAACCATTTAATTTTCCAGTCTTAGAAGGATGTCTGCTGAGCCTGGCCTGAGCCACGGAGGGCAGCACTGGAGGTCAGAGTTGCCTGTTGCATCTATTTAAGTTCATGGTGAGGCTGGGGATGCTTAAACCGTCCATCCGTCCATCCATCCATCCATCCATCCATCCATCCATCCATCCATCCATCCATCCAGCATCCACGCATGCATCCACAGAATCACAGAATAGTTAGGGTTGGAAAGGACCTTAAGATCATCAAGTTCCAACCCCCCTGCCATGGGCAGGGACACCTCACACTAAACCATCTCACCCAAGGCTCTGTCCAGCCTGGCCTTGAACACCGCCAGGGATGGAGCATTCACAACTTCCCTGGGCAACCCATTCCAGTGCCTCACCACCCTCACAGTAAAGAATTTCTTCCTTATATCCAGTCTAAACTTCCCCTGTTTAAGTTTGAACCTGTTACCCCTTGTCCTGTCACTACAGTCCCTAATGAAGAGTCCATCCCCAGCATCCCTATAGGCCCCCTTCAGATACTGGAAGGCTGCTATGAGGTCTCCACGCAGCCTTCTCTTCTCCAGGCTGAACAGCCCCACCTTTCTCAGCCTGTCTCCATACAGGAGGTGCTCCAGCCCCTGATCATCCTCGTGGCCTCCTCTGGACTTGTTCCAACAGTTCCATGTCTTTTTTATGTTGAGGACACCAGAACTGCACACAATGCTCCAGGTGAGGTCTCACAAGAGCAGAGCAGTGGGGCAGGATCACCTCCTTGGACCTGCTGGTCACGCTCCTTTTGATGCAGCCCAGGATATGGTTGCTTTCTGGGCTGTGAGCGCACACTGAAGCCGGCTCATGTTCCTCTTCTCATTGACCAACACCCCCAAGTCCTTCTCCGCAGGGCTGCTCTGAATCTCTTTGCCCAACCTGTAGCTGTGCCTGGGATTGCTCTGACCCAGGTGCAGGACCTTGCACTTGTGATCCATCCATCCTTCCATCCTGCCATCAGTCACCAGTTCACTTCAAGATGAGGAAAGCAGCATCAGACTAATGGCTGGGTCTTAGTGGCTGGGAAGGAGGAAAGGGGGGGGGGGGGTGGGAGAGGGGAAGAATAAACGCAAATCAAAACGTTTTGCCATCAAGAAGATCAAATGAGCTCAACCTTAGGTCCATTGAGCCAGGTACTTACACTCTGAGAGCTATCTCAGTGCCTCAGAGGAGGGCACAGCACTTCCCTGCTCATCTCAACCCCATCACCTTCCCCACCACCCAAACACAGCCTGGCACTGGGCTGGGGACAGGTGGCTGCAGTACCATGAAGCTCATCGACTTTAGGCCATTAGAGCATGGTGGAGGCATCCTAGCAAACATTGGTTTGATTTTGTTGATTAATTGGGGGGAGAGTGAGGGACTTTGGGAACTCTTACAGCAAATATTAGCAGTTATTCGTGGCAATTAATAGTTACAGCATTCATATCTTCATTGGCAGTTATGTATGGCAAGCTACTGCCATTGGCTGTAGACAGGGCCTCAACAAAATGAGTTATGGGTTTTTCATGCTCATTGAGTTCTGTGTGTGACCATCTTCACATGAAGAGGTGAGGGCACAGCAGTGGGTGGGAAAGGGAACACACACCACCTCTGTCGCCCCTTAAGGCCATAGAGCAGCTGCAAAGCTTCCTGCTGGCTTGTCTGGGTCCATCAGGAGAGGAGGAGCAGGAGAGGAGGTGTCACCCCATCCCTCTGAGCACTGCTTGCCGAGGGATGGAGAGGGAGGGCAGGGAATGGCAGATGCTGATGCAGGGGCATGAGGCCCAGAAGCAGAGCTTAGGAGAAAGAGGGAAGGGAGAGCACATGGTCCAGAGCAGCTGGGGCTTCAGAGATTTAAGGATTCCATAAGAGTTACAGTGAGCAGGGTACGGACAAAGCCATTGTGCTATCAGGATGGCAGTCTGCTCCTGTCCCCTGACTCCCCCAGCCCATCTTCCCAAGTGTGAGCACACGTGTGAAATACAGCATGGTGTGCTGCACGCTCAAAGCACAACACAGCACCTCGGCCACAGCCCATCCATCGGCATCCCCAACCCCAGCCTACACCACACTCTGCTGTCGCAGGGGAGCAGACGAGTGAAGAGCAGAAGCCTCGTTACTGGGCTTGTCCTGATGAACAGGAAGATTTCTGGTGCTTCTCAAAAGCATTTTAAACATCTATGACACAAAAAGATCTGCTAGATCTTACTAGCTCTTGAATGAATATAAAGGGGTCCCACCTGACATGCATCCAACCTCTTTCCACGATCCATTGTCCCCATGGAGTCACTCCATGTAAATTATCCCTGTCCTGCTGGAACGTGGGAAGATAAAGGTTGGGCTGGTCCATTATCCCCAGCATTTCCTGCAAGACAGCAGTTTATTCATCTGCACATTCTGAAGAAAAACAACCAGCATAAACTGAGCAACTCAAGTGAACATAAAACACAGTTTCCATCTTGTGGACTGGAAGCAAGAAATGCTTTTGTTAAAGGCTTTCCCCCCCACCCTCAAAGGCGAGATCTCATTACCAAGAGTCCTGGACCTTGCTTGGCTTCTCACATTTGCTGCTGTGCTTGTTGCCATCCCATCTGCGTTTGGTGGCAACAGCAGCATGGTCTTTGTTGTAAACAAAACCAGAGGTCACTGTGTCCCTGCTGCCTTGCCAGCACCTCTGGAAAGAAAATAAGAAACGTCTGAGGTTGCCAAAACACTTTGGCATTAATATGCTGCTCCGGATGGGAACAGCAGATGGGCAAGAAGTTTTGGTGCTCTGCTTTTTCATATGCTGGCCTTGGCAGTTTCTAGAGCAATAGAGTAGGGTTATTGCAGTGCAAATCCTCCTTTTATGTGTTTCTGGAGATGGAAAGACCAAAACACCTCTAAATCTTGCATTCAGTTTGAGTCCAGAGATACTTTGTTGTGCCCCCATTGACTTTAATAAATCCCTTTAATGAGCATCACAATTAAAGTCCATGCAGTGCTTTGGAAATACTTCAATTCCCGCAGCTGTAATAGGATACGTTCTTTGGGGAACTTGTGAAATCCAATTGCTGCCTCTGTGAGCGTTTTTGTATCCGTCCTGCAACGCCTTCCCATTATCTGCAAGAGATTTAATTCCAGATCTTTCCTCTTCTCAAGAAAGTTATGGAAACATTTGGAGACATGACCACGAACCCTAAGGGCTCCTGTGGATTCTGTCCACCCTTTGCCAGGAAAACACTCCCAAGCCTTGGATTGGGGGCGGTCTGATGCCAAAAGGACTCAACCCATAAACCAAATCCTCTGTTAGTGTGTGGCAGAGGGGCTCAAGCGGTCTCATTCTTGCCTGTACTGAGCCCCACACCACCGGCACTGCTCATGTACCCATCATGGTGATGTGCGGATGGGTATGTGTCAGTACAGACACACTCTATCACTTTAGCAAGAAAACCCTCAAGTTTAGCCCACATTTATTTCCTACCAGGTGGATTCTTTTCCCTGACAGTTTGAGAGGGTTCCTCAGAATTTCCCACAGATCCCAGCTTGCACATCTTCCCTGTGCTCGCAGCCCCAGCGATTCACCCAAAGGAGACACAAAGAGAGTGTATCAAGATAGATGAGATGAGAAAGGGTAAAAGGAATTATCCTAATAGGATGGGATGTTTATTGAGACATCCAGCCTTATGCTGTCATCACCATTGGTTGTGTATGGAGAATGTCTGCGTTGGAGAATTGCTACACACATAGCAGGGACCAGCTTAAAGAGTCTGTTGAACTAGAACCAGTAAAGAAACAGTGAGAAAATGACCACACAGACGATATACAAAGAACCCAACTGAGAGACAGAAAAACTCTGCTCATACCTTAATTCATATGTGGCAATAGAAAACATACAGATAGCACCCAGTGGGGAAATAAAAGATTTTATATAGTCTAATCCTTTCAGTACTTCAGAAGACAAAGGCTGGCTATAGAGATGGTGTGACAGAGCACTGGATGGGAATGCAGAGGGATGGGCTGTAGCTGTGGGCTTAGTTCCTACTTCGGACTCATTCCCATGCTCCTCACAGCACTCCCTTCTCCCCTTCCTCTGGGTTCCTGCCTCCTTTTAAGCACAATTTCAACCCACAAGGCTATGGATATACAAGACCCACTGTGAATATCATACTCCTCTGGAAAACATTCAATGTGTAACAGGCAAAGCATAGTGCACTGGGCATCGCAATCCAAATTAGAAAGGTAAATCTGATATACACAGTCAACTTTTTTAAGAGCAGAGCTCTCAAAAGACAGTATTTCAAGACAGCAGGAATACTAACCCAGAACTAGTGCCTCTGCACACACAGTCGCTACCTTTCTGATTGCATTTCTGTTTTTCCTCTATGGCATTTGCATACCTGCCTAATCCTCACCTTTTGCTATTTCTATACCTCATGCTTAATCTTATTTTATCATTAACTATGTGTTTCCCTTCTGTATTCAAGGACTCTCCAACCTTCACAGCAGAACTCCTTTCTGCTGCCTGGGGACAACCACAGCTCCATCACTGGTAAAACAGCAGGAGCAGGACCGCTGTGAGATGCCAGTGAGGGATGTTGGGCTGCAGAGGGGAGGTAGGCACAGGCAGGAGGGGCTCCCCATGTTTGCTTGGGGGTTCTTTCTGCTGGCTGCTGCTGAGCCATTCGGGGAGGGGAGGACAGGCTGGGCAGCACGGCTGGGACATCCACTCATCTTCACCCTGTGCTCCAGCTTGGTCTTCTCACTGCTAGGCAGATCTGCTTCATACCCTCATAGGCCAAAGCATCCTGTCTCCTGATTTTGGCCACCTCAGAAGACACCTCTCTGTCCACAGCATCACCGTAAGGCACAGACATGGCTCCAGCCCTAGCACACTTGTAGAATCCCAGATTGGTTTGGGTTGTAAAGGACCTTTAAGCTCATTCAGTTCCAACCCCCTGCCACAGGCAGGGACACCTTCCACTACAGCAGTTTGCTCCAAGCCCCATGCAACCTGGCTTTGAACACTGCCAGGGATGGGGCATAGATGAGCACTTGTCATTCTTTAAGCCTGAACATGCTCTTGGTTGGGGGCAAGAATTAATGGCCACCTCCCTCATCCAGAACAAAGTGTAGAGGCAAACAATGTGTTTCAGCACACAGCTTAAATGAATTTGAGAGAATGGAGTAGGCCTGGAAATAAAAACAAATTGTCATGTACAAAAAATTGGAGACTACATGGCCAGCCCCAGGCAGCCTCAGCATCAAGGAGACCTCAATGGACATCACAGCCACGAATGTAAATAACAATGTCAAGAGAACCCAAGAGACCTCTGCACAGCTCCTGCCGATGAAAGAAATGCAATCCTCTCTGCTGGCTGGGACTTGTAGGAGAGCAACCCATTGTGTGAGGGTGTCCGAAAGTGTAGAGACAATGCAGCAAAGAAAAATGCTTTAAGCTTCATTTCAAATGAGCTCACATTTCTCAGAACTGATTTTTTCGTGTTCATGGTGGAAAAAAGGCAGTTTTGGTGCTGAACAAGGGCATAGCACAAGGCCTGCAGCAGGCTCTGAGGACCATGAGCAGTACAGAAGGCCATTTCAGTCCACAAAATTAAAGAGAATTAAACCTTACTTTTTCCTTGCCTTGTTTTCAAGATTAATTACATCAAGCTTTCCTCCCTGTAACAACAGCAATAAAGCTCCCTTTTCCTTTTTAATGAAAATGAATATTAGCAGAAGAGCATTTTAAGATACATTATAAACAACAAGATCCAGCTGTGTCACATAACACTGGTGACAATTAGGCCACAAGCATGTTTTGCCGTCAGTCACACAGTCCCACTCCACCCCGAGTGCAATGTTCCCACATGGAAGAAACAAATGTACAAATTCCATGGGATTAATTACCCAAAGCAATACTGGGGAAAGAAACAAAGGTTTTAAAACTACGTTGCTTTGGTACAGAATGTAGAATTAAGGGAACTGCTTCTGTGTTAGAAAACCCAAAGTCTCTGCGAGCCCAGAAACCCACTATGAAAGATGCAATGGGCTGAAGATGGGGTCATTTCTCCATGGTATTACCCATTTCTGCTGGGTATTCAGCAGAAGAATTATTAGTAACACAGATGGAAAGTTATGACTGTTTTATCCCAGAAATATACTGTTATTTGCAATATGCAAAGAAGAATAAAGGATGAACAGCAGTGCTTGACACTGTCCTGCACAACATCATTTTCTCTAAACTAGAGAGATACGGATTCTATGGGTAGACCACTCAGTAGATAAGGAATTGGCTGGATGGTCACAAGTTGTGGTCAGTGGCTTGATGTCCAAGCGGAGACCGGTGACAAGCAGCATCCCTCAGGTGCTGGAACCAGTGCAGTTTAGCATCTTTTTTGTCGACAGGGACATGGGGATTGAGCATCCCCAGCAAGTTTGCTGATGACAGTGAGGTGTGTGGTGAGGTCAACACACTGGAGGGAAGGGATGGGATCCACAGGGACCTGGACAGGCTGTAGAGGTGGGACCATGAACCTCATGGAGTTCAGCAAAGCCAAGTGCAAGATCCTGCCCATGGGTCAGGGCAATCCTCAGCGCAAACACAGGCTGGGAGAGACCGGATGGAGCAGCCCTGAGGAGGAACTTGGGGCTATTGGGTGAGGAGAAGCTCCCCATTGACCCAGCTTCAGTGTGTGCTTGAGCCCAGAACCATGCCATGTGCTGGGCTGCACCCCCAGAGTGTGAGCAGCAGCTCAGGGAGGGGATCCTGCCCCTCTGCTGTGCTCTGGGGAGACCCCCCCTGCAGCCCTGATCCAGCTCTAGGGCAGCAGCAGAAGAGGGACATGGAGCTGTTGGAGCGAGGCCAGAGGAGGCCACGGAGATGCTGCAAGGGCTGGAGCAGCTCTGCTCTGGAGCCAGGCTGAGAGAGCTGGGCTGGGGCAGCCTGGAGAAGAGTAGGCTCCTGAAGGGGAGACCTGAGAGCAGCTCCAGTGCCTAAAGGGGCTGCAGGAAAGCTGGAGAGGGGCTTGGGACAAGGGATGTAGGGACAGGCCAAGGGGAATGGCTTGAACCTGCCAGAGGGGAGACTGAGATGAGCTCTTAGGCAGAAGCTCTTCCCTGTGAGGGTGCTGAGGCGCTGGCACAGGGTGCCCAGAGAAGCTGTGGCTGCCCCATCCCTGGCAGTGTTCAAGGGCAGGTTGGACAGGGCTTCAAACAACCTGGCCTAGTGGAAGGTGTCCATGTCCGTGGCAGGGGGTTGGAGCAAGATGGTCTTTAAGGTCCCTTCCAACCCAAACCATTTTATTCTATGGTATAAGTTCAGGCTGACTGACAGCAAGATGTCTTCCATATAATTCTCCCCGGACCTTCCATGACAAGCCTCAGAATTTCTTTTACATATTCTGGGCTAGAAAACATGAAAGGAACAGACCTCTGATTCTATGATTCTACGACCTGCCACAGCTTTGATTACTTAGATAAGATGTACGAGCACTCTGGCCATGGCAGGAGCCATGGAGAGGAGCAACACAATTGCATCACTATGGTCTTTGTTAGCTCCCAAGCTCCTCCCCAACTGTTCAAACACAAATTCCATTCTGCTCTGTTTCAGTACCTAAAAAAAAATAAATCTCCATCAGTACCACACAGCCAATTTTCAGCTCACAAAGCATGGAGGAACACAGTTTGTCTGCCTCCAAATATATGCCTGCATGCAGATCCAAGGCAAAGCTTCCACCTTACTCTAGTAGACTCCAGCCTTAGCTTCTTACTTAGATTCAACCTAAGTACAAAACCCTATTGCCTCTGAACACACAACTGCACCTCACACTTACACCACCCTTACAAGCAGCAAGAAGTGCTTGTGTTCACACCACCCTTGCGGCAAATTATATCCACTTTGAATGTGGGCTGGAAGGTAATTTAAGAACATTAAAACCAAATCAACTCTACTCCTTAACACAGAACTTCTCATGCATCAGTGAGGTTATTCCACATAGATTAAGAGTCTACAGCTCAGGATGTTGCACTCAAATACTAGTTAACCAAACCTTCAGGATTTCATGCAGACTCAAAATGTATCTTTAAGATATACCTATAAAGCTCTTTTGTGAGCTAGGAGAGCTCACAGGGTTGAGCATTTATTGATTTATTAACTTCATCTTTTTGATCCAAATCTACTTGAAGTCAAACTTCATATTTAATGCACTAAACTACAGCATAGTCATACTTTCTAAGGTATGTTAAAGTTATCTGACCCAGGAAAAAGCAAGCATTTAAAAACAGAAAGTACCACTGGCCTCAGCTGTTTTCAGTGTGTCCCAACAGCAAGTCACCAAAACGAAGAGGCAACTAGCATTTCTCCAAATGGTTTTACTTCCAACAGGAGAATGCCTATTTGCTAGAGAAAAAAACAATACAACAATAATGTTACAAGAGGCACTGATCCTGGCTTTATTCACTTAAAGATACATCCAACATTTGTTATAGCTCACTTGAAATTCAAAATGCTTTTAAGAAACCAACCATAAATCCTTGATTTTTGCCTTATAGTGCTGTCAGGTTTTCAAATAGCAAGTAGATGACTTCCCGGCAAGACTCTGTTCTGTATTAACATACATATAAAGATTGAAACTTCATAGAAACCCTTCAGTTTCTGGTATCTGCATTCAGCAAATGACAACCGTTTTCCCTGGGGAGGCTACTCTGCTTACCTGCAGGGATGGGTGCGCGGGGTCCTGAGCTAATACACCATATCCTTGGCAATTCTAATGAAAACTGTCCCACTCAGGGTACTCAAGAGGGACTTTCCTCCCTTGTTGCACCTTTGTACTTGGCAGCTGTAACAAAATCTCTATAGCACTAGAAAAAACTAGTTAGGACACACTGGGCATGTCCCCTAGAAGTAGTGATAGTGGCTGCTAGCAAAGAGAAGTGCACGTTAAGAGCAAGAAGCATAATGTGTTAGTTTACAACTCAAACTACTTGGCAGTATCTTCTGTAAATTCAAGATTTATGTAAGACAGTGTGCTGCAGCCATCATAAAATGATATTTAAGGTTTTTTGCTGCATTTAGTTAGATTTTTTTTAAAGTGAAGAGTGCAGGATTTAAGAAATAGAAACATTTCTTCTCTATTAGAAATTGCAAAATCGAGTACTATGACACTATGAAAGCTTACAGTACAGTTCAATTCTGTTAAAATTCAGCATCAATGTGGTGTCTGAACTATTTCAGAGCTACATTCTGCCTGACTAAGCAGTTATCAACAAGTCCTGATGTCACTTTTTGTGCAAAATGCATCCCCTATAAATGTGGCTATAAAAGCATGCGCAGTTCTCTCATGTTGGTGTATCACCCCTGTAATTTTCTGTGACTGGTTTCTCTGTTTAATGACAGCCTAAACTAAAAATAAGCTTGTTACGTAAAAGCAAAATAACTTTTATCTTAAACTTTATTCTGGGTCTTGGACATAGTTCAGTGATATGATCTGCAGAACAACACGCCAACCATTACCATGAGCTGTTTAAAAGAGGAAACTGAAGGAAAAATCCAAATCATAGACACTCACTGTTATAGTATCTTTAATTTATCTTGTGTTTTACAGAACTGTGAATGGATTAAAAAGCACCTCCTTTCCCATCACGTTCCTTACAGTTGGTAAAATATATTCAATGAGCAAATGTATGTGAACAGCTTGAGGATCTGCATCTTGCAAGGATTTCACAGACCAATCAAAAGCCAAATTTCTTGTAGTTTTTACAATCTTGTTCTAATACAATGGTAAATCCATTCCGATTGTAAACCTGTCCAGTCATATCTCCCCAGAACACTTTGCAAAATCCAGTGTTGATTAGCAAACTAGTTAGCTTTGGCACGGAGCTGTGCTCTCTTGCCTGTGACAGCCTGGAAACCAGTTTTGATGCTGGCGACGGAGCAGCGAGAGTGGCAGGTCTCACACTGCAAGAAATATAATCTGGTGTCCTTCTGTAGGATTGTGTCCGGTGACCGACACGTATGACAGGTGACATACTCCTCTGCAGAAAAGGAATTGAGTGGCAGTTAAAAAAATCATGCACTGTCAGCAGACAAGTCACCGCTTCTTCAGCCTTTAGTTTAACAGTTGCCTTGAAAGGCTGTTCAAGTGCATTTACTTAGAAGTGGCTTACTATGAAAACCACAGAGGCTGAGGCAACCTAAAATTCCCTTTAGTTCCCAAGTTAATAAAGACTAGGTTTCAGATGGAACATTAAGTGCTGACACTGGTGCTTTAGAAACAACAACCACTAGTTAAGATTTCCCACTGGCGTTCCGTAACTTCCTCTGCTGAAACAGCAACTCTGTGACAGACAGAACATTAAAGAAGTATATTTTGTTACCTATAATCTATAGTACTTTGAATAGCAGTCTGTGACAGGCACGATGTATTTGTTAATTAGCATGCAAATTAAATTAAACACAAAATTAACATTAAAATTAACAATCACTGTTTTCCATAGTCCTCAACGCAAAGAAATGATCATCAGAAGCAAAAGCACAATTCCCAAATGCTCTTACTGTTTTCCTTGGTATGTTTTAGTGCCAGGACAGCATACAACTTATGTGCTTATTAGAAGCAGGGTAGAACCACCTGTACTTGCATTATTCCATTATAAAGCTGAAACAAAGTTATAGCTTCTTAGAACAGAACCTGCACAGTATTCACACACACATGAGCCATATGTGGACCACTGGTCATCACAAAGGTTCAGAAAAATCAGTAATGGATAAAGGAGTTCTACTTACTGATATATCTTCTCAAGACATTTTCTATCTGTTTTTGCTGGAATCTTCCTTTGATTACAAGTTGGTTGTTACCATCTATTGAGCCACTAATTTGAAAGAAAAATCAATTACTTAATTTGCAGAAGATGCCAAGCATTAAAAGAAGTCACGAAACAAGTGTAAAACAACATGAAGCAAGATAATGATGCATTCTTCAAGGTAAAAGCAAGCCAGAATTACTTTGGGGGAAAAAACGCAACATTCTGAAGGTACTTAAAAGCCTACAGGAAGTTTTGCCCAAACATAACCCTCACTGCAGTAAAGGCAAACTCCGGCAGAGATCAGCCTCATAGTTAACTACATCAGAAGAGCTTTACAGAACTGGAAATTAATACCTGCTTAGAAGTGACCAAGACGGCCCTCTAGTAAGGTTAATATGGACAGTAAGACCCTCTTACAGCCATTTGGATGCAGTAAGTTCAATGTTTTTTCACATTACGGTTTCTAAGTCATCTGGAGCTGAAGATACCCCAAAGCCCAATCAAACTGGCATTTGCTATATACACACTGCAATTAGACTCCTTGATTCTCTGTGTTTACATATAACAACACTGTAGTCTACAAAAGAGCAATGACTAGACAACCAGAAAGTACACCACCACAGCATGAGATCTTCAATAAAGTTTTATGCTAAGACACGTGGATTTAACTGCAGCATTAGACAGAGTAACTAGCAACAGGCCCACAAGACCCACTGTTAGGCAGTCAGGCATTCTCTCTTCCTTAGCTACCCATCATCAGCCTCAGCTTGAAATGAGCCACAGAGACACCCTCAGCAACTGTGACAAACAGCTCTGCTATCACATCTTTGAGAAAGGTCCCAAAGAGGGAATTCAAAGCCTTATCCAGACTTTTCCCTGGGACTTAAATTTGCCTCTGTACCTCTTCCCTAAGATGGTATCTCTTCAATCACTCAGCACAGCATCTAAGTGCAGGGAAGAAGAGCCTGATGTTCAAGTACATATAAAAACCCAAGATAATGTCAATCATGCTGCCCTTGTTTCTGACATGCACAAGCACATACACAGCCCAGTAGCCTTACCTTGTACCCAATTCTGCCAACAAAAATGCCAGGAGATGTTTTGGCTGACGATGTAATCTAAAAATAAAGTAAGAATATGTTTAACCTTCCCCTTCCAGAGAAGGCTGGTATTTATACAGGACTGGCAGGCTAAAATGACCTTAAATTATCAAACAGAGGTAGTACCAGAAGGCCTGCACCAAAGAGCACAGGCAGACAGTAACTGAGAAAGCTGAACAGTCCACAATAAAAAAAAGCCACCATCACCCCCCCCCACACACACAATTACAGTAACTACTGAAAGCAAGTTTTCTATTTGAGATTTTTCCATTTTTACTCTCCAGTCCCCCTGCCATTCCCTGAAACAAGTACTACAAGCTACACTTAAAAATTCACTTTAGTGTACTACCTAGCTCTTCAGTATCATTTTACCAGGACTATTTTCTAGCACACTTATGAAACAAAACCAGTATGGATTCCTGTAAGTACCCACCAAGAATAGAACTGCCTTCACAACAAGAAGCGACTAAGACACAGAAAGCACTGCAGAAAACAGTGGCTGGGGGGCGGGGGTATGGGCAGGGGTAAATACGGATTTCCATAGCATTTACCAAGAGAAAAGTATTTGGAGCCAGCTCAAATCAAAGAATTTTCCCCACCCTCTTGCCCAAGACTTGCAAAAAAGTATCAGCAACACCTGATAGGAGGCAGTGAAATCACAAAAGGTTTAGTTTCAGTGCATGAGGCCCGTGTAGCAAGTCTACTATTTTCATGATATTAAACAAGAAATTATCCAATAAACCATCTTCATAAACATGTTATCACAGAGAAATGCAGAAGCAATATGCAGTATGATTGAAATTACTGTGAGCTTACATATGGTTTGCCATTCTTTGGCCAGAAAACATGCACTCAACACAACAGCCAACAGCACAGAAATGTGCATTTACCTGCTACTTCCGGGAGTAAAAGGGGAAACTTACAATTTGCAGATATCTGTAAAGTTGACAAAAGATGTTTTCTTGGTCCCTACTCTTACAACCTGCGGAGGCTTCATGACAAATTTCCGCTTTTCTCCAGCTACCATATCCGGGTTTTTTTCCCGCATGATGTTAAATACTCTATTGAGCAGCTGCCAAAAGAGGGATTCACATCAAGATGAGTATCTTGTAGTTCTCAAATCAAGTACATCACTTCTATAAAACCACCTGAAACAGTGTTTACAATGTATTGTAAACAGTATTAGACCCTATTAGTCTAAACAGTATACAGTATTAGACTCTTTGCCCATTAGCATTTCCCCACATGCTTTTTAACACATGCTTCAAAATGTTCTCATAAATGCAAAACATAAAAGCTGTTTTCCCAAGTGCTTACTTCACATCTACAAGTACCTCAGCCTGTTAGCAGAGGTGTTTTAGCTATCACTAATATTGCCCTATACAAAAATTAACTGTGATATGAGCTTATGACTACAAGTCCTTTAAGTTAGAAACAGGACATGAGCATAATGCTCTGCTCTACTTTTACACATCAATGTGGAAAAAGACTTTTGAACACTACCTCATCATATGTGTAGTCTCTTTCTGAGCCTGCCCATGCAGGTCCTGACTGAAGGCTAAAAGAAATTCCATCATCTTTTTTGCTATCTTCATCCTCAAAAGCTGTAAAAGAAAGTGGTATGGTATTCATTAACAAGAAAAGAAACATTCTTTAACCTCCTGCTTACACCACTTCTAAAGGAACATCAAAGAAGATTCCACTATGATGTGGACACAAGCCTTCTCTGTCTGCCTACTTCTGACATCAGCAGTTATAGAAAATTTATACAGTGCTTTTATAGATCATTTTTCTGATAAATGTAGTGGGTATAGGTAATAAAACAAATTTTGAAACAAAAAAGGCACTTTAACAGAACTTACTCACCTACATGGACTATGCTTCACTTTCAACATCTCACTGAGCTAGATTACACTTTTACCTTCATCCTTCTCCATTATCTCATCTTCATCTGGAAACTTCACATTCTTCTTTTTCTTCTTTTTATTGCCAAGCATGATATCAAGATCATCTTCAGGTTCTACTGCCTCTGGTGCATCTCCTTCAATTTTCAAGTCCTACAAAGAAACAGTACCACTATAGTTCACAGTATTAAAACAAAAATTTCACTGTACAGCATCAGAAATAATACTAGCAGCACACTATATTAGATGAGTACTAATAATATCCATCACAATCCTGACACTACTGCACTACTACCATGAAGCAGGGCCAGATTTTTACCTTCCGATCTAACTTTTGGCAGGTCAGCAACAAGGTCATGCTATACTTACCTAGAGGCATCAGCCATTTTAGGGCATAAGAGAACAAAACACTCTACATGCCAGGCAGTAAGGTAAGGCACACCTGTGCTACTACCTGCAGCTAGTCCAACTTGTTATCATAATTCTGCACATGTACAGAACTCAGAGCAAGTATTTTGTCTGTCTGGAGCAGATCAGAGAGGTATTTTCTTCCCCAAAAGGCAGAATCTAAAGAAGAGGTTTACATATAACATTTCACTGTCCTTTTGCTCTCTGGGCTTGCCAAGTACACTGACAACATGGTACAAAAACAATCTGGAATAAAACTTGGGAAAAGTAAAAATATCTCATACACCTTCTGGAACACAGAACAATCGCTAATCACTTCTAAAGAAAACACTGGAGTAAACCCAGATTTTTTTAGCAGATATATACCCTTTATTTAAAGGGCTGTCCTTTAGAGGACTATTCTGAGTATGCCTTCTAACATCCATTTACTTCTTTCACCCCAATGACAATTAACCTTGATGCTAGTCAACAGTTACTAGAGATGGCAGAATTACTTGCTCATTGTGCAGATCAGTTAGGTTTTCTCACTCCCTACAGGAGCAACTTGTTCAACAGAACCTACTATATATGAAAGACATGGAGAAATATAAGTTTCATCATTAACTGCACTAAGACACAAAAACAGACTCAGAACAGCTCCTGCACTGCCAATCCTGAGAAAATGAAAGCAAGAAAGTTTTCAGCCATAGAGGAGATGGCTTAGTTATAAAAACAAACCTTTAAACCTTCTTCTGCTTCATCTATATCAAATATCTTTTTTGTTTTTTTCTTCTTTTTCTTTTGATTGAAGAAGTTTAAATCATCCAGGTCATCTGTTGCATCTAAAAACAGGATTGCCAAAAGAAGTGTAACTGCAGGAACAGTTTAGGCATTAAGGTTTTCAATTTACATCCAAATGTTCAAAACATTACAGTAAGAAATAAGCAATGGTCTGTAGCCCTTATAGATATCCTTCAGGTTTTAAAGAGGTCATTCTATCTACCCTCAAATACCATAATACTATTTTACAGTTTCTGCATCTGCTAAGTGTATTTTCGTATTTTTTTGTAAAATACTTAATCCTTCTTTCTGCTGTACAAGAGAAACCAGTTACTTGACATTAGAGTGGAGAAGCCTGAAAGAAAAGGAAACTGTAGGAGGAACGTACAGTTTCTCTGATCTAGTGTAGGAGCCAATTTTTACCAACAAACTGGATTTAACAGCAGTCCCTGAATCAGGTCACCGTAAGTGACACTGGCCTCAATTTAAAAAGCAAGGTTATATCCACAGTCACAAGCTTATTTTCTCAAAGATTCCAAAGAACACACTAGTTATCACATTCATAGTCGTCCAAAAACCAGAAACCCTTTTAACCGTATTTCTGTCACCCACACTATTGCTAAATTGTTCAAATGAAAACCACTGTAATTGTGGAATTACTGCAACAAACTGCAAGTGGAAGATTTAAAACTTCATGCTACCTATTTTAGGGATTCTCTTTTCATTGCCTCACACAAAAAACTGTTTGAGTCAGGACAATGGACTTTTCGGAAAGCACTGGTAGGTTGCTGGATGCCTGTGAGTGTGATTTCAACCAGGAAAGAAATATACCCTCCAAATAGGCAGCAGGGTATTTATTACTCAATCCTCTAAAAACTACAACCACAGCATTATACACTGTGATGCCAAATTCTTGAACTGGGGCTCATAGTCTCAAAATACAGAAGCACTACTTTTGAGAGTTTATCTATGTGGATTCACTTTACCTTTCTTTCTGCTGTCTTCTTCATCTGCTTCAACATCTTTGTCTTCTGTTGGCTCAGGTTCAACTTCTTTTGTTTCTGACTGCTGAGTCTCTTCCACCTGTGTATCTCCTCCTTCCTCATCCAACATAAAGGGCTTCTTCTTTTTCTTCTTCTTCTTGCTCATAGTGGGATCGAAAATCATCTGTAAAAGTCAAGAGTTCCTTAGCAGTGTAATAATCACCTACCATTTAATATTTATGACACCTTTAAGTTTCTCTCATTCCTTCAGTTACCCAAACTGTTTCTTGGTTTCAGTCCCCACTAGGGACTTCTCTAGAGCTGTAACAACATAATACAAGTTAGTTGACTCAAACCGGTGATTACAGACTTCTTTACAAACATCACAGACCCATCCCAAAGTATAACTGATGTGAACAGTTAACAAGAGAAGGCTGCTTGACAGAGCAGAGCTTCTGCTACTTTTGCTATGACAGTCCAAGTTTCCTGACATCTGCTCACTAGTTCAGCTGAAAACATATTAAAGTCTTTGACAGACTAGTTACCAACAACTTCTACATTTTACCTACCCCTATGGACTCAAGTTTTAAAATAAGACTGTGCCAAGCAATCACTGAATCACTCAGCATCAGGAAAAACTTCAAGCACATCTATACCCCTAGAGCCTGAAAAACCCAGAAGGGGCTGGTGTTGCAGCAAGACCTGTATCGGCTCTCAGTGCCATGAAGTAGCAAAGGTCTCCTCGTTTTCCCCCCACAGGTGGGAAACAATCTCAGATCAAGCGATTAAAAGCTGTTAATGAGTTCTGTAGCCAGTGAAGCAGCTTCACTCAGCTAGTCTGACTGTGAAGAAGACACTAACCCTAAAACTCACTTTGAACCTACTCATCATCTGCAGACCTGGATATTTAACACATGAGCAATTCAGTTTTCCAACACAGCAACTTCTTGTACTTTTTTTCCACTTAAGATGCAAGTCTGACATCATAGCCATTTGTAGGCTTTGTTACATACATCTGGCCATGTTTTCACACCACAGTATGTATTTAATACATTAAACCATTTTAGAGACTTTAATGAGACTCTTTCACCAGTTTTTCTTATCAAGTAATTAAAGAGTGCTCTCAGAGACAGTTAAAATTCAGCATCACAAATACCCTTGCTCCTGAAAAATACCACCACTTCATCAGAGGAGCAGCTCTCCAACTTCTTGGTTTGTTGCACTCTGCCAGTCTGGCAGTTTCCCTCCCCACACAAAGCAATCTTTCCCTCACACTTGTCATTCTCCTATATATGGTATTCTAGTGATAGTCTTCCATTTTTCTGAAACTTATATGTTTCATAAAGGCTCTGTTCAAGGCAGTAAACTGCACCTATGGGTGTATGAAGCACAGCATCATGGGACACTGATGCTTGAGGCATTCAAACTGCTGAGTGTGTTTTTAGTGGAACACACTGTGCTAGAATAATTTTCAAAGCAGTTCTGCCAGAGGGTTCCCTCCACTGCTCAGACAGATCATGTATGAATCATGCTCTTGTAATGCACAATAATCAAAGAATATGCACAACCGGTTACACTGTCTGCTGCCTTCCTCTTGTAACCTCCAGTCTTCTGAAACAGAAGGAAAGCTGCCTGCACCAGCAAGAGTACACAGCCTTGGGAACAAGCACATGAGCACCACTTTCAAGATCATGACTCATTTCATGGAAGCTTTGCAAGACTATGAAGTTTCATGTTTGCTTAGCCACATGAGAACATGTAAGATTATGCTTAGATCTTAATTTCTGAGAAGGAATCAGCCCACCAGCCCCAAATCACTCTTCTCTGTGAAGAGAAAAACATCTTTCATTCTGAACCACCATAAAGCATATCTTGTGTCTACGAGAGGCAGGCTTTGTCTTCAGTAGTACTATGCCTGAAGTAACCTGAAGTTAACATACAAGGACAACTTCTGGATGCAGGAGATAGTTATAATGCCGAGAAAACAATGTAGCTGGCCTTGAAAAGTGCACTGCTCTGAAGGTCCACCCCATCCAGTCAGGTCAAGAATAGCTTCTGAAAACCTAAGACCTAGTCATCACATGCTAACTGCTCTCCCACAACCTGAGAAGGAGGTCTGTGTTCATCAAGGCCTTCAATGAAAACAAAGCAGGGGTCTTGGGTCACACACACTTTAATAAATCATGATATAAACTAACCAGCCTAATAACCAACTAGTCTGTGGTTTGCCTGACATACACGTCAGAAGTTTCTTTGTTCCTTGTCTCTGTGCAGTATGTTTGATGAGTCGAAGCATTATGGTACCATTTAAGCACTGAAAAACTGTAGAAAGTTGCAGGCCCTCTGCTGAAAGGCCTGTAGCTCCCAACTCAAACACACCAAACCCATGCTTTTCCTGAGTAGACACAGTTACAACTTTCGTTCCTGATTCTGCCCTCAAAGCTAAGTTACTATACAGGGTCATCTGTAGACCACACAGTTCCTTCTCATATCCAGTTCTATATATGCCTACTCCTTATTCCAAATCCCTACAGAGTCAAAATCCCAACTTAGAATCATAGAACAGTTAGGGTTGGAAAGGACCTTAAGATATCTAGTTTCAACCCCCCTGCCATGGGCAGGGACACCTCACAGTAAATCCCATTTCATCAGTCTGAACAAACATGCATGTCTACAGGCACGTCTACAAAGTAGACAGCGACTCCACACTTAGCAAGTTAGTTCAGGAACCCTTACATTATGCTGAGTTGATGCCTACGATGGAGCGCAAAGTTCTTAAGACCAATTGAGACCCAAACCCTCTGGCTCCTCAAAACAACAGTATTATTCACTATTATTTCCTGAAGCTTCACAAAACTACAGGGCAAGAACTTTTAGATATCTAGCAGGATTTTTAGCAAACCAAATAGGGCCTGTATTGCCTCTTCCGTGCCACACCTGTATAGCAGGGGTTTCTACCAGGGAGTCTTGTACACACCTCTGAAAATTTTAAGCTAGAGTCCAGTGCAACAAAATAAGGTTTTGAAACATCTATACCAGTTCAAGGTGCAAGTCTGTCTTCATGTGTCTTCACCCTCCTCAACTTTATAGGCCAGTTGGCTTTAAAGTTTCACCAGCTTAACGTCAGTAACAAACTATTTGCCTCTTAAGAGCCTGAGATACAGGAGTTCCAGAAGGCCTATGTACTTACACATATATTAGCCAGAAGAACTAAGAGCAACACTTCAACTATGATATCTGCTACCAATTTTACTGTGTCAGACTGCTACATAAGCAATCCAGAGATGTAATTTTACTAATAGTGTTCAAGGCCAGGTTGGATAGGGCTCTGAGCAACCTGCTCTAGTGGAAGGTGTACCTGCCTGTGGCAGGGGGCTGGCACTGGATGAGTTTTAAGGTCCCTTCCAACCACAACCTTTCTATGATTCTATACTAGGTATTCTTGATGATACCTTAATGTCAGAACAAATGCATTATGCAAGAAAAATTATTTTCCTGACACTTAAAAGTAAATCCAACCCAGAAACTAGATGAACTTCATGGACCTATTACCACCCGAGACAGAAAGCATCTGATGCAAGGATTCCTGGGTCTTAATTTCCAGAACCAGAGTGCAACCTAGGAATTAGAACTGCAGTTCCAAGGACACAATTAGCCATAAAAATGCTGTACATTCATTCTAGATGCTAAAGCAGCTGAATAAGCCAGGCCCAGCTACCATTAAAGTAATTATTACACTAGTTCTCCTTTATTATGTAGGACAAACCATGACTTGCCTGTGTCCAAGGCTAGAGCGATCACTTTGCTCAGAAGGGAACAAACCACACAGGAATTTTTAACACCAGAAAGAAGATACAAGAACAACAACAGCCATCTCAGTGCAGTTTCCCACACACTATACAGTCATCCAGCCAGGGTGCTTATAACCTCATACACGTAAAGCTTTCCCTTCCTCATAAGAGCAATAGAAATGAGGTTAGTAAAGATGCCAACATCTACAACACTTGAAAGATTTCTCAGAGACTGATGTATTTACTTCCCTGGAAGTGTTCCTAAGCAAACACCATTGGATGCGGAAAACCTGAAGTTACCGTTTGTTAAAAAGGTGTTTAGCTCTCAGGGTTAAAACACAAGATATTAAAACTCCAAGTAGTCGCAAGTAAGCTGACTAATTGCCATGTGTCGCTAGAAGAGCGCGAAACACGCTAAGGAAAGAGCGGCAGGGAGCCTGCCTTCCTCCCCGGCCCTCGCCCCGCACAGGCGGCCTCCAGCAGAACTCGGGGACCTCCCGGCGGGCCTGGGGCCTCCGCACGAGCCGCGGAGAAAGGCCGCACCCGCGGCCAGGGGGGATCCGCAGCGCGCTGAGGCCGGGAGGACCCGGGGAAGGCGCCAGCCCCGCACCCGGCAGAGCCTCAGCCCCCTCCGCTCGGGGCCGGCGGCTTCAGCGGCAGCGGCCCGCGCCTCCCGGTGAGGCTGCGGGACCCGCACACCGCCGCCCTCCCGAGCTCCGGGGAGCCGGCTCCGCACCAGGGGCGGAGGCCGCGCTCGCTGCCGGGTGCAGGCCTCAGGCCCGGTCGCCCACATGGCGGCGGCCCCGAACGCTGCACAGGCCTCGAGCCCGGCTCCCTCGACGGCGGCGGTGGCTGCCGGGTCTCACCTCGTCGCCCGACATGGCCGCGGCCTGGCGCTGAGCGGGGCACGGGCGGAGCGAAGCAGCGGCCGCCCGGAGATCAGCCGTTACCCGCCGCCGCCGCGCTCGCCTCTTGCATCAGCGCTCCGCTCCCCTCCCCCGCTGACCGCGCCTGCGCGCCCGCCGCGGCGCCTCGCGGGAGTTGTCGTTCCCGGGCTGCGCCTGCGTCGCTGCCCCGGGCGCAGAGGCGGTGCTGAGGCGAGGCCAGGCCCGGCCCGGCCCGGGCCAGCGCTGCTGTCCCGCGGCTCCGCACGCCGCAGCCGACGCGGCCGGCTCCATAGGCACCTCCGTCCGGTCCGTTCGCCGGCGGCAGGCTCGGGGGCAGTCGGGCAGCGGGCGCCGCTACCGTGGGTGCTGGTGTGAGGGTGGGAGCAGCGGCGGCAGGACCCTCAAGAAGTAATGTGGCCTGAAGGAGTCCTTGCTGCTCACAGGGCGCCTCTTCCCTCGGTTTATCGGGCCCAGGAAGAGCATCTTTCCGAGCTTTATGGCATACTAAAGCATGAAGGGAAAAGGAGGAATGAGAAAATGACCGGGCAGAGGCAAGGGGGAGAACTGGGTGGTGGCTCTGATCCAAGAAGGGGAGAAACGCAATACTGCTGTTTCCGTCATTAGAACAGCAGACCTACCTTGCTCCCTCAGAATCACAGGCTCCTTGGTGGAAGAAAGGACTTGAGGAGAGCGCCAGGTCCAACCTGCTTGCTCAGGAGCTGTTGCCAGGACAGGTTGCTCAGGACCTTGTCCTGCTAGATTTTGGGTAACTCCAAGGGGACACCACAACCTGTACCACCATCTACATGATGGAAATGGGTTTTCTATAAGGGGAATTTCTTGTACTTCCACCTTGCCTGCTGCCCCTTGTCCTGTCGTCCAGAAGAGTCCATCTCTGTCTACTTTATTTCCCTCTGTGCATATTGATAAAATCCCCTCAGAGCCTTCTCTTTTATAGGTTTAACAGTCCAGGCTCTCAGCTTCTCATACGTCATATGCTCTAATCCTTTTAGTCCTTCCTCCTCATTCCATTTCCATAGTGCTAGCTAATACAAGAACATGGCACTAATATACCATAGAATGACTTACCACAAAGTGTGTGTTAAAAATTCTGCCTCCCAACCAACCATTTGAAATCAAAAGATCATCCATTTCATGCAAGACAGTGTTAAAGCAGAGACATCCACCCAAATATTGTTAGGGGATGTTCTACATTTTAATAGTTCCAGAACACTTACATTCTTGGAGTTCTGTAACTTCCTATTGTGTGGTGTAAGCTTGTACTGTTCTTTTTACTAGTGGGAGGTTTCACACTCTGTATAATTTAACTGTTTTTAGTCAGCTACAAGGAAAGAACGCTCATCTTGTCTATCCTTGGTCTTCCTTTCACCCACCTTTCTTGCTTCCTCAGCTGAAAATGGCACCCAGCGCACCATACACAAAGCCATTAGTTTAGAGACATAATAGCACCCAGACAGGGTCAGTTCTAGCTTTTCCTGGTATGACTACAGTGCTTTTCTATTAAACCTCTGAAACACAAGTTCAAAAGATTACCTTTCTTGCTTGCTTCAATACCAGCACATTCCCCTGGGGTTTTGCAGCATTTGTGTCTTTATTACTTGTATTATGTCTCAGAGATACCATGGATTGTCAGGTACTGCAGGCAGCTGTTACTCAATGCTGTTGATAAGTAGAGCAGACACATTTGGTGTTGCTGTAACACTGAAGATGGTCTCCCACCAAATTCTTATTTCCTTCGCTGCAAGCGTTTGCTTCAGCATCCCTGTCATATGAGACTGTTAACACTGAAACACTTCATTAGTATGAAGCTCATGGATTGGCAATGACCATACCTCCACTGACCTACCCACAGCCTGACACCCACCTCACCTCCAAGAGCTCACCCAGACCAGCCTACTGTCCTGAGACAGGATAACCATTTTTTTATATCACCCCAATTTCATTCGTCTAAGCTGGTCTTAAAACCCACCATGGACAGAGATTCTCTCTGCAGCCTGTTCAAGTGCTGACAAAAACATGTCTTCATCTTCCTTGCTGTGATTTAATCCAATGCCTGTTGTAGTGTCTGCTGAGGACGCAGAAGTTCACTGTTGTGTGTGTGACAACCCACAGGCCTTTGGAATATCTCTGTGCCCCTTCTTGTCTTGCCCCCACAGTCTTCTTTTTCAGAAGATGTAAATCCAACCCCTCCAACCTTTTTCACGAGGACATAATTTTTTGTTCATTCCTCATTTTCATTGCTGTCTTCTGCACCTCACTGACTTATGTACTTAAGTGCAGTGTCCAATACTAGCCACAGTACTTTCATTGGGTACCTTGGTGGTACCAAATAGAGCAGCATAATTCCTTCAGTATCTCGTCCATAACATATCTGTTTATGCATTCTAGAATAAACCACCATTTTCTTTGTCAGTAATACTTGGGGACCAAGTATTGCTGACAAATGCCCTGAGATACCTAGTGATCACAAACCCCAATATTTCCTCCTTTGGGGCTGCCTAATGTATAATACATAACATATAATGTTGTGCACATACATAATACACAATATTTGGAAAATACCAAAGGAAGAGCTGGTGGGAGCTGCTGGAAGTGCTATCCTGGAGTTACGACCTGATGTTCAGATAGAAACTAAAACACTATCTTCAAAGCTCCTGGCTGCAGACACTTCAACATCAAAGGCATGCCTAGGAATCAAGTTCTATTGATTTTAACCCCTCCTCTGCTGACATTCAAGATGCAGAACTTCACTGTTCTCTTTTCTTCTTTGCTTTCCTTGTGAATTAAATAAGTTCCAGAAATTTAAGAGTGCTGCTGCATTAGTTGTTCATTAGTTGTTGCCAATTGCAACATTTGAACAGGAATAGCTGGAACTAGTGTCTTTGATCTGATACTTGGGTAAAAAGTCCCACATGAGTTTTGGTTAGGAAGGCACAGTCTGCGTTAAAGGATTTGCAGAAACACAGAGAGTCATGACATATTAAGAAAGAGGCATATGATGCAGTAGAATTTTAACTTTACTAACTAAAATTCAGATACTTAAAGCTCATAAATTGGGTGCACTAGAAGTTGTATGCATTCTCCAAGTTGGAGTCTGAAAGTGATGAGCAATCACAGCCTGGCATATATAGACTTCAGCTGCCACCCTGAACTGGGGGATGGCACAGTGAAAATCCCAGTCATGCAAAATACACTTGTGGGGGCTGTGGAGACATCTTCCCCCTTGAGTATTACCCACCCCTCCAGAAAAAGACCTTGTGAGTTTGCTCCTCTGTGTTCTGAGCCCTGCTGTAGAGCTCCCTGTGGTGCTGAAGCCATACTTTCACACTGTGTCAGAAACTGAAAACCTTGACATCTATTTTAAGCAGCTATTACACACACAAACTATGACTAAAGCATGAGCGTCACGCATGGCTGTTTTGATCTGAGCTATGTTTGTGTGATTTCCTGGGGAGCAAAAGGAAGAATTTCATTCTGGCTGCTGTCAGGTGGTGGCCAAACATCTCTTTTTGTACAGAGTGGAGTTCACTCTTCCATGGCGGTGGTGTAAGTCTGGGCACAATTTAAGCCTTATGTGAGCATAGAGTTTTAAAGAAGATTTTGCTTTACATTTTGTGTAAGACAGTTTTTACTAAGTCTATGCATAGCACTGAATTCTGCTCTCAGCAAGTAATTTCATGTTAAAATATCTAGTCTGAAGAGTGTTGTGGAATAACTGGAATAAGCTGGGATTAAACTCACTGACACAGGTTTAACTGCTGCCCTTTGGGATAACCATAAGATAGAATTGTAGCCCTATGTCCACTCAAAAAAAGTGAAACAGCAAGCAGAATCAATGGAAATCTGGAGCAAAAAGGTCTGTGATTTTAGGGAAGCCTGAAGAATGGATGATGTAGGTTTGGTTTGGAGAAGTAGCTGTGTGGAAAAGGACAGCTTTCTAGTAAAGCAGCCCAGACAAGCAGGACCCCTGTGAGAAGGCATCAGACAGAGGAAGCTTGCAGGACTTGATCACAGCCTGGAGGTGAGGACAGAGAAGGATCTGGATCACAGCCTGGTGGTGAGGACAGAGAAGGATCTGCATCACAGCCAAAAGCCAAGCTGACAGCGATGGGGGTGATAAGAGTTCTGGAGAAGGAATAGTCAAAAGGGGAAGGGAGGATTTCAAACCCTCCCTGTGGCCTTGCCCTACACATCTTTTTGAATAAGCAAATTTGCATTTTAGTCAGGCCATTCATACAGTGGTGAAAGCTCTTCCCAAAGGGATATAGCGCTTGGTCAGCATGCCTATTTTTGAGGCTTCTGCCAGTCCACACTCCAGCATTGTTCAGGCTGAGTGCAAGTTTTCTTCTTTCTGTCTTTCACCATGCTTTTATCTACCCAGTATGTGAGTTCCTCAGTCACTTCAAAACCAGTCTCCAAATCCATCTTTACTCCTTTTTGTCACAGGAAAACATAGCAGTGCTTAGGCTGCTGGTGTGATAGATTCACTGATAATTTCTTCCTCATCTCTCTGCAGTTTCTTGTGCTTTTTCCTAATTTCTGTTATTAAATAATAAAATAGGTTCAACACTTGCTTTCTTTTGAGGCAAAGTGTTCAACAGTGTTTGGAGAGAAAACATTTAAAATCACTTCCAGACGACTGTTAGATTGCTTATAAGGAGGTGGAATGTGCCATAATTAGTCATCCTAAAATCCGTTTTCCACTCCAAAAATGATCCTGTATTGTTGCAAACTGGAGTAAACAGAATCACTCTCAAACAACCTAAAACAATTAAGGGAATGTTATGTTGCACTGCGGTTGTATGGAAACACACACAAAGGCAGAGCTTTGAGCCTCTGGGCAGAATTTTAAGCAGTGGGTTTAAATTAGGTAGTCCCTTTTAGGCTGCTTGCAAAAGACACAAGCAGCATAAAAAAGGGTGAAAGCTATAGTTTAAAGCTGAACTTCATGGTAACTGACAGTTTTAGCAAAACAATAAGCCGAAGGCTGAAGTCTTAAAAGGGAAAACTGTAGTTACAGTCAATTGATGCAGTTCTGTTACAGGAATATACCATGTCTGCTATCTGGAACCCAGGAGAGAGTCAAGCTCCAGTCCTCCTGCCAGTCCATCCTTGCCTTGCTTTTCCCTCTCAAAACCTTTTAGTCTTTATTTTCTTTTGTTTTCTTTACACAAAGCATTTCTGTCCAAACGCTTTCTTGGGTCTGGAGAAATCCATATTTTCTCATGACCAGAGATTATTTTCCAAACCCTACCACTATACAGTTATATAAAAAAATTCCCTTTTCCTGAAAGCCACACTTCCATGGCCGCTGGATGTATTTACTCCATGTGGAGCAATCACATCACCATTGTCTTCTGGTAATGTCATGTGGTGTTTCTCCCAACTGTAGTCCTAAAGAGACTTGATCCTGAGGACTGTAGTCCTTAAGAGCTTATTGAAAGTGGTTTACTGCAGAAAAAGTGTTGTTTTTAACTAGGGTGTAACCCTGGCAATCAGGACCTCAGTGATACGTCTGTTTAAGCTCCTGATAGGTTGTTTGCTACTTCTCTGTGGTGGTGTTCCTTGGGGTGATGGCTATTGACTGTCTCTGCAGGGAGGAGTAATAGAGATTGAGGTGATCATCACTTCCACTTGGACTGTTTTCTTCCTGGACTGAGTTATTCTCTGAACCTTTTCCAATATCCAACCCCAGATCATCTGTGAGTCAAGAAACAAGAGATTGCTTTCTTCCCTTCACTTCATGCCCCAAGGGATTGGAAATGCCCTCCAATATTGAAAGCCAGATGTCCAAAGGGCATCGTCCCTGTTGCTGCACTGTTCAGACAGTCTGCTCAGCTCTTTGTGCGGTCAGCTGAGAGAGGTCAAACAGTACAATGATTTCCAGGCAGAGACGGAGGTGGTGTAACTAATTATAGATTAAATAATAGGTTGCATCAAGACTTACTATGAGACAGCAAGGTTGGTTGGCATGAAGTGATGAGAGCATGTAGCTGGATTGAAGCTACGTCTTTTATCTCACAAAAAGGCATCTCCTGTGGAGATGCCCAAAGCGCTATCATCCATCCGTCAGTCTGTGCCCACTGCAACCCTGAGCAGCAACACTGTGCTCAGCAAAGCATCTGCACGGAAGAGAAGATTCTTCTGGGAAAGCCTGTGAAAGAGTAGGTTCTGCCCGAGGAAAAGCCAGTTGCTCACCAGCGTGACCCAGTGTCGGGATCTGCCCTTCGCCTCCACATTCTTCTCCCACCGCCCTTTACCTCGCCATCTCGTAGCCTTGCATCCTGCAGCCGTACGGATTGCAAGGGAGACCCGCGCCCTGCCGCCGCCAGAGGGCGCGACGGGGATGGGCTGGTGGCAGCCGCGGCCCCGCGCCCACCCTCGTTCCCACGGGAAGAGCCAGAAAGCCTTGGAAAATAGCGAGGCAGCAGGAGCTGCGGATCCAAGGAAAAGAGCTCTGGGGAGCAGGGAGGAGGCGGCTGCTTTTCGTTGTTTTACCAAGATAAACGAATGCACAAGGAAGCGTGGTCAGCCCCAAGTGGTGCACCCCAGAGAAGGCAGTGCTCAAAGTGGGGTCTGAAAAGTCCCAGGAGCCTCCGGACTGTTTGGACAGTTTGCTTTTAGGGCAGTGTGCAGCAGGACATGTTGGTGTCATGCAGGAGCCCCATTCCATTCCTCCTGCACCCTTTCTGGGAGAGGGGATAAGCAGGGAGTATGGTGGCTTGTGTTTGAGCTTAGATCCCATTTTTTTTTCCAGATTTCCCTTTAAGTCTGCCAGAAACAGCTAAATACAGAGATTTACACTTGAAACCTTTTGCTCACTACTTGCAGAGGAAACTGTAAACACACCATTCACTATTTCAGAGGGGGAGCTTAGGCAGGACTTAGTTCTAACTGCCCCCAACTCCTTGCTCTTTTGAACATGGTGTTTGCAAAGATTTTAGATGCATGCTAAACAAATCAGGTACTCCAGTTCCACTGAAAACCATGGGTGCAGAGAGCCTAACTCTCCTGTGTCACAACTTAGATCATTGAATCACAGATTGGTTTGTGTTGGAAGGGACCTTAAAGCTCATCCAGTTCCAACCACCTGCTATGGGCAGGGACACCTGCCACTAGAGCAGCTTGCTCCAAGCCCCATCCAGCCTGGCCTTCTGAACATTCTGCCTGCATAACTGTCCTTTGAAATTAAAAGCTTTGTTCAATGTGTGAGAAGCTCTCAGGTGGGAACTGTAGTCCTTGTACTGTAGCTTTTATAGTCAAGATTTCTGCTTGCCTGATTTGGTAGCCATAATCTAGAGCCTGTCCATGAGCTCCCTGGAAGCCTAACACACACGATGTTGCTGTCCCTCCTGTTGCTTTGCATGACAAAAATCACAGACAAATCCATTTGGGAATGAAATGATAGACAGAGGTTTTGCTAGATACTGTTTTCAATACAGATGGATAATAGGAGGAGAAAGAGGGGAAACCCCTTTGGCCATCAAAAAAGCCATGAAACTGAAAGCACAGCCTGGACAAGCTCTAAATATGATTGTGAGCAGGTGAAACAAGGCTTTGTCCTGAAAGCCAAGAGCATGGTTCATGTTCAGTCCTTCCTGTATACATAAGGACAGAGGACTTTGTGCCTTTGTTTGTACATGAACAAAACTGCTTCTGTGCTACCTGTCTCCATCAGCCTTTTTTCCTCTTACAGAGATGCACAAACCACAGCAAGACACCATTTGCAGAGGTGTCACTTTTTTCATTGAAGACTTCCCTACACTTGGAGGTTAATTGAGATCAGAAGCATTTAAAGCACTGTGCTATTTCTTGAGTAGCATCTCACTCAGGAAAAATTGTCAACATGTTTGATCAAGAGCACTGCCATATGTACATGAGATTTTAATTGCATCCTTTTCAACAAGGAGTAAGTGCTAACCCAATTGCCTGAAAACACTCTATTCCATATCTGCATTTCAAAAGCATGAAAGGTATGTCTAGAAACTATACAAGACCATAAGCAACCTTTTCCAGATCTGATGGAAATGCCACCTTCTCTCACAAGGTTTGATCAGGCAAATACAGGAAGTAAATGAATACACACAAGCATATGGCTTAGATTATTTTCTCATCATAGCCTCTTAACTGGAAGTAGACACATACCTCTTAGTGGTAATTTGCAGTATAAATCAACACAGCTTTTTAAGCATTGACAGATCCAAATTGCATCTCAGTTCTGGAATCCAAAGTGCTGGAAAATAAAGAAGAATCAATTAGATCTGTTTCTAAACTGTCACATAGGCTCAGATCTGAATGTATGTATTTCACTTCAGTAGCAGTTTCTATTAGCCAGATTTATAAGTGATTGACTTAAGCCCAATCAAAATAAATTTCTCATATGGAAAAGGTGAATGTTAAGTGGGTTTAAAAACCCCATTTCAAGCAATCCACTGTCTCACACAGGCCGAAGTGCAGTCTTGCTGTTATAACTGCACCAACAATAGAAGTTTTGCAGGCACAAATGTACCAGTCAGACAAGATAACTGATTTCAGCATAAGCTGCACAAACAGAAGCATGAAGTAGGCTGTGGTAGCAAAAACAGAGAGATTAGTAAAAAATGCTGTTGAGTCTTGTTTTAATTAACAAATTATTGCACAAGCTAGGAAAGATTTTCAAACGCTGGAGCGCTCAGCTGGGCTAAGTTACACCATGCAACTCATCCACATTCCTAAACAGGATTTCTATAGAGTCGTGGTTGTAAAATGGAGGCCCAGTGTCCTTCTTAGTTCTCTTGATTCGTGGTACACAGGAAAAATAAAGAAAAAATGGAAAAAGAAAAAAGCGCTATCCTAAGCATACCGTGGCATTGCTTGAGTATAAAGTTGTTGTTGCCTTCAGCATCCTGAAGGTCAGTTGCTGATCTTAACTTAAGGTTAATTCTTGTCAATCTGCCAGTAAGGATCTGATTTTGATTCTGTGGATTATTTAAGCATCAAAAAGTCCAAAGTAGTATTTAATTCCTTGATCTTATTTTCAAATGCTAATATAACAGAAACAAGCTAGAAATACCCTTCCTTCACAAGGCGAGAAAAACTGTTCAATCAATAAAAATCAGCATATTTGGAAGGCTGACAGCATCACAGAGTCATAGAATGGTTGAGGCTGGAGAGGACCACAGGGAGTCATCTTGTCCAATCTCCCTGCTCAAGAAGTGTCACCTAGAGCACATTGCTCACAACTGTGCCTGGACAGCTCTTGAGTATCTCCAGAGAAGAAGACTCCACAACCTGTCTGGGCATTCATTTGAAAGCAAATGCCTTAGCTAATGACAACAGCAAATCCACAGTGAGGATCAGAGCCACTCAGTAAATTGCAAAGGAGCTGATCTGGGTAATGTGGGAATGGCTTCATTAGTCATACTATTTGATAGACTCAAGTGCTTTGGCAGTCACTGTCATGAATGATCAGAAAAAGACTTTTAAGACTCCCTGTGAGACTGCACATAGCAACATACCATCTCAAACACAAAGAGCATTCCTTTTTTGCCTTTAGAAACATGGAGCCAGAAGGAAACACTTGGGCTCTGAGGTACTGATGACATTGAGGCCATCTTGAAAGATCTTCAGATGCCTTGCAGAAGAAGCAGCACTTCACTTTCTGGATTTCATATCCCAAATTACCTTTCTTCTCTGTACAACATGAAGAAAATGACCTCTGGCTGGACCTGGTGGAACTCTCTGACCCTACTTCGATTTCCAGTCTCCCAACACAGTGCATAAGCAGACCAGGAGCCTTGAAATCACACCACCATGATAGGACCAAGGCAACAGTTATCTCCCTCACAAATGCAGTCACAGCACTGGGGTTATGGGAAAGCAAATGGGCTCTGTTCTGCTGACATTTCATTTTGCCCCAGGCTATGAAAAGATACTAAGTGCCCAATTCCCATTAATTTCAGACACTGGAATATTGCTAACTCAGGTCTTTGCTTTGTGCTTTTCCCTTATCACCTCTTCTGTCTGTAGGAGTAATGAATGTGTTGGAAGAGAGCCTGTTCCTAGGCACGTGTGTAGGTTGTGCTTATAGCTGCAGGACCTGCTTGTGCTCTACTTTAGAGACACACACAGTGGTCAGCCTTCACTGATGTCCTGGGTTCAGCAGCAGCAGTCATTTTTCTCCTTCTTAGTAGCTGCTGCAGTGCTGTGTTTTTGACTTTCAGCCTGGGAGCAGCGCTGATAACACCGATGGTTTTAGTTGCTGCTCAGTAATGTTTAGTCTGACCAAGGACTTTCTGAGTCTCATGCTCTGCCAGGGAGGAGGGGAAGACAGGAGGAAGCAGAGACAGGACACCTGACCCAAACTAGCCAAAGGGTATTCCATACCACAGCACATCATGCCTACTTTATAAACTGGGGGGCAGTTACCCGGACGGGCTAGATCATTGTTCCGATCAGGCTGGGTATCGGTCAGTGGGTGGTGAGCGGTTGTTTTATCTTCCCTTGTTATTTCCCTTATCATTATTATTATTGGTGGCAGCAGCAGTGATTTGTGTTATACCTTAGTTACTGGGCTGCTCTTATCTCAACCCATGGGAGCTACATTCTTTCCATTCTCCTCCCCATCCCTTTGGGAGCTGGGGGAGGAAGGGGGGGAGTGAGAGTGTGGCTGCCTAGTTCTGGGTTGCCAGCTGGGCTTAAACTCCGACACCTGAGAATGAGCACTCACAAATGGGCAATTGTTTAATTGTTTAATAATAATAAAAGAAGTAATCATTTTTTGAGTTATCCAAGAATTCAGATGGATCTCAATGGATTGGGGGGGGCAGTGCTGAAAAAGTGAAAAATAGCTTTGTAGAACAGGCAGATGATTCAGCAATGCAGTGAAACAGGATAAATCAGATGAAGATCAGACATGGCTTTCTTTACAAACAATAATATTTTTAGACTGTTAGCTGCATAAAATCACTACGAGCCCTAATTTCAGGCCAACCTGTCTTCAAGATACTCAAAGAATTAAAAAATGTGTTGGTCTCAGAATGCTGCTTCTGTTTCTTAGAAGCAGCCTGAACAGAAATTCACAAAGATGGTTGTCTATGGCCTGAGCATGCAGGGCATATCTATGTGTCGTGATAATAGGAAATGAAATCACTGTCAGTTCCCAAAGATTAGCATATTGTTAGAGCACTGATTTGTGCTGTAACTCAAGGACACAGATGCTGGACAGAAAATAACAGACAGCACAGCAGAGCAAGCACAAAGCAGGGAGCTGTTTTGAAAGAGGTAGCCAAGAAGGACAGAAGCTCTTGGTGTCTGTTCTGTACAGAAGGAGCTGGGAATCCCTGATTTGTTGAAGGATTTAATCAATAAATTGACTCAAGTCTTCTGTCTCTTTCAGTAATCAGTCTGCTGTCCCGAAGTTACTTCAGTATGCTATCTATTGCTATCACTCCTTTTTTCTAGGAGGAATGGACAGCCCTCTGTTTCATGACCAAATTTACAACTTCAGTTATTGCTGCAGCAATGAATAAACCAAACCACAGTAAATGGAAAGGGTTAGCAACCAAAGACAAAGATAAATGCAGCCCGCATGCAAAAGTCATAATTAGCTCATTAGATCACTGGTAACTTCTGAGAAGTGTATTTCATTTCCTTCTGACACTTGCCTTTCCCTTGCACATGCCTCTCTTTTAAACACAATCTGGAACCTTCCCCCACCTACAGAGATGAACAAGCGTGGGGTGGGTTGACCCTGTCAGGATGCCAGGTGCCTACCAAAACTCCTGGAAGTGCCCAAGACTGCATCCATGTGCAGCGACCTATAGTGTGATTCATCAGATCAATTCCCTTGTGTTCACATGGCTTTTCACATTGTGGTCTCTGCAAACAGGTAGCAAGATGGTTCCTACCCTGAGAGATGTAGGAGCAAAGCTGTAGAGTAAGTCTGACCATTTTCTCTTTGGATTTGGCTTTCAGCCATGTGTTTCATTCAGGTCTGATCCACAGGCTTGAACCCTGGAGTGTGGCAGTTGCTTTGAACCTGAAGTGATGGGTGTGTTAGCCAGAGCTCAAGTCAACAATGCTTCTCAGAAGCCAAGACCATCATCCTGCTAACACAGCCCTCAGCCATTCCCAGGTGCCTGAATGCAACTCACCCAGTCTTTCTCCAGCCAAGACGTTGCCCTGCAATCTGCCTGCTCTACCTGAAGTGGCATTAAAAGGAAAAGAGGTTAAACGATTGCTGTGGTTTTTTTACACATAGTGAAGTTAAGAAAATCCAAGTCAAGAGCTGCACTCTTTCTGAACAGGCAACAACAGAAAGATTCTAACTGGAGAACCTAGAACAAAGTGTTCTAATATCACAAAATAAAAATCCCCTTTGATGGGGATAATTGAAGCCATCTTGCTGGAAGAAACTTGAATTTGTAATGGAAGCAGAAATAACATCTGGATCGCATACTGCCCTGGAAAAGTTTAACACTTTCTACAATTCAAACCAATAGCAGATTTTCTTGAACACATAGCTCCTTCCCACACACTTGCTGCCAATATTAAATTTATAACCTCTGTATGAAAAATTGCAACTCAATGCAGTTTTACAGGAGATCTGAGAATTCCCAGCAAGTGGTATTCATCAGCTGGTAATGAAATCAATACCAAATCTGGTTTCAAAGGAGCGTTTTCATCCCTTTTGTTGTCATCTCTGGCCTCACAAGATAGCTTCTTGTTCTATCATTAGTACATATGTAATTTTAGTGATGTTTAAGTGCAACTCAGAGTACTTACAGAAGACAAACTGTTTAAGGAAAATTTGAGATAATTTACTCTCAGTAAGTACACTTCCCATCCTCTGAAACTACTAACACTATATGAAAGGCAGAGACTTGACCTGTTTCCAGAGCATTATTTCTGCCCATAATAGGATCATATCAGTGCAGAACTCCCTTTTGTATGTTTTCTTCTGAACAGATCAATTCAAGCAGGGTAACTGCAATAACAGGTTCTTTTGATGATCTTTAACAACTTTCACACCAGTGAAGCAGGAAGATCAATAACCATCCCTGCAGCCTTTGACCTCTAATGGAGCATTACTTACTTCTGCCTCAAAATTTCATCTTTTTGTCTGATTTATCATTTCTGTATTGCAATATAGAGACATTTTAGAGGGTGCTTTTGTGAATAAGGGACATACAGCTGAGAAACCAGACACGAGTAATTTAGGGAAAGGCAGCAAGCTGCCACACCTGCTAAGCTACTGTTCACTAGACCACATCCACTAAATGGCAATAACTGTGTTTTAGAAGTTTAGCCAATAGTAAGTGCGAAGTGATGCCCTTCAACTGAACATTCTTCACTGAAGGATGAAGAAAGACAGCAGCCTTCATGGCTACAGAGTGCGCACACAATAGTCATTGTGCACAGTTTGGGATCGCCTGCTTGCCAGAGTTAACTGCTTCAATTAATACTTCAGTGAAAGCAAGTCCTGAGAGAGGGGGGAAAAAGGAGCCTTACAGTTGTTTTAAGAGTCTTTCCAAACTCTTTACATCTCTAGAGTTTTCGGTGGGGTTTTTCTTCGGTTGGTTGCTTGTTTGGTTTTGGGTTTAAGACTATCTCTGACTTACTAGCATGTCAGCCTTTTATTAGATATGGCACACGCTTTCATTTCCTGCAGCATTTGATCCAGGTCCCTTTTAAATACAACAGGTTGGAATATTTTCAGTCTAAGTCAGCACCTTATTTCAAGTTATTCTTAAAAGAAATAGAGTTTGGGAAACCCCATTTTTCCTGATAGCTTTGGCTGTATGTCTGTTTGCTTAGGAGCCAGTCCCCTTTGAGCTGGCAGATCTACAGACCCTCCCCTGATGTTGGTCTTCTGGGGAAAGCAGCTAGCTCAAGTTCTGAAGGTGTCACCATCTCCTGCCTCAGGCAGCTGTTTCTCCACAGGCTCTTTCTGGTACAAGAGACATATTTTTTGCTTTTATGAAAATCCATAGCGGCCTTACCACTATGTAATGGAGGGAACCGCTACTTTGGTTTTTATAAGTGTCTCTGCGGCAAACACATGAGCAGTACTTTTCTTTGGGTTTACAGTTCTGTCTGACACGAGCTCTGCCACTCTTTAAGTTATTTAAAGCCTAAGAAGCCAGTTGCTCACTGTGAGTTTGCAGACAGAGATGGACATCCTGCTCCAGAGCCTGACTCCTCATAGGTACAAACCAGCTCAGTGTATCCATACTGGTGGCTTCTTCTCAGCTCAGCCCTCACAGAAAGAGCGTGACTTTTACTGCATTTTCTAGTGCTGGTTTGTCTCATACTTACATCCAACAGCATTCATCTGTTTTAAGAATTCAAATCCAAACCAAACCAAACCAATGGATAGGGACAAAATAGAGAATGTGAGCAAGAAACTACTACTTTAAACTCACCAAAAGTTAAGAAGTACCTTCTTCAAGTTTGTTTTGATACAAGACTCATGGTGTGTTCCTATGATGCTGTGGCAGCAACTAAACATTTTTAGAGGCTCTGCTATGTCTTTATACTGTGCTTAACCAGATTCTTGTGAAAGGCCCAGCACTGAAATGACACTTTTTTTTCCAAAGCAGTTACAGAAATACAGACCAATGCAGAGCTGTATCTTTGGCAGCTATGCAGGAGTAACATTCAAGCTTCACTGTATATCGCCATATGTCTTTGTTGGAAACCATGCATGTTGCACATGTAGCCATTTAATCTTTCTAGTCATTTTATATTTCTATCCTTGTAGCTGGATGCCAGGTGCTCACCTGGCATTACTGCTCTATTACTTCCTTTCCTCAATTGGACCGGGGAGAGAAAACCTAACAAAAGGCTATTGGGTCAAGATAAGGACAGAGAGATCCCTCAGCAAAACAGACTTGACATTATCACTGATCAAATCAGAGAAGGGTAATAATGAGAAATAAAGCCAAATCTTAAAACACCTTCCCCCAACCGTTCCCTTCTTCCCAGGCTCAGCTTCACTCCCAATTTTCTCTACCTCCTTCACCCAGGTGGCACAAAGAGATGGAGAATGAGGGCCATGGTCAGTTCATCACACACTGTCTCTGCCACTCTTTCCTCCTCACACTCTTTTGCTGCTCCAGTGTGGGGTCCCTCCCATGGGAGGCAGTTCTCCATGAACTTCTCCAACATGAGTTCTTCCCATGGGCTGCGGTTCTTCATGAACAGCTCCAGTAAGTCCCTTTCATGGGATCACAAGTCCAGCAGCAAACCTGCTCCAGCGTGGGCTCCTCTCTTCATGGGGCCACAGGTCCTGCCAGGGCCCTGCTCCACTGCGAGCTTCCCACTGGGTCACAGCCTCCTTTGGGCATCCACCTGCTCCAGCATGGGGTCCTCCATGTGCTGCAGGTGGATATCTGCTGCACCGTGGATGTTCGTGGGCTGCAAGGGCACAGGCTGCCTCCCCATCGTCTGTACCATTGCCTGCAGGGGAATCTCTGTTCAGGTGCATGGAGCACCTCCTCCCCTCCTCCTGCACTGACCTCGATGTCTTCAGGGCTGTTCCTCTCATGCATTCTCACTCCTCTCCTGCAGCTACTGTCACACAGCCATTTTTTCCCTTCTTAAATACGTTATCGCAGAGGCGCAACCTCCATCTCTGATGGGCTCAGCCTTGGCCAGCAGCAGGTCTGTCTCGGAGCTACCTGGCATTGGCTCCATTGGGCATGGGGGACCTCTAGCACAAGCCACTCCTGTAGTTCCCCCAACTACCAAAACCTTGCAAAGCAAACCCAGTACAATCCTTGACACCAATTTTCTCTGTTACAGTTTTTACCAAGGGACAGTTAAGACAGCAAACCAAACAATAGCAATGCTTTTCCCAGAAACACACCCAAGTGCAGAACAATGGCTTTCAACACCAAGAAGCTGTTGCAGGGTGCCAGCTTTAACCTTAACCTCAACCTCAATGCAAATGAAAACCAAAGCTTGACAGGGCCTGATCTGTCAATCTGTCCATCCCTAGGAGGCCCCTAGTCTGTGGGGCAGAAAAGAATGGGGAAACAAAAAGCAGCTTTTGAAGATTTAAAGGGCTGTTGTGATTTACCCACTTCATAGGAGAGCTAGGGACAGTCACATAGATTAGTCACAATAGTTCACAGCTGAATTAGTCATCATGAGCTGTCTCCTACACAGAGGCTGTGGTGCTGTCTCTCACCCAGCTGCAGAGCAGCAGACCCAGCAGCCTGCTGCAATGGCTGAGTGCAGCTGCAGTGTTAGTGCTTCCCAAAGGAAAACAGACAAAACCACTCCACTTTCAGGGGCTGTGATGATTTCAAGCTCAAAAGACGGGAGCCAGAACAGACCAAGAAGCAGCACTCACCTTTGTGCCTCATGGGCTTTAGCTCTTTAGCAAACATTTATCAGGCTGATGTGGAAATCTCTCCCAGGCAGAATTTGTCCCCTGAAAGCATATTGTTTCTCATAGGATCTCTGCCACCATGAGCATTTAAGATAGCAAAATTAAACTCAACTTTTAGAATAGCTCATTTTTATTACTCTATTACAGTCCAAGAGAGTCTGCACTTCAGAAACAGGAGCATTACAAAGATGTTCAGCAGTTTTGTAACTACCGTCTCTCTCTGCGAATCACGCACTTTGCCCTAGCTTTAGGAGACTCATTCTTTATTCCCCAGCAGAGTAGAAAATCTTGCAGTTGGTTTGGTACTAGGGAAAATGAAAACTTCTCTGATGCCAGTGAACTGCCTGACACCTTGATGGGGGCGTGAAAATATTTTCCATGCTTTGTTGGCAACTTCTCATTTTATTTTCCTACATTCTCCCAAGTCTTAGCTTAGAGCTTATTTAATTATTTTAGCATTCTAAAGAATGTAAACATTCATGTATTCACCATGCAGGTACACATACATACTGGTACAGTGAAATATATGTCATTTTTCATGGCTATGCAGGCAAGGCTTTGTGTTCTTTCTTCCCCCTATGATTTGTCTTGAGAAAATCGCGTGACCGTAACATAGCGCCTGTTCAGAGCTGTGCTCTGCCCATTGCTACAGATCCTCTCATTTTGTACATCTTTCTTCCTTCTTGCCTATTTGTCACTCCAAGGTATCTGCGAATGCTTTTGCTGGGCCTTGAGACACCAAAACACCAGTCCCATGTAATCGCATATTGTCCTGTGCCTCTGGCAGACCTGCTTCTCCACTGAAGTGATGCTTTGCCCTGTAATTTCTTTGCATAAGAACATACAAAGGGCATCACATGTCAAACTTACAGTGGGAACACTGTGGTGTGATGCTGCCCAGAGTTGTGCAGCAGCGTTAGCCCCTACCATTCACCTCCATGGAAATTTGGGATGCTTACATTAACAGACAAAACATGCATTGAAAATGGACAGGGAGTGGGGTGCAACAAAAGGCTTTAGAAGTCCCTTCCTGTTCAGGCCAGATGCATGGATCTTTTGGTAAGGCTGTGGAAGGTGCCCTCAGTGACAGTGCTGGTCTTTGCTGTGTAGACTCAGCAATTCCTAAAGGTGGCCCAATTTAGCAGAAATATAACTTTGCTATTCAGGAAGGAATTTTTCTAGGTGAGTTTCGGTGATGCCTTGATAAGCCTTTTTTTTCATATTCCTCACTTTTTTGACTTATGGTCCTTCATTTTTGTTTTTTTCACTTCACAGCTTGTACTTGGGATGCTCCTGCTCCTCCATTAGTTTTGCATGGTTTAAAATTCTATGAATGACATTTATGATAGTCTGCAACACTGAAGAGAATGAAGGAGCTCGCAAGTTGCTGTGATAGCCCTGGCATTGTTTTAAGGAACAAGAATGAGAGAGACACACCATACTTACAGTGTGGGAGATGGAACAAGATGACACATCTGTCACGGACAAAGAGCTTTGGATTTCTTTGCCAAAAATGCAACCTTCAAAAGGAAGACTTCAGAAGAGAGATCTTATAGATGGAAAGTAACATGCTTAAGAAAACTCTAAATATAGTGAGAGGAAGCCAGAAACAGGAATGACTGGTTTAGAGAACACAAGGGGTTGGTAAGGCAGATAGCCCTTCTGTCTTGGTGTTATTGGATGTAAATTATTGCATCTGCAAGCACTCAGGCAAAACACCGTTCTTGGGATTGTCTTATTATATCTTGTCAGGTTTTGTCCCACTAAGTGCCCTTTGCTGTTTTTCAAATGCTTTTCAATGGCTCTTCAAAGCAAAGGGCTAAGAAATCACTGCCAGACACTCCATGATGAAAACAAGTTCACCATCTTGGTTTTTTTTCACTCAGGAAACTCAAAAAGTTTTTAATCATTTATCATACAATAATAGAATAGTTAGGGTTAGAAAGGACCTGGCCTTGAACACTGTCAGGGATGGAGCATTCACAACTTCCCTGGGCAACCCATTCCAGTGTCTCACCAACCTTACAGTAAAGAACTTCTTCCCTGTATCCAGTCTAAACTTCCCCTGTTTAAGTTTTAACCTGTTACACCTTGTCCTGTCACTACAGTCCCTAATGAAGAGTCCATCCCCAGCATCCCTATAGGCTCCCTTCAGATACTGGAAGGCTGCTATGAGGTCTCCACGCAGCCTTCTCTTCTCCAGGCTGAACAGCCCCAACTTTCTCAGCCTGTCTTCATACAGGAGGTGCTCCAGGCCCCTGATCATCTTCGTGGCCTCCTCTGGACTTCTTCCAACAGATCCATGTCCTTTTTATGTTGAGGACACCAGAACTGCACACAATGCTCCAGGTGAGGTCTCACAAGAGCAGAGCAGAGGGGCAGGATCACCTCCTTGGACCTGCTGGTCACACTCCTTTTGATGCAGCCCAGGATACGGTTGCTTTCTGGGCTGTGAGCACACACTGAAGCTGGCTCATGTTCATCTTCTCCTCAACCAACACCCCCAAGTCCTTCTCTGCAGGGCTGCTCTGAATCTCTTCTCTACCCAACCTGCAGCTGTGAAAAGGAGGAAACAAACAAATGTGAATCAAGCGTGCAATGTACATTCTTTCCCAATATTTACATATGCTAATAAAACAGCATCATTGATCACAAATAATACAATAAAAAGCATCTGCCCTTCTCTCAGTTTCATACACCATTAGGAATTGTAAAATTTGGGTGTCTTCTCTTGTAAAAGTCATAGAAAACTATTGAGTTTCTGGACAATTTTTCTTTTATGATCAAAAGCGGTCAAATAATTCTTTTGGGTTTGAACAAACATTTCATTTCTTTGTAATGAAAGATTTCAAAAGCAAATGGTTCCTCAGACAGTGACATCTTTTCTTTTAATAGACTTTATGAGGGTATGAAAAAGTCTGCATGAGGTTTCTATAACAAAGAAATAATTCTGAGTTATAAACAGAATGATCCTGCATATGAAACTTGATTTTCAAGTTGAGCCAAAACTGAACAGCTTCAATATTCATTCCTCCCCTAACTGCATTCTATTCTCTGCAATTTCGACCACACTATTTCCTTCAACGCAAGCCTAAACAAAGCTTTATTTGTTACAAATTCATGGAATGAGAGCCATCAGAAAATAATAAATGTTTTTGACTAAAAATACTCTAAGTTCCAAGAAATGTAAATGTTCAGCCCAACAAATCACGAAAAAGATGAAAATAGCAAAGTTTCCAGAAGTTCTTAGCATTGACATGTCTTTTACACATTTGTTACATAAAGTGTAAAGGTACAGCTATGCTAATTCATTAGTAAATTCCAGTTAGAAATTAAGTAAAAGAACAGGTGGGAATATGATAGACTTATGTATTGTGCCTATTATTGTGAAAACAGGGTGTCTAAATGGGAGAGCAAGGGAAGATACAAACAACAAGTGAAAGGTAACAGTTTGGAAACAGATGAAGAGTGTTTTATTACCTCAATACAGTAAATTTGCAATTTATAGTCGTGAAATAAAACGTAGTGGAATAAAAGTAGTCAAGAGCTTAACAGGATCCAGAAAAGGGCTTGAGACCACAAGATTAAGAAGAATATTTGTATTGACCAGGAAGAGGACACACATTCAGTAGAGGACTGAGGAATTCAGCTCCAAGCCTTCTCATTTTGTCACCATGAAGTTTCTCTGACCTGAATGAGTCACTAGCCCAGGGCAGTGCATTTTATGTAGCTATAAATGATGTGCCCGCTGACCTTTATGTATTTTACTGTTTCTTTGGATAAGGAAAGAGCATCGCCTCACTGTCTGTAGTATCTCCTGGGTGACTGATTTCACACTTGCAGTATTACTAACGCATCATCTGGAAATTTCAAATGAGATGCTGTAGTTGCATCCTTCATTGGGTGCACTCAGGTTCAGTCAGGTTATTCAAAGCAATGGGTGACATATAAAAGTGACTCTTTTAAATTTGTACTGAGTATTATAGAGAAAAGTGCGAATTTTCTGTTCCTGATGCAGAGGTCAGAGAATGGAGAACAGAAGCATGTAACAAAAGCAAGATGCACCTAAGTAAAAAAAGGCAAGACCTGTGCACCACCCAAGGTTACCCAAAATGTAGCATGGAAGCCCTTTACTGTTAACTGCTCACTCCTTAAATGTTTGCCCTTTAAATATTGCTTTTCAAAAGAATGAAAAAAGTGGGGTTTATAGCTCAAGCAAGAGACTAAGTCAGCATATTATGCACATTACACATTATTTACAAAGGATGTAGCAACCTTACCTCCATGTTTATAAAATATTTTATGATGTAATATCCCTCCTAGTTGATTTTTTAGTGCAATTGTCAGAGCTCGAATAAGGCTGAGCCAAAACCACTTACATTGTTCTTCTTGAGATGTATGGGGGGAAAGCACAGGCGGGGACCAAAACATCAATATTAACTGACCAGCAACAAGTCTGCAATACAATTCATTCTTGTTTACTGGGATACAGCACATTGAAGCATATTTTTATCCACAGTACAGAAAAGTTTCAGCAATCACAGCAATCATAGCTGAAAAATAACTAATCTTGGGAAGTCATCTAGTGCAAATGATCCCAGTCATTCAGACTGTTGTCTCCCAGTCACAAGAACCTCTGGAGAAGGCAAAGAGTCTGCAACAAGCTGTATCAGTATATCTGCACAATATATGTGTCAGTATATATATATCTGCGCAGCTATATTGATGTATCAGTACAGATTTTTTAAATCCAAATCCATACAGGAAAGAAAAATACAGAAGACTAGTGAGAGGGAATGGAAGCAGACACAAAGAAAGAAATGAAGGGTGAAAACAAAGAAAGAACAAGGAAAGACAAGACACATTTTTCTGTAATGAATGTAAAGCCCAGCGGATTAGAGAATCTAATGAATTCTTGGACAGGAAGAGGACATCTGTTTAATTCACTTGTTAACTTCTACATGAGTGATCATGAAACACTACATGTACATATACGTGGGCTTTATCAATTTAGGATAATTTCTCCTGGATCCAGATGATGAAAGGATAACACAGCTGGGTACTGTGAAATCCTTGGCCAACCTGAGTAAAGCTCTACTGCTGTCCTTGGATAGGAAAGACAGACTTCTACCAATACTGCTTTGCAGTAGGGCAAGTAATGCATTTTCCAAGTTTGTTACTTACTAAGTTTATTACTTATGTGATAAGTATATTACTCACCAAGTTTATTATTGGGTGCTTAAACTGGATGATCTTTAAGGTCCCTTCCAACTCAAACTATTTTATGATTCCATGATTACACTTAACCACTTTAAACCAAACACAATGACAGTTAGGAGTACCAGCATATCTTTTTTTGTTACAAAAGCTGTTGTTTGGTGCATAATAGCATTTGATCTTAAAATTTATTAATTAAAGTGTTTTGGATACTAATTCCTACATTAGAGATGAAATTAGAATTATTAATAAACAAACAAACAAACAGATGTTAGCTGATAAGCCTTTCTATCTGCTTTCAGGACATGCCAAATGGGATCCTTACATGCAAGTGGCATTGTACAACTACTCCATGCTCTAATATGCCTCTGTGGGTGGGCTCCCAGCTTTCCTGTGTGGCCAAGGGTTATTTTGACTTTCTGTGTGCCAGAAGATAAGGATGCTGTTTGTTAAATCCAGTATTAATTTCTTAATTCATTTAGGTTTGGTTTGGTTTTCCCCAAACAGGCTAGAGGCAGAAATTCTTGTTCTTAATCTCTTAATCCTCTGGCAGGCGGTTGGCATTAGGCTGTGCACAAAATATTCTAGTTCCTCTCCTGAAGCCAACATGTACTTCAGTAGGTCAAATTTATTTGGATTTTGCTGTGCATCCAGTAGCAGATTCAAGCTTAATAGTACTTGTAGTCCCACTTAATGGAGGTTGGTAGCCGGGTGCCCAGCACTATGGTGATGGGCACACCAGTACCCAGCAGCATCCTGAGCTCTTTATTGCCCCATCACCTTGTAAATTCACTGTACCTGCAGGGCACCCTCTGTAGTCCACAGGCACTGGTAAAGCAGATGGCGGCCATCCCCACTCCAGAACTGGTGTGGTGGAGGCTCACCATCCCTTTTTTTCATCCTAATCTCTGTCAAGGATCAAATAGTACATATCCTAAGATTTGCCTCATCCTCCCAAACCTCCAAGGCCATTTCCGTATGTGAGCTCATGTTTGCTGCTGTTGCAGATCCACTGCTGTGTTATTTATCTAATTCTATCCCTCCTTACATAGTCACCCTCCTCTTCTGTCCTTCCCTGAGGAAAAGTGTCAGAGAGATATAGTAGCGAAGGCCATTCCTTTTCGTTACAGTTCACTTTTTGTTGGCTATGCTCTTTATTTCACAGCCTATTCTTCCCTAACCCAAAGCTTGTAACACATCCCATGCTACTTCCATATCTGCTCACCCTAGACACATGGACACGTTCCTGGGATCAGGCCATCTACTGAAGTTGTTTTAAATGCCGCCTGGTTATAATTTGAAGCCTACCCAGCTCTTATTTAAAAGACCACAGACAGAAGCTTTAAGCCCCAGGTATATTTCTGTGCTTTCGTTGGACTTGTGCTCTTCTAGATGTTTTACTTTTTTCTTTCTTCTTGCTTTTGAAGCCCTCGTAGCGCACTGCCCATATGTTATCCTAGGAGCTTCATTCAATTCAGTTTTTACAACCGCTGGGTCAGAAGGAGTAGCTTTGCCTTGGCAGGGCTCTCTGGGTCACCACAGTTAAGCTGCCTTCCTCACCTATCAGAGGATACAATACGTATGTTTTTGCTTAAAGGACTTAACAGCTGCTGAGCCACAGCTTTTGATTGTCTGGGGGTCAGCTCAGCAGGAATTCTTCTCTTCTCTGAAAGAGACTGTGATTTATGGTTGTTTGGCACTTCGATTTCTTGGAAAATATCAGCTATAGGTGGCAGTTTCACAGTTCTGCTTGTCATTCCCCTCTCTGCTTTTTGTTCCAGGATTCATTCATTCTAATGCTTTTCAGTCTCCAGCATTGGACGTATCACTGCAGCAGAGGCCTGACTATGGAGGGTCAGTTCTAGTCCACAGTTTTTCAAACCATCCAGCTGTGCACAGCTTCTGGTGTCACTCCTGCCTTCCCACAGATGCGGTGGGCTCAGAAACAGCTTGTGAGCAATCACTGCAGTGATGCACAAGCTGGATCTCAACCCACAGCATCTGTGGGTTCTGCTGCCAAATTTCTCCTGTAGAACTGTGGCATGGTTATTGGTTCCTTGGTTCATATTTAAGAAATTGATTATTCCAGCTCCACTTTAAGTACCCTCTGTGCACCCTTCCTCTCTGACAGGGATCAGTTGGTAGAGCTTCCATGTTTTCCCAGCAGTTTTGCAGCTTCTTTCAGAGCATGTTTCTACATGCCTATGAAAGTGTCATGTATTTGAAGTCTCACTAAGACAAGACATGTGACAGTGCTGCTTAGCCATAGCCACAACGGCTTATCAGCTTGCCACAGCTTCTTTGGTGACATCTTGGAGAAAACTGGTAGAAACACAATTCACCTGCTGATCCTTTCCCCACCCCCTCGATGGTTAGGGCTGGTTACTGCCGGGTCACAGCCGGTCTTCTCCATCTCCTCAAATTTACATTGAGGTGAAATATATTGAGCCCACATGATGTGAAAATCTTGAGCTGAGTTAACTTCCCTCTCGCCCGCTCATTTCATATGCTCATCCAAGATGTCAGCCACCTTTATACTGTAAGCTGCCTAATTGCAATTAGACATTTTTGTGAGAACTGAAGCAATACAGTCACTAACATCTTCAATTTCATAGTTTTAAGTGGGACATCAGCATTCCTCTTGGACTTGGGCTTCATAGTAATGTTCTTGGAGGTATTTTCTTGTTGTAGGTTTGGTCTTTTATTAGCTAAATCCTACTTTGGTCTTCTGAATTTTCTTCATGCTACTCTTTCATAATGTCCTCTGTAAGTAGTCCTAGTGTCCACTTCATCTGTGGTAAAAAGACTGCAAATCAGACAAACTGGTTCCCTATTACACTTGTCTTACCTGCGCATTGTACTAGCTTTAGTTTCTGTCTTTAATACTGCTTCTTTAAGAATGGCAAATTTATGTTCCATCCTCTTCCCTTTGCCTTCTCCAAGGCCCTAGCTCTCAGTTCCTTGAATTCTTGGAGGTTTATTACATGTGTTCCCCCTCACCCTGTTCCTCTACCCTCGGTTCCAAGAATCATGAATTTGACTGTTGAAGTTATGAAATAGCTGGTTTTAAATGCAGGGATGCACACAGGGACTTGTGACAGCCAAACACTCATTCCACTGCCACTCTTCTGTACTCACCCAGGGCAACATTAGCCTTTTCTTCCCCCTGTTGCCAACTCTAGGGAAGGTTTCCCGGACCAGGAAAGCAGGGAACAGCATCAAAACAGTGGGTAAAATTCAGGAAAGGACTCCTGGCTAGTCCACAACATTGAGAAATGCAGGCTGCCTGGCATGTTTTAATATCAGACTCGGTTGTACACATTCACGTGCAGTCCTCAGCCCAGATGGGTCACTGACATCCCCCATACCTTTCAGGAGTCCTTTAAGTCCCCAGAATAAGAGCAACCTTCCCCACCTAAAATACCACCATTTTCTTAAACACGACCATGTAACTGCATCACCATCCCAGCCCCAGCAACAGGTGTGCCACTTCCAGGCTTAGCCACTGACTGACCTTAACCACCACAGCCCTGATATTGAAGATCATGTAGGTTTCCTTTTCTGACAGGAGTCCTGAAACCATGAGAGATTACGTGCTGGTCATGCCGTACTTGCATGATAATGCAATCTCTGCACTTGGTGCTGCAGGACTTCTCCAGAACCAGTACCCATCTGTTTAATTCTGAATTGCCCCCTCTGCCACACGTGTATTCATCCTTGTCTCACCAGCAGAACATACTACTGTCAACACTTCTTCCACTCTGCCCTGCGACCTGATCTCTCCCCTTTCTCTGTAGTGCAGTATGTGTAACAACCAACAGGCTGGGCTGCTGGCAATGAATTCAGTCGAGATGCCAGTTGGTAATGCACTCCCACAGGAGCTGAGAAAGAGCAGCCAAGCTCTTCCACAATACACTGGAGCTGAATGTATGGGTCAACTAAGAGACAGCAAGTACAGCTTGAATCACAACAAAAGCAGAGCCTAATTTCATACCAGTTCCAGCCCAGGGCAGGCTGTATCCACTCGCACTGGGAAAGCCAACATTTTCTTCTGTGATGGAGATAAATCCCAGGCAGGGCCATCTAAATCCACAACTGTTGAATACAGCTGGTGCAAATAATCTCAAGGTAGCAGGTCAGCCTCTGGTTTCCTTTTGTCCCCATCTGGTGCACAGCTGGAGATAGCACTTACAGCTCTTGGGCCTCCCTAGTTCAAAGTCAGCCTTACAAAAAAAGTCTTTTGCACCTTTTATCTGGAACAGTTTCATGTTCAGAAGAACAGCAAAGCAGGGCAGACACTATCAGCACTAACAGACCAGACCGCCCCTCTGCATACACATATTGAGTGGCTTCATGCCATCCTGTCCTCAAAGAATAGCTACAGCTTGTGAGTTTGTTGGGAGGGTTTTAAGTCATCCAAAAAAGAGGCAAAGAAGGTAACAATTCACTGTACTTCAGCCCATCTAGCAGCCAGCTAGCACAGACCCAACAACAGTATTCAGCCTTACATGCTTCCACCATCCCAAGGCCAGGCTCCTTGTTGCAGACAGCCAAGAGTAGCTTCCCCAGGAAGAGATTTAGAGCACACTGTTAGGTGCTGGCTGCTGCATGGGGAGGCCTGGTTTGAGCACATCTTCTGTTACCCACCTACCTAGTATCTCCTAGCTTTCAGGTTCTCATTGCTTTAACTGTAAAAAACTAGTATCAGCCTTGTTCACTGCAAGAATATTTGGCCAACCAGTATGTCCTAAATCCCAGAAGGCAATATGGGACTAAGAACATTCAAATTCTCCTGAACAATAGCAATAGTGAAAGCCCTGTGCTGACAAAAAAGGACTAGATTTCTTAGTAAAAGAGGCTTATAGTCTTTCAAATGAGTCCTTTAAATCTGCTGCTTCTTTTTAACTACACCACTGACAGGCCGAAGATGAGAACTAACAACTGTGGGTTTTGCATTGCACACAAAGAAATTGTTTGTGTATTTAAAATAACATTTGTGATGAGTTAAATGGAGACAGATTCTCACTGGCTTTCTCCCAGAAAGTCTCTATTGCTTTTAAAATTTGCCAGCCTGAGGAAAATAACCCTAACAAAGAGATTTTGTGTTGGCCTCCCTTACACTCGTATAGGAACACAAGGCTTCATAAGGACATCAGTCCTAATCTGGTTTCAAGGCACTGTCATGTGAGATAGATAGAAGATACTAGTGACTTCCAGATGTCTTTGAGGGGCACTGCAGCACGGGTGAACATCAGAGAGACTTGGAGGCTGCTAAGTCACGTTCGTAGCATCAGGAAGCAACAACTGTCTCTGTTGAGCCTTTCCCACAGCATGCTATTCTGTGCTATGAATATTGCTTTCCTGGTCACCAAAAATGAATCTGGGGCATCTGCTGCTTCTATCACTAGCAGACAGGCAGTGCATAGAATACTATTTCCTCTAAACTTGGCTTGAGTTGCAGAACACACTGATATTTAAATTATATTCTACCTGAAAATATATAGAATGTGCTATAAAATATCTGCTTTTAAAAGCTGATCAGAAAAATGTGTGCATTCCTGATTAATGGTAAACTACTCCTAAATATCATAGTAACATAAATGTAACTGGGTAGATCTGATCTTAATCAATCACCTCACCAACCAGAGAGTTGTTTTATGAAATGGCTTTATTTTTTCTAAGATTTAGACTGCATTTTATCCTCCTGGCCTTGAATTATCACAGTCATTTCCCTTCATAATTTCTATGTTAGACCAGTTGACCATTATCTCCCTGGAGAACTTACTGCCTCCTTATTTAGTATGCTTTCTGTTTGGGCTGCAGTTCTACTCTGTATTCTGATTCTGAGTATTGCTTGTCTTGCCATTCAGCTTTGCTTTCCTCTTGTGTCTGGTTTTTGTTTTTTAAGCCTTTTCCTTTCTTCAGTCTCTTTATCACACCTGCCTTTGCTTAACAACAACACTGAAAATCAAAGTCAACACTCAGTTGGCAGGCCATGTCCAAATTGCCTTCCGTATTTCTTTAATATCATTGTTATATCATTCCCTTCACCTGTTTCAGTTTACATAATTGCGTAATCTCTCATCATCTGGGAAAATATTCTTTACAAGTTTTATTTCATCAACTTCAGGCAAATACCGCAACTACACCCTGCAGAACTGTAACATCTTTAAAATACGGGGATCTCATTTTCCAAGTCTCTTGGATTTATGGCATTGCTTAAACTACCAAAGAAGCAGAAAAAGTGTTTTTCTACTGACATTTATAGTAATTTTTAACTCTGTTTTATAAAGATGCTGGGAGAGCAATTTGGTAAGAACATCACACATTGTTTTATTTTAGTGGTCACTCAGATTGAAGTGTTTGTGATGTGCAATATTCACATTTAGTTTTATTTGCTTCACGTTATAAGTAGATCATAACAAATTCTAAGATAAAGTAAACCATCATCAATATTAAATGTTTCAAAGTACAAAAAGGCACCTAGTCATAAGTCTAATAAATAAAAAAATCAGTGTTTCCATGTTTTGCTTAGGCTTTCTTTCTTTCTTTGTTTTCCCAAATATTATTAACTTAGAATGTGTCAAAACATGAGACAATACATTCCTCTTACTGAAGAAATGCAAGCTACAGTTAAATTGCACTGTTTTTCTCAGTGTGACAGCGGAAGTTGTCTGACACTGTTCCACATGTGTGTGCATAAAAGCAGTCTAAGTCTTAAGTGACTTGGGTTTTGCTCTTTTCTGAAAACAGTATCGGAGTTTGAATCATCAAATGGGTTGTGGAAGAAATAAAAACGTGTCTGTTTTTTGAATAATACATCTTGGAAAAAAAAAAAAAAAAGAAGAAAGAATTTTCAGGTAAAATTGTACTCGCCTGATTAGGAATGTTGGTTTTTCTACATTTTCCATTAAGCTGAAGAAGAAAACCCTCTTGTTGACAGAGATAGATAGCCATTTCAGCTCCTAGATGAACCAAAAATAGGACAGATTCTCCCAATGTTGCAGACCTCAATTTTTTACATACAATGAAGAATATATGTATATATAAGACATGTATATATATGTATACATTTACATGTATGTGTATGTATGCATGTATATATATAAGTATATATACTTATATGAAGTATATATAAGACATGAAAGAGGTGTAGAATAAGTACTGACAGAAATGGAATTCTCACTTTCCTGTCAAAAATGAGAACTTTTAACATACCTAATTCAGACAGGATCTTCCATTAACATTGTTTTTTAATAACCTGAAAATTAAAGGCTTATATGTTTACCATAGTTATCTCTACTACTGTCATGGGTTTGTATTTCATCCACCTATATGGTATAACAGCTTGTTATAGTATTTGGAAACTGCAGTGCAGTTGCAATTTATCATTAGATCTTCTTTTTCCTGGAAATTTGTATGTACTGAGCAGGTAGAAGGGCATATGGAGATGCACCTGATTGTTTTCTGCTGGAAGAAATGCATGCTACCTCTAGCATGTAACAGGCCAGTCACTGCAAAGAAGAGATCATTCTGAACAGGCTGTGAGCTGTTAAGAAGCTGGTCTCAGAATCATAGAATCCCAGGCTGGTTTGAGTTGGAAAGGACCTTAAGATCATCCAGTTCCAACCCCCTGCCTCAAACTACACCATGGCTCTGTGCAACTTGGTCTTGAACGCTGCCAGGGATGGAGCATTTGCCACATCTCTGGGCAGCCTGTGCCAGAGACTTAGCATCCTCACAGTAAAGCACTTCTTCCTTATATCTAACCGGAACTTCTGTTGTTAAAGTGTAAACCCTTCACCCCTTCTCCTATCGCTACAGTCCCTGATGAAGAGTCCCTCTCTTCCATCTACCAGCAGTGAAAAAGACTGTCTGTATTGGATATAGTCTGAATGTTTAAGAGTATAAGACCATAAGATAAACACAATGAGAGGCATCCTTAGGCAACACAACAGAAATCACCCTTAACTTTTTTGCTATTGGAACAAAAGAAAGCAAAACAAACCAAAACAAGGTCAATGTAATGTGACAAACTGTTTCACAGCTTGTGACAGACCACTTCTGAGCAGTTTTTAAGCCAAACCTTTCAATTAAAAATAGCCACAGTGACTAATTTTCCTAAGAGTGGGGGTCCAGATTTCTGTCTTCCCACTTACATAAAAGCAGATGTCACCTATCTGTTGTTATCTAGTCCATAATGCAGAGGCACCATTTGTACATGTCATAAACAGCTGCTTGTTGACTCAAATGGGCAGCAAAAGAGTACTGAGCTGTGCATAGCAGTTGGTCAGGCTGTCAGGTCTGAAGAGCCAGTCTATTGCAGCAATCTGTATGTGCAACCCTTGGATTCCTGCAGAGCAAATAAAGGAGGTATGATTGTGGAGAAAAAAAAATCACAGTTCTGTGCTAAATAAGTGAGTTGTGGCAGTCTCAAATAGATAAAATATTTAGATAAAAGCCAACAGAACACTGCAATTAAAGAAACTAAACTGTCACGGGACAAGAATTAAGTGCAAGACTGGCCACTACTTTTTAGCAGCAGTGGCTTATAAATATCTAAGTTGCTTAAGGTTTTACCATTGTGTTTCTGACTGCTAGTCCTGGAGGTACTGTAGAGGTTACAGGGAGGCACTGAAGTTCACTGTTTCTCTGTTTCTCTGTATTGCCCAAGGGAAAGAGGGAAACAAATTGAAATCTTTCCCAGAGCTATTATAAAAAAAAACCCTTGAACAAACCAAAAAAAACAACACCCACAAAGATGAAATAAAAATAAAAAAAAATAAAAATGAAAAAAGAAACAGTTGAAATAAGTACAAACACCTAAAATTACTGCAGTATTCCACACTTCCATCCTTATTCTGGATGATTTCTTTGATCCTGCTTATTTTCAGATGAAACCTAGCAGTAGATACATACCCTTGGTCCCTGCTATATTCCGAATGGATCCTGCAGGTGTCCCAGGAGCAGGTGGATACACTCAGTTTTGTACTCGGAGGAAGGGGACCGTGCCGTGCAGAGTTTTCCCTTTCATTTGAAGCTGCCCACAGAAAGGCTTCACAGCTGCAAGCTGTAGCCACTATTCAGATATCCTGATTATTTTGTTCCTGCGTTCAAACTGCAGTGTTGTTGCACTGTCATCTGGCACAGCAGCCGCACATCTTGAAAATGAAACCTAATCCCACCGGCTTCCAAAATAAAGTGAGTAAAAATTACTTGTTTTCTTTCTCCTCAGCCTTTTCTCTGTAACCAAATTGAAGCCAAAGTTCTCTTCTGTCAGAGCATTCAAGAGGGGACTGATTTGTTAACTGGATTAATTTTAAACATGCAAACTGCTTTGTTTTCTAGAGGAAAACCAGACCATTCAGGCAACTCTGAGATTTGTACTAGGTACTTACCTTTGTTTTTAGAGTTCCTGTAACGGCACGTGGTTGGGAATCAGCAGATCTTGCCTGTTACCATCACTGCATTCCCACATAAAGGTCACTGCACCACTCTCCATCTCCTTTTCCCTATTTGTAATGTTGCTGAATGCTCTTTGTAAAGCATTTTGCAACCTAGTGGCAAAAGATTATATGTGTAAGAGATTATTATCTGTGGCTGTGTGCTTCCCCCTGCCCTTTTCTGTTTAAGCAATAGCCACCAGTGGTGGTCCTTTGATGGCTGCACCTCACTTAAGTTGGACTCTGTGGGGACAACAACATGTTATAACCTATTGTGATAACAATACAAGAGGTAAGAGCCGTTAATCTTGCTCAACAGCTGAGCCTGAGCCAAGTGAAATACGCTTATTAAGCAAGTATGAGTCAATCATTTTAGTCCATAAATAGTGGACAGCCCTGGGTTTGAGGAGCTCTCCTGTATGGCAGCGGACTGCACATCAGGATCTCTCCTGCAGCAGGGACACCTCTCAAGTTATTCCTTGAGGTTGAGAGAATCCTTATCACATCAGATACTTGGTAAGTGAATTGGGAATGAGCACGTTGAAACTTTGAAATCTTTCATCTTCGATCTTTTGCATCTCAAATGATGCAAGGGATTGATAGTGCTCATGTAATCCTTTAGACGTAAACCATTGGCAACTCTGAGAGCAAGTCTGGATCCAGCCACACCTAACCTCCCCTCAGAAAGGAGTTTAGAACTTCAGAACTGCATGACTCAACAGAGAGTTTCACTGACAGAAGCCAGTCTGATGTCCCCAAGCTGCCAGGTGTATGGAAAATCCACCCTTACAGAAGGGAAAAATCCTGTGCTAATTAGGGAGCAAGAAGAGATCTCGACTCCTATGAAGGAGCAATTAGGGTGGCTTCTTCATCCAAAGGGAACACTGCCCACGTTACAAAAAAAAAGAGTGGAAAAACACTTTATGCCAAAAACTTAAAACCTTCCAAATTTACAGCAACTCCACAGACCACAAACCTCCCTTTATTTGTGGGGGGAAAAATCACCCCTCAAACGCACATAAATTCCTTCTTATCAGGTCTGCATTTGTGCAGGGCACAGAAGAGCCTCTCAAAAAAACCCAACACGTGCAACTGTGAGGTGTTCTGGAGGGAGAGCCAGGGATTCAGGTAAAAATGCTTGGAGAGCAGCTTACACTTGCTTTACATTAGTGTGCAATAGTCCTCGTTACTGAAACATCAGTGTGCAGAACAGAACTGCCTGGTGAGTCCAGCCAAGCAGGACCTTGCTGGAGATTGACATCTGACTAAAAGGGATGAAGATAGAGTGGAGCCATCCAATGCCTTTTTTTTTTGCCTCAGTGTTTAATGAGACTGAAAGACCTTGGGGTGCTGGTCCCACCCAACTGGAGGACCACGAGTGTGGAAACAGTGACTTGCCACTTGTAGACACTGAAATAGCGAGGGACCAGCTGCACCAGCAGAATGTTCACAAGTTCATGGGGCCTGATGGGATTCACTCCAGAGTAGTGAAGGAGCTAGCAGATGTTATGGCAGGATCGCTCTCAGTCATCTGCCAAAGGTCTTGGGAGTCTGGTGGAGGGTTCCGTGATGGGACAAGAGGAAATGGCCTCAGCTTGCGTCAGGGAAGTTTGGATTGGGCATTAGGAAAAATTTCTTCCCCAGGAGGGCTGTCAAGTACTAGAACAGGAAGCCCAGAGAACTGGTGGAGTTCCAATCCTTGGGGGTATTAGAAAGACATGTAGACGTGGCACTGAAGGACATGGTTTAGTGGTGGATTTGGCAGTCCTGAGGTAACAGTCAGACTCAATGATCTTAAAGGTCTTTTCCAACCTAAAAGATTCTAAACCAAATGAAAATAATGTGAAAAAACTACATAAATAGAACAGAGAAGTCACCTGAAGATTACATATGGTCCTCTGAATACGTAGATACAGGCTGAAATACTTAGCAAAACTTGTAACAAAAGTATTGACAGAAACAGGAAAATTGGTATAAACAGCCTTTTCTATTTGTAATTGTTTCCAGGAAACAAGCAACAATAGAACGTGCTTGGATTTAAGAAATTTAAGATTCACATGAATAACAATCACATATGTAGCTGTTACCAATAGTCTATTCAGTTTCAGAGTGATGATAATTGTGGTATTGCTTCAAGATGAGCTCAAATACAGCACTTCCAGATGATACAGCATAGCTAGAAGTTCTCTAGTGGGGCTGCAACAGCTATGGATTGTAGTGCAGCTCAGTAGCAGCAGATACGTGGAGCAACACAGTCAACACTTGAGAAGCCAGCATATATGCACATTGCAGAGGTTTTACTTTAGTCCTGCTCTAATCTGGTGCCATGACCTGAGTGGCAGTTAGAGGTAGGAGTCTGAGTGCATTAGGTGGGCTCCTGGTCTAAGCCTTTGTGCACAGTTTTACTTGGGAAGAGCCCAGTGGCTGCAATGCAAAGCCAATGGGTAAGGAATGGAGTCTATCAGGAGATCTCCTTCAAAAGTGTACTCTCGGTCTGGACTAAGACACTCATATAGGTGCGTGCTTTATTTCACACCTACACTAAACATGTAGGTGTTGACAGAATTGCCTTGCCTTCATTAGATCCAGAATCTTACATGAAGTTTTAGTAGATACTCTGCTTCTTACTGCTTCTTTCAGGAAAAGAAATACTTGTAAGTTGCTCTGAGTTATTATGGAGATCTTTGATTAGCTATAGTCTACCTGGATTGTTTGTCAGTAACCATGAGGAGGGAATATGCAAGCTGCATCCCAGCTAAAACTGCTCCTTATTCAACTTCCAAAAAAATCCTTTAGAAGCCAAGTCAATAACTTTTGGTCCAAAACTAATAAAAAAGACAGATAGCCACCACTTTACTTAAGTGACTTCTTACTTTCTCACCCACTACCATCAGTACAAAATAAAACTATTGGATCCCAGCATGATTTTAGGATGACAAATGTGATTCTGTAGTCAGAAATAGGGTTTTACACAACTGCCATGTAATTCCATGTCTATCACTTACATATGCAACTCCCTCACTACTTCCAGGAGAAAGTTACCATGCCAGCACCACTCCTTTAAAATGTTTTCCAGGTGCAAACTTCCAGGCAGGCTTGAAGTCCATTTGAGAAGACAGGCTTATGGCTAACCTGCTACACCACAATAGCTGGGGTCACATTCTCTGTTATTTGCATCATCCAGCCACAGGGATAAATCTGGCACCATCATGCAGGGAAAAAGCAAGAAAATTACTGAGAAGAGATGGTTAGACCATGATTTCTTCCCTCTGCTTACAAGGGTCTGACCTTGACTGAGACTGTACTGATTCCTGCCTTTGGCAATTGCATGCAGATATCACACAAAGGTAGGTTGGTACCTTAAGTGGCATTACAAGAAAAGAAAATCAAAGAAACTAAATGCAACCTGAAGAATAAAGAGGTCAATACTGCTCGGTGTGCCTTATAGTCTGAAGGTGCATCAGAGCTGCAGAGACTGACACAGGAATGACATTAGCAGAAATTCCTATCTCAGCAATCTTTTCGTAGAGGAGAATCTCAAAAGAGATATGCAAGGAACTGGAGGAAGAAAGGAGACCAAACTCTGCTCCTGCAGCAGCAGCTCAGAGATGATTTTCCTTCCTTTCCTTCAAGATGGATTTTTTTTTCCCTCCTCTTTTCCTAGTATTTATACACAACTTCCTCTTCTGCCTGTTAACCAAATAAGAATGCAGTTGAGCTTATACCTGTCCCACTTGCTTGTTCTTTGAGCTTGGATATCTGTCACTCCGTTAACAGAAGTTAGGTTTCGTTGCCTGATCTTTAGGCCAAAACAATATAATTAAATGATAAGGGCTTGTCAGAAATCGAGCTTATACCATTTGAGACCTGACAATGGTATCACAAGAAATAATTATTTGAATCTGAAGTTCAAAATACAGACCATTTTCTTCCTTACCAGCTTTTGCTGGCTTAAAGTTGTTAGTTGCAGTGATTAATTGGAACTAATTGTGAGCTGCTGTTGACATTTGTTCGTATGTTAAGAATAAACTATTACAGCAGCTCACACTATGAAGTTGCTTTCTGTCACAGAGAGAAGGAAGTATTCTAGCAAAAAGACTTTTTCTCTGAAAGCCTTATTTTGGAGGAAGAGGGAAAATATCCCACAAAACCACTAACAACAAAAGAACAGCCAAGCATTTAGGGTCACTATTCCAAAACCAGCACAAAAGCCAAGGCAAGGAGTCATCAAAAAAGTAGCCAAGAAGTCATCAGAACCTGTTAGTGTTTTGGAGAGTGTTTATTGCAATTAATATATTCCTGCCAAATATTTTGATTTTATCAAGGTATCATTTTCTGATCCATTGACACGTAATAGACACAATCTTGTTCTTTTCCTCCTTTTCAGTGCATCTGAAAAGCCAAGTTCCTGGAAGCCCTTCTTCCTTACAAAAAGCATAAAATAAATCTGCTTATGACATTACTGCCTGATCTAATAATTCCATTCTTGCTCTTTTAAAAACAGAATTAGTGAAGAACAACAGACTATGAAATTCTATCAGAAGACAAGATGATGTGCAGGCAAACACACAAAAGAAAAGTGTCTTAAGACTGGGAATGGAAAATAATAACAATTACAGACTTTCTTCTGTGAGCCCAGGAAGTCATAAACCCTGGGTTAGCTGTCAAGGTAGCAGTAACAGCTGCAGTAACGGCCTCAACATTGGCTTTCCAACAAGTTTTCTTTTCAGGAAATACTCTAAATCCTTGTGTGATGTGTGCATTAAAGTGAACACCTATTTTTCTTTAAACCTGCCCAACACATGATGATAAAATCACCTGATCTGTAGTACTCTTAAAAATATGCCTTGCAATGGCAGAATTCTGCTCAAGCTGCCTGTTTGGATGAGAGTGAGCACAAACACTGTCCCTTCCTTCCTCTATTCCTGCCCCAGCAAGTTAATGAAGAAGCATTTTTTTCTTCCTTTCCTTTTCCTAAACTACTTGAAATGAAGCATTTATGAACATTAGGGCCCAGGCAAATGGACTATTTCATTACCAGTGACAGAACATATTCCACATTTTCTATTTTCACAAGGAAAAACTTCATTTTGTGCATTTCTTGTCTCCTCAATTTTTCAAGTTAAATAAATAAAAAGAAAATAATTAATCTACCTACCAGCCAGAAGTAAAAGAAATAAGAGCTGCATGACAGTTACGCCGGTGTTTCACTTGAAATTGCTTTCTTTTATGGGCCTTTAACTTCTCAAAACTTGAACTTCACAGACCCAATGAATGTCACAATCATCAAGTCATTAACATTGATGCAGATATACTGAGAATGTCTGGCACATCGTATTATGACAGACAGAATATTGCACATCCAGACTTCACAGTCCTGAAATCTGCTTGCTGAAGTACTATCAGCATTGCAAGCTTCTGTGGTGGTCCTGGGGTTTCTAACAGTAGCTTCAATGTGGCACTCCACCTCTGCTGCATTTACGACTCAGCTAAAGAGCGCCACTTTAAACCACATCCCACAGTATATTACATCTCAGCTTGTAGTAGACCCAGGTCACATACAGCCACTTCAGAAGCTCACTTGCAGAGCAACCCACCACAGTCTAGAACTTCATGCTTGCCCTGCCTGCATTTTCTACTGCTCTCAGTCAAAACAGAGGTGTTAGCTTTGCTAATGATTTCTCTTAAGATGCTCATTTATCTTTCAATTGCTGCTATGATGGTGGTGCCTTCAGGAGTAAGGGTAATTTCAGTAGAATTTACCTGCTGATGAAACAGTATTTAAAATACCTATGATTTTATTGTGATTTCTGAGCTCTTTTTTCACTTTGCAGATGGATAATTATATGAAGACCATCACTACAGATGAATGCTCTTATTTCCATAACTCTTCGTCTCCATAGCAGTAACCACAGCTTTTCCCTCTTCCTCACCCCAAGCTGTTTGGTTTTAATCTTTAAACTACGGGCATTTCAATGCTGTAAGTCAGGTATAACGGGAGATTTTCTTGTCTCTTTATATTAGCTCAGATAAGGCAGACAGAAGACATAAAAGATATTACCAGGTCAAAAGTGCACCCAAAACATTGAAGTCAGGGACTGATTGATGCAATCTGGATGCAATCTGTGTTCCAGCAGGGAGAACTCCTCCTGATGATTAAGCTAATGTCCAGCTTCTTCCTCCCTATGCTCATGAACATTGATACGTTTGAAAAAGTGTTTGTTTAGAACTAAATCTCATCCACAGTTCACATTACACAAGATTTTTCAGTTAAAACATACCAAAGAATTCTATACATCATGTTTTCAGACCTAAAGATTCCCCTTTAATTTTTAGATGAATTCACGTCACGGAGTTTCTTCAACTACTTATGTGTTCCAACAACATAAAAAAGCTTCCTGTGAAACTAAAGATGCTAACGAATGACAGATGCCATGAACCAGTGCTCATAACTACATCCACCAAAGATGGGGTATGTAGTTATGTGGGTGTTATGTGAGCATTACAGTGAGCATAACCCTGCAAAAACACACCAACACATGCCTCCATGTTTATGAGCCAATTCTCAGTAATATCCCTTCAGTAACAAACCAGGCTTCAAAATTCAAGACCCAGCCTCACTATAATCAACAGGAACAACTTAGGGAACACATTTTTAGAGTAAAGAGGTTTTTCAGTTTTGAACTAGGATCAATTTTGACTACAAATTGAAGCCAGACTACCAAGTAAAACAAGCCAAAGCCTAACTTTGGAAAGGAGCCATCAGAGCAATTTAAACATGCAATAGACTCGTTATCACCTGAAGTTTTTATGACATCTAGGCACTCAGATGATTGAGGAGCAAACTGCTGTCGTATGGCAATACAAAGCTCTGACCTGTCAACAAATAGATTGAGCTGTAGGTTGCAATGAACAGCTGGTTTTGTTTGCAGGTTTTAAAGACTATGGTATCTTCTTTCAATTATATTTGTTTGATTTAGGTGAAGAAGTGAAATTCAGATCCTCTCTTTTCTTTCTCTAAAAAAAACCCAAACCTCAAAACAACCCAAGTCAACCAACCAACCAAAACTTCTCAGCCAGCAGGAGGGCATGAAAGCCTGAAACCAAGACATAAACATACAATGAAGGGTCAGAATCTAGAAAAGAATAGTCCAATTTCTTTTAAGCCATCTGGTATTTTAAAAACTTTGCTTTCTGCAAAGTTTCGCAATAACTCAGTGATTCACACTGAAGCTGCTGCTTCTAATTACATATAAGTGAAATAAAACTGAAGTCAGACACATTAAAGAATGAAACATTTCCCCGTGGTGTTGATTCTAGGGAGAGACCATGGGTTTGGGGTTTTTTCCTCAAAAACAAAGTGCTAACAGTCACAATAGCAACAAAAGTAGAAGTTACCATTTCTGGAGAAAGAGGTGCCGTCACTACATTTATGAAGCTGCTGAAAAAAATCACTTGGGCCAAGAAAATGTACTAAATAATACGTTCCCTTTATAGGAAACACTGCATCCACTGCCTAGGATAGTGAAATCTCTGCACAGGATCTAAACTTCTGTAGGAAAAGGTTAACTTATCTATCTGTAGATCCGTACACTAGCTTAAAGCCTTGAATTTCAGCTGCAATGACTGTCAATAATTCTGTCTTGTGCGCATGAACACGGAGGTGCTCAACAGCACCTAAAATCTAGATACTTGTCTCCAACAGTTTTTTCCCTATTAACACAACTAGTGATCATGCATGACTATGCTAGCAGGCTTAAAGAAAACCTTTTGACTTCCTAGCATTCCTGTGTCAAAAAAGTCAAGCTAAATAAAAAACCAATAATGTCCAGTCCATGCCTCTAATTACATCCTGCGTGAACATACACATTATTTGATAGTATAATGATAGAATAATTAATTGATAGTATAGCAGGTGAAAAATTTGTAACCTCTTAAAAAAAAGTAGATAGAAAACTGTGATAATTAAAATAAGTAAAGTACAACTTTAATGATAGCCCCTTATAAGTTCAGTTACCTATTTAATGCTTCGGGAGGGGGGGGGAAATCCCAAAGAAAAAGGAAAAAACTCACAGCAGGTTACAATTAAAAATTTCCACTTTGAACATGAAAACCAGCAAGGAATGAATACATCAAACTCACCAAGACTTAGCTTTGGGCTTTGAAAATTCTGCTCCTTAGATTATCAGATTTGTACTGGTAGATGCTGTAGTAATGAGCCCAGCGGCCATCTGGAAGAGGACATATTTTAAATAAGTTACTCATGTTCCTTTAGGAATTCCAGACTTACTCAGCGAGGGCTAGGAGCTGTGCTGTAAATGAGTAGTTTCACTGCCCACTTCGCTGATGTCTCAGATCCTTTTCCTGAAAGGGGCCAATACAGAGCTGACTAGTACTCGGGAAAGAAGGTGAGAGAGATGCAACAGGATCTAAACCCCTTCTTCACAAGGGCCTGCAGGGACAGGCCAAGGGGAATGGCTTTAACCTGCCAGAGGGGAGACTGAGATGAGCTCTTAGGCAGAAGCTCTTCCCTGTGAGGGTGCTGAGGCGCTGGCACAGGGTGCCCAGAGAAGCTGTGGCTGCCCCATCCCTGGCAGTGTTCAAGGGCAGGTTGGACACAGGGGCTTGGAGCAAGCTGCTCTAGTGGAAGGGGTCCCTGCCCGTGGCAGGGGTTGAAGCTGGAGGAGCTTTAAGGTCCCTTCCAACACAAACCAGGCTGGGATTCTATGATTTCAGCAAAACTTATTTTATACTTCAACTGAAGAGGGAAAAAGAACCAAATAAACCCCTAAACCCACAGCACACTTTGATTTGAACTGCTTTGTTGTGACAAACGATTGGGCTGGTGGCAGCACAGTGACAGTGAAGCTGGGCTTAAGGAATAGTCATCAAATGCTCATAGCTAAATTATCTTTTTGAGATCAAAGTTTTAATTACTTGAGAGAGTAATGGACATGGGCTGGGGTGAAAAGGCCAGGCAGTGCAGCTCTCTGCTCTCATCCCTATGCCATCCTCCCCCCGTAGCTCTCACTGCACTAGGTGAATAAGATACTTGATAAACAGCAAACACACTATTTACCCAGTCAAAGATGAAAAATTCAGACTAAGAATGAAACATGAAAATTCAGACTAAGAATTTGTCCCCTGGGTATTGCTGAGAGACCTGAAGCTTTCAAAAGGACATAAACCCAAACTAAAGCTTAGTACATGCACAGCATGACTTTAGGAAAAGGAACATACTTCCAGCAGCAAGTTAATAGTAGCAATTTGTTAGGCTTGGGCAGAGTGTCGTCATTTGCTCCAGCACTGCTTGCAGAGCCACCACTGGTGCTGCTGGGGCAAGTCCCACACATTTCAGCTGCCAGGATTTCATTTTAACCCTTTTGCAAAGCCTCATCCAAGTGTGCTTCTGAAGAGGCAAGACAGATTTTTCTAAAGACACAAACACATCAGAAAGTCTTCCAGGTTTTTGTTTTTAAGACTGAAGGCTTCACAATGAACACCAAATACATGAACTCATCCTTATCAAGCAAGAATTTGCAGTGAAGAAACTACTTGTAAACATTGAAGGATTTCTGGGTTTGCTTATTTACATACGCAGGTACCAATGAAGAAGGGACAACAAAAGCAGCACTCCTTTCCCAAAAGCCACACTACTGAAAACAGTTTTCGAATTATACATTCCTTGAACAGATACTGTAAAATTCTCTCTTTTCCACAGTTACACTGCACTGTGTCCCTTCCAGATGTTGTCCTACTGTGGTACACGTTCAGTTCTCAGCTGCCATCTGCAAGCAGATGTTTCTCTTCATGCTGTAGTCTATAAATATCTTGCCTTCAGCAGAAATTTAAGCAATATATTTGAAGTTCAAAGAACTGCTTTATTCTTTTTCTGTTTTGCGATTTCTATCTTTGGGAAGAAGCAGAGAACCATGATTTCTTTATCCTTCAGTTCATGCTTCATAGAAAACCCATCATTAGCACTCAGTTTTATTACAAAACTGACTGAGAGTTTACATTTTTACTCTTGTTACGGTTTAACCCCAGTCAGCAGCTAAGTACCATGCAGGTATTCACTCACTCCCACCCTGGTGGGATGGTGAGAAGAGCTGGGAAAAAGCAAAAACCCACAGATTAAAATAAGAACAGTTTAATAATGAAATAATGAAAAACGTAACAATAATAATAACAACAATAATAATGGAGATAGAGGAATAATAATAACAAATAAAATAAAAATTAAAAATTTCAAAATAAAAATTTTCAAAATAATAATAAATGATAAATAACAAATAATAAAAAGAGAGAGAGGAATAGAGGCCAGGAAACACAAGTGATGCAAAATACAGTTGCTATCCAACACCCAGCCTGACCCAAGCAGCGAGTGGGGGCTCCTGTCCAACTCCCCTGAGTTTCTATACGGGGCATGATGTGCTGTGTTATGGAATACCACTTCGGCTAGTTTGGGTCCCGTGTCCTGTCTCTGCTCCCTCCTGGCTTCTTGTGCTCCTCCTTGCTGGCAGAGCATGAGACTGAAAAGTCCTTGATCGGGATTAGCACTACTGAGCAACAGCTAAACCATCAGTGTGCTATCAGCGTTATCTGCGCACTAAACGCAGCAGTGCACCAGCTACCAGGAAGAAAGATACCTCTACCTTCGCCAAAACCAGGACAAGTCTGTAAATTTGCTATCAATGATCAAGTTTTAAAATGCATCTTTAAAAACCTTGAACAACTTCTTCTCTTTTGCATAAGCACACACAGAACAGTAGGGGACTGGTATAAAACCTCAGATAAATAATACAGGAGTAATTTTATTTATTGTATGCTACTGTCTTGATCCCACAAACCCCTTTATAAGGTGGGCCATACATTCCCATCTCCATGACAACTAATTTCTTTTAAAACTTGATTAAAAACAGGTCTTGTTTTTCTTTAGGTATAAAGTTTATTTATTTCCCCCCTGTTATTCCTATTGATTCTGAAGTTAATAACAATCAAGTGCCTTGAATTCAGCAAGAATTTTCTGCAGAGAACAATGTTTTGTTTCACCAGAACTATAAAGGGTATGAAACATTTTCATTCTTTTCTTTTTTACTTTTTTGTGTATTATTCTGTTATTTCTACTCAGACAAATCTACACGATAAATACTTTAAAGCCGTAGTAGAGTGAATTTGCTGTTATTTGTAAATGGCAAAATTTACTGTTCTTAAATATTTAGATCACTTCTATATTCAGGAAAATATTGCAACTTCTCAAAGGCTCATGTTTGTAAAACGCTAACTGAAAGTTCGGGCTTAAAACCAAGTCATAATTTCCTAAAGTTGAAGTTGTGTTTATGCAAAAAAAAAAAGAAAGTTCTGCAAGTACTTGAGGTCTGCTCAGCTGAGGTTCCAGTCCCTGCAGAAATAGGGAAATACACAGGTGCTGGCTTAGAGTCCCTATAGGCAGCTTCTTTAAGCGAAACACAGAAACTATCTCCACGCATTAACTTTTGATATCACTGCAGTTGCTTTGGAATCTAAAAATGTTGGTTTCATGCAGCCAGAGAGATGGTGAGTCACAAGCATATGTCCTTCGAAAAGAGCTAATGTTTCTCATATTTATCAGCTACTGCGTATTGAACTGAAACAGACATCCATAGTAAGTCAGGCAATGATGTCTGAGGAAATCAATCTGTTTGCAGACCATTTATGAAAAGGAGCATGACTAACTGGACCAGGTCATAAAATCAAATACTGCCTTCTCTGTACACCACCAGGAAATCCTTATCTGTTGTGTATCTTATAAAACTTTAACAGCGCTCAACTTTTAGGTTTCCCTTTCCACCCTTAAACCCATGCAAACACACACAAACTTGAATCCCATTCCAGAGCTCGGGTGCACTTTGGGTTATAAACCTCACAAACTCCAAAGGCATGAAGTCTGTGAATTACATTTCATAATCAGGATAAATACAACCAGAACAATCTGAAAGCATATTTTTATAGCTTTTAAACGATTTTACAACAAGCTTCACCTCTACAGAGCACTGAACAAGAGAACTCCTGTCGAACAAACACGCTTATATAGAAACATATAGTTAGTTATTAGCTAGCTAGCTTATTTAGGATGGTTAGTTAGGTGCTCTATTTTTGCTTGGGTTTGGGGATTTTTTGAAGCTTTGCTTCTTTGAAGTACACTGTAGCCCTCACTGTATAGGCATCTTGACCAGGTCTATGCAGGATGGTATTTCTGACCTCCTTTCTCTCTTTTGTTCTCCTCCCCCCCCCCCATTTCAACTCAAGCTTTTGTGTCTGAAAAATATCTGTGTTCTTGCCAAGTCAATAAACTTCAGCCAGGATCGGAATTTGCGAGCCTCTTTCTCTCCCTGCATGAAGGTTACGCAGGCAAGTTATACTGCGATGTCAGTCGTGCTCCTTCATCTGGCTGAACATTGTCCAGAGTCTCAAAAGAGATGAGAGTATTGGTCTGTGGTCTTTTACCTTTCCTTTTAAAACAGACAGAGGGAAAAGTCACAAACCTCGGTATTTCTATCAAAAGCAGTGAGCACATGCACCACTGTTGGTGCTTTAAGCAGCCAAAGTTTGCAGGAGCAGGAAGGGTTATTTTCCTTGTTTCAACACACCGATCACCAGATGAGGGTAATATCGTGATCTGTTTAAGACTAATTTGGTTGGATTTATTTCTGATAGCCATACTGAACTTAGAGACTCACAGGTGTGTTAAATAGAAATTGACTTTTGTGGATGAGGGGAGAGCAGAGAATGCCGTCTACCGCACTGTTCTTATGTCCAAGTTAGAACAATACAGTCTGGATAGCTGGAAAACTAGATAGGTAAAAAAATGGCTGAATGGTTGAGCTGAGACAGTAGTGCTAATGGGTCATGCACCACCTGAAGATCAGTAACAAACAGAGTACTGGAACATGTCCTGTTTGATATCTTTGTCAGTGACTTGGAGGAGGCAACAGAGCACTTGCTGTTGCCGTATTGTCAAGGGCATGGTGGCCATCCAGAAGAACCTAGACAGGCTGGAGAAATGGGCCAAGAAAAACCTTGTGAAAAGGTTTGTGAAAACCTTGTGAAGCAAGGACAAATGCAGTCCTGCACTTGGGCTGGAATAAGCCCTTGCAACACTATAGGCTGGGGACAGGCTAGCTGGGGAACAGCTTTCCTGGAAAAGACCTGGAGATGTCTTGATTGTCTCTATCTGTCTGGCAAGGAATATGGAAATTTACCTGCTCAGACTGCATTTCTGATCCTCCTGAGTTTTCAATCAGTGAAAATTCTACCTGCACGTAAAGCTTCTACCTACCTAGAAGCTTTATGTGCAGTTCAAGCAGTGGGACTTCTTTAAAAAGGAAAGGAACCCCCATGACCTGCATGTTTTCCTTGTCAGCCTCTGGATCTATTCCTCCGAAAAAAAAAAATAAAATAAATAAATTAAAAAATCAAAATGTAATTGTCTTTTGTTCTGAGCACAGGGATGGTACTGGGCTCCATGTGCTTTTCATGGGAAGTTGGTATGTGCCTTCCTGCTTGGGGCAAGAGAGGCAACCTAGACAAAGCACTGCAACATTTAATAAACTCGAGCCCTTAAGGAAGTAGAAATAAGACAAAAAAAGTGTCGCTTCTTATTAAGAGAATAACAATAAAGTATTGACTTCTTTGTAAAGAGCCAAAGTACAAAACCAAAGAGCATTCTTAGTCTATGAACTGTTTCTAAAGAACTTGACAGATTTTTGCCATGAAACCCTCCCCTCAGATTCAAAGACTGCACTATTTCAAACTTTCAAGTTATAAGGAGATGACACCTCCCATCTATAAGTCAGCTTTAAAGAGGAACTTTATGTAACATCTGGAGGGAAATGTGACCTTCCCATAGCAGCGCTTCAAACACCAGAATTTATCTGTCCTAGATCTAAGAGGATAAAGGCCAGGTGCTGCTATGGATACTGAGCCTAAAATGGTGGTAGCATTTTCCTTCCCTTGCCTTTTTCAAGCACTCAGGTCTTTAATAAACCTTGATAAATTAAGCCTTTCAAAACTTGGTCCAAAGGCATTTCATTTTAAGAATTAAAAAAATGGGTCAAACATTGTTCTGGATCCTAGGAAGACTATAGAATCAATAAAATAACATGGTAATTCCACTTTCTGAGTGCATACAACTAACACCAACTAGTTCTGTATCTGGAGACTCAATCTTTGAAGTTTTTCTGCCCTTCACTCACTACCTACATTGTCAGACAGCCAAATTCTGAGTGATTGTAAGTCTCACAATTTTGATAGAAAGAACATAAGCACAGATACCCACGTGCATAATGAGCATTTTCTAGACATTGCCTTACAGAACTAGATATTATGATACTACTTTTTACTGCTCAACGTCTAACAGAAAACACGTTATTCTTTACTGCTTCATTAATGAACACACATTTATTTATGCTTTCCAAAATGTTTTCTGCGGAAACAAAGCTATCTGCATTAGTTGAATTTCTTGAATTATTCATTGCAAGTTATCTGTGCAGTATTATTTTTCATTTGCATATTACTATAGACATCTGCAAATGATCTTTTTATCCAGTGATGAAAAACTGACATTTCCAGGGCATGAGTCATCTAACCTGTATCGGATGTTCCTTTCAGGAAAAGGTAAATGCACTGTTAATGCACTGTTTTCTGTCTTTTGACAGTGAAACAATTGTGGGCTGACTACTTTAGTTGTTGGCATCTACATTTAGTTAAAGAAATTCTATCCATAAGGACTGCAGCTTCTGACTGAACACTAAATATTTCTACCTGTTGTTTAAAAGCTCCAGATAAAGAGAATAGTACCCATGACTCAGTTGTAGACATTATGTTCAAAGCAAAGGAACTTCACCTAGAAATTCTAAGGTTGGCCTCTTGTGTCCAGAACAATAAACCTCTCATCAATGAGTCTAAAGCATGACCTCAGACAATTCATTGCATTAAACAATGCTATTGAGGCAAGAGATAAAACTTTCTATTCCTGTGGGAATACAGGCGACTTGCCAACTTCTGGTACATGAGTATCGCAGAGAGACTGTATCAAATGAGTTGTATATGGGGCTCCAAGTCCATGGTCCGTCACCGTTCACCTGCTATCTTTGATAAGAGCATGTGAGAGACCTTCCCACTGCGGGTCTTGATCCGGCACGTACACCACCGGGAAAGCACACAGTACGTATGCATCCCGTGCCCATCTCGCTTCTCCCTTTACAGCTGCCCATTTATCATGAGGATCTGGGGGATATAAATCAGGCTCCTTTTCTGGATCAATAGGCTAATCAATGGGTCAAAAGGACCATCCAGGTCAGCATCAGAATTATCAGGCAGCAGAACCACAGGAGCAGCAACAGCAGTCTGATGAACGTGCAGATGCTCCTCATAAATGTGTTCTGGGGTTTCGTTTGTATCAGTCATGTCAGTGTTATCAAGTGCAATTAAAACATTTTCCCTCGCAGGTTGCAGGTGATCTGAGAGTACTGCAATAGAGTCAGTTTGTGAAAGATTATCATCCGCTACCCGCGGCTGAAGAGAGCGCAACGCAGCAAAAATGATGTGCCAGGTAATTAAATGATCAGGATTAATATCATGGTCATCGCATTGTACAGTCCGTAACTGTTGTCCAACCTGCTTCCAAACCCGTATTTTATAAGAGCATGTAGAAGGGTTCCAAGAACAACTGCGTCCTATCCATAACAGCAAAAGAGTCACTTTCAGGGGGGACACGATACCCTTGCTCCTTTGTAATCCGCATCAACCTTTGGTGATGTGATCGCTGTGATTTAGTTGCAGACCGCCCCATTATGTTACCCCGGCCGCTTCCGTAACCCGTGCAAAATACCTGCAGGGAAGGATGGAAGCGTCGCTCTCTCTGCCGCCTGGCTCCCTGCGGGTGCTTCGCTCAGGGAGTGAGGGTCCCTGTTCGGGTGCCATTTGCAGTGGAGTGTGAGACGGAGGCAGCGTGCATGTGCAGACTGAATCGCTTCCACTGAGTTTCTTGCCATATTTATACAAAGTCACACAAGCTATTTTTAGACAAGCTATTTTTAGATCTTAACTATTCAGCTATTAGCGTGTGTTTTTATACGAGCTAAGCTTTGATCAGTTCCAACACTGTAATTAACATTACCTTTGTTTATCAGCTCATGTCCACCCCTACAGGATATGCTGCATACCAACGCTTGTTATTCACATCTGTGATGTTTTATGGCTGTTCTGGTTACGTCCCTCACATCTTCAACTGCCTGAGGTTTTTGGCAGGTTGCCTGTATTCCCACATATTCCTACCGGGCTTGCATGGGGCACCCAACATTGGGCTCCATGTGAAATGTGCACATAGCAGAGAACAAAGAAACTCAACTGTTGAGCAAATACCTTACCTGTGAGGAATATTAGCTGGCTTATACATAGACATCCATATTTATGACCTCCTTGCTTAAGCAGACATTAACAAAGCTGTACTGAGTCCCATGAGAGCCCATATTTGTAAACTAACATAAAAAATCAAATAAAGAAGAAACAGAAATTATCAACTTACATACTTTAGCTGTATACATTAGTATGCAACTGCTTTATAAGTGAAATCAGTATCTTTCAGACTTTCATATTCTGCCTCAGAAACATGGGTACCACTGAGATGAAACGTGCTTTAACCGAGAAAAAAGACTTGGTTTTAGTGCTATAATCATGTGTGTTCTTAACTACTGATTTTTTCCATTAGAAATGGGACATTTTTCATAAGGTTAAAAAAAAAGAAGAAATATAACTATGATACAAGTTCTATTCCTAAGGAGTCATACACTTTCTAACCTTTTTTGCCTTTTTTTTTTTTTTCTTTTTTGCTGTTTAGCAAAGAGTTTGGATACAGTATAATACTAAACATAACTGCTATAATTGGAAGAACAGTAAAATAATATGTATTCTCTGAGCAGGAAGAGACGACCAAAATTAACTCAGTCTATCAAACCCCCACAGGTAATCACAGTGCGATATAAAAATGAGCACAGCATTTTACAGGTGTGCAAAAGAAAACCGCTGTAAAAATCCTGCTAGATAAAATCAGAGCTTTTGGTGAAAACACCAAGTCCAGTGAAACTTCTGCTAAGTAAGATCTTTTTACCGTATCTGGTGGGCTGCATGCCCTGTTTTTTCACTGCAGTTTGAATTCGGGTGGAAGATAGGGATGAAAGGTTCAAGAAAGTAGGGAATTATGATTTCCTAGAGCTGACAATCCATTCAGTACAGATACTTCCAGTGAGAGTGCCTGCAACCAGGGAGATGGCTGTGCACGTATCATTTATAAACAGCAAGAAGATGCTATCTGTGTTGTCTGCTGTTCATGGATGTCATGGGGCACTGGGAGGACCAGCGTGTCCCAGGCACCTGGCAGTACAGCTGGACTGGGAGCTGCAGCTCTGCTCACACTGCCTAACACCAGGAAGAGAGCTGTGCCTGTGCAAACCTGCCTCTTCTCACTTAAAGCTGACTGCTCCCTGTGTGTTACTCCCAGACTTCTGGCCACAACTTTCTGGCCAGGAATACAGGCACTCTGTCCTAAACAATAGGAGAACAGCAGGTTTAATTCATTCGCTCAGTCAGCAAAAATGTTAAACTTCCCTTTAATTTAATCTACCATATTAATTTTATAGTTTCTATTCATTTACAGAAAGGGAAACCATGTGTTTCATAGCTGACTGGCTTGAGCACTCAAGCTGCCATGTACAAACTTCGTGTGAGACTTTTGTTTTTCCCCTCAAAAGACTAAGGGGGAACCTGACACCAGCCATAGAAGCATCATAATATCTTGGGAACAGCTAACATTTTTTTCCATAGTCACAAAAGGAACCAAGCATTCTTTTCTCCTATTTAAAACTTTTCATTAAATGAACTTCAACCTTATGGATGACACTAGTTGTAAATAAGACTTACAAGCCTAGCAATCATCTGGAAGTCCAGAGAACCATACCCCATTCAAAGAGCCCCTATGGGAACACATCTGGTTGTCTTCTAGTGAGGAGGCAAAGAGGATCATATTTAGCTCACTTCACAGAAGACCTTTGGTTCTTAGAAGAGTCGGATGATGAATAGAAGATATAAATGTAGAAATGCTTCAGAAAGGCACTTTATATCTGTTCTTTTTGGGAGATGTGTCTGTTTGGTGTCCTGCAGATGTAAAAGGTGATTCCTTCACTGTATCAGCACTATCTGATGCAGGTGATGAGTGTGTTACAAGGTGCAGGAGAGGCCCCTGGGCTGCGCAGCCCTCTGCCCATAGTACTTACACAGTTACACAGCTGTTTTACAATGCTTCATGCATTGTCCCTTTCCAAGATGCAAGTGTTTTTAACACCTGGCAGTGCTGTCATCCCAGTCAACTACTGCAACCTCTGGTGGAGCCAACAGCAATAGTGTCTGCCAGTTGCTTAACGTAATCTATTTAGAGAAAACATCAAACTGTGGATCAGCTACTTCTCGTCTATCTTCCCATGTGCTCATCTAACCTCTATGTCTAATTTAAGCTGAAGGAAACAATCCCTGTCCCTTTGTTTTACAGCAGATTTTAGAATAAAGCAGGTACTTAATTTGCCCTCTGTTCTGATGGTACTGCAAGCATATTTGTACCTAGTTTTTCAACACATGCAATGACTTGGACAGCCATGTCCAAACCAGGTCTGTGCTTTACACACTAATTTTAACCCTCCTGATGACTGGCTGCCAGGATCCCATAAGGGGACTCCTGGAGGCCTCCTGGCCTGGTCTCCACTGGCGGTAGGTGCACTGCTGGAAGTGTTTTATCTGGACAAAAAGCCATGCAGCAACACTCACCTGGGAGGAACCCCATCCAGTGCTGGGGCAGTGCAGCTGCAGGGAGATCATTAGGAGCTACCTGGCCCTCAGGGCAAAGTATTAGCCACCTTCATAAGCAATAGCATTATAACATGCTGCATTAGATACCGAGCAATTACCCCAGAGTTTGTTTTTGACAAATGCACATATACCTGTCAAAAATATTGGTTTCAAGGAGTGTATTTTTAACTTCACCCAGATGGTGCCCTTCCACCTTGCAGAATTCATTTTGAATGTCTGGTACCCAACTGTAGTGTTGGGCAACTGAACTGATAAAGAGACCTCAATGTCACAGCCTTGTGAAGGCAGAAATTATTCGGACAAAAAGGATTTTTCCTCTACAGCGTGGAAAAGAAATATACACCCTACAACAGGAGCTGTGTTGGGTCCTGAAGCAAATTACTGTACGTGTTTAATGACAAGGCACTGAAGTTTCCTCTGCAATATACTGCTTTCTCTGAATGCATAATTCTTAGTAAGACTTCTGATATATGTTTAATTGGGATGCTATTTTTTATCTTAGTGATCCCACTCTAATCAAAAAGAAAACTAGGCAAAGGTAGTAAATACTGCAGGAAGAACTGTTCAAAAAGGATAGGCAATACAGGGTATCCTGGCCATAAGGGTTTTAATGGTTAGTCTTCAAGAAAGTGCAAAGGTAAGAGCCTTCTTGCAGACCTTCACAGGGCTGTGGAATTAATTAGGCCATCCTGAAAAGAAAAAACACATTTCCCCTCATTTTAGAGTTGGTCCTGTGCATCCATTTGCAATGAGGCTTTTCATAATGGTATTATTAGGAGTTTCTACACCAGCTACAAAGAACCTTGAGGTCAAAATTTACAGGTGGTTTAAAAATGACAACTCTATTTGGACCTATTAAATTCAATCACTTGAAGATCTGGTCCTAAATATTAAATATATTACTTAGTGATAAATATTATCACTTGTAGGTGAACAGAAAGAACTGGCTGGATGGCCACACACAGAGCTGTGGTCAACAGCTCAATGTCCCATAAGAGACGAGTAACGAGTGGTGTCCCTCAGGGATCAGTGTTGGGACCGGCCTTGTTCAACATCTTTGTCGCTGCCATGGACAGTGGGATTGAGTGCGCCCTCAGCAAGTTTGCCGATGACACCAAGCTGTGTGGTTCGGTTGATATGCTGGAGGGAAGGAATGCCATCCAGAGGGACCTTGACACGCTTGTGAGGTGGGCTGATGCCTACCGCATGAAGTTTAACCATGCCAAGTGCAAGGTCCTGCACCTGGGTTGGAGAAATCCCAGGCACAGCTACAGGTTGGGCAGAGAAGAGATTCAGAGCAGCCCAAGGAGAAGGACTTGGGGGTGCTGGTCGATGAGAAAATGAACATGAGCCGGCTTCAGTGTGCATTTGCAGCCCAGAAAGCAGCCGTATCCTGGGCTGCATCCAAAGGAGCGTGACCAACAGGGCGAAGGAGGTGATCCTGCCCCTCTGCTCTGCTCTTGTGAGACCTCACCTGGAGCATTGTGTGCAGTTCTGGTGTCCTCAACATAAAATGGACATGGAACTGTTGGAACAAGTCCAGAGGAGGCCACGAGGATGATCAGGGGCTGGAGCACCTCCTGTATGAAGACAGGCTGAGAAAGTTGGGGCTGTTCAGCCTGGAGAAGAGAAGCTGCGTGGAGACCTCATAGCAGCTTTCAGTATCTGAAGGGGGCCTACAAGGATGCTGGGGAGGGACTCTTCATTAGGGACTGTAGTGACAGGACAAGGGGTAACGGGTTAAAACTTAAACAGGGGAAGTTTAGACTGGATATAAGGAGGAAATTCTTTCCTGTTAGGGTGGTGAGGCACTGGAAGGGGTTGCCCAGGGAGGTTGTGAATGCTCCATCCCTGGCAGCGTTCAAGGCCAGGTTGGACAAAGCCTTGGGTGAGATGGTTTGGTGTGAGGTGTCCCTGCCCATGGCAGGGGGTTTGAAACTGGATGACCTTAAGGTCCTTTCCAACCCTAACCATTCTATGATTCTATGAACAGATTGCTTACATGAGTGGTTTCAGTGTCCATGCTTAGCACTGACTGACATGCTCTCACAGCCTGTGTGTGGTACATTCTGGCCTGTGAAAAGCACAGCTCTCCTTGAGCAATGCTTTCAGCCTAGTACTGTCATGCCACCTGCAAAAATAAATATCAACTACTTTTCATGCCATAAAAATTAAAATAAAGTTTTCAAGACTGTACAATGCTTATTCAGGCTTAATAATTGCTTAATAAAAAATTCAATTCAAATAAATGTACCCTTACACTTAAGAAATGCAGAGTTGCTGAAAGGGAAATGTAAGAGGAAAACCTACCCCAGTCTCTGTTAGCAGAGGCAGATGGATCATGTGTCAAGCAGGGCTTGCAGAATGTCATATCCAGCCATCTGGCAAGCAGTAATTGGTTTGGATGCTGTAGCTCCAGATTTCTTCCTCTCCCTTTGCCCTGGCATCATCCCCTTGATTCACATTAGCACAAGATCCATTTGGTTGCTGCTCCCAGTCCTTGACATACACAACGGAGGATGATGACCCAGGAGAATACAGAGAGAAAAAGCAGTACAATTCTTGCGGTACCTGCATCTTTCTTTTCTGTATGGCTTGTACGTACCAAACACCTCATGAATCAGACTGTATAAAAAGCCATGGAATCCACCACATGCTCACCAACACACGAGGCTTTTGGCCACATCCCCGAAGCTCACAGTCAGCAGTGCCTAGGAAAAGCCTTGACTCAGGACATGGCTGCTGTTTAGCACACAACCCTCAACAGTTTCAGCGCAAGGATGGATGATACACCAACATCACAGCAGCAACATGATGCTAACCGTGCATTCCAACCAGACACCCATACAATCACAGCATTTGTTATGGTAGCTTCATGCCTCAGACTGCTGGCCTACATGGATGGACAAGTCAGACCCTCTTCTGGAACACTTGACCATGCTGTGTCTCTGCCCTATCTTCTGCCTCCAGGCCATGGTAGTGTGGTACTTCTTTACTTTAGGAGTGGGAGCCAGAGCATGGCTGCACTCTTCCTCCTCTTCCCTTAGCCATTAGTCTTCTTCCATTTCCTGAGCAGGTGGCTGGAGTCTTGCTGCAGCATATATGGGATCAATGAGTGCTCTGGGAATGCAAGGAAAGGAAATGGTTTCCAACCATAGAAGTGGATAAAAGAGAAGCAACCCCAAGACCTCAGCTGCACATTGTACTACAAGCATATGTCATCCTTGGCAGAAGAGCTCTGGGACTAAATCAGAAGCTCCTGGCACAGAAACCAAGCAAAGGAACCCAGCAAAGGAGCCAGCAAGAGGCATTTACCTTCTCTACAGTCCCCCAAAGCTCATTAACCTTTTTTAATCCCTCCCAAACCTGACAGAAACCCAGCACTCAGTAGCTTGATTTTAGCATTGGATGCTCAAATGTTCTGGTGGTGTTGCCCAAAGAGGACTGTCTCTCGAGGCCATGAGACCTCATGCCCCTGGAGGAGGCAAAACATCTAGTTAGCAAAACCTAATTTTTGGGTGGGTGGGTGTTCTTTTGGAAAGCCTGGAAACCCCATTAAACCACACATGATGCTACTTCATGCCTCCAAAAAGGAAGGTACTTAACCAGTCAACTTCCCTCTATGATGGGTCTGTAGAAGTAACCTGCTATCAAGACTATACTGAATATAGTCTCTGGTCCAGCACTTCAGCTGTCACTTTAAAGTCTGTCTGGAAGTGCATTCTTCTCAGCTACATGGCTGAGGTGAGTAAATGATTTGTTATTTAAGTGGATGTTTTGCTTTTATTAATAAACCTTTTATTTTTCACAGTTTTTCTAAATTAGAACAGACTATTTAAAGAAGATACAGTGCCCAAGAGAACTGTACACGTGATACGGATTTGTTTTGCAAGCTGAAATGAAAATACAAAGAAATCTATAGTTTAAAGACTCTGCTTATGTGTATACATAAATAGATATCTATCATTTACTTTCAAAATAATAGCACTGGTCATTTGAAACATGAGTAAGTACTCACCAGTGTTTGTGAAATAAAACATGAATATATTAAAAATGGAGACAACGAGTTTTAGTTAAGTGAAAATACCAGTTTCTGCGACTCTTCTTTAGGAGCAAGATAGTGTTTTCTGCTTTTTAAATTATCCAATTGCCAGTACAAATTGGATGGTTAAGACTTACAAATATCTTTTCATATGAAACATGCTTTCACTTCTTTTAGAGTTTTGTCTCATACTGGCCTCAAATTCTTTATATTATAGGAGAAAAATAAGTAGTTTCTTTGTTGTGGGGAGTTAAATCTTGTTTTCTGTTTCAGGAGTGATTTCACTGGCTGTTAGATCATTTTTGAAAGCTATTTCCAAAATGTTTTGTTGCCCCCTTCCAGTATCAGCAACTCTTATTTATACACATTATGCGTCATACGTTCATATTTATACAAGATAATTTTACAATGTGCATAAACTTCTGAATCCTGTAAACTCTGATGGTAGTAACACGGATCAGATGTCTCTTTCTTGTATAGAAAATAAGCAGGTGGGAGTGCTGATTTTGCAGAATTTAATGGACAGGTCCTTAAATATGATGCTTGAGTTTGCATGTGCAGTGTGGCGGCTCTCACACAAACGCCAGAGCAGTTTTACGCTTGAAGATTCATCCTAGCAAGTTTCCAAGAATGTTCACTCCATTTGTTAAAGGAAGATGTCTAGCTCAGATAGGTAACTTTTCATAAGGCAATAAGTTTAACAATCTTCGTTTCCTTTCATTTCATCGCTTTAAGTTTTAAAAGGAAGAAAAATTTATTCTAATGCTGGTTTGGTAAGGGATTTTTCTCCCTCTTTCAAAATGTACCGATTTATTTGAAACCACAGAGCAGCACTACCGAGAACTGTCCAATACAAAATGTTGCAGCGGACAGAAATGTGGGAACGTTAATTGAATATTGTGAGCTACTTAAAATCCTTTTCTATGGTTAGTTAGAAAGTCAATGTAACAGAACAGTTAAAATTCCTTTAGGATTTTCCAAGATATTAACAGCACAGTTTGGTTTAATGTTTAGATACATTTGTCAAAGCACAGTCAATCACTGAGGTGTGAAAAAAGTTATGGCTGTAGCATGAATAAACAAATCTATGCATGTAGAATGTTACATATTTAATTAAAATACTATTTCTCCTTTCATGAGTTGGTCACGTCTATGCAATTTAAAATGCAAAGAATAGAATTTTTAATGCAAAATACTGAAGCACTTCCTAAACCTTGTTTTAGATATGTAAAATATACGTGTGCAGTGTATATAATTGGCATTTTGAGGCATAGCGATGAACCCTGTATTAGTTTTGCAGTGATCAGATATACAGAAGGTATTCCAAAGAGTAACTAAAAACCCTTCCCTAAAACCAGTTAGAATTTAAAATCCTGAAACCATATCACAGACGCAATCAGAGCTGAAACAGATGCGACAAGTAACGTACCTAGAAAATATTACTGGGAGTAGTTATTGTATATCTATCACCTTTCTGTCACCATTGTCTCTTTCCTCCCTGCATTATTCCTAATGCTCTGCTCTTTCTGTTTTGCTCTTGCTGTCTTTATTCTCCAGGCAAGTGAAGAAACTTCTAATTAAGGACACAAGCTCTGAAGTTTTACCACTTACTTCTGTGAAAGCAGGAGAAAGCCAGACCGGTTTACAACACAAATGTGAAATATTCTTCAGTTAAAGCCCTTTCTGATTAGGTACAAAAGGAAAAATAAAGGTTAGGATTAACTGTTCATTGGTGGTTGCCGTTATTAACTAAACATAATTAAAGATTGTATGGATTATTTTTCCAAAGCTTTTTCAAGGAATTTTTTGCCTACGATTGTTCCAGTCCAAAATCTTTGACCTTTTCAATATTTCCATGATCAATATACTCACTATATTTCTCTTCTCTGAGAAATAAAGAATTTAAATTGCAAAGCAAAATCATACCTTTTATTTCTCACAAGGAAATATGGTCACATCTCGCTGAAAGAATTTAGATCATCATGAGCGAAAGACAATGCACGCTACAAACTTCTCAGCAATCGATAGGAAGAAGAGAACGTATGGTAATAATGACCACAGCACGTTAAACTGTGAGGGAAGGTCAAGCAATAAACTGACACTAACCTGTAGCCATGTGTGGATTTTCTCCTTTTGACTGCTTCCAGGGACATTGATTTCTCAGATCTGAGGATAAACCATTAAGTACCGGAACTCTCAAGCCTAAAGATAAGACATTCTTCTGAATTGATGTAGTATTCTTTACCAAAACGTAAAGCAACAATTCAGAATGTTATACTCAAAAGCATAAATCACATGGATTTCACTTCTATCATTCACATGTGTCACCTCTCCAAATGCTAAGGTTTATCTGAATGTTCTCCAAACATGACCATATTCTCAATTACTTATTACAGAAAACCCTTCTAATTTTATAGCAGAGCTAGCAGCAAGAAAAGTGCCACTGCAATAATAATGATCTTAAACTGCCTTCCACCAAAGCTGAGTGTGCATAAAGTGGTACTTCTGATTTTTGTTACATCTATTCCCACAAAAAAGCAAGAACTATATCAGATAAAATCTATTTAACCGAGTGATCTGTTTTCAGGCAGGATCAGGACCTCACATTTAATACAATGAGAGATGATAGCCCTTCTGCAAAGGAGCTCTTTCATGGCTGATTGTATTGTTCGAACCTCATCCTATCATGATGTTACAGACTATTTTTACAGTCTATTTTTAATTATTTCTATCATTTTTTTTTTCATGTAGGGCCAAGGATTTACTTGCCTGTAATAGTGAGTTCAGTTTTTTAAATATAAGGTATATAAGGGGCAGATTTCCACTCTGTTGTTCTTCCTACTCAAAGATTTTTGTTACTTGCCAGTTATTTCATATTTGCATTCTCAGATCATACTGCATCTGAAAATTATCAAGATTTCTAATGAGAAAATGTCTGATTAGACACGTCATAAACTGAAATTGATTCAGAAAGCTCATAGAAGTTTCAAAGGATGGCAACAACCCAGACAGGTTTTCCCATCCTCACACTGTATTGCTGCCCCCACACATGTTATTTCTCCTTTTAGAAGTGAGCAGCATTTTCGTGTGAGTTGTGTAATTGTCCATCCAGATGGACATTCCGGCAAATATGTTTAGACCACCTGCTGATATTAACATGTCACAGAGAACCTCTTTCCTATGAGAACCAGTAAAAAACAGAGAAGAGTACCTGAAAAGATCAAAAAGAAGAAATGGAAATAGCAGATAGAAAGAGAAGGGTGGGAAGACAAATTAACTCCTGCAAATAACAGCAACTTTTATTTTTAGCTGGGATTCTAAGTTTCTTATTCATGTATTGATAAAAAGACCTTAAGACATGTTGCAAAGGCTTTCAGAATAGCAAAAGTTTCCTGATAAAAGCATTTGCAATGGAAAAATAGGTAAATAAATTATAAGTGTTACATTCTTGCACCATATAAATGCGGCAAACCAAGGATCGATCAGGCTGATTTCTCTCATACAAACATAACTTCAAAATCAAAGAGACATTGCCGAGAGGCATCTGGTCTCATAAACCCATGAAAGACATCAAATCCTATTACAAGGTAGTATGAGACAGTTAAAAAATACAATCTCTGACTATCCACAGACTAATTCAGTTGTTTTCAGATGATGGATGCACACCGATCCTCGTCTGAATTGCAAACAGACCACATGCGCATCTGAAAGAGGAGAAAAACTCCTCATGTCTCATCCCAGCCCTAATGCAAACAGTAACACCTACAGAAAGATGTACATGTGAGGAAGGTACCACGTACAGGTAGGAGGGAGGCATGAAAGAGTCAGGAGTCACACAACAATACATGTTGGAGATAAGAAAGAGGGATGCAGGTATGGTGAGGGAGCCAGATGAAATTATGAGGAGAGAATGACAAATGGGGGGAAATGACAGGGAACAAAAAACATAGATAAAAAAAAAAAAGGTGGATGAAGGACAGACAGAAGAGCGCCTGAAAACATCAAAGAGAGGACAAGGAAATAGCAGATAGGAAAAGAAGTGTGGGAAGACAAATGTCATAGAAGAATACGTTCATAAGACAATATAGAAGAAAAGCCAAGATGTGCCACTTATGGAAAGAGGAAATAAGGGGTGAAAAAAAGGAAAAGCAAAATAAATACCTGTATTTTTTTGTAAACTTACAACAGTAGAAAATATAAAGAGCCAAACAGGGAGAAAATGAAAATCTGAGTGAGATGAAACAGAGAACGGAAAGACACACAAACGTGCACACATCCCAGATTTTTCATAGGGCTACGTTTGCTGATACCGTGAATGCAAACCAGGCTTCCTTCATCATGTCTGACAACCTAAACCACTCTCCAGGGTGAGAGCTGAGTTTCATTTCAAAGCACACAGAACAAGTCCCTGGAATTTCTTTTTTTCTTTTTTTCTTTTTTTTAAATGAGAAAACTAATTACATCCCATAAATATCTGCAATAATATAACAAGATGTGCCTCAGGGCTGGAATAGAAGCTGGATCTGGCCCTAATTCGAGTAACAGCAGTGTCTGTAAAATTGATTTTCCTTTATGGGCAATTTTGTCTAAGTTATTTCTTATTTCAAATGGAAAATAAAACATAAAATCAGAACACTTTTAACTTGAACACTTGAAATAGAGTAAGAATAGCATTTTCAAAAGAAAAGAAATTGCTAACGCTGTAAATTGCCCTACAGATATCAGCACATAAAGTTTTGCAATAAAAATTCTTTCCATTGTAAAATTTGCTTGCTGTTAAAGTTTGTCATATGATAAGTGTCAATTTTAACAACTGAGAACATTCAAGTCCTTTAAAATTCAAACCACTCTACCACTAAGTAAGTCTGTCACTTCATATTTGTCACCCAACGAAAGTGAAGTAACACAAGAAGAAAACAAGAGAAAAACATCTGGTCTTTCAAAAGCCTCCAAAATTTTACGTTCTGGCAAGCCTGTCTTCCTCTTGCTGTTGCAAGTTTCTTCTGAGAGCTACTCCGAGAAGCTTCTTGGAGCACCATTCAGTTATTTTTGCTCACCATGTTCACCTCTATCTGGTCCCTCAAACGTTGCCTCTCAAGCATCTCAAGCACATTCAGGTAACACACAGAAGACAGATGTTTTTTCCCCCCTCCATTTCTGATTGCTGGACGTATCTTTCCACAGGAGCTCTGTTGACCTAAGTGATTCCAGGATCCAAGCTAACACTCAGGATGCTTTTTGGAAAAGCAAAGGCAAAGAATTGTACATTTTCTTTAGCTGGAACAGAAACCCCCGGATATTCTGCAATATAATTTTATTCAGATATTAACACCAAACATGATAGTTTCTGAAAAACTTTTGGTCTTTGCTATATTTGTCTGTAACAACAGGTGAGCAGCATTCAGACTGGAGTTAGGTACTTAAATTGGTATCGTAAAATTTAGGTAAGGTTATCTATGCACATTTTAAATCAAATGGGGAAACTATGCCCCAGACTAAGTTTTCAGTTAGATGTTCAGAGGATTATGAAGGCAAAATGGCTTACGCCTGTAAGATTGCCCCAAGTATCCTAATCTTCATGGTACATGTCGTTATATTCCTAACAGTATGCTTAATAAATAACTAATTATTTGTGTATCCCTTGGCTGAGTCCTTGTGCATTCCTGCTGGCTTGCAAAGCACAGAAGCTTGGCCACAAGAGGCTGGTTTCACATTAAAAACTTATCTCCGGAGCACATCTTTTCACTGTTACTGCCATACTACAGTGACAAAAACAGTAAAAACCTGAAGAGAATGTTACAAACATGCAAATTAGTTACCTCTTTGATTGTGTAATGATGTAAATATTAAACTCTTAATTACTACTTCTTTGAAGGCACTCAGAAATCTTCATTTGACAATACCAGGGCCGGGAATGGGAAAACGCATTTCTTCAAATTCTTATTACAAAGAGTGACATCTTGAATGCCAAAGTTTTTCTTTGAATTATAAAGTTATTCATTTTGAAACAAAAAGATGTTAATAGTCCTTTTACACCCTGGTGGGGTTTACTTTAACTGCTCAAATTCTACATTAGTGCTACAACTTACTGTAGTACGAATACTCCTTAGCATCGCATTTGGATAGTAATATTATATGGCTACATAAATCTTCTATGAAAAGCTGATTTTTGGTCAAATTTTATTCCCCAGCAACTAGAATAATCTCCATGGAAATCTGGAGTTGTTGCATTATGACTTAACTAAAACTCCTTCAGACTTCTGCCTGTGAAAAAAATTACTTTGAATCAGGAAAACATACAAGCTCATGGTCACAGTTAAGTCTTTGAATACCTTCACTCACTTTAATAGATTACATACTGTCCTAGGTTCAGCAGCAGCAGTCATTTTTCTCCTTCTTAGTAGCAGCTGCAGTGCTGTGCTTTTGACTTTCAGCCTGGGAGCAGCGCTGATAACACCGATGGTTTTAGTTGCTGCTCAGTAATGTTTAGCCTGACCAAGGACTTTGTGAGTCTCATGCTCTGCCAGGGAGGAGGGGAAGCCAGGAGGAAGCAGAGACAGGACACCTGACCCAAACTAGCCAAAGGGTATTCCATACCACAGCACGTCATGCCCAGTATATGAACTGGGGGCAGTTACCCAGAAAGGCTAGATCACTGCTCAGGTAGGGCTGGGTATCGGTCGGTGGGTGGTGAGCGGTTGTATTCTCTCCCCTTGTTACTTCCCTTATCATTATTATTATCGGTGGTAGCAGCAGTGATTTGTGTTATACCTTAGTTACTGGGCTGCTCTTATCTCAACCCATGGGAGCTACATTCTTTCCGTTCTCCTCCCCATCCCTCCAGGAGAGGGGGGAGGAAGCAGTGGGGAGTGAGAGAGCGGCTGCATGGTTCTGAGTTACGGCTGGGCTTAAACCATGACATGTACATACTTAAAGCACACAGTTACTTGCTTTTTGTCCCATTGGTATCTTACCATTCATATGTGTATCAAAGCCTTTCATAATTTACAAGACCATGGTCTATTCATTGCTATGTTTCACTATGGAAGAGGAGAACTGAAGCTGTAATACTGGGAAAGCAAAACCCCAGTCCAAAAATGGAGAAATTAGTTTCTAATGGAGGAAAGGAAAAACAAAAAACGAAGGAAATCAGCTTACTTACAGAATACCCATACTGTTAGCAACAGGAGTTTCCTAGGAAAGCAGTCATTACAGCTATTCAGGCCAAACACAAGAGCACAGCATTTTAAGCCAAGTAAATAAATGGCTGCTGTCAGTGAAGAGTTGTGGTAATTTACTGAAAATGAAGAAGAAAGAAGAAGAAATCTGTGATTAAATATATGGAAACTGAAAGCCTTCAAACATGTCAAAAAATATACGACTTTCTAGAAAGCACTAAAAACCAAAAGACAACTTCACAGTCTGTTAGTGCTTTAAGTGTGGAGCAGTAAAAGAAAAGTGAATTTTTAAACTTTTGATGTTCACAAAATTTTCCATTGTGTGGGATGTGAGGAAGGGGTCCATCTTCAAAGCAGCAATTCCCATGGCCCTACACTGTTTTCAAATGTTTCATGTCCTGTAAAGGCAGCTCATATTACCTTAGCCTTTGTTCACCTAAATGACAACATTTGGGGGAAGTCTACCAAGGAAAAAAATTAGTAAAAAGACCTTACAAAAGAGGTTTTTTTCTAACCCAGGAATAGTCTTGATACAATCCTGAAGGAACATGGAAAAACTATCCTCATAAAAATAGCCTTGTTGATCACACAGAGAAATGCATAGGGGTTGCAGTTTTATTTCAAATCAGGGCCTTTTCCTCCCCCCCCCTCCCCCCCCATCTTTTTTCATACAAACACTCTTGAGGCTGTTAAATCAAATTTGATCAATTGGCTTCCAAAACCCCATTGACACGTCACCATTTATTCAAATCTGAAACTTGTGGTGCCCTGGACTGCAAACATGAGCTGTCTTGTCAGTGGCCAAATAGCTTTATGATTACTTATTTCTAACTATCCCCTTGCACAGAACTTAATCAAATAGGTATAAAAAAAAACCCAAGCCCATGGCACATATGATGCGCACATGGCCGTAAAAGTAGCAAACTAAAATTATTAATATACCATTGAAATGTATAATTAAACCCACAGAATTATAAAGGGACATGAAATGTTTTGAGTTATTGAGTCCGCATTCTGATAAACTTATCTGGGTTTAGTACATGCAGTTACCAAGCTTAAGGAAAAAGCCTTTCCTCCTGTACGGTTTTACTTTTAGTTACTCCAGAAGACTCCTTCATTGGAGTGGAGTTCATCAAAGAAAATTGCTATTCTCACACTTAGGAAACTGCTGAGGAGCTGCTTGCATATTTATAATGCTCTTTCTAGAGAGCAAGACTGTCAGAGAAGGAAACTTGCAGTTATGAGCCCTGAACAAGTACTAAAGAGCACAGCAGATTTTATCTGCAGGCCTTCTCACTTTTTCCTTATTATGCCCCTTTTTCCACCTGAGTGACAGGAAAAAATGAGCTGCCATCAGTTGAAAATGCCTCTGCCTGAAGACTGTTGGATCAAGACTGTTCTGTGGTTCTCAAATGGGGAGAAAAAGGAGGGGCTGGAGGTCAACTTTCCAAAAGATTTTTTTTTTTTTTTCAGAGCAAGAGTAAAAGAGGGGGAAAAAAAAAAGGCACTGAGAAAGAGCAGAAATTCAAGTAGAAACGCATGGACTGTCCATCTTGGCTATAATTTAGTCAGCTAAAATTTAGTAATTGCTTCTGCATTGCTTTCGGGAGGAGGTGATATTTAAAAGCAGGCTGCTCAGCACTCAAATGGGACTACTCCAAAAGCTTTGCCTATATTCTCTACAGATCAGCAGAACAAGGGAGACCAGCTGCATAGATTTTCGTTAGGGCCTGATGAATAGGACAACAACTTACTGTTTCGGTAGGACCAAAACATTTAAACTCTTCTACAGGGCATTTAACTTCCACTTTGTTGCTTGGACTTTAAGATTGTGTTTTACTGCTACAAGGCACTGGAGATATTTAACTTCATTACGCTCAAATTACTCCTGCAAATATCCCACACTAGTCTGAGAAACAGTAAAGTTTTAAGACTCTCTTAACTTCGGTATTTTAGCTTTATGCTCTCCTGAATTTACTCACTCCAATTTTCTGTTCAACTTCAAATACTTCTTTTTTTCAGTATTGCCCATGCTTTTGATTATTTTGATTCTATTTGATGTTTCTGGCTTTTCAGGATTTTGTTGTAAATTTTGCCTTTTAGTTTAGTCTTCTTCTGTCAAAGCTTTTTTCTGAAATGATTTTAAATGTTATATTACCTCCATATGTTCTTTTATTGTGTGATTTTAATGTTAACAAAGTACATTTCCTAAGCTGTATTTTTACACTGCTTCAATTGGTTAGCTGAATTATTTTTTACCCCATCCAAGTGAGGTAAATAATTACTATATAATGTTGAAACAAAATCATTATTTTCTTAAAGCTTTTATAACTCCTGAAGATTTTAAGGGTTTGGATTTTACTTGTTTTGGGACTGATAATATTTCTCTTCAAGCTTCAGACTGTAATTCTTTTTCTAATTTGCCTTTAAGTTCTCTTTATAGCATGTCACAAAAATCTAATTCTGCACTACAGAATTGGACATATCCAAGTGTCTAATCCTCCGTTAGTATTCATGATATTCCATAAGTCTGTGCAAGTGTAGCAAGCAACAGTTGCTTTTAATAATTAACAAAATATGAAGGATTATTTATGATGGCCATTGGCAATACCGCATTTCTCTTCCAACACGTATTTCTACTGCATTTCTATCGATTGCATAGTCACTGCAGTAACTAGAAAATGAACGATTGTTAATTTTATTGCGTTTGTTATTTTCCTAAAGGAGTGCATTTCTTACTGTTGTGGGGTTTTTTTCCCTACATTTTTCCCTACTTCTTTTCTCCTCATATATTATTCAGCTCTCTTTTTTTTTTTTTTTTCTTTTGACATTCAGCTATGCGGTAAAAATTGTGTTTAAAAGTGCCTTTGTTGCTTTGCTGTTTGTTTCATAGTGCGTGGACCATCTTCTTAATATCAGAAACACTTCTGATTGCAACAGTAAGGGCTCTTTAGAGGTGTTATTTGACTGCAAAGTCATCCCCCGCCCTTCATAGTTGGATAGTTTGAAGTCTCCCTGCTCTACATTCTGGGCAGTTTTAGTCACAGCCTCTCTCAAAAAGGTCTTCTGAGGTTGTTAGATTTCAGGCAGGGAGATTCTGCGGTTTGATCTTGGTTTTGTTGGTTTGGGGGGATTTTGTTTGTTGGTTTTGTTGGCTTTTTGAAAAGAACATGTCTCCGCTTGGCTTTCTAAATATCGACCTTGCACTTCTTTATCTGCCAGTTTACAGAATCAGTATTTTTAATCCATTGAACTGGCTCAGAAAGCTTTCATGAGCATTCTAAATGTGAAAATATACAGGTGATCACAGATAGGAAAGGTAACCAGGGAAAAAGGTCAATTCACTGAAAACTGAAAAGGCATTTTGCCAGCTTCGATATAGGCTCTTATCTTTAGTTTTCCCTTTAATCTGTTACATATGAACTGACTCATAAATAGAGCTACACATAGGAATTAGCCCCCAGTATTTTGCGGAGTAAAGACCCACTAAAATCCTTTACTAGGCTAGTTAACATCATGTTAAACTAAGTGTGCATGACCATGTGGTATAAATATTTACATAGAAGAAATATTGCATAACCTTTGTTTTCAAAGTTTTAACAACATTTCTTAAAAAAAAAAAAGGGGGGGGCAAATTTAATGGAAAACTGCCCTGAATTATTCAATCGTGTTTGCTTGTGAAATTTGTTTTTCAAATCACTCTATTTCTCTTCACTCTTCTTTGATCGGGTAATTAAAATTTCATTCAATTAGAAATAAGTGTGTTGGAGTTATAAGGCAGTAGAAGGAAGCACTGATGAGTGCTCTCACTGCACCTTTTTCATTTGCTTCTCTGCATTTTTATGCTCATACCATGAAAAAAAATCTGACATGAATTCTCACATACAAATACTTAGGAAGACACTGTGTTAATAATAGCATTTAACTAAACATTTCAAATCTGTTCAACATGATAATTTAAACCATTTAGCAAAATATTAAGTTTTCATCCTGTCAATAAAAGTATCCCTGTCAAAAATGCCTAAACTTAGTGACACATAGAAGCCTGTTTCTGTTCTTCCTGCAGAGTATGTTTTTAAGTGGATTTGACACTTTTCAAAGGTCTATAACTGAGGTATTGCCTGTGACAGTGTAAAGCAACCCTGAAATAAGGAGTGTGCTCAGAGCAGCTGCAAGTCCAGTATGCAGCTGCTGATGGTGGCAGGTATGCTTTTACAGAGACCTCTGTGAAAGCTGCAGCTGCTAATGAGACCCATGTTTTTCGGTGGTGGGAATATATTTGCTTAAAAGAAAAATTAGAAAGGTGCCCTATTCCACTGTGGGGAACTATCTGCAACGGCCCACAGCGAACCACCAGTTGTAACATATGCTGAAGTTAAATGAAGCTCTGCGGGGAGCAGATCCAGTTCACTCCTGTGATGGATTAAAAACGTAAGTTAGAAAGAAACCATAAAAACACCTTTCTGAGCCCAAAGCATGCAGATTCTACAAAAACTTATTACTGTCCTGGGTTCAGCAGTAGCAGTCAGTTTTCTCTTTCTTAGTAGCTGCTGCAGTGCTGTGTTTTTTACTTTCAGCCTGGGAACAACGCTGATAACGCTGATGCTTTTAGTTGCTGCTAAGTAATGCTTGCTCCGACCAAGGACTTCCTCAGTCTCATGCTCTGCCAGTGAGAGATGCTCTGCTCTGTCATGTCTTGGCGACTTTCAAAGTTTGTTGTTTCAGTGTACGCTTTCTCAAACTTTTGAATGGGTTGCGTCAGTAGGTCTGGCTCAAAGCCTGACACAAGGTAAATACAATTTATTTTCCTTGAGCTAAAGAGGTTTCAGAAATCTCAGGATTAAAGAAAAAAGTAGCAACATGCTTTGAAATAAATAAGCAGAGAGGTAGGTTAAGTTGGCAGGAAAACTATAGTGCCACAACCCTAAAGCAATCTCTTTGAAGTGAACATCCACACTCTTGACACATATTCAGAGACCTGTAAATTCATAAATAAAACTGAAAGTTCAATCATTTGTTAGCACATGACATGGACAATGATGTAATTTCCAGCAATTCTGCTTAAATTTTTTTCTTAGCTTAAAAAGAAGAAGAAAAAATATTTCTATTTTAAGTTTCTATAATAGAAAACTCCTATCAGCCTTTGGATAGATGTTCTAAAGCATACTTATTAGTGAGCCTAAATAGTTTAGATCTTAGAAGCTTTTTAGACCTGGCTTCTACTTCTGGTGACTTCATGTCATTATACGTTGTCGTCTTGCTTGAAAACCCTTTCATCACCCCATCCTTGCTCCAACCACGTCAAGTATGTTCAGGAACTGAGATACGCTACAGTTTCTCTTTGGTATTAAAGTGATCGAGCTTTGAGAGCTCTTTTTAGACATGCTTCTCTATTCCTTTGATAATTTTTGCAGTTTATCCATACTTTCCACTCAATTATTGGTGTTCTTGGAGTACCTTCGAGAGGTAGCTAGCTATACCAATCTCAAATATTTATTCTCTCTCCTATTGAAGTTGGTCCAATTTTCTCATTTCAGAACTGCATAAGCACTTTTGACAGGAGTGTTACACTGTGAGATCATTTCCACCACAACCCCCAAACCCTTTGAAGTCACTGCTTCCCAGAAGAGTATTTCCCATCCTGAAATTACTTTTTAACTCGGATGTTTGTCTATATTTTTTTTTACTTTTAGTTGAGCTGTTGTTTTCCTATGGGTAGTTTATCAATTAACACGTATCTTCCAGGCATTTGTCTTCAAACTTACTTCCCACTTATGGGCCACACGTGGATTTCCCTTCTTCTATGAAGAAAGCTGTGCCACTCAGCACTTTGTAGATCTAGTCCAGATCTCTCATTGATCTTGTGTAGTTACCCATGACTGTTCCAATGTCTTTCTTCCATATGCTACACCAATGTCACATTATTCTGTCACACAGACAAGAGCAATGCAATTGAACTTATTTTCTATTTCTTCATTTCAAAAAAGGACACGTAAGTGCCACAATTTAATTTGCATTAAGTAGCTGCAAACTTTAATGACTCCAACTGTTATTATTTGCCATTGCCACAATCAGGATAACACAAGCTTGCTCGTATGTGGAAAGAATATCCAGAAACCACCTTTTCCCTCCATAACCATCAGGTACCATAACAGAACAGTCCCTCCTCCCCCCTTCATTACTTTTTCAGCTGTGGCAAGCCAACATGTGTCACCAATATGCAAGTTGTACCTTCAGGCAGAAATTATGCTTGTTGCCAGAAAAAGATTAACTTGATCTGAACCCCTTAGTTTATGAGTTCAAGGATATAGGCAAGCAGAAGAGCAGGATATTTAGAAGCTCCATTACACATGGAAAACAAATAAAATATGTTTATCATTCTTCCTTAAATTTAGCCCTTATGTCGTGGCCCCTTCAATTTTCCCTTTTGCAGATCCTTCTGCCATCAGCTAAGGAGTAATTCTTGCCTTCTCCGTGGCATCCAAGGGAAGCAGGGAACTCCTGAGGAGGCATCTCCCAGTCCTTCCCTGTTACAGCTACACCATATCAAAGCCGGCCTCAAGCACAGGCAGCCAAATGGCCAAGAGTGGGGAAGAGGCTGTTGGTGCACTCAGGGCCCCAACAGTCTCTCAGATATAACATCCTGAACTGATCAGCAAGTCTTACCACTATAGCTGTAGCCTGTCTTCTATGCATGTACTGCACAGTAGGAACCACTACCAACTAATGCTACATCGCCTATTACTCATTTTGCTTTCCATCCACTGCAAATAGGTATCATATGGAACTCAGTACTTCTTCCTGTTCCATTACCTTCACTGGGGAAACTCTCTGTCCTCTGACTTTCAAGCAAGTGGCTTAAAATTAATCATCAGGAAAAGCCAGAGAGAGATTTAATTTTGGTCTTACCATCAGATACAAATCAACCATTGCTCTTATTTATCACATTGCCATCATCACCAGAAGGATTATTGTTGTTGCTGAAGCTAATCCACCATCAGCCTCCACCAGTCACAGATCAAATCTCTCATAACTCATATCCTATTAAACAAAAAAAAAACCAAACTTCACCTCTTAGATGATTGTAACATAAAAGCCAAATTGTTCCTGAATTATACATTCAAATAGAACAAAAACTAAGACAATACAGGGTTTATAGTGAATACAAATAGGAAATCTCCCATATCCATGACTGTAAAGCCTATATCTAGTCATGTAGAGAAAAAGAGAAGATGGATATGTCTAAGAAGTAATGTCCTTTAATCAAAACAATATGTAAGCTCTTACAACATAATAAGAGGTGAAATATTTTATATAGTTCTTTCTCTGAAAAGTGAACATGGAACAACAACAGTTTCAGAGCTTCCTCTTTCCTATAGTCCTCAAAGATAGACACTTTGCCAGTTTCCCATCTTTGGAGAACATGTCTGTTCTCCTAGAGGCAGTTCCATAGACCTGGAAAGAATTATAACTTATATTTTTCCCAGATGAGGTAGAAAAAGACTTAAACATTCAAAAAATGAGAAACATACCAGAACACTTAAAGAACGCTTTATAAAGTGCCTTAAATCCCAGTACAAAGGCAGGAGTACATTTTGAAACAATCAGAGAGTCCTGTCCCTGAGCCTCAAACAACCTGAATAAACTATTATGAGGCTGATGTTAGTAAAAATAAACCAGAACACTAGAATTATTTAAAAACAGGAAGCAAACTGATAATCTCTGAGAGGCAGATTAAATTCTAAGCAGGCCCTGTAGAGTGCACTGAAGAGAAGCCCCCCTAATAATGCATCTATTACATGGTAGCATATGACTTGAACTTAAACCAAAAATAACACCACAGAAAAGGCAAAAGTCTAAAAAAAAACCCACAAAAATCCATTCACTGTTGGGGCAAAACCAGATATTAAAATCACTTTACGTTCCACCAGTCAATCAGAAGACAGGTAATGAAGCTGTTTTAACTCAACCGGTCTAAAATAACTTGCCACAAAGCATTGAACATGCTGGCTGATGAACATTCAGCACATAGACAGCTGAGCACTACTTCCCACTGTAGTCCTTAGGCAGGAATCCAGGATTCCTTCTGCAACCTGTGGACTGATTGATTGATTGATTGATCAATCAGTCTGTCTGTCCACCCACCTCTGCATCCCACCCCCCCACTCCCAGTTTCACCAGGATGGGTTTCATCCCATACTGGTGAAATCAGTTGCTTCTTTGAAGGAAGGCTGGGTAACGAAGTCAGTGCTAACTGTCATGCTGGTGAAGCTGGGTGGGAAGTTGATTTTCAATAAGACATAGAATAGCTGGATAATTGCCAATAACTTAAATGACTACATGGACAGTAAGGCCATTATGTATAGAATCGTAGAATCATAGACTAGTTAGGGTTGGAAAGGACCTCAACATCATCTAGTTCCAACCCCCCTGCCATGGGCAGGGGCACCTTACACTAAAATTCATTCATATGCATTGACTTGACTCAGATCCCAGGAAAAAAATGGAGTAGAAAATAGAGAATGGGATTAAAAATGACTAGAGTTGATTAGGGAGATTATATGTCATCAGCAAGGTCACTAAAGGAACTCTACCTCTGCTTCTAATGAAAACTTAGACAATTGAACAGAAGAACCATGTGGAGAACTGGAGAACTGGGACAAAAGTATTTTATAATTAGTAATTGTATGGGCTCAACATGTTCACCTGAGATAGGAGACTGTTAGGAAGCAACCGGTTCATCTAAGCACTTCTCAGGAGGGGAAAAATCAAGAAAACAAAAACATTTTCCACAGTGAAGAGAAAGGTTTGGAACAATTCAGTTCCTGGAAATTGAAATAAGATAAATTTAGAGTAATAAATGACCAGGCACTTTCTAACTTGGTTTAATTAAGAATTAAGCAGTGAAATCCAGGTAGGGCCTATAGCCTGTCATAGAAGAAGTCAGATTGTATGATCACAACGGTCTTGTTTGCTTTTGTAAGCCTGTAGCTTCCTTACAACTTTGCTCACTCCTAGATATTTAGCAGCACATTCTTTATCCAGTCCTACCATGGGGGTGTCTGGCTACTTAAGAACTCCTCTAAACCATGAGTTCAATAGTCACTTCTAACTCCATCGTAATCATACAGTAGCAAGCACAACAGCTCTGTTACAGGGAGCATTCAGGAAATGATTTCCAAGAACCACACCATTCATACTGATCGCTACAAGTAGGCATAAAACTTATTGATTCCCTGGGCCTTTTCCACTTGGGTAGAACGGCAGTCCCCATCATTCAGAGTTACTTTTTTGGGCATTAGTATTTCTATTACTGCAGTCTATTTTTAGTTTCAAAAACTCTATGTGAGGAATTTGGGGCTGTTCAGCTTGGAGAAGAGAAGGCTGGTTTAGCGTGAGGTGTCCCTGCCCATGGCAGGGGGTTGGAACTTGATGATCTTGAGGTCCTTTCCAACCCTAGCTATTCTATGATTCTATGTGGTATCTACTCTAACATCTGCAGGAAAACTGAGACCATTATCGAAGCCTTTGTTTTATGTGCACCATCACACTCCATAGTTTTTAAGAGGGTGTAGTTTTGTTTGGGTTTTTGTGGTGTGGTTTGTTTGTTGTTTTTTTTTAATCTGTGTTAATTTTGAATACGAGAAGTGCATAGCAGACTGACTGACAAACACATCTAATTCATTCCTAAGTACCTCTGACTTTGGAGACTGCATAATTATCCCCAGGTAAGCTATTCCAGTGCTGCTCTATCCAGAGCCTTGGAAAGGTTTTCCTTATGTCTTTTTCAGCCTTTTCTCCTGTAATTCAAACCTCTGCTTGTTGCCCTGTCCATCCTGAACAAAGAAGCCAGTACCTGAGCAGCTAGGGATGGCTCTGAATAACCAATAGAAAAGCGGAGAGCAAGCAATGAATTTGATCCATAAAGCACTGTTTCTAGGCATAGAACAACATCCCTTTTTTCTAATTATTTTTATGCTTATCAAAGTGTAAATAAAACATTCTCATCTTTTCATCAGCATGTATGGGGGAATGGAGGTCTGCACCACTTTCCATGTTAAGTTATGTTAGGTGCAGTATAAAAGATTGGGTGTATAGGACAGTAGCATTGGAGACACTGCTAGATCTCAGGTAATGACATCTTTTAATCATTTCATTATTCTTTGCTGGCATTCATTCTAATTTAAATGCATTTTTGCTCCAGATGGATGACCAACATTGGATGCTATGCTCTAAATTAAGACCAGTGTCTGCATACAATGTTAAATGCTTTTGTATTTCTGTTACAAATACCTTTTTTGATATACCCTAGAACTGGATGTGTTTTTTTTCACAGCTGCATCATACTGTCCCCCTCAGTCACGCTATGATCAATACAGCCAGATCTTCCCCTTCTACCATTTGAAATCCAGAAGCCATTAACTTCAGAAATATTTGCTCTCAAGCTGAAGTGTTTCAACTTGGACTCTGCACTGTCGCATCTCATACAGTTCCACTGCTTCATTCCTCAAGGTTGTCCAGCTGGACATGATAAGGACAAGGTAGGTAAACAACAAAAGAGTGAAAAGGAAAAAGAAAGGAAAGAGAAATTTGCCTAAAGGAAGCTCTGTGTCAAAAGCAACCAGGCACAGGGGATCACTGAAAATTAAAGAAAACAGAAGTAGAACCAGAAAATAGAAATGAAAGGTGTCGGGGAGCAAGAAGGGCAAACTGAGTTCAATAACTTTGAAAAAATGTTAGATTTAAACTTGCACAGAAGCTTAACATACAACAACAAACACTACACATCTCTGCACAAGAATTCATATAAGTAAACTCTCTCTGATTTCAGTATGGAAAAACTAGGGAAAAGACAGTGTCCCTTGCGCTAGGAATACTTGGGAATTTAAAAAAAATGATTACGTAGAAGACCAGAGATAGGAGTCTGGAAGAAAGAACAAAAAGAATCAGAATGAACTGAGAGAAGACCTTCAATGCCACTTGCTATTTTACTTTGGTCAATAGTATTTTATAACTTTGTTTTCATCTTAAAGGAGAAAAGAAGCAGAGATCTGGATGCAACACACTGGCATCCCATGAAAACTTTAATCCTAGAAATTCGTGCCATATTTTGTTTAAAAACAAGTTAAGATTGCACCATTTTATACAGGTGAGTAAGGATTTAAATCGGTTTTGTGGAAAGGGAAAGCTGAGTTTTTAGATGACCTGGTCACAGCAAGGAGGAACTTGGTTCCTGCCATCACCCCATGCAAGGGTCTCGCACAGGCAGCCGGAACACGTGCTTGTCTGGCAGAAGCTTGAGCAGATTGATGAAATCCCTGAGCCAAAGGCATGGAACCACTGCCCTTGTCCTGCAGTGCAGGCTCCAGGGAGATTTCTGGAAAGCAAAAGGGAAAATACATAGGCTAGAGCAGAAAGCTAGCTAATAGCACTAAGCAGGGGTATTAGAGGACAACTATTAGAATAGTCTCAACTGTTGCCCTTGAATGAAAAAAGACTTGGACCTAAATCTCCTTGAAGTCTGAAAAAGGTTTCTCTTCAGCTACAGACATGTCTATCTTCATGGAGAACACATGGATCATTTCTTAACCAAACTGAGGATATATTTAGACCTAAGCACCACAGCTGCATGCTTTGCTTTCTCTTTTAGCAAACCAAAATGCAAAGGTAGAACATGAAATAATGAACAAGTTATCAGACTGGAACAGATTCTTAAAGTATAGAACCTGTTTTCCACAATCAGAGGCAGTTTTTTTAAGAGGGACTATGTTAGGTTAGACTGGAAGATGCCCAGAAAAACGCACACGAATTGGACAAGCAAATAGTGATATTTCCCCTGGCCCTGGATTAACATAAAACAGAGACTGGGAAAAAGTAAATTTAAAAAAAAAAAGTTAAAAAAAAAGGAGCAAGAAACATTGACTCTTGTAAATATGTGATTATGTTCAGAACAACTGCAATGGCTGTTATTGTTTATGTAAAATGCATTTGTGCAATGACTTCTAGTAGTTCTCTACGAGGGATCCACATAAACATAAATCTGTATTCCTGATTCAATGTAAAAATTCATAAGTAAGTGGAATTCACCTTGCTCTTATGGCTTCCAGAACTTAAATACTGTGGTAATTATAAATGCAAGTGGTTTGAACTAATGAAAAACAAACCCTGCAGAGATATGCTGATGCAAGTAGGGTTGGCAGTAGCCAAGAAAGTTATCTGCAAGGAGGTTTTCTCCAACAGCTGATCAAGAAAGGAAGAGCAGATAATTCGGTACTGCAGGATAATGTTGCCCCAAAGCCCATTCTTTTATAGTGGAAATGAATTAATTCAGGCTGCAAATTCCAAAGAAATTTAATTTCTATGTGGAAAGGGACATCTAGAAGGTCTTTACTATTGAATAACAGAGGTCTACCTAGTCTTGGACCTACAAAGAGGTGAACATGTGCTGATTGTGGGGATAAAAGCTACCCAGTGTCAGCAATAGCAACCCCATTGCTAAAGGGCCATCAAGCCTGAGGTTATCATTACTCACTAGAGAGCTGTGAACCAGAGCTGATCTCTGACTCTTCTGGTGGTCTTTGTGGATACTTAGCCTTGTAATGTGCGAAAAGTCTTAAGGATGTGTGTGAAACCCGTCTGAAGCAAAAAGCAACCTAGAAGTGATTTTCTTCTGTCAAAATCACAAGTAATCATGCTCCTTCAGAATGGCAGACAACTTGCCTTCCCACATATATAATACTCTCGCAGTTTCTTTTCATCACTGCTGACAGTTGGTGGTTTTTTTCTTTACTTTACAAATTTCAGTAAGTCCTTGAATTACACATGGAGATTTCTCTGCTGAAGTGGTAGACTAAGTAACCTTTTATGTTTAACACTAGTTGAGGAACGATGAGACCTTTAGTTTCCTGATAGCTTCCCTCAACAGTTGTCAAGATAGAAGTTAACTGAGCATTTCTCAGCGGCAGAGATCCCATCCCTGCTCCATCACTGGCGGTGTTCAAGGCCAGGTTGGACAGAGCCTTGGGTGGCATGGTTTAGTGTGAGGTGTCCCTGTCCATGGCAAGGGGGTTGGAACTAGATGATCTTAAGGTCCTTTCCAACCCTAACTATTCTATGATTCTATGCCATTTCCCTTTTTCTCACCATTTCTTTGCTGAAACCTGATGACTGAGATAGGATTGCTACTGAGACTGGATAGCCCAGTTCTCAGTGACCATGGAATAATCACTCACAACTAATCACTCAGTCATCCTATTAGCCTCCACATTTAACTTCCTAACTTTCTTTAGTCTCTCACCACCTTAAAATCTCAACATCTTTCAAGGCAGCCACTAGTTCTTGCTTTTTTTCCTTGCCTTCCTTCTTTTTCTATCCTCTCTATTTCAAAACGGGAGCACAGCAGTGCAGCATAAGTGAAGATTTGTCAGCGACTTACTGAGTAGTTTAACACAATTTTCAGTATTTTATACTTCTTTGTTCACATAATTTAACATTTTACTTTTCTAAGCAGCTGTTTTCAGCTATTTGTAATGATGCTGATTTATTTATGAGTTGGTCCTAATTTTTCAGACCTCCTAAGAAAACTTGTCCCCTGCCAGTGTTTATGGCAGATTTCATGTATGATTGTCTCAAACTGTTCACTCTGTTGTTGTGTGAGAATATATCTCCAAATAGAGTGAAATCAGCTATGAGAGGAAATACAGTTCCGCTCAAAAGTGTTGAATGTACAATGTGATTCTGGGGAAACAAAATTTCTACGTGGAGACTTTAAATATGACATCACAAAAAATAGTTTAAAAAGGGACAAAAGCTCTTTCACATCCTCTGTCATTTTCCAGAATTACATTCAGAGAAAAATGCTTGCGGGAGCTATCAATGGGGCTAAGTATTAAAGTACCTTATTTACAGATTAAATATAATAAGCCAAAGCACGAAGGAAATGGCATAGAAAAGGGTACTACAATCTCTGATGATCTGTAGCATAGAATCCCAGACTGGTTTGAGTTGGAAGGGACCTTAAACCTTATCCAGCTCCAACCCCTGCCACAGGCAGGGACGCCTTCCACTAGAGCAGCTTGCTCCAAGTCCCTGTGTCCAACCTGCCCTTGAACACTGCCAGGGATGGGGCAGCCACAGCTTCTCTGGGCACCCTGTGCCAGCGCCTCAGCACCCTGTTATAGAAGGATAAATTGAGGCCAAACTCAGTTAAAGCTCCACTGACATCACCTACAGATCCGGGATGTCACATGGATTCATCTCTACTTTGCTAATTCTTGAAGTTTATGGCCAGTGATCCAAAGTGCACATTCACCTAACAAGGGAGGGCTCTCAGCCTCCAGGGGTTCCCTTGGATGGTGTCCCGACCCAAGGGGACAGTCCCCAACAACAGACCCACTGCTCCGAGGAGGAGCGACTCCAAATGGCTGCTCAAGGGGCTCCATTTGCACCCTGCCTGAATCCAATGGTGAGGTACCCCGTGTTAGCTCAGGACCCAACTTCCTCTCCCTGTGGGGGGAAGCTTTGGAGGCCTTTGGCCGGGGGTTTGTACCTGCCATACGCCTTCATCATAGAACATTCCTTCCTTCCCTGTATACCTCCATCCTGTGAAAATAAGCATGCATTAATGTTAAGCAAGCTAATATTTTTTAAGTAATGATGTATTTTATTTGACCAGCTACACACCTGGAAAGCACAGACAGGCTTTTGGGCACACAAGCCCATTATTCAGCTCTTTTGTTTTTTTAATTTTAAGCCTATACCTGGAACATGAACATCAGCAGTGATATTCAGGTTGGTACAATTAGTTACATAAATAGAAGTTCTAATTATGACCAGAAAGAGTATGGTTAAGACCTAAGCGGTTATCTACCTATAAAACTATGTGCTAGAACAGTCTCTAGAAAGCATCAGTCAGGTCTGGGCATCTTATGTGAAAGGCAAGTGAAAAACAATAAAAAAAATATCTCTTCTTAACACACACAAAACAAAATAAAACCAGGTTAGGGGTCCTGACCTAGCAAATATTTTCACACACTTCCCATTAGACACAGGCAGCTATCACAGGCAAAGGCTGAACATCTGTATAAGAGTTTACAAGACCAGACCATGTGAAAATGAAAACAGATGGGCCGTAGCTGGGGGGAAAAAACCCACAATTTAATCATCCCAACAAATTCTCATGCTCCTTTCGTTTATAGGATTTTTTCTCCTAAACGAGATGTACTTTCTCATCCAGTAGGCGATTTGTGATCAAATTAAAGAATACTCCCAGCTCCTATAACAAAAAGGAGATGGCAAACCACAGGCACAGCTATGGGACAGTTTGGGTTTCAACTTTATACCAGCTTTGAGCTACACCAGCTGGGTATCATTTGAAATACAGACACAGCAGCACTCAGACCTTCAGGAGTTAATCCCTCCTCCTTTGGGGTAAAACTCCAAACTAAGATACAGTTATTTTTGTTGCGGCTCACGCGGATGTCTAAATGACAAAGGATCCAGCACATGTGTCCCTGCAAATCCTAATAGAGTCCTAATACATCTGAGTGGATTTCCTCATGGCACAGCTGTAACCAGCAATGAAAGCAGCACTGATGTACCCAGCAGTGATGTGTTACATGAGCATGGCCTATAGAACAGACTGTTTGAGAAATGAGCCCAAGCACTTGGGGTTAGAGGACTAATATTTGACATCTCACAAGGAAGAGTGGGTCAGTGAAGGCTGTAAAAGCAAATGCAGCATAGATTTGGTTTACGAGCCCAGAACCACGCCATGGGCTGGGCTGGACCCCCAGAGCATGAGCAGCAGCTCAGGGAGGGGATCCTGCCCTTCTGCTCTGCTCTGGGGAGACCCCCCCTGCAGCCCTGATCCAGCTCTGGGGCAGCAGCACAAGAGGGACCTGGAGCTGTTGGAGCGAGGCCAGAGGAGGCCATGGAGATGCTGCAAGGGCTGGAGCAGCTCTGCTCTGGAGCCAGGCTGAGAGAGCTGGGCTGGGGCAGCCTGGAGAAGAGAAGGCTCCTGAAGGGGAGACCTGAGAGCAGCTCCAGTGCCTAAAGGGGCTGCAGGAAAGCTGGAGAGGGGCTTGGGACAAGGGCCTGTAGGGACAGGCCAAGGGGAATGGCTTTAACCTGCCAGAGGGGAGACTGAGATGAGCTCTTAGGCAGAAGCTCTTCCCTGTGAGGGTGCTGAGGCGCTGGCACAGGGTGCCCAGAGAAGCTGTGACTGCCCCATCCCTGGCAGTGTTCAAGGCCAGGTTGGACACAGGGGCTTGGAGCAAGCTGCTCTAGTGGAAGGTGTCCCTGCCCATGGCAGGGATTGGAACTGGAGGAGCTTTAAGGTCCCTTCCAATTCAAACCAGTCTGGGATTCTATGAAAAGTTACCCATCAATCTGGAGGCTGGCAGTGCCTCTGGGGGAAGATTCCCATGACTCTGACTCAGCACAAAACTAATACACATGGAAATAAAAGTCAACTTCAAACTTCAACAGCATGAGGAATCCACAGGAAAAGGAGACCAGGGTGATACATTCTGGGTACCCTGTATGCCTACGCTGTGTCACGCACAGGTTGGCCAGGGCCAGTGGCTTTCTTCTGCTATAGCCACATCCTGCAAAGCTCAGGTCTCTCCATAATTATGTTCAAATCCCACAGACTTCGTTACATCTTAAAATTTATTAAGTACATACTAAACCTTAAGGCCCATGAGGCTTTACAGCACTGGGTCTTTCGTAATTTGCTTGAGTTATGGCTATGATTTACTATGGGATCAGAGCAGCCACCTCAGGGTATAATAGAACAAGCTATTTCTTAATTACTTAATTCTAAATGGAGATGTGGGGGTTTTAAATTGTTAATTTTCTGGGTTTTGTAAAAAAGATTTTCTGGAAACAATCTGATTTATGTGATTGAGCTGGTCAAAACTGGCAGAAGTTCCTCTCCCCTGGTTCATACAATAAAAACCAGCATGAAACTCCATGCAAACAACTCCGAGCTTTTGGGAAAACAGACATGTAGGGAAAAGAATCCTTGGAAAAAAAGGAAAAAGCACCTAAGGGAGGTATATTTGAGATAGCATCTTTGCACTACATCACAGCAAAGTTAGCTATTGTGGTATTAGAGGCAAAGTGATGGAAACAAAAGAATTGTTAAGAGCAGGTTGCTAAACCTGCACAACATGGTGGAACGCCTTCATTGAGATTCCTCTCCTTGTGTCTCTCTTACATGCAGGTTTTGACCAACTTTGGTTTTCATGACAATGGAATTTTTCCTCCCTGTGATGGAAAGGAAGAACCTCTTCCTAAGCCTATTGATCTGCTACAGTTTGTTCAGAGCTGCCGATCATCACATGGTAATTGAAGAGAAGACAGAATGCAGCCTGTCGAGAAACAACAAAATGAATTTCTCAGATCTCCCACCCATCTCCATAACAGGTGAGTGAAATCTGCCATTCACTGCCAAAGCAACAAGATTTGCAGAAAACACAGTTGACAACTGGGATTGACAGCTTACTGCAGCGTTGTGGTTTCATGCAGCTGCCTTGGCAGCACGCACAACTGCAACGGCAATGCAGCCGCATCACCCCGGGCTGCAAGTCTTGTGTGTTCTTTTTCTGTTAATAAGGGCATTAATCTTTCTTTGACAGTTTAGTGCAAATAGAAAAAGTTAACACAACTTGGGGTTTTTAGGGTCTGCTCTTGTGGCAGACACATCAGCAGGTCTCCTACAACCGCAATTTGCCTGTGGGACAAGTGATCTTTAACCAGGGGAAGGAAACAGCGCTGCAAGAGAGAGCCAGAGGTCTTCTATTTATCTATGATAGGACCAGCTATGTCCCTGTCCTTGCTGGCAGGTGACCATCTGGCCTGTTAGGGAAGAACCGTATTAGGGCAATCCTTAACTATCTTCTTCACAACATTTCTTCCTAGGGTCTGCTCTAAATATTTCCGTGTAGTTTAAGCCCACTTCTTTCTTTCAAGAAACAGGTATTTGTGGATAATCAATTGCAGAACATCATTCATATGGTATCAATACTTCGATAATTCAAAAAAAAAGGCTTCTTTTATCCTTCCTATAGGCTTTTGGGACTTCTGCTTAAAGAAGGTTGGTTTCTTACCTTGTTTCCTGTATTTCCTCTGTACTCTTCCTCAGGACAATGTTTCTTTAAGGAGAATCTGTTACCCCACACGTGCATTTCCAATGACATCTGAGCCTCTCAGTCCTGAGTTAACTCCAGGTCATTTAGCTGCATGTTTATTAAAGCCTGTGCTGAGAGGCTTCTCGGGCCGCACCATTTCATGGTCCTTGTGATCCTAACAGCCTTTACTCTGACACTTCCAATAACTTTTTATTCCAGTTAAATTCTGAGAGATAAAATACATTCACATCAGCCGATTTCTACCTTCTCACAAAAATGTGCCTGTCCTTAAACACTCATCCTTCTCCTACATGCATACAAATGGGATGAACATTTGACACTGAAAACAAGAATAATTCAAAAGAATAGATCGTGGCGTAAGACTCACCTCTTACATAGCCTGCTTGCCTTGGCTCATTATTCCAAAACAGAAAACACGGATGCAAACCCATGGTAACTCCATTGGCCAGGACTGCACTCACTTTCTTGAGGCACAAGGCATTTCCAAAGGTATCCCAAGGCCTTTCTGCAGCCCACTTGTTCAAAGATGAGAGGCCAGCCTGACCCTCCACTATCCACACCCAAAGAAGAGTGGAAAAATCACAAAGTGAGAAAACTGAGACACATCATTCCTCTTTTTTCCTCATTCAAAGAAGTCTGACCTAACTTTTGAAATAATTTATTTTGGAGCTGAAATGGCACATGCTATTTCTGGGTGTGTAATGTGTAGCCACATTGCCTCTATCATTTATTAACTAAAATAATTGAATTATGACTTGATTAATTATAAATTAATCAAAAGAATTCATTAACACATGGCATTTGAAGGGCATTTGAAAGTGGGTGGAGAAAGAAGGTGCAGGAGAAAGGACACGGGCTGACACTGTCTTGGGGTTCAGGTTCCGAGACCAAGGGACCTTCTAGCCCTGCTGAGAGCAGGAGGATGGCAGCAGATCCTATCATTTTCACTGAAGTGAGCTGGGAATAGCATCCCCTGACTCAATCCTTGTACAGAATCATAGAACCACAGAATGGGTTGGGTTGGAAAGGACCTTAAGATCATCCAGTTCCAACCCCTGCCATGGGCAGGGACACCACACACCAGACCATGTCACCCAAGGCTCTGTACAACCTGGCCTTGGGCACTGCCAGGGATGGAGCATTCACAACTTCCTTGGGCAACCTGTGCCAGTGTGAGCAACGTGTTCCAGAATTGTGAGGCATAACTGGAGGCAAATGAATGCACATTTGCTGGGCTCTCTGCATTACACAGCGGCTGGATGAAGAAATGCAGCTGTGCACTTCACAGTGCTGAAATGAATGAGAAGAGTTGCTAGATGGAGAGAGACTGCCTTGGATGCAATCCTGCAGGGGATGGAAATGAGTCAAAATTGGAGAAACTAATGCAAACAGGGGAAAACAGCTGGAAAAAGCAGCCAGGCAGAAGTGGGAAGGGCAGGGGCAGAGGTGGCTCCTCCAGCTCTGCCGCTGCTCCCTCTGCCTACAGCCACAGCAAAACCCCTGCAACACTCAGGAGGAAGGATGGAGCCATATGTGGTAATATTTATTGTAATGGAAGTTCCACAGCAAAAGGCTGACAAGCTGCTCTCACCACCACAGAAACAATTAATTTAAAGCAAATATTAAGAGAGTGCTTAAATCACCACAGCATCCTCTCCCTTCCTCATACTGTCAATTTCTTTATAATTCATCAGTTATAATTTATTTTATGATAGACATAACTGATTTCTGTATAAGCTAACAGAAAAAACTTGTCAGCTTGATTTAAACATTTTGGGTAGAGGTTCCTATCTCAGTGACATCTTATACCAAGCACTGTTCCTTCCAGTTGGCCACACAAAACAGAGACTGATGTTACATCTCAGGTTTTAAATCTTGCTGTAGCCATATTTGAGTAGCAAAACTCACTTTCAATCAGCTGTTTACACACCTGTCAATCAATCACAGCGCTCATGGTATCAAAAGATGATGTGTCTGGCTCAAATTCAATAGAACACATGGCTGGAGCTGAATCACAACTTGAAAGGCAAGCACGGGTTTTGCATCAACATCAACTCGTCAAACATGCAGTTGTCTAACTAAACCACACTTTCATAGCACTTCAAACCACAGCTCTATCAACAGCAGTCAGAGGTGTGTGTTGGCAATATTTTCACAACCCTGTATTACATCTTCCCCTGATGTCACAGATGGGATCTGTAAGGAGCTGGCCAGCCGGGCAGCTGTTGAAAACACAGCAGGCAGAGTATAAGGAATGTGAGATTAGAGGCCAGTTGGGAAAAGCAGGTTTTTACCCAACCCAGAGGAACTATAGAAAAGACAATCACGTCATTCACCTGTCAAAAAAAGCATCTCTCCACTTCCCTCTCATCTGCCCACTGAGCATCATTTTCTTCTTTACCGAATTCCTTGGAGTAATTAAAGTGCATTTATATCTCACCAATGTTTACATCTCTGCTTAATGACATCATAAACCAGTTAACTGAATGTTATCAAAGCAGTTTTATAGGCAAAGCAATCCAGAAAATCCTGTACGATTGTACCATAGAAAGATAATGCAGAATCAAATGGCTCACAAGCACTTTGGTTAACACCAGAAAGTTTTAAGGGGCAGCATAACAAAGCCAACAATCTGTCAGCTGGAAATGGATCTAAAGCACTAATGCTGGTTAGTGCAATGCCTTTTTAAGATGTGCTCTTATTAAGTTATAATAACTCTACATGCTTGAAGTATAGTTTTTCCTCCCTCTGTTAGAGATGTATAACCTTAACTACAGTGATGCAAGCACAATAAATGAAACCCCCCAAACCAGACCAAAATGTGCATTCTTTATTCTGCAATTCTGTAAATTTTGACAATTATTAAATATTCAAAACTACCTTATAGCAAGTACTGGAATAGACAAGGAGCCAGTGTTTATGAGCGGGTGCATGTAAGGTTTTCATCCTAATCATCCTGACATACAAGGAGTGCTTATTGCAGACCTCACACACTTAGAACGAAGGTATCAAAAGCAGTGCAACAGATTAGTGAGGTAGGAATTCGTCCTGTGTTAGACGTCCAGACAAGTCTCAGTCATGGAGTTTATATACAGTGATAAATAGCACTGGTGCTGATGTGATAATAGAAACAACTGCAGTAAATGCTGTTAGTTATTTGATCTAAAGAATAAAAAGTTACATCAGGCACAGTCTGAACACACACACACACAATTTATCAGATCCAAGATTCACCTCTACATTCACAGACCTGAAAAGTTACAGGCACATTAATGAAACACCTTTGATGTTTTGGAAGGGGAAAAAAGGAACAAAGAACTGAAGAACAAAAAGTGGCATCATACAGATGAAGAGTTCATGCCAAATCAACAAGGCAGCTTTTCGCTTGTGCAAACCAGCATACGCTTGTTAATTCCTGCCAAAATTACTCAGGTAACACCACCTTTTAACAGAAAAAGCGTGTAATTCTGAAGGGTTTTCCTGATTTTGTTCAGGTGACTGAAGTGCCCTCATCTTTTACACAGAATTACACTTCTGAAATGATTTTCTTTGTTTGCATCTGACCAAGCAGGGTGTAAAGAAGCCCTCCTAAAACACAGACATCATGAATGCCTTTCTGCTTCACATGAGCAGCGGTTTGAGTTCAGACACATGATGTCTGAGTGAGGATGGCTCCTAGAGATGAATGTCCCCACTGCAAAACATGCAGTGATGAGGTGGAAATGCAAGTTATCTGCTTTCTCTTGCACAAAAATAGTATTAAGTGTCTCAAATAACATGCTGTAAAATTGATTTAATGTTATGTTGTGCTGTTCTCTTTGAAGATTTAACTAAAAGATCCCAGAAAGTCAGCAGGAAAGAGGCAGAGATCAGGAAATCTTCCAAGGTAGGTGGCTGTTCAGAAAACATTGTTGAATTAGAATGGTTTATCGCTTCCATACTCCTCCTCAATGCATTCATTTGCAAGGTTCTTATGGCCATTCCCCAATTTAAATAATTTGCATACAGTTTGAAGCTCTTAATACTGTCAAAAGAGATGCAAAACACTAGTGGTAGAAAGGAAACAATGTGGATTAATCAGAGGTTATTGTCTGGGCTTGAGGAGTCTTGTTGGGTTTGATTTTGCTTTCACTTTTTACAGTCCTCTCTTACACAAAAGGTTCTTTAACCTTGAGCTGGTTTAAGTGTTTGTAAAATCATTCAGGCGTCTGCTGCTCAAGGGCACAAGCTCACTATCTGCAGGTGCCAAAAACTTAAAGTACAGGCATAGAAAGAAGGTGGAATTCGGTTGAATGTTAACTAGTAATTTTATCACATCAATAGATTCGAATTGATAGATTTCCTTCATGTGATGTTGCCTATAGGAATGTGAAGTATTACAGGGACTGGACTCCTCTGTTTTAACGATTGTGTAGAAAAGTAGAAAATAGCATTTTTACATTATTATTAATACGTTATGATAGCCATTTATAGCCAAACCAGTCACTGCTGCAACCAGAAGCTTTTAGAGCTGCTTCTTTTCCATTTTAATTGCTATCTCATGTGGTTAACCTTTGAAACACTTCCAAACCTCCCAGGATGAGGCAGGTTGAAAGGGGCCTCACGACATCATTTAGTGCCACCTTCAGCTCAAGCAGGGCATTTTTGTCATCAAACACTGTCAAAAGTATTTTAGCTTAAAAGCTCCTATGGCATTTGGAGACCTCAGAACATTTTACCTTAAAATTGAAACTCCTGAGAAACTACCAGGCTGAAAAAGTACATCGGGTGCCTGCAACTGGAGAGCTCTGGAGTGTCTCTCAGGTCCCAGGCACATGCTGATCAACCTAAAGCTTTCCACCTTTCCAAATCACAGACAGAAAAGCAGCACTCCTAGGGTAGGCTGAGAGATCTTTTCCAGCTCACTTACCTGAGTGTGCAGTTAAGGATTCCCATGCATAAATCTGATGCACAAAAGATTACCGAGCTCCAAAGGCAGCTTGAGAAACGAACCAGGAGAGGTAGAGCACTGCCAAGTCACCTCCCCTCTCTCCCAGCCTCAGTGTGGGTACCAGCTCAACAGATTGGCTGGGAGGTTTCACTCTCTTATTTGAAGCCTTTGGGGATCCAAGGATAATTCCTTACTTTGTTCTACTGATGTCATTGTCTTTGCATACTCCCATGTCCCTTTCTTCACTGCTGCCACATTCTTCCCTACAGATCATTTTCCAGTGCTCTATCCAGTCATGTTTCTAATTGCTTAAAACAGGGAAACATCTTGCTCTAGACACTGTTTCCCATGATCCTGTCCCACCATATTTCTATATTGCTATTAATACAGGTCTCACTGCTACCAACTGCCTACTCATCTCAAGCCAGGAGCGCCCATGGTTCACTTTGCCCCTATGCTTTGTTCTGACCCATACTCATTTTACATTTCTATGAATTTTCATGTCTTTTCATCTAGAAAAAAGCTGGACCAAAGACATCTCTGAAACCAAGGCCCACACCAGCTGCTGACTGCGTGCCAGACTTCAAAACCTGCAAACCACACTTGAACTCGTGCTGTAACTACTGTGCTTTTTGCAAATGCCGAATTTTCCAGACAATCTGCAAATGTCTAATGTTAAACCCAAGGTGCTAGAGCCAGACTGGGAGCACAACAGGGCCTCTGTCTTTCAGTTAGCTTCTCACATGTAGATTTCAAATTGCCCCATGTGTGTAGCAAGCAAAGTAGAGAGCTTTGAAGCTGGCAGCTTGCATTTGCCCTTCTTAAAATTACATGGATAATGTTGGGTTATTTTCCATTGGGTTAAGGCTACCACAAGGACAGCATGGCACCAGTTCCCAGCACAGACAACAGCGTGGTGAAAGTTCAGGTTTCAGGGTTAATTCCCTTTTCAGGCATTCAACAAAAAGCAGGATGAGAATTTATATAGGTTGTTCTTCCTGAAAAGACAGACCCAAAACAATAACACAATTTTTTAGTCACCTTCAGCTGAGCATCAGTACCTCCACCTCCAGGGTTTTACTCGTTCTACCATTAACCAGTATCTCCAAGGTGTACAATATACCAGTACATTTGAACCCCGAACGCATCTGTGCCTCATGACTTCCCCAGTTGTATCCATAGGAATTTTCTAATGCTCTGGGCAGGTCTAATTGAGAGGCCATTTCTTTACTAATTTATTTCTAAGCACAGCCGAGGGCTACAGAAATCTTCCAGGCAGGCAAAGATGACGGAGATGACACTCTGAAGGGGCTCAAGCCATATGAACTCTTTTTTCTTCTAATAATCAGTCCAAAGCTCAGAACAGAAGTCAGATCTTGACAGAAATACTTCTTCACAGACTATTTCAAGTTAGAAGGGACCCATAAGGATCAGTGAGTCCAAGTCCCTGCTCCTCATGGGATTAGCTAAAACTAAACCATAATGACAAAAAGCGTTGTGCAGATGCTTCTTGAACTCTGACAGCTTGGTGCTGTGACCACTGCCTGTTCCAGGGACTGACCACCCTCCCAGTGAAGAACCTTTCCCTAACGTCCAACCAGAACTTCCCCTGACATAGCTTCATGCCATTGCCTATCACTGGTCACCAGAGAGAGAAGATCAGCATCTCCTTCCTGTGAGAAAGGGCACCCCACAGCTTTCTTTCTCCAAGTCAAGTGACCTCAGCTGCTCCTCTTAAGCCTTGCCTTCAATACCTTTCATCACCTTGGTCACCCTCCTCTGGACACACTCTAATAGTCTGAGGTCTTCCATGTATTGAGGTGCCCAGAACTGCACACAGGACTCGAGGTGGGGCCCACACCACTGCAGTGGAGAGAGGAACAATCACTGCCCTTACCAGCTTGCTGTGCTTGATGCACCTCAGGACACAATTGTCCCTTTGGGCCTGCCAGGGCATACTGCTGACTTGTACTCAATTTGTGATCAACCTGAATTGCCAGAGCTCTTTCCACGGGGCTGCTTTCCAGCCTCTTATCCACCAGTGTGCATGTATAACCAGGGCTGCCCTGTCCCAGGTACAGAATCAGGCACTTGCTCTCATTAAATGTCATACAGTCAGGGGTTGCCCAGCTCTCTAGCCTCACCAGATCTGTCTGTGAGGCCTCTCTATACCCTCTTGGGAGTCCACAGCTCCTCCTAGTTTAGTAAAATGAGCAAACTTACTTAATACACAGTCAGTTCCTGTGCCCAGATCATTTATAGAAAAATTAAAGAACACTGGCCCTAAAATTGAGCCTTAGGGAACCCTATAGGTGAGTGGCTGCCAGCCTGATGGGACTCCATTTACTATAACTCTGAGTGGGACCTGTAAGGCAATCTGTCACCCAACACATTATGGACTTGTCTAGCTGCATGCTGGACGTTCTATCCAGAAGGATACTGTGACAGTATAAAAAGGTCTGCTAAAATCCAAACCCACCACATTTACTGGCTTCACTTGATCAGCTAGAAAGATGACCTTGTCATAAAAGCAGGGCGACCTAGAGCTGGTTGCCCAGGACCACATCCATATGGCTTTTGAATATCACCAAGGAGGGAGCTCCACAACCTCCCTGGGCAACCTGGACACTGTACTCCAAGTGTGGCCTTACCAGTGCTGAGCAGAGGGGAAGGATCACCTTGACCTGCCAGCAACAGAGCCTAATACAGCCCAGGATACCATTTGCTTTCTTTGCTGCAAGGACACACTGATGGCTCATGTTCACCTTGGTGCTCACCAGAACACCCAGGCCCTTTTCTGCAAAGCCACTTTGCAGCTCAGTGGCCCAAACAGATACTCCTGGATGGGGTTGTTCCTCCCCTGATGCAGAACTTTGCCCTTCTCCTTGTTGAACTGCATGAGGCTCCTGTCAGACCATTTCTCCAGGCTGTCAAGGTCCCTCTGTATGGCAGCATATCAGCCGCTCCTTCAAGTTGTGTTGCATGCAGACTTGCTGAAGGTACACTCCATCCCATCATCCAGACCATCTATGAAGATGTTAGTCACAGCTTGCTGCTGTCAGCTAAAGAAATGGAAAGTGCCAAGAGCCACAACAAGGAGCTAGAGATGCAGAAGCTGAACCAACAAAGTACAGCATGGTGCTTGTATGCAATGAAGGAAAAAGAAAGACCCTTTCATATGAGAATAAGGGATGTGGGTTTTAACACATATGAACATACTTTTCAGTATAGCATTTATGCATAGTGCATTTCCACAAATTTGACTTCTTAATAAGCCTTTTTTTGTAACTAGAATTTATTAGAAAGAGGTCATGCTTTCTTTGACATTCACCTATTGCACCAAAGAATATATATAACCAAGTACTCTGAAATTGTTATTAGCCTTAGTGATTTCACTTTCCTGGGTAAAGATCATGTTGTATTGATAGGACACAGAAATCAGTAAAACATGTACACCTAATATTTTCTTCCTATATTTAGCTTGAACAGATATTTATATGAGGAGTCACTTGTAAGTGTGAGAGTCCCCTAAGGGACCTATTTGAAATGTCATCAGCACACAGATAATAAAACAGAAACATAACAAAGATGAAGTGTTTAATTTTCAGTTGTCACATACCAAAATGTCTCCCCTGAAAACTAATTGGAATTCAAGCTTAGAGACAGACCCAGTAATGCTCTGTGACAGAGTCATTTTTTCCTAGAGAATAATGGAGTTTTCACCCTAATTATAGCCTAGTAGAATTTAGCACACATAAATCCCTATTAGCTTTTCCAACTATTGGCCTATCTTTTGTGAATTTAAAACAGATACTGTATTTTCCCATCCAAAGTCCTGACTTGATTGCTTATTGTCACATGCAATGACCATAAAATCTAAGTTTATCCTGATGGATAAAACATATGGTAGAATTAAGATGTTAATGACTATGCCAAACTAGTTCTAAACACCTCTTAGTTTTCCACACTAATTACTGAAACTGGGTGACCCCAGAAGGAAAGCAAACACTGCCCATGTCAGATTCTGGGATCTTCTCACAAAAGGAAAGATTTTATGGAAGGTAGCACAATTCTGTCCAAGTTCTATAGATGAGTCAACAGTATTGTGATGCTGCTCTGACTGAGGGTGATGAGAGATTCAATAAAGTCCCTCTGAGATGCAAAGATAGTGCTAATCTCATGATGAGCTGAATTATAGGAAATTTGAATAACCAAACTGAGGAGCCAAGGAAGAACTTGCTCATGCCATGCCCAAAGCTGACTGTGGGAGCTCTGTTTCACAGTGCAAAAATAATATCATGTTAGTCCTACAGCAAACATGCTTCTTGGCATACTGTGGGACACACTATGTGTGAGATATTGCAGTCTTCAGGTCACCCACTGTATGGGTGTAGGCAGTAAATGACATCCAAGGCCAATTCAAAAAATTATTAAAGCATAACATTTTTCATCAAAGCATTTCAAGTTGAATTCGACCATTCTGTGCCCAAAGAGACTCCATAAACACCCCAAATAGACTAATTCTGCTTTTGTTCACACCCAGCATCCTATTCAACTCCAAGAGACATGACTGAGCTGCAGAATCAGTGCTGAAAACCAAAATAATTACAAAGGGACTCTCCTAACAAATGCATGAGCACTTCACATTTTCTTCTGTCTACTGCTGAGCTGTGAACTGTTGCCCTTCTGGACAGCCTTCTCCACAAAGGGATCTCAGCACATAGAAGAACTCCGGGTTTGAACTGAAACAGGGGAAGTTCAGGTTAGATATAAGGAAGAAGTTCTTTATTGTGAGGGTGCTGAGGCGCTGGCACAGGGTGCCCAGAGAAGCTGTGGCTGCCCCATCCCTGGCAGTGCTCAAGGGCAGGTTGGACAGAGCCTTGGGCAACACAGTCTACTGTGAGGAGTCCCTGCCCGTGGCAGGGGTTGGAACTGGATGAGCTGAAGTTCCTTTCCAACCGAAACTGTTCTGTGATACTATGATTCTAAGAGCAATCCCTCACCCTCCAAATGCCCTTCTTAAATCTGTGGTGCCTGCAGATTACTTTGAGGCAATACAACTGTTTTACTGGCAAACCTCTCAGATGACAGGCAGATGGCCAACACATCACTAAGTCCCTCTCCCACCTCTCCCAGAAGAAAAGGGAGGCTTTAGGCATTCCTGCAGTGAAATGGAAAAATACTACAATTGCTGCGTGGCAAACGCACATATATTTCTATCCAGGAAATCCTTTCGGATGAAATCCTGGCCTGCAATAGGGGAGTCCTTAAACAGCTGCAATATTGTCATAACACAGTTCACATGTGGCATTCATTTAATACATGTAAAGGCAGGAAAAGACAAAAGTATACCCTCCCTGGTGATCCAGTGCAGGCCCCTTTGAATCAGTGGAAATCTTCTATTGACTTTAATATACTTTAATAGCCATCTTCATTGCTCTCTCTCTACCACCATACCAGGTGGATTTAGCTAAGAACAGTGTTCTGGAGGTACCCTTGACATTTCAGTTGAGGAAACTGCCAAAAATAACATTTGTGATCTCATATGGGCTTCCCTTCACTCTGCACAGCTGCCTCCAGTAGGTAAATGACAGGATGATACAACTTACAACAGTAATAGCCATAAATCGACCATCAGAATTACACAGTCTCACTCTTCCTTGTGTTCTATAACAAACAAGTGGCATTAAAGAAAGACTCAAACAAAACCTTAACAAATTCATTAAAGGCTGATGGTCTTCTACCTCTTGGTGAAAGATAGCAATTCTTTAAGTCTTCTAGAAAGGACATGGGAGCAGATGCATTTAAAGTAATTCAACAGCCAGGGGTCCCTCACTCTGAAAAGGCCTCAGAAATACCTGACAGATCCAGATCACTTGAAGCTAGCAGGTTTTAGTATTTAAAAGACATCCTTACTATAAAGCTGTGATTCAATTCCTAAGAACTTCTCCATTTGGGAAGCAAATATTTCAAGCACTAAATGAGCATACCATATGGTTTACTTCCCTTTATTCTCTTCAACATGTTCAACATCCCTCCATCATGACAGCTTTCTTCTAAGTGCAAGGGTTTAGTCAAAGATGCCAATCCTTACCTACAAACCAGCATCTTGTTGGCGGGACAGACAATCTTGCAGGCAAAAGGCTTCAGTGTCAAAATGAGTCAGTTTTGGCAGTGTTATAAAAGTGTCTAGTTGCTAATAAAATACATATAGGAATCAAGTTTTGGAGGGGAGGAAAACCAGGACCACCAAACATTTGTTCTGAGTAGAAACCAAGTTAATAATGCAAAACAGATACCCACAATAAGCACTGGCACAAAAAAAACCAAACCAAACAATCTGGGTGTCAGGCTGATTACTAACTTTTAAGGTGCTTGCAATATTACAACTAAGATGCTGTTCAGTTTACTTCTAACATGTTGCTGCTCCATCAGGGAAAAGGAGCAAATGCCTATGAATGTGGCCCATTTAATATTCCCTTATGGAAACGACTTCCCAGTTGATGATACCAAAACCAGAGTGCTACAGAAAAGTAACAGGTTTGCTGAAAACTGTCTCTGGACTCTACAGATGGAACAAGAAGCAAAAACTTTGCTATAGACTTTCTAAATATCCTGAAGAGCTTAATTTCTCTGTACAACATTTTGGGGAATTAGACAAGCAGAAGGGATGTCAGTCCCCATCCAGTTCAAGAGAACGACTTGCTTTCTCTTCTTGCAGTCTTTTGCTTGGTTTTGCTTTCCCAAGTTGACATGCAAACCACAAGCACAAGGTTTAGTGATTTTTAAAGAGGAAAAACATGCTCAATTGTAATTGATGCTTCTGATAGCTGTGCAAAGCTGCCCAGTGGCAAACAATGCTACTGCAAAAACCACTGGGGCTTTACAGTGTACATTTACTACATTTATCTTAACAAAACAGCCCCAAAGGCTAAAAACCACAACTGGCTTCTGAGAAAGTTTGTATCATCTTCAAGAACCACTGCTACGAGAACAAGCTCAATCACGAAACAGTCACACTGGAATAATTTACCCACCCTTTGTTCTTGGCTCATAGGGATCCATACTTCCTAGAGCTATCTGTAGGCCTCCATCAATCTCCACTTGACAGAACATCTAGCCATGCCAAAAAACCCCCCACAACAGGGCCTAGCAGGACTGCAAAGCAAATCAGTTGCTTTCTAAAAATCATGGAGATGAGTGTATCTGCTCCAGATAAATGGAGAAAACTGTACAGCCTGTACTCTTTTATCACTTCTGACTCAACAGGGGAGGAAAAACGGAGACAAGAGTTGCCATATATAAAAGAATAGTATTTTCACTGGTAACATTAATAGAAAATTAATCTGAAAGACATTTGAGGAAATACATGATTACGCTTTTTGACCAAATCAGAGAGCTGTCTACAGACTAGTCATCACTAATTTTATTTTAGCACGAGGTTCAATCATTTTGCAGGGGCAGAGCTCAAAGACTCATCACCATCCCGGGACAGCCCAACCACACTAAAGGCCAGTGGAAGCTACTGAAGATGTTAAAAATCAAACTGAAATTGGACATAGCATTAAACAAGAACTTTTGCCAGTGTGGTAACCACGTCTAGTTTACCACGACTTTATTAATGGGGTTTTAACCCTTATCTAATTAAAAATCCCTGATAAAATTAGTAGCTAGGAATGGCTAAATTTGAGGAACAGCTATAAACTAGAGTGGATTTAGGCATTTCCCAGTTCTCCGCCAGCTCTTGCCAGTATTTCGGGAGCTGTAAATCTGAGTCAATTCCTATTTTGTGAAGAAGAGCAGAGCACATTACCTGTCCACATTCCTCTGACATCCAGTACACACCTTCCCACACTGGACCTCATTCATGCACAGTCAGAAATCTCACATGTTTGTCTTTCAAAATGAGCCTGCAAACAAGACTGGAGGAAGAGGCTAATGAACTGGAAGCAGGGCAGGCTGCTCTAAGACTTACTACATTTTGTCGGCCAGGTTGAGGACATGAGCCCGATGAACTGAACCTCCTCACAGAACCTTTCACAGAAAACACGTGCAAGGTTACTGTTAAGTGCATCACCCATACACCAGAACTGAGTTTCACAAATTTGAGACTGAAACTTGCATTTCTTCCCCCTTCACACTCTCATCCCATCTCTCATCCCATCTCTGTATTCACAATACAGTGCAATAACCCATCTGCTACTCTCTGGGATCCTGCATTTCAGATCCAGAGAGCCTGTGGCTCACATATCACTTTATGTGACATTTTCTGTGCAGTCACAAAAGTGAGAAAAGCTGTAGACTGTCACTGTCCTATGACTCACCATGCCAGATGTGGAATGCCATGAGCTGACACAGGGAGGAGGTTTCAATGCTGGGCTCTCTTCAGTGCTATTGCTCTTCATTCATCAGCTCCTGCTGAAACCATTGCAAGATAATCACAGTAGGAGTGACAGTTCTTGTTCAGGGAATCGAGATGCTAAACCACAGGCTAGGCTGAATACTGAATTGATTGCACGTAGATTAAAGACAGAAAAAAAGAGAAAACAGCTAAAAAATAAGTTGTAAATAATGTACCAAAACTCTCAGTGACAGCTCTTGCCAATAAAAAGCCAGGGAGCAATAAGGCTAAGTGATTTCACAAAATAACTTCATTTAGAAAGTTCGTCGAGTCTAGCCATTAGCCCAGCACTGCCAAGACCACCACTACACCACATCCCTCAGCGCTACATCTACACATCTTTTCAGTAGCTGCAAGGGTGGTGATTCTGCCACTTCCCTGTTCCTATGCTTGACAACCCTTTTGGTGAAGAAATTTTTCCTAACGCCAAATCTAAACCTCCTCTCGTGCAACTTGAGGTTGTTTCCCCTTGTCCTATTTCTTGCTGGCTGGGAGAAGAGATCAACCCCCATCTCACTCCATCCTCCTGTCAGGCAGCTGTAGAGATTGATAAGGTCCCCCCCGCCGAGCCTTCTCTTCTCCAGACTAAACCCCCCCAAGGTCCCTCAGCCATTTCCCGTCACACTTGTGCTCCAGGCCCTGCTCCAGCACCTCAGTGTCTCTCTTGTAGTGAGGGACCCAGAACTGAACACAGGATTCAAACTACGGCCCCCACCAGTGCAGGGGGACGATCACTGCCCTGGTCCTCCTGGCCACACTATTGCTGATACAGGCCAGGATGCTGGTGGCCTTCTTAGCCATCATCAATAGGAATCAAACACCTGTAGAAAAATTAACAGGGAATAAGTACATGAGATAACAATATATATTTGATGACCCCTGTTTAGGAAGAGCCTGCTGAGCTGTACCTAAACAACAGCTACAGTGCACAGAAGCAGCTGAACAAAAATATCTAACCCCCTCGTGTGTTAACACTGCCAATTCCCAAACCAGACTGTTGACGGGCACTGGGCACAGTGTTTCTGCTGCAGTCAGCACTAAACCACAACTACACTGCAGACAGTGGAACAGAAATTCTGTCAATGGTTTTATTAGGATCTGTGTTTGACCATCCTCTCCAACCAATAAAACAGAAGACTTAGCAGGATATATTCCAAATATAAATTTTGTATTTTATCACCTCAAACCATGTTTCATGCAAATTCCCACACTGTTAATTTGCTGAACCTACTATATTTTCAGCAGTAAATCAGACTTTTGAGAGTGTGATCAATGACCATGCTCTGCTAAGCAGTCACTCAACAGTTCCTCCTCACAGTGATGCTTTAGCACCCTTGCCCAGAGCCTTTGGAATGCAGATGAACTGTTTCAGACCTGGTCAAGCTGCTAGTGTCTGGACACTTCCATCAAGATTCACAGATAAGTCAGGGTAGCAGATCAGGACATTCTATTCTTTCTCTTTACCCTCATTACAGATTGCTTGCAGAATTCATCTGTTTAATGGGTAGAGAAATCTGTGTATATATATATAAACACACACATGGTTTTCCTTGGAAAGACTTGAGGGTTTGTTGTTGTTGGAGCTCTTAGGGGCAGCAGCTCCTGAGTTTCAGAAAGTGTTTCTAGTGAGAGATTCTGCATGTAAAACTGTGCCTGGAAAGCCCAATGCAAAATCTGGAGTTTGAACTCTACCCCTCTGGCATCTGCTGGAAGGGCAATAGGTTTGTGCACAAGCAATGCAGGAGATTTATGGAGACCATCAGGGCCAACTTCTTGACACAAGTATCAAAGAGCCAACTAAGGGAGATGCTGCTGGACCTGTTACTCAAAAAAAAACTCCAAAACTGTTTAGAGATGGAAAGGTGGAGGCAGTCTTTCCTCCAGAGACTGTGAAATGTAAGGTCCTTGCCTGCCCACACAGCAAAGCAGCCAAACTTTATCCAGAGCTGTACCAACAAAAGCAGATTATCTTGTTTGGTACTTCAACAACGCTTGCACAGTTTTCACTCCCCAGTATAATAATGACACTGACATAGCTGAAAGCATCCATCTGCGTACAGAGGACCACTAAGATGATGAGGGAACTGAAGCACAGAGACTAAACTTGGGTTTATCCAACCTAGAGAAAAGTAAAGGGGAATTTATTGCTGCCTGTGACTACCTAATGCAAGCCTGTAATGAAGATGGAAGTAGATACTTCTCAGAGGGATAAAATGAGAAGCAATGAACAGAGGCTGCAGCATAGGAAACTCCAGTTAAATGTACAGGAGAATATTTTCATCTAGAATGCGGTCAAATACTGGGAGACAAGCCTAAGGAGGTTTGTGATCTCTGTCTCCAGAGACAACCAAAACTCACACAGGCAAGCTGATCTCCAACCTGATACAATTGGCCCTGGTATGAGAATAGGGATGAACCAGAGATTTCCAGGTAGCCATTCACAGAATCACACAGAATCCCAAGGGTTGGAAGGGACCTCAAAAGATCTAGTCCAACCCTCCTGCAAGAGCAGGGTAACCTAGAGTACATCACACAGGAACTTGTCCAGGCGGGCCTTGAATATCTCCAACGTAGGAGACTCCAAAACCCCCCTGGGCAACCTGTTCCAGTGCTCTGTCACTCTCACAGTAAAGAAATTTGTCCTGATGTTCCCATGGAACCTCCTATGCTCCAGTTTACGCCCATTGCCTCTTGTCCTATCACGGACATCACTGAAAAAAACCTCGCTCCATCATCCTGACACTCACCCTTTACACATTTGTAAACATTGATGAGGTCACCCCTCAGCCTCCTCTTCTCCAAGCTAAAGAGTCCCAGCTCCCTCAGCCTCTCCTCGTAAGAGAGATGTTCCATTCCCTCAATCATCTTTGTAGCTCTGCCCTGGACTCTTTCAAGCAATTCCCTTCCTTCTTGAACTGAGGGGCCCAGAACTGGACACAATATTCCAGATGCGGCCTCACCAAGGCAGGGTAGAGGGGGAGGAGAACCTCTCTTGACCTACTAACCACCGCCCTTCTAATACACCCCAGGATGCCATTGGCCTTCTTGGCCACAAGGGCACATTGCTGGCTCATGGTTATCCTCCTATCCACCAGGACCCCCAGGTCCCCTTCCCCTTCACTACTGTCCAGCAGGTCAGCCCCCAGCCTGTACTGGTACATGGGGTTGTTCTTCCCCAGATGCAAGACTCTACACTTGCCCTTGTTGAATTCCATCAAGTTCCTCTCCGCCCACCTCTCCAGCCTGTCCAGGTCTCTCTGAATGGCGAGACAGCCCTCTGGTGTGTCAGCCACTCCTCCCAGTTCAGTATCATCAGCAAACTTGCTGAGGGTACATTCAGTTCCCTCATCCAGGTCGTTGATGAAAATATTAAACAGCACCGACCCCTGAGGGACTCCACTAGTCACAGACCTCCAGCTACATTCTGCCCCATTGACCACAACTCTCTGCCTTCTTCCTTCCAACCAGTTCTTGATCCACCTCACTACCTGATCATCAAGCCCACACTTCCTTAGCTTAGCTTCCAACTAAATTATTCTATGAATTCATAATCCAAGTTCACAGCAGAATTACAACCCTGTATTTCAGAATAGCAGATGTTCAGCTGAGAAACAGGTGTAGAGAAGCCAAAGCCCAGCTCTGGAAACTAATGAATGACAACACCCAGTCCTTGTTTTTATTGCATTTGCTTTACAATGACATTTTGTCATCATTGTGCTCTGTGACAGAAGGTGACCACCGCCTACATTTAGATGTGTACTACAACTGTGTATAGCTCAGTGTATATATGCAAGTTTAAAAGATAATCCTCACTACTGATTATGGAATCATTTATAGCAGCTTTGTGGGACCCAAATTCAAACTGGTACTTTTTAGAGGTCAACACAAAACAAAGCAATGAAAATATGTTGCGTCCAGATTAACACCTTGTGTACTAATCCCTCTTTTTCTTCCTCCAGCAGTTCATACTCTACACCACCAGTTTTAATGGCTGACATCACACCTGGTGCTTGAATGAATGAATCTCAGTGCACTTGAAGCATGCTTTATCATACCAAACCATTCATCTTCTTGCATCTGGAAACAGAGGTAGCCTCCTGTACATTACTCACTGCTGAATAGTGTCAAGAGAGGACTTTCATGACATATTGAGATAAGCAGGTGGTGAGAGGGAGAAGAGTGTTTTTCCTGTAAGATTCAACCCCTCAAATATTTCAGTAACCTGAGAAGTAGCTTTTCCCAGCTCACGTATATGATGCAGGCTAGCCACAGCACTGGCTTTTGCCTTAAGGAAACCCCATGTAGACACATTACCTATTTTCAGTAGCTTCAGGATCATACAGAGCATCCAAAAGCATCTCACTATACAAACCATACAGAGCAAACCCAAAGCATCTCACTATACAAACCAAATCAGGCCACAGTCAGATCTTTAATAAAAGCACTTTTGAGTCAGTGACAAACAAGATACAGCAGACATGACAACTCAAAAAAAAAGAAATCAAGTTGGGGGTAGAAGTGTGCTGCTGGTGTTTCCAGAGGATTGAACAAGGTCCCTAAACCTAACCACCCCTCAGTGGCTTCTCAGCCATTCACAACACACTAGAAGGCTGCTAAAAAAAAAGTCACTCTTGCCTCACCCCCTTCAAGTTGGTACAGAAGAAGCAAAGAAGGTCAGTGTTCTAGCAAAAACTGATGGAGTAAATTAATCCAGAAAAAAAACAAATCCTCCAATTCTAATCTCAGAGTAGGAGGTTAAGTTGATTTGACAGGAGACCAAACATACACTCCTCCTTACTTCCTCCAGATTCACAACATGCACTTCAGTTAGGGCACCTCTGTGGAGAGAACCCAGACACTGCCAGCCTCCTAATGTTAAGGATGCACCTAATTCGAGCAGGGCATGTCAGAAAGCATCTCCCTCTAGAAACTGTTCCCCATCTTACTGGTTGGCCACTCTAGAGGCTGTCACGTATTTGACAAGACTACACATTTTCATTTAGCAATCTTGTCCTGCTCCCCGTACGCGGATACCAGAAGCCAATAAAAATGGTACAGGATCCTTTTCGCAATAACATTAGCCAAGTAACCAATTCAATTCCAAGAGTCAGAGTGATCCTCTTAAACAAACAAGGCCCTGAAGCTCCTTTGGTAAGGGGAGAAGTTCTGCAGCACTGGGAGGATAACGGCAAAGGACTTGTTCTCAGAAGCCCAGCACACACAAGCTTTGGAAGGTTGTATCTCTGCTTTGGTCTTTGGGTAGTGCCACCTGTTCAGTATCTGTAGTGGTCTGGCTTGAATGGCCCATCTCTTGATAAGCCAAGGTATTTGGCCTGTTTGTCACTCAGCTTTGTCAGCTTCACACATAGTTTATCCAGATGAGCAGCAGCCACAGCTTCATCCAGCTGGAAAACAAGACACTGAGGTGAGAATTTTTGCAGAGTAAGTTAGTTCAGGAAGTCATGGTAAGTAGTAAGACAAGAATGTGAAAAATATGTAACAGCTACATGGAGGACTTTGACTGACACAGATGAACAGTCAGACAGCTCTTTTCTGGCCAATATACCTCACCTGCTTAAGCGCAGAGGTATCTGCTTTCAGCACAGAACTGCGTTTAGATGGAAAAGGCCCAAGCTTTTGAGGGAGTAAAATTAAGCTTAAAATGAGACAGAGGACTCGATTAAGTCCATTTCTATCTTATTAACACAATCACATCCATCCAACAAGTAAAGAACGCAGATAATCTATTCAGAGACAACAATATTCAGTTGGATAGAATGGTAAAGCCCCAGTCATGTTTCCACTATGAAGGCACCTCAACACACTAGGCTATCATAGAATCATACAATCGTTAAGGTTGGAAAGGACCTTAAGATCATCAAGTTCCAACCCCCCTGCCATGGGCAGGGACACCTTACAGTTTCAAATAATTTTAGAGAAGGACGTGGGGGTATTGGTTGACTGGAAGCTCCCCATGACCCAGCTTCAGTGTGTGCTTGAGCCCACAGCCCCCCCATGTGCTGGGCTGCACCCCCAGAGTGTGAGCAGCAGCTCAGAGAGGGGATTCTGCCCCTCTGATGTGCTCTGGGGAGACCCCCCCCCCTTGCAGCCCTGATCCAGCTCTAGGGCAGCAGCACAAGAGGGACCTGGAGCTGTTGGAGAGCGCAGAGGAGGCCATGGAGATGCTGCGAGGGCTGGAGCAGCTCTGCTCTGGAGCCAGGCTGAGAGAGCTGGGCTGGGTCAGCCTGGAGAAGAGAAGGCTCCTGAAGGGGAGACCTGAGAGCAGCTCCAGTGCCTAAAGGGGCTGCAGGAAACCTGGAGAGGAAGTATCTAAAAATACTTGAAAATAATATTTGGGATTTCTAAGTACTTCATGTTTTATGGGATTATAGATTATATATTTATAGGGCTTCTGACAAGGGCTTGTAGGAACAGGACAAGGGGGAATGGCTTTCACCTGCCAGAGGGGAGACCGAGACGAGCTCTTAGGCAGAAGCTCTTCCCTGTGAGGGTGCTGAGGTGCTGGCACAGGGTGCCCAGAGAAGCTGTGGCTGCCCCATCCCTGGCAGTGTTCAAGGGCAGGTTGGACAGGGCTTGGAGCAAGCTGCTCTAGTGGAAGGTGTCCCTGCCCGTGGCAGGGGTTGGAACTGGATGAGCTTTAAGGTCCCTTCCAACACAAACCATTCTATGCTTCTGCAAGTTCTAATACTGGAAGAATGCATCTCCTTTCCAGATATCCCCATTTTAGGCATACATGTATTAAACAATTCATTCCATAATCATTAATTTAGCAAGAATGCTAGTGTCTATTGGCAATGTCTTCATTAAAGAAAAAGCCGAGGTTGGCTGCAGGACACAGGCTCAGAAATGTTGATATACTTTACCCCACATGTGCAAGGCAGACATGCAAACTCAAAGGACAGAAAAAAATATCTAAACTACAAGATAGTAAAGCAGTACAGGGAATAGGTAAGAGAGTCCAAAACCACTAGAATAACAAACTAGCTGCTATGTCAGAGGGGAATGTAAGAGCCATAAAGGATATTCAAAGACAGAAAGGATAGCCCTAAGAAGAGATCAGCTGCTGCTACAACAGAAGGACAAGTTTTACCACCATTTGTAATTCCTGCAAATTACAAGTAATCATTGCTAAGAAAACAGAGAAGATAAGTCTAAATTCCAGCAGCACAGGGAAGACTGGCAGTATTTCCCCCATACAAGTTAAATACATGCCAAAGGCTGCAATATATTTGAAGGGCAATAAATCAACAAAACAATCAAGGGCAAGATCTTCAGCTTGTGTGAAACATCATGTCCTAAATGATTCAGTAGCTAGTTCTAGATTTCCCACTCAAAGGGAGTGTGGCAACTACCTTGAATACTCCCATTGCAACAAACCAGATAAAAAGCTACTGTACAGAGTACCGTTATACAGAGCGTAATTCACTGCAGACCAACCTGCTCATAGTAATATGGAAATGACAACCTCTCTTGAGCACCAACACAGCCAAAGATGTACAAGGCAAAATTAAAAACGTAAGATGAAATGGCTGAAGAACGTGGGAGTGAACCATGAAAGCTACTGAACACTACATTAGAGTCAGGAAAAAAAAAATCACAAAAGAAAAAGCCAACTGGAAGGACTGTGTTTAGAAGGGAAACAAGTCCTGAAGCTTAGCAGATCCTGCCAAAAAAAACCAAAAGAGGATTAAAAATGGAATGTGTATCTGGTTGATTAGAGTGACATGTGACAATCCGATGAGTGTATTTCCCAGCAAGTTTAAGACAAATTACACCCACTTGAAAAGCAACTGAGTCCCTGACATTCCCAGATCAGGTTCTCAGAGAGAAGCTGTTTCAGAGCTGCTTCAGCTTGGGGCCTTCAAGATTTAGATGAAAAGGTACACAAATTTAGATGAAAGTAAGCTGACATTCTATCCTGGTTTTGCCTGGGATAAAGTTAATTTCCTTCCTAGTAGCTGGTGCAGTGCTGTGTTTTGGCTTTAGTCTGAGAACAATGCAGATAATACACCAATGTTTTAGTTATTGCTAAGTAATGCTTACCTCAATCAAGGACTTTTCAGTCTCATGCTATGCTAGTGAGGAGGGGCGCAAGAAGCCAGGAGGGAGCAGAGACAGGACACCTGACCCCAAGTAGCCAAAAGGGTACCACAGCTCATCATACCCAGTACAGAAACTGGGGCAGTCAGCTGGGAGGAGCCTACTGCTGCTCAGGTTGGACTGGGTATTAGTCAGCCAGTGTGAGCAATTGTATTGTGCATCACTTTATTGTTTTCCTTTCCCCTTTTTAGCTTTATATTCTCTCCCCTTGTTATTTCCTTTATTAGTAGTAGTACTATTATACTGTGCTTCAGTTATTTAACTGTTCTTATCTCAACCTACATTCTTTCAGTTCTCCTTCCAATCCAGGGGGTAAGCAAGCAGCTGTATGGTACTTAGCTGCAGGCTGTGTTAAACTACAACACATTCTTACCTTAAAATCAGATAGCTGAGTATGACGATGCACAGAGTCAGTGCCAAGATCATGGACAGAACAGTTTGCCTGGATCTCAAGGAACACACATGGCAGAAATGTGTGCGTGTTTGTAATAGCTTATCAAAGCAATATCTTGCAGTCAGAAAAAAGTGCAATATAAGGTACTTGGTAATTCTTGAATTTTACATTTGGACCTCAAAGCTACTACGCAGAACAAGGAAAGATATTAGCCAGAAAATTCTCAGGGAAAGCTCTTCTGCCCATCTTTAGTTGATTCTGACAAGGCAAATCTTTTATTCTTTGAAATTCTCTATGGAGAGCAGAGGGTAAAAAAAGCACTTTATCACAGCACACGAACCTGAAGAGATCACTGCCATATGATCCACTAACATGCAATCCCATTTCTAAGTAACTGATCTGGCCATTATTTCTCATTTCCAGTTCAAGTACACTAAAAATTGTTCTTCAGGAGAAGTACGAAGCCACATTTTATTAGCATTGCACTACTATTTTCACGACAATTGTCAACAAAACTTTTCCTTTGAAGCTCATGTGTCAGCTTGCTGATCAACTCCTATGCTGTATTTCTGGTATGCTTTCATTAACATGGTTTTGGAGGCTTAAGTCCTTCAGCAAGCACTCCAAAAGTAAGCCCAAACATATACATCTCACTTCCCAAATGAAAAGTATTTTCACATTTAATCTCACACATGGTTTCATTCCAAAGGCAGTGGAATCTAACTCCAGCATCTTTTTTAATGACTATCTCAAGTTCTCAGGCTCTTTTGGAAAATTAAAGCCAGGTTCATTTTCTAAAAAGAATCTGTGAGTTATGACATGATCCAGATTTTTCCAAGAACACAGAATGATAAGTTTAAAGGGAAACCTGAGGGAATCTGTCATTAATATTTTGTGATGGTATTAGGACTGGGTTCTGAAAAGCTCTGCTCAGGTGCAAATGGAACCCAGCAAAAGTGATTCCTAGTTTCATTCCAGCTTCAACTCTGCCACACTAGACTTTGCTGCTGGATGGGTGTGTGAAAGCTTGCTGTGAATACTGACATTCAGCAGGAGGAACAAGCTGGTTAGAAGAAGCTCCTTACTACCTTGAAACAGCACAGGGCTTCCCAGCACCTTAGGGAAGAGCACCAGGTGAAGCCAAAAAGGGACTGGACGCTCCTATCACAGGACAGGTAAGTCCCAGTTCCGCATGACATGTAAGCCACAGAAACCAGCCCACTTCAGACTCAGCAACGCAAAGCCAACCATCTGCAAACTGATAAAAGCTCCTTGCAACAGCATTCAGTAGGAGAATGAACTCAAGGACAAACAAAACAAATGTACATGATCACATCTGAAGTTGACTTCCTTACAAACTTGCATCTTCCTGGTATTCTAACTCACCTTCTTTGGCAAGAAATGGACTCCAACAGCATATTTGTCACTATTGGTCCACAGCTCGATCTGTGCCAGCACCTGGTTGGTGAAGGAGTTGCTCATAACAAAGCTGGGGTGACCCATGGCACAGCCCAAGTTGACCAGTCGGCCCTCTGCTAGCAGTATAATGTGGCGGCCATTCCTCAGTGTATAACGATCCACCTGGGTAGGAAAACACAAGAGCAGTGCTAGGTCAGGGTAAAGAAAGCATTTTAAATCATACAAAGCTTTGTGGGCTTTCTTGCAATTCAGAAGTATGCTTGCAATACAGACTTTGATAAAATTGAGACATCCCCTCTCTCAATTCCTCACCAATGTTTGTGAAGCTCACAGCTATTCTGGACTTTGCACATGAATTTTGGCATCTGCCTTTCATATTGAACCAGTTACCCAGTTCATGGGGCTCTTCCACATATGCATTGTCTCAGATGGCTGTAGTGGGAAGCATGCTACTAGCAGTAAAATGCAGCTCATATATGCCTAATTGTAACAAATGGTGTGGAAAACAGGAGACAAGAGGGAACACCTCGGCATCAAACAATCCAGAGCCTTTGCATTTCACACAGGGGTAAAAGCCAGACTCCTCAGCCTGCTGAAACTGCTCCCATGTAACCCCTCCCACTCGCAAAAGGCCAATGCTCTACAGTATAACCAGCAGCTGTCCTAGCTTCTGCTGCACCCCCCTTTTTGCTGTCATGGGGCCAAAGACACAGTCCTCCATTCAGACTGACTTCCAAGCTATGCTGGGGACAACAGGACTCTGCACATAGAATCAAGCCTCAGATGAGCTAAGGAAAAGGGTCTCAGCTATATAAGAGTCCCACACAATTCAGGACATAATGTCACTTCATATGTGCCTCAGTTGTCTGGGCCAGATTAGGCTCCTGCAATGTTAAAGTTAACTCTGCTTCTCATCTGTACCAGTTGCTAGCTATTCTCTCCCTTGTCTTCACCCCTGTAGGAGGTTACAGTATTAAAGCCCAGAATCAAGCATCAATATGGGCTATAAGTCACAAGAAAATTCAGTACTCATTGGTATTTACTGGTCATGTTACACCAACCACAAGGGAGTAAAGCAAACCTTTGGAAAGACTTAAGAGCTAGTCAACAACCAACCTTGGACAATGGTTAATGCTTTAGACCACTTACACTGTCATAGCAAAGCAACTATGAAATACTTAAAAGGGTTCCTCCCCACAGCTGTATTTATACTTTTAGTCTTATTAAAGTTATTTAATGTGAAGCAAACCACCCAGCACTCAATTTTAGTCTTAAAGCTTTGGCATATAAGTTAAAAGCCATGTGTAAAAAACTGTAACAGTACTGTCTTCTGAAAAGCCCATCTTTGTGCAGGTCCTTAGCAGAGATGTAATAAGTAAACCAAGAGAAATCATTTTACTGAACAGGTATTTTGCCTTCAGAGCAGGTCTGTGCCTCCACCTGTCTTCCCGAGTAATGCTTCAATCACAGCACTGTTTCTATTTCTTGGGTTCATAACACAAATTGCTTTTTGAGCATAGATGCTGACAGTAAGCACCCCAAGTAGAAGCCTTAAACAATACTCTTACTTTCTCCTGTCCAAGGGCAGGACAGCAAGGTAGGGTTAGTAAGAACTTCCTCCACTGAGCAGCTGCAGTATTTCTTATGGATGCTGATTCGTCACTGTGGGCCACCAGTGACAGTGCTCAGTCCATTCAAAAAATACCATATGGGTTACTGTAAGATTATGAGAGGAAGAAATGAAACAAAGAAGGAAGCACTCATAAGGAAGAACACTAAAAACCCCTGAGAACAGCTACAAGATTATATTTAAGATTTTACTTACAAGGTAGCAGTTGAGTACCTTTTCAGTTTTAAAGTCTGGGTGCTTTAGATGTCAGAATTTTATACCCATGTAAAATCCACACAACTTGCACCTGGCCAGCTGCTCGCTTGGGCAGAGAATCACATACCTTCAGCAGCTCCTGACAGGACTCAATCAATACACAGGGTAACACAGAAAATGCAAATTAATGTATTCCTTCAGAAATAAATACCAAACAGCAGTGGTACCACCAGAGGCTTAAGTCAGAACTGTGGGAACACAGCTCATCTACGGACAGACAAACAGGCTGATGCATAAGCTCAAGAAATTGTTGTGGAAATAGAATTCAAGTTATCCAAGCATTAAGTTCATCTCCACATTTACACAAATGTCTCCTCCCTTTCCCCATCAGCATTTAGCTGCTCTGGACCTCCTGGCTGCTTTGCACATCATGATACAAAAAACTTATTTTCAGAGGCCAAGTTCATTGATCCCACCCTGATGCTTCCTTTCCCTCTCGAGCTGAGCTTGCACTACACATCAGTTTCTAATACCAGAGCACAGCTGCAGAGGGCTGCAGTGCAAAATCATATTCAAAACAACCTGCCAACTCTTCAGCACTATTTCCTCCTTAACTGTACTTTGAAAGCAACAGATGAGTCAGAATGGCACAGTGTTTTCCTTTCCCAAGTATTAAACACTTCTTACACCAGCTCACTGCTTGTAAATGGAGACCATATGGTACTGAAAACTATCATGTGAGACACTTCCACCACTACTCTGTACCTCTAGCTGAAGTCTAGCAACCCTTAGCTCCAGTACTGATCCTCTGATCAACCAACAGATGTCTTCCCAGGAGGTTAGAGATTTTTGCTCTTGACTTATATTCCCCTCCCTGCTACAAGATACAGAAAAAAGCTGCCAGGTCTTTAAGTATTTGGAGAGTTGGTATTATAAAACGTAAGATACCTCAACTCAGAACACTGATGTGAAAACCACACCTGTTATTCTCAGGATAAGCACAACATCTCACACTTTTAACAAAGGTCTAGACTCCCGCTGAGGTCTCCAAAGGACTAGGGACAACATAACCACAGAAGCATCCCTCTGATGAATCTGAGCAACAGAACTGAGAAACCAGCAATGGTCTAAGTGGCAAAGTGGTGATTTCCTTCCCAGATTTCAGTGTAAGAGCAATTCTACCAATTATTATAATGAATCTTCAACTGCTGCCCTGAGAAAGGTTTCAAGACATGCAGATGAATTCACATACAGGTGGAGAGGGACAGGAGCTGCACGATACTGGCTCCATGGAGACCTCATAACAGCCTTCCAGTACCTGAAGGGGGCTTATAAGGATGCTAGGGAGGGACTCTTCATTAGTGACTGTAGTGACAGGACAAGGGGTAATGGGTTAAAACTTAAACAGGGGAAGTTCAGATTGGACATAAGGAGGAAGTTCCTTATTGTAGGGGTGGTGAGGCACTGGAATGTCCAGGGAAGTTGTGAATGCTCCATTCCTGGCCATGTTCAAGGCCAGGTTGGACAGAGCCTTGGGTGACATCTTTAGTGGGAAGTGTCTGGGGTTGAACTGGATGATCCTAAGGTCCTTCCAACCCTAACTATTCTATGATTCTATGATACCTCCTGGGAGCTTGTTTTGAAACCTAAAGTTAACACATGTCCTGGAAGAGTTAAACAATTCCAGCAAATTTCTACTTTTAATTTGTTTCAAGCATGAAATTTGGAATCCTAAAGTCACATTTTGCCTTCCACTCCTGCCTCTCCCTCTTTTGGAACAAGTACGCTCTTAGGATGTGTATTAGCCCATTCCTGTTCAAATGCCACGGCTATCAGGAACAGAGAATGAAAAAGAATACTGAATGAAGCTTTTCCACAGCAGAACTTGTTCACATAATACCTCCTCAGCAGGTACTTCCTCACCTTGGCATGCAGGTCTGAAGTTTTTAGGGACAACAAATCTAAACAGACACAAAATGAAGCATAGGGATATACCACTGTCACAGCACATAGTATTAAGTACACCAATAAGAGTCCAACTGGGGACTCAGACTAGTTAGCAGTGCTTCAGATTCACTGGTCAAAGTCAGCAAATCCCAAGGACTAACCTGAATCAGACCAGCTTTTATTTGGCTTGGCAGTGTACACATCGATAGACCATCAGTTCAGCAAAGCTTCCAACACACAGAATGGCCATAGAAGATCAGGTTCACCTCTATGTAAATCCCATCTCCAGGGGCAACCAGTAGATGGGTAAGGAAAAGTCCAAGAGGAGGCCAAGGGCAAAATGCTATTTCTCTCAGTAAATTCTCTCAGCTTCACTATCGGTGCATCAAGCAGAGGGAGAGGTGATCTACTCAGCGCTGTGAGAGCTTTACCTTTTACAGCTTTAGGCGAGTCCTTTCAAACAGGTAGGTTTTCAGCATTAAACCACATGGATGACCTTGACCCCAATTCCACCCTTTTGAAACAGTAATATTCTGGTTTTAACCAGAAACTTGTTACAGCTTTCATACCTCAGACTATACTGCATCTCAGTGTACCCAATAAATCTGTGACATACTGGCTCCTTCAATAGGGTATATAATGAAAAAGGGACTACTACCTCGGCCAATAGTGACACAATTTTTCATGTCGACTTCAGGAGCCACACTGAATGGCCATGTGCAGGTAGTCTGTATTTCACCACACCAGCATCCAAGTTAGCCTTCAACATTTATTTTCTGAGCAATCCCAGTTCTAGTTTTAAAACCTGAGCTTGCAGAAAGCAAGCAGCTAGCTACAGGCTCAGGGCTGCTGGGCAAAATCAGCTCCACATTAAGGTCATGAGCAAGAACAGACTTGAGCATAGTGAAAACTTGAGGGTATAACTTCATATATTCAAGCTGAGCCCACACAGGGTGTCCCAACAGCAAAACACAATCCTGAAAAAACTCTTGACTGTTTAGTAACAGTTTGATGTGGGTAGCCAATAAGCCACAGGGGAACTATGAAAATCATAAGGGCAGATTAAGATCCACCATGTATGCATGCTTGGGTGTGGCATTTTTAAAAAAGTAGAAAACCTGTCCCAGAATCCTGCTATCAGCAAGCACACTCCCTCCCTTAAAAGTCAACTAGAAGTCCCATGCCAAGACAGACAAAGCCTGGTTTGCATTATGGTATATTCTCCCTCAAAGCTGGCGTTACAAACCAGTTTTGATTTAGTTTAGTTTTTCTGCTTTGAGACAAAGCTGAAAAGCTGAAATTTTAGATCCCCATTTCCCTACTGACGTGGTTTAAGCACAGCTGGTAACTCAGAACCATGCAGCCGCTCACTCCCCCTCTTCTTCCCGCCCCACTCCCAGAGGGATGGGGAGGAAAACCAAAAGAACGTAAATCCCATGGGTTGAGATAAGAACAGTCCAGTAACTAAGGTACCATTTAAAACCACTACTGCTACCACCACTAATAACAATAATAAGGGAACTAACAAGGGGAAAGAATATAAAACTAAAAGGGGAAAAGGAAAAGAAAACAACAAAACCAAGTGATGCACAATACAATTGCTCACCACCCACTGACTGATCCCCAGCCTGACCTGAGCAGCAATCTGGGCCTTCTGGGTAACTCCCCCCAAAGAGCTGTGGTATGGAATACCCCTTTGGTCAGTTGGGGTTAGGTGTCCTGTCTCTGCTTCCTCCCAGCTTCCTGTGCCCTTCCTCACTGGCAGAGCATAAGTCCTCGAATGAAGTAAGCATTACTTAGCAATGACTAAAAACATCAATGTGTTATCAGCGTTGTGCTCAGACTAAAGTCAAAAACAGAGCACTGCACCAGCAACTAAAAAGGAGAATAATGACTGTTACACCTGAACCCAGGACACGTATGTAGCTGCACCCATAGCCTGAAGTAAATACATAGTGGAACTGCAAGCAGAGGAAGGATAACACATCTGGCCTTGTCTGCCCACATGCAGACTTCTGCTCTACACAGGATTCTAAAATGAAGCCACTTTGAAGAGAAGTCTGAGTTGGGCAGAGCTACAGATAGGCTTTCCTGAAGCTTCTGACTGAAAAAAACCCTTTGAAAACAGAGGCATGAATTCTTAAGAACTTTGTCAGAACCCCAGAATTTCCCTGAGATCCACGTTAGTCCTGACAGCACACAGAACCAAGACCAAGATTGCTCTGGTGCAGAGCACTACATGAGCAAGCAGCTTTGAGAAGAAACCAGGCAATATAAGGGCTCAGTTCTTAAGTTTCATATGGTCTCTATGGTCTGTTCAAGCTTGCTTTTTGAAACTCAGTTATGGCATTGGTTTTAGCTCAGGACTATCAAAGAAAGCACATTTCGACGTCTCCTCAACATACCCCAAATGTCAAAATTGACTTTCTATAAGGAATCAACTTGAGGCAATTAACTGTTTACACAGCCACCACCAAGTGGTAGGCTCCTGTTTGTCAAGGAAGTAGGAACACATGGAGAAAGATGCATCCACATGCTGTGCACCTGGGCACTAGCTGGAACCCACTATGTTAACACCAACACAAGAATATGTCATGCAGCTTGTTTCAGTTTAATCAGGGAAGATCAGAGTAGAATCCCCATTCTCATCAGCCCAGAGGAAAACTGGCTTCCAAGAAAGCTAGAAAAACAAAGTACCTTCAGAGAAATACCTCCCTTTCTGGAAACAGACACTGAGTAGATATTGCTTTTCAAGCAGTAGAGCTTGCACAAGGGCTGTCTCACCTGAGGTTTAACATTCACCGCCTCTACTGCATTTTCATTCAGCCATTTTGCATCAACTTCCACATCAAAATGGCCAATATTACACACTATGGCATCATCCTTCATCTGCTCAAAGTGCCTGCAAAAAAAAATTAAAAAATTTACATTCAAAGTTAATGCACAAAAAAATTTCTTCAGCAAAAGAAAATGCTCTAGCCCATAGCTCTGTTCAAAGAGAAATGCTAAGTGCTCACTGATTGCATTTGACTTAAGATGTGTGGCTCTGGTAATCCTGCAGGCATGCAAAGTCTACTGGAAAAAAAACTCTCCAGCTTCTAGGGAAGGAAACTTCCCAGAGACACAAGAGGTTATTGAGGAGAAAATATTCTCCCAGTATGGAAAGTAAAACCACTGTAATTGGTCAAACCTGAAAGATGTTTACTCACAGATGGAATTGCTTTCAACCTTTACCTACCTCCTTTCTTCATATTTAGCTGTCCTAACAGAATATTCTGAAGAATAAGAGCATCAGAGCTATTTATCCCTCTACACCTTTTGTTTCCCCATCATCACATACTGTAAGACAGGAACAACTGCAACATGGCAACATCCAACTGAACTGAAAGACCAAAGCCCCAGTTTCTCACTAAATAGATGCTAAATTCTGATATCCTGCAATGATAATGTGTGCTAACCCTCACCATATTGCTGACAAGTTATGACTGTATTTTAAACCAGTCTAACTGTACAGGTATGCTTTCACCAAAGCAAATGGCTAGACCATACCTGCCCTGAACAATGTCAGTGCAGCCAGTGGTGGTAACAAAGATATTGCCTTCTTTGCAGGCCTCCTCCATGGTTGTAACTTCATAACCTGAAAAGAGAAAATGTTATTCCTCTATCCAGCACAAGCACTTATTAAAAAATGAGGTACAGTATTTCAAGTAGAAAAGTACAGAGAAAGAATAGGTCTGTCCCACCACCTGACCTATGGAGGATGCAAAGTATAAGTATACTTGTCTTACTAAATACAAACATAGCATCAAAATATCTACCCCTCACTCATTTCCAGTCTGTAGATCTACACATGCAATGTCTTATGCCCGTTGGTGTAGTACCTGGCACAGCACTCAAACTGGATTCAGGGGTCAAGTTTGCAAAGGGAAGTACACCCACAACACCTGCAGGTTCTAGTCAGGTATGGAAAGAAATGGAATAAACTGGTACTAAGTATAATTACGCAGTCACTCCCATGAAGAGAAGGAGCACAGCTGGAAAGGCAGAGAGCATGGCATCTTAATGCATGCTGGAGGTTAGAGTGACAAAACTTGCAGATAACAAAGCCATCCTAAAGCAGGCTTACCATGTTATGACATAGTGGCCCTACTCCACTACAGCCTCTATAGCCTTGACTGCAAAGACATCTTCGAGGCCTACACTAATAAACTCCTACCCTAACTGCCAGGAAAGAATTCCTACAGTTAAACTGGCGTCAACTCTACCTCAACAGGGATGGAGCTGAAACCCACTAAAACTTCCTTGGCCAGTTATCACTTGTTGCTCTACACTGACACACAGACACCTCTATCACATGCATTAATTTCTGCATCTCCTTCAGTTCTTACCTTCCATGGCTGCCTGCAGTGCATTGATGGGATCAATTTCAGTGATGATGACTCTGGCTCCAAAGCTCCGCAGGGCCTGAGCGCAGCCTTTGCCCACATCACCATAACCTGCCACAACTGCTACTTTCCCAGCAATCATGACATCTGTCGCACGCTTGATGCCATCGATGAGGGACTCTCTGCAACCATAAAGGTTATCGAACTTGCTCTGAGGAAGAAAAAGGAGCAGTTTCAGAACAGATGCAAGTAAAAATTCTTTAAAGAAACAACTGACTCATGTTTGTAGTACAAACCAGGATGCTGTGTACAGAGGCAGGTCTGAGTTCCTCAACCAGATGTTCACCTGTTCTTTGCTGCTGTTTATCAGACAATGAACTGCACAAGCAGACAAAAAACAATGCCAGCAGAATAGCTGAACAACTTATTATCATTTTTGTAAGACACATGCACCCTGAAGAAGCAGAAAGGTACCCACATTAACCATAAGAAATTGGTTCCTGCAGTCCAGGAAGATCAAAATAGCATCTTCTCCCAGGAAGAGTTACAATAATGCTGCCAGAGTGCTCAAATTTAGAAAAATCCAGGAAGGAGCCATGCACAACACTGGTCCCTCCAACCGAAGACCCCTGGATTTCATCTCCTAACGCCCCATTGCAGAACATCCCCCTACTGTAACATTAACACAAGCTTAACTGCCAGACCTCCAAATCAAAGTTCCTATGCTAAGTCAGATGACAAATAATACTCCATTTGAACATAGAACTAACCTCAGAAACATGTTGCTGTACTGATTTTTGTAGTGCCCCTGCCTTTTCTCTTTGGGCTCTTTGTTCTGACCAGGAGTGTGTGCTGTATAAACAGATTTGATTATCTGAAGAGCTACAGAAGTCAAGGGTTAAAACGATCTGGCTACCAAAGTTGTGCTATACTTCCCAAAACAGGGTATAAAGAACTCACCACTCACAACAGAAGTCTGGTCTCAAAGCCTGCCCTGCTATCAAGCATGTGTAAGGTGGTGTAAGCTGTAGACTGAGTCCCAAACTATAACAAATTTTTTACAGTAAAAGCACAAATTCCATAGGTATATAGATTTATAATAAAAATAAAAATACTGTGACTATGACTCCAATAAATCATCCGAGTAAGTTACCAGGTATACGGGCATGCTACTCCCAGCTTCAGAACCTGGCCGAGGACTAATGTGTAAGACCTTACACTTCAGATCTACAAGATCCTGACTCAGCACTTGTAAGTCTTATCACAGGCACATTTGCCATTAATATTTCAGAGAATTTGTGTCTTTCAAAATTGCAAGCTACTGCCAGTTGGTCATGCTGTTTTCTAGTCCTCCAGCAGATTTTCCTTGCATTATAAGGCTTCTTATGGAGGAAAACAGCATTGTCAGATTTGATTCCTCATCACCAAATCCCCCAATTACAGAGTCTTCCAGGTGCCTGTGTATTTCCATGCAGGCAAGTTAACAGAGTGCCAGACGTAGACATCTATCCCACCCAAAAATACATCTGAGTGGCAAGAGGGAAGAACAGAACTGAATGCTGCCTACCTTCTCTCTCCAAATACTAGTATAGGAACCTGGCAACCAATGTAAATATCTAACTAGGAGAGCAGAATTTGCCAGCTCAGTTGCATGCCTTCCTGGAGATGCACAACTGTGGTTAGTACCAATCTTTTACTAGATAAATAACAAACAGCACTTGAAAGTGAGCACTTGCTTGGCACTAGAATAAACTGATCTTAACCCAAATCCATTCAAGCTTTTTTAGAAATGTGAATTTCCAAATCTACTAAAGAGTATTAATAGTTATTGTGCAGGAGGCATAAATCTAGGTGAAAAGGATGCAAAGAGGAAAAGCTTCCTCCAAGAACAAGTGCATCCTAGCCCACTAGCTATGAAAAAAATGCCAGATGCCTCTTTGTGAGCAGAAAGGAGATACTCTTAAGGCAGCAAACTGAAAAAGGAGGCCAAACAGTCAGTGAGAACTGCCATGCCCAACAGGATAACGTTAGTATGGTAACTTGAAATAGATTTAGCAACTGGACTTTAAACATGTACATGCATAAAGCCTTAAGCACTCCTGTAATTACTACTATAATTCACCTGCATCCAAATAGCACCAGCACTCTTTGAACACCATTCCCCCTCATCCCCGAATTCACTGGAATTTGTCTCAGGAAGCAGTAATATACCTAAGAACACAATAAATACCTACTGCCCTGTCCTTTGCAACTGCTGCTCAGAGATATCAGACCTTTTACCAGTCACAAGCTTATAAACACTCCTTTTTCCATCTGGTATCCACCACCTACCTGTGGGCTTTAAGCTGCTCAAGAGTGAGGACATGTCCCTTGCCATAGGAACTGTACCCCAGGAGCCATGATCTCTATAGGTGTTTTCACATTGAGATGTAGAAGAATGCATGTCCTTACATATTAAAAAAGCTCTTCATGTTCTGAAAACATGGCACTTCCCATTAGAGACACCATGGGCTCACTTCAAGGATATGGCAAAAATCTGTTCAGTACCAGATCAAGAATAGCTCAGCAAGAGAAGCAATACTTGCATGGAAATGCTGACATCCCCACACCGAACTGGTCAGACAGCAGAACATAGCAGAAGGGCTCTAGATGTGTTACCTTGGTGACAGAGTCATTTACATTGATAGCTGGCACTTTCAGGGTCCCATTGGCCTTCATTTTGTACAGGTTGTGAACTCCAGTGGTTGTCTCTTCTGAAATACCTCTAATTCCTGTGGGGAGGATAAAAGTTGGAGTTAACAGTGCTGCAAACCAACACATCCAAGCACTGGGAGCATACTCCAGAGGTCTAACAAACTCTTTGCAGGAAGCAGGGAAGAGGTAAGAACCCTCGTTTTGGTCCACAAACAGTAGTTTGAAACTTCAAGCAAGCTTCTTTCCCCATAAGGCAATTAAAAGAGCAGGACAAAATATTCTTTGGAAAAATGGAAGGGACCAGCTCAAGACCCAGACCTCCAGCTGAGCCACTGGCTTTGCACAGAGGACAATCAAAGCTGTCAGCCATGGACAGGGACAACTTCCACTAGACCAGGTTGCTCCAAACCCAGTCCAATCTGGTCCCAAACACTTCAAACAGAATTTGTACCAGTCTCAATGGAGTTTAAAAGCCATTACATTTCCCTTTTCCTTCCCAGAGCACCAGGTTGAAGCACTGCCACTCTGTCACAAGAAGGAAATGAGACCAACTAAGCCAGAAGTAAACAGAGCTTGATATTAGGCTGATTTATCCCCAGAGGTCTGTAACCCCAAACACACACACCAGCAGGTTCCCTTCTCTGAAGACCACCTGCCTGCTGCCCCCAGGTGATACTTATAACTGGTCTAAACTGCTTTGCAACTCCACTGAGAGTCCTGCCTACACCACTCAATTTCAATGCCAGAGTGACTTCAATGACTGCAAAGGGCCTACGCTAAGGAAAAGGTTGAATTACATTGAAAAAGCCTTGCTAAGCACTTTGCTCCCCTGTATTTCTTTCCTGGTCAATGAGCAAGTCTGCATCAATGGATCACAAGTGATCCAATCTTCTCTACCCTTTCTCAATAGCAGTCTTCTGCACAGATGCCAAAGACCTCCCTTGCACGAGTTCAGATGACTTTCTCCTCTGTTCAGTTCTACTTCAACCATTCCTATCTTTATCTTACTTTTAAGGGCATTTAATTTAGTGGAATAAGCCCAAAGTAACAAGGCCATTCTGCCCTCCAACAGCAGGCATGATGAAAGAGAGAGGAAGCTTGCTGAGTATTTCCACACAGCTATTTAACATATCTCCTAGTTGAAGCAGGCTTGAATAGCCCTACTTTCAACTCTTAGTTGCACACTAGTACTGAACTAACTTCTCTTTAAATTAGAAGTTGCTGAAGCTTGGAAGACAGGCATTTCCCTTTGAAATTACCCCAGAAAACTTGTTCAGCCTTTAAATGACAAGTAGCCTTTTTAGATGCTGCATGCCAAAATGCCTCCTCTGCTCACAATAAAGTCCTTCCACACACTGTGCATGCTCTTCTAATGTTGCTTTTGTCCTACCTCTCACCCAAATATTACCACAAGCCCCTAGGATATATTAGCCTCTGTTATCATGAAGATAATAAAAACAGATGCTACACAGCTTCATTTAAGCAGTATTTGCAGCAAAGGGCTAAGCACAGAACTTCATTAAATGAGATCAAGACTACTCAGTGGTACCGTTCTGGAAGTTTTGCTGTTTCTAAGGAGCAATGGACTGGAAGGTTGAACAGATAAAGTTCTGTCACACTCCAGAGATCAGTCTTTAATTAGTTTACTAAATTAAAAGCACATAGTGCACACATTCTGCTACATATGGCATCTTGTCTAGACTCTAAAAATACAGTAGAAAAGCCATCCCCATGAATTCAGGGAGCAATTCCAGGCAGCAGGGATGTTTATCATCAATGGCAGATGGCCAAGACAGGAGACACTTCAACAGCCACTGCTCTGCTGCACCATACTATACCAGTCCCTTCCACACCAGGACCACACAAGTAAGAAAGAGCAAAGGGCTGCAGAGGACAAAACAGCAGACAGCAGGAGGGATGGAAGTGTGAAAGAACAAGGACCCCCAAGTCCTCAGCACAAGGACCCCCAAGAACAGGGACATCAGCTGAGGTGCTTCATGTTCATGGCAAAGAAGCAACTCTGTAAAACTGAGTATGAATGTGGAAAATGCATTTTTTTTTGGCCTCTGACACTGCCAGGAAGACATAAAGGCATGATCCTTTGCGGTTTGGCAGGAACACGAGATCATGAACATCAGACAGACAATCTAGAAAGAAGACCTTTGGCAGAAGAGAGGATCCCAGCATGGCTGAGCAGACACCAATGAAAACCTCTCACTACAGTTCAAATAAGATGTTGACTGGATTACTAGGGACATCAGGCTGAGGATGAAGGAGAAACGGAGGCCTGTTACACAGAAGCAGCTTCCTCTCTTCCTGCTGCCCCTACCCACATTAGCACACAGATGGGGAGCAGCCCCAGACTTTTCCCCTCACACAGCCATATCCATGGGTTGCCACCTTCAAATTTTCCCCCATAGCTTCCTCTTAAAGCAGTGCAAGAATAAGCACTGATCCAGAAGGTTTTTACAGCAACCTCACCTCTAGGTTGACCTAGAATGAATATTAGTACACAGCACTGTATCAGTATAATCTCCACCCCATATCACTTTCCAATGTTCTTCACATCCCAGATCAAGCATGCCCTTTAGCAACACTGGGTGTCTGCAGCTTGCAGCAGCACAGATAATGGACACTGGGAGAGCTCAGGAGAAGCCATCATGCTTCAGGTCTGGGAGGCACAGATCAGCTCCTGCAGGTCATGCCAAATTCTATTCAGATAAACCCTTTACATAAACATGTGCCAGCAACACCACACTGATCTGCTTTTAGTTTCACTAACTTACACTGAAGGTAAGTTAAAGCAAGAGCCCCAATCCTGCCTCCATCAGCATCTTGACTGACAAACTGGATGAGTCAATGCCATGTAGTTTATAAGGTAGAAAATTGTTCCCTTTCCAAGAAAGGTTACAAGTTGCCATGACTTCATCCAGAAGTGTGCTAAGATGATGAGGAAGTAAAAGCATTAATGGTAAAAATATTAACTGCAAGCAGACATTGAACAATTCTAAAACACAGCCCATTTCCAGGAAGGCTGGAAGCCTTGGCAAGCCAGCTGTACCACTGGTACAGGTTATGGGCACTGTGAAGGATGACCAGGACAGGTCACTGCAGCTTAGATACTAAAAAGCAGAGATGGAAGCAGCTCCTGCAGGTAAGATGCTTTGGTCTTGGCCTGTAAGCCGTTTTCACAGACTCGCAGCCTGTTCGCACATGCCTGTCTCTACCCCACCCACAGAAAGCGACTGCATAAACAGCCTCCAAAGCAGAACTGTGCCTGACAAAGCAGAATAGCACTCACCTTTCAAGAGCTGTGGGTATTTGGTATGAACTAGATTGGTAAGATCTCCACCATCATCCAAAATCATGTTGAGGGGCTGCCCATCCTTGAAGTACAGGGTCTGCTCAATGCACCACAAGTATTCCTCATCTGTCTCCCCTTTCCAGGCAAACACTACACAAGAACAAACACACAATTAGCCAGTTTCTTACTCAGCATGTGGTAAAGCAGCCAAAAGAAGATTTCATCAGCACCTCTCAGAAGCAGACAGACAGATTATTATCTGTGCCTGCAGGTCAGAAGAGACATTTGAACTGAAAAAAGGATTTCAGAATGAGCAGGAATGAAATCACATTGCTTTCTGTTCCAGGGCACAAACTTGGTCAAATTTTGAGGCTTCACTGCTCTCTTTATCCTTTTTCCATGTTAAGAGAGAGAAGGCAAAGCAAACCAAACCAGATACATCCGCAACACTCACATGCTCCCCTAAAACACCCTATGTTACTAGGAATTAGAAATAGCCTCTGGATATATTTATATAGACAAACGAAAACACAACTACAGCATTTTCTAGCACAGCAGAAGAGAGGGACTAAAATTTAGCACCAAACTCATCAGAAACTTTTAAACTTTAGCCTCTAGCACAGCACCAAAATCCAAGCTACCACGCCTTGTCTGCTTGTAATAGGGTATATTTCTGTATTGGTACATCTACCACCAGCAATATGCTGCAACCACTAGCATGTTGTATCTAGCAGTATTTCTGCCTTTCCCGGCATTTGTACTAGATTCATACTATACTTCAGCCTCAGTGGTATTCAATCCATTCAAACATATATCAGGCACAACTTAGACACCCCAACATTTGGCTAAATTCTCATGTTTTCCACTGTTTACACAGAAAATTAACCTTGAGCTATGAAAAGCCAACCATGCAATTGCCCATTCTGAAGGGGCAAATCAGTATCTCATATTGTATCCAAAGGATCAGCAGCCCTCCAGCATTTTGTAAATTCAGTATGTGAAGTGCAGTATTAACAAAAAGAGCAAGTTTCACAAAACAAGGATACCAAGGGGAGAGTTCAAAAACTTAGATAAACACTCCACCTATAAACTGCTCTTCAGTTGAGTTTTGGGTGTTGAGAGCAGTGAGGAAGTCAATATTCTAACATCAGATCTAGAGTCCCATCTGGTCTTTTGACATCAGATGCTAGAGACCAGCAGAGGACACGTTACTTGCAGCTAGTAATGAAGGGACCACTTTCTTCTGTTACCTTAGAATGGACACAGCTGGGGAAGGACTTGTGGCACTATTGAATTATATGAAAAACACCTCCCAAAGCAAAAAAAAAAAAACAGGCTGCCAGAAATCAGATCTAACCTCTGCAAACATCCAGGCTCAAGTTATGCAGTTCCCAGCACAGAGCTAGGAGGACTGCATGTCCTTAAGCCAAGTAACACAGCAGACAGCTTAATGTACCTGCAAGGACTGCCTCTTTATTGGAAGGTGCCAGTAACAAAACAGCAGCATCCTGATAAAGTGCTTCAGGGACATTAGGCAGCAACATAGCTGGCCTAGATCTAGCCTAAAAATATCTTGAGGATTGAAACTGTCACTGTAATGTATCACACTACCATCAAGATCCCTTCCCCAACCCCTATTTAGCTCCAAGCTTGCTGGAAAGCACCAACCACCATCATCTACACACACCCAAACACCAATCCATTTAATTACCCAAGCCCATTCAATCAGCTTAATGACCAGGCTTAAAGCTGGTAACATCCAGCCAGGCTCCTCCATAGCCCAACACCAACCACTGTTAGGAACCCTACATGTAGTCTGATGCAAAGCTTGAATCAGACGTCCTGTTTGGTAACAATCACTACTTTTGATGGGCTACTTCTATGCTGAAACCTGTTCAGAAGAGCTTGTTTTGTAGTTTGATTTAGCTGGAACAGGCAGTACACCTCAACTGAGAGCCAAATTAGAACATTGAAAACTTACCAGGGATACCAGCTTTTGCAATAGCAGCTGCAGCATGGTCCTGCGTGGAGAAAATGTTGCAGCTTGACCATTGTACCTGGAAAACAATCCAAGTTTTGTTTGCTGAACAAAGTTCTGAGATATCAGGCACTCTCTTCCAGACACAGGAGGTGAAAAGGGAGCAAGAGCAGAAAGGCATATTAGTGCAGGTTCTTGCCTTTCTTAGTAGCTCTGAAAGGTTAAGGTGAAAATCAAGTATGTGACTAGGCCTGGGGAAATAATGTCACTTGGGGAGAGAATATAACAGAGCTTTAGCTGTGCTGCATATTCACTCATGAGAGCTTATTCATGAGACATTCTGCCAGGCAGCCAGAGCATACATTCAGCTATAGATCTGCAGGAAGTGCACAGTAGGGTGGGTTTTAGAAAGTTTTGGTCAATGAAGTTCAGATTTTCAGAACAGCCACATAGCAAGTGTCCACTGAGGGATACAGATATGCAGCAACACACCTGCTGGCACTCAGAAGGGTCAGAAATGCAGCTGAAACTACACTTGATCAAACAGGCATTCTCCCAAGATTATGCTCACCCACCTCCCTCTCTGTGCTCCAGTCATAGAAGCTTTTCCATCTGAGCTAAGCATTTTCCACACTAGGCTCAGGCACCTAGAAAAGCAACAGCATATCGCTGAGTTGCATTGAAAAGTATCTACATACTTACTGCACCTCCCCAGCAGGCACAAAACCCACCACATCCCAGAGCCACAAGCAAGTTCTCACTGCAGGGCTGACTGGCAGGTTTTTGCATGCTTATTCGTAACAGAGCTCGAGGAGAGAGAGCAATAAGGCATAATCCTTCAGCCTGTTTCCAGATACTCATCCCACTTTATCAATAGTTGACACTTCAAAGTAAGGGCTGCAGTAGGAAGTACCTCATCTGAGCCTCCACGATACTTGTCAGTGAAAACACAACTGGAAGGAGCACAGGAAAAACAAATTCATGACCATAAGCACTGTACTTCCTCATCTGGGTTTTTCTAAGCCCCTTCCATATCAGTACAGATTACACTGGCAGATGTCATGACATTCAAAGCATACAAAATACCTGTCTATTGGTCACACTTCAAATACTTGATACATCAGCCACTTCAACTGCATCCTCAGATCTATAACACCAGTTTGTGATAACAGCATAGACCCTAGAATAACTAGCATACCCGATAGGCTCAGAGCTAATATTTACATCACTGGTTATGAAGATAATGCATTTTTAGTACAATTTTAGAATTTAGGCACTCTGAGGGAGAGAGTATTTATTCCATCTTTGCTAACCTAGCCAAAAAAGGGGTACCAAGATAACTATGCTGCAGTGAGCTACATGGTCATTCTATAGGGCATGGTTTCATCAATTTCACTCCTCCCTCTTGGGCACCAAAGTTCTGGCAGAACAGATGAACCCGGGCTGAATCCAAACCCAAGTCAAAGTCTAAACTAAATAAATGCAAGTCTAAACTAAATAAATGCAAGCACTGGGAAAAGGAAAGAGCTAACATGACAGAATACATCTTAAAAGCACAACCATGCTTATGCACTTATGCTTAGAGGAACCAAATCTCTGCAGGTACTTCCCTGAATGACTTGGATGAATCCCACACAACACTAACTGGGTACTGTGCTCAGAATAAAACAGCTTGGCAATGCTCAAGTAAGCACACAGCCTCTGCCCAGGCCAGTCACATGCTGACACACAGCAACCAACAGCAGCAGCAAGGAGCTTCCCAAATTTCAGTGGCTACTGCTTTCTTTTAAATCCTGTGGAGGGACAAGAGTTTCATATACAGAGTAGCTGGCATAAAGCCAGGACTAGCTCCACAAAGCTCTCTTTCAGTACTGCATCATTTACAACTGTGGAACAGCCCTGAACAGGCTGAAGAATACCCTGCACAACAGCAGGTACCTACCTTGCCCAGGCTGACCTGGCATGTTTCTAGACCTACCCACTCCACTTTTTGAGGAAATGCCTTAGTGGCTACAGAGAAAGCTTCTCTTTCTCCCAGTGCCTTTTGATCAGCATGACACTGCTCAACTCATTCAGCAATTCACAGGGAGGGATCCCATATAGAGCACCTCTGGGCAGCCTGAGCTCAGGCAGCTAAACTTCTAGAAGGAGCTTCAGATCACATGCATACTTAACATAACTCATCATCAGGTTCCAGTCAGTTCCCTGCTGCTCAGCATGTGAGCTACGTGAATTGTGCTCAGATGCCTGACTCTCCTCATGCCCTGTAAAATGAACACTCAGCAGTGATGTCTGGACTTGAGCCAGCAAGCCAGGCAGAGGGCACAACAGAGCAAATGGCTTACAGGTATCTCAGTATTTCATATGGACCAGGGTAACTGGTCCATAGTCACACAACAAATTCAAAGACATTGGAGTCCCCAGTCATCGATCACTGAGCTGCGCTGCCCCTGTGTTGTTTTCCTGCACAGCTAAAGGGCCAGCACGAGCTCTTCAGAAGCCTCACTGTTTTTTTGCTGACTTTACCAGGGCACAGTGTGGCTCTTAATACAGGCTAATCTGTGCTGGAGGCTGTCACTGTGCTTCCACATTACTGGCAACAAAGATACATGCCCGAGCACAACACTATCCTGTACCAGCTTTCAGCACTGCTGCTAAGGGTACTGTACACACAACTGCTGGAGCTGCTGCAGTCAGCAACGAAGCCCAGAACAGCCACTCATGAAGATGCAGCTTGTCCAGAGGAAAGACACATACCACATCCCAGAGGTGTATGCAGAGCAGGTGACAAGCTTTTTGCTTAAGGACAGAAGACATAATACATCCATCTGGGGACTGCAGCACAGCCTGTTACAAAAATTACAGCCAATTGCCAAAACCCCTAAGGTACTTATATAAGCACAAGCAGTACCCTAGGCAGAGCATTATCTAACAGAACACTAAAGGAAAAACTCAGAGGCACTTTACCTCAGCTCCCAGCTTGATAAGGGTCTCTATGAGAACTGCTGTCTGCACAGTCATGTGAAGGCAACCGGCAATACGTGCACCTTTCAGTGGCTTTGATGCAGCATACATCTCCCGCATCTTCATCAGCCCTGGCATCTCATTCTCTGCAATCTCAATGGCCTTGCGACCCCAGTCTGCAAGGCTGATGTCAGCTGCAAGAGAAGGATAGCTGTCAGAGTTGAAATAGCTAAGATTCTGGTATCTGTTCATACTCTTGTGGGTAGGCACTGGCTGCAACAGCTGAACTGAACAACCAGCAACAGCCGGCAGACAGAGTTAGGCAAACAGACCCTATTCCAGTTACTCCCTAGTTTTTCGCTATGATACACAGGCTTTCAAACAAGTTTAGAGCTAACTTAACAGCCCCTCTGGAAAAAGTGTGCTGCTGTATGAGCATATTCATCAACTTGATCTAACGTGCAGACATTCCAAGGGCCTTTAATTTGGTAAGCCCCAGCCTTAAGCGTTCCTCCTTGCAGAGACTGCCCAAGGGCCTGACACCTCCTACAGATTTACTTCCACAGGATTAAGACACGCATGGAGGGGCTGCTGGTATGGCAATAGCTTCCCCACATTATAGCACAGACAGCATGGTAGCTGCCGTGTGCACCAGGAGCTGAGTCCAGTCCAGCTGCCCCTCTTAAGAGCTGTTCCTACCCCTTATACCCACAAAGATTATTTTTAAGGCATCACAACTACCTTAAATACAAGTCTACATCTGCTTTATAAAACAGATCTGGAGTAGAAAAGTCCAGGGAAAAAAAAATGAACAAAAGACTTCCAAGATGCAAACTTGCAGTAGAAAACACTGTGCTCGCCATGGATGCCTGACTCCAGCCTTGAAAAGGCAAGGGTCAAACAGCTAGGGCCTAGGTGCAGCGCTCTGCAGCATCAGCCAGTACCCAGTGGCCCTCTGGCTCGGTTGGCTCTTTCAAGCATGTCAGCAGCTTACCATTTCATTAAGAAATATGGTCAGATAGTTTTCTTTCACCTACCTGGTGAACACAGGCCATTGAAAGCACTTGAGAACACCAGGCAGGACCTCAGAGTCAGACTGTGTGTGTAATACAGACAAGCTAATTGCATTTTGCTCCTGAATGAAGCCTGGAGGCCACAGAAACCACTGCCTCTGCTTCAGCTGACTGCTGCTCAGCTGCAGGGGAAGGGCCATGGAAACAATTCTATCAGGAGAGGGAGGTCTTGAATCCCAACCCTCCTAAGGGCTCCGCAGCTTTACCAGCGCTGCTTAAAAACCCCCAACAAATAAACCTGGCAGTATTTAATCCATAACCTCCAGGCTAAATGAGTTCTAAATCTCAGCCTTATAGGCTAAGGTTCTTCTCTTTGAATTTAGCCTTCAAAGAGCACACAACTCTGTAGAAAAATTAGGGGTTTTGTTGTTTTTTTTTTTCTCTGTGGGGTTTCAGGTCTACAGAAACACCCGCCAAAACCTTTGGGGAAGCGTGCGGCACAGGCCCCAGATTCAAACACACTTTCACGTTCGGAGCGCAAGCCTGCCCCAGCGGAGCTGGAGGCAGAGCAGAGGCCGTGGGCCCCGGGGCAGGAGAGCAGCGGAACGCCGGGTTGAAGAGCCGCTGCAGGAAGAGCCGACAGCTCCAGAGCGACGGGCAGAGCCCGCCGAGCCCCGCTCCTTCCCCGCGGGTGGCCGGCAGCACACGCGGCGCCGCGGCCGCCTGCCCTCCGCGGCGGCACGGCCAGCGGGCTGCTGCCATCTTCCCCCCGCGGCCGCATCCAGCCGCGGCTCCCCGGCACGGCGCTGCGGCAGCAGGCCAGGCCCGGAGCACTGCGCTTCCCCGGCGGCGGAGCTCGCACTCACCCACTTTGTACGGCAGCCTGTCCGACATGCTGGCGAGCCGCGGCAGCCGGCGAGGAAGGAGGCACCAATCCCTCCAAGCGCGCCTTAAGTAGAGGCGGTACCTCCGCCTGCGCGGGGCGGGGCCGGGGCCGGGCCCCGGCAGCTACGAACGAGAGGGGACCGGGCTGCCCACCCCCATGGGCCCTCCACGAACCCACCTCCCCGCGGCCTGCCGAGCCTCGGATCCCCCTGCAGCCTGGGCTACCCTCAAAAGCTGACCCCCGGTACCACGGTAGGCTCTAGAGGCCTCCTCTGCCCTGGGGCAGATCCAGACCCAGGCCAGGGCAGGCTCTGGTACCTGGAGCGGTCTTGCCACCCACCACCACAGGTGCCAAGACAGCCTTTGGAGCTCAACAGGACCAGAGCGGGGCTGGGGGCTCTGCCAGGACAGGCATGGAATCATAGAAGCACAGAATACCAGGTTGGAAGGGGCCTTAAGGATCGTATAGTCCAACCTTTTTAGACAAACATGACCTAGACTAGATGTCACAGCACCCTGTCCAGCTGACTCTTAACAGTGTCCAGCGTTGGGGAATCCACCACTTCCCTGGGGAGATTATTCCAACGGCCCTGGTCCCTGGTATGAGGCCTGGCCATGGAGACACGGTGGGCACTGACCAGCCAGCACACCTGTCTTTCTCTACTGGGAGGTTCTCTGAATGATCCCATGAGTTGGTCAGTATAAGCAGTTACTCTGTGGCATGTGGACCCTTTGCTGCAGCAGGGCTGAGGGCAGTGTACAGCTCAGGCAGTGGGGCCTGTGAGGCCGGGCAGTGTGCTGGTGAGATGCCGTGCAGACAAAGCTGAGGCACGTGAGCTGCTCTGTTTGCCTGGACCTTGGACTTGGCTGCAGCCCGCTGCGCTTTCCAGCCTGCTGCTGGTTTGCCAGGTGCAGGGCAGGAATGGCACAGGCAGGCCTGCTGGCCCTTGCCCCCTGCCGCAGCCAATGCTCGCTGGGCATGCAGGAGGCAGAGCCCTGCTTCAGCCTTGCCTGGGGGTCATGCACACACTTGCTCTGGTTCTAAAATATGAAATACTGTCGTGGTTTAACTCCCAGCTAGCAACTAAGCCCAACACAGCTGCTTGCTGGCTCCCCCCACAGTGGAATGGGGAAGAGAATCAGAAAAGTGAGAAAACTCTTGGGTTGAGGTAAAAACAATTTAATAGGTAAAGCAAAAGCTGCTCACAAAAGCAGAGCAAAACAGGGAATTAATTCACCAATTCCTATGGGCAGGCAGGTGTTCAGCCATCTCCATCACATGTATCAGTGTCTTGGGAAGACAAACACCATCACTCCGAATGTCCCTCCTTGTCCCTCTTCCCCCAGCTTCATATGCTGAGCATGATGCTATATGATGTGGGATATCCCTTGGTCAGTCAGGGTCAGCTGTCCTATCTCTGTCCACTCCAAATTTATTTGTGCGCCCTCGGTCCAATTGCTGGTAGAGTGGTGTGAAGAGCAGAAAAGGCCTTGCCTCTGTAAACACACTGTATCATCAACACTGTTTCCAGCACAAATCCAAAACACAGCCCCATACCAGCTACTGTGAAAAAAATTAACTCTATCCCAGCCACAACCAGCACAAATACATTTTTCATAAGCCTCAGTCATAAACTGAGGCAAACTTTGAAACCAGCATGTTATGTACCTTTTATCTGTGAAAATAGTTAAAAGTGAGGATTTCCTCCTACTTACACAGAAATTCTCCTTGAATCATCTTGCAAAGTTTGAAATAGTTCTCAGTGCAGAGTTCACCCCAAGACCCCAGCTCACAGTACTCTCCAGAAATAAGGTTTGAAATCTGTTAACCTGAGTGGCAGCTGACCTCAGTCCTACAGAGAACAGTCACAGAGAAAGGCAAAAGTCCTGGTAGGAAATCTGTAGCCCTTCATCCACAACATACGCAAGTGATAATGTTTGTGTTTGGTATTTGGAGCGCTGCAGGCACACTGGCATACCTGATACCACACCAAAGAGTTCTGTAACTCCCAAAGGAGTAGTGTGTCTGTTCCCCTGGACAGGTTCATCTAACTCAGTCATGCTTTCACAGGGTTACATCACCAACCTTCTTGTCACAGCTCAAATCACTGGCTCACAGCAGCAGGACAGGAGTTCAGGCTGTGGCCATCTTGTCTGAGACACTGAGGTTGCATCGCTGGCAGACTGCAGTTTCTGTGTGCTCCTGCACACCTGCATCTGATAATGGGCAAGCAGGAGACTTCCTGACAGCTCTACTTTATGCAGCATGACCTAAAGGCAACAAAATGCTCCAGACATGCCTTGCATTAGGTGCCAGCCCACAGCTTCTCCAGCAAACTCCGTTGTCAGTTTGTCAGTTATAGTCAGTGTCCTTTGGTACTAACCCATGGCAACCCATACACAAAATGTCCTTCCTAACTAATGAGCAAGACCAGAACAAAGACATCATTTCATGTAGCTCCCACCAATTTCAGCTCAAGGCATACTGCTCTGCGAAGGCTGAAAGGACCAGCACCTTCCCACAGCTACATCAAGGAGTGGGTGGCAGGAGCTGACAGCATTTATTAAAGGAGGACGGATCAGCTCCACCTAGCGTGAAGGTGCTCCAACGCAGATATTCTCAAGGAGTGCTTAAAGACAAGTCACGCTAGCGGCATGGTTTGCCCTAATCCTCTGATGCAGGAGATTGATGCCCCATAGCACTGTATTTTACGACATCTTAATGTAGCACTGACTATTCGTATGTACCCTGGTCCTTTCATTGTTGCTGTCAGTGGTAGATTTGGGACACCAGATGGCACAAGATAGGCACAAAATGGAGGGAATAGGATGTAGTGAAGAAAAAAGAACAGGAAAAAGAACAAAAAATTACAAAAAAGAAAAAAAAACACAACCTAACAGAGCATATGAAACAACAACAGAATGTTATTCAACATGTTTCATTTGCTGTAATAGTTCAAGTGGGGAAGTTCTGGGTTGTAAATTTAAATATCTCAAAGTCACTGAAAAGCTGTGAAACAGGGAAAAAAAAAAACAAGCTTTAAAAAAAAAGAGAATATGATATTTCTTCAGAATTATATTTAAAAAAAAAGGTTTAGGTTTACTGGCATGGCTGGGAGATGCTGTAGATTTCAAGGCTAGGAGAAAACATCAGTGTAAGCTTCTGATAATACAGGTACTTCACACAGGTACTCCATACAAAGCCAGGTAGTTACTTGACTGGACAATTAATCTATTATGTACACTATAAGAAGGATTTCATGCAATCTGAATTGTTGGTTTTTTTCATAAAAAGAATGTCCATAATTTGTTCACTGCCCTTCGAAAATGCCAAATACTCTGACAAAACAAACCCTGCATGTCTCAAAGGGATACCCACAAACAATGAGAACATTATATTCTGTACCTCAGCTCACCCATACCCAGAAACTGCAGTCAACGATTTCACTTTCCCACAAACTTATATACACATTGCAAAGATTTCTGCCTGTGAAACACTATGATATTGTGGTGGCAGTGTTCAGGAGCACCCTGAATTAGGAAACTAGTGTTGTTTTACCCTGCACAGAGGTTTGGTGAGGAGTGAAGAAGAATACCCATAGTGAATGACGCAGATGAAAGAGGTGTTGCGTAATGACTGTTCCAGCAAGGACAAGCTGTTCTGTTCAGTGAGGCAGGTACAGTGATGATCCAGTTGGATTTTATCATGGTAAATGTCACAAGGTGTCTAATGAAGGTTTTAACAGTGATGCCATCACTGGCATCTTCTAAGTGCAGTGCTTTGCTCTGTAGCTTCATGGCTTGTGAGGGCCCCAGCCAGCAGCTGAAAGCTGCAGCAGCTTTCTTACATGCAGGCTGCATGACTCACACTGCTAATTTAGCTTAGCAGGGGTCCCATGTGGATGAGAGCCCTTGTTCTTTGTGCCTTATATTGGCTTTTAATATAGTGGTGTTATGGGCAGCATAGACATAGGTTTATATTACTCACAAACGTGTTACAGCTCACTCCACAATTAAACTCTCCCTGCCTCAAGCATAAACTCTGAGACAAGTATTGCCTCGTGGGTTTGCACAAAGTCCTTCACAACATGATTTCCTGACTGCTATCATCTTGTGCAGCAGCACACAGTAACACCGCTGGGGATCTAGCTCAGTTAATACCATCTCAATCCACAGCAATATTTATACTACTGTAGCAAGCATTAGCATTATGATACCATGATAACACCATTTGCCCCAGTGATATTAAATTCAACACATTCCAGATTCTACTGTGAATTTTCCACTTTCTCCACCCCTCTCCTCAGCGGAGGCTTCTGCACTTCACCAGGTCCTGATTCTGTGTTGCTGGTACCATCCACTTTCCATCATGGACTGCCCAACAGAGGGCAGAGGGAGCCTTCGTTTAGTCTTCCAGGTAAATGAGGACTAGCAGAAGTTTGGTAGGATCAAGCTGGTGCCTTTTGGAGGAGTACAGTTAGTCCAAGGGTTGAAAGGAGGCTATGTTTCTGTGTCAGGAACACTAGAAATTATTTACTTGTGAACATGCTGTCTTTACACACAAGTGCAAGCATGAACTAAAGCAAGAGCTAGAAGATAATAAATTAACTGCTGTGAAGAGAAGTTTGGACTGATTTTACCTCTTGCCTCTTATTTTCCTTAGATCCCCAACATGAGAAAAAACACCAGGTTTGTTTCTTAGAGAAACCCTTAGGCCAGCCTGCTACACAAGAGGCTGGTTCAGACCCTGAGAACCTGAAGCTCTGGGTTGGTGGCAAGTCAGTATGACATTGTCTTCTCCTCCCTCTTGCAGTTGTAGCAAGCATGAGCATAATATGAACTGAGGACCAAGCCTTGAGTCTTGTAGAGCAAGTTTAACCAAGTAAATTCTCCCTTAATCCAGCATGGGAAATTATGAGCACTGCAGCTGGTATGTTAATGGCATGTGATGGGACTGGTACAGCAACCTTCCTGCCCCTTGTTGTTACTCACCTTAAGTTTGTAATTCAGCTGCCCAGTTACTAAGTGCACAGTGAGCATAAGAAAGGCTGGATGAAATAAGTTGAGTGAATGAGTAAGATTACTACTCAGCAAGGGATATTCAAAGCCAGGGCCTGTTACCTTCCCTGCAGTTCAAGACTGGAGCTTTGGTTCAGAGTTCTTGTTCAAAAGTGTAATGCTGCAGCTTCAAGGGACACACAGTCTTACGGAAACATAGAACTTCACCTCTTACCCACAAGATTGTTAGCTTGGGTTGTTTTTTTCTTTCTAGAGGAGGACATTGGGGTATCCTGGTACAAGGAACCACATAAGGTAAAGAAGGTACAGACTCCTGAAGCTGATACTTTTCAAGAATTCACGATGGAAACCAGTTCATTAGCTTTATCTGGCTTTGGATCAAGCCCCAAGTATTTAAATCATACCTTCTCCCTTTGTACTAGTTTAAACATTACATAGCTTTTTATTAGCATCTGTTTTGCCCTGAAATGCAAGCTGATTTATACCAGAGCAATTTGCAAGGAGGTAAACCACTCAGGGCATAAGTCAGCCTTTCTGATGTTGATAATTTAAAACTATATAAAATAAGGAAGGTTATCAGGGTGGGACAGGAACAAACCCAGGTCTAAACAAGATAAAGGCTCTTTCTACTAGCATCTCCATTTCAAAAACTCTTCTCAAAGATCCTGTCAGAAACAGGCATCCCACTATCACAGACACTGAGCAAATGCATGTGTTCTCATCCTTTAAGAGTCCTAGATGCAGCATCCAGACAGCAAAGAACCCAAGTAGTGCCCACGGGTGCCCTGCCTATCTGCCATGCTGTCTCACCACAGGCCTGGCTTACCTGAAGGCTGTTTGCAAGGTCTTGGTGTAGGCAGTGATTTACAGTATCATGTTCTTCAGTCCCAGGGAAAAATAACAGTCAGCCTTTTGTGTGGGGAAGAGAGGAACAATTTTCCCAGTATCTTGTCCTTCCTTTAAAACATATACATGCCATGGCTGTGTCATTTCCGTTCTCAAGACACCTAATCACTCCCTCACAGTTCCCTGACTATGCACTGTAAAGCAATTGAGTAATAAAACACTTAATTAAACAGCCATGTCTTTGTTTTACCCTTTAATTAGATTACTTGGAAATGATAATTTCTCACCAACCTGAAGGTTTCATTCTGCAGATAACAGGAAGCAATTTATCTTTTCCCACTGATACTTTCATAAATCTCAAGTCAATTCTGATTTTAAAGTCAATTAGAAATAGATAAACTCTGATTCTACACTTATCTTCATGAGTGATATCATGAATTCAGAGTCTGATAACAAGGGAGCATAGCAAAAAGTCTTTTTTTAGAGATGACAATTTCAAGATTTTATTAAATAAAAATTTTATTTATAAATATTTATTAAATCAAGTCTGTTTTAAAAAAATAAAGCACTTGCTGCAATACTTACCTACATAACAAAAAGCTGCAGAAGACTTATTTATAAAATTTACTTTATAGTTTTTTATAAAGTGCTTTGAAATCCAGTAATGAAAAATGACGTGAAAACAAAATATTCCTGCATTTATAAATCACCAACTTTGCAGACAGAAGTGTTAAGCCACTGTCAAAGATTTAAAATAGCTTAGTAGCTAATGAATGCTGATGACATCTGATGATTATTCAACAGTCACTTTGTGATATTTGCTTGGGGCTGTGTCTAGCCCAAGGTAGGTAAGCATTCACACTAGCAAAATTCCTTCCATGGGGAGATGGTCACTGTGGTCTCTTCAGTAGCAGGATCAGCTTGTGTTGTCGACTTATATAGCATTACTACACTGAGGTCCTAAATGAAGGTAGACAAAAACCTCAGGGAACTCAATAGCCAGTTCTGTGTCTGGGAGGGAGTAACCCCAAGACTGCACTGGTGATTAGAATATTGTTGCTTACAATGGCCCAATTGAGAATAAATGCTATACATATTTTGCCACAAGAAACAATCTCTGTCACAGTGACCTTGAAATCTCTATTGGAGTGAGAGAGAATGAAAAATATACTATGACTACTATTATCTCTCAGAAATTAACTCCCAGAAGCACTGCTTGAGTGTATGAAACTTAGCAAATCTGGAAAGCTATAAAGTATGCACAGTTTTTCTGGAATGCCTTTGTACAAGATCATCCTGGAAACTGTAGATAACTTTCCTAACCTGCTGGGGTTCTTAGCACTCGAAAGCTACGACAGAGAATAGCAAGAAAATTCCATCCTGCCTGAGTATCTTGTAGTTATAGACAGTATAAGGAAAAAGAAAATAATCAAATAGTCTTCCCTTTTCCCCAGATAAGCAAATAAAGGAAAGATAAAGCCTTGGATACATAGCTCTTCTGCCACTCAGTTATATTCATCTGTGCTTGCCACATTGTTCTGGTGTCAATTCATTATCTGTTATTCCAGCTCACTACCAGGCTATGATTTTTAACAGGGAAAATGATCTCTGAAAGAGTGTGAATGTGAAGATTGCTCTGTGTTCATCCTGTCCTGGCAAGCATAGACTAATCATAGTCTGTGCACCTGGAATGCATTCTTTTTCTCATGAATTTTGCAGAGCAGATGGCGCCAGTGGAACTTGACTGGAGGCATCAAAAGCTGAAAAATAAAGAGATTGGGGTTGATGGTGTTGAACAACAGTAATTTTTCTGAAATGTCAGTTACAAAAGGGGGAAAAAAATATTAACACAGAGGACAACTTGTGCGGTGCCCTTGAAAAAAGTCACTGTTATTAATTCACATCTGCTTTAGCAACATTTACCTTGGAAACCTAAAAACCAGTAAGACAAAAGCATTGACTGCAAATGGACACACTGCCCTAAGGATATATGCACATCTCTTGAATTCAATAGCAGTCACCTGTATGTGTACTTGGGGTAGTGTCCTGGGTTCAGCAGTAGCAGTCATTTTTCTCCTTGGTACCTAGTGCAGTGCAGTGTTTTGACTTTCGGCCTGGGAACAGAGCTGCTAACAATGATGTTTTGGTTTGGTCAAGGACTTTGTGAGCCTCATGCTCTGCCAGGGAGGAGGGGAAGCCAGGAGGAAGCAGAGACAGGACACCTGACCCAAGCTAGCCAAAGAGGTATTCCATACCACAGCACGTCATGCCCAGGATGCAACCGGGAGTTAGCCGGAAGGGCTGAGACTGCGGGGTTGGAGGAGGTATGGGTCGGGGCTTGGTCGGGCTGGGGGGGGGCAAGTTATCGGTTGGCTGGTGCTGAGGTGTTGTATTCTCTTCCCTTGTTATTTCCTTTATCATTGTTATTATTGGTAGTAGCAGTAGTGATCTGTGTTATACCTTAGTTACTAAACTGTTCTTATCTCAACCCGTGGGAGTTGCATTCTTTTCGATTCTCCTCTCTGTCCCTCCAGGAGTAGGGGGAGGGAAAGAAGGGCGGGGGGGAGTGAGTGAATGAGTTACCTGACTGGGTTTAAACCACGACAGGTAGCATTCAGCGTCTTCCTGCAAACTCTAAACTACTAAAGTTCATATTAATTCAGGCAGCTGAGGTAAGAGGTCATAGTACACCTAGCTTCAATGTCCCTGCAGCTTTGGGAATCAAACCACAGGCAATCTGCAAAAACAAACCCAGCGTTATGTATCAGATGAGAGATAGAGCAAATACACTGTAAGGGAAACCCAGCTATGCAGATGTGGAACTCCAGCTGAAGTCAGCCTGAGCTTTACTGTCCTGCCAGGCAGGAATCTGTACCACAGCAATGGATGAGAGATGACTTTATGTCAGTGATGCAGGAGAGAGAAATATCTGTTAAGAAAGGCTTGCAGAACTCATTAATTGGAATGGGCAATTTAAATATGTAACTATAAATGTATGTGTATGTGGTCAAATATCTGTAAAGGAAGATAAAGATTTAAAAGTGCATAGAAAAACTTCAAAGAATAACCAACCAACCAAACAAACAAACAAACCTCCAGAACTTATTTGAGCTGCTGAGTTTGTTTGGTTCCTATACTAGACTATAACCCTGGCTTCAAACTTGCTTCCCAGGGATGCATACCTTCTGGCAAAGCCACACACTTCTGACTCCTCAGCACTCACAGGCTCCGACCAAGTAGCCAGTGTTGTTCTGTGCTGGAATTAAAGGGATTCCTGTGCTTGAAGTTATGTGCGCATATATCTTGGTCAATCATAACTGCAGAAGGCTAACTGGCATGGAAACATGTATGTTATTCTGTTAGGGGAAAACAATCTGAGCTGTTTTCTTGCTTAGGCCTCATCAACAGAAACAGTCATTTAATTGCAGCTATGGAATCTTTCTTATTGGAGTTTATGTGTGAGGCAGGAAGAGAAGACGGATTTTTACATCCCTACCAGTTGTAAGAAAATGCTAAACTTTGCACTTGTAAAGTGTGCGATATCCCTGAAACATTAGTGAGGATATTCTCTTACTCTTTGAAAATAATGGATTCTTTTCTCTGATTTCACTGCATGGAAACTGAACACTCTTATTCCTCTCTGTCAAAAGAGGAAGTGTATTTTAATTCCCATGTATTCACTTATGCAATGGTGCATTCTGGTTAAGAAAAAGTACACTTGAAACAAGGGTTTATGTAAAGGTTAAGTAATATTAATAGCTTACGTATCTGCAGCGCATACATTAAAACCACAAAACCTTGACTGTGTGGCCAAAGCCCACACTACCACTGACATCTCAGTTGCCTGTCTGTAAGAAACTCAGATTACCCAGAATGTCTCTTTTTGTGATCAGAAATTTCCCGTTAGTGTTGCTGTGATAACCCAGCACTGCCAGTGGCTTTGTTAAGCTATTCTTGCAACTTCAGCAGGGTGTTAGCCTAACCTGTGGGGCTGCTTTGGTGATCAATGATTTTTACTGTAGTGTGTGGAGTGGGTCCAGAGAAGGGAATGGAGCTAGTGCAGGGCCTGGAGCACAGGTGTGATGGGGAACAGCTGCGGAACCTGGGGGGTTCAGTCTGGAGAAGAGAAGGCTCAGGGGGGACCTGATTCCTCCCTACAACTGCCTGACAGAAGGATGGAGCCAGGAGGGGCTGGGTTCTGCTCCCAAGGAACAAGGGATGGGACAAGAGGAAACGGCCTCAAGCTGCACCAGGGCAGGTTTAGATGGAGCTGAGGAGCAATTCCTTCCCCAGAGGGTGCTCAGGCATTGGAACAGGCTGCCCAGGGCAGGGCTGGGGGCACCGTCCCTGGAAGCGTTCACACCCCGTGTAGACAGTGCCCTCAGTGCCATGGGTTAGTGGTGGCCTTGGCAGTGCTGGGGGATAGTTGGACTTGATGAGCTTAGAGATCTTTTCCAACCGAGCTGGTGCTATGATTTAATATTCTATGTATGTGCTGTGCGTACATACACACACAACCCTTCCAAGGGCCCTGGCCCATACGGTTTCTGTGGCAGGTGAGGTGATGATCAGGCCCAAGCGGCTCCGGGCAGCCTCACGGCCAAACCCCAGTCCTACCCCGGGAACCGAGCGCTGCGCAGCGCCCAGCAACCCCATCGCCACAGCCCGCGCACACAACGCGCATCACCACCGGCCCGGAAGTCAGGCACCGCCGGCCAGGCCGACCCGCGCGCCAGGCCCGCCGCGGAGCACGCCGGGAACTGTAGTCACGGCGCGGCAGTGGCCGCGAAGGGACTCGGCGCATGCGCTGCTCCCGCCCGACTTTGCGAAGTGGCTGCTTCAGGCCGGGCTGGAGCCGCTGCCATCTTGGCCGGGGAGCGGAGCAGCTGCTGCGCTCGTGCCCGGTGAGGGAGCGGGGTCCGCGCTGCGGGCGGGGCGGGCAGCGGGAGGCGGTGGCGGGCAGCGGGAGGCGGTGGCGGGCACGGTGGGGTCTGGGCTCTGCGGGCTCGGGGCTCTGCGGGCTCGGCAGGACGCGGCGTTCCCCAGCGCTTCTCTTGGCGGCCGTGGCGAGGCAGGGGGGAGAGAGGGACCCCGGCGGGCGTAGGCCCGTCTGCTTGAGGGGTTTCTCGCCCCGGGAGGGCCTCGCTGAGGGAACATCTCTCCGCCAGTGCTGCCAGCCCAGGCCCTGGCGGGTGTAGGTCTTGGGCCGGAGATCGGACTAGGACGGCAGCGTCATTCTCTCCCCGGGGCACGGGGCGGCGGTGCCGGGACCCCGGCACTGCCCTGCGGAGGGCTGCCTGGCTCTGCCGCCCTTTTGCCGACGTTGCCGGCCTGCGCTGGGGAGCCCCTTCGTTCCGGCGGGTTGGGCCACCTGCCGGACCCCGGGCTGGGTCCCCTGTTTCCCCCATCTCTGCATCGCTTGTGCCCAATGTCCCCGGCAGTATCTGCCCCTGCCACTTGTTCCAGGCTCCGTGTCGCTGAGATTAACCTCGAAACCTTCACCTTCTTTGGGCTCTGGGGATTCGCTCCCGTCAGAGGTTTTGTTTTCTGGCAGTCGGTCCGTAACGCAGCGCTCTCAAGCCTTCGTGTTTAGCTCCTCTGAAGAGCGCGTCCCCCCTCCGTCCTGTGGCCCCTCTAGTTCACGCTGCAGTCTCTTTGCGAGGCTTGGCTGCCTTTGTCTCGTCAGGGTACAGCCGTACCTTGAAGTAATGTTTCCCAGTGATAAAGCATGACAGTAGCTGGAGGTTTATACTGAACTGTGTTCGCTCTTGTAAACACAGCAGAATGGCAACGCTGGTGCCACCGCTCTTATTTTGGAAACACGGACAAGTTCCAGCCGTTACACCTCCTGCTTCCAAAGAGGGTGTCTTTGACCTTGTGTAGCAATAGTATCCAGATAAAAGCAGAAGGTGGTGTTTGAGTATGCCTTTAGTGGCTCTGATAGCCAAGAATTCAGCTGTAACTTGTGATGTTAAGTGGCAAATAGAACTTCAGATCTGTGTGTGATGCAGAGGGAAAGGCAGGTGTAGCATTTGAGATGTCTGTTATCATTGTGTGCCATCCTTTACCCTTGAAGCTTCAGAAAATATCCCCAGCAAAACTTACAGTTTAGTTACAGACAAGTCAGACACGAGGGTAGTTTAGACCATATTTTCCCAATATATTATTGCTTCTTATAGTGAGTTTCTCATAATTTTGTTTGGTGTCTGCTACCCTGACACTCATCCTTTTCAAAGGGAAAAGGAGAGAAATACAGACTGATACTTGTAAGTTGACAGTCACTCTTGAGGGTATGACAGTAGATCCAGCTCTGCTTGCTTGTATTTACCTGAAATAAGGCATAGATGTTTAAAAATTAAATATGAACTGCAGACTTAGATTCTGAGGATTGTAGTGCTTAAAAAAAAAATGTTTAAAAAACCAAAACAAACCAAAACCCCAAACACCAAATTTAAACTCCTTTCTCTCACAACGAAAGTCCAGAGTGGTTCTGGTGTAATGCCAGTTACACTGCTCTTTGCTACAGCCATTTGAATCTAAACTTGCTCTAGTGTGCGTTGTTAGTTGTAGTGTCTAACAGTTTTAATCAGTGCACTGAACACATCTCTCAGCGATCAGTGAAATAATATGTAGCATTCTGATCCAAAGTGAATTTTCTTGTCTTCAAAGGAAGGACCTGATACAGTGCATGTGCAAGATGATGTTGTAGTGGAAAATAACTGAGACTTCTGAGTGCTAACTTTGAAAGCTTCTTACAGATTAAACAGTTACTTTGAGGCTTAAGAGAGATTGAGAAAAGATTATTTACATGAATTTATTAGTTAAGCAGCATCACCTCGATTTCTTCCCTCAATTTTCTCTCCCCCTTTAAAGTTCTGTTTCTTCTGTGGTGGAACACATGTGAAATATGAAGTTGTTGTGTTTCTTTGTTTCTGAGTTTCAAAATGGTTGGGGAAGTTAACTACAGAACAAATAAGAAGACAGGTAGTAATGTAGCATGATGTTTCTCTCATAGAGTTGAAATTAATGATTGTTTCTAGGCAAGCTCACCTTAGCATTGCTTGAAAAATATTTCGTGAGAGGTGTACAAAATCAATTTATTTTCTTCTATTGTAGAGCATATGCAATGGATAAGTGGCTTCTCAACAGCATTATCAGTGGATAGCAAACCAAGTGATAAATCTGTTCAGCCATAGTAAAGTGGTTTTTATGTTGTTTTTCAGTTGATTTCTGCTAAAAAGCAAGGAAAAGAGTCTGTAGGGTTAGAGCAGAGGATAAACCCCTTGCAAACAGTAATGGTGAAACTTCTGGGAGTGCTGTTTATTGTGAAGCCTTTCTGTTTAGCTAGCCAGTAATGTTCAGGTAATGTTCTAATTCTTGTCAGTCTGCTGCACTTACATGTAATTGAAGGAACTACTTTGTGCCCTTACACCTAAGGAAAGTGAATACGTGTGCATAACCTAGAGGAGAGTATTTGTCTCAGTTGCTGCCTGTAACTGTACTTTGGCCAGCTATAGAAGCACTTTGAAGTGAGTGGTTACTCAGAAGACGAAATAGACAAGCCATGATTATAGTCTAGCTTGGAAGGGTTCTGTTTTTTCTAGATACTTACTTTTTACTGTCTCATAAATTGAGTATTTTTAACGATTTTATGCAATCCTTCTTGGGCTTGGTTTGACTGTTATATGAGCTAATTCTGTGTCTGCAGTTTGGAGAGGGAAAGGTAATTTTTCTTCTTCATTCCTCTTATCTGTTCATTCCTCTTTTCTGAAGAATAAAGCAATATGGACTTGAACATTTTCTGTAAGAGACTGGCATTCTGGTTTTACTTGCTGTAGTGCAGAGTTGCTGCAGTTGAAGGATTGATCTTTTTCTTCATAAGAATTGGAAATTACACTCAATAGAAATGACAGCATTGTGACAAATTGGGAAAGAGTATTTTAAAGCAGCCAAGGCCCTATTTTGTATGACCAGCTCTTCAGTTATGCTGGCAATTTCTGCTTTTACTATACACAGGCATAGAACAAACTTCCTGGTAAAACATCAAGGGGAGATTTTTTACCCCCCTCTCTGAGGAAACGTGATACTAGATCTTGTTATGCTGGTTATTCAAATCATTTTTTAAACTTGGCAGTATGTTAATATGCTGTTCTCTCTTTTTTAAGTTTTATTACAGTCCTCCCATTTAGAAACTGATAATGCCTGCTTTCCACCCACCTGCCTGAGCTATTCTAAACCATGCTGGTAGGAGAGACCTATTGTTTCAGGCATGAAATGAATTACTTGCATGTTTGCATTTAGATCATTGATTTTTGAAGTTCAGAGTTTAGACTCAAATGGTATTGTTGGTAAGCAGGAAAAGGTCTGTTCTCTTCAGGTGGATTGTTAAAGTTTTATTGTGTGGAACCTTGTTTCTAATCGGGAAGAAGTGAAACTTGGGTGACTTACCTTTTACCTAAAATGTGCAGATCTTGTATTTGGACTTGGGTAGGTGATGATACAGAAGCTGGAGCTTTCAAGAAGAGGGTGTTAATATCAGCCTGTATGAAACCTTTATGCTCTGTTTTCTGTTCTTTAGAGGCCTAGTTTTTTGTCAAGGGTAGCCTTTCAATAGACTTCTTCTCTCTTAGTATTAGCTCAATATGTGGAAAGATCAGTTAAGATTTAAAGCAGTCTTCAATAGAAAAAGACTTAGTAAAGGCAGGTTTATAATCTGGTTCTCTTTTATTCATTTATTCATCAAGTGGATAGCCATTTGGAATGAAATATCCGTCAAGAATATAATTTGTGACTGGGAGCATGTTCATTTACTTAAAAATAAAATGGGCTCTTTGATTCCTTCAGTTTCACGTGATCGTGATGGATCTTTTGCCAGTGCAAGTAATTTGTTAAGTGGTTACTACCCTTTTTAGCTTTGTCTTGTCCAGTGCAGTGAGAAAAGCTAACGAAGACTGGGTGCTGAGCAAGCTGAAGAAGAAGTGCTGAGACATGGAAGAGCAGATTGTGTTAATTTTTAACTTACTTTTGGTCAGTAACCATTCTAGTGCTTGCCCCTATCCCCAGTGCTGTCTTTTAATTATATATTAATAATCATTACTGTTGCTTGACAGAGTGCTCAGATATCCAAATACTATTTCTTCACTGCTGGTTTCATAAACATTTGAATGGATTAAGACCTGTTGCTCCAAGTACTGCATTTGTATGTACTTTTCTGACACCTTGGATCTTGCTCTGCCAGTGCCATGAGCTGCTCTTCTCTTCATTTATTTGCAGAGCGGCTGGCTGGAGTGAGCTGATTCTTTAGAAGGATTCCTCAACTTTAAAGAGTTTTTACTTTGGCTTGTCAGAGTTGAACTAATTGACCATTGGATCGCTGATTAAATTCTCTTCACAGGGTTTACCTCCGTAAGTGCCCTGTGTTTATATGTATGTGTGTATTTCCTACTGTTGTAGGAAATGTTGTTGTACATAATTTCAGAGACTAGATAAATACTGGGATTGATATATAAAAATGTTCATGAGATGATAAAGTGCTTGGTCTGATCTTTAACCAGGCTTACTAACCTTTGTAAAAAGTGGGAGCTGCATATTTTCACTAGGTTTTACCTGTAGTTGGACACCTGTTACTATCTCTTCAAGTTGTGACCTCCTGGGGTAATCTTGCATATGAAGGGCACTTCACTCTAGAAAGGAAGTGAGGAAAAAGAAAATAGGGGAGCTTAGAAGGTAAAAAGTAACAGTGTGACACTGGCTTGTTTTCTGTGTAAGGATAGCAAGGCTGCTTCTGTTCTTCAGTGTACACAATTCATCCAGGGCACATGGTGTCATCAGTGATATAGTCCTCAAAGCAGCTTCTTATTCCAGCTGTTTGAAAGGGAAGAATGGGTATGATGATAACAGGAAAGAGGACGATGCTGAGGGTTTAGGAAAGCACTCTGTCCACCTTCCTTCACTGTCACCTGAGCTTTTGGGTTTGTTTTACATTGTGTTATTTAGTTTATTTTAATTCCATTCAAAAGTCTTCATCATCTGAAGATACAGAGGAAGACTTAACAGTGGGCAGTACTTCTGCAGATAATGGGTGTACTCCATTTTGTGCTTGTTAAATTGAGTTTAACATGCTATTCTAAAGTGTTAAAATATCTTTGCCTTCTGCAAATGCAGAATGCACTGTGTATTTAGAATGACCGATTTCCAGAGCAATGCTACATTTGTTAAACATTTGCTTGAACCGGATCTAGTTCGGGTGAATGAATTAGTGATCACAAGGTGAGGGTGTTCTCATTGTTCTTTTTGTGCACCATCGGACAATGCGGGAGTTAAGAGGGCAGGGACTTTGTTGACAGTAATGATAGGGATAGGATCTATCTATAGAGAAAGCCCTTACCACAGCTGGGATTGCTTTGCTTTTTGATCTTTCACTTCCTATTTTTAAAATAGTAAACTCTGTGTTTTGTATTTCTGCTGTCACAGCTTATAATCAAATACAGGAATGTTTTTATGCATTACAAGCTAAATAAAACTTTTCTGAACAAAATTGATAGACCTCCTCACATGTAGACTCAGGATTTGCATCTGGAAGACTCCTGTGTTGATTAAGGAGGTCATTATGCAGCATTATGACCCTATGGACTTTTACTCTAGTATGTGTGTACCTTCTTGGTTTGCCACATTTTGCATGGATGGGTAAGCCATGAAGGAGCATATGTATGGTGTAGTAAGTGTGTTCACACTGTGTTAACACTCCTTGTGTAGGACAGTTTGTCAGGGCATGCAAAGTATGCCTGTTTTATTAAAAATAAAACTAAAACTAGTTTTTCAGTTCTCAGGAACTCTGAGCTTCTCTTCTTCCTGAGGATTTACTGAATTTAAACAGGTCAGTGAGTGTCAGTTCAGCAGCAGAACTGACACAAAGGTGGGGACTAGGAGTCCCCATGTGTAACTAGGAGGAACATGAAGAGGAAGGTGAGAGCACTCTTTCAGCAATATCAGACTGCTACAGTAGGACTGTGTGCTCCCCTGATAACTGTGCTGCTGTCATTCTTACTGTGCACTTACCTCTGGCTTGCTGTCAAGTTTCAGTTTAGGAGGCAGTTCTAAGCTTCTTCACATACCTGTGGGCTTTAAGTTGTGTCCCTGCAGTATGGTGATTCCCTGGAAGTTGAAGGATGCAATTAAAACTTGTTGTTAGCAGATAAACCTACTCTTTTAAGTATGCTCTTGTCAGTTCTTCATAGAAGATCTGGCGTAAAGACTGAAACTTTCAGTCAAGGATTTTATTTATTACTACAATTGGAAGTCCTGGGTTTCAGAGTCCAAAGGTTTCAGAAGAGAACACTACTTTGTCTTCTGATAAAGGGCAAAAGGGTTTCAGAGCAGCCCCACAAAACCCCAGTTAAATGGAAGTGCTGAGAATACTGAAATAGTGGTGCAGTTCTAATCCATCTTTTTCCTATAATTTCTGTTTTATTTTTCAGAGGCATGGGCTGGAATGTAACAAGCAGTTGAATGTTGTGGGGTAGGGGTGATTTTGTTGTCCGCTCCTGGCTATGCTTTCCTGTTGCCATCTGGTCACTTGCAGAAGATTCCCAGGAAGCAGGTGGTGGACTTCTGTTGGAATTAGAAAGCATGAAGATGATTCCTCTGGAACATAAGATTGTGCTTGCAGCAGTTTGCAGTTCTAAAAAAGACAGTGACCCATAGCAGGCTTTCAGATATCTTCTTGTTTACTTAAATCGTCTCAATTTCCCCCTCACCCTCCCAGAAATTCTCATTTCCATTACATCTTTTGGCTTTGTGTATTTCACTTTAGTAAAGCATAATTTAGGTTGGAAATAGGCAAACTTTATTTCCAGCTGGCACTGAATTTAACACATGGGAATGTTACTTAATTTTGTTGCAAACACTAGATTTCCAGTTCTAGTTTCTTTGATTATTTGTAATACGTAAGAGTATTCAGAGAAGCAGATTATTTTTCTTACGGGGCAGTGTATGTACAGTCTTACCTTGGTAAATGTAAGAATTTCAGCGCATTGGGTACAGTAGTTCTTACAGTTGAGTCCAAGTTAATCAAGAGGAACGGTATCTTGTACTGTCTAACTTGTTAAAGCAAGTACAAGCAGCAAGTGACAAAGAACTTTCTTTTTCAAGAGATTCCAAATAATCCAAGCAAAGCTCAGGTTTGTGATTGCCGCTGGTAGTAGAGAATGAAGCAGTTATTTGAGCCTTGCCAGGTTGAGTTGCAGATCTGTGCAGTCTGTTTTGGCTGAGTTTATTGCTTGGGTACTTCTAGTGACAGTCTGTTCAGCAAAATAGTTTTTGTTGGGCAATATCATTCACCAGTATCTTTCTGCCGATATCTCCATGGCCCTTTTTATCTGTGTTCATGAGGTGTGCCTAGGGATCTCTTCATCACCACCCCAGAGAGAGGCACCTTTGTACAGGTGTACAGCACTTCCTCAGTGCTGTTGAACACTCTTTGAAAACAAGGTGTGTTGCATGCTATACAGTTCTGAACAGAACATACTAATGAACCATGTATAGGTTAGTATAGGTACCAGCTTTATTCTGTGATTGAAGAATGTCTTATGGGTGACGGGATCTGGTTTTGGTTCTGGGTTTCTAGACTGCTAGTAAACAACATCCTTTCAAAAGGCTTCTTTTAAAAACAATCTTTAAAATAACTGTAATAGTGGGTGTACTTGTTAGTAATGATTACAGGTAAGAGTGTAATTTAGTGGTCAAGCTTTCTATTTCCATCCCCCCAGAGTTAAAACCTTTATGTATCTTTGTTTGAATAAGGGTGCGTATGAGCCACTAAATATTCAATAAAGTGCTGCAAATGGAATGGGGAAATATGTTGGAGCAGGCATTGAGCTGCAAACAAGAAGAAAAACTAATGGCTGGAGATTACAGAGTCCTGAGTAGTTTGTCCTCTGTTAGGAACTGAATATATAACTTCTTCTAAAGTGACTTGTTCTAAAGCTGGAAGGTAGATGGTGGAACAGAAGGTGGTGGCCTTGCATTTTATTCTGCTGTGAGAGTTGATAATATAGAGATAGCTTCTTACTGACAATTCAGAAGTAATGCCTTTGAAATACGCTTAAAAATAGCTGCAGTACAAAACCAGTAGTTTTCGTCTGATGCCAAAGCACAAAATAAGCAGTCAGAGTAGTTAAAGCTCAAGTGGTTCTCCAATAGATCTGCTAGTCTTAGCTCTCTTTCCATGAGCATCAAAAGAAGTTCTGCAGTTTCTGAAATTTGTGTTTATGAAAGTTAATGATTCCCCCCTTTTTAATTGGGAAATAACAAAAACTGTCATGTGAACTCTGATGCTCTGTGGTATTTCTGTAATAGTGAGGTAAGGGAGCTAAATGTATGCACTGGAAACTGTGAAATGAGTGAAAATTAGTGGATATGTTAAAAAAGGCTAAAGTGGTAGAGCAGCACACTGATGTGGATTTAATCAGTTTGGTATGCAGCTATATTGTGCCTCCACATCAAAATACCTGTATATGTCACTGGGATTTTTGGCAGTATCATAGTTTGGTCTTTATATCGTAAGAGAAACTTCATTGCCATTCTTTCTCACTGAGGTTTGCATTGATTTATACAGATATGTCAGAAACTTTGAGAAGCTCTTAGGGGATCAGCATCCTTTAAGTGACACAGCAGTACAAATTTGTTACACATGGGATATTTTTAGTGTAGAGTAATTTGGCTGTAAGTACTTCAGAGATGGGGACAGAGGCTTTATCATGTGTAAGAGACATGGAGCAACATATTGCTTACTGTCTGGATTTGCTCTGGAAAGTTACTGCGATATGAGTTAAAATGAAGGAAATTCTTAAAGGTATGAACGGCTTGAAACCTGCCATCAGCAAAGTAAAATGTCTTTTTGTCTTTTTTTCTATCACCCATTATATTCAATAACTTCCCCACCTCTGATGTTATGTAAATAATGAAAGTATACCACAGGCTCCAAGGCAGCATTATGTGAACATTTAGTGAGGTTTCTTACCATGGCAAAAGAAAATTGCAGTAAGATGGGAATCAGTGTGCCTGTGAAGTGTAAAATGGTGCATGGGTTTATTCCTTTTCAGGTCCAGAACTTTGCACTTCCTTTTGTGGAACTTCTGTTTCATCAGCTTATTTGCTGAGGGTGAGCTTGGTCCCATTGTCCAGGTGATAAATGAAGTTGCACAGTGTTGGTCAAGTGTTTACCCTGGCTACAGCACTAAGGATTGGCCTTTAGCTGAGTGGTATCCTGCTGACCACAACTCCTTGAGTCTTAAAGCTCAACCAGGTTTTCAGTTCACCCCGTGGTTCTGTCTGACCCATATGTTGTTTTGTCTGCGAGGATGTAGTATGAGACAGTATCAAAGGTAACTAGCATCCATTGCTGTCACTGCTCTTTCTCATCGCAGAAAGTTGTCAGTTTAGCCAAATGTGATTTCCCCTTCATAAATCCATGCTGACTAATCCAAATCACCTTCTGTCTATAATATGTTAATAAATGGCTCTGGTAAGAATTTGCTCCCTGACCTTCCCTGGGATTGAGAGGGGACTGACCAGCCTGTTGTTTCTTGGGTTGTTAGTCTTGCTTTTTTGAAGGAGTGTGTCTTGTACCTTTTTCAGTACCTGGGAATGGGGAGAGTCACCCAGAGGAGCTGAGTGACCTTTTCAGTTTTGCATGGCAATTTGGGCTTCACCAAGCTCAAACTACAGAGATTTATCAGAAATGTTAGTTTTGGCGAATTATTTTCTCTAGCACACATAATGAATGAGGGAAAAAAATCTGGTTTTAGCATCTCTGTAGATGCTTAATACTTCCTGAAATGTATCCATCTTCTAAAAAGAAACATTTGTGTTTACATGCTAGCGATACTCAGTTACTGGTTTTACTTCCACATGAAACAAGTAGTTCTGTGGTCCATCCCATTGCCGAGGCCTCAGAGAAACACTATATCTTACCCTATTTGCAGACGCAAGTACTTTGTGCATTAGTCATTCAAGTTAAATAGGTACATGCTTTAAATGCAGTCTGTTTGTCCGAGAGAATCCTTATTTATTTAGTTTTAACTGCTGTGGTCATGTCTTTCCAGTAGTTTTGCAGGAAAAATTTTCTAGCCTTTGTTTTGCGTAGAAGAAGGGGAAAAGCAATGATGGAGAGTGGGGAATTTTGGGGTTTCCTTTTTATCTTTTTATAAAGAAAAATATTCTATGGAAGAATCTGCTCTGAAGCTGTCAAAAGAGAGTGAAAGGCAGAAGTCCTGACGCAAAGTGACTAAGCATACTCATGCATGAAAATACTTTACATCCACGAGCTGAGAATTAATGCAGTAGAATGAGCTAGTCAGTGAACATAACTTAGAGGTGTGGAGGTTTTCCATGTGGCTATCACGCATGCCACAGAGGAGCAGGGGAACGGGAAACAGGGAAGGCAGCTGCAGTAGTTTTAATTGTATTTATGTGGACAAGGAGTTCACTTTGGAAATGAATTCCCTGATTGTTCTCACAGACTGTGCTTTGGTTTGACTTATGGTGAGCTTGGGTCAGGGAAGCTGACTTGCTTATGCATAAAGCTAAACTGGAAGCTGCAGTCCCACTGGTGTGGGGCTGTGGGATCAGAGTAAAGCTGTTCCAAAACTCAAACTCCAGAAATGTGTACAGCGTTGGTATTGGGGCTACAGACCCTTCTTACTGTCTACCCCCTCTGCTGTTACATTTTGCTAGCTGCTGATGTGGACATGGCCAGAGCAGATCTGGTTAATGAAGGTACAGTGAGAGTTTAAAGCCCTGCAAAAAGGCTATTGCCATTCTAAAAGATGCTATAACAGTAAAGAGACAAGTCAACTACAGTATTTGAGAGGTGTGTACAAGGAGCTTTCGGAAAGATTTGAGTACAATGGCTCTGTAACAAAAGAGGAATCTGTTTTGGCAGATATTTCCCTCAGTGAAGCTTAGGAGCCACAAGACAGTGCAATAAGCTAATATGACCTAAAAAGGAATAGACCTATTTTTAAATACAACTTTTAGAAAGGAATTCTTTTAGTTTCCCTTGAATGTGTGCAGTAGGAACAAGTGTACAAAATGAAGCAGGAAAAGTCTTCAGGAAGAAAAAAGAAATGAACCAAAAAGAAACCTAAACTGAAAGAGGAACTTTTATGTGGATTTTTGTTAACAAAAGGTGCATGTAAACGCACATCCAAAGGTATTAAAGGAATACCTGTTACATTCCCTAACCCTGGAATTACTTTCGGAAAACAGTGAGATGGAGAATGGGTCAGAAGGAGTTAGATTAGAAGCTCTTCGTCTTTCAACTGGGAGCCTTAGGAAATGAATATACAAACATATATGTACAAACGTGCTGGAAAAATAATTACACATTTAAGAATTAAATCATAAAACATATCTTGTCATATAATTACATTTTTTTAGAACTATTACCTTTGCCCTCTGATTTTAGTAAAGCAGTTTGATTTACAGTTTGCATGAAGTCCTGAAAGAAGTAAATTACCTTAGCTGAGAAATATCTCATGAGATGGAAGTTGTAGTTGAATGTGGCAGGAAGGGGGCTGCTTGGGGTAGAAGAGGCTGTTCTGTTTGGAGTTCCCCTGTTCTCTGTTTATTCACTCTTTTTCTCCATATTATTGCAAATACTGAGAGGAATTGAATTTCTAAGGAATTAATCTTTAGGTACCTTCATATTTTAGCTTTCATGTTAAGTATGGTTTGTTTTTCTTGATCCATTTCAGTAGCAGTGTGGCAGGGACCTGCAGGAGGGTCAGTGTGAGGTTTTTTTGCACATTTATGTGTTAGGATATGTGTTAGTGTGAAACTGCAGTGTCACTCGCTGTCATTGTATTGAGAAACTTGAGCACAAATATACATAGGAAGGTTCTGAGAGATAAGATATAAGTGCTGCTTGGCAGTTGGTTAGACTGTGTTCAGAAATGTCTGAGAGTAAAACCAAACTCTCCTCCTCCTGTGTGAGAGGCTTTGTAGCCCAACTTTAAATCAGTGTCTGTTGTGTATAATTTGTCTCCTTGTCCGTCATTGTCTGACCACTTCATAACAGGGAAAAATTTAAGTATTTTATGGTGTGGTATTTTTATCTTGGCAGGTTTTGTTCATGTGTTTTATGTGGAATAACTTTTAATCATTGACTGTCTTTGTTTGAAATATGGAAATGTTAATTTGTGTTTTTCCTCACTATTTCTACTAACTTGCATTTCATAAGAACTGTTAGAACTGCAGAAAGATGGGTAAAAGGGAGGTGATTTGAGGTATCTCTTCCAGGCAATCATCAGTTGATAAATTACAAGTACAAAAATTGCTTAAAGGAATAAAAATAACTTACAATTGTGACTTAAAATTTTTGTTCTGGGTGATAACATTAGGATTATTTCATTGCCCTAATTAAAAATCAATTTAATAACATAAATAAAGTGGCTTATGGCTTGTGGATGTGTGTCCATCTCTTCTCACTACCATATCACATAGCTAATGCAGTGATAAGTGGAGGCTTCCAGATAAATTCCTTCCTTCCCCTTCCATAGTAACAGGCAGGAAGAGACTTTGGTGAAGTTCTTCAGAGAATTTCCTTTTCATCTTTCATGATAAGGTCTAAAATAACCTGTTGCAATCACCAGCATTAATATTTGAGATGCTGAAGATTGGGGTGTTGCTTTGTTAGGAACCTCTTAGCGTCAGAGCCAGCTGAAGCATAAATGTAGCTGTGGAGCAAAATGAGATTTTTATGGAGCAAACAGAACATAAATATTCCTGCTTTTGGTAACTCTGTTTTGTAACTCTTTTGGACTCCATCTCTTCAGTGCTTCTTTGTGCTCAGAGCTTTCTGTTGCGATTACAATATGAGTAGTGTTGAGAAACATAATCTCTGAATTACGAAACAAATTCATGTATTTCTGAGCAGATAGGGTGTTAGGGTACAGTCTTCCTTAGGTAAAGTGTAACCAAGGTTGCATGCTGCAGAATATTGGTTTGATGAAACAGTTCCAATTCAAAACACAATTCAAAGCAAGTACTAAATGCTTTTGGCTACCTGCTTGGTGTACTGGTAGTGCACAGTTACCAGTGACTGCCCATAACCACCTGGCCACACCGCCAGCTTTTCCCTTGGGAAAATTCTCCTCCAAGGTTACCACAGGAAAATGTTTACACTTTTGAAGTACTTTCTTTTAAAAACCTGGAAATTTAACAATGTTGCTTTTTAAAAGTGAAATATAAAAGGAGGTTTTGCCCATTAGGGCTCTGTCAGCACATGTCTACCAATGACATTGCTTCAGTCTTTGTAATTGTCTTTGAGAAAGGATGTCCCTGACGTTACAGCACAGTTTATTTTTAACCTGTATTTCCATCGAGCTCCATGTAGGACATGGTTCACAGTGCAAGGAAGTGGAAGAGTCAAAAAGAAAACTGTAATTAATTTTTACAAGATATAGAAGTTCTGATTGCTAAAAGTTGATGCTTTTTTTTTTTTTTTTTTGAGATGTCTAACGGTCTTAATAAAAGGAGTTGGGTAAGGTCGGATGAACTTTGGTATTTGGAAGTGTGAAAAGGGTATTTCCCTATGTGCTCCATTGTGGAGTCCCTCCCATGGGATACAATACTTAACAAACTTCTCCAGTGGGGGCTTTCCCATGGGCTGTGGTTCTTTAAGAACTGTTCTAGCATGGGTTCTTTCCATGGGGTGCACTCCTTCAGGAAAACATTCCTCCTGTGTGGGTCCCCATGGACCACAGGTCCTGCCAGCAAACCTCCTCCTGCATTGGCTCCTTTCATAGAATCATAGGATAGTTAGGGTTGGAAAGGACCTTAAGATCATCTAGTTCCAACCCCCTTGCCATGGACAGGGACACCTCACACTAAACCATCTCACCCAAGGCTCTGTCCAGCCTGGCCTTGAACACCACCAGGGATGGAGCATTCACAGCTTCCCTGGGCAACCCATTCCAGTGCCTCACCAACCTTACAGTAAAGAATTTCTTCCTTATATCCAGTCTAAACTTCCCCTGTTTAAGTTTGAACCCGTTACCCCTTGTCCTGTCACTGCAGTCCCTAATGAAGAGTCCATCCCCAGCATCCCTATAGCCCCCCTTCAGATACTGGAAGGCTGCTATGAGGTTACCACGCAGCCTTCTCTTCTCCAGGCTGAACAGCCCCAACTTTCTCAGCCTGTCTTCATACAGGAGGTGCTCCAGTCCCCTGATCATCCTCGTGGCCTCCTCTGGACTTGTTCCCGCAGTTCCATGTCCTTTTTATGTTGAGGACACCAGAACTGCACACAATACTCCAAGTGGGATCTCATGAGAGCAGTGTAGAGGGACAGGATCACCTCCTTTGACCTGCTGGTCGCGTTCCTTTTGATGCAGCCCAGGATACGGTTGGCTTTCTGGGCTGCAAGCACACACTGCTGGCTTATATTCAATTTTTTTGTTGACCAACACCCCCAAGTCCTTCTCCTTGGGCTGCTCTGAATCTCTTCTTTGCCCAACCTGTAGCTGTGCCTGGGATTGCTCCGACCCAGGTGTAGGACCTTGCACTTATCATGGTTAAACTTCATAAGGTTGGCATCAGCCTACCTTACAAGGTGGACTGCAGCCTCCTGCCAGGAGCCTGCTCCTGCGTGGGCTCTGCACAGGCTGCGGCTTCCTTTTGGGCATATCTGCCTGTTCTACTGTGGGATCATCCATGGTCTGCAGGGGACAGCCATGGTGTTCTTCATGAGCTGCAGGGGAATCTCCGCTCTGTTGCCTGGTAACACCTCCTCCCCTACTTCTTCTTCACTGACCTTGGTATCTGCAGAGTTGTTTCTCTCACGTTTTCTCACTCCTCTACCACACAACTGCTGCACAGTGGTTTTTACCCTCTCTTAACTGTGTTATTGCAGAGACACTACCAGCATCTCTGATGGGCTTAGCTGGGGCCAGTGGTGGGTGTCCTGGAGCTGGCTTTCTCCAGCATGGCACAACTCCTTGTCTTTTCTCACAGTGATTACCCCTGCAGGGTCCCTGCTACCAAAGCCACATAAATCCAATAAAACCACCTACTATGGAGACAGGTTTGGGGCTAAATTGCTTTCAGGGATTTGATACTCCATCAAGAAACGGCAACCAACAGTTGTTTCAAGATCTTGCTATATAGGGTAAGCTTCCACAAGAGGAGGCCCAGGAAAATAGTTTTGCCCATCATGAGATGGATAAAAGAGCACAAACCCTTATAAACAAACTTTGTGTTGTCTGCCCATAATAACACATGGGTACTTCCAACCATAAAAGGAATAGGCTGGAATATCTGGTTTCTTGACTGAAAAACATAGTCTTGCTTTGTGAGTAGCAAGGTGACTGCTTCCCTTCCAGTCCACAGATCAGAACATAAATCAGGTGTGCACAACAACTAAAAGCATTCTCCTGAATCCTCATCACACAAATATTAGGATGAAGCATAGTTCAGAGTCAATGCAGTATTGTGTTGAAACTGTATTATTACAAAATCTTTTTTAACAAGAGCTTAAAAGGCTAAAATAAGTTTCTAAAAGCAGTGATTTGTAAGGGGTTAATCCAGTTACTGTCCAGTTAATACCAATGAATCCAACAGTTTAAAAATCTGATTGATTGTCGTAGCATGATTCAAGTTTCGCTCTCTTCTCTGTCTTCCTAAAAGCAGTTTAATTTTCTCTGCTGTGGGTTAACGTGTGCCAAGTTTAATATATCTTGTTTTCCAACAGTGGTATTTAAGAACCAGGCATTTTAAATATTGCTCTATTTCTAAGATTACAGCAGTTCAACCAGTTTTGGCTTAGTGGTTTGCATATATGAATTGTTGTCCTCTTTGAAATGTATTGTACCATGAGAAGGAAATGGCTAAAATAAAAATAGACCATCCCTTTGTTTTTACAAATGGTTTTAATTCTCTCATGCAGCTCTCTGCAGTGGCTTTCCTTGCCAGGCTTCTTGGAATCAAGCAAAAGGCATATGACATTCATGTACACTTTTGTCTTTTGTTCCTCTCTGAGCATTTCTTAGAAGTCGGTAAAAGCTATGTCCTTTTAGTCAGGAAGGAAATTCATTGGCAACTTAAGTGAGTTGGTGGCAAAGCCTGTTCTGTCCCTTTTATCCTGCCTGCCACAGCCTTAGCCTGTGAACAGCTTGTGGTTGGGGAATTACTGATGTGCTGCTAAAAGGGAAGAAACTGTCAAACTTCTCGATTCCCCCCTCCGCACCCCTTTTAGTGTTCTATATTGCAGTACTGTTTCTTTACATGTCTTTTTTTCCAATTGTTCAGCATCAAATGCTATCTGTATGTAGAAAGAAGTCCTATGAAGTATTTCTGCCAAGGGACAGGTCATACAGGCAGGCTTCTTGGTGCACAGGGATGCTAATGAATGAATTCTCTATAATTTTGATGTAAGTCTTTGGTTTGAGAGGCCTGAAGACATAGTTTAATTTGGATTGCAGACAGTGTTGTTGGAAGCATTTTTGTCTGTATGTTGAAGTTGATGGACCAGTTCTATCTGCACAGTTTGCATAAGGAACACTGGTGATCCCTGGTATTGAGGTAAAAGTTACAGTGTGAATATCACGGGGTGTCTGGCCACAACATTTCCAGAGTTATTCTGTCTTTCCTCAGGCAATCTCTTTGTTTTGATAGTCAGGTTAAATGTTTTTCAACTCTTTCAACTTAGAAACTGTGGATTCAAAAGAGTTTCCCATGTTTATTTCTCTTTTGAAGTGGTACTTCGCAAAACCAAGGAATTGGTGCTGAGGTTTAATGTTGTATAATTAATTGTCCCAGTGCTTTTAGGAAGGTGTTTAAGGCTGTGAATCTGTAGTTCCTCAGTCTTTGCTGCTATCATTTTAAATATGTTCATAACACAGCATAGAGCCATCTTCTGATGCTATTGTAGGGTATCAGTAGGGTGTCAGACTGATCATTTATATTGTGTATGAGGTCGGTGGAAATTAGTATGACAAATCTCAGTGAGACTTTACAGGAAAGGAATGTGGTATTTACTTCTAAAGTCTCAGTTTAATTTTACCCACTCCACTCATTCTCTCCTACACATCATTTCCTCTTTTCTCTCACAGTTGTGTACTCACAAGCACCAGGACATTTGTGTGTTGAGGTGGTATAGTTGGTGTCTCTTATGTGCAATATGGAGCTAATGGTATCTGTCAGCTGTTTGGCATGGTTTTGAGTTCCTTTTGGTGACAACCTACTTTATAGGTGGATATTTGATATCCTATGGGAGTCGTTTTAAGCTTAGTCCTTTGCTTTAAAATCTGGCTTACTTCAGCCCTCATAAATCTGAAGTAAAGGCTTAAGTTGTTTTTTTTATTCCTTACTTGGAATATCCATATCCTTGTAGCTGCAGTATGTTTTCCTGCTGGGCTAACAGGAAAAGGAAGGATGTATGTGATGTAATGTAATCCTGCTGGCACTCTCTTTAACCCACAGGTTCCTTTGCTGGCCAGTCAGCTGTGTCTTACCAGAGTGAAGGCATCCTGGTCTTAACGCAAACACTCCTCAGAAAAGAAGTGTCCTTTGTTATCAATAAAAGCTATTCTTTTAACCTTTGTTTTGCTGGTTTTCCAGGTTTATACATGCATGTTTCCATTCCTCCGTAGTTCATACTAATCTTAACATCTCCATTACAGTTGTCTACAAGGTATGTTTACCTGTAGCAGAAAAACATCCAATAGGAATATTCAGGATAATAGTTACCCAGATAATCTCACTCATAAGATTATATATATATATATACACCTGTTGCAGGAGATAAAGGGAGATATGACTTCTGACTCTGAAATACTGCTGTACTTCAAAAGGGTGTAGAAATGAAAGCCTGTAAGCAGATGCAACAAGAAAGTGGTTCTTGTGTTGAGCCAGAAGTACAATGGATCGTATCTGTGGTATATATAAATTAGATAGTGGGAAAAATGTAAAATACACATTTTTAAGGTGGCATAATGGGTGAAATTTCCACTTAAATGTCAAGGATTTCTCATTAGCAAGCCCACAGTAGGGAAAGGACAAAAGTTGGACACCTCTTCTCTTATGGTTCTTGGTTTATCTATCTTGCTTTCCCCTTGTTGCAGCCCCTGAAGGTTACTTGGGTTGCTTCCCGAAGTGATTAAATTGTATTTCCCATAATTATATTTTTATTTAGTCTATTGAATTGGCTCAAGTGTTGTCTTTGAGTCTGCATCTCACTCATTCTTACCAGAGCAGCTGCCTTTATGTGGCTTCATGAATAATTAAACAGAGTGTGTATGCCGTAGAAGGGAGGTGTGCATGTGGTGCTGGGTCTAACCTGGGGAGTACTTTTGCTGATAGTGGAGATGTGTCGACACCAGCTCAGCAGTTCAGCCTAGAGTCTTGGGCTGGTTTCCAGTATACTCTGCATTTCACAGCTGTTCAACAGGCCATTTAGGCTTCTGGATTTTAAATTTCAGCAGATGTATTACGGCACAGACTACTTTGATTTTTACTGCCTTTCTAGTGAATAGGTGTAGTGCTGCTCGCATGCAGGAATGGCCATTCTGCTGTTAAAACCCTTTGTTTCCATTCCTTATATAAATATCCCTTGATGCAGACCTCATAATTGCTTCCCTTTCCAACATGTACTCAACAGTCTTATGTGTCTGTTCTTCCTGGTTGATTACTCAGCAGTTTATTTCTTTCTGTGTCTTGTTACTTATTTGGACAAAACTGACCATGTCCTTGAAACTTATTTTAGGGGAAAAAACTTATGAAAAATGTCAAACAACAAAACCAGCGCTGTCACTGGTTTTAAGTTTTTTAATTTAAAGATGAAACTTGAACAGTTAAAGTAACTGCAAATTTGCTAAACAAGTAAGTTGACAAACTAGCTGGCTCTGCCGGGGCTTACTGGGTGATTACAGCTAATGTTTGAGAGAACTTTTCCACAATATCCGTGCCTTCAGTGAAAAAGAGGCTTCAGTGTATTGGGGAAAGGAGGGGGAGCATTTGTATTTTATTTCTCACACACAAAAAAGTGCCTTATCAATGTGAACAGGTTACTCTGAACTTGCTCTGAAATACCTAATCTCACCTCTTCTTAATTGTATGTCATTCCCATCCCTGTTGATAAAAATAACTGTTGTAAAGGGGACATGTTACAGTTTATGTATTTTTTTCAAACAAAACTGTGCATATTTTACACTTTCCCCAGAAGCCTGTATTCCTGGGTTACACAGTGGGGTTGTCAAAATCACTGTTACTAGCTGTAGTAAATAAGCTTTTTCATGATGCAATGATATTTTTTACTGGGTTATTGAACCAGCAAATGCACTTTGGATTGGGAAGCCTGTAAAGAGCCTCTTTTGAGAATGAATTACTAAACATAAGGCTTACAGCAGCCAACAATGTGCAATTATTTCAGTAGTTTTTAAATTATAAAGAGCATGTGCCAACATATTTTCAGAGCTATGCATGTATAATACATAGTCACGGGGTTTCATTCTGACCTAGTTGTCTCTTCTATTCTTTGAAATAAATAGGAAACAGTATTACCTTCCTCAGTAAGCCAGTTATTTAACATGAATCCCATCACTGAATAAAGTCATTGTAAGTTGAATTGCTGTAATGCTCTGAAGATCTCTCAAGCCTTTGGCAGCATTTTATTTTGATGGGTACCCCCTGGTTGTGTGGGGTAAGAAGCTTCTTCCCATCTCTTCCCTCACTTTTCTTTAACCAAGAAGCACTCAAATCTGCACTCAAAGTGTTCCCCACTACTTCTTCTGATTTCTTAACAGAAAAACATGAGGATCATCCCCTTCTGCCTTCCCTTTTCTTAGAGTGTTTGTAGCATCCGGTAGAGAGTGCCTTTGTTATTCCACACCACTCCCACAAAAAAAAAAAATATCTGGTGATGAAGTTTGCCGTCTTGGATTAAAATGCCACTGCAGATGATGCAGTTTAGCCTGGCAGCATCAGGTCATGCCATAGGAGAGGCTTCTGAGAAAGCTCACTATTAGAGGTGGAATTCAAAGAGCTGAATCCCAAGAGGATGCATGCACTGAATTTCCTACTGTGAGGGAGATTTATTTTCAGGCATGTTTGTTCAAACCTGCCTGAGTACGAACACTGGCATATGCAATAATGAAGCTGAGTGTAATTTATCTAATGATCTACGCATTATGGGAGCATGTTATAAAACCAGACCTCCTACCTACCTGGGAGTAAGTGTGCAGCCACCGAAGAAATTCAGGCAAGTGTTTGAAAGGTTACTTTTTAATGACAAGAAGATGTTAATTCTGTATTATTCTGTATTATATCTTTTTATGTACCATATTATATCTTTTTATATGCCACATAATTTGTCTTGTTCATTTCTGAGGAAATTCTACTTACCTGATCCTTTGCTGAGTATTTGTTATGCTGCCCTGCTCTCTCTGTGACAGCCTTCAAACCTTGCAGCTACTGTTTCTAAATTGCAGACTCTGGCAGGTTTCTTGGAAAAGGGTAGCAACATCTCAGGGCAAAAATGGCAATATAAGCCATAACATCATATAAAACAAAGCAAAACCAGGGAGAAAGAACCCAAACACACAAACCCAAATCAAAGCCCTAAATACGTATGAAGATGTGTGTAACTTTCTGCTACAGAAAAACTGCTTGCGTGTCCATTCTGGGTTTGTTGAAGTACTTTTTGCATTACAGTGAATTATAAAGCAGACACAGCTTCTTTATAGTGATTTCTCAGAGTATAGTTTTGCTCAGAAAATGGTTATTTATGACATAATTTGAAAGCAGTCATTGAGCTCATTTCTACTGGCAAGAGTTCTGAAAGTCTCATGCAGTTAAAATACTTGTTGGTGTTCACACATGATGGCTCTTCACATCCAGTTGCTGACAGAACTGCTTGTCTTAAATAATTTGCTTTTCACAGAATCCTGAATGTGTTTTCTATTGTAATAAACCGAAATGGCAATATCTTAATAATGATTCCAGAGTGTATGTTGTCTTATTTTTGTGATTAAGTTTCTAAGCAGCCCTAGGCTGGTTTTGAGTTGAAATCCTACGCAGTGCTACTATTAAAAATAGCTCTTAATACAGTAATTTCTTACCAAAGAGACTTAATTTGTGTATTTGTTATATAAACAAAAGAGGAGCTAAATGCTAAAAATTAAGCTTAAATACAGAAATCAGATGGATATGTGTGACTTGAGGGGTTTATTGTGTTTTGCAATCTCTTTGTGCTTCTAAGTGTAGTTCATTAATCATCACAGATTCATATTTGACTACTGAATGTATTTTAGCCTTGTTTCCTAAGAAAATAAGGTGTATACAATCCCACCTGCTGATCCTGTTCAGCTCTTCCCCTTTTCCTGTGCGTTGCACTACAGACTTTGATAATTTCTGATCCGCTCCAGCAAAAAACTGAGGGAGATGGAGGTGTCAAAGTTGGTTAAATTTCTGAGTTATAAAAATCTGGACAGAGTGTATATATATGCGTGGTAGGGAAAAGGCTTGGAAAAGGCTTAGATTAGTGCCCAGCTGAGAGAGAAGCTGCAGTGTGAGTTCAGCTCTTCCTTGTTGGGTGCCTGGCATGGAACCAGGGATTCTGTTTGCTCAGTCTTTTTCAGCTGGTGATCAAGAAGAGCAGAAAAGCTGTTGGGAGTTGAGGTGTTTGAAAACATGAGAAATAGGCTGTTGAAGTGCAGGGTACAGGTAGATTGTTGCTTCCTGATTGTTTTCTTGGAACTCTTCCTGGTTAACCAATGGAGCTTGCTTTAAATGAGGAGCTGTTGGATATTGGCAAGTGTGTAATAAAGTAAGACTCCAAAGTTTGATTGCTCAAAAATAATTAGAAATGTTATGGCAGCTGAGAGAGCTCAACAATCAAGGCCAGATTGGACTGGCCTTGAGCAACCTGGTGTAGTGGAAGGTGTCCCTGCTGATGGCAGGGGATTTGAAGCGGGTGAGCTTTAAGGTCCCTTCCAACCCAAACCAGTCTGGGATTCTATGTGTAATGTGGTTTCTTTTCTTCTAGAAGCACTGGGAGGCAACAGGTTCTTTAAGTTGTGCCAAGACAGTTGTTAGTGAAAACCGCGTCTTGCGTGTATACATATGGTAACTCAGCACATGTTGCAGGACAGTCACTGCAGATGTGATTAAGCTGCTCGGATTTTTTCTGCATATTCTCAAATTGGTGAAATATTCATAAAGTCATGTTAATGAGTGTATTTTGCAAGCTTAGAAATGAAAGTGAGCTTTAGCATGTGCTCCTGAATAGATGTTGTATGCTGTATATGCCTACTATATGACTTCAGTTAGAATCCCCTTCAGTAATTGCATTTGTATTCTGGGCTGTATTATCTCTCCAGGTGGAAAATAGAAGCTCCTCTGTAAATGCAAACTCCTTGAGGCTATCCTGCATGTCTGTGTTGGTCATGGTGCTGTTCAGCTGCTTTTTTAAAGTATAAAGGACACACCTAGTGAGTTCAGTAGAAGGATCAGAATAAGAATCTTCCGTTAAATCTTCTACATTTAGACTACTTTTGAAATACTGATTTCAAAAGCTTTTTCACTTGAGCAGGATTTATATTTGTGTGATTTCCATCTGGAATCTAGTAATGAACAGTACTGAACTCCACTGATAACACTACATACTGTTGCAGCAAGTCATTAGTACTCTTTTTGGTGGTATCAATTTCTCCAATAATTCAGTATCAGCAAGCTGTAGGATGCAAGAACTTCCCATTCTTCTTATCCCATTGGAAGCTACCTGTGGAATTATCAGTTTCATAGTAATTGTCTATTTCTCTAAAAAGAAAGTTGCCATATTCAGATCTGATCTCCTTCTACAAGTAATGTTGTGCACGCAGAGGGCAAGGGCTGTGCTTCGTTAGACCACTTGTGGTGTTATCAGTCCATTCATGTGTGTATAGCCTTTTGTGCTCAAGGTACAGATATTAGCGTGGTAGTTTCCATGGTGGAAAGAATATAGGGTGCAGAAAATTACCTGGGAGCTGGCATGTGGTATTTGATCTGCTCTGGGGTTCCAGTTTGGTGGCTGACCATGTGCAGCAATGGGCTGGGAGACGTGTGCATTCCCAATAGCCAGTCCCTTGGCCAGAGCAGCTGAGCCCTCACCAGGTGGGAACCCAGAGAGGGGTCAGACACAGAGGTGGATGAATGGGTTTGCAGTAGGTTATGACCACAGAACACAATGAGGAGGGAGCACGGCATGAGAGGGATGCAGTAAGTTGTATCCAGTGGGTAATTTGGAGTTTTCAAGAATCCATTCATTTTCCATTGAGTAATCTGCTGTAGAGGTTTATATTTAGTTTAGTTGGTAAGGGGTACTGAGCTGAAGATGTGTCCTAAAAATGAATAGGAGACAAGGATGGCTGGACATTTCTAAAGTGATGTCTGTTTTTAAAGTAGTAGCATGCTGTTTCATTGCTGTCAATTTCGAAGCTCGATGATGCATATTGTACACTTTTTCTCCCCCTGCTTCCCAAAACCAAATACTGAATTGAATGAAGTTCAAAGAGTAGTAGGAATATCTGCGTGCTTTGGTGCTAGGAGTCCAGCCTAGCACGAGGTAGCACCCACTACCGCACCAGTGTGAGGACTGGGGTGTGGTAAGAGGTCAGGTTGAGCTCAGATGAAAGGTATCTTACCCTCTTTCAAAAGTGATCTATTTCGTCTCTTAGTTAAGTGCTTTGTAGAATTGCAGCCCCTCTCTGTTGACTTGATCTGAGTCAGTTCTGACAGATACAGAAATGGGTTTGTGTATTTAAATTTGAAATCCACTTTTTAATTGAATCATTCGTTTTCAGTCTTTTTCCTATGCTTGTGGGTTGTTTGGTTGATTTTTTAATATATAACCAAGTAATACTTGACATGGGCAGCTAAATTTACCCAGGACTTACAACATCGAAATAGGCTGATACTTTCAGACATAAGAGGTACAGCAAACTTTGCAATGAGAATGTCATTCCCTCTCAGTTACTTGACAAATGGAAGGGACAAAATCAAAAGACCTCTTTTGTGTAGGACATGAATATTTACAGGTCGTGTAATAGTAGAGACTAAGCCCTTTGTAAACCATTTCCTGGACTGTGGGGAAAAAAAAAAGGAACTAGAAAGAAAACAAGCATGGTGGGTTTGTTTGCAGTATAATGTATCTACATGCCAAAAACCAGATGATTTAATTTTTGAGTTTCTGAGGATTGAAATGTTTACGTTGTGTCTTCATCCAGATTCAAGATCCAGCCCGTATTATGGCTGGCAGTGGGTCCAGATCAGGACCATCCAGTGGGTTATCCATGAAATCACAGCTTCAGATCACTGGTAAGCCTTTTGAAAGGAAATCTCTCTTCTGGTTAGAAACATAGAAGTGTTTTCTTTCTCACAATAAATTGCAAGTCACTAGTATGTTGTATTTTGGGGACTTTGGGGTTGCACAAAACCCAAGAAAAGTTGCATAGTAAAAGGTGACTTGGCATCATTACTTGACAGCTATTTTATTCAGGATTTTATCTAAAATGCATAAAAAAAAAGGAGTAACTGTTTTTAAATGCTGTTAAGTAAATTGTACAGAACAGTCCTCTGAAATGTAATCCTGTATTATGATACTGCTTTCAGTTAACACTTGACATAATACCAAATCCAGCATTTACTCTTAACAATCTCAAGCTAAGTGAATGTAAACTGCTGTTCATTAAATCTGACTTATTGCTTCTCCCTTGTGACATGTTTTTGTGGCCACCGTTATAAAGGAGCTTTAATAAACATATTGGTAAGAATACTGATCACCTGTAGATTACATTGGAATGGATTTGCCTGCCATGCTTTGCTTTTTCAGTGCCCCACCAACAGAGCAGCTGCTGAAACTCAATTCCCAAGTTTTACTCACTGTAACAAACTTTACTAAAGCATAAAGGCTGAAGCCTGGGCATATGAGATCTGTGGATGTAGACAGGTCTAGGTTTAGAAGCATCAAGGGTATATTTTGAATGCTCAGCATGGAAGATCTGTGGGTATATGCAGACATTTCACAAAGTTGGTATTATGGGGATGAAAAAGAATTGTCAAAAATAAGATGGGAAAGCTTTAGCTAGAAAGAAGGTTGGAATTGGGTAAGTTGTACTGGTTCTAGCTGTCACCTTGAGGTCACAAGCTTGTTTTTTCTCAGTGGGCTGTGACTCTTTAAGAGAAAACTTGTTCCTACATGTTGATACTGGAGAGAAAAAGATAAAGAGGTTTGGAAGGGGATATTTCCTTTACATAGCTATCTAAGGCGTACTCTGTTAAAGACCTGTGACTCACATAAAGAAAGTAAAATGAAAGAAATGGCTTTGTTTAGAAATTAGACTGTTAAGATATTTGTGTGGTTCTCAGTTTGTGAGAAGCTGAGCCATAGTCTGCAAGCAGACTATTTCCTGTGCAAGCAGGAGTTACTTTATCTGTAAACACCACCTGCCCTACCCTCAGCTCCCTGTTCCACTGTCTTCACTAGAATTAAATCAACTTTCAGGTTGTCTGGTTGAGAACAAACCTTGAAAGTAGGTAAAAGACTGCTGATTTGTGCTGCTTCAAAGTAGGTCTTGATGTCTTTGAGATAGCAATGTTAAGGCATGAAGTGCTGTAGTATAGAAGTACTGGAGACATGAGGGGAAGGGAAGGGGAGTTATTTGTGAGAATTAATGTTAGCTAACTGGAGTTAATTTCTGTAAGATGTCTTTAATAGAGAAAGAGTTTCCCTTGAGAGCAGTTCAGAGCAGTTTATACTAAGCTACTTGTCTAAATCTCTAAAGGAGCAGACTATAAAGGGAATCTACGTAGATTAGCCATATGGGCTTGAATTAGTCTTTTTTTAAGGATGTAGTGCAGCTGAGGTAAGTGACGAAAACCCAGGAGACCAAGTTGTTATTTGTTAGAACAGAGTGGACTTCACTGCCCAATTGGAATTATCTTAAGTACTGAAAATTGTCTTAAATACTGGCTTGTGAGTTTAGTGTTATGAAGGAACCAAAGAACACTCCTGATCCAAGAGCCAAAGGTCAGGGGTAGGCTGGTGCATACACATGCTGCTTTGCCTATATGGAGGCAGCATAGCCATGGTTGTTTGGAAAGACAGGAGTGTTACAGTCAATGATGTTGAGTGTTTAAAAACCAAACAAACCGAAAATCAAACCACCAAAAAAAACAACCAAACAACCAAAACACCAAGACATATGTGCCTGTTTATGTTCATCCCCATTCCTGTCCTGTGTGTTGTCCCATGTATTCTGTCCGTCCCCACCTCAAACCTCTAGAGCAGCAAGTCAAAGAATCGTATCTTAGAGAGTGGTTTGTGTTGGAAAGGACCTTAAAGCTCATCCACTTCCACTTCCAACCCAGTGCCACGGGCAGGGATGCCTTCCACTAGAGCAGCTTGCTCCAAGCTGCGTCCAACCTGGCTTTGAACACTGCCAGGGATGGGGCAGCCACAGCTTCTCTGGGCACCCTGTGCCAGCACCTCAGAACCCTCACAGGGAAGAACTTATGCCTAAGAGCTCATCTTAATCTCCCCTCTTGTCAGGTTAAAGCCATTCCCCTTGGCCTGTCCCTACAGGCCCTTGTAAAAAGTCTCTCTCTAGATTTCTTGTAGGACCCCTTCTAGATCAGTAGAATCGTAGAATAGTTAAGGTTGGAAAGGACCTTAAGATCATCAAGTTCCAACCCCTTCCATGGGCCGGGACACCTCACACTAAACCATCTCACCCAAGGCTCTGTCCAGCCTGACCTTGAACACCACCAGGGATGGAGCATTCACAGCTTCCCTGGGCAACCCATTCCAGTGCCTCACCACCCTAACAGGAAAGAATTTCTTCCTTATATCCAATCTAAACTTCCCCTGTTTAAGTTTGAACCCGTTACCCTTTGTCCTGTCACTGCAGTCCCTAATGAAGAGTCCCTCCCCAGCATCCCTGTAGCCCCCCTTCAGATACTGGAAGGCCGCTATGAGGTCTCCACGCAGCCTTCTCTTCTCCAGGCTGAACAGCCCCACCTTTCTCAGCCTGTCTTCATATGGGGGGTGCTCCAGGCCCCTGATCATCCTCGTGGCCTCCTCTGGACTTGTTCCAACAGTTCCATGTCCTTTTTATGTTGAGGACACCAGAACTGCACACAATGCTCCAGGTGAGGTCTCACAAGAGCAGAGTAGAGGGGCAGGATCACCTCCTTTGCCCTGCTGGTCACGCTCCTTTTGATGCAGCCCAGGATACGGTTGCTTTCTGGGCTTATGTTCATTTTCTCATTGACCAACACCCCCAAGTCCTTCTCCGCAGGGCTGCTCTGAATCTCTTCTCTGCCCAACCTGTAGCTGTGCCTGGGATTTCTCCAACCCAAGTGCAGGACCTTGCACCTTGTCATGGTTAAACCTCATGAGGTTGGCATCAGCCCACCTCACAAGCGTGTCAAGGTCCCTCTGGATGGCATTCCTTCCCTCCAGGGTATCAACCGAACCACACAGCTCGGTGTCATTGGCAAACTTGCTACGGGCGCACTCAATCCCACTGTCCATGTCACCGACAAAGATGTTAAACAAGACGGCTCCCAACACCGATCCCTGAGGGACACCACTCATTACTGGTCTCCAGCCGGACATTGAGCCATTGACCACAACTCTTTGTGTGCAGCCATCCAGCCAGTTCTTTATCCACGAAGTGGTCCATCCATCAAATTGATGTCTCTCCAGTTTAGAGACAAGGATGTCATTGGGACAGTGCTGAATGCTTTGCAGAAGTCCAGGTAGATGACATCAGCTGCTCTACCCCTGTCCATCAGTTCTGTAGCCCCATCATAGAAGGCCAACAAATTGGTCAGGCAGGATTTCCCCTCAGTGAAGCCCTGCTGGCTGTCACCAAGCACCTTGTTGATTTTCATGTGCCTTAGCATGCCTTCCAGGAGAATCTGCTCCAAGATTTTGCCAGGCATGGAGGTGAGACTGACTGGTCTGTATTTACCTGGGTCATCCATTTTCCCCTTCTTGAAAATGGGGGTTATATTTCCCTTTTTCCAGTTGTCGGAAACTTCACCTGGCTGCCATGATTTTTAAAAAAATGAAACTCAGAATTTGCCTATAGCTTTTCTGTAAGTTTGCATTGATACAGGACACTTAAACTTATTTTTCTTAATGATGTTTTTTTCACCAGAAGTGGTGGCAGTTTTCCATGATTCCTTAGTGAGGAAGACAGAGCATGTTTTTAGCTTTTTAACAAGCAAGTGTAATGAACTCCTGTAATTCTTTTGGCTGGTGATAGGATGATGTTGTAGAAGATATTTTCTACTTTCAACACCTAAGCCCTTTTGTGGATCTTATACTGATTATTATTAATTATACTGTCTGATCCTACGGAAGTGCTGTTGCATGTTTTAGGCATATGTGTGAGCTGTAGCATCATATAAAATGATCTGGAATGCAAGAGCATTTTGTCCATCTAATGTTGGTTGTTTTTTCTTGAATAGTGTTGTCAGGCATCAGTGACTTGATACTTGAATACTGAAGCACACAACTGAAAAATACTGTTTGCAATTGAAATCTTACTGAGTAAATTACTTTTTTTTTTTTCTTGACAGTTATTTCAGCAAAACTCAAAGAAAAAAACAAATGGTTTGGACCCAGCCCTTACGTGGAAGTCTCCGTAGATGGACAGTCAAAGAAAACAGAAAAATGCAACAATACAAACAGTCCAAAGTGGAAACAGCATCTTACAGTGTAGGTTTGATGGTTTTGTTTTCCAGTTTACTAGAGCAAAGTTAATGCAAATGACAGTGGACTTCAGGTTTGTGTTTTTAAGGCAGGCCTTCAGTGTTACATGAAGGCGAGACATTTGTGTTAACTTCTGGAACAAATTATCTTAGAATCATACATCACAGAATCACAGACTGGTTTGGGTTGAAAGAGTCTTAAAGTTCATCCAGTTCCAATCCCCTGCCACAGGCAGGGACACCTTTCACTAGACCAGGTTGCTGCAAGCCCTGTCCAACCAATACTGATACCAATTTGCCTGTTGTAAGGCTTCTCAAAACTCAAGGGAGCACAAGGGGCAGGTGAATACTTTATCTCTGAGAGCAACTTTCTAGGAAAAAAAATTTGTGAGTCCATTCTGTAGTATGAGCTCTCTTATGATGCTTGTTGTTCTGCTGTTGCCAGAATACTTTTAAGAAGGACAAGTTAAATATCTAGGCTTTTTGGTTTCTCTGATCACTGGGAGAGCTCCATTATTCCACAGGATATGCCTTATTCACATGCATTTTCTCACCTGCCATCATCTTGCTACAGAAGATTTGGTTAAATTTAGCAGTTTTGAAATGAGCATGTTTTGATTTGGCTTGTTTTGCAGCTAGAGGGAGGAGGATGTGAGTTACTGCTGTGACAGAAAATCTGTGTGCATGTGTTTCTTCTCCAGTAGGGGCTTTCCCAGTACATTACTGCTGGCATAGGTGTGTGGAGTGGAGAGTCTGACCACATAGGTAATCCTTGATCAAGGGCTTCCAGGTTTAGGGAGTGACACTGCTGGTGGCTTTTTCTAGGAGCAGAGATCAATAAATTCAGACTGTCTGTGTTTGGCAGAGGCTGCAGTATTGTGGTTTTATGACCTTATCAGCCCACAAAATTTTTCAGGGGGAACTGAGGCTCTTGTTTGGTCTATGTGGAGGCTGACGTTGTGGCTGGTTGTAGTGTGTCTGCTCTCTGGAAGGTATCTTTCCAGTTTATAGCAGCATGTGTTGAATGAAATTCAGATTGTTGTATCACTAAACCAAGTAAAAATGTGAGAAAAGCCTCAGGGAAGTGAAAGGGGTTAAAAATAAATGGTTGGATTCTTTGAATTACTTGGAATAAAGAGAAACTGTTGTGATAGTTTGGTCCATAAGGGTCTTTTTTGATAGTAAACCTGGAACCAATTCTCCAGCGACATAATCAAATTAGCAAACTGTAGAAGTAATGCATCCTGCTCCTGGAGATGGTGAGGGGAGTTTATGAACTGTGAAGTCATGGGAGAGATAGTGTGTTCTTCTGGTCTCAGGAAATGCATTGTGAAGCCAGAAGTACACTAGTAAAATGCTAAATACTTTTGTATACATTCCTACTTTGTCAGAATACAACGTTAGTATGTGCCAGCTTATGGGGGGAGCAGTCATTCTAAAAATAATTTTGAGCATTTCTGAGTACTTCACGTTTTATGGGGTGTCCTAATATGGGGCTTTTGACAAGGGTCTGTAGGGACAGGACAAGAGGGAATGGCTTTAACCTGCCAGAGGGGAGATTGAGATGAGCTCTTAGGCAGAAGCTCTTCCCTGTGAGGGTGCTGAGGCACTGGCACAGGGTGCCCAGAGAAGCTGTGGCTGCCCCATCCCTGGCAGTGTTCAAGGCCAGGTTGGACACAGGGGCTTGGAGTAACCTGTGGCAGGGAGTTGGAACTGGGTGATCTTTAAGGTCCCTTCCAATACAAACCAGTCCGTGATTCTGTGATTTTCTTCTCTTATAACCTGTACAGAAAGCAAATGCGTCTTCCCACTGCGTGAAAAATTCTCACATCGGGGTACGCAAATGCTGAACACTCGTGAAATGTGAACCTGCAAGAATCAGTCTGGTTTTTATAATCCTGGTTACACTCAGATGCTAATTGTGAGCTGATAGCTTTTCTGTAGCTATTTCCTTTGAAATAGTAATAGTAAAAAACATATTTTCTGAACAGCCTTGCAACAGTCTTGTATTTAAGTGACAGCCTGCATACTAGGATGTGATAGAAATGGTGTGATGTTAACCACTGCTGTTTCTTTGGTTTTCAGTGATTTTAAGTAGCAGTAGACTGGTCAGTTCATCCACTTTCCCTGCCAACAAATGGCCTTACTCAGTGCTTAACTTCTTCTTTTCAGAATTGTCACTCCTGTAAGTAAATTAAACTTTCGAGTCTGGAGCCATCAAACTTTAAAATCTGATGTCCTTCTGGGAAGTGCTGCTCTGGATATCCAAGAGACTTTGAAATCAAACAGTATGAAACGTAAGTGCTGCGTGCAGCTCTGTAGATGGCTTGTAAGGATTCCTTTTGTGGCTGCAGGCTGCATTTATGAGCTTCCTTCCACTTTTTCAGTGTGGAATATTTCGTTATAGACAGTCTGCTATGATGCCATTGAAAACCTGGTGTTTTTCACTTTACTGGTCTGTGCAAGAGGGAAAGCCTAGTTAAAGAAAAATGTTTCCTTTTATATAGCTGAAAAATCAAACTGAGATCTTCTTAATGTTAGGAAATGTATAAAGTTATTTTTGTTCTAAATAGTTTTTCATGCATTTCAGAAGTAGTTGGCTTTTAGGAACTATGTACATCCTGGGAAGGTTGAAAGAAATGTGGAATTCTGCACCCCTGCTACAGAATTTCTGTTGCTATGGCATAAAGCTTTGTGCTGTCACACTTAAGTTCTGTCCTTTTAAAGAAGTGTTTGCTTCTGAGCCTCCAGATGTGGGCATTATAAATGCAGCCTGTTGATAGCAGTGTAATAAGGTGTTGTCTTGCCAGAGTGTTACTGCCCTGCTGAATCTGGGTGAAAATTGCCCAAGGGGACCTGCATTGTGGTGTATGACACCAGATACCCTGCTGTAGTCACTGCATTTGTGTTTCAAACCATTTCATCAAGGACTGAAAAGCAGTTATTTACCCTGAAAATACCTTTGGTCTGGGGATATGATGCAAAATCTTCATGTTCTAAATGTGAATATTGATGTCCTTAAATAAATGTGAAATATTTTAATCAGGAAATAGAATTGATACCTGCTCCATGTAGGGATAAGGTGAATTCCATTTCCTAACTACAGGTTTTTGAAGGCAGGTGTATTAATTGCTTTAGAACTGTGAACAGAAACATGAGACTCAATCTCTGCTGTGATGATAATCCTTTCATTAGCCAACAACAAGCTTATGCTTCAATTTTCTCCTTTTTATAGAAATAGTAACTTTTTCCTGACATCTGGAAATGATTAATTCTATCACAAAACCCAGAAAATGTTATGGAGAGACAGAGTAGTAGTGCTGGGGTTTGTTTTGGTCTCTTTTTCCCCTCAATCACTGTGTTCTAAGAATGGCTTCTTGAATAAAATGTACTTTTTTGTCATGCAGTAAGATAAACCCCTGTTCTTCTCTGTACCTTTTCAGTTGAGCAGGTAGTGGTGACATTGCATCTTGTTGGTGACAGAGAGCCAGCAGAAGTAGTAGGAGATTTGTCTGTCTGTCTAGATGGCATGCAGGTAGATCCAGAGCTCCTAACCAATGGTGATGCCTCAAGTACAAGAAGTAAGTAATTTTCAATTCAAATGTCTTCTACATACATCTGGTATACAGAGGGGTTATTTTTTTTCTGGAGGCCTTAAGACAATGTTTTAATAATAACAGCAGTGGTTTCTATAACTTCCTGTTTGTAGAGACCAGAACTCTTATGCACATCTATTTGAGGTGGATTCATAGTCCATAATGAAGATTTTCAGCCTTACTGTAATGAAAAGAAGATCAACATCTTTATTTTTGGGGGCTTTATTAACATATCTAGCAATTACAAATTGTAATGAAACCCTCAGCTTCCCTGAATGTTTAATAACTTCAGGGGAATAAACAGAAAAGTATATAAAGGAAGTTAATCTCATCATCATCATCAGTACTCTGCTCACTGGGAGACTTGGGTTTATATTTGTTTTTCTTAAAATATCTCATTTAAATAAATGTTTTCATAGACTTTGTTCCCTGTGGAGTGCTGCAGAGAGGGATCCACTATTCTGTTTAGTTGGTGCCTTCAGTTTCAGATAGTTAGTTTGAGTTTTAAATGAAAATCTTGAATACATGTAAAAATGTGGAATTGCATTAAAATAAAAAGTAACGGGGTTTAATTCCATTGGCGCAGGACAGGAAATGGAGCATTTCTGTGGGTATTGTACATTGCAGAGTAGAAACAGATAAGAGGTTGTTTCTCCAGAAGGCAGCATTGGAGGGACTGTGCCCTGCAGCAACTGGCTAGGCAGCCATTTGGCAATTTTTAGGCTTCTGTGATTTTTTTAAAGCACTAGAAGACATTGCTTTGAGATTCCACCAGAGTATCATAGGAAAATGGAATTAACACATGAGCTCTGTGACCATTATTTCTTAAAGTGTTCTTTGCATCTTGTTAAAAAGATCAATCAGACAATCTGATTTGTAAGTAAAAACCAATGCTGGGTTATGTGGGACTTGTAGAGCAGGGCTGAGGTGCGTTGATGTGATGTTGTATGAAGGTAACAGATACTCCTCTTCTGCAATACCTGGTTTTCTTCTGTGCTTTCTTCCATTTCCTGAAATTCACCGACTGAGAAAAAGGTGCTAGCGAGTGAAAAAAGGCACGCAGGCAATGGAATTGAGTACTGTCACAGTTTTGGCCTTGACAGTGAAGACAGACATTGATATACCAAGCCAGAAGTTCAACAGAGAGTTTTTGCGTAATCAGGGCACTGAAACACATGGGGAAAGAGTTAAATCTTAAAGTAGTCTTAACATGTTCTTATTGTACAGGCTAAAGGCACCTGCAGGCAAATACATTGTTTAAAATCACTTCCGTGCTGAGCTTGCTAACAGCACATGATGTTGGTCTTTACGTGTCTTTGCCTTAGGTCTGTGCACAGCTCCTATCAGAATTGATAACTGACTTCTTTGTTAACATTTGTTTAACTCTGTGGAAATAAAGTATTTGTGCTGTCTACATGAATGAGCAGTTCTGTGCTACACATTCAAGCATTGCAAATGCTGGCACAAAAGGCAAATATTTCCAAGCTGGCTGAATAAGCACTTGCAAAACATTTGCAAATCTAGGCTGAGCTGCTATAATTCTGTTTCGAGTGCAGCCAGATTTTGTACCTGCTTGAATGATTTTATGCTAAATACTTTGCAGAAAAAGGGAAAGGTACAGGCTAGAGAGCCCCAGGAGACAAAGCTCCTGTGGTTGCTTGCTAGCAGCAAGCAGAGATAAGATTGTAGAGAAGTTCTTGCCCTTCTTGCTCTGCCTGTCGTTGTCAAAAGAGAATATGAAAAGTCAGCTCCACTTGAAGAATGATGAACACTGCTTTATACTGCTACAAAAACAGGAGTCACTTACTGAACTCTGCATATGTTTGGCAATTTTCATAAGGTCAAATGATAACCTGTTATTCCTTCCAGAAGGTGAAAATATTACAGTGGCAGTGGTTAAAAAAATATATATACACAGACAGACACATAAAGACATGCAAAGTGTGTACAGTTTTTAAATAAGACAGTAAATAAACAGCACATAGTGTATCATCTCCATATTTGAAAGAAATGTGAACATTATAAACTTGCTTTTTTTTCTTTAAATGATTCAGAATATTGCTTATACTTCTGTTGTCTTTTTCTTTCTGTTATTTAAGGTCCTACACAGAGTGATAGCTCCAAAGCAAGGAATGATACACGGTAAGACACTTTTCCTCTTGTTTTTTATCCTGCCTTTTAGTGTTTGCAGTTTTGAAAGAGGAATTGTATGTTCTGTAAAGAAGACAATCAAAAAACATCAGAGTATGCCCTATAACAATGAATATTAAAATCTGAGCATGTGCTAAACAAAAATACTGTACCGTTGTGCATTCACAAAAAAATCCCACTGGTGAGTAAAGGGCACTAGTTATTTTTGCACTGTTTTGTTTTATAGCATGGAGCTATCAGAATTATATTTAGCTTTGTTAAGAAGATCCCAAAAGCTCTAGCAGTTGCAGTGTTTTAAGGTCGATATCCGATTATGTACCCTGCTGTTTGGTAGGATAAAAGTGTGACCATACTTGATAGTGGATTAACCTGCAGTGAGCACCATGCCACTTCAATTAGTTCCCAGCACTACAAGCGTTTTAAGGATCTGCACAATGCACAACACTCGGGTGACATCTGGAGTGCTAAGTTAAATTCACTGTGTTTTCAATAGGTCATAACTCTTAGTTATGTTGGCTGAAGTGTTCCCATGAAAGCTTATTTTTGTTCTGCTTCCTTTTCATGCTCACTAAAATATTTCTGTGCTTGGGTGTTCAGAACGCCTGAGTCCATAATAGCATAACAGTAATAATAGCTGATTTGGGTTTAGTACCAACCAGTGGGGGTTTTGGTGTCACTAAAGCTCCATTTTGAGGATCGTGTAAGTGTACTGTAGAGATAGGACATGGGGTAATGGGTTTAAACTAAAACAGAGGAAGTTCAGGTTAGATATAATTAAGAAGTTCTTTACTGTGAGGGTGGTGAGGCACTGGAACAGGCTGTCCACAGAGGTGGTAAATGCTCCATCCCTGGCAGTGTTGAAGGCCAGGTTGGATAGAGCCCTGGGCAACATGGTCTAATGTAAGGCGTCCCTGGCCATGGCAGAGGTTTGGAAGTTGGTGGCCTTAAGGTCCTTTCCAACCCAAACCATTCTATGATCTGGAGTGTGCCTAGTAATGGCTATTGTTACATGTAGAATAATGTTTTGATATGCATTGATATACCTTAAGCCAACTGGTCAAATACACTCCAGATAAATGGTTACACTTTTGATTTCAGTGTTCAGACAGCAGCAATACAGTTTCTGGCACTGAGGTTACAGCTCTTCCAAACTTCAGATCACTCATGATTTGTGTATGTTTTCATAGTCATTTCTTCTGGGGTTGGTACAAATTACGTGAACCACACCTGGTGTAGAGAAAAAGCATTTGACCAACCCCAGTTCCTCTGCGGTTGGTGTGATACGGTATGAATTATGTGAACCACACCTGCTATAGAGAAAAATGATAATGAGGTCAAATGTACTTAATGTACGTGATTCTGCTTGATCTTCTGTGACTTGGGATTTACTTCAGTTTATCTGCTGGGGTTGATTTTGTGTACAGTTAAAGGAAAGTCATTCTGCAGGTACTGGGCTAAAACCTTAACCCATAGTTTCATTCCTGATGATCTCTCTACTTGACCTGCCAATCCACTTGGATTTTAGTTGGTAATCTTTTTATTTTGCTCAACATACTCTGAAAATAAAATGCTTTTAAATTAAAGGTGTAGATACCTGTAACTCTGCTTAAGATGCTACATCATAATAATATACTGCTAAGGAAAACTGAATGGCACAGAATGGGTAAATACTTCTATTTCATAATTCTTAAGTTTCTTAATTCTTGTAAAATTGAGAAGCTTATATTCATAACTGTTGGTCAAAACTTTAATGCTTAGTACTAAATTCTCCAGCCCTTTCCAGAATTCAGCTTAGGGGAAAAATTGTGTATGTGTAATAGTTTTCTAATGGAGCATTCTGTGTCCTCTGAGCATCTGCTAGCTCTGTGGAGCAACACACGCAGGCTGTTCTCAGGTCATGCTCAGCTTCTTATCTCATTAGAGACAGGTGGAATTCATGGGTGGAAATAGCTGAGCAGCAACATGCAGAGCCTGGGCCTAAAGGCAGGTGTATTGAGTTGGGAAATGAAAGAGGAGATTTCAGTGGCAGATGTTACATACATCTATTTCACAACCTCTTTATCAGTTGAGGTTTCATACACATCAGGAGATAAACTTAGCATGCTTACACAGATGTATAGGTTTCTATTATTATTATGAATGTAAGAGTCTAATCTAGTCGTAACTGTTAGGTTCTAGTATCTTTCATAAAGTTTAAAGTCATCCATACACTATTAGAACAGTTCTTGTTTCTGTCTTTTCCTGCAAAAGGACTAACTCAAATGGCCTTGAAAGCTGTGAAGATGCTTCTCCCAGTGAAAACAAGACTGTTAATGGCAGTGATTCTCCATTACTCACAAATGGAAGCTGCAAACCTTCAAGACCTCCGAGGCCTGCCAGACCACCTCCACCCACGCCCCGAAGACCCACTTCACTAGCCGGTATGTGTGCTAGGGGCAGGCAGTCATTTCAAAGCTGCACACTCTTTGGGTGAGCCTAGCAGTTTGATGCTGACTTTTAACGACATTTTTCGTGGTAAATTCCTTGGCAGATAACTTCAGAAGGACTATATTTTAGCTTGCATTCGGTACATATTGTTTCATCAATGTTCTTATTAGAAATTTCTTGCTTCCGTGTCTGCTAAGTAACGATTGCAGTGGTGCTGCCACATGTAATGGAGCTGAGACAAAAAGAACGCAAGTGAATGCTATTACAGCTCTAAAATATCCACTGAGTTTGAGATGAAATCTACTGAAGGGCTCACAAAATTGTCTCAAGCTGATAATACTGGGTTTTGAAATACTAGTTACTAGTTTCTACAAATTAAGCTAGTTTCTGTGAAATAGCAGCACTTAAAACATTCATTACTCTCTTGCACTCAGATAGGTTGTTTGTTTTTTTTTTTTTAATGTTTTATTCTCTGATAATTTAAAAACTACAAAACTTTAGTTCTGAAAAAGTTAGTTGATGTTTTTAGGGTAACTCCTTCAGCCTCATACACTGCAGTCTTCCAGCAGTCTCATTATTACAGTTGATAAATGCTGAGTCTGGATGGGAAACTGTAATACAGTAATGATGTTAAAAGATGAACCCAATGTGGGTCAGTAGTAAGGCCTGACTTGTATACAACCTTTAATCCCACCCACCAAAAGGCATTAAGAAAAAAAAAAAGAAAATGTTTAAAGAATATTTTGCCCTCCCATTCTGGTAATTTCTTTCCATGCGATACCAAATCTCTTCTTCAAAATTTTATGCTTATGATCATTTAAATTATTATTCAAAATAATAAATGGAAAATAGTGAGCTCATCAATGCAAGAAAGTAGTTTTTTGTTTATAGTCATTTAGTGTTTACAGGATGCAGACAGCTTACTTTGGTAAATACTACCTATTCTATCAGAAACATCAAAATCCTGCCCTTGATAGCAGTTCTTGGATTAAAGCATCTTTATGAAGTGAGACAAAATTGCTTTTGAATTAGTGTTTGTGTGAAGTGTGCAATGTGGATGTGTGTGGGCTTTGAAATACCAGTTCTTGCGTGTTTACTTTTGTGATTTACAACCTCTAAAATAGATTGGTGATAAATACCAGCTAAAGGTGCTTTATCTTCTGTCTTTGATATCTTTGACATTGTAGCAAGTGCAAATGGTCCTTCAACCGCATCCACGGAGAACGATGGGGCCAGTGCAGGATCACTGGCAGGTCCAGCTGCAAGTACCTCTTCCGAGCAGAGCCCTGAGGGGGCAACAGCAGGGGCAACAGCGGCAACAACAACAGCTCCTGCAACTGCTGCACTCGCCACGCCTCCAGTATCTAGACAAATCCAGCCAGTAAATCCTCCACCTCAGGCACTTACTACAGTCAGTCAAGGTCCTCTTCCACCTGGGTATGACTATTATTATTATTATTATGGTGATGATGGTGTTTCTGGCTTACTTTATTTTACTTACAGCAGGTAAATCAATATTACAAAGTATTTATAACATCTGCCATTTGCTGCGTAACAGAAATCCTTCCCTCAGTACTAATTGGAGGTTGTCATAATTGTTTTGTCTGGTAGGCCTTCTGGTGTGGTTTAGTCAAGAAAAGAATTAATCTTCTGGATATCTTTGATACTTGTCATATGTTCCCATGCCAATGAAATACAGAAGTTTTAGTGTGACAGCTTGTTGTCTTTAAGTTAGAATGAAGTCAGGTATGTAGAGGAAAAGCTACTATTGCCTTGCATATTCTGCAGTATATCCTGAAGTTTTGGACTTTATACTGCAGTTCTTGGAAGTAGTACAGGCACCATTTGTGTTACAGGCTCTTGTGAAATTTGCTAGATGGATGGTTTGTTGCTGTCACTTAGATTATAAACTTTAAACAAAGTTTCTGAACTCTTTGAGAGATGGAAAGCAAAAGCTTCCCAATGTGAATGGTGTAATTGGTGAAATAGCTGCCTTAATTTGCAGGCAGTTGAATCAGAAAGTAGGAAAGGGCTGCATTGCCTCTCTGCCTTACAGGGAAACCGAAATATAAAAGCAGTCTTGAAAACACTGATTGTTGCTTGACCATGTGATTTCAACAGAAATGGCAGATTAGCATGCTTTTGTTCCTGTGGTGTTACCTCTGATACAAATACAGGTCTAAGGCAGTATCACAAATGCTGCATATGCAGAAAATGTGACCAGTGAACCCTTATGATGAACTCTGCAGAGTTGCATATTTTGAGGATTTAAATTGAATTAATGTTACTCTGAAAGGGGATTCTGCTCTACAGATGAGGATATTCAATGGTTTATTGATATATTTGATATTGAATACAAGTCTTTGCTTGGCTGCTTGCTAAAACTGTATATGTAGGCATGAACTTCAGCTTAAATTTCCCACAAACTGAAGGTGGTCACATGAAATGCTTTTGTGTTCTAGTTGACACGAATTACTGTTGCTATGACCATTGTACCACATTGTACAGCGTTTTGGTGCATCTTGTGAAGCGTGTGCGAGTTTCAAGCATTATATTTAGAAATAAGCATTTTATGAAAACAAGCATTTCTCATCTTTATACTGAAGATAAATGGTTGGATCTGGAGCAGATAAAAATGCTGTTTTGTTTTTCAGTTGGGAGCAAAGAGTAGATCAACATGGTCGAGTGTACTATGTAGATCATGTTGAAAAAAGAACAACGTGGGATCGCCCAGAGCCTCTTCCTCCAAGGTGAGCCAGAAGAAGTCACAGGATGTCAGGATTTTGCAGAAATTGACAGTTTACTAAAGCTAGAAAGCACATTTGTAAAGAGAGATGTGAACCTAGTGCAAGCAGTTGCTCCAGGTTGTCTCCAAGGAGTGTTGCAAAAAAAGCATAGTACGCAGCATGGAGAAGACTTAAAACTCAAAAGTAACAGAATCTGAGTTTTCTGTCAAAGGTTAAGCAAGTGCATCTTTACTGAGAAATGGAATTAAGTTAAAGACAGTAGACATCCCCAACTGTAAAAGAGAATCAAACCACAGAAAGTATTTTGGGATTGAGGTAGCTATCAGTTTGAGCAAGAATGCCCTTGGGTGCCTCTTTATCCTGAGGCTACTGTTTGCAGTCCTTTGAGTCTCTCCCAGGATTCCCAGCTGCTAATTTACTGTACTCTTATAAAGCTTTGGTGATGATTTGGTTATTATATTTGGTTATTTGGCTTTTTGAGCTGTTGGCATCAGAGCAGCCAGGGTTGTTAGCCTCTACATGGAAGCAGTTTTACTCTGATGCCTTTCATTCATACTCACATGGTTCACACACTACACAGAATTATGAAGTAAAACCATATGAAATAGTGAAGAGAACTTGATACTAAAGAACAAAAACTGGCAGACAGTCTCGTAACGGGAACCCACTTTTCATAGTCAATGTATTTTGAACTCTGAGAGGTTTGACTAGTGATTCAGGTGTTAGCATTTTCATTCAAGTTTTATCATTAGTACTGATTTTATCTGAACTGAAAACAATATAAAAAAAAAAAGAAATAAAAGAACCAAACCAAAATCCAATGCCCACACCTCCCTTTTCCATCAGGTCAGAATGTACAGCCCAAACTGTCAGAGGGCTTGCTGCCTTTTAGGAGAAGCCAGCAGACCATAGTCATATGGGTTGGGCAGCATAAATGCAGTAATGACAGTATAGTATTGTCAGTGGTTTGTGTAGCTCTTAAACTGTTTCAAAAAATCCTTAAAGTCCAGTAAACAGAATGAGTCTGTCTTAGGATAGTATGCAACAGTAAAAGTGGTTCCCTTCAAACAATTTTAGCTCTTTCATACTTTTAGTAGAGGGTAAAAGGGAAGAAAAATGCCTGTTGATGAGCCTGTGCTTTATATCCACTTCCAACATACTGCCTGTTGCCTAAAAGTGCTTCTGAGCCCTTAAAATTGTCTGACTTTGAGAACTCTTGCTTGTAATTCTTTTAAAAGCTGGGAGCGACGAGTTGACAACATGGGGAGAATTTATTACGTTGACCACTTCACAAGAACAACAACATGGCAGAGACCAACGTTAGAGTCTGTCCGGAATTACGAGCAGTGGCAGCTTCAGCGCAGTCAGCTTCAAGGAGCCATGCAGCAGTTTAACCAGAGGTTTATATATGGGGTAAGGAATATAATGGTGACTGGAAAGGTTGAGAGGGGCATCTTTTCAAATTTTCAACCCATCAGTCTCTTGCATATTGGAAGTGTATTTGGGGTTTGGCAATGCTTATGGGTGACTCTTCCCCATAAAGTCACTGCACTTTATTATGGTTTATTCTTTATGATAATATAGTTATCTTTGTGTGTGTAGCATAGCAGGAGGTACTAATTGATAACCTTTGTTCATGTCCTCACAATGACTGCAAGCAGCACATGCAGTGTAATGGTTTTTATTTGTCAGCTGAATATAGGTGGTGTTCTTTGATAAAGTTTATGTACAATATTGATAAAAGCCATTGGTTCAAAACAAACTACAGCTTGGTAATAAAGCTGGTTTGTTTGTATTATGTCTTGAATTGACTTTGACAAAGACCTGGAAAGTAAGCAAGCTCACAGGACATGTACTTCTGTTTTGGGTATAATCACAATAATAATAATAAGCACAATGAATGTTACGAAAGCAGGGAAACTGAAAATAATCTTTCCAGAACCTTAAATCCATTGTTTACCTCTGATGAATAGCAGACTTAAGGTAACTCCAGCTCATACTGCTAGTTTATCAAGAATGGTGTATGTTCTAAATTTGGTGTATGTGTAGAGAATAAAAATGGACCTCATAAATGGTGGTAGGGAGGAGTGTGCTGAGGGCAGGACTGAAGAGGGTTGCTTTCTGATTGTTTTGGTCCTACTGTACTAATTTCCCTCTCTGTATGCAGGGGCGCTAAACAAAGAATAATTATTTTCTTGGCACTAGAGTTAATGGAGCATGCCAAGGGCTGCAAAATAGGCCCTCTCTGTGGAGAAAAATAAACTGTTGGCATCTTACCTTATTTGTAACATTAACAAAATGCATTTGCTTCAATAATTCATGATGCCTATGGTAGAACATCTGGAAAGCAAATGACTAGTCATTAATGCACCATTTGTTTGTGTGACTTGCAGAACCAGGACTTTTCATCGACACAGAGCAAAGAGTTTGATCCTCTTGGCCCTCTGCCACATGGATGGGGTAAGACTGACTTGCAAGTGTTTTGTAATGCAATGTAATTAAACAATAAAGCATATTTCTGCCAAATTAGTTTGTCAGCTGTTCTAGGCTCTTAAAATTAATCAAATGTGCTGTTAGAACAGAGTCCTGACAAGGATGTGCAGTTCTAAAGTGGATTAGAAACCATAAAGTATTCTGGTTTACTCCCTTTCTCAAGGGAAGTAATAGCTGCTTTCACACCGTCATCCTTTTTTTACGGCTGTCATTAGGCAGGGTTCCTGCTCCCCTCCATCCCTTTCCTGCCAAGTCAGACTCCACATCCCCTCTAAATCAGACTGCCAAATTCTCACTCCAGTCCAATTTGTGGAGCCTTTTCTTATTGGTCTGAAAATCTAACTAATTTCTGATGTGGCTATGAAGAAGATACAAGAATGCAGATTTCATGATACATAAGCAAAGTTCTCAGAGTTAGGTAATTTAAAGCAAGTAATTACTTGGCAGAAGTAGACCTGGGGTTTTGGCTCTGGTTTTCAAACAGAACTATTGCTATACTTGTGCATTGTGGCACATATATAATATTTCACAGAAAGTTCTTTAGGCTGCTGTTACCTAGAAAACAACAAAACTGAGTTTCTCAGTGTGTTGAATTCCACCATCAGTGTAGCTTATAGACAAGTGTCTACTTTCCAGACTTCTCCTGTAAAATGAAGCATTTTGCCTGTTGTAGCCAGATTTTGGCCTGAAGATAGAGGCTGTGGCTGGGTCTGTTGACTGATTTTATTTATTTTATTTGATGTAGTCTCAGCAAAACGTTAATCAGATATTGTTTTTTATTGTCCCCTCCCCCTTTTGCATCTTTTCAGAAAAGAGAACTGACAGCAATGGCAGGGTGTATTTTGTCAATCACAACACACGGATCACTCAGTGGGAAGATCCCAGGAGTCAGGGGTAAGAAATGAGTTGCAGCTTTGTGTAAGTCTGGAATGAAAATGTGGCAAAGTAGCAAGAGACCTAGAGCTAGGAAATGCTGCCCACAACCGAAGTACTGACTGTCCTACACACTGCAGGCAGCCTGTTGAAAGGTACTAACCAAAATGGAACTGTCAAAATATTACTTAGTAATGGCACTATTTCCAGGAAAGTCTTGGTCAATAGCAGTAAGTTCATTCCCCAGAACAGCTCCTACTTACTCTGAAACATGTGTCTAAACATTTGTATCATATGGGGTAGGATTTCTTTTATACAGTGATGGGTGGGATAGCGCAGAGGATCCTCAATAAGAATTTGCTTATTTCCTAGATAGTAAATAGCTAAGAGGCAGGAAGAAATAAAACTTGAAAAACTGCAGCCCACCACCTCACACCTTTTAAAAAGGTGAAGGGAGAGACAGAGAGAGCTTGAGGCGCTACTGAAAGTGATGGAGTACTGTTGATTTTGGGCTTTGGTCACCCTGAGTCTCTGGAGTAAGGCAGGTTATGAAATAAGGGTGAGGGATGTTCAATCCCAGCTCTTCCTGTTTGAACTGAAAACTTCCGTTTACTGAAGCAATTTCATCTGTTCTCCATAGAGGAGTAAGAAGGGGGATGGGGGAGAGAAAACCAAGTACATGTGGAGAGCTAATAGCTGTAGCCATAGGTGACAACTTTTACATCTCAGTCACCTCTGGGGCTGTGTGTGTGGAGAATACTCTTTAATACAACCCAACAACCATGTGTGCTGGCTTCACAGTTAGAAGCATGGTTCTACAATGTAATTCTGTAGAGAAAAGTCACTGTGTGAACACTTTGAAGTGATGATGCTCAGGTCTTCCAAATATATTGAAACCTATTTTTGCTTATACCAGACTTGAGTTGAAAGTTGTTGAATAATTCTAAAAGATCAATATTTGCATTTTCCTCTGTTTTTGCCATTCTGAAACTTTTTTGGGTGCCGTGATTGCACATGAGGTACCAAAAGCTGCCTAGTAAAATTAAGTCAGTTTTCAAGTAATAGCCTATAGTTAGAAGACAAAATTATGTTGTTTAATGGAGGAACATTGCTAAACCTTGCTGACATTTTTCTCTTAAACTTCCATTTGCCCTTACTCAAGGTAGTGCAGTCAAATAAGCTAATGTTTATTTGAACAGTCCTTTTGGCCTAATTGAGAACTCACATGAAAAATTGAGAGGGGGGAAAAAGGCAGAATAAATATTGAATGCAAAGTTTCTCAATCCGTAGCTTTTCTAGATCTGCCACAATTTTTACTGTGTCAGGTATTGCTGTAATGACTGAATGTATGAAGTTGATCAGTTACCATGTGTTTTTTATTGTATCCATAGTCAGTTAAATGAGAAACCCTTACCAGAGGGCTGGGAAATGCGATTTACTGTGGATGGTATTCCATATTTTGTGGATCACAATAGAAGAACCACTACCTATATAGATCCCCGCACTGGCAAGTCTGCTCTGTAAGTGTTTTTGACTTTTAAAGGCTTAGTGCCATGTTGGGTTCAGCGCTTGCTATTTTTAAAAGGTTTTTCTCTCTTTTTGTATGCAGGAAGTTTTATGTGTAGTAAGATTTGTTAATTTTCTGGGCTTGTTTCATCCACTGATAACTGCCCCTGAAGAAGGCAGTGTCTTGAACACTTGAGAATCCTTCTTGCCAAGTACTATACAAGATGTAAGGGTTGTGGAGGAGCTTCATCAGTATTGTTGATGACCAGATCCCTTCCTTCCAGTTACAAGTCTGCCTGTCTTTGACTTTTAGGGACCAGGATGGACTTAAAACCAGAATTTAAGTCCCAACTTTAACTAACTGAATGTTATCCCATCCTTATTGTTAGATTCTTCTTTACAGTTAATAATCGGATACTGTTTAAAAGTGGTGTGTGTACACTCCACAGTGGAGAAAATTTTTTTATAGTTTAACAACAAAAAACCACACCTCAAAATCAAAAAATGTAAATAAGAAGCTTCCAACTAGTTAGCACCTAAACCATACCATTGTATAACCAATACAGATGCAGGCATTTACTTATGTTACAAAACCACTTTTGAAATTCATTTGTTTGATCTCCTTTTGGTTCCAGAGACAATGGACCGCAGATAGCTTATGTGCGTGATTTCAAGGCAAAGGTCCATTATTTCAGATTCTGGTGTCAGGTATGGATTCATCACTTGGGAGTATTTGTTAGCATTTTTGGGTTTTGCTTACATGCTTTAAATGAACTCCTTTAATATCTTGCAAGTGAAGGTAATCAAACTACTTTAACATTAAAGGTGAGTTAAAGTAGGAAGGAGTAAATACAGGATGTATATAAACTCATAAAGTTTAAAGGTAGGTAAGCTAAGGCTTTGAAACTTCTAGAATAAAAAAAGTAGCTAAACTGATGTTTTCTTTTAAAGTTGGGGGGGGTGTTCAGAATAGTGCTTTCTGTTGTTAATAAGGGAATACAGGGAGATGCAGAATTTTTATAGTTAATATTACTTTCTGCACAAATATAGACATCTGGAAGAAAATGCAGGGCATATGACTCAGAGCTTGCATGTCTAAACATTGGAGAGTATGTGCTGTAACATCAGATTCCAGAGCGTCAGTCTTGATCCTCTAAACTCAATGTATATCAAGAGATAAAGTAACCTGGTATTGAGGAAAAAGTCTCCGGTTTGAATGTTCCAGTTTTCAAGAGTCAGTGAATTATCCTTTGAAAACCAGAATAGACTAGCCTAACTTTTCACTTTGAATGTGGCACAGAGTAACCTGAATTTTCTCAATTTTTAATTCTTTATTAAACTAGAATGTTATTGATCTTGACATTTTCTGCTGTCTTGTAAGAGTATAGTATTTGAACCTGTTGTAAGCAGGCTCTAGAGACATGTATATCTCACTGCAGATATACTCACTGTAGTGGAAGCAATTTCTTGGAGTAAATTAAAACAATTCCTGGGTTTGTTTTATGTGGATTAGTAAAATTCAACTGTACTTCCTAAGGCAATATATACTACAATTATTAACTACATTAATTATTAACTACTTCCTAAAGCAATATATACTACAATACAGTTAACTACAAATAACAGTACAAGCACAGTATTAAAAACGTCAAATGATTGTATACTTCACCTCTGAAAATTTCATTTCAGCAACTGGCAATGCCACAGCACATAAAAATTACAGTGAGCAGAAAAACATTATTCGAGGATTCGTTTCAACAGGTATTGTATTAAAACTTGTTAGTAGTGGGCATGAGAAGTTGAGTTGATAAAATTTATTGTCTTGTGTCACTCTTGATCCTTTGCCATCTTGTTAATGTTATTTTAAGTGAGAATAACTACTAGATTAATAGTTAGGATACATTCATACTTCCATATTAAGATCATGCTAAAATATGAAGTTCTGGCTCCAAAGACTGATTCATCTGACAGAGAAGGTGTTTATCTTTTTTCCCTCAGAATTCTTTAAAACCTGAGTTAATTTGAGGGGAGTGCTGCAGCAGAGCAGCTCCCCCATCTCGGGAAGTTTTCATGTTTGTTGACATGTTTTTGCTAACAGTTTTGTTGTATTAGCATGGGCTGTGTACCAAAATATATCAAGTTGATCTTAGTCTCGGTGTTACAGAGATCCTGGGTCTTTAAATGAGTAATGAAATGGTTAAAAGGAACAAAAAATACTAATTCTATTTAGGTTCTTAGTAGCAAAATTCTTGTTAATGTCTATAGACCTAAACCATGGTTAAAATTTGTTCCTATGCAGTATTTCTAGGTGCTTTTGAATTTTACTTTTACTTTATGAATGTTTGTTGTGGCAATAAATCACTCATTGCTGGTTAAATTGAAGCCAAAAGCAGCTCTTTGTCAGTTTCATAAGATAGAAATGAGCTTGGAAGAGCATGGAATGATTCATCTTGGCCACTTCTTTATTTTCCTGATTTAAAAGTAACTTAAGAAACTTAAAACAAATTTGGCTAGGGACAGACGAAGCTAAAAGTCCCTATCTTCTTAAGTTATTCTTATTTCCTATAGGTCGTCAGGTTTCATTCCTTGTAGGAATTATCACAGATGTGTCAAGCCAGGAAATGTGAACAAATAGAACAGTGTGTTTTGAGCTAAATATATTCTTACATAAGGATTAATGTTTTCTTGTTCAAATTACTGTAGACTGGCTTAGCAGAAGCAACAGGCAGTGCTGTTGGCTAGTCTTCTCATTTGGAACAATGATGCCTTTAAATAAAAAGGGTTAGAAAGGGGCAAAATAAATCCTGTAACTGAAAACTAGCTCCAGCTTTATTTCTGCATATGGGCTGGCTTGGTGTTTTTTACAGTAACTGTAGAGGTAATGAAATTATGCTGTACTGGAAACAATCAAGTGAGATTATATAATTCTATAAACATCAGCAAACCAAGGTTTCCTTAGGAAAGCAGGGTGCCTGATCCATAGTTTAGATGACATCATTGCAGAGCCCCAAGGTAGTGTTTTATACTTGTTAGTCATCGTTTGCAGTATCTCTGCTAGGATTATAAATTTTTTTGTGGTGATTACTACAGGCATCCAGGAGAGATATTAAAATGCAAATCTTGACCCAAATTCCATGCTTTTTGTGGCAAACAAAACTTGAGGTTCTTGGACACAGAAAGCATCATGTGAAGTTTCTTCATGTAAACCTCTGACAATTGACCAAATCAGCATAATTACAAATTTGGTCATGGTATTAAATCCAGGATTAGTAAAGTTCCTTAGACAGGCTGCTGGCCTAAGTACCCCAGGTCTTTAATATCAGGGTTATTATTTATTTTTTTCTTTTACATATCTTTAATCTATGGAAATAGGTTTGCAGTGACGCTTCAAGTTGCATGAACATTCCGTAAGCGTGTACTTCAGGCACTCATAGTTCATTTTATGTTCTGAATTATTAAATGCTATATTGCTTGATAGCAAATAGTAGTAAGTCTAGCCAGTGCTTACAGCTGTTCTCTTAAAAAAAATTGGTTGTTTTTCTTTCACTAAGATAATGAGCTTCAGCCCTCAGGATCTACGGAGACGCTTATGGGTCATTTTCCCTGGTGAAGAAGGCTTAGATTATGGAGGTGTTGCAAGGTAAACTAACATGAAATGGCAAGTTATACCTTTTTCTGCATTGTTGGTGTGAAGACTTCCCCAAAGTAGATACTTAAACTGCAGTGCTTTCAAAATATTAGTGAAGTTCATTCCTTATCTTCCTTCAGAATATCTAGGGAAGACAGTTCCTTAAGATGTGTATGCATGTCTTGAAACTGCATGGAATTATTAGGAATTACTTTGTGCATCTCTGATCATTGAGGTGATTAATCTACTGAATGACAGTAAGCCTTTGGCACAACAGTTCATGTCAAAGTAGAGGTTTATTGAAAAAGTGAATGGAAATCTACTTTCAAGTCAAAAGTCTTCACAGGAGTGTAACTGAGAGGTACATCAAGTCAAAAGTCTTTACAGGAATGTAACTGAGAAGCGCATATATGAATTGGCATTCCCTAATCACTCAAGTTTAAATTGGTGGTAGGCTTTTAATCTTATTTAGATAAGGCTGTTTTTGTATCAAAACCACTGACAGTTGTATATCATTGTAACTTTGCATGTAATAATTTGTCTTAGTATCAATTTGGTTTCAGTTTGGTCTAATGGACTTCCTGGTAAAGAGGTCGAACTGACTGTGCCAACAAGTACCTAAGGCAACCTGAGCTAGCTAAAGTAATTTCTAATTTAATTTATTTTGAAATGTGTTTTTGTTTGTGTGATTTCAGGGAATGGTTCTTTCTATTGTCACATGAAGTTTTGAACCCAATGTATTGCCTGTTTGAATATGCAGGGAAAGATAACTACTGCTTACAGATAAACCCAGCCTCTTACATTAATCCAGATCATCTGAAATACTTCCGATTTATTGGAAGATTCATTGCCATGGTAAGTTCAAAAGTAGAAGGGGTTCTGTCCTGTAATTTTTCTATAAACTAATCATAGACTGGTTTGGGTTGAAAGGGACCTTAAGATCATCTAATTCCAACCACCCTGCCATGGGCAGGGACACTTCACTCTAGACCATGTCGCCCAGGCCTCTGTCCATCTTGGCTTTGAACACTGCCAGGGATGGGGCATTTACCACTTCTTTGGACAGCCTGTTCCAGTGCCTCACCACCTTCACAGTAAAGAACTTTTTCCTGATATCTAACCTAAATCTCTGCAATTTAGTTTATACCCATCACCCCTTGTCCAGTTGCCACAGTCTCTGATGAAGAGTCTCTCCCCAGCATCCTTGTAGGCCCCCTTCAGATACTGGAAGGCTGCTATGAGGTCTCCACACAGCCTTCTCTTCTCCAGGCTGAACAGCCCCAACTTTCTCAGCCTGTCTTCATACAGGAGGTGCTCCAGTCCCCTGATCATCTTCGTGGCCTCCTCTGGACTTGTTCCAACAGTTCCATGACCTTCTTATGCTGAGGACACCAGAACTGCACACAATACTGCAAGTGAGGTCTCACAAGAGCAGAGCAGAGGGGCAGGATCACCTCCTTGGACCTGCTGGTCACGCTCCTTTTGATGCAGCCCAGGATACGGTTGCTTTCTGGGCTGCGAGCGCACACTGAAGCTGGCTCATGTTCATTTTCTCATCGACCAGCACCCCCAAGTCCTTCTCCTTGGGCTGCTCTGAATCTCTTCTCTGCCCAGCCTGTAGCTGTGCCTGGGATTGCCCCAACCCAGGTGTAGGACCTTGCACTTTGCACTGCTGAACTTCATGAGGTTGGCATTGGCCTACCTCTCAGGCATGTCAGGGTCCATCTGGATCCCATCCCTTCCCTCAAGCATATCATCAGATGAATAATTCATTCATTTTTTAGTTGAAACTATAACCAGGTGTTTGTTTATAACTGCTGTTGGTATAAGTTAATTCAGTATATTAGCAGTCTTGATGTTCAAGGTTATTTTAATTCTTTGGCTGTCAGATATCACTGGTGCATAGTACAGAATGTTGTCGTATTAAATATTAAATCACCCTTTGCATTATTTTTTCTGTTTTCATGTTCTTCAGGCTTTGTTCCATGGGAAATTCATTGACACTGGTTTCTCTCTGCCGTTCTATAAACGTATCCTAAACAAGCCAGTAGGACTCAAGGATTTAGAATCTGTTGACCCAGAGTTTTACAACTCTCTCATCTGGGTAAAGTGAGTTTGACTTGATTTTGTTCTTGAAATAGCAATATAATGGGTTTTATTTTCACTTATGCCAGGAAGTAGGTGTTAAATTTATTATCACTGGGAAGTGTATCAATTGCAGAGCAGTACTGGAGTTTTCCTGTAATTTTAAATGCACAGATAACTTGATAATGCAAACCCCTTTTTGGTTCATTGAATAATCTGCACAGCCTCTTGCATTCTATTTTTGCTGGTTTAAAATAAACCTAGCTAGACATTCTACCAATGTGGCAGTCTTGAACGCTGTTACAAATAAAATGGCCTGAGCAAATTCCACTGAAACTTACCAGGTAACTGATGAAATCAGCAAAAATCCATTCAGTGTTTCTCTGTAGTACCTGCGTGAGTTAGAAAAGAGAAAAGTTTAGCGTACAATAATATGAGGTGAGCAACTGTAGTTATTCTTCCATGTACGCATTGTCATTGTCCCCTCTACATTCATACTGTTTGGAGTCCTCGTTTTCCACTGCTTTGCAGATTCCTCTCCAGACACCAGCAAGCATAAAGGATCTGGAGTTTTTAGACCATCATTATTTTGGAATTACCTGTTAAAAATATTTTCAGAAATAATTTTTAAAACCCCTTAGGTCTAAAGCATTGTCATTCTGTACTGATTAGATAATAGCAGCACTCAAGGGTGTTGTGGTCCATGGTTGATGTGCACCATCTGTTTCAATAACAAAGGTGATTTTCCTGTCCTAGCAGTTAAAAAAAAAAAAAAAAAAGACAAAAAGACAAATTCAGTTAAAAATTATTTGCTTCTATATGTTGCTATAGTAAAAACAATTTAGCAAAAAAAAAATTGACTGGAGAGAGAAACCATTTTACTTAAGATTCATACAAAGCCAGAATAGTTTTAAAGATGCTTTGAGAAATTTCTAAAAGCTGTGGGGATAGACTGGTGTTAGAAGTGCAGAAATAAACACAAAAGACAGGAATATTACCTCCTGTAATGGTGAATCATGGAAGCTGTAATGGTGAATCATGGAAGCATTCTCTTGAATGAAGGAAGGGGATGGTGGAAGCAGCTTTACAGGATGTTTATAAATTGAGAGAGGGATTTTGAGTTGGTTTTCCAACAGCAGCATGTTCTGTACTCAATGTATGTGCTGCTAAAAAGTGTAATGAGTTAAAATTCCATTAGGAAAACTTTAAGTAGTTGCTATTTGAATAAAGATGCCACAAAAATGATGCATGCAGTTAAAGGTATGAATATTCCGGAGAAAATCTTTCAGACCTCTGATGGGTGCACATTGACCTCAAGGCAGAGAGACCCAAACTTCACGTTTAGTGCTGCTGAGCCAGCTTAGCTGTAATTGCTGATGAAGATGGTCTCTAAGGAAATGGCTGCAAATTTGTAGGGGAAAAAAGTCACGTCTGTCAGGGCAGACATAATTTTGTTACTCACCAAAAAGCAAATTTTGGCACTTGCCAGGATGCTTTCAGTACTTGTGAATGTGTGGCACTTCTCCTATTAGATGGCTCTTTGTCTTGTTCCCACAACTTTGAAAATGTCACAGATTGGCTGAATCTGAAAGAGGACCTCTAGAGATCACCTAGTCAAACTTGTCTGCTCAGACTGAGCTAGAGCAGGTAGCTTTCATTTTAAAAGGAAGGGATGATTTTATTTCATCATCCATCCATCTGAAGCCTGCCTTCCACATCTGAGATGTCCTGCAATAGCATGTGTTTTGGAAAGATCAAGTTCAGAAGCACTGTTGCATCACGGAGCTAGATAAACCACAGCAGTGTTCTCAACATTTCTGTGTTGTGGTTGAGGACAAATATCTTGATTTTTGCACTGCATTTTGGGGGGAAATGGTCATCAAAGCCTCTGCATATGCAAGTGATTCTTCACTTTACAGAAGCATCCATCAACATATAGTGTTGTACCTGCTATTCTCCTGGTTATTCACACCTATAAAGAGAACAGTTTATTTGAGCAATGTTTGTTGGCTACAGATTCCTTCTATGTGAAAATTTCAAAGAATTCCTCTTTAGCAGAAGTATTTGTACTTAGTTAACCTGGGAGCTTTGAACATTTCAGTATATGCTTACAAGATTGTCTCATATATAATACCTACTGGAGTTGAAGGTAATTCAGTAAACATTTAACTAAATCCTGGTTGCTTCTTACTGCTATTATCTGACAAAGTGACAGCTGCTGTTTAACACTGTCCTTACATTACCTGTTAGAAGAAGCAGTCATTCAATGAAACATGCAAAAATGTCATTACTTTAAAAGTTTCTGTATTCCATAAATGTTCCACAGATGCTAGGAGGTGGCTTGTCAGCCTTGTGATGGGTAAGTTTAAGGGTACAACTGATGAAAAATTTCTGATCCATTTATGCATGTTAGTACAGTGAGTCAGTACTGCTTGCAAAACCATAATGATTGTGTAAGTAATGTTTCCTTATCCTAATTATCTAGCTCCAAACTTTTTTTCTTAAGGTTCTTCATACCCATCTCCTCTACTGAATACAAGGTCTTGACACAGTTATTAAAAAATCATATTTTTTCCTAACAGAGAGAATGATATTGAAGAATGTGGCTTGGAAATGTTTTTCTCAGTTGATAAAGAAATTCTGGGTGAAATCAAAAGCCATGATTTGAAGCCAAATGGTAGCAACATTCTGGTCACAGAAGAAAACAAAGAAGAATACATTAGGTAAGAATACAAGAAGATTTTTAAAATACTCTCATCTTAGTCATTTCTTTCTTTACTTCTAGCAAGACAAGATAGTCAAAACTCTAATGGGAAGCATTGCTAAAATTCTGTTTCTGAGTAATTGCTGTTGTGGGCAACAAGTGGCCATTGTTTGGATATCATATTTGAAAGAATATTGATAGGAATAAAGTTTCTAAAATCCACTTCTCCCAAAGACTGCAGAAGGTTCACTTTTTTTCCAGGGATATTTAAGTTTAGCAGAACATCACGACAACAAATGTGAATGTCAGATACTTAATGAAACTTGCTTATGTTTAATATTAGAATTATATTGCTTCATAGCCTGCTGATATTCTACCCAGCCTCTTATGTTTTTAAACTTAAGAATCATTTGTGATGATACTTATTTTTTTAGAGATACTTGATAGTTTTTTTTTTACTTGCTAGGTTTACGTGAAGAGGTCTTGTAGCATAATTAGGTCTTGGCATTTGTAACAGGGTCACAAGTTCTATTGTCATAAATGATTACGTTTGCAGTGCCAGGATGTGTTAAAGCAGTAAGTTGAGAGGAGCCTGAGTGTGATGAAAGAACAGAAATGTAAACAGTGACCTGCTTTGTCCTGAAATATTCCCTTCTTCCTCAGTGTGCAGCAGTACATAAGCTCTGCTTTAAGGTGTGAACTTCAACATACAAACATGGAGGACGTGTTTGCAAAACAACAAGAAGTCACACATTGCAGGCACAAAACAAACTGAATCGCAGTGAACTTTTTTCCTCCCTTCCTTATATTGTGTTCCATGAAGGCTCCGTTCACAGGAAGGGGTGAGGGAGGAGGGAGTGGATTTTGTTTCCATTGCATGAGTAATCTGAAGACATTTCAGTGATTCACAGAAAAGGTAGCAGTTGCAGAACAAGCACCCTGGCATTTTGCAGTTTTTCAAAGTACTAATATTGGGGTAGAAAATAGGGAGGATCTGCAGAAAACCATTCTCTTTGAGTTTTTAAGAACCCAGAGAGAGCACAGATTCCAGTTTCACTCCTGTTTTCCTGTCTTACTCTAAGTCCTGCTTTAAGTCCCCAGAGTTTCTAGGATTGAAATCAGAAAATAGCCATCTCTCCTTTAGACTCCATTTCTTCTGACAGGTTAGGCTTGTATTCAGCATAATATCTGCTTCTCCCTGGGTTCAGGTTCTTCGGGTCTCCTGCCTGCTTTCCACCCTTTTATTAATGGAGAGTGGAGTTTCTGCCACAGAACAAAGTTTCATGATTAACAGAAACAAATTTGGAACTTTCCAAATGGACATAGTCATTTCTTGGTAAGCTAGCAGTCCTACTTAATCCTCTCCAGTGCAACTTGACCTAGTTTTTACCTTTTCATGGATAATGACTTGAGATTTCTCGGGAGAATAGTAGACAAATATAGCTCTGCATCTTTTTCTTTCTTCAGATACCTAGGGACTGCTGTGCTCTCATTAATATAATCAGTGAATAGATGCTGCCTCTTCTTTGAATCTAAAACACTTTCATAGCAGAATGGTTGGAAACATAGGGGTTTAACTTAAAAAACAAAATCACTTGCAGAGAGTAAAGGTAACTAATAAAATTACACAATGCTCTATCCCCAGAACTTTCCAGACTTTCCATATTGTTTTAACTTCCCTCACAGCTCATCTCAAAATAAGCTAACAAAGATGTGGACATGGGTTAGCATGGGCCGCTTAAATCATCTTTCTGTATCTCTTTCTACAGGCTAGTAGCAGAATGGAGACTCTCCCGAGGTGTTGAGGAGCAGACACAAGCTTTCTTTGAAGGCTTCAATGAAATTCTTCCGCAACAGTATCTGCAGTATTTTGATGCTAAAGAACTGGAGGTAAAGGATTGTTTGGCTGTTGCTGCATCCAGGTCATTACACATAAAATACTCCAGTCATTAGGTCTGAAGAGCAGAACTTGCCAAGGCTGACAACACTACTATAAAGGACATGTGAGGGAAACTGGATGGAGTGTATTGGATTAATGTGTTTCCCTTCACTTACCTTTTGCAACCTACTTACGTGTTTCTAAAGGCTAAGATTCTGCCAGTAGACACTTTCTTATAGAGTTGCTTTTGTAATCCTCAGCAATTTGATTTGCCTGTGTTCAGAGAATGAGTAACTTGACAGAAAGGGAGATGAAAAACAGATATACAATAGATGATCACATATAGCTCGGGCCAGGTTTTAGGTGATTTTAATCTCTCAAAATTGCAGTTTCTGAAGCATCTGTTCAATTTAGAAAGATAAAACCTTAAAACCCAAAACAGCCTGTTCCTAACAGAGGACTGTATGGCTGGGCAGTGATAAACTGTTCCTGGCTTGAATGTCTAAATACAATTGTTCCACTTTTCATGATACAGATGCCTTCTGTTTTGTGCCTTCTCCAAACACACGTCATGAGCAGACATCATTCTTTGTTGTAGAAGTTTTGGGGGTAATTAAAATTAAAACCAAGTATATTATCAGTGTAAATGCTTCTAAGTATGGGTGCACTTGATGTTCGGTTTTTCTACATGGGCAGTCACGGAAGGTCATAACTTGTGTTTATTTCACTTTTTCTGCCCTCAAGGTGCTTCTCTGTGGAATGCAAGAAATTGATTTGAATGACTGGCAGCGACACACCATCTACAGGCACTACACCAGGACCAGCAGGCAGATAGTGTGGTTCTGGCAGGTTTGTAGACTTTGTTTTGTTCTCAGACCTACAGAAGTTGCCTACCACAGAACAGAGTTACTGAAAAATGTCTGTAGTGTGTACACAGAGATGTTGTTACTGCTAATCCAGCCATCTGTAAATCATGTAAATTGCCTGTTGTAGATGGTGATGATGTGAAAATCTGACTATCAAATCTATCCCTAAATGTTAATTTCAATTACTAATTTTCAGTTTGTGAAAGAAATAGATAATGAGAAGAGAATGAGACTCTTGCAGTTTGTTACTGGAACATGCAGATTACCAGTGGGAGGATTTGCTGACCTCATGGGTATGTATAAATAATCCCTCTAATGCATTAGCTGTGTTTTTTAAAAGAACTGATTTGCAAATTTATGGGCACTTTAATGATTTTTATGTTAATGCTATTTTGTAGGCCCTACATATATTTGAGCTGTGATGGAAAAAGAGGTGGAGGGGATGTTTACACCTAGTGTATTGACTTTCAAAGTCACTTCAAATTCATGCATTTCACCACATGCATACTTTGAGCTAGACAGAGTTGTGTAGCAAAGGACAGATGTCTTTTATTGGTGTGAGTAATGGCAATCTTGTGTGTAAGCCCTTAACACTTCAGTTGTAGTATCTTGCCTGCTGATGCAACAGTGGCTAGACCTTGTTTATCTCAATTTGTTACAGGGAGCAACGGACCCCAGAAATTTTGTATTGAAAAAGTTGGCAAGGAAAATTGGTTACCTAGAAGTCATACCTGGTGAGTATGTAACAAACCAAACTATTGCTGCTGTCCTTGTTTTGCTGACAGCAATCTACTCGGAGATTGTAGTAAATGGTGATATACTTCACTGATTAAGGCTGTGTGAGAGCAAACAGCAAGTTATACCAATAAACCAGGTGAACTGTTGAAGAACTGGTAGGGAGCAGATTCCATTGTAGATTTCATGGATTTATGTACTACTGAAAACATACAGTAATAAACAATACTGTCTGAAGAGAGGGGATTGATCTTTAGTAATCACTACACTCTATCTTCATAGTGAAGTAGCCACATTCATGTTCCTCCTGCGTATCAGGTGAGTAAATCCACATGTCAAATGTGAATGATGACTCTAGTTAACCAACGAGGGAAAGTTCATGAAAACCCATCCCTAGCACACTACATTTCTGACTGTTCAGTTCTTGAACTCTAACTTTTGCTCTCAGAAGTACATAAATTTATGTTGGAGTCTGCTTTTCCAAGGATATAAAGCCAGGTATCCATGTACACAGCAAAAAGTTTAATTACTTATATTCATATTGGATTTTTTGTGATGGTTTAATTTTTTTTACTATTTAAGTTTTTTCTTTATTTTCAGTTTCAATCGCTTAGACCTTCCACCCTATAAGAATTATGAGCAGTTGAAGGAAAAGCTGTTGTTTGCAATTGAAGAAACAGAAGGATTTGGGCAAGAATAGCTAAAATTTGCACCTTGAAGAATGTGAACTCAACACAATGTCTGGTCTTCACTTCTTCTGCTTGTTGCACACTTCATTGTAAAGTAGACTTGACTTGGATTTATTTAACAATACTAATGTGTAAGTAAGTGGATGTTATCCTGAGGTTTTATCCACAGTAACTCTGGATTTCTACTGAGCACTTTCAGAAATCAAATGAGCAATCAGATATGGCTACAAATGAATTCTGACCTATGTAGAGGTTTTAATACAGCTTTGGGCTCTGCTTTGGTTTACCATTCATTAATTAGAATGTGTCCTTAACAACTGACAGATTTTTACCAATAGTTTTGTCTTTCCTTTTTAGTAGCATTTTTTGCTACTGATGCACTGGGAAGTTCATTGGTAGCTGCAGTGCTGCAGCAGCATCCTAAGCCTCTTTCAGCAGTGTTGTAGAGCCAGCCTGTCGATGAGCAAATCCATCACTTCAGCCCTTTTTTCTATCTCAAGTGTGACCAGACTGTTTTTTCCCTGCCTGGAGTCTGCTCACATGCCAGCTGGACTCAAGCTGCTGGTTAAGGGGATGTCAAACTGTGGCACAAATCCAGGGCAAAGCTTTGCTTTGGTTTTCTTTTTCCTAATTCTGCTAATTTCAGCAAAACAGCCACCCGCCCAAAGTTGTTGGAACCTTTCTGTGTGCCCTTGGAAGAGTTCTGATCTTTTTTTTCTGTGTAACACATTTAAGTTTTAAATCATTATTAACACTGTGGTACTTCACTTGTTTTGCAAAAGACAAGACCACCTGGGATTGCACTGATTCCATGTAGATTCCTGTTTGCAGACTGATGTTTCTTGTCAACAGTGTTAGTGGATGTTATTGTCAGTGTTATTTACATGTTGCAGTCAGTTGCTCTGAAGGCTCTTGCGTTCTCAGGACGAGGTACCAAACAACTGGAGTCAGAATATGATAGTACTTAGCATTTCTGGTGATGAACTGATGGCTAAGGCTAAGAGGATGAGAAAATTCAGACAGGAATTGCAGATCTTTGAAAAGCTGGAGCATCAGTGAATAGTTCAATAAAGACTGAAACTCACAGTTTTGAGGGAGGTTTCTAAGCTAATTCACTGCTTGTAGCTAGTAACTTCTGTAGGGAGTTCCTATTGAATTAATAACATCTTTTACTTACTTTTAGAATCTGTTAATACTCAGTTCTCTTCTGGTTTACAATAACATTTTGCATTTTACTGCTCCTTTAGACTGAATGCACTTTTTGGGTATGGTCAGCTCCTTCCCTGTGTGAAGGGAGGAAAGCAAACTTCAGTAAGCTGAGCTGGTAGCCATGGTAGGAGATGTGACACTTGAAGCACCATGTAGCACGTACTAAAGTATAATGCAGCTCAAAGCATTGGGCCAGGAGCTGATTTTAAGAGGCTTTTGGATATGGGAGCCAAAACAGGACAGTGGGAAACTGTAAAACTGAACTTCTAGTCTTGAAAAGAGCATTTCTTTCCTCTTGACCCTTCTGTCTAAACTAAAGAGGGAAGAACTGATTCAGGTCTAAGAACCACCAGGGCACTGCAGGTTTTGACTGAGTTTTTTGGGTTGTACAAAGAGATGCTTACTGGAAGGCAGGATTCTCAGCCTGTAGAGTGAGCAGGTCTTTTGTCATGCATATTCTAGGAAAGGCATGGAAAAGGGTTTCTGATGACATAGAAATGACCCTCTCTTACAGTTCCATTGCTGGTAGAACCAATCTGACTTCATGGGTTTACTAGGAGAAAAATCTGCCAACTTCAGAAAGGTTTGATGGATTTCTTAGAGTACACAGCTCACGAGGAGGAAAAAAAAAAGCCTTATAAAATATATTCTGTTTGTATGAATTCTTACAATGAAAGGTAGTTATCTAACATATTTCCAAGAGAGATTAAATTAAGCAAGATAATGCAAGATTAAGCTATGACAAATAGTCTGTGTTCTGCATAATGCTTTATGATTCATGTAGGGAACCTAGAACTATTGTTAATGTATAAATATCACCCAAAAGGCTTTCAGCCCTATATTTTTAAACTGAAGAATAGTTATAATTGAAATAGCCTTAGCCCTAGTTCTATAGGGTGTGGCTGTTGAATATTTTTATGGTTGAAATGTTTAGTTCAGGACAAGGTAAATGCTTGTATATATTTTTGCAGTCCGGGATTCCATGTATTCCATTTTTCTTTAATTTAAATGGCATGTTTCTATGTCTTTTCTGCTGTACTAGGATGGGGGAAAGGGGGCTGGATATCCCAAGCACCAGACAGGATTTTAAAAGATAAAGAAATAAAAAAATAAAGAATCCATTGGGAGGGAGGAAGAGGGGGAAAATAATCTGTGAAACCTGGGGTTGGCCAAAATATACAGAAATTAAAGCAAATATCTCGTGTAAAACTGGTGACATTTCTGAAGTCGGAGGTTAAGATTCCTCAGCCAGTTTGCTCTGTCAGCATTGGGAATGTGAACAAATCTGTTCAGTTTTTACAGCCTGTTGTGTAGAAATAAAAAGGACTTCATATGAGCCGCTGGTGCAGTTCGGCTCTTTATGGGGAGCTGGTGAAAGAAGATGGAGCTGAGCCCAGAGCATCCCGAAGCCCAGATTGCAGGTTGTGAGGAACTGGGCTTCCAAGTAACATTTTCAGCAGATGACTGAATTTGTCTCCCATCCAGCTGATTGAGCAACACAAACTGCATGAAGTCATAGTATGTCACAATGCAGGGTCTGCCAATGCAGGCAATTGCCAATTGATGCCAATTCCTTGACTGTTAAAAATAACTTTTATTTAGAGTTTTCCCTTGGGAGAATGACATGACCAAATGAAATGCTGAGCTGCTGATGGAAGAACTAACAAAGCCTTGTTACTCTGGCCAGCTCAGGAGATGTTAATATACTAATGAAATGCACAGGAAATGCATCATGTCTTCATCTGATCTAGAATGGAAATTGTTTCAATCAAGATGCTGGCATTTAAAAAGAAGGGGGTTTATTATTCTGAGGAAATTAAAACAAAAAAATTGTAAAGTTTGTATGATTTTATTTTCTGCATTTTTATTACATGCTGCACCAGATTTGTAATCTCAGCTCTCTGCTGTATTGGTATTTCCAGCCCTCTTTTTGTGGTGTCTTTTAATTTTCTTCAAGAATCACTGTTTGTGTATATGTGCTCTAGTGAACTCATCTATAAACTGGGATCAGCAGCACTGGATTGTAAAATACTGTACTGAAATTCCTTGTTGAAGTTTCCTTGCATTGTAATTTCAAATACTCAGGTAACTGTAACAGTATCTCAGTAAGTCAAATACTTTTATAAAACTACTTAAAGAGCTGGAGGTCTCATCATTGTTTGTTGTCTGTTACAAAGCATACATGTGCCAAAGAATTGTGTGTGTGCTTTTGTGGGGGTGAGGCGAGAGGCTGCCTCAATCACAACCATGAAATACCAAGCTGGCAGAGACCTCATGGTTCATCTGCTCCAACCTTTATAGGCAAAGCATGAGCTTGTTGTGAAGTCCCAAAGCTCTACCCAGCCCAAACTTGGTAGTGTCCAGTTCTGAGGAATCCAGCAATTCTCTGAGGTAACTATTCCAGTTGCTGGTTGTTTATGATGGTGGTAACTAATCCTTGAGTGAGGTGGAATCTCCCCAGATGTACCTTGTACCCATCATCCTTCAAGTTATCCACGTCAAACCTTGTAGAAAGGGAGTATGCATTCTCCGTGAGTTATCCCACAGCCCCCTGCACACTGGCAAAAGAGCATGGCAGGGCTGAATTCCACCCCTGGACACCCGCTGCTGGCACCACATCTTGTGCTGCCTTCACAGCTTTTGCTGTGCGTAGGCTGCAGCTTTTCACACGAGCTCACCTGTGCCAGGCCCGCCTGGAGGACGTGGCCACGCAGTCATGTCCTGCTACCACCTGCATCCCGCAGTCGAGCAGGGCTGAATTCCACCCCCATGGACGCATCCCAACTGCAGCACATCAGCACTGCTCAGCTCGGTCCCAGGCTGATTGTGGCAGGGGGTCCTGGCCCCGTGGAACTGGCCAGCACAGCGTTTAACCAGTTTACTGTCTATTTAAGCACAAGAGTGTATTTCAGTCATCACAAGAGGTAAAGTTAGGATTGCCCCATGTCCCCTATGAAGCTGCAGCCCCTTCACGGCTTGTCCGTGTCCCCTGCTGTGCAGCTGGTCCTGAACTCCGGTGTCACGGAGCTGTGTTGTTGCAGCCCGTGTCCCACCGGCATCTGCCCGTTACCAGTGAGAGGCGCAACACAGACCTTCGCCCCTGCACCCTACACCTGTCCTGCGCTCCCTCTGACCCTTCCTGGACCCCCAAGCCCTCTGCCCTGCTACCAGCCATTTTGTCCCGCTGCCTGCTGTAGTCCCTGGTTCCCTGCTCCACGGTCACCGACTCGGTGCCACCGTGCAGCCCCACGGGAAGACCACCCTGGTCCTGCTGGCAGCACAGCCCAGCTCTTGCCGGAGCGAGCAGGAAAAGACCTGCAAACGCAGAGTAAGGACACTGGGTGCCGAGGCAGGCGCAGCGCTGGGTCTGTGCCCCGGTCCCGCAGGCAGGGAGCACGGCCGCTCACCCCTGCCCTCTGCTCTGGCAGGTCCTCAAGCCTTTACCGCCCCGCAAGGTGCTGAAGCGCAGCAGGCGCAGGATCCTCCGCCAGCCTGTCAGAGCTGGTTCGTGCTGCTGGACAAGGAGCCCCCGGCGTCCCCAAGGGACCCACTGCCCTGCCCGGGCAGTGAGAGGGGGCCGGGTACCCAGAGCCCCGTCCCACTGCTCTGCTCCGCTGCCCAGGACAGCACCAACGCGCTCTTGTGCTTGCCTTTTGCTTCAGGCTGTTTCAACACGCTAGAGCCGGAGGACGAGGCTGCCAGCAGGCTCCATGTGGGGCTGCAGGAGGAGGAAGAGCACACGGATGTCGACATCTATTTTGAGGAGGAGGAGGAGATGGAGTGAGCAGCGGTAAGGCAGCACGTGCCCCCATCCAGTGCCGGCAGTGAGGGTGGCTCGGGGGCTGCCGCGCTGGGGCTGACCCTGCTGCAGGGACACGGTGCCCGGTGCCACAAGCGCCACCACATCGCTGCCCTGCGCTGCCTCTGGGCCACGCGAGCCGAGCCTCATCGCGTACAGCCCAGCTCGCAGCCCCAGCCGGGGCTGAGCCCCGCAGCAGACTCACGCTCTCCCCAGCGTGTCCCAGGCTGCGGCAAGCGCAGTGACCATCACAGCCTCACTGAAATGACCTTGTGCTGCTTGCTTCCAGGGACGACCGAGATGGGGGTCTTCAGGGAGCAGGAAGATGGTTTAATAAGAAGAGTTGCTGGTTTTTTTTCAGGAGATTTGTGGGTTTTATAGTTTTTGTTTTGTACTTTTTAGTAGAAGAGTTGTTTTTTGTAGAAGATTTGAAGTTAGTAGAAGAGCTGCACTTAGTAGGTTGCAGTTTAAGGTAGTTGTAGTTTGGTGTTAGAAGGTTGTTTTGTGGAGTTTCTGTGGTGGTGTTTGTTGCTCTGTAAATACATTTCTTGATCTTCTTCTGACCCAAGATCTCTTTGTATTTGCTGTTGAGCACACACAAACAGCGTTGGCAGAAGAGTGGTTTCGACTTGCTCTGGGTTCCTGGGGCTGGAGGGGGCTGGTACTGTTGGCACTGAGTGCTGGGACATCCCAAACGCCCCGCATGGGCTCCCTGCCTTGCCAGAGCGCTCTTTCAGGCTCTCTGTAGCTGCGGGCAAGGGCTGGGCACGGGCGAGGGACCCAAGGTGAGGGTGCGCACACCGACCCCTTGGCAGCCGCAGGTCCCCTGGCCCGGTGCTGCCATCGGGCACGGCTTGTTCCAACGCTGACCAAGGTTTCTTGAGATGCTCCTCAAGCTGCGAGAAACACGGCCATGTACGAGGAATTGTTCATGGAATCACAGTCACCTACACCAGGTTGGAAATGATGCTGAGGATCATGTGGTCAACCTTTCTGTGGAAAGCAGAGCCAGATACAATGTCCCAGAACTTTTTATGTCCAGATCTTAACATGACCATTGCTGGGGACCCGATCCAACCTATTGGATCCAGCCTATTCCAATGGGTGATTTTTCTCTGGTGTAAAAAGTTTTCCTTTTTTTTCCGTCCCCCCAAGAGTAACTTGTGCCCGTTACTCCTCCATGCAGTCACTGTATAAAGGGACTCTTTTTTATAGCCACCCTTTAACTACTGCAATACGGTGACAACATCTGCCTTGAGCCTTCATGTCCGAAGGCTTCCCTCACGTTCTGGCCACTCCTTGGGGCATCTTTGTGGCCCGTCTCTGGACCCTCTCCTGCCCATCCACATCCTTTCCCTGTAACGAGGACCGAACCGTACCACAGTGCTCCACGTGTGTCAGCCCTCTCCGCCCGCCGCCGTTATGCGAGGGCAGAGCTCACCCGCCTTCACCTCACCAACACCCGCCCTTAGAAGCGCTTCCGGGCCGGGCGCAGGCGCAGCGCGGGGCCGTGACGGGGCGGTGGCGGCTCAAGATGGTGGGTGAGCCCGCGGCCGCGCTGCTCGGGTCGGCGCCGGGCTGAGGAGGGGAGGGCGGGCTCCCTGCGGTGCCGCCGGACGCGCGCCTTCAATGCTGCTCCGGAGGGCGAAACCCCGCGTTCGTGAGGCGGAGATGCGCGGCCCTGGGACCGCCCGGGCCAGCGGGGCTGCCCCGCCCGGCTCGGCGGCTGGGCCGAGCGGGGTCCGTCCGCGTCCGAGGCGCTGCGCGGCTGTGGGCAGCTCCTGGGTCTCTCTCCGGTTTCTCTCAGTCCCCCCCAGTTGGGTTCGGGTTTGGGTTCTGTGCTAGGAACGCGCGGGTGCGGCCCTGTTCGTGTTCAGCGGGTGCTTTCCCGGGAGGTTTGGTTCAGATACCAGGCAGAAGCTCTTCCCTGTGAGGGTGCTGAGGCGCTGGCACAGGGTGCCCAGAGAACCTGTGGCTGCCCCATCCCTGGCAGTGTTCAAAGCCAGGTTGGACGCAGGGGCTTGGAGCAAGCTGCTCTAGTGGAAGGGATTGGAACTAAATGAGCTTTAAGGTGCCTTCCAACCCAGATCACTCTCTGATTCTGTGAGCATCTTGCAGCTATTCCAACACAAATCATAATTATATATATATAAATGGCATTTATTGTTTTTACCCTTATTTGTGATTGTTCTTAGCATTAATTTGATAAAAGGGAAGGTGGTCTTGCATTCAGAATGTATCTTCTACTTTTCATAAATTCCATATATGTTTTCATACATGATATTTGTTTGACAGGTAAATTGCAGCAGCCTGACTAAGCAAATCTAATCATCTAGTTGCAAGCCTACAGCAAGGAACAGATGTGGGAGGTTGCAGGAGGGTTGGGAAAGATTAGAGGGAGTTCCACGTTTCCCCAGTATTGTAATCGCAGAGGAGTGAAGAGCAAAGACGGAAGACAACTGAAAAGACCATGCAGAAAAGGTAGTACCAAAGTGCAGGTGCTTAGCTGCGTAGAACAGTGTAGGTGGTATGTGCCTGATGCATCTTTGTGTGGCTTTCAGGCACAGTATTACAAAGCTTTGGTGGAAGGCAAACAGCAGCTGTAATATTCTCTTGATTTGTGCTTTCTCTGTTTGCAGGCTGAGGTGGAAGAAACACTGAAGCGAATTCAGAGCCAAAAGGGAGTGCAGGGAATCATTGTTGTGAACTCGGAAGGTACGATGTCATTCTCGGTTTGCTGAGATACAGCTAGTTCCAGCTGTGCACTTTTAAGGGCTGCTGATTGTTATACTTGTGTTTAGGTTACATTCTGTCTTTAGTAAAGATATACGTGTAATCAAAAGACAGACAGTAGTTAGGTTACAAGAGAAAACTCAATTCTCATTTCTGCTTTTCTGCAAGTTCACTTTGTTATTTTAGGAAATAAATACATTAAAAAATTTTGCAAAAGCATAGAAATATTTGAGTTATGGCAGTGTCTGAGACTGTTCTGTCAAAGCCTTTATTAGTAGCACTAAAAGAGCTCCTGACATTGCAGTCTTGCTGCTGTGCATGCCCAGAATACTGCTGTTTTGGTGGACTTGAGCTGTCTGATGCTTGTCGCCTCATGGGACTCATGAGTTGAAGAGTCCAACATAGCAGACTCATCCAGAGCACTCTGAATATACCATGAGCAGCCCAACTTCTTAATATTGTGTGATTATCAGTTTAATTTGAATATTTCCTAGAAATAATCCTTAAAAAAGATGACAGATAGTGAAATCACCATCCCAGGAAGTGTTCACGAACTGTGCAGATGAGGCCCTCAGGGACATGGGTTAGTGGTAGCCTCGGCAGTACTGAGGTGGAGATTGGACTTGAAGATCTCAAAGGTCTTTTCCAACCTAGGTGATCCTATGATTCTGTATATGAATATTCTGAAGATCAGATCATTGCATGCTTGTATGCACGTTGTGTCCCTGCTCACTGTTTTTTCATGGTCATGAATGATGGATTGTGCTGTCCAGGCTGAAGCTGTGCTTATTTGAACATCCACCTGCAGCAGTTTTTCTGCCGTGTCAGAAACTTGGTAGTTGGCTGCTGCACTCTTCTGACATGGGAGCTGAATTTTGGCTGGCTTTTTGTGGGAAAACATGTCTAATGGGTGACAGAAGTGTAAGGGAGGGAAAGCTCTGGCCAGACAGTGGGTCTGCCCTCTTGGCTGGTGCACAAGGACCTTGCAGGACTGCCTCAACTCTTAGGTTAAATGTTGGAGCCTCAGCTTCTTAACAATATGATGCAGCAGGTGATGTCCTCTACAGTCAGTGCTGATGCCAGCCTGGCTTACTTGAAAATCATTTAACTGTGAGGTTCAGGAGCCTTTCTGGTAGGAAAAGAAGTTCCCATTTAGGAGAACAAAATTGAAACATTTTTATTTCTTTTCCCCCCACCCACCCTGAATTTATTTTTGTTACTAGTTATTTATATTTATAAATCTCATAAATAAATGAAAAAGCATCAGTAAAGCACTGGTGGTACTAGAGGTAAATAGTTCTTCTCACTTACACCTGTGGTTCCAGATCTTAGCCTTTCCACATCTTATTTCTGTTCAAGTTCTTCCTTTAAGCCTTTAAAAAAACCACTTCTAATCCCTGGTGTAGGGGCAACATCTGCTAGGATAAATAGCTACCCCAGCTGGACTTGCTGATGCCCAAGGCAGAGTTAGGTCTGGAGTTTTGTCGCTGACCTTTTCTGTCCCCTGTTCCTTGCAGGTATTCCTATCAAAAGTACTATGGACAACTCCACAACAATTCAGTACGCAGGCCTCATGCACAGCTTCATCATGAAAGCGAGGAGCACCGTGCGAGACATCGACCCCCAGAATGACCTCACCTTCCTGAGGATTCGCTCCAAGAAAAATGAGATCATGGTAGCACCAGGTAAAAGTGAGTGGGGACAAAGGAGGCTTCAGGGAATCCAGCAGAATTCTCATGAGGTTGATGCTGTCAGCCTGAGAGAAAAGTTCTGCCTGCTGCTCTGTTCATATTGTGTAATCTCTTCTTTACCAATAAGCTGTTCTGCTTGCTTCAAGGTTGAAACTTATCATTGACCTAAGTTTGCTTTTTTCGTGTTTGAATGTGGGAAATTTCCTTGTTTCATCTTGATCAAAGTAGAAAGTGTCAGATAGTTTTTGAGAGCATGTTGCAGCTTCTCATGCTTTGTGTCTTTCCTTTACAACACAAGAGTTGTAAAGGAATGTATTTTGAGAGAAGTTTCAGTTCAGCACTGCAGGCTAAGTGATAAAGCAATCCAATAGATCTTTCCAGATCAGAGAAATGTAATAGAGCATATTCTAGCTGTAGAATCATAGAATTGGAATGGTTAGGGTTGGAAAAGACCTTAAAGCTCATCCAGTTCCAACCCCCTGCCATGGGCAGGGACACCTTCCACTAGAGCAGCTTGCTCCAAGCCCCTGTGTCCAACCTGCCCTTGAACACTGCCAGGGATGGGGCAGCCACAGCTTCTCTGGGCACCCTGTGCCAGTGCCTCAGCACCCTCACAGGGAGGAGCTTCTCCTAATGTCCAATCTCAGTCTCCCCTCTGGCAGGTTAAAGCCCTTCCCCCTTGTCCTGTCCCTACAGGCCCTTGTCTAAAGTCCTTCTCCAGGCTTCCTGTATCCCCTTTAGGCACTGGGAGCTGCTCTAAGGTCTCTCTGGAGCCTTCTCTTGTTCAGGCTGAACAAGCCCAGCTCTCTCAGCATTTCTCCAGAGCAGAGCTGCTTCAGCCCTCGCAGCATCTCTGTGGCCTCCTCTGGATTTGCTCGACTCTGAACTCATTTGTGTAGTCAGGAGTTGTACAGTTATATCAGCAGCAACTTTTTTTTAATCAAATTATAGAATGAGAAGCAATGAGTTCACTAATGTGGCAGGAACTCAGCTTTGCTCTTCCATGCTGCGCTGGCTCTGTTGTGGGCTTGTGCTGATGGGAGGCAGAGGAGGAGACTGCAGTTGCAGTAGGGTGCTCTGTAGGGACTGGCCAGGCAGATGTTAAGGCAGGCTCCGGCTTGTATGCTGAAGCAGGCTTTTTTCATCCTTCATGTGGAAACCAGAGAGGAAGGAGCATTGCTCCAGCAAAAATGTAGCTACTGTCACTGCAGCCCAGCAGCCTGCCTGTGAGATAGAGGAAGTCACCATCTTGCACCACTGATTTTGATTCCATCACTGCATGTGCCAGTTACAGTTACTTCCTAGGCACAAACTGAGTTAAGTTCAATTGCCTTGGGAGCATGCAGTTCTTAAATCTGATGCCTTTTCTCTGTAAGACTCAAAAATAAGTGATCTGACATGCCAGTCCTGTTTTGCTCAGTGAGAATGAATGTCAGAACTTTACAGTTCTCACAGCATACCAGGGAGATACAAAAAATATTGAGTTTTACTGTTGCTGTGAAAAAAATATCAACAATGAAAGAGTAATTTATTTCTTTTTTTCTCCAGATAAAGACTACTTCCTGATTGTCATCCAGAATCCAACTGAATGATTCCACTGACCTGGTCTGTTTTTTCCCTTTGCCCAACTGTTGTTTGTTTTTTTCTTTATTTTTTTTATTTAATGGTAAAGAGTAAAGCATTAGTGTGAACTCTGCTATGTCTGGGAAAACAAAAGTGGATGGTTTTGTTGTTTACAGACAGAAAAAGTGGCTTTTGTTTTTTTTGTATTGCAAATCACTTTGAGGAGTTGGTGAATTAGAATCAGGCAGTAAAAAATGCAACAGATTCTTTTAATAGTTAGCAAGATAATGTAATAAAATTCTAATAATGTTCTAAAAAAGGTGATTCTCTGTATGTTCTTGTGCTTCTGTCACCACTATTCAAGATAGGCTTTGACACTATTACTTCTGAATGACTGTAAATATGAAACTTGCCTGTTCTCTAGTTCTGTCTTACTCTATTGACAAGTTATTTTGACACAAAGTATGACCATATCAAATTAAAAAGTGTCATCATTGACTTCTGTGTTTTCCTTCTGAAGATTTTCATTATGCTCAGGATTGATCGAGGGGTTCTTCAGAACGTAGAACCTTCCTAGGACTATTTTTATTCATCTGTTGCTTTCTTTAAATAACTGTTAGTTGTATATGCACTGTACTCATAATTGCGTTGTATGTTGGAGCATTTTCCTACCACTTTGTTTCAGGCAGAAGTGTTGTGGCTAAGGCCATCAAGACTGCCTGTTAGAGCTCTCCTGCTATCACAGTTCAGTAGCCAATTTGATTTGGTATCATCCTTCACTGTTTTTTTATTGATGGCCATTGAGAAAAAAGGGTCATCTGGTTCCTCCACGATACTAAAGGGGTTATTTTTGTTGCCTCAAAAGAGCTTTGTAATGGCACACAGAGTTCAAGAATTTGTGCAGAATGTCTGCATTCAAGACGTTTGTCGCTTGTGTGTCAGACACAGCTCTGGCTTGTACTGAAGAGTCTTAGTGATGTGCAGAACATTGTAGCCCAGATTCAGAAATGATGCCTGTTGCCTTGCTCTGCATTTTCCTTGTCCAGCCAACTGCTACAGCAGGAGCAGTGCTTGGGGAACTGGATCCTTCCCCAGTCTCACGTGTCCCACAGGGAAGGGAAGGGGTGCCTGCAGGTAGTGCAGCTGCCTCCTCACAGGTCTGGTCCCAGACATCTTGTTGTAAAAATGTTTTACTAGCATGAAAAGGAATTTCTCTGCAGGTGCACATGAGCAGAGAGGCACAGCCTGCAGGCATGACATGTACTGTTCAGTTAAAGAAAGAATCTTGACTAACTGCAGTTTTCTGTTCTTGTGCTGATGAGGGATCACTCCTGAGCCATGTACCTGTCAGCAGAAGTGTCTAGCTTATGTTTAGCCCTGTTCTTTCAAAATTACAAGCAGTAGTAGGAACATGTGATACTGTCCAGTATTACACTGAGGAATAGACTAAGAATTTATGGGTGATCTCAGCAGGCTGGGGATAGTCCAGGTGACGGGCTGCAATGCAGTTTTTGTGTCTTTAGTACAAATGTCACTTGGACACTTTTCTGGATTTCAGAGCACAAGGTGATGGGGTGGGTATGTGGTGACTCAAACCTTTATGTTCAGCGTTAAATTTTATGTGCATTTTCAGACTTGGGTATTAATTAATAGACCATGTCTATTTTTTTTTAGGTAGGTATGACCAGGAAGCAGAGAAATGCTTTCTGAGATCTCTAAGGTGGCCAGTCCTGCAGCATCAGGGTAGGGTGCTTTATAGAAGTTCAGGTAGCTGAGCTGTCATCCTGCCAAGAAGTGACTGACATAAACATCCACCTCCTGGACACAGGAAGTTGTGAGAGAACTCACACAGCATGTTTTCAGTGCCCCTGTTATTACTAAGTTTTCGTTTAAGCCATGCCATCAAACCAGTGCATAGGGTCTGAAATCATGCTCTGCGTTTGGAGTAGTCCCTGATACACACCAGCTTATAAAATGCACGTGAGCTGTCGTGACGTAATTGAATGCTGTCTTCTAGTAAATGCCCTCCAGCAAGCTCAAGCCTCTGTATAACAACGGAACAGTGACAAAAGGCAGAAGAAGAATGTGACTTCAGTTGTCTCTATCTTTTGCTGTTCATAGCCGGAGAAATGCTTCTTTGGATGTGGTGACCTGCTCCTGTATTTTGGCTTTCCCTGGTAGGTGGCAGTATTACCCTTTTGAACAGTGAAGAATTTCTTTAGTACCATGAATTCCTTTGGACAGTTCCTTAAGGATAGCTGGCCTACCAGTGGCTTAGTGTCATACCTGACTCTGGGACAGAGTGTTGAGGTGTTTGTTTTTTTTCAACAAAGAAGCTCTAGAACCACAATTGCGCCCTTTTTCTGCATTGTGTTGAGACTATAAACTTGCAGTGATATTACGGAGGTCTTGCTCTGTGATGATTGATTGGGGTTTGGGAGCTGGTTTGGGGGGTTTTATGCTTTATCTTTCAAGGACTGTTAGCAGTCTGACTTGAAATAGGAATTTGAATGACGGGGTCTTGAAGAAAGTGGTTTTGGAGTCTGGAGGAGCTTGTCAAATCCATCTCGTCAGAGCAGGGCCTTGCTTATGCCAGGCTAGTGCTACTTTCACACCAGCATTCAAAGTTAATTCAGTATTTTTCAAAAGGGGAAGGGTAGATGAGACTGAAGAACAACAGCTTCCATATAAATAATTACCATGGAGACAAAGTGGCTTATTTGGAGCATCAGAGAGTCTCAGAGATCTGACTGGAAGCAGTTCCTCTGTATGCAAGTTGGGATTTCGCTGTATGCAAGGAGGATTTCACTTTTCCTGAGGTATCATAAAGAGGGTCAAGAAAGAGATGGGGTGAAGTTTGACTTCTTGTCCTGTTTGCTGAGACTGGGCCTAGTTACTTGTATGGTAAAATTATTGTCTAATTGAGAAAGGGCAGAAAAATAAGCATTATAGTTCTTTTGTCTAACCAGAAATCCTGATGAAGTGGTTCAAAGGAGGACGTGACTAACCTTTGTGATCTGCGCCTTAGTGCTGCTTTGTGTTGTGGTAGGAGACTGGCCTAATTGGAGAAGCCTGTTGGGATGGATTCCTCTCTGAAGGCAGAGGAGGCATCTGCTGCTGAGATGTGGAAACCAATCCCTAATGCGTTAACGAGCTCATGGTTGAGGGGTGGCTCTGAACTGTGAACAGCAGCACTTGAGGCCCAAGGACATGCTCTCTTGTGCTGATACTGCTCTGAGGTAAGGCTCTGGCAGAGGAATGAAGGTGATAACATTCACACTGCCAGAGCTAGGCCTGTAGAAACTCACCTGTGGATCTGAGAGCAGCTCTTTTAAGCTGCTTCAGCTTGTGTTTGCTGCAGCACCCTCCTAAGCAACCCTGTCTGCCGGAGGTGGCGGAGCTCTGTGCAGCACTCCACCAACAGGGTATTTATGTTTGATCTTGTCTAAACACTGTTATGTATAGCTACACCTTTAGGGGATGAAAGTCTGGCATAGATAGTTACACAACATAGGCTCGCCTTATGTTGGTAGAGCTAAAGCAGCTCCTTGAACCAGAATGATGTGTAGGAAAAGCTGTGGTAGCTGGGTTGTGCAGGGGCAGTGAGCCTGAGCATCAGCACCATTTCTGTTGACAAAAATACACTTCCTTTACCAGGACTGCAGGATTCCTTCATGGAGATTTCCCTCCGCTTAGCAAGGTTTCACAAGCACCTAGAGGTACTTATTATCAGTGGTGTTTACCCTGTAGGAATGCTGTCATGTGTCAACCTGGTTGTTGATCACAGGTCATGTTAGGACAGCTTGCTGCTGCTGGGTTGACATGGCTGGTTTCTGCTATCCTCTCAAAACCTTTGACTGATTCAGGTTTTTTTTGATACAAAGTGCACCTCCTTAAATAAGAAGTTTTGCCAACAACAGCAGCAGGAACAGGCAGAAGAGGTATTAGTGTGTGCAAGAATTTTCAGGAAGGCTGAGGGCTGAAGGAAGTAGTGTATAAATCACACTCTGCCATATTAGAACTTCCTTGATCCATGTCCCATTTCTGTTTGTACATTAACATTCTGGAAGCTCCAGAGCTTCCATGAACCAGAGTCTTTTCTCCTTTTCCAGGTGTATGAATAATCTGTGGAATCATGATCCCAGTCCTGCAATGAAGTCAGTCTGCATGGATAAAATCAGGGATCAAACCACTAAATTATAAATTCCTCATGCCTCTCATCAGAAAGGGGTTTACACTTAATAGTAATAAAACTGCCTTGCCTGAGGATGCAGTCTGTAAAGTTGACCACCTTGCCGTGCCTCATTCAACATTACTGCTTTCCCTTATGTGTTTTCTGATTAAAAGGACCTGTATTGGAAACATCTCTACTTGTATCCTAATTATAAAAGTGACTCTGAAGAGTCTTCCATACACATCTGTGTTTGTTTAACTACTGCTACTGCCGGGTCAAGGAAAATCCATGATGTTAGCCATGAAAGTAATTGTTTCCTTTCTTGGAGAGCTCTAAGAGGAGAAGAGAATTTGGTTATACTTAAACCTATTTTTAATTGGTGACACTTTCAATAATTGGAGCAGTTTTTAACAGATGCTTTTTTTTTTTTACTGAGGCTGTACTTAATCCTTTAATATTCTGCATTCACTTGTGTTTTGTGCCAGTTCACTGTAAGCAATAAAACACTGTTGGCAGAATGCGGCTTTGGTTGCAGTGTACCTACACTGAGGAGGGATGTTAAACACTGTTCTCCATGGAATGCTGACATTCCGTGTATTTTTGGTTCTGTGTGGTTTTGATTCATTTATTCAGAAACAGCCTGCCCTATTTGTAGTCTTTAAAATATTCAGCATAAATGCAGCTCTGAATGCAGGAAACAAGGGACTCGTTAGTTGGGAAATGATGGAGGCAGCCATGGGAATTGCAGGTATCCAGTGACCCCGATGGGGTCGGTTTGTGTCTGGGTTTGTGCGCTGAGGAAGCTCAGAACCGGGCCCGTGGTCTGTGCTCCCGGACACGTGCGGACCCTTCGTAGTGCCGGCGGCTGCGCTGGGACGCCAGAGCCGGGATCTCCGGAAGCAGCAGCCACCACGCGCTGGAGTCTCGACACCTCCGTCCTGCGGGCATCTCCGGCGGCCGCAGCCCGGGGCTAGCGTGGGGCAAGGCCGGAGGTCAGCAGCTGCTGCTCGCT